>NC_064631.1:697020458-699420458 GCF_023864275.1 Schistocerca cancellata | reverse complement strand
TCGAACTTTGGCGAGACTTAAATTTTATGCAGTACGAAAACTCGCGTTAATAGTTTATTTTCAACGCTTTTTACGTAGGCCTTTATAATTCCAAAAAGCTGAGTGCACCTTCCAGCAAGAACCGATGGAAAAGGGAAACAAAAATTTATGCCGAGTTGTTAGTTAGACGTATGGAGATGATGCTAGCTTTTTAATGACAGTATCTGAATACACAGATTAGTTTGCATTTTAATATAAACGTTTACCTGAAACGTGTACAGTATTGGTCTTTCAATTGTATAAAGCCACCGTGTTTAAACGGTTGTCACTTTCCATACGTGGAAATGAGGAATGTTAATGTCAAACATTTTGACATGACGACTGTCGCTTTAGGCGACCTTTCGCAGGAAAACATTCATTTTTTATATGATATATGACAGGAGCGAATCGAATGTATAATTGTCAGGGAATGTTTGCGTAACTCAACTCCTGAATAAACCTTGCTGTTGACACGACAAAAATATTCTGACGAATGTGTCACACAGAACAAAGAACAGAAAACGCTCACAGTGAATAACATTTTGTAGACAGAAATCCTAAATTCATTTATCTTAGAAGCTAAAAGGAACATTAAATTAATACCTCTCTTGCCAGTACACGGTATAAACGAAAAAAAAAACTCATCGGACTTCTTTTCGTGAGGAGCCATTGTGACTCTCAATGTTACGTATTCGCAAACTAATTTTACATGATGGACGGCTGACATTACTGCGAGAGGTGGGATGATATTTAAGAGTTCTAACGGAAAGTTGACTGTGCATAACACTTCAAAATTTAATTGCAAATAGTAGTTCAGCAAGAATACAAAAGTATTTCTGTCTAGTTACGAATAATAAAAACGACCCCCCTAGGCTATCATGTACTCATAAGCAAACGCAGCAATTTTTAGATGTTCATAAAGAAACACACACACACACACACACACACACACACACACACACACACACACATATATATATATATGTGTGTGTGTGTGTGTGTGTGTGTGTGTGTGTGTGTTTGTGTGTGTGTGTGTGTGTGTGTGTGTGTGTGTGTGTGTGTGTGATTTTATATCTCTTCCTTTATCGACAATCAGATTAAACGATGTATGAACAGCGATTGTATGACACACATTTTGAGAGTTGGTAGTATCGATCAAAGCATGAAAAAATTATCCAATAAATATGGGCTCTAAAACGCAAGCCTTAAAGAGTTACGAGTGCCTGTCCAGTAGAAGACAAGTGTTTCACAGCAACGAAAACCTAAAGGGTATTCATCTTAGAGCTCATGTTTACTAGACGTTTTTGCTTCGAATGAGAGTTCCTGTAATACTCCTAAGTAGTGATCATTCCTCTGAGACGCCAGGTAAAAATATTAGTTCTATATATATCGTGTTTACAAGCTTATATAATGGAGAGGCTCGAACTAATTACTTATTTTACCCTTATTTGTTGCGTTTTTCGAAACGTTTCACACTCTAAACAGAAACTACCGTTCTAATTTGGAAATCAAGCGCACGTGGTAAGTTAGTTCGAGCGTGAAGGAAGAGTGGATCACACAAGGAGGTCAATACAGACGGAACACCTCTATCCGTTTCAAAGCAAGAAATGAGGCTTTCACGTTAAGCGATTCAGGATAATTACGGTAAACCTTATCTATATTTTTCGGACAGATATTTGAAGCGTTTCGACTTCATTGCCTTCTTACGATGCCACCTACGTCAGCGATTCTAGGTTGACCTTACTTTTCATTATTGTTAATGAGCTATCAAATTTATCGTCATTTTTTGCCATAATGAAATCTTGTACGGTTCAGAACATTTGCTTCGTCGTCTAAATCATTGTAGGCAACACATATTCCTGAACATGGGTTCTACATTCAGAAGGAGTTGGGTAGTGGCATGAAGTTTAGATCAATTTGTACTCTGCCATTTTCGCAATTGGTTTATGAATAAGACTGTTAGCTGTGGAATGTATTCAGCGGAGCTAAGATAAGTTAATGTGATTAGTTAGTTGATAACAGAGGAAGGATGTAAGCTGTTTTCGTTTTTATAACTGGCGGTTTTAATAAAAGCCTGCATCTCTTCTCATCGTAGGATAAACTTTAGTTACCGTCTCCGTACTTCACGCCACAGTGTTGATTGTCTGCTTTGCATCTTTGTCAACTTCATAAATTTTTCTTTAAGAATACTTGATTCTGTATAACATTTGAAATAATTTCTCTGACATTCCTAAGTCTAGGAATTTTGTTTCCAAAATAGAATATTACCGTGTTCTTCTCTGTTTTTTCTTCCATTTTGACATTTAACAAATGCTTATTCTTCTTCCCGCTACCCTTTGTTGCTTTCGTCTTTCATTCGTTTATGACATATCCTATATAACTCTCATACACTTCCTTGGTATGGTCTTTCAAGAGTAAATGCCTTTGTTTCGAATGGCCGCGTCGTGTTTAAAACTTTATCTTCATGATTTATTCCTCTTCCATTTTTCTTCCTATCTTGGCTTTCTTATATTACCATCACTTGCAATTTTTTAGATGTAGATTATTCGTTAGTCACTGGAGTTTGTCCTGTTCGTTTCTGAAGGTCAGAAATGCTAGACGTTAACTGTCCTTAGCCGACTCTATTTCCATATGCGACACAAAGCAACTTTTGTTTGCACTTTCTATTAATAATCTCCGAATAACATTGAGTGTGCTTTTACGTTTTTTATCAATCTACGTTCGTCTTCTTCCATTGGCTCATATACAGCTCTTTTCATCCTTCCATTAGTTATTCTGTTAATTTCAGCCCGTGAGATTTCAGACTGGCCAAGTGGCGGTTTTAATCTTGCGGTATACTGTTTAATAGAAAGATGGGCGAATGTTTTGTTGGAAACGGCCTAGTGGGTATTTAACCCTTACGCTGTTACAAACTCCCATTCTGCATTCTGTGCAGAGGGTGGTTTTTGTTACGTCAGTACGGCTAATATATGCTGGTGCCTAAGCTGAAAGATGGCGATCTTGCCTATTTGCTACACATAACATCCGATTTTCTGAAAATTATTACTTAAAAATGTATTTTTGCACATCTTATAGTCTGATATATTCACTCGATAAAGAAATGAATTTCTTTTTGTTATACGTCAGACTAAATGCGCAGCATCAACTTAAATGCCACATTGCTCGAAATTTTAAAGAGTTTGCGAAAGTGTAACACACTCCGCAAACTTTGCATATTATTGGTTTTAGATCATATATTACAGTCAATGAAATGTAGATAAGATATCTAAATTTTATTTAAAAATCAGAGCAGACAGTCATCTCGTTTAGTTCTCGAGTTATTCGGTATTCTATACGAGGAACGGTGAGCACCACACCCCCATTCACGTCCTTGCAGATCGCAAATCATTTGGTCAAGACGATTGTCGTATCTCATAAACAATTCAAGATACCTGAACGACACTTTTTGCAAACGGTAGCATGCAATGAGGCACTTACGTTCTATGTTAAATAGTAGAAATGTTTCTGTACTCCGAGATACGGTAGTTGCTCGTCAGCAGCAGTGAGAGTTCAGTGGATCAGGATGCATACAGACGTCCATAACGTACGGAAACCGAACGGAGTGTGTACACACAGCACCGGTGAACGGTGTAACAGGACGTGTGTTCACGTCGACAGTGAATAAAAAGGTGCTAAATATGAAAGGCATATGAAGAGACAAAACTAGGACAGAAAGATAATCCAGAGTATGGTAGAATTGGAAGGCATATGAGAAATGAGCAACAAGTCTGAAAAAGTCTGATCTTGGCTAATGTTTATCGAAGGACTTTAAAACTACGATCTCGAACTTGTCTTCGCCCATATACAGAACACTGTCTCACATATATATTATAAATTAACGTATTGTAACATTATGCCGTCTCAGAAGTGATAATTATTACTTTAATGGTAGGTTTAATACAGTCTATATCACAGTAAAGGCACAGATGTTTCCTTAACGAGTAAATGAATGTCTGTAATGGCGTCAAAAACATTTTTTCATTGTGTTCTCTTGGCAATGAACTAACCATTCTCACACTGTGCGTGTGTGTGTGTTAGAATTATTGACCACCATTCCACAGCAATATAATACAGCATCGGTAAATGAGCGCTGCAAGGATGTACATAGTGTCAGAACGATTCCTGAGTTGATCGACGTAAAACTTACAATTAGTAGTAGAACTTACTACAGTAATTAGAAAGTAGGCCTGAAAGTCAGTTTTGATTACTTTCTAAGCATTTCACAGTCCAATCCACGAATGTTTGTGAGTGATTCTGTTTCAATCGGACTTAACCGTCTTCTGTTGCAAAGTATTCTGAATAAAATAGTCTCACGTGCATTAACTACTCTGTATCGCCAGAAATGTGGATAGGAGCTATGCTGCTCGACATACTTTAAATACTAAAATGGCCAAATGTCCTCAGTTCGGCCGAAGTCAGATACGTCAATAAACTGCCTGACTCAGATTGTGATTTGTTTCTAAAATCATAATAAAGGTCACTCGTTTCCCTGGCGACACGATTTCACCTGACTGCAGTTTAAATTAGATTAACATAATGTGTAACCAATATGTGGAAAACTATCAACTACGCATATGATTTTTATTTTGTACAGCAGTAGACGAAGACAGCCGGTTGGACAGTAAGAAAAATCAGCAAATAGAAAAGTAAAGTGCTGATGGTAAATGAAAACGAGTTTTCAACATTAATCGTGCGCTATTTCTGAAAAGTAAAGTATACCATTAGTTTGTTTAATACGTTTTGAGTTTAAGCGGTGAATCGTGGACTTTTGTGCGTAACCCTTACAAAAACTGAAGGATACTCAACGAGAAATGACGAGATGGAATATGGGACTACTACTAGAAACACCAACGTTAAACAAAATTACAGACAAACAGAGTTCAGATCAAGAGGTAAGTTTATATGGAATGGAATATTATAGAAGTAATTGATAGGTGAATACAATGTGAATGGATGAAGGAATTTCATTTCTAGAATTCATGAGCAAGACTAACAAGTAAAACATAAATTGGATGCGCATCGCTGGAGACTGTAAAGCGTGAAAACGTATACAGGAGTCCATTATCATCAAGTGAGCCTTTACAATGTCAACGCTGTAGTGTAAACCATATTCTGTGATTATATTTCACGAGAACCGTATCAGTAAACCTAAAAGAAATGTCGTGTGGCTAGGGCCTCCCATCGGGCAGACCGTTCACCGGGGTGCAAGTCTTTCGATTTGACGCGACTTCGGCGACTTGTGCGTCGATGGGGATGAGATGAAGATGATTAGGACAACACAACACCCAGTCCCTGAGCGGAGAAAATCTCCGACCCAGCCGGGAACCGAACCCGGGGCCCTTAGGATTGACAGTCTGTCGCGCTGACTACTCAGCTACCGGGGGCGGACATCAGTAAACTGTAAAGTATAGCTGTAATTTTGGTATGTGCTTTCTTCCCTTTCCTTGCAATCGTCAACTGCAAAAGGAAGGCTTTTCCACAAGCACTACAACGAACGCCCCTCCGCGAGTTTTTGCCAACCAGCCACTCAAAAATAATATAAAGGCAGCGTGACTGGTTACTTTCAGCGAAAGACTCGCGTGCTATTCATGGCAGTAACGAGCAGCTGCTCGCGAGTCACGGACTTGGACCGACCAATTCAAGCCATTCCGCTGTCTCCTCGTGCAGCTGCTGGAAAAATCGCTGCTCATTTTATGCGATCCGGGAGCGACTTCCAGTGGTTAACACAAGTGAAAGGTCACAGGGAGGAGAAGGGAATATAGTCAGGGAGGACTTATAGAAACTGTGCTCTTTCATCGGCGCTTTCCGCAGCTCTGGCGTAACGGGACTTGTTAGACTCGTACTACGTTATTCTTTTGACTGGCATAATAAACGGAGGAATAGCTCTGCTTTCTGGGTGTAGTCACTTTTTATGAGCGCCTTAAAATGATATCTAACTTCTACAACTCGCTTCTACACCAACAAAAGCAAAAACAAAGATACTACATAGCTTTAAGCCCCTTTATTGCCAGAAAGAAACAACTGATATGAACCGAGTGAAAATTGCGTATGTTTCGGAGCGTGTGTTGTTTTTTCAACTTCCTGGGATTCTCTGTCAGATATCGCCCTTTGAGTAGTAATGCTCCTGACACGATCCACAACACACTTTAAAGCTTCAGTTCTGCCAGTACTTATTTCTTAGCTTTCAAGCTTTACAGAAGTTGTGCTGTATACCCCGCTGGACCAGCAGTTCTCGAAGAAAGGAGATCGCGAAGATAAGGTTTAGCCACAACCAAGATTTCTGTTCCCGAATGAATCCCTACAGAGTAGTGTACACATTGTTGTTAAGTTAGATCGTGAGTTGTGCCTGCACAGCTCGGATGGTAAAATTAAAGGGCCATCAAGGCAATGCTGCGGCTTCAAGTCCGGCACTAGCATGCAGTTTTAATCTGACAGAGCGTCTTGAGAGCAGCACTCACTGTTACCAGATCAAGTACTTTTTCGAAGTATTCAGTTGCCTGCTGTTCCATTTCAACGAGGAAACCTACGTTTAACATGGATTTCACTATCGTATATCCCGTAAAGTGAAATAAAATATGATTCTTCAACTTCTCCCGGCGTATTTCTTGCTCGAACAGTCCACTGGTGTACTGCCGGTCCATAGTGTCCAACGGGCAAAATATTTCGGCGACCAGACATGTCACCATCGTCAGGTGCGCTGACGAACTCAGGAACTCAGTTCGTCAGCGCACCTGACGATGCCGACATGTCAGATCACCGAAATATTGTGCCCGTTGGACACTATGGACCGGCAGTACACCCGCAGACTATTCGAGTAAAATAAAATAGACTTCCTAAAGGCAGTTTGCTTCTCAGTGCTACTTCACTATTACGAGCACTGACGTAATCGTCTGCGGCTGAGACAGCGAATGAATACAGTTAGTACAGAATTTCGTTATTTAACCGTCACACACTTCCTACAAATGCCTACTAATTTCGGTCCATTATGCTCATCTCTTGAACCTTTGGAGAAATATGATTATTAGTAATCATAGAGGAACGATAGGACTGTGGTTTTTATGCCTCAGGTGTCCTGCACAGCCTCCCCTCCCCCCTCCCCCCTCCCCCCCCTCCCCCCTCCCCGTCCACCCACTCGACCCACTTGACGTTATCGCACAGATCGTTCATACAACCTTGTGAAACGGTCATAGGAGTACTCCTTTGCGATGTTGTTCAACTACCGGGTCACATTTCCATAAAAATCAGTTATGTCATCAACGCGTTGACCCTTCATGTGAATTACTGCACCTTGTCCTTTGATGGTAGGTTCGTACTAATAGCAACAAGTAAGATGATTTTTCTCTAGAAAGTAATTGTCTCATGGAAGATAAATGTACGACAATATCGCACCCAGCTCGCGAAAACATTCTCGTTGGAGGCAAGAATTTTCCTGCGGTATCTCCAGATAAGGCTTCGATTTAGCATGCCTGAGAGCAGATGACACTTGCAGGGCACAATGACAGGAATGCTCATCATATTTCATGATATCCAGCGGAAAATTTTGATTTCACACACGTACACCTTGAAACAGACTCCCTTTCATAGTATTGTTTCTTTTTTTTCTTTTTTTTTTAGTATACCGCTTTTTAAAGTTTCTTAAGCTTTAATCCTTCATTTCATGCTTCTCGTAAGCTTTAATCCTTCATTTCATGATCTCTTGAAAATAAGCTCGAATTCATCCAAAATCACGCACGCAATGCAAAAGGTATTTGGGGCAGTTTAAGTCAGAGTTAACTTACAGTTATAGCACGACAGGCGCCACCATTCATCGTGCACTTCGGTGAATGTTATATTGAAACATGTTAACGTATGTGCATGTAAAATCTCTAAATAAGAGTGGCATGCTAACCCTAAAAACCCATTTTCTCTCGACCTTAATATGTCAAGTTTTATTTATGTAGTATTTGCTGACGGGCCCATATCAATCATTGTGAGTCGCCAAATTTTAGCTCTTCTCAGTTGAATACTACACATTAAAATTCCGGAGAAATTTCCCTGGCATTTCATCGGTATGAATAATGTGGCTGTTGAAAAATTGACAATTTAATGGGAACGGGATTACATCTGCTCAGCGTTATGAATAATGGATCTGTTCGCTTCCTGTACAGAGGCTGTTTCGGCTGGTTACATAAAAGCGATTGTGTTGCAGACCTGGCATGGAAGATGTACTCGCAGAACTCATAATACTGTGAGTGAGTAAACGGAAGAGTAGAATCGTTCCATTTGTGTGCGGGGATGTATGATATATTCTGAATCACTTGCAACAAAAATAATCTCCTCCATTCTTGACTTATGGCTAGGTCGGCTACATTCTTCTTCGTATAAGTATAGTGCAAATAGTGACCCAATCCAGCGTCATTCGGGCACTTACGGCCAGAGCAATTGTCTGTTGTAGCGATTCCTCTTCTGCATCATCTATACTTCATGGAGTAGCCGTTTTTGCCCGCTCATTTCTCACAGTTGTCTACAACGAATCCTTGGTTGCCCTTCGGTCCCGACCTAAATCCACTTGACTTATCTAAAAGAACTTGTCTATCATGGCTGTATCTGACCACTTTGTGGTCTGAAGGATAGCATATCATGCCATATCGCTATGATTACTCCGGATATGATACAAGCACCTGTTAACCATGTCGTGCTACGAAGGCTGAGTCGGGAGACCATATGAAACATATATTGTAACTTCCGATCATATCCTAATAAAAGTACCAGAACCACAATTATCACCTGTTACTCCCCTTTACTATCACCCATATCACTCTAACTGCAAACAGCTCTTAATTATCAGTATTAATTTTTTCATCATACTCTTCGAGAACACCGGTTAATGAACATACCTACTATATTTCAACATCCTGCAACGAATACAGCACGCACAACAAGACTCTGAACACCGCCCGTTTAATTATAACCGCTAGGTATTTACCAACCTTTGCTGATGATCGGTCCAGTTATATTATTTAATATTTTATTATGTATTGATTCTATATGTAATTCTTTTCTAGTGCCTTCGTTTCGTATCCTATCCATCCTCGACCATACTTTAACACTCCTTGCAAATCTCAAATTCTGCGCCCAGGCTTCGTTGCCATAAATCAATGTGCGTAAAATTAAATGTTATTCCGTTTCCTTCCTTACTTTACTTTCTACAGTTCTCTGAATGGTCCCAAATAAAGTTTAAAAATTTCGATCATTTTGCTCAATGTGCTTGTCATTACAAAAAAAAAAAAAAAGAAAAAACAGAAAACCACAGCAAAGATATTTAAAATTTGATACCTGTTCTAAAATGTTGTTTCCCATCACCATGTTTGAAATGATTGGATCCTTTCCTCTAAACGCCATAATTCTCGTTTTATTAAGTGAAATTTAAAAATTTCCACATTAGTGTAGATTATTTAAAATGTACCTCGATCTAGATGGCCTAACTGCACCTCACTTACTTGAATCATTATTTGATCATGTACAACTAGAAGAGCTCTGGAATTCCAGGATGTACTAGCAATTTCTGTTTCTTTATAATGTCATCAGTACGTGTATCAGAAAGAAAGTATGATAATCTATACTGTTGTCGAAGTTCGGTATTTGCTAAAATCCACACCACAGCGATAAACCTCATACTCAGTCTATTAGTGGAAACAGTGTCAAAATACCTGCATTTGTTCCTGAAATTAGTCTTCGCATGGAGATAGAAAAACGCTATAGGGGACTTTATAATAAGCCATAATTACAATTATTGAAGTCAAGTGGTGCTAAAAAATACTTCCATATGTTCTGGGTAAGCGAGGGTAAATTCGGAAAAGAGGTACGCAGTCATTTTAAAATAACCTGAAAGTGCTGCAAATGAATAAAATACGTGCCATTAGTGAGTTACGTGTGTTTGGTACGCAGACCGCAGTACCGAGCGAGGTCTCTCATTCGGGAGGACGACGGTTCAATCCCGCGTCCGACCATCCTGATTTAGGTTTTCCGTGATTTCCCTACATCGCTTCAGGTAAATACCGGGATGGTTCCTTTGAAATGGCACGGCCGACTTACTTCACCATCCTTCCATAATCCAGTGAGACCGTTGACCCCGCTGTTTTGTCTCTTCCATCAAATCAAGCCAACTCAGCCCACAGTAGTGAAGCACGTACAGCACCCACTGCCCGATCAATGCATCGATGTGTTTCCCCATCGTGACTCTGTGGTGGATACACAGCAGCGTGTGGCATGAAAACAGTTCAAGTGCTCATCATTAGCTCACAACGAACGACACATTTATTCCGTTTTATACTGTTTACAGTGAGCACCTGCTGCAAATTACCCAACAGATGGTTGAGATGTTACATTACCACAGTTATCGCATATTCCGATTACTCGCACATGTCATGAAGGTTCTGCAAATTAATTAATTAATTTAATAGCTCTGCATAAAAGCTTGCTACAAGCGAACGCTTCTCCGTTTTCACGAAGACTGAATTATAAACAAGTGTGTGCTTTTCCTCCCTCTCTCTCTCTCTCTCTCTCTCTCTCTCTCTCTCTCTCTCTCCTCTTGCTCCATAACTGTGCAGGGAAAGGGCTATTTTACATCACAACTTACATAAAAGTATCTTGTCGTCCTATTAACGGATGGAGCGTGAGAAAAATGACTATGTATGAGGGCAGTTCTATAAGTAATGCAACACTTTTTTTTTTTCTCGGCCAATTTTGGTTGAAAAAATCGGAAATTTCTTGTGGAATATTTTCAAACATTCCCGCTTCGTCTCTTATAGTTTCATTGACTTCCGACAGGTGGCAGCGCTGTACGGAGCTGTTAAAATGGCGTCTGTAACGGATGTGCGTTGCAAACAATGGGCAGTGATCGAGTTTCTTTTGGCGGAAAACCAGGGCATCTCAGATATTCATAGGCGCTTGCAGAATGTCTACGGTGATCTGGCAGTGGACAAAAGCACGGTGAGTCTTTGGGCAAAGCGTGTGTCATAATCGCCGCAAGGTCAAGCAAGACTGTCTGATCTCCCGCGTGCGGGCCGGCCGTGCACAGCTGTGGCTCCTGCAATGGCGGAGCGTGCGAACACACTCGTTCGAGATGATCGACGGATCACCATCAAACAACTCAGTGCTCAACTTGACATCTCTGTTGGTAGTGCTGTCACAATTGTTCACCATTTGGGATATTCAAAGGTTTGTTCCCGCTGGGTCCCTTGTTGTCTAACCGAACACCATAAAGAGCAAAGGAGAACCATCTGTGCGGAATTGCTTGCTCGTCAAGTGGCTGAGGGTGACAATTTCTTGTCAAAAATTGTTACAGGCGATGAAACATGGGTTCATCACTTCGAACCTGAAACAAAACGGCAATCAATGGAGTGGCGCCACACCCACTCCCCTACCAAGAAAAAGTTTAAAGCCATACCCTCAGCCGGTAAAGTCATATTTACAGTCTTCTGGGACGCTGAAGGGGTTATTCTGTTCGATGTCCTTCCCCATGGTCAAACGATCAACTCTGAAGTGTATTGTGCTACTCTTCAGAAATTGAAGAAACGACTTCAGCGTGTTCGTAGGCACAAATATCTGAACGAACTTCTCCTTCTTCATGACAACGCAAGGCCTCGCACAAGTCTTCGCACCAGAGAGGAGCTCACAAAACTTCAGTGGACTGTTCTTCCTCATGCACCCTATAGCCCCGATCTCGCACCGTCGGATTTCCATATGTTTGGCCCAATGAAGGACGCAATCTGTGGGAGGCACTACGCGGATGATGAAGAAGTTATTGATGCAGTACGACGTTGGCTCCGACATCGACCAGTGGAATGGTACCGTGCAAGCATACAGGCCCTCATTTCAAGGTGGCGTAAGGCCGTAGCATTGAATGGAAATTACGTTGAAAAATAGTGTTGTGTAGCTAAAAGATTGGGGAATAACCTGGTGTATATCAATGCCGAATAAAACAATCCCTGTTTCAGAAAAAAAATGTGTTGCATTACTTATTGAACTGCCCTCGTATACCAGTATGCGACTAATTATATTTACACGATCTCTACGTAGCAAATACTCACAGAGCTGAAGAACATTTGTAGCTTCTGTCTGAAAAACTGTTCTTGCAGTCTTTAAATCAGTCTATCCTGAAACTGATAGGGTATTCCTTCGAGAATCCACCAGCTACGATTTTTCGCTGATGAATGAAGCCAACGATTACGCTAATCATCCTTTATATTACTAGTTCGATGTCCCTTGATAGACGAAGCCGACAGGAATCTCACATACTTGACCATTATTCAAGTATCGAGCATAGAAGTGTCTTTTTTATTTTTCAATCTCTTTTGTAGAGAAATTGCACCTTCTCAGTTTGCTACCAACGATTTGTAGTCTACCGTTTTCGACTGTGCAGATGTCGGTCGTCCACTTCATACTTCTGTACATTATCGCTTCTGACCTATATTAGTGACTCTAGTTGTTACCCATTAACACAACAACGTGGTCTCCCTTGACAGTCGTGTAACATTTCGTCGTAGATGACTGTACCGTCCACAGAAAGCATGAGTTCCGTAACCATAAGAGGACTATTTTCTAATATGGTACACTATGTCTCGAAACGGAATCCACAGTAAAAACAAAAAAAGGCGACATTTTGCTACACCTTCCAATTACACTACTGGCCATTAAAATGGCTACACTACGAAGATGATGTGCTACAGACGCGGAATTTAACCGACAGGAAGAATATGCTGTGATATTCAAATGATTAGATTTTCAGAGCATTCACACAAGGTTGGCGCCGGTGGCGAGACTTACAACGTGCTGACATGAGGAAAGTTTCCAACCTATTTCTCATGAACAAACAACAGATGACCGGCGTTGTCTGGTGAAACGTTGTTGTGATGCCTCGTGTAAGGAGGAGAAATGCGTACAATTACGTTTCCGACTTTGATAAAGGTCGGATTGTAGGCTATCGCGATTGCGGTTTATCGTATCGCGACATTTCTGCTCGCGTTGGTCGAGATCCAATAATTGATAGCAGAATAAGGAATAGGTGGGTTCAGGAGGGTAATACGGAACGCCGTGCTGGATCCCAACGGACTCGTATCACTAACAGTCGACACGCATCTTAACCACATAGCTGCAACAGAGCGTGCAGCCACGTCTCGATCCCTGAGTCAACAGATGGGGACGTTTGCAAGACAACAACCATCTGCACGAACAGTTCGACGACGTTTGCAGCAGCATGGACTGCCAGCTCGGAGACCATGGCTGCGGTTACCCTTGACGCTGCTTCACAGGCAATAGCGCCTGCGATGGTGTACTCAACGACGCACCTGGGTGCACGAATGGCAAAACGTCTTTGTTTCGGATGAATCCAGGTTCTTTTTACAGCATCATGATGGTTCCATCCGTGTTTGGCGACATCGCGGTCAACACACATTGGAAGCAATTATTCGTCATCGTCATACTGGCGTATCACCCGGCGTGATGGTATGGGGTGCCATTGGTTACACGTCTCGGTCACCTCTTGTTCGCACTGACGGCAGTTTGAACAGTGGACGTTACATTTCAGATGTGTTACGACCCGTGGCTCTACCCTTCATTCGATCCCTGTGAAACCCTACATTTCAGCAGGATAATGTACGACCGTATGTTGCAGGTCCTGTATGGGCCTTTCGGGACAGAGAAAGTGTTCGACTGCTGCCCTGGCCAGCACATTCTCCAGATCTCTCACCAACTGAAAACGTCTGGTCATGGTGGCCGAGCAACTGGCTAGTCACAATACGCCAGTCACTACTCTTGACGAACTGTGATATCGTGTTGAAGCTGCATGGGCAGCTGTACCTGTACACGCCATCCTAGCACCTGTTTCACTCAATGCCCAGGCATGTCAAGGCCGTTGTTATGGCCAGAGGTGGTTTATCTGTGTACTGATTTCTCAGGATCTATGCACCCAAATTGCGTAAAATTTAATCACATGTCAGTTCTAGTATAATATATTTGTCCAATGAATACCGGTTTATAATCTGCATTTCTTCTTGGTGTAGCAATCTTAATGACCAGTAGTGCACATCTCTACCAAGTCGCCACACTGACTTCGATATTAATAGTAGCGTGATATAAACTTGTCGTCATAAAAGGTCCAGGCACATTACTGATACCACTGGCTATGGTCGGCGGCAACGTGCAATGGTCACTCGCAGACGGCTGGTGACACCACTAGAGGTCAAAGCGTGTCGTTGGGGCGCGGACCACAGTGCACACGTTGACTAATGTGAAAATGGAAAGCTCTATCTGACGTCCGAAAGAAGGGCATTATCATTGGGTTTAGGGCCAATGGTGGAAGCGTTTCCGGAACAGCCAATTTTGTAAACTGTTCGCCTGCCGCCGTGGTTTAAGTATGTACACCGTGCGTAACAAAATGGCGCTATCCAAATCTGAGCAGAGGCAACTGTGGTGTACCACGGTCCATAGAGTATAGAGGTAGACGATGGCTGAGGAGATGTGTACAGGCGAATAGACGGGCAACTGTTGAGCAACTGACTATCCAAAATGGGCGAAAGTGTTACCAAGAGCGTCTCTTAAACGTCGGTTCGGCGGAAGTTGTGGGGTATGGGCCTCAGTAGCAGGCGTCTTATACGTGCGCTGACTATTGGCTGCAGCTCATCGGCGACGTAGGCTAGAATTAGCACGCCATTACGGGAAGCGGACGTCTAATCAGTGTCTACAGATGGCCTTTTCAGATGAACCGCCAGACTCCGTGGCCGAGACTTTCTAGCCGCTTCAGTCTGGAACCGCGCGACCGCTACGATCGCAGGTTCGAATCCTGCCTCGGGCATGGATGTGTGTGAAGCTCTTAGGTTAGTTAGGTTAAAGTTGTTCTCTGTTATAGGGGACTGATGACTTCAGATATTAAGTCCAATAGAGCTCAGAGCCACTTGAATCATTTCTCAGATGAACCACGTTTTATGCTCCATCGGGCAGATGGCCATTGGTGTGTACAAAGCAAACACCAGCAATAATCGAAGGACCGATATGGTTTGGGGAACTTTTTCTGTCATTACCTGGGTAACCTCAGCTTTTGCCGAGCACATTGGGTCTACATACACGTCCATATCTTTGGGGACCATGTCCACTCCTCCATGAAGTATGTTTTTCTTCAGCACTATGGAATCTACCAGCAGGACAATGCAACGTGTCATAGAGCCCGCAGTGTACGTGCGTGGCTGAAAGACCACCGGGACGAGTTTACCTTACTTTCCAGGTCACCAATAGCTCCAGAATTTAAGCCAATAGCGATTTTGTGAGATCACCTCGATCAGATTGGATCCTGAACCGAGAATCCCAGCATATTGCTCTGCAGTGTTACGTCCAAATATTTAATCGACGTGACTGTGTCAAGCGCTACACTACTAGTGGAGTATTCAAACATTACGGGATTCTTTTTCCTATTCATCTGCATTAATTTACACCAATCACAAATCCTGTCCAAGTCACCTTGTATCCTCCTACAGTCACTCAACGACGACACCTTCCCGTACACCACTGCATCATCAGCAAACAGCCGCACATTGCTATCCACCCTATCAAAAAGATAATTTATGTAGGTAGAAAACAACAGCGGACCTACCACACTTCCATGGGGCACTGCAGATGATACCCTCACCTCCGATTAACACTCACCATCGAGGACAACGTACTGGGTTCTATTTCTTAAGAAGTCTTCGAGACGCTCACATATTTGGGAAGCAATCCCATATGCTCGTACCTTAGTTAGGAGTCTGCAGTCGGGCACCGATTCAAACGCTTCCCGGAAGTCAAGTAATCCATGGATTACTTTCCATATAGAGTGACAAGCTGTTAGTAGATAATTGTGATGCAGTCTTAAAGCTAGCTGGAGAGAAAAAAGAAACGTCCTTTGAAGGCCTTTCGCCAAATCAAAAGCTTTTCGCATGTCTAGAAGCTCCGATTCGACCTGGTCTCTTCCATCCGTGGCACTAAGGACACATTACGTGTTATGTGCGAAGAGTGAAACTGACTCTCACATAATCGATTTCTTTGGAGAATATTACTTTTGTTACAGGCTCGTCCTAACAGTTGAGCTACGAAACTTTTCTGTTATTTGACCGGAAGTTCTGTGGATCTATAATTCTTTTGTATAAACTGTACAGAGCTTGATGATGATGATGATGACGACGATGATGTTGGTTTGTGTGGCGCTCAAAATCGAGGTCATCAGCGCCCGTACAAGTTCCCAGTTTTTCCCGTCCAATCTCGCCACTTGACGAATACACAGCTTGACAGTTTATTGGTTTCGCCGTGGATCTAGTTACTTCTACGTATCGTGGTTGTAAGATATGAAAAAAAAAATAGACCAGAGGAAGCGTTTTTAGGAAGTGAGCCAAGACAATAGCTACTATTAAATGTATCGCGTAACTTCGCCCCATCGATGTCGTGTGACCAGTAAAGGAGGAAGAAAAGAGTTTCCGAGGCCAAGGTAGTCGTTAAGAGCGAATGGCGATTGCTGTTGACTATCTTATGAAGTCGCAACGTGACTGCAGGGAGTGCTGCGAGGCGGTGCGAAGAAGTACTCTGGCAAGTGTTTACGATCCCCTGGCGTAGCTCCGAACAATTCCGGGCAAAAGCAAAACCGACCGCGCGCGTGGCTACAGCGTCGCTAGCAGATAGGGTGGTAGGGAGGTGGGAGGGAGAGGTGGTGGTGGGAGGGAGGTAGGGAGGAGGGAGGGGACATTGAAGCGCTCTGCGCGAACAGCGGGCGCAACCGCAGCTGGAAACCAGGGGCTTGCGGGCGCAGTCTGCGCCTGGAGAGGCCGCCGCCGTTGTGGCAGCGCTGGAGGCCCTGTTGCCTGCGTGTGGCGCAGAAATCGCCTCGCACAGAGCCGCCACCGGCACTCTGGCAAACGGCGGAGCGTGCGCACTGCGGTACAGTCGGCTTTCCAGGGGATCAGAAGCTGCCTCTGGACAGAGATGAGAGGCTCTCCCGTACGCTTGTTTCACAGTATTTGCACATTTGAGTACCAAGGAGAGAGGTTAGACGTTTAATCTCGTAAATTTCTCTCCATCTGCATTTGTAATACCCGAACCACTCTAGAGGGCGCGGGAGAGAGAAACTTCGCACCAGCGCTAGTGACGTAAGTGCGCCGCATATGCTAATGCAAAGCCGATGACGTGTATCTTCTCTCTCGACAGTAACATAGGGATGGCAGTTATAGTTGAAATGAGCGGTTCTCAGTTATATCGTTTTCTTTTCGCGCCAATTTAACCTGACTGTTAAAACCCTTGAAAACAACCGGTTTCTGAATTGACCATTTTCTGTTTTTTACTTCTATTATTTTCAGCAATAAAGAAATCGAACAATGACTGAAAAAGTTTGAGTCTCTTAGTTTCAAGACACGTAGAATAAAAATATTTCCTTTGAAAGGCAAATACAAGTAAATGTAGTCCATCCACCTTTCGCTGCATTGCTTGAAAAGTGGTAAGTGGTTGTATACCGCAAAAAAACGGCAGTATTCTCCTATTGGCCGTAATTTTTGGAAACACTGCTCTGTAATCATGGTGTAGTCAGTGATCATACCACTATTTGGGCATGACGATCAGTCAGTGCTACAGATGGAAACCGAGCTTCAAGAAATCGTTTTTCCTCATTAATTTGCCCTTTTGGGAATGCTGCAAGCAAATAAAGACATATCACGCAGACACTGGTAAAGGATCAGCTACTACCTATTTATGTTTTTGTCAAGGTTTTGATTTATTAATGTTACCATAGTTTCCTTCTTTTATTATTTCATAGAAGTGGCAGACAACTCTTTATTCTTTTTACAGCAAATGAAGCATTCTACTTCATTGCAACGTTACTTCTCAAATATACTTCTAGACTATGGTTGAGGTCATTCTGAAACACAGTGGATGACCGGAAACTACAGGGAGAAACTACGAAGTCTTGCACATTGCACGTACACGCGTATCTTAAGCCACGACACACGGATAAAGGGACGTTATCGTCTCAGCAAAGCTGTACCAAGTCTTATTTTACGAGTTTGTTGCTCGTTTCTGAAGGCATTGTTATTAAAACATCACTGATCGTTTTTCCCATTTTCTGTAATAACGGAAAACTTCAAACCGATGAAAATTTTACGAATAATAAATGCTCCAGTTTGTTTAAACAGGGTTTATTTAAAAATGAAAAAAATGAGAAAATAACGGTATGGGTTTCAAACAGACTGTTTTCCTCCTTTCCTACACTGGCTATCTTTTAGCTCCCACACGGCCAACGCAAATGTGTACATTGTCACCGAACGACAACGTGGGTTTGGGAGTGCGAGGTGCGTGGTTGCGCTATAACAGTGAGTCCGCCAAGCGATTTACTAGAGTGCAGTCGATGTACACAAGAGGTGCACACTAGTTGAAAGTATATTGGTATTAATTAATCTTCGTCGATAGTTGTACTTTCCGGCAGCATTACACATGTGAGGAGTAGATATGCAGTAAGCCATTATGAAAACATCCAGCTTCTCCAAATTACGCTAAAACCAATAAACCTTCCATTATTGAAAGGAACAGCTTCAAACGTCTGATTACTTTACAAATGATTAATGCATTAAATATTCGCCTTTAAGAATGTAAGCGAGAAAAAGTTTTTAGGAAAAGTTTGAATTTATGCTTAACGATTGGATGAACAAAAACTCGCAATTTGTACCCTATTTTGAGTGAAAACTAGTTTTTCACACATCTAAATGCTTATTGCGTCAAATATCCTGAACTGTCTGTCGTACAACGATATACTCGTAATTCTGCAGTTACATTTCGTGGTACATGTGGATGCTGACTGAATTGCCTTGAAATAACGTTCAGTCGTAAGACTTGCTTATTTTTCACTGCATAGCCCACGACGTGTTTTAGTCCACCAGGTGCCCATCATCATAATTTTGCTCTACGATCCCGAAAGCCACGGTGGAGAGTGAAGGACGCAGTGTACCACCACCAAGCACATAGCATGGAAGGACTCGATGTAATAGTAAGTAGGTGGCCAAAATGTTTCGGTTCATTAGTGTAGGATTGTGTTGCACCTGTTAATATTTAAAGACAGCTACGCGTTACTACAGCAGAAGTAAACTTTTTACAGTCCTTTCTGTATATTCCTACGATCGTCCGTCAATGAACATTCATTTAGACTAGAGCTTGTCTGCGAACTTTTTCATGGTACTGGTGACCGTATTTGATAAAGATAAATATATACCGTCTAGGCAAATCTACGGAAATTAGTTATAAAAATATTTAATGCTCACTTCTTCCTCTGTTCAGTGCAATCTTGAATTTAATATGTAAGACCTATAACAGGTTTTTCTGCAGCTTAAGCAGGAGAAACCACTGATACAAATCGATGCTTGCTGCATATTCACTTGCAGAGTCAGATTCGTAAATTATGTGATCCACAGAAATGTTAAAGGTTTGCAGTAGTTTTAATATCCAAGTAATAAAACCATATTAGTGTGTTACAGAGCGTCGAAATGAAAAACTAGGGATTATTATTAAATTTACCGTGATTTCACCTAATGGCCATACAAACCGAGAAGGTGGCAACGAACTCCTAATATTACGCCAAAAGAACATCAGGTTTTACAATATTTGACATAAAAGGATATCTGAATGAAAATAGAGAGGCGACGAAATAATTGGGGAACGTAAAAAAAGAAAATACAAAAAGAAAATACAATGGAATCAAAAAGAACGCATTATCTGGGACCGACGAATTTCATGTTTATGATGATGAAAAATGTGGCAAGAATTTCCTCTAGAAAAGAGGATGTCAATTATAACTAACGTAAAATTTACAGCGTTCTTAACCAGAGTCAAACGAGGGAATAGCCTTCTGTGGACAGTTTCTCACCACAATCTTTCAGAGGAATGATAAGAAGCACGGCTGAAGAAAACAATTGTTCCACTCTTCTGATGAACTGCTTTCGTTTTAGAGCGGGCACTGACGCTCTCATTAAGGCAAATGGGAAACAACTGGAAGACGAAGATTACCTGTATCTACTGAATTTTGTAGGAGATTTTGCGAATGAAAACTGAAATGTAATGCAAATTGTGATCATTCATCTCTGAAGCATATTACGTGAAATACTGCGGTTAATGCAATTCGGAACTTCACGGAATTTTTCAGTGCACATTACTGTTGTTCGTTTGAATACAATGAGTACCCGCAGAAATGGAGTTTCTTTATCTCGCTGTAGGGGGAGGAGTAGGGTATGGCCGGCAAAAATTTTTTTACAGCGAACCTGAAATCGGAAAGTCTACCAAAAACCTTTCATTCCGAAAGATCAGGTGAAATATATAATTATTATTCTCATCAGCGCTTCTGAAGCACGTCATGCACAACAAAGACTATTCAAGAATTTTCTTTTAGTCTTTACTTGTGTTTATATTAATTTCATTCGTGGAACCTAGTCTCCGAATATGCCAGCTGAATACAGAAGAAACCAATAGATCGAAGGGTAAGATTCTCTCATAGATATTGAGTGGAAAGTATGTAGACATTGCTCATATTCAAATGAAGTGCAAATTATCTCCGATCAAGAGGCATAATACCTGGATACGAAATCCTTGGTGCAACATACCGTCATATATACAACTACGCCACTTTTGCCGCAGTAATATAGAAAACGTGGGTTATTAAGCATCGAAAACGAAAAGTCCTTCAAAATATGAGCACTGAATTTTAATAGATCACAGTAGCTAATGTATACACCACAAATCTATGGGCTGTCTCAGATTCTGACATCACTCCCTCACCCTCCTAACCATACATCCGACTTTTACAGCCATGATACAACGTGAAAATGTTGTGTCGGTTATCAGAGTGGTACTTCAGTTAAAGGACGAGCTGAAGAAAACTGCTTAACCCAAAATTTTATGCGAAGTATTAAAGTACAATCAGGTCTGCAGCATGGAACGGAGATTGCAAACCATTTCTTTGCTTCTCTTTAAAAAATTCTCAAAACCAGCATCTAAATATATCTACAAGAGTTAGAGATGACATTCCAAGCAGCCAACGCCTAGAAGTCATGTAAGAGGTACGGTGACAGACTCCAGTTATTCAATGAATTTTAGACGAAGCTGGGACATTCGAAGGGCAATGTGGGAAAAGTTTTCAAAGGAACTTAAAGCTACCAAATGGATGCTAGCCTGTCCTGAAAATTATGGCATATTTATTGGTGCTTTCATCTCGAATGCAAGAGATGTGTACCAAAGGGTCACCATAAGGAAAGTATTCCAGGGCAGAGCCATGAACGCGAAGAACATGATGAATAATGTATGATGGATGTTCATCCAGATTTAGTTCAAAAACTAACGCGAAAAGTGAATAAAACAAGAAAGGAGTAATGGATCAAAAACAAACAAGTTTTATGAAATCGAGTCGCCAGTTGTAGATATCATTCAAGGATTCCGTCGGGACTAGCCCACAAACACAGACAGACTACTCTCTGACACCAGAACAAATAGCAAACATTATTGTTTCACTTCCATAGCCTCACAAAACAAAAAACAGAACAGGAGCTTAGTGATTTTCGGCAGTAAACAACTGCTGATACACAGTTGTCTCAGGATTTTACACTGAAGGAACTAGAAACAACTCTCCAGGATGTAAAGATAGGCATGGCGTCTCGTTTTGATGGGATAATGTCTGAGTATTTTCACTCGATGTGGGGAGAGCACTAGGGAATGGCGGGCTAATTTTATTTTTACACCCATCCTAATTACTTAGCTTATCGCTGTCCTGAAACCGAAGACACCATGAGATAAAGTAGAAAGAGTAGTACTTGAAATTAATGCATAACAATGGGAACATTTCATAGTGCAATGGAAATTCTACTATTAAATGGAAAATATACAGTGGATAGGCGGACAGAGTACGCTGACAGACTCTATGAGGAGGAGGACTTGTCTGATGACGTGCCAGAAGAAGAAATTTATGTTTACATGGAAATACGAGGTGCATTCAAGTTCTAAGGCCTTCGATTTTTTTTCTCCGGACTGGAAAGAGATAGAAACATGCGCATTGTTTTAAAATGAGGCCGAGTTCATTGTCAATACGTCCCTGAGATGGCAGCACTGTACGGCAGATGGAATTTTACCGCCAGCAGCGAGAATGAGAACTGTCTTAAATACTTAAAATGGCGACATTTTCCTTACTTGAACAGCGTGCAATCATTCGTTTTCTGAATATGCGTCGCGTGAAACCAATTGATATTCATCGACAGTTGAAGGAGACATGTGGTGATGGAGTTATGGATGTGTTGATAGTGCGTTCATGGGTGTGACAGTTTAATGAAGGCAGAAAACCGTGTGATAACAAACCGTAACAACCTCAAGCTCGCACAATCCAGTCTGACGACATGATCGCGAATGTGGAGAGAATTGTTTTGGAGCATCGTCGAATGACTGTTGAACAGATCGCCTCCAGAGTTGGCATTTCTGTGGGTTCTGTGCACACAATCCTGCATGACGAACTGAAAATTCGAAAAGTGTCATCCAGATGGGTGCCACGAATGCTGATGGACGACCACATGGCTGCCAGTGTGGCATGTTGTCGAGCAATGTTGACGCACAATGACAGCATGAGTGGGACTGTCTTTTCGTCGGTTGTGACAATGGATGAGACGTGGATGCCATTTTTAAATCCAGAAACAAAGCGCCAGTCAGCTCAATGGAAGCACACAGATCACCGCCACCAAAAAATTTCGGGTAACCGCCAGTGCTGAAAAAATGATGGTGTCTATGTTCTGGGACAGCGAGTGAGTAATCCTTATCCATTGCGTTCAAAGGGCACTACGGTAACAGGTGCATCCTACGAAAATGTTTTGAAGAACAAATTCCTTCCTGCACTGCAAAAAAAAACGTCCGGGAAGGGCTGCGCGTGTGCTGTTTCACCAAGACAACGCACCCGCACATCGAGCTGACGTTACGCAACAGTTTCTTCGTGATAACAACTTTGAAGTGATTCCTCATGATCCCTACTCACCTGACCTGGCTCCTAGTGACTTTGGGCTTTTTCCAACAATGAAAGACACTCTCCGTGGCCGCACATTCACCAGCCGTGCTGCTATTGTCTCGGTGAGTTTCCAGTGGTCAAAACATACTCCTAATGAAGTCTTCACCGCTGCCATAGAATCATGGCGTCAGCGTTGTGAAAAATGTGTACGTCTGCAGGGCGATTATGTCGAGAAGTAACGCCAGTTTCATCGATTTCGGGTGAGTAATTAACTAGAAAAAAAAATTGGAGGCCTTAGAACTTTAATGCACCTCGTAATAGTCAGAATTTTAGAATTTAAAAGAGCTCAGGAAGCCACGAGATCAAACAAGGCAGAAGGGTTATACAATATTCCATCTGAACTTCCAAAACCATTGAGGCTGTGGCTAATGAGCCCCTGTTAAAGTTGATGTGTACAACGCATGGGACTGGCGTCGTGCCATCTGATTTTCGGAAAAGAATCAGCCACACAATTCCAGAAATAGAAAGGACAGACAGTGCGAAAACTATCGCACGATCTGTTTAACAACTATGACACGTAGCAGAAATGAGAATAGCGAGAATATTAACAAAAAAAATTTTGATCACGAAGTAAACGAAGTACGTTGGAAGTAAAACAATCCACGATGTACGAAGCAAGGAGGACAAAAAAGCAGGCTATCATAGGAAGAAAGAGCATTCCTGTCCTAAATAAGTCCACTGGTATCAAACATAGGCCTAGGTTAGAGGGAGAGTTTTTGAGGATGTAAATTTTGAGCGGAGCATTGAAAATCACATTGAGATTAATCAATTACCTACTCTCAGACAAGCAGTTGAAAGTAGTCCATCGTAACTTCATATAATAGACTACATCAGAAGTAAGCATTACCCCCTATACTTTTCGACCATCGTGTTTCTGCCATACCTGAAATATTGCACTTGCGGTTCAGTACAAGGACTGCCAACGTGCTTCTAAAATTCTGATGATCTCAGCACACTTTATAAATATTTACTGTTACTTATAATCCGTCTTGATTGCAAAAATGTTTATTCACATGACCAGTTTCGGTTCCTCTAGAACCATATTCAGATCTGAAATGACTATGATACTAAGTTACTATTTCACAAATGCAAGCCTATTTCGTCCTACCCGATCAACATCAAATGTACCAGAACGTACCTGCAATTTCGGTTACAGGAGTAACCCGCCCACACTCAGTAACCTTCACATGCTGCGTCGCATTAAATTCAGATTCACGGAACACACCTACTCTCAAAACTAAATAACGTTGGGGCGCGTATGGCTGGCTTAAAGCACTCACACACGAACTTTGAATAAAGAAATCCTACATAGGGTTCATAAGTGACAGTTTATTAATACTTTAGAAGAAGTTGAAATATACACCCACAAAAAGAAAAACCCGGATTTAATCCTTAACGAGCAAAGCGAGTTCAATCATTATGCCTATTTTGGTATTTATGACGACTTACTGGAATGATCACTGTTGCATATAGAAGTCCAAGACGAAGGATGAGAGATGGTGGACGGTGAAACAGCTGGAAGATGCGTGCAGTGCCTAGTGTCATTGGCGAGGCCCTCTTGCACGGCCCTCTTACCCACGGCGATGGATATCAGACAACTGAAAGGCTAGCGGCACTACACCGAAATAGTGGGAACCACGGAAGCAGACCATGGAGGAAAACAAGTCTACACCAGCGTCATGGATAGAGAAATCGCCCTTTGTTTCTCATCGTACAAAAACGATAATTTTATTGTCTATTTTAATTTTGAGAAGTACAGGTTTTAACCTTGACAACTATAGATCTTAACAAAGTATTTTTTGGGATAAAAGCAAGTTAGAAAAATCTACTTAATACAGTATGTGCATATGTAGTGTAACAAATGTACCAGACACCACCTGACGGTAAGAGTTTTACAATTAATATAAATGACGTGCATTCTGCCAACCAATTTAATGTGGCGCAGCATGTGAAGGTAACCGAAATTACAGGTCCGTTCTGGTACATTTGATGTTGATCGGGTAGGACGAAATAGACTTGCATTTGTGAAATAGTAAATTAGTATCATTGTCATTTCAGATCTGAAGATGGTTGTACAGGAACCGAAACCGGTCATGTGAATAGACATTTTTGCGAACAAGACGGATTATAAATAACAGTGTATAAAACGTGATAGCGGAATCCCTGCAGACATTATGTCTGTTTTTGCAAAGTTTGTGCCACGTCAGGCTTCGGGATGCATTACGAAGTTCTTCGTATTAGGACAAAGATAATGAAAGAAAACATAAAAATAAAATTTAACAAGTAACGTAAAAGTGAAATATTATGGATTAAAAGTCAAATCAGTGAAGCATGTAAAACGAAAGATAAGTTAAATAAGGAAGCTTTTAATCTTCACTTGAACGAAGGTAACATTTTATCTCCACTACAGTTCACGGACGTATTTGGAGTGACTGAAAACAGAATTGATAGGGAGCGAGAATTAACTGTAAACAGACATCAGAAGAAGCTTTTTAACCTAGGTGCAAATTTTAATATAGGTAACGAAACGGAGCGTAAAAACTTGCATACATTTTATATGAGGGTCGTGAACTTAACTGACATAGAATTAACAAAGGATGAGCTGAATCTATTAAATAAAGGGCTCAAGTATAAACTAAATCACCAAAGCTACTCAAATACAATAAAAAATACTGTCGCAGAAGTGAAACTTGCATGTGATATCGCAAATATAAACAGATACGAACAGACCAAGACGGCACTTAAAGTAATGAAGTCGATTGTAGATGGGATGCGTTCTGCTCACAAGAACAGAAAAGAACTACTAAATCTTGAGGGCTTGAATAAGAAGTAAGAATCACAGAAGGCAGAAATAGGCTTGCTTTTGTGAAATAGTATATTAGTATTATTGTCATTTCAGATCTGAAGATGGTTCTAGAGGAACCGAAACCGGTCGTGTGAATAAGCAGTTTTGTAATCAAGACGGATTATAAGCAACAGCGTATAAAAAGTGATTGCGGTATCCCTGCAGAGATTATATCTGTTTTTGCAAATATAAATATTTCACAGTGTGGAGCCTCATACCCTGTCTTTTCAATCCCGAAGTCAGAAGTTACAAACTAAACAACAAAAATGGTTCGAATGGCTCTGAGCACTAAGAGACTTAACATCTGAGGTCATCAGTCCCTGCCGGCTGAAGTGGCCGTGCGGTTAAAGGCGCTGCAGTCTGGAACCGCAAGACCGCTACGGTCGCAGGTTCGAATCCTACCTCGGGCATGGATGTTTGTGATGTCCTTAGGTTAGTTCGGTTTAACTAGTTCTAAGTTCTAGGGGACTAATGACCTCGGCAGTTGAGTCCCATAGTGCTCAGAGCCATTTTTTTTTTCATCAGTCCCCTTGACTTAGAACTACTTAAACCTAACTAACCTAAGGACATCACACACATCCATTCCCGAGACAGGATTCGAACATGCGACCGTAGCAGCAGCGCGGTTTCGGACTGAAGCGCCTAGGACCGCTCGGCCACAGCTTAAACAACAGAGACGTAGACTACAAACTGCAAGTCCGTATGAATGAGACAGTGCTTCACTACCAGAGTCACACAAACTATCTAGGAATGTCCTTTAAGGAGGCTAGATGTAACGCCGGCAATGCATATCCTCCTATTTCCATCTATTGTACTATAATTTTGTTTTCCTTATTTTTGTTACCTGAATATATGACATTTCTGTGTCTTCACATATTGTAATTGTTTTACAATATGTATATATATATTTATGCATTTATGTCGATGTATAATTGGTTTGTTTCGTTAATATTATTTGTATTTTTACGTTGGGTCTTGCCTAGGGAAAACTGCTATCGAACGATTACATCGATAGGTCGTGTGAAGAATCAAAGTGTGTAGGATCTTTGTTAGTGTTAACTCTGCCGCGTGGAGCGCGGGCAGAGCAGAAAGAGTCTGGCTGGAGTAGCGAGTGGAGCAGGTATGTTGTGTGAAGCTCCCGCGAGTTGCCGCGCTTTCAGGGTTTGGCAGCGTGTAATTGCGCTCGACTTGCGATGATAGTTTCTGACATGGTGTCATATTTTAGCTTACCTGTGACAGCAGCTCAGCTTGGTACGTACTAAATTTTACTATTGTTAATTGTTCAGAATCATTTAATTCAAGTTCAAAGTTAAATCCCTTATTTCTAAATTGCGTAGATTCAAGTAGCTTTTGAAATGATTGTTGAGGTAGTCCAAGACTAACCGTGTTTTACTGAATTTCGATGTGCTTCAGAAAGAAAGCTCACTTTTATATTCAGTCACTAAATTAACTTTCGATTTTCCGGATTTATTAATTCTTTTGCTAAATTAAGTCAGAGTGTAGCGAAATTTATTACTTCTGACAAACTTTCAGTTTTCACGCTACACGTGTCAACCTGCAGTTGCCACGCTTGTAGTGCTAATTATATGTGTAATAACCTTTCTTTTTCAGTTACTATAGTAATTGTCCTTAGGACTAGCGACCGTAATTTCCCCCAAATCTCAAATATCTAATTACCGCTAGTTAACTGTTAACGTAACGGCCGCATATTTACTTTCTTTATTAACTTTACCCCTTTTCAAAATTAATTTCCACCAGTTTCATTAGCATTATTCCTTTCATTTAGATGTAACCCTTTCCTCCCTCTTTACCGACAAATTAACTTCGGTGACGATTGCTTTTCCCAAATTTCCATTAGGTACACGCGGTTAAATTTTTCACTGTCATTAAGGTCGATAAGTGAGGGGGGAGGTTACAAAGAGGATAACCCAGGATTGACAAGGAACCCTCTTCGTTTCAGGACTCAGTCCCTGCGACTGGCCCAACAGCTTGCCGACAGAAAATTCATCTCTGACAGCAAATGGCGTGAAATTTCAAATACGTATGGTCGACTATGTGCGACATTTTATTGACCCTCTACAGATATCCGAGGGCTTTGAATTGCCAAGGAGGCATGAGGGGAAAAATAGATGTCGTATCAGAACAGGTCACGAAGTGGGTGCACACATTCTGCATAAAGAGGCTACTACCGCAGCCCAGACTGTGGTTCCGGAGCTTCAAACTAGACCATCCGCCCCATTGTCGAGGTATGCAAACTGAGTGCCTACCCGGGTGACCAAACGAGTTTTTCATTGCTGGACAAAGAGACTATATATTTGGTTAAAACAACAGTTTCTAATGGACCATTTACACTTAACTTAGACATTTTCATGTCTTCTTGACTTGAATATCATGTGTAGTACTATACGCTAAGTGAAACATTCTCTGAGAATTATTGTAGTATTATATCTTATACCACGTCGTTGCATGTGTGTGTGTGTTCGAATGGTTCAAATGGCTCTGAGCACTATGGGACTCAACATCTTAGGTCATAAGTCCCATAGAACTTAGAACTACTTAAACCTAACTAACCTAAGGACATCACACACACCCATGCCCGAGGCAGGATTCGAACCTGCGACCGTAGCAGTCCCGCGGTTCCGCACTGCAGCGCCAGAACCGCTAGACCACCGCGGCCGTGTGTATGTGTGTGTGTTTGTGTGTGTGTGTGTGTGTGTGTGTGTGTGTGTGTGTATTGTTTGAGCCCCATTTTAGAAGTGGATTTGTCTGTTCATTATATAGTTCTCCTCGTGCATGATGTCAAATATGTCTGTCACCATTCACTTCTTTTCTGTTTCGTTACTGCTGGAATATTGTCACGAAGATGGGAGAGAGAAAACGATGGTGGAGTTATCATAACGATTCAAAAACTGTGCAGAGCAGTATGAGCTGTTCAGAAACTTCCAGAATGAGTATAACTATTTTATCCAAGTGGTAGTCGGAGGGAGACGACTGTCTTTCACGATTGAGCTACCCAGGCGCCACTCACGGACCGTTCTCACTGGTTCGTATTTTCCATTGCCTCTCTCCTGGTTTCCAGACCTCGCTAAATTTCTTATGTATGTATTGGAATGATGGAAAGTACGGCAGATGTACTGGAGAGAAGAAGGAAAAAAGATTAAGATTACCATTCGTGATCGACAAGGTTACTAGCGGTGGAAGATGTGAACAGAATCGGTAAAAACAGTGTCTGCGAATTGCAAACGATTTGCATTGAATTTCAGTCTTTCAAATAGGTTTTTAATATTACAAAATACAGATACAGAACACATTGCTCTACAAAGTGAAACGTTCGTTTGAAAACTACTGTTTATTGGTCTCTGAAGGATTTCTTCACTAAATATTTTCTTTCACGACGGCAGGGTACGGTTATCTGGTGTGGATGTTCGATGGACACTGTTACGTAGTTCGGAACATGGGCTTTTTTATAGGCGACCACATTAAGTTTTTTAAATTTTCGTGCACTGTTGATTCCCCCACTATCTAGATGGATAATCTACATATCACATTTAAGTGCCTGGCAGAAAGTTTATCGAACCATCTTCACAATAAATCACGATTATTCAAATCTGGTACAGCGCGCGGCGAAAAACGAGCAACTATATCGCTTCGTGGGGGTTTGATTTCTCTCATTTTATTACGATGAGCGTTTCTCCACATGTAGGTCGGTGTCAACAAATATTTTCGCATTCGAAGGAGAAACCTGGTGATTGAAATTTCGTGAGAAGTTCCGCTGCGACGAAAAACGCCTTTGTTTTAATAATGTCCATCCCAAATCTTGTATCATTTCACTGATACTCTCTCATCTATATTCCGAGAATACAAAACGTGCTGCCCTTCTTTGAACTTCTTCGATATACTCCGTCAATCCTTTCTCGTGAGTATACCACGCCGCGCAGCAGTGCTCTTAAAGATGACAGACAAGCGTAGTGTGCGCAGTCTCTCTAGTATATCTGTTACATTTCCTAAGTGTCCTGGCAATAAAGCGGAATCTTTGGTTTGCCTTCCCCACAACTTTTTCTTTGTATTCTTTCCAATTTAAGTTGTTCGTAATTGTAATTCCTAGGTATCTAGTTGAATTTACGGTCTTTAGATTTGACTGAATTATCGTGTAACTGATGTTTAACGTATTCCTCTTACAGATATGCATCTGATGTACAGTGTCTCAGCACGTCAAAAAGAATGAGAACTGCCACAAACCAAAAATTGTTCACCTTTAATTGACCTTGAAACATTCTGTGACGATTATCTAAAAAAATTATCACCACTGACTTTCCACTGTTACAAATCAGTCTACGCCCAAAGATATACGGAGGAAATAAAAACCAGCGTTATTCGAGCCACAGTGATTATATACCAATCGTATTCACCTTAGCGACGATGTACGCCTTGCTTGAGTGTCACCAATGACAGTCATGTAACTGTGGATACATGTCTCGATAATGCTGCTTTTAGAGACCGTTTTCAGATTAATAGTAATTTATCTTAAAGTCTTTCTGACAAGAAACAATGTAAAGAGTAATATTTCTGTATTAACCTACAGTTCTTCTTTGGCTGTTCATGAATGTAATTTCCACGACTGCGATATTTTACTAGTAATACACCGTATTCATTCACCACATACAGTACTCCTTTGACCTTGACCACGTAATACACAATTTGATTCAGAAACAAAATACGAAATACGTCAAGCTAAAATTGTTAGGTACCTGGCGGACATTGACTAGCATGCTTGCCTGTCTTTGATCGTAACCAAGATGTAAATAGCACCGTACGTTTTTCTATTCTATCCCACTTCCTCTTCAAACAAAAGCGAACCAATATGCACGTGAACACAACATTCCACTTCATAATAAACTTAACAGTGATCTTTAATACCATTTTGTAGTAATGTAATCTACTGTAGATAGTAAGGATTGTACAGCAAGCAAAGTTTCTCAGATTGAGGACCATGGAAACTGACGCTTTGTTCCAAGTATTGGTTGAAAAAGTTTCATCGCTGTTTCTAAGGTAACCTGTTGACGTAAATTGCAAGCAAATAAAGTACGCTCCTACTTATTCTTTATAGTTGTTGAAATATCATGACAGTACGCGTATTTCATGCGTCCCCAAACACCAGTGTCCGGTGCAGCTAAGTCATGAGCGTGCCAATCCATTCCTCCTCCATGACTAGTCCTTATGGCAAGATACCTTGGATTCAGTACATGACGTTCGCACAAGGTACTGAGTGTTGAATATGGTATGCGCTGAAAGCACATAATCATTCAGGTTCTTCGCTGCATTTTATCCAGAACATGAGGAAGAAATCAGGTGAGAAAGTGGGCTCCTGACCTATCTTGTAGGTTACCACTGTTCAAATATGGCTCAGTAATCGTAGTACCAAGGATTCCGTATCAGACATTAACACTCCACTGATGCTGATATTCCACCTGTCTAAGCCAACGTGTGTTTCTGATAGACTAGTAATGCATGTTCTTCGTATTTACCTGTCGTTTTTTTCAGTAGGAACATTCATAGGTAAACAGAACATCAAAGAAGCAGTTGTGATTGGCGAGGATCTACTGCTGTGGGCATTGACAGAACTATAATTTTTGGTGTAAGTGTACATGGTAGTGATTGAAGTGGTGAAAAAATTTAAACCGTTTTTCGGTCTGCCCGTATTCTTTTCAAGCTGTCGGGTGTTCACATGTAGATTCATTGCAAGTAACTTCGACTGCTTCGTCTGTGCGGGATTCTACGACGACTTCGTTGCCTCATCTTGAAACTCCTTGTTACCTGAAGCGTCGCAAGATTAGAAAACGTCCATCGAGAAGATGGGTTCTTGTCAGGATGGGTCTGTGTACAATTTTTCTGCCTGAGCTGAGTTACACGTACTTTCAACGATAATAAACGGAAAGCGATGACTCCTAAAGGTGTTGGACCAACAACAGGAAATATAAAAAAAAAGTAAAATAAATGGAGAAGGCACATTAGTAGTAATAATGTTCTTAATCTGGTATTGTTGTCATTAGTCAAAAATTATCGAACGAACGTATGATTATTTACGATAAAAAATCTAGTCGTGGTCCTTATTCATACCTTTGCTGTACATATTATTCACCGTGGAGAAGGCTTCATATAAAATTTATATTTATAATAATATTTTGTAGCGAAGAGTTGTATTCTGTCGTGAGGGCTGGAGGCTGTATGTGGGTTGTAGGATGTAACGCGCTGTTACCCCTATGTCTCACTCTTACTTATTTTTTTTTTTTTTGTTACGACAAACCCTCCAACGCTGGAGAGTTACATACTGCCTATGATCACGAACAATTATATATTCTACGAATATAGAGATGTCGGCTATCTTACTCTAATCAAAATCTCCAGAAGTCTGTTAATCATATCCTTAGTTAGCACATTACTAATCAGTGTCCAGTCTACATTATTGTTGTCTTAACAACCGTTCATCAGTATTCAGGGAAATCTCCAGTTCATAAAGAAGCCACAGTTGCTAATTTCACATTTAAGAAATCCTTTGGAATAAAGCAGGAACAAGGAACAAGTAAAGGTGTGGACATCTACATTGATAGAAAATGGAAAGATAAAAATACTGGACTATAAATACGTAAATTAAAGCATAATGCTAGTAGGAAATAAAGGTCCAAGAAAATCATTATAATAATAACAACTTACGCCCCAGATGAAGGAAAAACTGACTAGTGCAAGGCCATCTGCAACACTTACAATAGATCCTAAACAGATGAAGTAACAGTCAGGTTATACTTATGGGAGTTCTAAATGGAATCAATGGAAACATATCCACTCAGAAGATAGAGGCACATTTGAAGAAAACGTTTGTAATGAAACGGAAAAATGCTCAAAGATTTGGTTACCATCAGTCATTTAAGTGTAACCAGTAGTTTCCTTAGGAAGAAAGCGATATACAAATTTACTTGGCGAGCAAGAGGATGTAGACCTAGTATAGATTACATAACAATAAGTGATGTATTTCCTGGGCAGGTTAGAGGTACCAGAGTTTATCGAGGAGTGGATATTGGATCAGCACTTCCTCATGGTGTATATAATGGACAGCTATACCAAATGAAGAAATCCGAAGAAGCCAGTTATGATTAAAAAGAACAAGTTCTCAAAATTTAACTTTTAGAATATGGCAGCATAAATGATCTCTACCAAAAGCAGACGACACGAACATTAGCAAATTTATAAACAGTAGAAGACCTGGAACAGGAATAGGAAAATATAAAAACAACTGTATCAAAAGTTGCTATTGAGATTCTAGGGAACAAAAGAAAATGCAGGAAAGATAGAGACGTGAGGATTAAGACGCAAGAGGTGGAAAAAGCTTTTACTGGATAACAAGACGCTTTCATGCCGTGTATTAATAATCCCACTAATGAAAGTATAACGAATACAAAGAGATGAGGAATATGCGAAATACACAACTCGGAAAGCTCCCAGAGAATCACCACAACGCTTTACCAACAATATAGACTAGAACTACATGACAAACTATCTCTTGTAAAGTAATGTAATCACTCAACAGACAGTAAACTGATTGTTTGCATGCTAACAATATGGGAGCGAATGAATGAATAAGTCATTATAAAAAGTTGTGACATGGTAATACTTCAATTTAGACGTTACCTGAACTGGAGACTGGCTGAGAGTCAAAGTAATATCTATCGTTACAAAGGCTATTAAAACAAATGCAGTAGCTATCAAGGAATAAGCCTCGCGCATTCAGCCCATAAATTATATGACAAAATTCTGAATGCAAGACTTACAATATCATGAAAAAGCTATCATCTGAAGAACAATCAAGTTTTAGGAAAGGGCAATATACTATTGACAATTTATTTGCACTGTAACAAGATATAGAAATGAGACGAGAACTCAATAGGGAAAACCGTCATGTTTCTGTCGATTTCGAGGAAACATTCGATAATGTGTGCAGAGAAATTCTATGAAATACCATGGCTGAACGAGGCTAACCATCTCTGCTCATAAATGCTATTAAGTATCTATAGTTAACCTCCAGAAGTTGTTATAGATATGGGAAATACAACAACAAAGCCAACCAGTGAACACTAACAAAGGGGGAGAACAAGGAAGCTGTGTTTCTTCAACACTGATCAATAAAGTTATCAGCAAATGGAAAACGTGGAATATAAATGGAGTATTTATAGATCGTGACACTAGACCAGTGGTTCCCAACCTGTGGGTAACTACGCCCTGAGGGATAAAATGAAATCTTCTGAGTTGTAAAAGCTAAACGATACGATTCTGTGTCCACGAAAATACGTTACCCTCATATGATCATTACCAGCATCACAATTTTGTAAGACTAATATTAATTATTTAAGTTATCAATAATTAATTTTCCTCAGCTAGTAGACGGTAGAGGTTACGGGTTCCTCGTGTAGTCCAATCACTGCACACATATGTTGTGATCTGTCCTGTACATCGCTGATGATAATAGTGAATATACGTTACAACAGCATTACCACAAGAAAATATCTTCTCCAAGTTGTAAATAGTGCTTGTAGCAGTCTAGAACGTGCTCCATTACTCGCTTCGAAGCAGTGAAATCAATTAATTGACAGAATGACACAACAGAAACTACGTAAGGGCTACGATACTGCCGACGACAGAATTGTTATTATCATTACTATTATTATTGCCAATGCGATTAGATAAAAAGCATTGACAGCCTCAAGTCTTCCAGTATCTGCATGTTCAAAAGTAACGAGTGCAATGTTCAAGTGATTTCCGAAGAGTAAGTGAAGTGCACACATTTTAGCTTACTTGATTTCAGATGGGGTTACAGTATGCAGGTGAAGCAAGTGTCGCAATGGAGAGGGGTAATGGTCGGGAAGTATGTTTTGTAACAAGAGTCTACCATCACTGCCGGCCGTGGTGGCCGAGCGGTTCTAGGCGCTTCATTCCGGAACAACGCGAGTGCTACGGTCGCAGGTTCGAATCCTGCCTCGGGCATGGATGTGTCCCATACAGTTCAGAGCCATTGGAACCAATCTACCTTCACCGTGGATAATTAGCTTTCTTGTCTGAGAAGGAATTGCGGGTAGCACTAGCAATGCATCACGAATTCCTTCATTATTCATTCTCACACACCTCTCCCCCCTCCCCCTGCCCCGCTCCTAAACAAACAAACTAAAAATCATTCAACTTCCAACATTTAAAAAAATAAAAGTATTCCAAGAAAAGTCTTTCGTTCTGCCGTTTAGTAGGTGCTAAAATTGGCGACAATGTGAGAGCGCTGAGAGGGCGGGAGGGAACAATATACAGCTGGGAGAGAGGTGGTAGGCAGAGGTTTTAGTTAATGTCTCATTGTACTAGGGGTGATAGTCTAAGAATCCTTTAGAACTATTGCACTGGACTAAATGTAAATTTGCATGTAGATGACCTAATTCTGATTACAGAGAATGAAGATGACCTTCAGATGGCATTGTATAAGTTGCAAAGAAAGTAGAATGTAGGCTCAAGGAATGAGGTTTCTAAGAAGACTGGGAGGTTGTAGAAGGGAAGATCGAAAAAAATAATATATAAGGTGTAACACTACCGCCCTGTCGGACGTGCGTTAGCTCAATAAAGCCTGTACTGTAATAAGTTCACGGGCTTCACCTTGTAAACAAGGATTTAGTACATAAGTTGACCGCGTGTACCTAATGGAAGCAATTCGGACTTATTCAGTCAGTAACTACAGTGATGCGTCAAGCAACTGTAAAGTATAATTACGCGTTCTCATGGACAAGAAGTACACACAGTAGATACTACCAATGATTAATAATACGGTCGCCAGCCTAATTAGGCATTGAGTGAGTTTTTCCCTGTACAAGTATGTGCATGTACAAGCATAATGACACGTAGTAATGTTGCGTTTTATAGCAAAATTTAGAACCAAAAAGAATCTACTGAACTAAGGTTTTCTTCTTTTGTACTAATTTGTACGAGCTAAAATTACACAACACCACACAGCAATGATTACTACGAGCTGCACTTTGTATATTGATCAGACTGAAATCGGGCATAGATTACCCTAGAATCAGCAATTTTGAAAACACACATACAATGTCACTATTAAAATTGGAAAAAACACTAATACACTTAGGTTTAATATAGAAATTAATTTTACTGTTCAATTCTGATCAGTACACTTTAAAATGTGCAAGAATAGGCAAGAGAATGGGGGGGGGGCCCTGAAACTGTTATGGTCGTTATACGGAAGCTAGTAAGTCATGAAGGTACATTAACACTCGAAATTATTAACCTATGGATTACTATTCTTTTGTCACGCTTCTGGATTAATAGCCTAACATTTTTTCAGTCTCAAATGAATTAAATAACATTGCTAGCTCAATTCAAAATTTATCTTTCAATTTGATCACACTGATATTCTTTACTAACATTTACATTTGCACTCCTATCCTTGAACGTCTTTATAGCATGAATTGGTCTGCAGATAATCTAGTACTAACTGTAACTTTCAGTTCGGGATACTCGGGTTGCACAATATGCGGTAAGGACCCTGTCTAGGTCAATGATAAGGATAAGTGATGGCTAAGGCAATTCTGGTAAAAGTCACGTTATTATTGAACAGTTAGAACAGTTTCAACACTGGTCCACACAGATACACTTCTAAAGATGAAATAAATGTTTGACCTGTGCACGTCGTTGCGGCGGATGGCGGGCAGCGAGATAGCGGGCAGCACAGCACACATTCAAGCACGGCTAAGGCTCTCACAGTATCGGCACTTTCATTCTTCTTAGCGTCGTAATCTTTCCAATTTTTGTGCCTGAGGAAATAGCCATGCCAAGTAGTCGTCGGAATCGGCCCATCCGAGGCTCAATGGAATCCACTTTTCCTAGATAGCCTCCTCGGTACAGTACATGTTCCTCTGACCGATGCCCAACTCCGACTGTTTCACTGAGCCCGTTGTGCCGAACCGCGCCAGTGTGCGTTTTCCCGCGCTCGCCTGCATCCACCTTTTCCCGCGCCCCTACAGGTAGGGTATTCACCACAGGTTTTCTACTACACATATCCTAATGCATTAACTACGTATGGACCAAGTGTTTAAATTACAATTTACACATTTTACAATAGTTTTTACATTAAATACATTTTCCTTTGGTTATCAAATTGCTTAAAATCTAACATAAGTAATGACATTCATTTCAAAAGTTGTGTACAGTTTCTTTAACATGACACGAAAAGAAAAAAATCTAAAATAATATTTACATTATTTCACATAAATTCAGAAAGAAACATTTATCTAAATGCATAAAGAAAAAATTATTATAGGTACATTATTGTTACAAAGGGAAGATTTAAGCATATGCAACCTGAACGAAAAAATAATGGCAACTAGAAGAAAATTAAATGAACATGTAGATCCAGTGGGTAGAGAAAGATTCCAACACGCAATTTGCCTAATACACGAAGTGAAGAAGAAGAAGAAGAATAAGACCGAAGAAGATGACGAAAAAGAAGATATCCTTTGCACAAAAATAATATCAAATACTCATGTGGAAGCTCACTAGTTGGTGTGATAGACATTCTAAAACGGATAATTCCATGTCTGTGATTCGTGCCCCGGAGTTTGTGCAGTGCACGATGCGAGGTTCGCGCCCACAGACACAATTAATTAGCGGCGTGTCCGCTGGAACGCTGCCCAACAGCACTTAGTTCATCTGTGCACCTGACGATGACATCGTGGTTGCTTGCCGGAACACTGACACACCTACAGTGTCAGTGTTCTGGCAAACGACCATGATGTCATCGTCAGGCGCACAGATGAACTAAGAGCTTTTGGATAATATATGGGGCTAATGCAACTAAGTAATTTGCCAATTATCTGCACTCATGTAACCGCTACACATTTCTAGATCACACTTTGTATTCAATCAGTATGTTGTCATTAAGAGTTTTTCTTTGTAGTCACCGTCCAGGTTCAAATGTACAGCAGAAGATGAAGTCATTTCAAAATGAATTCATGCTCAATTCTGACGAGGTTAAGGAAAGCCGTCACTGTTTTCACAAATAAATCAACACATTTTCAACTTCTACGGATCTCAGGACTCCAATAAACATACAGAACGATTTGTAAGTGCTATCCGTATCAGACCAGAATTACAGGAGACCTGAAGTGTATACAAATAAAGGCAGCGTGATTTCTGACATTACAGCTTGAATTTAAGGAGAGTATCAGCAATGTTGAGAAAACTTAACTGGCAGACGTACTGTGAATGCTACAGTACATATGGCGAATACCTGCATAGTAGAAGTCAGTACTTGTCCTTTGGATCACAAACCATAAACACTCTTCAGCCTTGCAAGCATCTATTCTACAGAGATGGTGCAGATAAAATCAAGAGAACAACTGCTCCCATAGAGATGTATTAGGAATGCCCCGACGTAGTGTGATAACGCCGATGTTGTGTACAGTATGTGTAAATGATCTTGTGGATAATGTCGAAAGTACCATAAGGCTGTTCACAGATGATGCCGTTGTCGAGAGGATGATAACCACGCGAGAAGGCTGTAGTGATGGTGTCGGAACTAGCAGTTAACCCTGAGCGTAACTAATTCTTAAGTTTTGCCCATAAACAGGGGACAAAGTCCTTTATTTTTCTGTCATATTGGTGACAAATCGCAGGAAACAGTAACTTGCATTAAAACTTAAGAGGAGAACATGGAAAGTGTCGGTACCCGCTGTCCCAGTAACTTCCATGAGTAACTTACCCGTAGATATTCAACCGTTTCTGAGGAAACGAAGGCCAATGTTTCGCCGTAATGTAGAGGGCTATTGCCTGATTGAAGCGATTTCATAAATTCACTGTAGCTCCATTCACGTACATATGGTCACGACACACTACAGATACGTAGAAAAATTCATAAAGTTTTGTTCGGCTGAAGCCGCACTTCAGGTATCTGCCGCCAGAGCGCTCGAGAGCGCAGTGAGACAAAATGGCGACAGGAGCCGAGAAAGCGTATGTCGTGCTTGAAATGCACTCACATCAGTCAGTCATAACACTGCAACGACACTTCAGGACGAAGTTCAACAAAGATGCACCAACTGCTAACTCCATTCGGCGATGGTATGCGCAGTTTAAAGCTTCTGGATGCCTCTGTAAGGGGAAATCAACGGGTCGGCCTGCAGTGAGCGAAGAAACGTTTGAACGCGTGTGGGCAAGTTTCACGCGTAGCCCGTGGAAGTCGACGAATAAAACAAGCAGGGAGCTAAACGTACCACAGCCGACGGTTTGGAAAATCCTACGGAAAAGGCTAAAGCAGAAGCCTTACCGTTTACAATTGCTACAAGCCCTGACACCCGATGACAAAGTCAAACGCTTTGAATTTTCGGCGCGGTTGCAACAGCTCATGGAAGAGGATGCGTTCAGTCCGAAACTTGTTTTCAGTAATAAAGCAACGTTTTTTCTTAATTGTGAAGTGGACAGACACAATGTGCTAATCTGGGCGGTAGAGAATCCTCACGTATTCGTGCAGCAAATTCGCAATTCACCAAATGTTAACATGTTTTGTGCAGTCTCACGGTTTGAAGTTTACGGCCCCTTTTTCTTCTGCGACAAAAACGTTACAGGACACGTGTATCTGGACATGCTGGAAAATTGTCTCATGACACAACTGGAGACCGATAGCGCCGACTTCATCATTCAACATGATGTTCGGCATTTCTTAAACAGGAGATTGGAAAACCGATGGATCGGTCGTGGTGGAGATCATGATCAGCAACTCATGTCATGGCCTCCACGCTCTCCCGACTTAACCCCATGCGATTTCTTTCTGTGGGGTTATGTGAAAGATTCAGTGTTTAAACCTCCTCTACCAAGAAACGTGCCAGAACTACGAGCTCGCATCAACGATGCTTTCGAACACATTGATGGGGACATGCTGCGCCGAGTGTGGGAGGAACTTGATTATCGGCTTGATGTCTGCCGAATCACTAAAGGAGCACATATCGAACATTTGTGAATGCCTAAAAAACTTTTTGAGTTTTTGTATGTGTGTGCAAAGCATTGTGAAAATATCTCAAATAATAAAGTTATTGTGAAGCTGTGAAATCGCTTCAATCATTTGTAATAACCCTGTATATGTATTTTAGCACACAGGCAGTCAAACCGAACCGGTGGTAGCGGCCTGCGTTGCGAATTCGCTCTTTTGCGCCCCTTGTTCATACACGATTTTTTAAATTTTTTAAAAATTTTATTTTATTTCTCGACTCCAGTTCGTAGAGGATTACTAGAAAAATGGGTCGTATCAAATTACTGGACACAAGTGCTCATGTTAACTGAAAATTTACAGCTGGCTTCCGCAGTGTGTGTTACACATTTATTATATAATATGAACAATGGACATTGCCGTCCCTGGGGGTGGCTTGCCTGCCTTAGCGATACAAATAGCCAGGCGCAACCACACCGGAGTGGTATCTGTTGAGAGACAAGAGAAACGTGTGGTTTTTGAAGAGGGGCAGCAGCTTTTTCAGTAGTTAGAGGAGAAACTGTATGAATAATTCACAAATCTGCCGTTGTAACATCAGCGAAAATAGCCTGGCTGTGGTGATACATCGAACGGCGCAAAGCACGGGGAAACTAAAGCCGTAATTTTCCCGACGGCATGCCGCTCTACTGTATAATTAATTGATAATGGTGTCCTCTCGGGTGAAATATTTCGGTGTTGAAATAGTCTCTCAAACGGATCTCCGGGCTAGCACTATTCAGGATGATGTCGGCATCGGAAGAAACAAAACTGGCGTTCTACACATCGGAGCGTGGAGTTGTAGGTCCGTGAATAGGGCAGGTAGGTTCGAAAATTTAAAATGGGGAATGGATAAGTTACAGTGGGAATTAGCGAAATTTGGTGGTGGGAGCAACAGGAGTATTCCTCGGGGGAATACAGAGTTATAAATACACTCCTGGAAATGGAAAAAGGAACACATTGACACTGATGTGTCAGACCCACCATACTTGCTCCGGACACTGCGAGAGGGCTGTACACGCAATGATCACACGCACGGCACAGCGGACACACCAGGAACCGCGGTGTTGGCCGTCGAATGGCGCTAGCTGCGCAGCATTTGTGCACCGCCGCCGACAGTGTCAGCCAGTTTGCCGTGGCATACGGAGCTCCATCGCAGTCTTTAACACTGGTAGCATGCCGCGACAGCGTGGACGTGAACCGTATGTGCAGTTGACGAGCGCGTATAGTGGGCATGCGGGAGGCCGGGTGGACGTACCGCCGAATTGCTAAACACGTGGGGCGTGAGGTCTCCACAGTACATCGATGTTGTCGCCAGTGGTCGGCGGAAGGTGCACGTGCCCGTCGACCTGAGACCGGACCGCAGCGACGCACGGATGCACGCCAAGACCGTAGGATCCTACGCAGTGCCGTAGGGGACCGCACCGCCACTTCCCAGCAAATTAGGGACACTGATGCTCCTGGGGTATCGGCGAGGACCATTCGCAACCGTCTCCATGAAGCTGGGCTACGGTCCCGCACACCGTTAGGCCGTCTTCCGCTCACGCCCCAACATCGTGCAGCCCGCCTCCAGTGGTGTCGCGACAGGCGTGAATGGAGGGACGAATGGAGACGTGTCGTCTTCAGCGATGAGAGTCGCTTCTGCCTTGGTGCCAATGATGGTCGTATGCGTGTTTGGCGCCGTGCAGGTGAGCGCCACAATCAGGACTGCATACGACCGAGGCACACAGGGCCAACACCCGGCATCATGGTGTGGGGAGCGATCTCCTACACTGGCCGTACACCACTGGTGATCGTCGAGGGGACACTGAATAGTGCATGGTACATCCAAACCGTCATCGAACCCATCGTTCTACCATTCCTAGACCGGCAAGGGAACGTGCTGTTCCAACAGGACAATGCACGCCCGCATGTATCCCGTGCCACCCAACGTGCTCTAGAAGGTGTAAGTCAACTACCCTGGCCAGCAAGATCTCCGGATCTGTCCCCCATTGAGCATGTTTGGGACTGGATGAAGCGTGGTCTCACGCGGTCTGCACGTCCAGCACGAACGCTGGTCCAACTGAGGCGCCAGGTGGAAATGGCATGGCAAGCCGTTCCACAGGACTACATCCAGCATCTCTACGATCGTCTCCATGGGAGAATAGCAGCCTGCATTGCTGCGAAAGGTGGATGTACGCTGTACTAGTGCCGACATTGTGCATGCTCTGTTGCCTGTGTCTATGTGCCTGTGGTTCTGTCAGTGTGATCATGTGATGTATCTGACCCCAGGAATGTGTCAATAAAGTTTCCCCTTCCTGGGACAATGAATTCACGGTGTTCTTATTTCAATTTCCAGTAGTGTACAAAGTCAAATAGGGTTAATGCAGAAATAGCTCTAATTATGAATTATTAAATAGTAATTAGGGTAAGATACTATGGACAGCTCAGTGAAAGCATTATCGTAGGTGAGATGGACACATTGCCAACATCTACGACGGTACTACAAGTTTATATGTCGACCAGCTCGATAGATGGCAAAGAGATTGAAGAAATGTATAATCAGATAAAAGAAATTACTCAGGTAGCTAAAGGAGTCGAAAATTTATTTGTGAAGAGAGACTGTTACTCGACAATAGGAAAAGGAAGAAGGAAGAGAAGAAAAATAATGGGTGAATATGGACGAGTGGTAAGGAGTGAAAGAGGAAGCCGCCTCGTAGAATTTTGCACGGAACATGATTCAGTCATCGCTAATAGTTGGTAGCATTATAAAAGAAGGCTGTATACGTGGAATGACCGTGGACACACCGGAGGATTTCGGGCTGGTTACGTAATGGCAAGGTAAAGACTTAGGAACCAGTTTTTAAATTGTAAGACATTTTCAGGGGCAGATGTGGAGTCTGAACGTAATTTGTTGGCTATGAACTGTAGACTAAAAGAAAAGGAATTGCAAAAATGTTGGAAATTAAGGATATGGAACCTGGGTAAGAATAAATGACCACAGGATGAGAGTTTCAGGGAGAGCATTAGGCAACGATTGACTAGAACAGATGAAAGAATACAGTAGAACAATGGGTAGCCTTCAGAGATGAAATAGAGAAAGCAGCGGAGGATCAAATACGTAACAAGACATGATCTAGTAGAAATTTTTGGGTAACAAAAGCGATATTGAATTTAATTGATGAAAGGAGAAGATATATAAATGTTTTTAATGAAGCAGACTAAAGGAAATAGAAAGATATGAAAACTGAGATTGGCAGGAAGTGGAAAATAGCTAACGGGTATTTAGAAGCGAATTTCACTAGAGGAAATCTAAGTACCGCCTACAGGAAAAGTAAAGGGACCTTTGGGGAAAAGAGAAGCAGCTGTGTAAATATCAAGAGCTCAGATGGAAAACCTGAAATGTGGAAGGAGCATGTAGAGAGTCTGTACAGGGGATATGAACCTGATGGTAATATTACAGAAAGCGAACTGGACGTTAATGAAGATAAAATGTGAGATACTTTGTGAAGAACTTGACAGAGCTCTGAAAGACTTAAGTGTAAACAAGATCCAGAAAGAAGACGACATTACGTCAGAACTACTGACAGCGTTGGGAGAGACAGCCAAGACATAACTCTTGAATCTGGTGTGCAAGATTTGTGAGACAGGCGCAGTACCCTCAGAGCTCAAGAACAATATAACACTTTCAATTCCATAGAAATCAAGTGCTGACAGGTGTGGAAATTACCAAACTATCAGTGTAATAAGTCACAGTTGCAAAATAGTAACACAAGTTGTTTACAGAGGAGTGGACTGACTGGCAGAAGCTGACATCGGAGTAGATCAGTTTGGATTCCGGAGTGATGTAGGTACACGCGAGGCAATACTGACCATACAACTAATTCAAGAAAGTAAGTTAAGGAAAGGCAAATCTATATTTATAGCATTTGTAAATTTAGAGAAAGTTTTTGACAATGTTGAGTAAACACTCTCTTTCAGTACATGCAATATATTGGTAATTGCCAATATGAACGCTCTGAGCTTAATAATGTAATGGCGGCAATGAAAATTTTGGCCGCTCCGGGAGTCGAACGCAAGTTACTCGCTCATTGCGAGCAGTCGACTTACAATTAGGGTACTGAGAACGACACACGGCGAGACACAAACTCCCGTATGTCGCCAACCATTTGGCTGCAGCTTTGCTTGTAAATCCCTTATGTGTATTCCCGTACGGGCGTGTAATTTTACATAAAATTCGAGTGCCCTGTGTTGGCGTATAATTACGATATTTCTTTGCCCGTGTAATTCCGAATTACGATGCAATGTTCCTTCGGGGAAAGAAGAAATTTCTGGCACAATTTCACCCAAAGAAGGGATAGGCTGATAGGACACATTCTGAGGATCACAAATTTAGTAATGGAGGAAGTTGGCGAGGGGGGGTGCGGAAATAAAATTCGTAGAGGGATACCGAGAGATGGATATCGTAAGCCCATTCAGAAATATGAAGTGTGCAGTTTTTATTCGAAGGTGAAGAGGCTCGAACAGGATCGAGTAGCATGGAGAGCTGTATCATACCAGCCTTCGGACTGAAATCCACAATAACATATGTGCGTAGGGGATTTGCAAGGGTTACAATTTTTTAGCTTCTCGTAACATATTTTATTACAATATCAATCCTCATATTAATTCTCGTATTTTATTCTTACGTTTATTCTTCAAGAAGATTTTATGCTTAATGCCCGGTGGAGAAATATTCAAAACAGAGAAATTCCGAACACCATGGCCATGGCGTAAAGACAAGTATACCATAGTGGCATATCTTCGTATGAAACTCATTTCGGAAAGGAACTTTGTTAATAGTGCTGAAGATTTCATGGACTGGCAATAATTTTGGGGCAAACTACGCATAACGGATTTTGTTTTTTTCCGAATGCTGGCGCTCACAGTTGATTATGAACCAAGAAACACTTCAGTAATTTATCGAAACAATTTCAAATTATTTTCTCATTCTTTCATTTATTTATTTAATTCGTTTAAAAGACAGAAAATTAGTAGACCAACAAGAGCAGTGTTATTTGGACACACACTGGAAAAAGTACGTGTAGTAATCTTCTACTGGCATGGATAGATAAATGAAAGACAAACAAATATAAAATCAATAATGGGTTTCGAACACGGTGTACGAAATTTCAAAGCCCCTACGGAGGACACTGTGTCATCGCTTCAGCGCATAGCGTATTTCCAACACTTTGACCCTCGTTCTCAGAAAGCTATACAGTATCTATGGATAATCTGAGGCACATTGTCGCTTATTTTGACCCTTCTTACTCTGTTCGAAGTTTCTGGGAAGTCGAATTATGGCACTTGCTGTGTTATTCTTGTCAGCAGTAATCATCTGGAGTAACCTCAACAGAAATGACCACATAAGATTAATTGTAAGAAAAGCAGACTCCAGGCGGAGATTCACTGGAAATACCTTAAGGACATTAAGTACATGTACGAAATAGGTGGCTTATTGTTTTCATCTGTTGGCCTCCCTGTAAGATTTTTACCCACACCGATCCAGTACTAAAATTGCCGATCCCTCGGTGTCACAGATCGTCTCCTACCAACCGATCTCATCTTCTAGTCTGGTTGCGTCACCGGTTTCTTTCCTCGCCAGTTCTGTTCACCACCTCCTCAGTAGTTACGTGATCTACTCGTCTAACCTTCAGCAGTCTTCTGTAGGATGACATTTCTAAAGCTTCTATTCTCTTATTGTCTAAAGTGCTTAACGTCCATGTTCCACTGCGATGCATTGCTACATTCCGTAAAAATACTTGCAGGAAACACTTCCTAACACTTAAATCTTTATTCGATGTTAACAAATTTCTCTACCTTACCAACTCCTTTCTTACCATTCCAGTATCAGTTTTCTCATGACGAGAAAATAGTACCAACTACTCATGTAAAGGTACACTGAGAATCATTCTTCCCAAGTACCACTCTCGAATGGAAGAGGAGCCGGCCGCTGTGGCCGATCGGTTCTTGGCGCGTCAGGCAGGAACTGCGCGACTGCTACGGTCGCTAGTTCGAATCCTGCCTCGGGCATGGGTGTGTGTGATGTCCTTAGGTTAGTTAGGTTTAAGTAGTTGTGAGTTCTAGGGGACTGATGGCGTCAGATGTTAAGTCCCATAGCGTTCAGAGTCATTTGAACCATTTAAATGGAACAGGAAAAGGGAGAAAAATACAGTCTTGATATAAATATTCTACACTATGGAATTCCGTAGTATACATGTGGACGTAATATCAGTCATTCCCTTCTCAATCCATGCGTGAACGGAGCGGGAAAAAATATTGCATACTATGGTGACCAAAATTAAAAGCAACAAATGGAAATTTGCAAGGCTGTATTTATTTTGTCACAAAACAGTATAAAGAGGTGATAGTAAATTATAAACAACGTAACGAATACACAAAGCGAACAACTGCAACGCGCAACGGTAGGCAAAGATGTTCTTGGTTTTTTTCCAAATTAACGGATATGCACACACATTCCGACAACTACTTAATGTGGTCAGTAGGCAGTACAGTCCTGAGAACGACAGATCATGCTGTGAATGATATCATCAATCTCATGATGAAGCAAATGTGGCCATTCTTCTTGGAAGGCTGCTCGCAAGTCTTGGAGAATGGTTGGTGGATGATGAAGTGATGCAACCCGTCTTCCTAGAGCACTCCAGACATATTATATGGGATTCAAATCGGGAGAGGTAGCAGGCCACACCATGCGTGCAGTATCTCCCGTTTCGAAGAATACATCAACCGCTCTTTCTGTATGAGGTCGATTATTATCGTCAATGATTACCAAGTTTGGGCAGCACCGCCTCCCAATAACCACACATAAGGTCCCCAGATCTCGATATCTGACAGCAGTTAAACGTTGCCGATTCACCCATACAATCTCATGAAGAGCTGATCAAGTGGTCAACATAATCCCTGAACACAACATAATCCCTGAACACACATTGAGGAGTTCCTAGATAACAGGACGCAGCATGTCATTCTCAATGGAGAGAACTCTTCCGAAGTAAGAGTGATTTCAGGTGTGCTGCAGGGGAGTGTCATAGGACCGTTGCTATTCACAATATACTTAAATGACCTTGTGGATGACATCGGAAGTTCACTGAGGCTTTTTGCAGATGATGCTGTGGTGTATCGAGAGGTTGTAACAATGGAAAATTGTACTGAAATGCAGGAGGATCTGCAGCGAATTGACGTATGGTGCAGGAAATGGCAATTGAATCTCAATGTAGACAAGTGTAATGTGCTCCGAATACACAGAAAGAGAGATCCTTTATCATGTAGCTACAAAATAGCAGGTCAGCAACTGGAAGCAGTTAATACCATAAATTATCAGGGAGTACGCATTAGGAGTGATTTAAAATGGAATAATCATATAATGTAGATCGTCGGTCAAGCAGATGCCAGACAGATTCATTGGAAGAATCCTAAGGAAATGCAATCCGAAAACAAAGGAAGTAAGTTACAGTACGCTTGTTCGCCCACTGCTTGAATACTGCTCAGCAGTGTGGGATCCGTACCAGACAGGGTTGATACAAGACATAGAGAAGATCCAACGCAGAGCAGCGCGCTTCGTTACAGGATCATTTAGTAATCGCCAAAGCGTTACGGAGATGATAGATAAACTCCAGTGGAAGACTCTGTAGGAGAGACGCTCAGTAGCTAGGTACGGGCTTTTGTCAAAGTTTCGAGAACATACTTTCACCGAAGAGTCAAGCAGTATATTGCTCCCTCCTACGTGTATTTCGCGAAGAGACCATGAGGATAAAATCAGAGAGATTAGAGCCCACACAGAGGCATACCGACAATCCTTCTTTCCACGAACAATACGAGACTGGAATAGAAGGGAGAACCGATAGAGGTACTCAAGGTACCCTCCGCCACACACCGTCAGGTGGCTTGCGGAGTATGGATGTAGATGTAGATGTAGATGGGTCCTCCTCGATAGCGGTCTCTTTCTATAAAGTTTGGGTCCCGAAATGTTCTGCGTTCCCTCCAGATGCGAGTGCGCTGAAAATCACTCTCCAGACCAAATCGTTACTATCTGTGATAAGAGCATTGTCTCACTAATCTGCCAACCTGGTGGCATGTTGACACTCCACTCTAGACGTTCCCTTCGGTGCAGACGCATCAGAAGTACACATGCTGCAAGTCTCCAACAATAAATGGCATTCCACCGAAACCATGTGGACATAGTTCGTCTCGATACAACACGTTCAGAGGACGCTGTGTTGTGAGATGACAGTTGCTGTACAGTGCTAAAGCGATAGTATCGCGGACTTGCATCAAAATAGCGGTCCTCTCTTTGTGATATCACTCCCGGTCAGGCCTTCCATGGTATTTGGGGTAATGTTTCTGTCTCTACAAGTGTTTCCACGTCCTAGAAACAACATGACGATTCACATTAAGCCGTCTGGCTTCACCAGTTCGCGACTGTCCTCCTAGTTCTTCTTATGGCCCTCCACCGCAGAGGGTCTGGTCGGCGTCTTCCTCGTTCAATACTGCACCATCGGTGACTGTATACACACCGACTGTGCATGTGGGATTACCCAGCAAACACTACCCCATTTTACAAGTGCCCTTGTAACCTCCCCCCTCTCTTATCGACCTTAATGACAGTGAAAAATTAAACCGCGTGTACCTAATGGGAATTTTGGAAAAGCAATCGTCACCGAAGTTAATCTGTCGGTAAAGAGGGAGGAAAGAGTTACATCTAAATGAAAGGAAAAGTGCTAATGAAACTGGTGGAAATTAATTTTGAAAAGGGGTAACGTTAATAAAGAAAGTGAATGTGCAGCCAGTACGTTAACAATTAACTAGCGGTAATTAGGTATTTCAGATTTGGGGGAAATTACGGTCGCCAGTCCTATGGACTATTACTATAGTAACTGAAAAAGAAAGGTTATTACACCTATAATTAGCACTAGAAGTGTGGCAACTGAAGGTTGACACGTGTAGTGTGAAAACTGAAAGTTTGTCAGAAGTAATAAATTTCGCTACACTCTGACTTAATTTAGCAAAAGAATTAATAAAACAGGAAAATCGAAAGTTAATTTAGTGACTGAAGTTAATAGTGAGCTTTCTTTCTGAAGCACATCGAAATTCAGTAAAACACAGTTAGTCTTGGACTACCTCAACAATCATTTCAAAAGCTACTTGAATCTACGCAATTTAGAAATAAGAGATTTAACTTTGAACTTGAATTAAATGATTCTGAACAATTAACAATAGTAAAATTTAGTACGTACCAAGCTGAGCTGCACTCACAGGTAAGCTAAAATACGGTAACAAAACTCGCACTCTTAATTTGTGCTAGTGTAATCTAAATATTGTGGGCAGCTATGAATACCTTAATTGAAATTTGAAATTAAAGCAGTGAAATAGAATATTACTTTAATGCTGGCGTTTGAATTTCAATGACACTCGGGTTCATTCCGGAAAAGGAAGGGAACCTGCTTGGTAATGCAATTGGGACAATGAGCAACAAAGGTTCATGCTACGTTGCTGTAATTTTGTGATTTGAACAGTTTGAAATGCTGAGGTCTGCCATACAGTTCTAGAACATTACGTGCGTCCAGTCTTCCTTGTTGGTTGATTGAAGGTCTGAAGGCGTCGATCGAGGAGGCGGCGACAGTCACTCATTGTCGGCCGTCGCTGTTGCAGAAGCTGGATGTTGGCGCGCCTTCGTCTCGACACGGTCACCAGACGAAACGGGCTCTTGATGTGCGCCAGCTAATGCTTCGCGTCTGTGACACCATGTCAGAAACTATCATAGCAAGTCGAGCGCAATTACATGCTGCCAAACCCCGAAAGCGCGGCAACTCGCGGGAGCTTCACACAACACACCTGCTCCACTAGCTACTCCAGCCAGACTCCTGTGCTCAGCCCGCGCTCCACGCGGCAGAGTTAACGCTACCAAAGATCCTACACACTTTGATTCTTCACACGACCTATCGACGTAATCTTTCGATAGCAGTCTTCCCTAGGCAAGACCCAGTGTAAAAATACAAATAATATTTACGAAACAAACCAATTATACATCGACATAAATGTATAAATCTATATATACAAACAGTGAAACAATTACAATATACAAACAGTCAGAAATGTCATATCTTGAAGTAACAAAGCAAGGGAAAAAAATAATAGTACAATAGATGGAAATAGGAAGATATGCATTTCCGGCGTTACACCCTGACGTCATCGTTGATGTGGTTGTCCGTTGACCGGAATGTCATTTTCCGTGGAGAAGACGATTGTATGGACATCTGCTGACAGTTTCTAAGATTATACGGTGAATTAGAGACAATTTGTGGAATTAACTGTTGGTTGCTTTAATTTTAAACACTAGTGTATATATTGTCTGCCCCACGCTTCACGGAATATAGATACAGGCGTGTTGAGTTCGGTAAAGGTAAAGGTTATATTTCTTAACATTAGTAGAAAGAATGCTAACGTTTCTCGTGGCTGTATAAACACTAATTCCTGAAAAGTATGTGGCATTCTTTTGCTGTTTGCAACTACAGAGGCTTATACCAGTGTATCAGCTGCCAGTAGTAGGCAGCGAAGAAACCAAATGTCCGACGCGGGCAACACGCAGCATATTTCCTTGCTGACGGGGATCATTCCTGAAATCCTAGCTCGTTATTGCCCTATGGCGTGGGAACCGACGCACCTGGCTCCACATTATCCTACTTGGGAACAGCATTTATGTAAATGCAAGAAATGAGGTTCCTCGTACTAGAACCGGCTCCCAGTCACGAAATTGGCGCATATATTTCTTCTTCTTGCAGCAGCAACAGACAGCCCGCCGTTCTTCAGCGGCAGGGTTGCACAAACGCTGCTGGCAGACTTAGATCGTGGTGAAATCATAATTCTGGAACGTTTTAATATCTGTGGTTAAGCACCAAAAGTCTAACTGCAGATGAAGAAAGACTTTATTCATCATTAAGTAAGCATGACGCGTTTCGGAATTTTTTTTCCTCTTCAGGAATCCAAGTGAAAAAGTAGGACAAGGACAAGAACGTTACCAACTGTGTAAGTAACATGACCATAACAGACTACGTACACAACTGGTAATGATCGTATGCTAGTTGTACCTTTGTATCTGGATTCCTGATGATGGAAATAATTTCTAAACGCGTTATCCTAACTTTTCGATCAATAAAGTTATTCTTCACCTGCTGTATGACTTTTTATGCAACCTAGCCAGGTTAACTAGATATCTCCGTACATTTACTATAATGGTCACTACCCTAATATGTGAATTTATGTCACATTTTTATTGTTTTAATATCTGTCGTTCCCCCTGATGTCTTCATGTATTATAGGAAGTACAACTTCATTACAAAGAAATATATTCGCCTTTAGAAAAAGAGCAACCTGTATGAAAACTATGTTTTTGTTACAGACTACTTTCGTTGATAATTCCACTCGAGTGTAATTATATTCAGAAATTGTAGTAAGACAGCTCCTGATCATTTTACATCGTAACAGGGCCTCATTGTCTAAACGTCCGGATTTGACATAAAACGGTAGCGATCCCATCTTACAGCCATAAATAAATTCCTAAAACAGTATTGGTCGAAAAGCCGTGTTATAAAATCATCAGCAGGTACGAAAATCCTTTATTGTCATTACTAGCAGTTTAGATTGTTAGAAATCGCCAAGCTCATAAAGAAAATGCCGCTGTTATAATCTAAGCTACAGATCAGATGATGTCTAATAGTAATGCACTCTACAGCCTTAAAAGATCTCAGAAGTGGTTCCGTTACGTTTATTTCATTTTTGCTGTCGCTAGATAATCTGCACAATTTTTAAGCTAACGTTCAAGTGTTTGTTTGACTATATGTAGTTGGCGGATAAGCACCTCGTTAATATTTACGCATATAATTCCTGTGCCTCGTAGTAAGAAAAATAAAGCTCTTACACAACAGCTGGTAATGGTACAATAATGTTTTCCTTAATTATCTATAATCTGATGACTGTCTGGTGTTGAAGAAACAAATTTATTTCAGTTCACCATTGGAATTTTTTGATATCTTTGGACCGTGTTTGTAGGCAGAAAGGACTATTACACCAAAGAGTACGCTGATGTTTATGTAATCTTTGGAACGCGTTGGAATTAGGCATGGCTTAGTGCTTTACGATATCTTTATAGGCTACTGTCAGCAGCCCTTGGTCATGTAGTTTGCTTCGCTGCCGTAAGATCGCAAGCGATTCCAGGCGGGGTAAGATATTTTTCTTTGCTCCACGACTACGTGTTTCTGTTGACCTAATCATCTCATTTTAATCGAAGAGCAAGTCACCTAACTGGAATAAGATAAAAGGAGTTGCACCAGGCAGCCGCAGAGTACCAGACGGGAACTCTCGGACAATAATGACTTACGTTGAGGCATTTCATAACCTAACTGTAGTCTGTTGTTCTAAAAAATGGCTCTGAGCACTATGGGACTTAACATATGAGGTCATCAGTCCCCTAGAACTTAGAACTACTTAAATCTAGCTAACCTAAGGACATCACACACATCCATGCCCGAGTCAGGATTCGAACCTGCGACCGTAGCGGTCGCGCGGTTCCAGACTGAAACACCTAGAACCGCTCGGCCACACCGGCCGGCTGTTGTTCTAAAACAAAATACATTCAGCACAAATAGTTTTCAAAATACTCGAAATACTGCTTGTAGAGGGCGTTCGGTACGTTAACGTCTGGTGATAACAGAGGACTGCTTAGCTAATTTGCGGTGAGGATTGAGTAAGACTGCCGATGGAGCAAATGCACACGTTGGACAGAAATGGGGAAGTTAGATACGTCCTACTCAAGGAAACTGGCGAATTAGGGACACCACGAGAAATATGCGTCTTCATCACCGATCAGGAAGTTCAGACTCATGTCTCTCGAATTTGAATAGCCGGTTCTACAGAAGGTGGCAAGTTTTCGACATGTCTGCCCTTTGCACTCATGGAAGTCTTGGTCGTGAAATGAAGACGCGTCAGCAGTGCAAGTCTAGAAGACCTTCAAATTCAGATCGTCATAGTGTCTCGAGATTGGTTGAACAATGTTGTTCCTCATTTATATGAGTAATGAAATATGACATGGGTGGTGTTCAACTACACGTTTATTAGTTGCATGTTGGTCCTCTTCTGCAGATGTGTGCCGCCAGCAAGCAATAGTGATTTCCTTCTTCTCATACATTTCTGCTTAGAGAGGTATAGTAGTGATTAATATACAGGACTCTAATTTGTAAACGTTGGAATTCATGTTCTATTCTGAAGATTAGATTTCCACTAATTTCTTCGCGTAATTGAGACTATTTCTGGCCTCCTACCTTAAGAAATCGTACAATCGGTCTTCTAGACCGTACGTATCCAATCACAACTTGTGTTCTGTCTCCAATGATTTCGTCAACCGGACATTGCTTCTACATCTACATCTACATCTACATTTATACTCCGCAAGCCACCCAACGGTGTGTGGCGGAGGGCACTTTGCGTGCCACTGTCATTATCTCCCTTTCCTGTTCCAGTCGCGTATGGTTCGCGGGAAGAACGACTGTCTGAAAGCCTCTGTGGGCGCTCTAATCTCTCTAATTTTACATTCGTGATCTCCTCGGGAGGTATAAGTAGGGGGAAGCAATATATTCGATACCTCATCCAGAAACGCACCCTCTCGAAAACTGGCGAGCAAGCTACACCTCGATGTAGAGCGCCTCTCTTGCAGAGTCTGCCACTTGAGTTTGCTAAACATTTCCGTCACGCTATCACGGTTACCAAATAACCCTGTGACGAAACGCGCCGCTCTTCTTTGGATCTTCTCTATCTCCTCCGTCAACCCGATCTGGTACGGATCCCACACTGATGAGCAATACTCAAGTATAGGTCGAACGAGTGTTTTGTAAGCCACCTCCTTTGTCGATGGACTACATTTTCTAAGGACTCTCCCAATGAATCTCAACCTGGTACCCGCCTTACCAACAATTAATTTTGTATGATCACTCAACTTCAAATCGTTCCGCACGCATACTCCCAGATATTTTACAGAAGTAACTGCTAACAGTGTTTGTTCCGCTATCGTATAATCATTCAATAAAGGATCCTTCTTTCTATGTATTCGCAATACATTACATTTGTCTATGTTAAGGGTCAGTTGCCACTCCCTGCACTAAGTGCCTATCCGCTGCAGATCTTCCTGCATTTCGCTACAATTTTCTAATGCTGCAACTTCTCTGTATACTACAGCATCATCCGCGAAAAGCCGCATGGAACTTCCGACACTATCTACTAGGTCATTTATATATATTGTGAAAAGCAATGGTCCCATAACACTCCCCTGTGGCACGCCATGTCCAGGTCTTCCATACATATCCCGTATCGTAACAAACATACCGTTGGATAATTCAAGCACTCCATACAGTCATCCATACTATTTGTAGCCGGTAGAAATCAGAGTCAAAAATCTTCTGTCACCGACACTAACATCACCGCACTCAGACGCTGTTGGGTAATGGTCTTCTTCAGAGATCCAAGTACACTGTTCTGCAAAATTTGTGGACGAGATAGATAAAGCAACACAACATATTGTCACGAAGAAGAAGGTGTAACTAGATGAATGACGAAGACTAACTTCACTTAACGAAGGTTTATTCAGCGCTTGCACATACAAGAGCGTGAAGCGAACATTCCAGTACAATGATTCTTGACATTTGTGGATACTTTTAGAATGTACTCGAACCGCATATAGGAATTAAAATTTTACAATTCAATTGAGTTTTGAACTCACGGTTCTCCCTGCAACAGTCTGGCATCATAATAACTACACCAAGGTGACTGTGCTACTCGTGTTCTTCTGAGACAATATTAACTACTCCGTAGAAATGAATCAAACAGCCGGAGCATGTTTCCAGACTTCTCCCAGTGGTGCTCAGGATGCTGGACGTCATAAGATGTGAGCCATGCAAGCATGACTGTAACACCAAACTGCACTGCCGACAAGGAACGGGAAAAGACAGTGCTTGTCAATAAGTGAGCAGTTACGGTACACTGTAGTGGTGGTGTTCACTGTTTTATCGTGGCCTGGAGACGGCGTTTGGATGACTTCACACGGAAAAGAGTCACCAGTAAACAGGAAGAAGGGCGAAGTGTGACATGTGTAGCCCTGGAGTTTGGTATTGCTCGCAGCATCGCTCTACATGTATGAGGAGCTTACCGAACCACTGGCACTGCTGCCAAAGGAGAGGTTGTGGACGAGCACGGTCAACTACAGCAGCAGATGGGCGCTAAATTGTGCAACAATTTGTGCAACACAGGGAGGGGTGTGGTGTGCATGAGGGGGGGGGGGGGGGGGGCTGCAGCGATGCTTACAGCAGCACGCAATCTCACGCTCCACAAAGGTACAGCTACTGCAAAATGCTAAACTGCTGGTCTCTTTGCTCGACAACGAGTACTATTTGTTTCGTTGACACTCGCACATCGCCGGTACCGTTTACGGTGGTGCAAAGGGTATAGATGCAGAACCAGCGAGGAGTAGGGTAGAGTGCTCTTCTCGGATAATGCCATATTCAGTAGCTATTCTGGTCATACCTTCATTCGGTAAGACGTGGGAACACGTAATTCTCTAAGGAACATTGTCGAACATAATCGTCTTGGCGATGCCTGTATTGTAGTGTGTGGAGATATTACACTAGGCACATATACTATTAGACATGGCATCGCCGGCCGAAGCGGCCGTGCCGTTCTAGGCGCTGCAGTCTGGAGCCGCGAGACCGCTACGGTCGCAGGTTCGAATCCTGCCTAGGGCATGGATGTGTGTGATGTCCTTAGGTTAGTTAGGTTTAACTAGTTCTATGGAACTAACGACCTCAGCAGTTGAGTCCCATAGTGCTCAGAGCCATTTTTTAGAGATGGCATCGCGTACACAATGTATATTTTGTATCTCGCCTGGAAGGTGGCGCGTGGGTCTGCTCCTGAAAACTGAAAGGTTGGCCGAATGACGAAAGCGAGTAGGGAGCAGGAGAGGTGAAACACTTCTGTACTGCATGTAAAATTATAGATGTTTACTATAGGCACAAACAAGTTAATAAATGGTTAAATAACTTTGGAAGGATGAGCACGTACATCTACATCTACATCCATACTCCGCAAGCCACCTGACGGTGTGTGGCGGAGGGTACCTTGAGTACCTCTATCGGTTCTCCCTTCTATTCGAGTCTCGTATTGTTCGTGGAAAGAAGGATTGTCGGTATGCCTCTGTGTGGGCTCTAATCTCTCTGATTTTATCCTCATGGTCTCTTCGCGAGATATACGTAGGAGGGAGCAATATACTGCTTGACTCTTCGGTGAAGGTATGTTCTCGAAACTTTGACAAAAGCCCGTACCGAGCTACTGAGCGTCTCTCCTGCAGAGTCTTCCACTGGAGTTCATCTATCATCTCCGTAACGCTTTCGCGATTACTAAATGATCCTGTAACGAAGCGCGCTGCTCTCCGTTGGATGTTCTCTATATCTTCTATCAACCCTATCTGGTACGGATCCCACCGTGCTAAGCAGTATTCAAGCAGTGGGCGAACAAGCATACTGTAACCTACTTCCTTTGTTTTCGGAATGCATTTCCTTAGGATTCTTCCAATGAATCTCAGTCTGGCATCTGCCCTACCGACGATCAACATTACATGATCATTCCATTTTAAATCACTCCTAATGCGTACTCCCAGATAATTTATGGTATTAACTGCTTCCAGTTGCTGACCTGCTATTTTGTAGCTAAATGATAAAGGATCTATCTTTCTGTGTATTCGCAGCACATTACACTTGTCTACATTGAGATTCCTTTGCCATTCCCTGCACCATGCGTCAATTCGCTGCAGATCCTCCTGCATTTCAGTACAATTTTCCATTGTTACAACCTCTCGATACACCACAGCATCATCTGCAAAAAGCCTCAGTGAACTTCCGATGTCATCCACCAGGTCATTTATGTATATTGTGAATAGCAACGGTCCTATGACACTCCCCTGCGGCACACCTAAAATCACTCTTACTTCGGAAGACTTCTCTCCATTGAGAATAACATGCTGCGTCCTGTTAGGAACTCTTCAATCCAATCACACAATTGGTCTGATAGTCCATATGCTCTTACTTTGTTCATTAAACGACTGTGGGGAACTGTATCGAACGCCTTGCGGAAGTCAAGAAACACGGCATCTACCTGTGAACCCGTGTCAATGGCCCTCTGAGTCTCGTGGACGAATAGCGCGAGCTGGGTTTCACATGACCGTCTTTTTCGAAACCCATGCTGATTCCTACAGAGTAGATTTCTAGTGTCCAGAAAAGTCATTATACTCGAACACAATACGTGTTCCAAAATTCTACAACTGATCGACGTTAGAGATATAGGTCTATAGTTCTGCACATCTGTTCGACGTCCCTTCTTGAAAACAGGGATGACCTGTGCCCTTTTCCAATACTTTGGAACGCTACGCTCTTCTAGAGACCTTCTAGAGACCTCTATATGAAGCGAATGAGATGCGAAGTGTCCCGGCCTTCTGCTGTTGATCAAACGGGCTGAATCTGGAGCGGAGCTCGTAGAGCTCCACAGCGCCGGCTGGAGGGCGCTGTCGTCGGTGTGTGTGTCGTAGTGCCCGCCAAAGAAGTTGCACCTACGCCGTGGCATCGTAGCTATCGATACCACAGTATAGAAGGGCAGTGCTTTGGTGGAAATATTTGTACACAGGTGATCCATGTAAAAAGGTTTTCGAAGTTATTATGGCTGCACCATGGAAATTAACAGATTTTGAACGTGGAATTGTTAGGTAACAGAGTATTTTTGAGACACGCAGTTTCAAGAGTGTACCGGGAATATCAAATTTCAGGAATTAGCTCTCACGACGGACAACGCAGTGGCCGACGGACTTCATTTGACTACCGAGAGCAGCTGTGTTTGCCTAGAGTTGCCAGCGCTAACTGAGATAAGACAGTGAGTGAAATAGCCACAGAAATGAGTGTGAAACGTACGGCCGAAAGTATCAGTTCGGACAGTGCAGCGGAATCTGGAGTTAATGAGCTATGACATCAGACGACCGGCGCGAGTGCGTTTGCTAATATCAGCTCGACATCGCCAGCAACGCCTCACCTTGAATCGGAATATATCGGTTGGACACTAGACGACTGGAAAATCGTGGCTCGGTCCAATGACTCCTGGTAGGGTTCGAGTATGCCACAGACCCTATGAGGCCGCGCGGTGTAACCGTGCGGTGTAGGGCGGCTTGCCACGGTTCGAACGGCTCTCCCCGTCGGAGGTTCGAGTCCTCCCTTGGGCATGGGTGTGTGTATTATCCTTAGCGTGAGTTAGTTTTGCGTGTGTGTGTTGTCCTTAGCGTAAGTTAGTTTAAGTTAGATTAAGTAGTGTGTCAGCCTAGGGACCGATGACCTTAGCAATTTGTTCCAATTAGAATTTACCACAAATTTCCAAATTTCCAAGACTCCACGAACCCACTGCCCAACTTGTCAACAGAGCATGGCGCAAGATTATCGTGACTCTGTAATGGTGTGGGTTGCGCGCACATGGAGTGAAATGGGTCCTCAGCTCCAACTGAACCGATTATTGACTGTAAATAGTTATATTCGGCTACTTGTAGACCATTTGCAGCCTGTGATGCACTTATTGTTCCCAAACAACAATGTCATGTCACCAGGCCACAACTGTTCGTGATCTGTTTGAAGAATATTCTGGACAATTCGAATAAAGGATTTTGTCATCCAGATCTCTCGACATGATTCCCATCGAACACTTATGGGATGTAGTGGAGAGATCAGTTCGTGCATAACATCCTGCACAGTCTACACTTTCAAATTTGTGGACAGCAATAGAGGCAAAACGGTTCAATATTTCTACACGGGACTTCCAACGACTTGTTGAGTCTCTATCACGTCGAGCTGCTGCACTACGCCGACCAAACAGAGGTCCCAAACAATATTAGTAGGTATCCCACGACTTTTGGTGTTCAGTGTGTGTTGCATGGACGTACTGATCTCCTTTTCATTCAACTCGGTACACTTATCGGTAAATGTTATTGTGACACTGAACTCCGTGTCTATGTCCGCCATTCCTGGGGCACATCTGCCCCTGACTTTATTTTTGTAGATGACAATGCGCAACCACATTGAAGAAGACAGGCAGAGGAGCTCTTGATACGAGAAGATATTCGGCCAGTGGTCTGGCCAGCCACTTCCTGCGACTTACGCCCGTTTTCCACGTGTGGGATGCGTCGGCCGACGTATTGCAGCACGTGCAAGTGCTCCAACTACCATTCAGCATTTATCAACCACACTGGTGGAGGGATGAGTGGTTCAAATGGCTCTGAGCGCTATGGGACTTAACATCTGAGGTCATCAGTCCCCTATATCTTAAAACTACTTAAACTTAATTAATCTAAGGACATCACTCGCATCCATACCCGATGCTGGTTTCGAACCGGTGACCGTAGCAGACGCGCGGTTCCGGACTGAAGCGTCTAGATCCGCTTGGCCACAGCGGCCGGCAGAGGGATGGATCGCCGCAACACATAAACCCCTGGCCAACCTACTGACCAGCACGAAAGCACGTTCCCACACTTTATTAAGAACAATGTCGGGCCTTTTGTAATATCCAGGTGACCATCATAAACAGCGGCGACATCTGTGTAATTACTGTATTTGAATAAACTTGTCATTGCGTATTTCTTTCAGTTACCTGCTGCAATATAGTGTGGCAGTTCTTTCTTTTCATGGTCCTATTTGCATCGAACCATGTTACTTGGAAGTGGCACTTCACGCTTGAGTTACTTTAACTCAAAGTTTTCTGCTCCGGTGTATCTCGGGCTTCAGCTATAATCATAACGTCCTACCTTATTGTTCACAGCCTGCCCAAATTCAGAAACTCATCTACTGGTTTTGTGATTTCAGGTCTGCCGGCCGCTATTGCTGAGCTGTTGTAGGCGCTTCAGTCCGGAACCGCGCAGCTGCTACGGTCGCAGGTTCGAATCCTGCCTCGGGCATGGATGTGTGTGATGTCCTTAGGTAGTTAGGTTTAAGTAGTTGTAAGTCTAAGGGACTGCTGACCTCAGATGTTAAGTCCCACAGTGCTTACAGCCATTTGAACCATTTTGTGATTTCAGGTCAATTTTCAGATTACCTCCGTTAAGTTCTTCCACTCTCTTAGGAAATGTAATTGCGGAGCCAGTGCAGTGTCATCATAAACACGAGGTGGTTGACATATTTTCTGTTAAGCTGTACTCCTTTATCGATTTCCTAATTTACAGAACTGAAAATTTCGTCTACTGCTTATGAGTAAAGTATTTGCGATCTGGGACACCGATGCCTGACTTCATTTTCCATTCTGAATGTCTCACTATCTATGTCACACATTGTGGACGCTGTACATTAACGTTTATATTCCCCAGCATACTAAGTCACGCTGACATTATGATTTGTTAGTCAAGGATTTTGCGTTCAGATTTTATTGGAACCGACTCAAAATCTTTCCGAAATATATGATTATCCCTTTCTCAGTTCTGAAAATTCATTAAAGAACTGAAAACGACTAATTTTTCCGTTTATATATATTCACTACTGGAGCCAGATTGTTCCTTTGCAGGATTAACATCTAGTTTTGTTTCCTTTGGGATTGGTAATGGGCACACAGAATGAAATTTTCGCTCTGCAGTGGAGTGTGCGCTGAAATGGTAATGAGTATCTCTCTCTTTAAGCAGTGTAGTCTTTTAGTACTGCATTATTTTAACTCCATCATTAAGAAAACGTTTACAGCATGGCAGCATGGTTAAAAACTGTACAGTTGTCTTCTTCCATGAACATTCTTTAGGAAATGCTGCAAGTCCTTTCTGTGTTATATTTCCTGCAGCGTTAACAATTTCTGCAGAAACACCACGTTGTTATTATCATTGTGTTCATCAGGCCGAAGACTAGTTTGATGCAACTCTCTACGGTAGTCCCTTGCTATCTCCAGATCCTACCGCTATGTGAATCTGCTTCCTGTATGAAAGGTTTGATCACGTTTTGCAATCTGTAAACACAAAACATCCTTTCTCCCCAATTCGATTCAGTACTTCCCCACTGCTTATTATATCAATCTATCTGCTCTTTAGTACTCTTGTGTGTAAAGACATTTCAATAGCTTCTGAGCTATTTCTGTCAGCTTTCCTAATCGTGCTGACTTCACTTCCACAAAACGCTACACTTAAAGGCATCCTAGTACTTAAATTTATATTGGACGTCACATGCTGAGTGTCAGGTGGATAAGTGCACATGTCTCTACTGGTGCCTAAGAACAATGTACTAAGCAACATTATATCAGTATCAACTTCATTTTCAGACTAATAATTCTACGTATTGTGGATCTACATCTACATCTACATCCATACTCCGGAAGCCACCTGACGATGTGTGGCGGAGGGCACCTTGAGTACCTCTATCGGTTCTCCATTCTATTCCAGTCTCGTATTGTTCGTGGAAATAAGGATTGTCGGTATGCCTCTGTGTGGGCTCTAATCTCTCTGATTTTATCCTCATGGTCTCTTCGCGAGATATAGGTAGGAGGGAGCAATATACTGCTTGACTCCTCGGTGAAGGTATGTTCTCGAAGCTTCAACAAATGCCCGTATGTCTTAGGATGGTTTGCGCCTCCAAGTACTCGTGGCACAAAGAAGTGTGTGTGTTTGTGTGAAATCTTATGGGACTTAACTCTAAGGTCATCAATCCTAAGCTTACCCACTACTTAACCTAAATTATCCTAAGGACAAACACACACATCCATGCCTGAGGGAGGACTCGAACCTCCGCCGTGAGTCCATGACTGCAGCGCCGTAGACCGCGCGACAAAGAAGTCACTAGTGCTATTTTACATCTTGTAGCACGTCAGGCATTGAAGTGAGACATGTGGACGCAAGACGAGTGGTCTACACTGAGAAGCGTGGTCTTCCCGTGTAGGAAACATCAGGTAACTAATTATGTGATGTGTTTCGGTAAAGAGTGTTAGACGCAAAGAAAAACAACTAACACGCTTACGTGGTACGTATACTGATAGCAATTATCATCGCTTAAGAGGTACATAAACAGATAGCAAGTATCATAGTATCTTTTCGTATACCCCTAACTCCCTATATGTCTCTTCTTCAAACAAACTTTTCCAGTTAATACCACTCAGCAGTTCTCTTTACTTCAATCATCGTCAATACTTTTGCTGCTGCAGTAAAGAAACTTGCCTACTGCTTTCAGAGCCTCTTTTCTTAATCTAATTTTCTTAATGCCACCTTATTTCATTTAACTACCCTCGATTACACTCGCTTCAATTTCATTTTTCATCTAACAAAATATTTTCGATTCCATCCAACCTATCTTTGACGCCCTTAGACCTCCCTCACAGAAATAAAACTTCACTGGTTAAACTTTAAAACTGATACCTATTCCTGCTTCCGTAAACTCTGCGTTCGTCCCAATATCCAACCACCCATAAGGTGAAATATAAACTTTTACTGTCTCCTTCCCGTCACTAGCTAATGAGCGTGAAGTTATTTTACCCATTTACTGGCAGTGCGTGCCTGTATTTACCGAAGTAGGTGAAGCGACTGTCGAAAAGCTGCTTTAAATGAAAAGGATAAACCGATAAATCGGATTGGGGAAAATCTATTATTATTGTACGCTCTCCTAATTGCGTAAAGCAGCTTTATTCCGTTTATAAGAAGCTTAACTAAAACTGGTATGTTCCATGGGGACTATTACAATAATTGGTCCCTTTAACATTATGTTGTATAAACACTGTGTCACAAGTCTTCTTACCGAACGTGGTATCTTAGCAATTGTTCAACCTATGTCTCAGAGGAGCGTTGAAGGAAGCCAAAGAAAGTAGACTGAGAGTAGAGTTGAACGAATGGCAATGATAAGATTAGATGATGACGTTTCTGTCCTCAGTGAAAACATAGAATAGCTACTGAACTTGTTGAATGGACTGAACAGTCCAACGAGCGCAGTGTACACCATATTATGACTACAGTATCGAGGAGAAACGGAAATGACAGAAGCGATACATTTCACGTAAAAACTGTAGCCTATGTAATAGACAAGAGAAACAAGATAGTGTACGAGAGACGAGACAAGGACGTGACAAGAAAATTATCGGACTGGAGTATAGCAGGAACTGATCCTTATTTTGGAACGAGTTTTGGAGATGATTGCTTTAAAGACTGACGAGGTAAGGGATCGGGTTACTCGCTGAACTGATGAGGAAAGTAGTTCGTGGAAAGCACTGAGTGCTGTACGGAAAGGACGAGATTGGTGCAGATTTCGCTAGTAATTAATCGATTTATTTGATACTGGAATACATTTACTTGCATGAATCTGTAACTAAATCTAATCTACGCGTGACAGTGATATAGTAAAAGTTCTGTAGGCGTATGCTTCGTTCCACCGACGTATCACATCTGTCGTGTGAATGTCGTGTTGCAAAATTTTTTTCACATTACACATCAACGTAAATGTGGTACGACAGGCGACACGAACTCATGAAATCCAATTCAATTAAAAGTCTGCACTTTAGTCAGTATTATATCAAAGTAGGAACATTAAAGCATTCGTTTGCTCATAAAGTATAGCAGAAGGGGATCTGGAATTCTCGAAAAAAATTTACACACAAAGTATAAACTGATGACATGTATGAGCAAGTTATTTTCATAACGTTACATTTTCGGGATGAAGTAGATATTCATATTTTTAAATGTCACCTTCATTATCTTATCCAACAAATCTATTGAAAAGGAACATTTATGAGTGGAGATGGCTAAACAATGGAACTGATATCCCGTCAGGGTCATCTTTTAAAATTATACTCTTATACTTCTTTTAACTTATACGGTTGAGAGTACAGTGTCTGTCCCATCAAGGGTTTTCTGACTGTAATGCACAAATTAGATTGGGATTCTGTGTAACTGGAACTGTCTACATTTAAACAGTAACCCAGTTATCCAGAAACACTGAACAGCTCCCCAGGTTTGTCACCTACTTGTGTGTTTGCTCTAGTTAACGTTTACCCTGCTCGTATCTTATTTCCTCTAAATATGTATCGGAACTACAAGTTTTCAGTTTGTAGAGGAAAAGGTTCCTCAAACAATTACAAAATTAATAACGTCGCGGCGGACCCTACCAAGGCATGCACTACGATGAACTGCATCTACAGAATGGTGCATGTTTTTGTTATCGTATACGGTTTCTTGACTAACTTTTGCAAAGCATTTTATGATAGCTATAATCACCTGGTTATTTTCAAATAGCAAGATAATCTTTGATAGTTAATTACTATTAAAAACAGTCTTTACCACGATTTATTTAACAAGGTGACCGGTTTCGACCACTACTGTGGTCATCTTCAGACCTACAAGTTGTATACAAAGCTCTAATTAGAGGGCTACATACATTAAAGAAAACTCTAAACGAACAACTTCAGTTGAAAGACAAACATTTCTTTGAGCTTTTCGATGATCTGCTTTAGGATGTTTACTCTTCTGTCCTTTGTTTTAAAAGGTTTTTTTTAAAAAAAATTTAATTATTAAGACTTTTAGCAAATATTTTATCTTTACATTGTAATTGTATTTTACCAAACATTATTTTATACCTGTTTTGGAATTTTTGCTTTTATGCTTTTAGACAGCATATTGCTAATTCAAATCGTTTTATTTTTGACACTGGCTCATAATTTTATAATTTTAAATTCTTTCATTTTCATTTGCTTATATGACTGGCATATAACTTAAATGCCTTAAAAAAATTGGCACATGTAATCTACATATCAACTTCATAGATAATATTTCATATATACGGACAACTACTTCGTATCGTATTTGTGCAGCATGTAATATACATGTCAGCTACAGATTATTGTAGCTTACTCTTTTCGTTTCAATAAAGACAAGTTGCTGCTCAATAATACATCGTCTGACGCCACAGTCTTTGCCATTCCACTTCGCAACAACTTCGTTGGAAAGAAGCCTGCTCCCACATCTTTGCACTGGCGTTTGTCCTCAGCATGGCAACCACTAGTTTGACTATCGACTTTACAACAACTTCAGTGAAAAACACCTGCTGCTTCATCTTTGCAACGGCGTCTAACTTCACCATAGCAACCAGTGGTTCCAAATGGTTCACTGACAGGCCTTGAGAGGGCAACCCATGTACTGTCAAACCGAAGTTCATTTTCCTACATATTTAAATATTTTTAACGCTTCTTAACTGACAATAGCTGTTTAATAAGCTAAGTGTAGTGTGTATTTATTTCTAATTCTTGACAATGTTCTTTTAACTAAGAAATTTTAAATTGTAATTCGACTTATAACTCATTGGTTAATAACAACATCATGCGGTCAGAAGTGGGTGGAGCCTCCATTATATATAGTAAGACGTGCACTAGTTTCTCCAGTAGTGATTCTCCACCAGAAAGAGGTTCCTACTCAATGGTAATTCAACGTTTTATAGCGTTATAACTTTATGTATTTTCTTTAATGTATGTAGCCCTCTAATTAGAGCTTTGTATACAACTTGTAGGTCTGAAGATGACCACAGTAGTGGTCGAAACCGGTCACCTTGTTAAATAAATCGTGATCAAGACTGTTTTTAATAGTAATTATTTATAAGACATTGATCACTGCTGTTCCCATAATGCATTCGAAAGTAATCTTTGATAGTGCTTTATGACTGTCGCAAGCGGTGGAAGCAGAGCTGCACTTTCTGGACTGGTCGCTACTCGCGTATCTTCAGTGATCACGATCCGAAGTTCACCTTAACACCTACAGTGCTTGAGCCCGTCAGAGCCACGCAAATTTCTTTTGTGAGCTTGAGCAGCTTTTTTGAAATCGACAAAAGTATTGTAGTTTAAATGAGCCTCTGGATTGAAGACTGTATCTTGTCTCGTTGATGATGGCCGAATAACATCGTTTTCATCGGAAAATAACCGCCCAGAGCAGACTCGTTATGTGTACTTGTTTATACAGATTCCCAGGCTCGAATTCTGATTTTCCACAGCCTGAAACTGCTTGTGATACCTGCCGGAAATGCCATAAGAACGTTACCACTTTTTTTTGAAACGACATATTCATGGGGCTCTGTTCTATCACTAATGTTATTCTTGCAGTGGATGTTCCTGTCATCAGGACGTCTATCGCACTTGTAACATTCAGTACAATTTCTTTCGTGTCATGGAACATGGTCTTCTTTATCTGACCACGGTAAGCATCCGACATTACAGAAAAGGAAGCCTCTAAGTCAACTAGCACATGGAAAGGTTGGCCATCAAAGATGACACTAACGAGATTTCCTGAAATTTGGGTGTCGATATCTCCCATAGACTTTTGTCTTTTGTGATTCTCTCAGCCTCTTAGATGGTTGCCTCGCAGTTTCCCTGAATATTTCATTTAGGGTGAGCGGCTGGTGCCTCCTTATGGCGACGGAGAAAGACTACGGTGTGTGGACGAGAGGCCTCGTCCACGATACGGCGAAGGACGTCATACCAGACGTCGACTGTAAACATCTGCGGTTTACTGCCTTCAACAGAACTGTTATACTGGTTGACATCTGAGGCATAATAGTTCTCAAAGACTTGTTTCCCTGTCCACAGCTTACATAGTGGAAACACACCTACCTGTTGTCTGCTGTCCTCCCAATGTATCTACATCTACATCTACATTTATACTCCGCAATCCACCCAACGGTGTGTGGCGGAGGGCACTTTACGTGCCACTGTCATTACCTCACTTTCCTGTTAAACTCGCGTATGGTTCGCGGGAAGAACGACTGTCTGAAAGCCTCTGTGCGCGCTCTAATCTCTCTAATTTTGCATTCGTGATCTCCTCGGGAGGTATAAATAGGGGGAAGCAATATATTCGATACCTCATCCAGAAACGCACCCTCCCGAAACCTGGCGAGCAAGCTACATCGCGATGCAGAGCGCCTCTCTTGCAGAGTCTGCCACTTGAGTTTGTTAAACATTTCCGTAACGCTATGACGGTTACCAAATAACCCTGTGACAAAACGCGCCGCTCTTCTTTGGATCTTCTCTATCTCCTCCGTCAACCCGATCTGGTACGGATCCCACACTGATGAGCAATACTCAAGTATAGGTCGAACGAGTGTTTTGTAAGCTACCTCCTTTGTTGATGGACTACATTTTCTAAGGACTCTCCCAATGAATCTCAACCTGGTACCCGCCTTACCAACAATTAATTTTATATGATCATTCCACTTCAAATCGTTCCGCACGCATACTCCCAGATATTGTACAGAAGTAACTGCTATCAGTGTTTGTTCCGCTATCATATAATCATACAATAAAGGATCCTTCTTTCTATGTATTCGCAATACATTACGTTTGTCTATGTTAAGGGTCAGTTGCCACTCCCTGCACCAAGTGCCTATCTGATGCAGATCTTCCTGCATTTCGCTACAATTTTCTAATGCTGCAACTTCTCTGTATACTACAGCATCATCCGCGAAAAACCGCATGGAACTTCCGACGCTATCTACTAGGTCATTTATATATATTGTGAAAGGTAATGGTCCCATAACACTCCCCTGTGGCACGCCAGAGGTTATTTTAACGTCTGTAGACGTCTCTCCGTTGATAACAACGTGCTGTGTTCTATTTGCTAAAAACTCTTCAATCCAGCCACACAGCTGGTCTGATATTCCGTAGGCTCTTACTTTGTTTATCAGGCGACAGTGCGGAACTGTATCGAACGCCTTCCGCAATTCAAGAAAAATAGCATCTACCCGGGAGCCTGTATCTAATATTTTCTGGGTCTCATGAACAAATAAAGCGAGTTGGGTCACACACGATCGCTGTTTCCGGAATCCATGTTGATTCCAACATAGTAGATTCTGAGTTCCCATAAACGACATGATACTCGAGCAAAAAACATGTTCTAAAATTCTACAACAGATCGACGTCAGAGATATAGGTCTATAGTTTTGCGCATCTGCTCGACGACCATTCTTGAAGACTGGGACTACCTGTGCTCTTTTCCAATAATTTGGAACCTTCCGTTCCTCTAGAGTTTTGCGTTACACGGCTTTTAGAAGGGGGGCAAGTATTACTATGGGAATTATACGTGCCGTAGTAGTTCGTTGTACATGGGTTGATCGTGTGTTCGGATGCTTTTCGACGGTAGTGACGTATATCCGGATTAAGATATTTGTTACGACGTCACATTAAACACTGCCTTGAAAAACTTAAGGAAGAAAGTAGCTTTCGACTGATGTGTCGCTGACAAGTGACATAGCTCGCTGAAACTTGGAGCATGCATAGACAGAATTGCTGAACTACACTGCAGGAGGTAATTGAAAGATACACTCAATGAAACTATGAGAAATGACACTTTTATTTGAATACAATATTTATACTCAAGTCATCGCAATTCATGATGGTTCCCTGGACATTAACTACGGCAGGACGTGATTCTTAAGACGGTGTGTGATCACGACGGTCGATAATGCATGCTCTGTGACGTACTCACGTGCTGGTTACAAGGTGGGTTGGCTCTGAGCACTATGGAACTAAACATCCATGGTCATCAGTCCCCTAGAACTTAGAACGACTTAAACCTAACTAACCTAAGGACATCACACAACACCCAGTCATCACGAGGCAGAGAAAATCCCTGGCCCCTCCGGGAATCGAACCCGGGAACCCCGGCGCGGGAAGCGAGAACACTACTGCACGACCACGAGCTGCGGACTACAAGGTGGGTAAGGAGTTCTCGTTGTAGGTTGTACAATTCTTCCACCTCCTTTGTTGAAAACTTCTGGATAGTCGCTGGTGCAAACAGACGTGCTGATATATGTTGTTCCAATGCCTCCCACATATACTCGGTGGCATTTAAGTCGGGGCAACAAGCAGGCTAGACCATTCGACGAGTATCTTTTCGTTCCAAAAACTCCTCCACCTGCATCGCCCGATGTGGTAGCGTATTATCATCCATAAGAATGAAATCAGGATAAAACGCTGGCCCCACACACCACCACACACCGAAAAGACGCACATGGGAGAGAAGTGCAATTTCACGTTAACACAGAGTGATGAATGCACAGTGTTCGAAGATTTGGCGGTATTGGAGGTAAGTATTGTGTTCGAGCCGCATTATGCTTCCCCGCACCGTGACACCTAAATCATCAAAGAGATTATATTATAGAATTCTGGACGTATCCTCTTACGGCGAGGCATGAGAATGTACCAAGGAACATTGTCGAAGATGATCGCTTTGGTGTTCCATACATTATGGTGTGTGGAGGTGTAATGTTGCCTGAACGTACTGACGTCCATATCTTCAAACATGGTACACTCACCTGTAACTTTTTCGTGACACTGTACTCTTCAGCAGAGATCAGGTTTTACTGCACAGGTTGTGCTGCATATCCGCCGTACGCCGAGTACGCTACGCTTCCAGCACAACGTCTTAGTCCTGCGGGTTTGCCTAAAATTAACGAACAGGCGTTTCTCCCACCGCGACCGTTTACAGATATCACAAGCGCATCGCATGTTACGGTCAATGTACTGATTACAAATAGCCTGTAGACACAACGGTCGTTAAAGGCACCAACCATGCTAACGAGCAGTGCCCCCACCAGTAACAGAGGCGCCGCTATCGAAAGACCAGTTTCCATCCGCAGGGCATGTGCTCGTCAGCCGGCCGGTCTGGCGGAGCGGTTCTAGGCGCTACAGTCTGGAACCGCGTGACCGCTACGGTCGCAGGTTCGAATCCTGCCTCAGGCATGGATGAGTGTGATGTCCTTAGGTTAGTTAGGTTTATGTGGTTCTACGTTCTAGGGGATTGATGACCTCAGAATTTAAGTCCCATAGTGCTCAGAGCCATTTGAACGATTTTGAACCATGTGCTCGTCACCTTCCGCTGATGTCCTTCTGTATGCTGAATATTTAAGTCGTTACTGAAAATCCAGCAGACAGCTCTTCATCGCTCGTACTTCTCCATGCCAGGTACCGGCTGCACTCTCCAGTCACAGCTTTGGCTAACCAGTCTGGATACTCGCATTTACAACGCCACTATGCGCCGCGGTACACTATGCCGCGTCGCAATGCACTGCACTACGGACGTAGCTCCAACAGCCACCCAGGAGGAGACTGCGCAACAGGACAGCCAGGTAATATCAGAAGAAACTTTGTATCTCTGGCTGATGTGATCAAGAACAATATTTCAGTTCTCATCCAGAAGCAAAGTTTATTGTCAACTCCGTGCTTTTAATACAGGAAATTATGGGCGTAAGCGCAGATATGTTTATTGGTGACTAGTGACAGTGTATTGAACAACATTATATCAGTATTTAATTCATCTGAGACTAATAATTATAGGTTTTAGGATTATTATAGTGCTAGCTTGGTTAGTATATCCGAATACATCTAGCGAAAGCAAGCCATTAGTGCATATTTAACCTTGGGCAACAGCGCAGGTGTTGAACCGTGGACAAATGGACACAAAATGGTTCGTCTGTACTGGAAGGCGGAGCACACTTATGCCTAGTTGTGCAGTTTCGAGCGTGCAGGTAATATCAGGTAGGCCGGCCGGTATGGCCGAGCGGTTCCAGGCACTTCAGTGCGGAACCGCGCGACCGCTACGGTCGCAGGTTCGAATCCTGCCTCGGGCATAGACGTGTTGATGTCCTTAGGTTAGTTAGGTATAAGTAGTTCTAAGTTCTGGGGGACTGATGACCTCAGAAGCTAAATCCCATAGTGCTCAGAGCCAAATGTCAGGTAATAAATTATGTTACGTGTTTGTGGGAAGACAGATTGAGAGGAAAGAGCTAATTCACTTGAAGTGAGTACATATTAAGTATCAACAACGATTACAATATCACCAGTTATACCATACAACCCTGTATAGTGTACTTAATTGTAGCCTGGAAATCAAATTTATCAAACAACTAGGGCGTGTAGTGATTCAGTCTGATCACTCACGACACTGAAGTCTGAAAGATAAGAGGAGCAGAGGGTGAAGAAGATAACAGCTTACTTACGGCTTTAAGGTAAATGGATCATAAGCAAGAACGTAAAAGCTGGTAGAAAATCGGAAGGAGTGGGAAACGCTGTACCTGCGGTAATGGATCTGCCTAACGGGCAGAAAACGTCTTCAGCACATCATTATCATCATCATCTCATTAGATATCATATTCTTTTACTGTAATTCATCTTACAAAATTTTTGCTTACGAAATGAACTTATGAAGAAGACAATACTTCTTTTCTTTAGTGACATAAAGTCAGGTAGTCCACAATAATCACACAAACAGTCAGCTTAAACACTTTCAGTTTTGGATAGTGCTACCAAGCAGCTGAAGAGTATTTTCAATAAGTTGTGGATTGATATTATTACAGCGTGCCGGTTGCCGTAAGTATTTATAGTGAAAAAATTCTGTCAGAGCTGTCCAAGAACGTCACGCTAGACTTGGTTTCTCAGCTTGGCGCTGACGAGTAGAGACATTGAGACTCTTAACTAACAGTAGCTCTTATGAATACCAGTAAAACGAGACATTTGTTAGAATTCATTCACAATTCAGACTGCGATGCCTGCCTCATCGACGAGGACATTGTATTTACGAGGGGGGTTCAATAAGTAATGCAACAGATTTTTTATCTCGGCCAGTTCCGATTAAAAAAATGCGGAAACTGCTGTGTGATATTCCCGCTTCAGGCCCTATATCTTCATGAAGTTCCGAAGGGTAGCGGCGTTACATGTAGTCTTCAAAATAGCATCTGTAGTGGAGGTCCGTTCCAAGCATATAGCTGTCACTGAGTTTCTTTCAGTGGAAAACAACAGTATCCCAGGTATTCATCGGCAAATGCAGAATATCTATAGAGACTTGGCAGTGAACAAAAGCACGGTGAGTCGTTGGATGAGGAATCTGTCGTCAATGCCAAAGGTCGCGCAAATCATTCCGATGTCTCCAGAGCCGGCCAGCCGCACACAGCTGTGACTCCTGCCATTTTGGAACGTCTGGACTCCCTCATCGGAAGTGATCGATGGATCACAATCAAACACCTTGGATGTCTCTGTAAGTAGTGGTGACACACTCGTCCAAAAGTTGGTGTATTCAAATGAAATGTCGTGTGACGAGGGCCTCCCGTCGGGTAGACCGTTCGCCTGGTGCAAGTCTTTCGATTTGACGCCACTTCGGCGACTTGCGCGTCGATGGGGATGAAATGATGATGATTAGGACAACACAACACCCAGTCCCTGAGCGGAGAAAATCTCCGACCCAGCCGGGAATCGAACCCGGGCCCTTTGGATTGACAGTCTGTCGCGCTGACCACTCAGCTACCGGGGGCGGACGGTGTATTGAAATGTGTGTACTCTCTAGAGTCCTCGTCACCCAACAGAAGACTATAAAGATCAACGAAGGACCATCTGTGTGGAATGGCTTGCACGTTACCAAGCTGATCGAACGTCGTCACAGACCATGAAACGTGGAATCATCTCTTCGAAACGGAAAGGAAACGGCAATCCGAGGAGTTGCACAACACCACCTATCTCACGAAGAAAGGCAAAGCCGCAACCTCAGCCAGTAAAGTAGTGGTGACGGTTAACTGGAACTCTGAAGGAGCTATTCTATTTCATGTGCTCCCTCAGGAAACTGAAGAAACTACACCAAAATACACTGAACTTCTCCGTGACAACGCAAGCCTTCACACATGCCTGCAAACCCGAGAAGAGCTCAGAAAACTTTGGTGGACTACGGCCTGAACCTCGCACCTTCGGACTTCCGTTTGAACGAATGACAGCAGTACAAGGATGACTGGGAGGTTATTGGTGCAGCATGATTTTGGCTCCAACGTCGACCACTAGAGACCACACGAGCAAACAGGCCATCCCAGTAAGGAGGCGTAAGGCCGTCGCATTGAACGGAGATAATGTTGGAAAATTAGGTTCCGTGGCAAATAATGTGCTGTACTTGAACCCTGAAGAAAAATAGTCTGCTGTGAGAAACAAAACGTGTTGCATTTGTTATTGAATGCCCCTCGGTATGTTAATAGAATGTAATAAATACCGTCATCCAAGGACAATTACAACGTAAATGGTTTCAAAACTTAAAGAGCCTTAGAACAGCTCTTCGTTCCGTGAATATGTCCATTGCCAAAGTTAGACACAGGACTCTCATTCGGGAGGACGACGGTCCAATCCGGCGTCCGGCCATCCTGATTTAGGTTTTCCGTGATTTCCCTAAATCGCTCCAGGCAAATGCTGGGATGGTTCCTTTCAAAAGGCACGGCCGACTTCCTTCCCCGACCTTCCCTAATCCGATGAGACCGATGACCTCGCTGTCTGGTCTCCTTCCCCAGACAACCCAACCCCTCCATTGCCAAATGTATCTGCAGTTTGACATCATAACGGGCAACTTCAAAATTCGACGATGTCTCTAGTGTTTCATTATATATGTATATGATCGGATTTTGTGATTAAATTCCCTGGCTTTTATCGTAACGGTACCATCAGACTGATGTGTAATTATGTTTTATCTTTTGTAATGAAATTTGACAAAATTCCTATTAGTATCACTACGGGCAATAAGCGCAAATAATGATATGGAATGAGTTTGAAATCGAGTGGAGATAAATTTAAAAATAAAGAGAGAGTTTTCTATCTATCGTCCTGGTTTTGCATCACAGTGGTCTTCAAATCACGGGAGATGATGGTGCACGCACATTTTCTCTGACAAGGCCTCTTCGTCTACGATATGCTACCCACTCCCCTCCTCCCATTCCCCATGTAACGGTCACACGCTCACGACAACATGACTGAAACCACAGCGTACACTGTGGCGCAATATTTGTGACGCGATACCGCGGCGAAGAGTAATTGTTGTCATCTCCAGAGAACACTGGAATCTGTGCGCCTGGGCCGGCTCCAGGCGGCAGCGGCTGTGCGGCCGCACGCACAGTCCCCTCCCTCTGCGTCGTAACTCACGAGGCCGAATGGCTGGGTGGAGGGGCAGCGAGGACGGGGGTTGGGGGTTGGGGGTTGGGGCAAGCCGGTCCGCGAGGGTGGCGCTCTGCCGGTGTCAGCCGCCAGCTCCAAGCGTGAAAGCCTCCGTCGCGGAAGCAACACGCGGCAACAAGTGTTGTTTACGGGCCTCTCGCACGCGGTCGTTGCGCAGCGTAAGCACTTTCGATTAAAGTATAATTACGAGTATTGAAACCTTCACCTAAATTTACACTCTGCATACCGCTGTGAAATACGTGGCAAAGGGTACTTACTCTTATGCCAAATATTAGGGTTTTCTGCCGTTCCACTCACGTAAGGTGTACAAGAAGAGTAAGTGCCGAAATACCTGCGTGCACGCCTTAAAACTAGTACTTCTAAGCTTGTCTACGCGATCCCAGTGGGACCAGTAAGTATGGATCCGAGGGCATTCAAAGAATCCTCACACAATATTGGTTAATACTAAAATTTTCGAACCGGGATTTTACAGGACTGTTGACAACTACAGGGTTATTACAAATGATTGAAGCGATTTCACAGCTCTACAATAACTTTATTATTTGAGATATTTTAAAATTGCTTTGCACACACATACAAAAACTCAAAAAGTTTTTTAGGCATTCACAAATGTTCGATATGTGCCCCTTTAGTGATTCGGCAGACATCAAGCCGATAATCAAGTTCCTCCCACACTCGGCGCAGCATGTCCCCATCAATTATTTCGAAAGCATCGTTGATGCGATCTCGCAGTTCTGGCACGTTTCTTGGTTGAGGAGGTTTAAACACTGAATCTTTCACATAACCCCACAGAAAGAAATCGCATGGGGTTAAGTCGGGAGAGCGTGGAGACCATGACATGAATTGCTGATCATGATCTTCACCACGACCGATCCATCGGTTTTCCAATCTCCTGTTTAAGAAATGCCGAACATCATGATGGAAGTGCGGTGGAGCACCATCCTGTTGAAAGATGAAGTCGGCGCTGTCGGTCTCCAGTTGTGGCATGAGCCAATTTTCCGCGGGCTACGCGTGAAACTTGCCCGCACGTGTTCAACCGTTTCTTCGCTCACTGCAGGTCGACCCGTTGATTTCCCCTTACAGAGGCATCCAGAAGCTTTAAACTGCGCATGCCATCGCCGAATGGAGTTAGCAGTTGGTGGATCTTTGTTGAACTTCGTCCTGAAGTGTCGTTGCACTGTTATGACTGACTGATGTGAGCGCATTTCAAGCACGACATACGCTTTCTCGGCTCCTGTCGCCATTTTGTCTCACTGCGCTCTCGAGCGGTCTGATGGCAGAAACCTGAAGTGCGGCTTCAGCCGAACAAAACTTTATGAGTTTTTCTACGTATCTGTAGTGTGTCGCGACCATATGTCAATGAATGGAGCTACTGTGAATTTATGAAATCGTTTCAATCATTTGTAATAGCTCTGTATATTCAACCGTCATCCAGTTAAGGTTTTTCAGCAGTTGAGTTACGTTCTTTGACGAGTCACACTAACGTGGCCATCCATGCTACCATTCTTTGTGTAATCCACTGTCTGTCGCCTGTTGATTTGGGTGCCATATTCTAGCATGGACTGTTCAAGTGTTGTATAAGCCTTTGAGGATAGGGTGAATTTTCGGAATACCCAATCAATGAAGCAAAGTGTGCCTTCTGTTTTTTCTACGATGTACCCTACATTCGTTTCCATATTTTAAAAAGTGAGGTACTAAGTGGTTTCTATGAATGAGGAGCGCCGGAACAAAAACCGATAAATCCGCATTTGATGTCAATACAGAAAGTAACAAACAGTGATCTCTAAATGGCTCCACAAGCTATAAAAAGAAGAAAGACTCGATAAAACACTTGATGTCGTGTTGTGCTGAAAATTATTTTGTGGCAGCATGTATTACTCCCGTATTTCCCCCCTACGCTCAAACATGCTAATGCAGCATAAGTGGATATATCGGGTTTTGTACCGGCGCTCCTCAACTGATATCAATCGTAGCTAACGATACCTTGTCATAGCACACTACTACTCAAACATCCCTACGCCAAGAAATATTTAATATAGAGTAATGAAATTTCGGTAATACTTTAGTCTAGCTAACCATTCAAGTGATCTACATTGAAAATCATAGATTAATAGGAACACGAATAAATCCATTGGAGAGGTGAAATTCTGGAACATTAATAACCGGTACAACAGCAAGTAAGTTGAATACAAACGTACTTGCCCTATTCCGCACAAGTGTCGGATGTCGGTTTGTGCGATAGAGTTCTATGACTTCAGTACTTTTTCGGATGGTTAATGCTGGTTGTGGATGACGCTGGAGTTGTCGTCTGACGATGTTCCAAAGATGTTCGATTGGAGATTGATCCGGTAATCAAACAAACCAAGGCAATACGTCGAGACTCTGTAGAGAATTCATTACAACACGACTATCTGCGCGAGCTTTACCCTGTTGGTAAACGCCCCCTCGTATGAACGCCAGCGCAACAGATCGAAAAATCAGACTGACGTACAAATTGGCAGTCAGGGTGCTTGAGATAACTACGAGTGTTCACCTGCTGTGATGCTAAATCGCACCCTAGACGATGAATCCAGGTGTAGGACCAATTTCTGTAGACGGCAGACGGGTTGGTTGCGAGCGCTCACCTGGCCGCCGTATTAACTCTAGGCAATCACTGGTACAGATGCTGAATCAGCCTTCATCAGAAAACACAACAGACTTCCTCTCCACCCTCCAATGAGCTCTTGCTTGACACCCTTGAAGTCGCAAATGCAAACGCACACTTTCTTCTTGATGTAGGGATTTTTTCCCCGTAAGTGTAGTATGGCGTTTCTGGGTATTTAAAGCAAGTTGCAAATATATTCAGCACTTTTAATATTTTCAAAATGTGGCTGGATGTCAGTGCAACTTTTCACATAATATTCGTAATGTACTTTATATACTATTTATTTATTATTTGTGCACTGTTCGGTGACATTCATGAGACCAACTGTCTGAAGGCTGAATAACCACATGTGGTAGCGCGAGACGTACAGGGAAAGTGTCAGTGAGTTTCTGGAAGGTACCGTCCGCAGCTCGTGGTCGTGTGGTAGTGTTCTCGCTTCCCGCGCCAGGGTTCCCTGTTTCGATTCCCGGCGGGGTCAGGGATTTTCTCTGCCTCGTGATCACTGGGTGCTGTGTGATGTCCTTAGGTTAGTTAGGTTTAAGTAGTTCTAAGTTCTAGGGGACTGATGACCATAGATGTTAGGTCCCATAGTGCTGAGAGGAAAGGAAAGGAAAAAATAAGACAGACAAGTTGGTGGGATGATACCACAATCCAAGCAGTTAGAAGAAAAAATGAAGCATGGAGAAAATGGTGGAAAACTAAAAATGACGAAGACCATAAAAGATATATAGAGGAAAAGAAGAAGTGCAAAGAAATAGTGGAAACAGCAAAGAAAAAGGCATGGGAAGAGTTTACAAAAAAACTTGAAGAAGATGTGAAGAGCAATAAGAAAATGTTCTATAAAATGATGAAAAATAAAAGGAAGGCTTCTGAAGTACCAGTAAAGATGGAAACAGAGGACGGTACCATTATTGAAGATCCAGGGAATATAAAAGATCTCTGGAAAGAACATTTTAAGAAGCTGTTAAACGCTGAGGACCAGGTACATGAGGAAACAACAAATAATGGAGAAATTGAGAGAAGTTGGGAAGCAGAATTAGGACAAATTACACAGGAAGAAATGGAAAAAGCTGTGAAGAAGATGAATGGGGGGAAAGCCCCAGGACCTGATGAAGTATCAGTGGACATGATAAGAGCAGCAGGTCCAGTGGGAATGCAGTGGCTGTATAGAGTACTATCAAGCGTGTGGAGAAATAGTAAAATACCTGGCGACTGGAGAACAGGAGACATTGTTCCCATCTTCAAGAAAGGCAATAAAAGACTTTGTAAAAACTACAGAGGAATAACCCTCATGAGTCATACAGCCAAGATTTTTGAAAGAATTTTACTAAATCGAATAAGTGAAAAGATAGAAAAGGAGCTGAGTGAAGAACAGCATGGGTTTAGGAAAGGAAGGAGCACAGTCGACCTGATATTTTGTATCCGTCAACTGATGGAAAAAAGTTGGGAGTATAACAAAAGGGTGATAATGGTTTTTATAGACATAGAAAAGGCATATGACTCAGTTGACAGGGAAAGACTCTGGGAAGAACTGAAGAAGATAGATATAGAAGATGGATACATTAATGTTATAAAGACAATGTACAGAGGCCACAATTGTAGAATTAGAACACCATTGGGGAACTCTGAATACTTCGAAATAAGACAAGGACTTAAGCAAGGAAGTATTCTATCTCCTGCGCTTTTTAATGTTGTGATGGAGGGAATGAATAGGGCAGTTAAAGATATAGTAAAAGAAAAAGACAAAAAGATGATTTTTGCAGATGATATGGTAATATGGGGTGATAAAGAGGTAGATGTACAGTTACAGCTTGACGCGTGGAAGGAAATAATGAAAAGGTATGGATTAAGAATAAATAAAGATAAGAGTGAAGTAATGGTATTTGGAAGAGAGAAAGGAATCAATGGAAATATTTCCTTGAATGGAGAACCCCTCAAAGTGGTAGAAAGTTTCACTTATTTAGGGAGTGAAATATCTAGGGATGGAAGAATAACTAACGAAATTAATAGGAGGTTACAGAAGGGAGGCAATTTCTACCAAACAATAAAACATCTGATTTGGAATAATGAAGTTTCAGAAAGAGCAAAACTCCTGATGTATAAGAATTATTACTTCCCTATTGTCACCTATGGTGGAGAAACATGGACAATGAAAGAAAGGGACTGAAGCAGACTGCAAGCAGGGGAAATGAAATTTCTCAGAGCAGTTAAGGGAAAAACAAGAATGGACAGAGTAAGGAATGTAGACATTAGAAAGGACCTCAAACAAGAAAGTATGAGAGAAGAAATTGAAAGAAAGAGATTAAGATTGTATGGGCATGTTTAGAGGATGCACGGGCAGAGACTCCCCAAAATTATGGAAGAACTAAAGATGGATGGGAAACGACCTAGAGGGCGCCCAAGAACACGGTGGAAAATGGGAGTGAGAATATCTGTTGAAAGGAGAGGTGTGACCTGGCAGCAAGTGGAGGAAGAAAAGTGGTGGGAGGACCGAGCCAAATGGAGAGGACTCGTCAGCACCCAGACCCGGCAGTAGCTGGAGCGGGATTCGGATATAGATAGATAGATAGATAGATAGATAGTGCTGAGAGCCATTTGAACCAATTTCTGGAAGTTACCGACAGGGATGTGGGGTCATGCCGACTCCAGTATCTTGGGCAGCTGCGCTTGTCTTTCTCGGCTGAGGACCCATAGCGCTGACTGCCGTATGTAGGTCGTCCAACAGATTCTCAATTTGGCTTAAATCCGGGGAATTTAGTGGCCGGGAGGGTACGGTAACCCCATCTTCGAACCACACACGCGCACTGAGAGCTGTGTGAAAATTGCATTGTCCTGCTTACAGATTCCAACATGCCGGTAACAAACAAAGAGCTTGTGCGAATGGACATGGTTCCAAAGGATAGATGCCGGCCGCAGTAGCCGAGCTGTTCTAGGCGCTTCAGTCTGGAAGCGCGCTACCCGTACGGTCACAGGTTCGAATCCTGCCTCGAACATGGATGTGTATGATGTCCTTAGGTTAATTAGGCTTAAGTAGTTATAAGATCTAGGGGACTGATGGCCTCAGACGCTAAGTCCCATAGTGCTCAGAGCCATTTGAACCATTTGAACCAAAGGGTAGATGCATGGATGTTTTGATTCAATGTGCCTTCCAGGATGACGAGATTACCAAGGCAACGCCACGAAAACATTGCTCAGAGCATAACGCTCACTCCGCAACTCTTGTAATGCTTGTTTCGGTTTGTTTTCTTTCGGCATAACACATGATTCGTTTGAAAAGGACACCTGTCACCACTCAGTCTACCTCCGGTGCTAATTCCAGACCTCGTCAGAGACGAACAGCAGTCAGCATGTATACATAAACCAGAATCCACATGAGGAGGTTCATATGTAGCTAATTTCGTTGAATGGTGGTTGACGAGGCACTGTTCGTAGCCCCTTGGTTCATCTGGGCCGTTAGTTACTCAACAGTTGCATTTCTATTCTCACGTACACAACTCCGCAGCCGACATTCACCCCTGTCAACTATGTCCTGTGGTGCGCCACAGTTTCCTCAGCTCCAGTTTTGGATAGCACCATTTTGCCGCACCATTTTGATGCTCATGATATACTTTAAATACGGTGGTTGCTTCTTCGCTTGCCCGAAAGCCAGCTCTCATGCCATTTTGAACATCAGATATGTCACTCCGTTTCCACGTTATCACGACGACTGCGTCTGTTTTCCGTCCACCCGATATGCTTTATATAGCCTCAGTTGCTTGCGATCCCAGCACCCCTGACGTCGAACACAGGTATAGGACACATTAATTTGACTTCACCATGTATTTATTACGTAATGTGTGTTTATTATATGTGCTATATACATTATACATATACACTCTTGCTCATAAATTAAGGATAATCGCGGAGTGTGGTGGAACACAACGTGGCACTACACAAAACTGGCGCTAATAGCATAGGCACATAGTAAACACACACGACACAGACCTGTAAGTCCATGGTGTTGGTGATAAGGTGAGAAAACCGTCCCGAAACACATGTGCTACAAAACGCCACTGTTTTCTGCGCGTGTACCCCGACATCAATATTGGATATGATCACCATGCCGCACAACGGGTTGGCATACTCTAGATCAGGTGGTCGAGCAGCTGCTGGGGTATAGCCTCCCATTCTTGCACCAGTGCCGGTCGGAGCTCCTGAAGTGTCGTAAGGGTTTGAAGACGTGCAGCGATACGTCGACCGAGAGCATCCCAGACGTGCTCGGTGGGGTTTAGGTCTGGAGAACAGGCAGGCCACTCCATTCGCCTGATACCTTTTGTTTCAAGGTACTTCCCCACGAAGGCAGTTCGGTGAGGCCGTGCGTTATCATCCATCAGGAGGAAGGTGGAATCCACTGCACCCCTGAAAAGGCGGACATACTGGTGCAAAATGTCATCCCGATACACCTGACCTGTTACAGTTCCTCTGTACGTTCACCAATCATAATCCCACCCCACACCATGAAACAACGACCTCCATACAAGCCCATTTCAAGGACATTAAGGGGTTGGTATCTGGTTCCTGGTTCAAGCCAGATGTAAACCCGGCGAGAATCACTGTTCAGACTATATCTGGACTCGTCTGTGAACATAACCTGGGACCACTGTTCCAATGACCATGTACTTTGTACTTGACACCAGGCTTTACGGGCTCTCCTGTGACCAGGGCTCAGTGGAATGCACCTTGCAGGTCTATGGGAGAATAAACCATGTCTGTTCAGTCGTCTGTAGACTGTGCGTCTGGACATAACTGTTCCAGCGGCTGCAGTAAGGTCCTGAGCAAGGCTACCTGCAGTACTCCATGGCCGCCTGCGGGCACTGATGGTGAGATATCGGTCTTTTTGTGGTGTTGTACACTGTGGACGCCCCGTACTGTAGCGCCTGGACCCGTTTCCTGTCTGCTGTAATCGTTGCCATAATCTTGAGATCAAGCTTTGTGGCACACGGAGGGCCCGTCCTATGACCTGCTGTGTTTGACCACCCTCCAGTCGCCCTAGTATTCTAACAGTCCTAACGTCATCAATATATGGTCTTTGAGCCATTTTCGGCACACAGTCACGATTAGCACGACTGAAAACGTCTGCACACTTACTCGCTGCACCGTTTTCTGACATGCACCAATACACCTCTGCGTATGTGAACTGCTGCCAGCGCCACAGTGCGACGACAGCAGGTCAGATGCACCGCGTGGTCATACCCCGAAGTGATTTAAGGCCGCAAACCCCCACCAGAGCGTTGTATGACCATGTGAGTATGATAACTCCATCACCTTCTAAAAAACTTGTGAGCAATATTAATGTTGCCCACCACTCAATCAATTCACACAAATCATTCCTAGACCGCCAGGAGGCAAGACGCTTTCGTCTGTGATCGCACAATGTTGCAAACGAAGAAAGAGTCGAGTACGAATTAGTAAGCAATCAATCACATGACATATCCTAAGCCCTTTATCCAAAATTTCTCTATAAATTTTTCTTCGCAATCATTGAAACAGTTGACAAGAATCCCGCATAAAAGGAACTTAAAAGCATGTGGAAACAGATATTGACTGCCCTCATTTTGAGAGGAGCGGGTAACTGAGTCAAAATGATGGCAACCATTAGAAACTACTCGACTTTCTGTCTTTCTCCTCTCTCAGGCAGGCAAAGTGTTACAGCGGAACCGCCTTTTCGACAGTTGGAACTGAGCCACAATAAGAAACCTCTGTAGGCAAAAAAACATGGTCGCTGCTAACTCTCAGAGGAGCGGCGTTGGCTGCTACATTCCAACGCAGTTGGCAACGGATCTATTTTTGGAAGTCGTGTAGGAGTGTGGTGCCGACCGAACCATAAAACATCTGTCCGACGTCACGTCCTGCCGATTTACTTTAAGCTTCGAGTCCGAGCAGCAGCTGCAGCTCCATCCCCTAAGCGGGCGCGTCTTGTCAAAGGCATTTACCACATTGCACTTAGTACCAGTTTAGCTGTACATCACCTTGACCAGAACAAAGAAATTTCCACAACTTGCACTTACCCTTTCTTCCTCTCAGCTAGCACATGTATCTCAGGCTACTACTGCAAATGAACAGCGGTGGCCACGTTGTGAGATTTACTGGAATTTCCCTCTTTGTTACCTGGAACAGCTTCTCGTGGTTCAGAACTCTTTCTCTGGTTTGAATATAGTACTGTGTACCGAGCTACCGTTCGAATACACGTGCTCTGTGTCGTTCCTATCTGCGTAACATCGGTAATGGCTACCCTGAGCTAAATATTTTATTTTCCTTGATGTAACTGTCAGAATGCTTCTGTCCTCTTTTTTTTTACTCCTTATTTCAATCTCAGTAGTATTGTGATACAAGAACGTTGCGACTTCGGTCTGATACCGGACAGGTGATCAGTTTAAAATCCCGATGGCCTGTTAATATTTAGCGCACCCCCAAACTGCGGCAAGTTCCTTGGATTATCACCGTCTAAGCTTCCAAAAGCTGCAGAAGGTAGCGGTGTAAGGTAACAGCAATGAAAAACAAGATATTCACAACACTCGTGCACTAGATGAAATGCTGCAAAGAAATGGCTCTGAACACTATTGGACTTAACATCTGAGGTCATCAGTCCCCTAGAACTTAGAACTACGTAAACATAACTAACCTAAGGACATCACACACATCCATGCCGGAGGCAGGATTCGAATCTGCAACCGTAGCGGTCGCACGGTTCCAGACTGAAGCGCCCAGAACCGCTCGGCCACCTCGGCCGGCTTAAAATGCTGCATCCGTCGTATCAAGAAATACTCAGTTCAGTCACAACTTTCAATATATGCCTTACATGATCGTAGTTTTTTTAATAAGAGTTGGGCTAGTTCTAAGTCAAACGATTCTTGGAAATAATTGAATGCCGCGTCGAGCTAACTTCCTCGATCCCCAGCCTACAGGAACCCATGTGAGTAAAGTGCAGCAAAGCAACGAAATGGCCCTTATGCCTGCGATATTTTTGGTTTAAGTCATCGCTCGTGTGCCATAGAGAGCTTCAATTAACTGCAGTCGGATGCCTTATAAGCAAGATAATATTCATCCCAGAGAGCCTTACTAAATTCCGAGATCTTACGTTCCTGGTAGAATTTTGCACAGAGCACAACTTAATCATAGCTAACACTTGGCTTAAGAATCATGATAGAAGGTTGTATACATGGAACCCTGGAGATAATAAAAGGTATCAGATTATATTATGGTAAGAGAGAGATTTAGGAACCAGGTTTTAAATTGTAAGACATTTCCAGGGGCATATGTGGACTCTGACCACAATCTATTGGTTATGACCTGTAGATTAAAACTGAAGAAACTGCAAAAAGGTGGGAATTTAATGAGATGGGACCTGGATAAACTGAAAGAACCAGAGGTTGTACAGAGTTTCAGGGAGAGCATAAGGGAACAATTGACAGGAATGGGGGAAAGAAATACACTGGAAGAAGAATGGGTAGCTTTGAGGGATGAAGTAGTGAAGGCAGCAGAGGATCAAGTAGGTAAAAAGACCAGGGCTAGTAGAAATCCTTGGGTAACAGAAGAAAATTTGAATTTAATTGATGAAATGAGAAAATATAATGAAGCAAGCAAAAGAAATACAAACGTCTCAAAAATGAGATCGACAGGAAGTGCAAAATGGTTAAGCAGGGATGGCTAGAGGACAAATGTAAGGATGTAGAGGCTTATCTCACTAGGGGAAAGATAGATACTGCCTACAGGAAAATTAAAGCGACCTTTGGAGAAACGAGAACGACTTGTATGAACATCAAGAGCTCAGATGGAAACCCAGTTCTAAGCAAAAAGGGAAAGCAGAAAGGTAGAAGGAGTATATAGAGGGTCTATACAAGGGCATCCCAAAGAAAGCAGGCGTTGACAGATGTGAAAATTACCGAACAATCAGTTTAATAAGCCACAGCTGCAAAATACTAACACGTATTCTTTACAGACGAATGGAAAAACTAGTAAAAGCCGACCTAGGGGGAGATCAGTTTGGATTCCGTAGAAATACTGGAACACGTGAGGCAATACTGACCTTACGACTTATCTTAGAAGAAAGATTAAGGAAAGGCAAACCTACGTTTCTAGCATTTGTAGACTTAGAGAAAGCTTTTGACAATGTTGACTGGAATACTCTCTTTCAAATTCTAAAGGTGGCAAGGAGTAAAATACAGGGAGCGAAAGGCTATTTACAATTCGTACAGAAACCAGATGGCAGTTGTAAGAGTCGAGGGACATGAAAGGGAAGCAGTGGTTGGGAAGGGAGTAAGACAGGGTTGTAGCCTCTCCCCGATGTTATTCAATCTGTATATTGAGCAAGCAGTAAAGGAAACAAAACAAAAATTAGGAGTAGGTATTAAAATCCATGGAGAAGAAATAAAAACCTTGAGTTTTGCCGATGACATTGTAATTCTGTCAGAGACAGCAAAGGTCCTGGAAGAGCAGTTGAACGGAATGGACAGTGTCTTGAAAGGAAGATATAAGATGACCATCAACAAAAGCAAAACGAGGATAATGGAATTTAGTCGAATTAAGTCGGGTGATGCTGAGGGAATTAGATTAGGAAATGAGACACTTAAAGTAGTAAAGGATTTTTGCTATTTGGGGAGCAAAATACAAAATAGCTGATGATGGTCGAAGTAGAGAGGATATAAAATGTAGACTGGCAATAGCAAGGAAAGCGTTTCTGAAGAAGAGAAATTTGTTAACATCGAGTATAGATTTAAGTGTCAGGAAGTCATTTCTGAAAGTATTTGTATGGAGTGTAGCAATGTATGGAAGTGAAACATGGACGGTAAATAGTTTGGACAAGAAGAGAATAGAAGATTTCGAAGTGTGGTGGTACAGAAGAATGCTGAAGATTAAATGGGTGGATCACATAACTAACGAGGAAGTAAAGAATAGGATTGAGGAGAAGAGAAGTTTGCGGCACAACTTGACTAGAAGAAGGGATCGGTTGGTAGGACATGTTCTGAGGCATCAAGGGATCACCAATTTATTATTGGAGGGCAACGTGGAGGGTAAAAATCGTAGGGGGAGACCAAGAGATGAATACACTAAGCAGATTCAGAAGGATGTAGGTTGCAGTTGGTACTGGGAGATGAAGAAGCTTGCACAGGATAGAGTAGCATGGAGAGCTGCATCAAACCAGTCTCAGGACTGAAGTCCACAACAACAACAACAACAAACGTTCCAAAACAACCGAAGTTACACCCGGCTATCTTACATGAAGTAGTCAGACTTCTCGGTATAATTGGAGGCCAGGAGTACTGCAGTGAAACATTAAACCGGAATGGGTCAATCACGAGAGTTAAGTGAGATCGAACGTGGACCAATCATTGCATGTCACCTTAATGCCACATTATTGAGGGTCGTTTCAGGCTGTCTAAAGCTGCTGTAGTCGGCTGTTGGCGATGTGATTGTGAAGTGGAAACACGAAGGAACAATCGCAGCTGAACAAAAACTAGCCACAGAACGTGCAGTGACGGACGGGCACTGTCGAACATTTCGGTGAATGTTTGTAAAAATCTCATGAAAGCAACGGAAGAAATCACTCAAGAGTTCCAGAGTGCTGCCAGCAGATCAGCCTAACAAAATGACTGTCGCTAGGGAGTTAAAAGGAATGGGTTAAAACGTTCGATCTGCTCCTCATAAGCCACGCATTTCTGAAGTCAGAGTTAAGCGATGCTTGAGGTGGAGTAAAGTGCGACGTCAGTGGGTAGCGTTTTGGAGTGGTGATTCACGCTATACATTGTGCCAATAGCTTGGAATGGTTGAGTTAGGTGAGTGCCCGGAGATGGTTGGTTGGTTTTGGGGAAGGAGACCAGACAGCGAGGTCATCGGTCTCATCGGATTAGGGAAGGACGGGGAAGGAAGTCGGCCGTGCCCTTCGAAAGGAACCATCCCGGCATTTGCCTGGAGCGATTTAGGGAAATCACAGTGCCCGGAGAACTTCAGTGTAGTGCCTACAGTGAAGTACGTAGGAGGTGATGGTACGGCATGGGGTGGTTTGGGTCTGGATCTCCTGTGGCCCTCGGGAAAACCGCAAATGTGGAAGGATATGAACACACTCTACAGTATCATGTACTGCTTGCAGCAGAGGAACATTTCGGAAACCGTGTTTATTTCTGCACGACAATTCACCCCGCTATAAAACAGCATCTGTGAGGCGAGGCAATGGTTTTTGGACAGTAACGTTCCTAAAATGACTAGGTATGCTCAGTGCCCCGACATCCCTCCGAGATGAGTTAGATCGACTTCGCTCCTGACCCTCAGGGTCCAATGTCAACACCTACCCTGATTTCGCAAGAGGAAGAACGGGCTGCCATTCATCCACAGACATGCACACTCCTCAGTGAAACTGTCACCTGCAAAGTTCAATTCACATTAATAAACGGTCACAATGCCACATAGTACTAGGGACAGAAAGTTGGCTGAAACCAGATGTAAATAGTAACAAAGTTCGTAACTCAGATTGGAATGTATACCGCAGAGAAAGGCTGGACAGTGGAGGGGGAGGCGTGTTTATAGCGATAAGAAGTGCAATAGTATCGAAGGAAACTGACGGAGATCCGAAATGTGAAATAATTTGGTTGAAGGTCACGGTTACTGCAGACCTGTCAGACATGGTAATTGGATGTCTCTACGTATAGGCCTGTGGCCGAGCACCTGAAGGATATGATTCTTGAAGTTTTGCCGGCGGACATAATGTTCCATCATCTTTCGGGCGTGCACTCGGGACAGCGACAATTCTGTAAATAGGCACGCGCAAACGCTATGATCTCAGTCTCCGACCCGCCTTGAAGATGGCTGGGAGGTTTCCAGCCGAAATATCGCAAGAAGAATTGTCGCTGTCCCGAGTGCACGCCTGAAAGATGATGGAACACCTGAAGGATAGTTTGGCAAATTTTTCGAGTAGATTTCCCCACCATGTTATAGTTCTGGGTGGAGATTTTAATTTGCCGGATATAGACTGGGAGACTCAAACGTTCATAACGGCGACAAAGAGTCCAGTGAAATTTTTTTAAGTGCTTTATCTGAAAACTACCTTGATCAGTTAAACAGAGAACAGACTCGTGGCGATAACATATTAGACCTTCTGGTGACAAACAGACCCGAACTATTTGAAAAAGTTAACGCAGAACAGGGAATCTGCGATTATAAAGGGGTTACGGCATCGATGATTTCAGCCGTAAATAGGAATATTAAAAAGGGTAGGAAGATTTTTCTGTTTAGAGAAAGTGACAAAAAGCAGATTTCAGAGTACCTGACGGCTCAACACAAAAGTTTTGTCTCGAGTACAGACACGGTTAAGGATCAGTGGATAAAATTCAAAACCGTCATACAATATGCGTCAGATGAGTATGTGCCAAGCAAGATCGTAAGAGATGGAAAAGAGCCACCGTGGTACAACAACCGAGTTAGAAAACTGCTGCGGAAGCAAAGGGAACTTCACAGCAAACATACACATAGCCAAAGCCTTGCAGACAAACAAAAATTACGCGAAGCGAAATGTAGTGTGAGGAGGGCTATGCGAGAGGCGCTCAATGAATTCGAAAGTAATGTTCTATGTACTGACTTGTCAGAAAATCCTAATAAATTTTGGTCTGATGTCCAAGCGGTAGGCGGATCAAAACAAAATGTGCAGACACTCTGTGACAAAAATGGTACTGAAACAGAGGATGACAGACTAAAGGACGAAATAGTAAATCTCTTTTTCCAAAGCTGTTTCACGGAGGAAGACTGCACTGTAGTTCCTTCTCTAGATTGTCGCACAGATTACAAAATGGTACATATCGAAATAGACGAGAGAAGGATAGAGAAACACTTAAAATCGCTGAAAAGAGGAAGGGCCGCTGGACCTGATGGGATACCAGTTCGATTTTACACAGAATACGCGAAGGAACTTGCCCCCCTTCTTGCAGCGGTGTACCGTAGGTCTCTAGAAGAGCGTAGCATTCCAAAGGATTGGAAAAGGGCACAGCTCATCCCTGTTTTCAAGAAGGGACGTCGAACAGATGTGCGGAACTATTGACCTTTATCTCTAATTTCGATCAGTTGTAGAATTGTGGAACACGTATTATGTTCGTGTATAATGACATTTCTGGAGACTAGAAATCTACTCTGTAGGAATCACTCGCGCTATTCGTCCGCGAGACTCAGAGGTCCATAGACACGGGTTCCCAGGTAGATTCCGTGTTTCTTGACTTCCGCAAGGCGTTCGATACAACTCCCCACAGTCGTTTAATGTACAAAGTAAGAGCATATGAACTATCAGACCAATTGTGTGATTGGATTGAAGAGTTCCTAGATAACAGAACGCAGCATGTCGTTCTCAATGGAGAGAAGTCTTCGGAAGTAAGACTGCTTTCAGTTGTGCCGTAGGGGAGTGTCGTAGAACCGTTGCTATTCACAATATACATGAATGACCTTGTGGATGACATAGGAAGGTCACAGAGGTTTTTTGCGGATGATGCTGTGGTATATCGAGAGGTTGTAACATTGGAAAATTGTAGTGAAATGCAGGGGGATCTGTAACGAACTGACGCATGGTGCAGGGAATGGCAAAGTAATCTCAATGTAGACAAGTGTAATGTGCTGCGAATACATAGAAAGAAAGATGCCTTATCATATAGCTACAATATAGCAGGTCAGCAACTGGAAGCAGTTCATTCCATAAATTATCTAGGAGTACGCATTAGGAGTGATTTAAAATGGAATGATCACATAAAGTCGATCGTCGGTAAAGCAGATGCCAGACAGATTCATTGGAAGAGTCCTAAGGAAATGCAATCCCAAAACAAAGGAAGTTGGTTACAGTACGCTTTTTTGCCCACTGATTGAATACTGCTCGGCAGTGTGGGATCTGTACCAGGTAGGATTGATAGAAGAGATAGAGAAGATCCAACGGAGAGCAGTGCGCTTCGTTACAGGATCATTTAGTAATCGCGAAAGCGTTACGGAGATGATAGATAAACTCTGCAGGAGAGACGCTCAGTAACTCGGTACGGGTTTTTTGTGGAAGTTTCGAGAACATACCTTCACCGAGGAGTCAAGCTGTATATTGCTCCCTTCTACGTATATCTCGTGAAGAGACCACGAGGATAAAATCAGAGATTAGAGCCCACACAGAGGCATCCTTCTTTCCACGAACAATACGAGACTGGAATAGAAGCGAGAACCGGTAGAGGTATTCAAGGTACCCTCCGCCACACACCGTCAGGTGGCTTGCGGAGTATATGCAGATGTAGAAGGCGAAGGGTGTAGACACGCCGTATTAATGCGGTAGTGTGCATCTCGTGTAATGACCGCGGCCCTACAGTTCCAGAAATCTGGCTTCATTGGGAATGATACTGTCACTCTCTCGTCCCGTATATCATCCGCGAGAAGAGTGGGGGACGAATAGTTTTTTAGTGTTCAGTTTTTCAACTACTTAAATGCTGTTCGTCATCGTCGCCCAAATCGTGCTAACGTTTTCATCCTTTTGGTTGCCACTAGGAAGAACATCGTCTTCAATTTGGATTTTCATTTTTTTTTCTTTCCCTGAATCTGCTGTTTTCACTCCTCCCCGCTCTTGATTATCTACTCCTTCATGTAGTTGCAGATGTCCACTAACATCACGATCGTTACGCCACTAGTGTCACAGTTCTGCTGCAGTACGGGTTACAGGCGCATCACAGTTAGCGAGTGAATTGGAGCGGCAATTAGAAATACACTCCAAAGATGAATTACGCGGGATAGTACGGCTGTTGCAGGAAAAAACGTCTATTTTCCACACAGATCCACAGCGAAATTCTGAAGGTACACGGATCAAATGCAATAACGCGTCCAGTCGTAGTAACACATTTTCACCAAACCCACATAAACGTGGGCGATATAGTCCAGATCTTACACCACGCTAGGGAGAGCGATTTTCCGTCGATGAGGACACTCATACAGCGGTTATCGAATGGCTCCATAACTTAGAAGCGGATACCCATCGTCGAGGAAAGGAGCAATGCATAGAACTTCCCTACCATTTATTTTTGTTGAAAAATAGTGACACGTATCTGTGTCAGTTTGAATTGTAGTGCAGATTCATTCTTCGCACATCATGTTAGCGTTTTATGTTTTGAAGTCGCGTCGTAGCGAGGTACTCCTGTAGTCTCCTACTCGTTTTAGTACCTGACCGTTCATCTAGTAACATTCTTCCATAATCTTCTACTCACTTTGGTACTTCTTCATCTAGCACGTTATTGTCCCGCTTGTTTTTAACTTTTGCTACTGAAGGCTTTCTACGTGTGTAGCAATTTACTCCTGGTACCTTTCTTGCTTCGGATATCATGCATCTTCCTCGATATACTAAATCTCTCACTTGTTGCATCACTCTATCGCTTCCAATTTTGAACTTAGGCAATATTTTTTCGCTATTACTGCTGTTCGTAACCTTCGTCTTTGCATTCTGTATCTTTAACGCATATTCTGTGATACGCTGTCCATACCTTTCGACCGTTGTTTAAGGTATTTTGTATCGGAAATTCACAAGGTGTCCAAACGAAAGCTCTGTGATACCAAAATGCAATTTAAAACAAGAAAAGCTATGAGACATAGAGACTTAACGTTTCCGGCATCATATAAAGCAATTCAAAAGTATTTGTGTGCATTGTTTCTAAACGATTCCTTATTTTCTGTTTCAGGTGCTAGATAATTACCGGAAATGACTACAGCTCAAGAAAGAGCACAATTCGCGGTGTGGCATGCAGAAACGAAATCACTCATTGCTGCCGAAAGAAATTTCCGATGTGAACATGAAAGAGACCCACCAGCTGTTAAGACGATTAAGGTTCAATGTGACAAGTTCCTAGCCATTGGCAGTACAATCGGACAGTCAGGGTCAGGCAAAATAATCATATCTGATAAATGGTAAAGAACCTCAGAGAGACATTCCAAACAAGCTCGTCATCGTCAGTTCACAGAGCAAAACGAGAGCTAATACCTCGCTTAACAGATCACAAGATCCTGCAATAACGTCTTTACTTGCTCGTTTAGAAATCTCAAACTGCGCATGCACATATGACTTGTATCTTCAATACAAACTTTTTATTGTCATATTGGGCGGCATCGGGCGAAGGCCGAACTACGGAAGTTTTCTTTGATGAAGCAACATTTGGTACAAGTGGGAAGGATAATCGGCACAAAAATCGCATCTAGTGTTCGTAAAACCGTCACTGTTTCTGGGAAGATGTCAGAGACAGCGAAAAGGTAAATGTGTGGTGTGCGGTAACTAAAAAGTGCATTACTGGACCTCTCTTGTTCATCGAGAAAGAATAACAGCAACTGTCTACCTGGACATGCAATTTTCTGTCCCTCAGCTTCTTTCTCTTCAGCCACATTTGATATTCCAGCAAGATGACGCACAACCGCACTGGAGTTTGTATGTTCGTACTTCTGGGGACAGAACAGTTCGACAGCGATGTGTAACGCCGGAAATGAATATCCTCCTATTTCCATCTATTGTACTATAAATTTGTTTTCCTTATTTTTGTTACCTGAATATATGACATTTCTGTGTCTTTACATATTGTAATTGTTTTACTATTTGTATATATATATTTCTGCATTTATGTCGATGTATAATTGGTTTCTTTCGTAAATATTATTCGTATTTTTACGCTGGGTCTTGCCTAGGGAAAACTGCTATCGAACGATTACATCGATAGGTCGTGTGGAGAACAAAAGTGTGTAGGATCTTTGGTAGTGTTAACTCTGCCGCGTGGAGCGCGGGCTGAGAGAGAGAGTCTGGCTGGGGTGGTGCAGTGGAGCAGGCGTGTTGTGTGAAACTCCCGCGAGTTGCCGCGCTTTCGGGGTTTGGCAGCATGCAATTGCCCTCGACTTGCGGTGATAGTTTCTGATACGGTGTCGTGGACGAGAAGCATTAGCTGGCGCACATCAAGAGCCCGTTTTACCTGGTGACCGTGTCGAGAAGAAGGCGCGCCAACATCCAGCTTCTGCAACAGCGACGGCCGACAATGAGTGACTGTCGCCACCTCCTCGATTGACGGCTTCAAGCCTTCAATTAGCCAACAAGGAAGACTGGAAGCACGTAAAGTTTTAGAACTGTATGGCAGACCTCAGCTTTTCAAACTTTTAAAATTGTTGCATCACAAAATTACAGCAACTTAGCATGAACCTTTGTTGCTCATTGTCCCAATTGCATTTCCAAGCAGGGTCCCTTCCTTTTCCGAAATGAACCCGAGTGTCGTTGAAATTCAAACGCCAGCATTAGAGTAATATAATTCAATTTCGTTGCTTTAATTTCAAAGTTCAGTTAAAGTATTCATAGCTGGCTACAATATTTAGATTACACAAGCATGAACTAAGAGTGCTAGTTTTGTTACAGTGTTTTAGCTTACCTGTGACTGCAGCTCAGCTTGGTACATACTAAATTTTACTATTGTTAATTGTTCAGAATCATTTAAGTCAAGTTCAGAGTTAAAATCTCTTATTTCTAAATTACGTAGATTCAAGTAGCTTTTGAAATGATTGTTGAGGTAGTCCAAGACTAACCGTATTTTACTGAATTTCGATGTGCTTCAGAAAGAAAGCTCACTATTAACTTCAGTCACTAAATTAACTTTCGATTTTCCGGTTTTAGTAATTCTTTTGCTAAATTAAGTCAGAGTGTAGCGAAATTTATTGCTTCTGACAAACTTTCAGTTTTCACGCTACATGTGTCAACCTTCAGTTGCCACGCTTCTAGTGCTAATTATATGTGTAATAACCTTTCTTTTTCAGTTACTATAGTAATTGTCCTTAGGACTGGCGACTGTAATTTCCCCCTAATCTCAAATATCTATCTACCGCTAGTTAATTGTTAACGTAACGGCCGCACATTTACTTTCTTTATTAACTTTACCCCTTTTCAAAATTAATTTCCTCCGGTTTCATTAGCATTTTTCCTTTCATTTATATGTAACCCTTTTCTCCCTCTTTACCGACAAATTAACTTCGGTGACGATTGCTTTTCCCAAATTCCCATTAGGTACACGCGGTTTCATTTTTCACTGTCATTAAGGTCGATAAGTGAGGGGGAGGTTACAGATGGATACGACGTGATGGGCGTAGCAAGTGGTCACCGTGATCTCTGGGACATTACCCATCTGGATATCTATCTGTGATGTTATGTGGAAGTTTAATGCCTCGGCAGTACGCGACCTTGCCAATGCAGAATAAATGTAGATACAGTAGCCTCATTCACCACAGACATGCTTGTGCGCGCAGGGGTCGAGTTAGAATATCGTGTAGATGCTTTACAGGTTACGAAAGGAACCCATGTAGACATGTCTTTTTCTTACAGAAGTTTTGATTATTTAACAATACCTTAATTGCATTTGGAAATCAGGGAGAGTTCAAGTGAAGACTCAGTAATACTGGTAGAGTACGTGCCGACGCACCGCATCATAGTTCGCTGAGTGCAGCAGTAAATGAACATCCCTTAACCCTGTAAGACTAGTGTAGTAAAAATCATGATTAAGAATCGAAATGCCAAAATATCTAGTAGCAAAAGTACACCCTCAATTACGGCGTCGGACGGGTGTGTCAGTCGTAAGATGCCTCTGCTCGGGCCTGCGTTTGGCAGGCTCGTGTGGTCTGCTAATCGAGTTCCGGCCACTCAGACTGTGCGAGGCTGCCAAGTGGGCGTCTCCATATCTGGCCGACGCCGGGGGCAGGCGGTCGGCTTTAAGCCGCCCCTGTGGCCTTTCTGATGTTTCATCAGGGCCCGTGATTGGCTGCGCTGTCAGATTGCTGGAAATGTGGAGCCCCAGTGACACGTAATCTCCAAGGCGAAATGTGCGAGCCTTTGATAGGCCTCCCGCGAGGCCCTCGTTATTGGATTTATTTTTATGTCTTCCTTTCCTTCATCTGCGCCAACACCACCATACCGAATTTCTTCCGCCTCTCCGTCCTCCTGATGCCTTTCACACACGTTTAGTGTTTGCTCCCTGTCGTTCCCTGTGCAACTAAAGCGCTAAAGTGTATTGCAGTACAAGGTGCTAGCCTCGTAAGGAAAAATAACCACCACCACGGGGGCTAACTGTGTGAACATTCTCATAGTTATTGCTCCCTGTTGAAGGTCAAAGTACCGAACTAGATGCCAATGATGCAACTGCGAAAATTCTAGGATAGAACAGAGGGATCACTGCAGCAACATCATAAACTATGCATTAGCTGTTTGGCACATAGATTAGGCTAAAGATGAAAAGAAAATAAATTTAGCGCTCTGTTGACATCGAGATCTTTAGGACAGAGAATATATGCGTCCTGGTCTTTTATGAGGCACTAGCCTACGTTCATCTGAAATGGTTTAACAACACCAAACCCTGCTCATCCCGATTACGAACACAGTTTCATAACCATGGTTCCTTACGAATCCATTGTGCCTGCGAAGATATACGTGAACGATCTCTATTCTAGATGAGAACTCAGATATGCACAGTTGCCAGAGCAAAGGAATTTCGCAATGTAGTAGAAGGAAAGGTATTAAAATCACCTAGTAGGACCACTGCAGATAAAGAAATTTAGTGCTAGGAACTATTCCCTTACAATCAGGGAAATGTCTTTACCAACTGCGACATGGTCGCGTATACAAACAGTGATCCACTACTGTCAAATGTTTCTTACTTCAGTCTTTGATCACAATATGAATTCTTTAGACGATGAAGAGTTTCAATCCATAATGACCATCCTCAGAACTATAACATAGAAATATATACACCTAGTGAGCAGTGTGCCTTTCAACACAATACAGCAATAATTATCAAAATATACTATCATACAACCAGGGAGATGTACAGAAAATACGGTAAAACGTACCTTTTTTACACCATGCCCTAAAGTGATAAGGCCTTAATGCCATCGTCAAAACATATAAATATAATCAGCATAGCATAGTCATATAGATCTAAAATAAGGTGTAGAATAGGCCGCATCATCCACACAGTCATTATTGCTACAGCTACTGAAGTACAGTAGCTACCAGAAATATGTTTGCCTACATCATCCCTAGTTGTCGCTACTGTCAGCTTGGATGTAGTCATCGTTTATGCAAAAAACATAATCTGATAAATACACATTATGTAAAATACATGTGGCAGACATTTAAAATTGATAACTATCATAGAAACTAAATAGTGGTACATTAAAAAGACGAATACAGTTACCCATATAAAATGATAAAAATAAATATATGAATAGAATAGGACCGATCCTTTTAGGGTGAATTTACGGTTTACAATTAATATACGTATTACATTGCTTGTAGCACCCTATAAATTGCCTATGATAGTTAAAATGTTTATATCACAGCTGAAAAAGTAACTATCAATGATCAGTGCCTTCTGTTGGGTCGGCCACCAGGATGTTATGTAGGCGTGTACTGATTTTAAGAACTTACCCACTAGAGGGCTTTACATACAACGTGATATGTCTGTTTAATTGCAGAATTGACATCGATGACTGGAATTATTAAAAATCGTGAAAGATCGACGAGTACATATCCGGACTGATCACCTAGGACCAGTTGTATGAAGAGAAGATGTCAGGTTAAAATCTGTTGAACGAGTCCTCAGGAAATGCAGTCCACACACGAATTAAATAGTTTACAGAACTCCTGTTCTACAAGTTAATAAGCTCTAAAATGTCAGTCTGATACTCTTACCAGGTAGGGTTGACTCGAAGCAGAGTAGTGCAATGAGTAACGCATGCTCTCATAAAACCTTAAGCGTGTCGCAGATATGCTCGTGAAACTTCAATTGCAGACGATAGATAGCAGGCGTTGTGCTTCACGCCGAGGAATACCGTTAATTATCTGGGAATGTACTTTCCAAGAAGAGTCGGGTCACATATTACTTCCTCCCACATACATTTAGAAAAATGATTCGTAGCAGAAAAATTCTAAAACGCGAAGCTTACACGAATGCTTGACAAATCTTTCCTCCATGCATCATAATCAACCTTGTAAGAGGTATGCGCTATATGCGCTGCCTGCAACAGGCAAGGCTTAGGAGAGTCTCTGACCAGAGAGCAGTATGTAGTTAGTTGTTGCTTGTCGCTAGTCGGCATTAGTCTTCTGTAGTCTTGAGTAGTCTGCAGTAGTCGGTAGGAGTCTGCGAGTGTCTGCGCTTTTGTGCAGTCTGCTCTGCTCGGGACTCTGGAGGATGAGTATTATTGTAGAAGGTAAAGAAGCAGCCCTGCGCGTATCAATTAATGTATGTTAACTGTCATCCAATTTCTTTAAAAAAGCCCCAATAATAATTTTTATAATATAAAGTAATTTTTAAAAAAAAAGCATTCATTTCAATTTAAAGATTTTATTCAATGGATTAATGAATCACAAAGCATAGGCCAGCATTGCACGAAGCTTTGCCGAAAATTTTTTCTGTAAGAGCAGATATATTCGCAGTTTTTATTGAGGTAGGAATTTTTGCTTTTTTTATTCAGAATACAGGGCCGTGGCGCAGCGTTGCTGTCGTCATAAAATTTACCAGGTTACTGAAATTTATTATTTTGGTGTTTAGGAATTTTTCTGTTTCGAACTTAACATTAAATGAGAAAAGAATTTTGTGGTTATATTACATTTGAATGCATTTCTACACGGAGACTATGAATGGGAAACAATTTTGTTCAGAGGTTACAATATTAAAATTCATTTAATTATTATTTTTGTTGGGAGGTTACACAAGGTTCATTTTAATTTTTAAAAAATTTTTGTAAGGAGGTTACAACCTTACATTACAAATTTAACACTATTTTCTTTATCGTGTACTATCTGCAAATTAAAACAATGCATTTTCGCACATGTTCTCAGCTTCATCGAAATCCCTCAATACAAAAAACAATTTGACTGTCCATTCCCTTGGCTTTATAACTGCTTTAGTAGTGGCATTGATTTCTCTAAAAATGTCGATGTCGCGCGTAAGGTATACTGTAGAAATTATTTGTTAATCTGCTACAATTCACACATTGTCTCTTTATATTGAAAATCACTTGTCTCAAATTATCATTTTGACAATTACTGATGTCCCTCTACACCACATACTCTCTTTATAACACAACTCTTAACTCTCTTTTTGTAAGATATTAGGTCTACATAAGAGACACCGATCATTGTGCCACTTTTATTTTTAGTTCATTCTAGATTAAGGAACACTGTACTAGTTTCGCTGGACTGTCATCTCGAGATGTTTAACAATGAAACTGTAACGCGTGCCATCGATTATGTTTTTCTTCTAGTGGAAATCTCGTCTGCATTTATATTCGGCGATACGATTTCTAAAGAACATTCCATTTTCATTTCAAAAAGGCAGTTTGAGACTTTTCATTCCAAATTCCACCCCAAAATTTATATGTTGACTAAATTATAGCAATTATGGGACAGTTTGCCCTGCAAAAAAACCGTATCGCAAAAACTGCATGTCGACTCAAAGAGACACATATTTACGTACACGACAAAGAAACTGAGAATGCTTTCAGAACCGTCGTTTAACTGATGAAGGAAGTAAATAAAGCATCCCCACTGTACTTAAATGGGATACCGTTGATGTTCTGCAGAGACGCAGAAGTACAAATTCACTTTCCAGAGGAATTTTGATCTCAAGAAGTATCTGCATTCATTCCAAACTTTAATTTCAACCGCTTTACATCTTGCGACCGACGCTTTTCTCGACAGACTTTGAGTGCAAATAAACTGCCGATACCGCTGGCGATTACGGAACTAACTTCGCCCTCTTGCGGCTGTTTATAGTCTCGTGTGAGCCCGGATCAATGATGTGCATGCCTGAGCACTAGATGCTTTTTATCGACTTTAAAAGTAATGGAACAGCAGTTGCTCCCAATGGCCGAAGTTCACCGTCTTGCCGCTTCGTCTCGTTGAGTTCTCCCCCCCTCCCCCCACCTCTTTTCTCTCTCTGACCAGCTTTCCCTCTCTTAACATCGACTTCTAGCTTCTTCTTTCCCGTACAGCGTGCGAACTTGTAGGTAGCTGCTAGTCAGTGTATCAGAAGAGAGTGTAGTAACACGATATGCAACACTGCTAAACCGAATGTCTTAATAAACTCCGAAAGTGTTTCATTTTGTTTTATTTAACGTTCCCCTCGATAATTACTTCCAGTACTCTGCCTTACCGCTAACTTATAACTGTACTATAGCTTTGTCAGTGGTGTTGCAACTTTTGTAGAATTCCTTAGCTTGTTTATTTCTCATTCCTTGAAAAAATTTACGGGAAACCAATCTATAACCTCTTTAAAAAATGGTTCAAATGGCTCTGAGCACTAAGGGACTTAACAGCTATGGTCATCAGTCCCCTAGAACTTCGAACTACTTAAACCTATCTAATCTAAGGACATCACAAACATCCATGCCCGAGGCAGGATTCGAACCTGAGACCGTGGCGGTCGCGCGGTTCCAGACTGCATCGCCTAGAACCGCTCGGCCACACTGACCGGCTTCTTTAAAAATGTCAGTTACAATTCTTATGTCTGGTATATGCATAATGTAACAGATTGTAGTTCAATTAAAATCAACAAAAAGAATTAATTTCTTTTAATTAATCTCCAATGGAATATCAGACGTGTTTTCCTGGATCAAATGTTTTCGGTTCCCATTGCAGAGGCACGTCCATTCGTCTACTAATCGCACGGTTTTGCGGTGCGGTCGCAAAACACAGACACTAGACTTATTATAGTGAACAGAGACGTCAATTAACGAACGGACAGATCATAACTTTGCAAAAATAATGTAAGTAAATTTTTCATTCGAGGGAAGACTTGAACCAAGGACCTCTCGCTCGGTCGCTCCTCACGCTAACCACGGGACCACGACGCTCCTGCGCTCAGATTATCCTTGATGTGGCCTATGTTACCCATGAACTACTCGGTTTGTATATTTTGCTTATTTTTTCATAGTTCCACACAACTTCTTCCTGTTTTCTCGATTAATCTGTGTTCAGTTTTTCAAGGCCTATCCACCGTGCCAAATTATAACTAAATCTGAGGGGGGTGCGATGGGGAGGTTCCCTTGTGAGTGACTTGACACCTGTTCGTCCATCAAGCACGCACCTGTATCTTAAAACGCACTGCAAAAATACATAACAAAAGAATTCTTCTGTTTAAATTGTGAAGGATATTTATACTAAATCTTGCACTGCCAACTACTGATCACAGAAACGTTATGTTCTAAGCTCTATCTCGTTAAAATTCACAGCACTTGGAAGTGGTGATGAAATATTGCGTTTTGTCATTTTGATCACGCATCATCACCTTACGAACAGTTATCCCGTCTACATTCAGCCAAGTCCAGCGATTTCCCTACACACTGCCCGCCTCATGATCAACTTATTCAGTACCCAAACACCCTTAGATCTTAACAGTATGGCAGAGACAGTCGCTTCCCATCCGAGCATTATTCTTCCTTTCAAATTCCATCAAGCGGCCGCTCTCACTAAGTCCTTTTCGGTAAAAGGAACCAAACATACCACGAATTCCCTTTCAGTATCAAAAAAAGATATCTCTGTTTCAAAAAGACATCTAATGACCTACATCATAAAATAACAATGTTGATATATGTGCTTTTAAAATAACAGCGAATGCCCTCTATGTGAAACAACGATAATGATGTGTGATGTTCTATCGAATGCTCTGTATCTCAACATCTTTCCTACCAGATAGTTACGGCTATCTTCATTTCCTTAGGTTCCTCCCTGTATCGGTATTGGATTGGATTGTTTGTTTGTTTTTTTTTGTGGTTTTAGGGCGCAAAACTTCTATGGTCATTAGCGCCCAGCCCGTGACTTAAGACAGTAAAAAACCGAAATTGAAAACCAGCAGCAATGGGAACAAACTCATAAAATTGGAGAAACTAAAAGTAGAAAGAATGCTTAAAAATCCACTACAGACAGGGGGTGATTGTCCCCAAAAAAAAAAAACTTCAAATGACTGACGTCATTTCACTGTCACTAATAAACTGCAGAACGCGGTCGGCTGAGCGCGTGTCATCTGCTAAAATCGACGATAGATCAGGCGATAGCTGTAGACGGGAGCGTAACGGATGAAAATAGGGGCATTCAATTAAAAGGTGTCTGACCGTCCACGGCTGAGAGCAGTGGGGACAGCGTGGAGGAGGATCACCGCTTAAAAGATGTCTATGGCTAAAAAGACAGTGCCCTATCCGGAGTCTAGCTAAAATTACCTCCTCCCGACGACGCGTTCGGGAGGAAGAGGTCCAAGCGCAAGGAAGGGCTTTCACTTCCCGCAATTTATTACGGGGAAGTGTTGACCAATGCGCATGCCATAAATGAGCAACTTGGCGACATAAAACGCTCCGTAGATCGGTGAAGGGAAGTGACTGAATAGCTGGCCGAGGAAGAGAGACTGCAGCCTTGGCCGCCATATCGGCCGCCTCATTCCCACAGATACCAGCGTGTCCCGGGAGCCAGAGGAACACCACCGAGACGCCCCCCAGGTGGAGCAAGCGCAGACAGTCCTGAATCTGGTGGACCAGAGGGTGCACAGGGTAAAGAGCTTGGAGACTGAGGAGAGAGCTGAGAGAATCGGAGCAGATAACGTACTGTATCCGCTGATGGCGGCGGATGTAGTGGACAGCCTGGAGAACAGCGTAAAGCTCCGCAGTATAAACCGAACACTGGTCGGGAAGTCGAAAGCGATTTGGGGTGTCGCCAACAATATAGGCACTCCCTACACCTAAGGATGTTTTCGAGCCGTCGGTGTAAATAAATGTGGCGTCCGTCATTTGTGCACATAAAGCAGCAAATGCCCGACGATAAACAAGTGTAGGGGTACCATCCTTGGGAAATTGACAAAGGTCACGGAGCAGGCAGATCCGGGGACGGAGCCAAGGCGGTGCTGTACCCCAAGTTGTCAAGAAGGTTTTCGGAAAGCGGCAGGAAAGAGAATGGAGCAATTGACGGAAGCGGACTCCCGGGGGTAGTAGGGAGGAGGAGCGGCCTGCATACCCTACATCAAAGGAGGCGTCGAAAAACAGGTCATGGGCTGGATTAGCAGGCATGGAAGACAGATGGCTAGCATAACGACTCAGGAGGACTGCTCGCCGATTGGACAGCGGAGGTTCAGCAGTCTCAGCATAAAGGCTTTCCACAGGGCTAGTGTAAAAAGCTCCAGACACTAAACGTAATCCACGGTGGTGGATAGAGTCGAGACGCCGAAGAATAGACGGCCGAGCAGAGGAGTAGACTATGCTTCCGTAATCCAATTTTGAGCGCACTAAGGCGCGATAGAGGCGGAGAAGGACCACTCGGTCCGCTCCCCAGGAGGTACCATTCAGGACACGGAGGGTGTTTAGCGATCGCAGACAGCGAGCCGAAAGATAGGAAACGTGGGAGGACCAGCACAGTTTTCTGTCAAACATAAGACCCAAGAATTTAGCGACGTCTGAAAACGGAAGGTTGACAGGACCTAGATGTAAGGAGGGCGGAAGAAACTCCTTCCGTCGCCAAAAATTGACACAAACGGTCTTACTGGGTGAGAAACGGAAGCCGGTTTCGATGCTCCACGAGTGGAGGCGATCAAGACATCCTTGAAGACGTCGTTCAAGAAGGCTGGTCCGTTGAGAGCTGTAGTAGATCGCAAAATCGTCCACAAAGAGGGAGCCCGAGACATCAGGAAGGAGACAATCCATAATTGGATTTATGGCGATGGCAAACAGTACAACACTCAGCACGGATCCCTGGGGTACCCCGTTTTCTTGGGAGAAAGTACGGGAGAGAGTAGTGTTCACCCGCACCCTAAAAGTGCGCTCTGCCATAAATTCGCGAAGAAAAAGGGGCAGCCGGCCTCGAAAGCCCCAAGAGAACAGTGTGCGAAGGATGCCTGTCCTCCAACAGGTATCGTATGCTCACTCCAGATCAAAAAATATTGCTACCGTTTGGCGTTTCCGGAGAAAATTGTTCATGATATAAGTGGAGAGAGCAACAAGATGGTCAACTGCAGAACGATGCTTCCGAAATCCGCATTGGGCTGGTGTTAAAAGACTGCGGGATTCCAGCCACCAAGCTAAACGGTAATTCACCATACGCTCCAAAACCTTACAGACACTACTCGTGAGAGAAATGGGGCGATAGCTAGAGGGGAGATGTTTGTCCTTTCCAGGTTTCGGAACGGGAACGACAATAGCTTCCCGCCACCGTTTAGGAAAGGTACTGTCGGTCCAAATTCGATTATAAAGGCGAAGGAGGTAACGCAGACTAGGGGTTGGTAAATGCAGCAACATTTGGACATGGATACCATCCGGTCCTGGGGCGGAGGAGCGAGAAGATGAGAGGGCATGTTGGAGTTCCCGCATGGAGAAAACAGTATTGTAGCTTTCGTGATTTTGGGAGGAGAAAGCAAGAGGTCGCACTTCCGCTGCACGTTTCTTCGGGAGAAACGCTGGCGGGTAATTTGAAGAGCTCGAAATCTCAGCAAAGTGCTGACCCAACGAGTTAGAAATTGCGACGGGGTCCACTAACGTATCATGCGCGACAGTGAGCCCAGAAACCGGGGAGAAACTAGGCGCGCCTGAGAACCATCGAAGCCGACTCCAAACTTCCGAGGAGGGAGTGAAGGTGTTAAATGAGCTAATAAAGAATTTCCAGCTTGCCTTCTTGCTATCGCGGATGACGCGACGGCATCGCGCACGGAGCTGCTTATAGCGGATACAGTTGGCCAAAGTAGGATGGTGACGGAAAATGCGAAGAGCACGTCGCCGCTCACGTATTGCGTCACGGCATGCCTCGTTCCACCAAGGAACTGGGGGGCGCCGGGGCAATTCGGAGGTGCGTGGTATTGAACGTTCCGCAGCTGTAAGGATAACGTCGGTAATGTGTGTGACCTCATCGTCGACGCTGGGAAAGCGGTCATCGAATGTCGCGAGAGACGAAAAATGTGTCCAATCGGCTTGGGCAAACTTCCAGCGTCGCGGGCGCATATATGGTAGTTGACGCTGCAGTCTGAGGACACATGGAAAGTGGTCACTCGAGTGTGTATCATCAAGGGCGAACCATTCGAAGCGCCGAGCGAGCGGAACAGTACCGACCGCAAGGTCCAAATGAGATAAGGTTGTCGTGGAGGCAGACAAAAATGTGGGGACCCCAGTGTTGAGGCAAACTAGATCCGCTTGGTGGAAGACGTCTAGCAATACGGAGCCACGTGGACAAGGGTGTGGAGATCCCCAAAGCGGGTGGTGGGCATTGAAGTCCCCAACCAGCAAATAGGGGGGTGGAAGCTGACCAAGAAGGTGAAGGAGATCAGCTCGTGCCATTGGTGTGGACGATGGAATGTATACAGTACAAAGAGAGAACGTGTATCCGGAAAGTGAAAGACGGACGGCGACAGCTTGGAAGGAAGTGTTTAAGGGGATTGGGTGATAATGGAGAGTATCATGGAGAAGAATCACGAGTCCTCCATGGGCTGGAGAGCCTTCAACAGAGGGGAGATCATATCGGACAGACTGAAAATGAGGGAGAACAAAGCGGTCATGGGGACGCAGCTTTGTTTCCTGAAGACAGAAGATGACCGGCGAGTAGGAGCGTAAGAGGACCGACAATTCATCCCGATTGGCTCGAATGCCGCGGATATTCCAGTGGATAATGGACATGGGGTGAAAAGAAATGGAGGAATGTGGCCAAAGTTGCTGTCAACTCAAAGACTGCTCGGAGCTAGCAACCGACAGCATGGAATGGCATTCAGCCGAAGGCAGAGGATCCTGATCCATAGGTTGGTCAGGAGCAGTCCCTGCCACCAGCGATCGGCCGGTTGACCGGCCACCAGCAGTGCGCCTCGGCGACACAGAAGATGGCCGAGGGCGATTTCCGCCAGGTGGTGCTGTAGAGGGGGCACGCCTTGGCGGAGAAGGAGAGGAACTGGGTTTCTTTGTAGCCTTCTTGGAAGAATGTTGTTTAGATGAAGGAGGAACCGATGGTTGTGAAGTTGCGGTACGTAAAAACTCTTCACGAGTATGCTCTTTTTTCGAAGACTTGGCGTCCGACTTTTGGGCTCGAGATGTAGCAGAACCCGACGAAGGGTGAGCCATAGAGTGGGCAGGCGAAAGTGGTGAGGTTGAACGAGCGATCTTTGCGCTGGCCGATCTGACGACCGTGGTACTAAAAGTGAGGTCGCAAGTCTGCGTGGCCGCCTCCTTTGTTGGCCGAGGAGAAGCAAGGACAGTGCTGTATTTTCCTGTCTGAGGCACGGTGGGCTTGCGACTGGCGAATAATTTTCGAGCAGCAAAGGTCGACACCTTTTCCTTCACCCTTATTTCCTGGATGAGCTTCTCGTCCTTAAAAACGGGGCAATCTCGAGAGGAAGCAGCGTGGTCACCCATACAGTTGATGCAGCGAGGGGATGGAGGTGGACAAGCACCCTCATGGGCATCCTTGCCACACGTAACACATTTGGCTGGATTGGAACAGGACTGGCTGGTGTGATTGAACCGCTGACATCGATAGCAACGCGTAGGGTTTGGGACGTAAGGGCGAACGGAAATTATCTCATAGCCTGCTTTGATTTTCGATGGGAGTTGAACTGTGTCAAATGTCAAGAATACAGTGCGGGTTGGAATGATGTTCGTGTCAACCCGTTTCATTACTCTATGAACTGCCGTTACGCCCTGGTCAGACAGATAGTGCTGAATTTCTTCGTCAGACAATCCATCGAGGGAGCGTGTATAAACGACTCCACGCGAGGAATTCAAGGTACGGTGCGGTTCCACCCGGACAGGGAAGGTGTGGAGCAGAGAAGTACGCCTGGAGGGCACTGTGTGTTTCTAACAACAGGGTGCCATTCCGTAATCTGGAACAAGACTTTACAGGACCTGCTATTGCGTCGACTCCTTTCTGAATAATGAAAGGGTTGACCGTGGAGAAGTCGTGACCTTCATCAGACCGAGAAACAACAAGGAACTGTGGCAACGATGGAAGACTCGTCTGTGGCTGAGACTCAGTATACTTACGTTTGTGAGCAGACTTAGTGGAAGGTGAGGAAACCATTGCGGAAGAATCCCCCATGATTACCGGCGTCTCCGATGGCGCGCTCCTCCCTTGTGGGGGCCCTCTCTGAGGGCACTCCCGCCTTAGGTGATTGCTCACACCTCAGGTCACACCTCCCGACAAACGGACGGAGGGACCAATCGGCATTTTCGGAAGGTATCAGCTCGGGTAATCACCCCTCCCTGGGCCTGGCCGTTACCAGGGGGTACGTACGTGTCCTACCTGTCTACCCGGGGCGGGGGATTACGCGTTACCCCGTCACCGGCTACGCACGAAGGGCGTGGGTCGGCCTTCAGACACGCACAGGGAGGAAGAAAGAGAAAGGGAAAGGAAGGAAGAGAGGTCTCAAACGCCGCAGCGGAGAAAAGAGAAAGAGAAGAGGTAAGGAAAAGAGAAGGACAAAGGAAGGAAGAAGACAGAGAAGGACAAAGGAAGGAAGAAGACATAAAAGCAAGGAAGGCAAGGAATGCAGTACATTTACGAGCGTCCGTCTCCGGACGTAGGCACAAACCATACTCCCAGATGGGGAGAAAGGGAAGGAAAGAGCCAGAGGTGAGGGGAGGAGGGGCGAAGATAGGGATGGGGAAGGATGCGGAAAGGGAAGGTATGCAGCCCGGAAAGGAAGGAAGGCCACATTAGCTCGGGGTCCCATGCTCGCTACGCACGTATCCACAAAAGAGTTGTGGACCCCCTGGGGGGTGGATTGTTTGGTGGAGGAGAGCAGACAGCGAGGTCATCGGTCTCATCGGATTAGGGAAGGACGGGGAAGGAAGTCGGCCGAGCCCTTTCAAAGGAACCATCCCAGCATTTGCCTGGAGCGATTTACGGAAATCACGGAAAACCTAAATCTGGATGGCCGGAAGCGGGATTGAACCGTCGTCCTCCCGAATGCGAGTCCAGTGCGCTAGCCACTGCGCCACCTCGCTCGGTCCTGTATCTGTATATGTGAATTCCTCTCTCTCTCTCTGTCTCTTCGACGTCATATTGAAAGTTTTTGCCCCTACTCTGCATGACGTTTGTATTTTCTACAGTCCCTACCATTATTCCACTGTTTTTATTATTACGTGTTCTAGTATTGGTCAGGCATTAAAGGAATGGGAAGGTCGTGTCACGGCCAATGCTGGCTTATCTTCGGAGCACAGTTCGGGTGGCTTGAGAAGCCACAACGCAGGGACTTGGTATCGGACGGGCGGCGTGAGCGTTGGCGAGGAGAAGTCGCGATGTGGCATGCTCAAAGGCGACTTCTGAGTCCAGCGTGTGTGCTGGACGAGAGCCGCAATGTTGCGGATCATACGGTTCGTTACAGAACCTGCTGGACGTGATTCCGAAAAGCGCATGAAGAATGCAGCTCAGCAGATTGGTGGTGGCACACTCTAAGGGGACCAGCCGGGTGGAAGCCGTTTGCTGCATGCTAAAATGGTTCATATGGCTCTAACCGCTATGGGACTTCACATCTGAGGTCACCAGTCCCCTAGACTTAGAACTACTTAAACTTAACCAACCTAGGGACATCACACATATCCATGCCCGGGGCAGGATTCGAACCTGCGACTGTAGCAGTAGCGCGGTTCCAGACTGAAGCGCCTAGAACCGCTCGGCCAGCTGCATGCTAGAGCTTCCGACGACACCGGGAGATATTCTTGAACAGACTCGTCGGAACCACTTTCTGGTGGGCTTGCTGAGGAACCCTCATACGTCTCGGGGCTAACTTAACCAAGCAGGTGTCATCTGCGAGCAGTGACCGCTTCTGAGTGTTCTGTGTTCCTAGTGTCCGTCCTGTTGCAGTAGGAGCCAATGTTTCCGACATTACTCTGTGACAATGAAATGAGCTGCCCCCAAGATCGTGCTTGATCTTAGCCGCCTGACTAGAATTTCTTGGTTTCTGCCCACATACTGTCTCCAAATTTGAACGTAACGTCATGCTTTAGCACCCGCGCCCTTTCTAACATGCTTCCCTGTGGGTCACAATGGCACCGCATTTTCCTTGAAATTTAACAGGCTACTTTGATGACGTTTCCTAAATTCAATCATTTTCCAGTCTACTGATTCCTTGTGCATTGCTTATGAAATTTCATTTTGATCCCCATCGAGGACTGACATGTTTCTAGAAAGTTCAATGCCGAGACATTCTGTAGTAACTTTACTGTGAACCATTAATTACACCGGCACCCAATACAAGCTTTCTGGCACAACACGGGGGAAGTTCTCTTGTCAGTATTTATGCCCGTGAGATGATTCTGTCCAACGTGCCGACATATGGATTCGTTTCGGTTACGCGACAAAGACGTGACTTAGGTATTTGATTAACGATTATCGGTTGGCAGTTGAACCAGTGTATGGGGACAAATTCGGCGGCGTCGTTGCCACCTGCTAAATTTCCTACCTCCGTATGAGAGGTTTCCTTACTGCAAATTACTCTGAGTGCATTGCTGTCAGTTTGTTTAGCGTCTCGCAATGGTTCTATAATTGGTACGCAAACCTCGCAGTTATTATGTCAGTCTCCCAGTATCGGTATAATCGCCTCGGGCGTTACCCTGCTCGCGAAGTGGTTATCTATCAAGTCACGCCTTCTGTTCCTGTGCAAAGCACAAATGAATAGAAAATTCGTTGGGCACTCATGGGTAATTGTTTATGTTCATTCATACAGAAATGAATCACGAGAAATCGTTTCTAGTTGTGGTTTCCTGATTTAAATATAAATATACTACTGGCCATTAAAATTGCTACACCAAGAAGAAATGCAGATGATAAACGGGTATTCATTGGAGAAATATATTGTACTACAACTGACATATGACTACATTTTCACGCAATTTTGGTGCATAGATCCTGAGAAATCAGTATCCAGAACAACCACCCCTAGCCGTAATAACGGCCTTGACACGCCTGGGCATTTAGTCAAACAGAGCTTGGATGGCGTGAATAGGTAAAGCTGTCCATGCAGCTTCAACACTATACCTCAGTTCATCAAGAGTAGTGACTGACGTATTGTGACGAGCCAGTTGCTCGGCCACCATTGGCCACACGTTTTCAATTGGTGAGAGATGTGGAGAATGTGCTGGCCAGGGCCTCAGTCGAACATCTTATGTATGCAGAAAGGCCCGTACAGGACCTGCAACATGCGGTCGTGCATTATCCTGCTAAAATGTAGGGTTTCGCAGCGATCGAATGAAGGGTAGAGCCACGCGTCGTAACACCTCTGAAATGTAACGTCCACTGTTCAAAGTGCCGTCAATGCGGACAAGAGGTGACAGAGACGTGTAACCAATGGCACTCCATACCATCACGCCAGGTGATACGCCATTATGGCGATGGCGAATACACACTTACAATGTACATTCACCGCGATGTCGCCAAACACGGATGCGACCATCATGATGCTGTAAACAGAACCTGGATTTATCCGAAAAAATGGCGTTTTGCCATTCGTGCACCCTGGTTCGTCGTTGAATACACCATAGCAGGTGCTCCCGTCTGTGACGCAGCGTCAAGTGTAACCGCAGCCATGGTCTCCGAACTGATAGTCCATGCTGGTGGAAACGTCAACGAACTGTTCATGCAGATGGTTGTTGTCTTGCAAACGTCCCCATCCGTTGATTCAGGGATCGAAACGTGGCTGCACGCAGCCATGCGGATAAGATGCCTGTCATCTCGAATGCTAGTGATACGAGGCCGTTGGGATCCAGCACGGCATTCCGTATTACCCTCCTGAACCCACCGATTCCATAATCTAACAGTCATTGGATCTCGACCAACGCGAGCAGCAATGTCACGATACGATAAACCGCAATCGTTATAGGCTACAATCCGACCTTTATCAAAGTCATGAACGTAATGGTACGCATTTCTCCTCCTTACACGAGGCATCACAACAACGTTCCACCAGGCAACGCAGGTCAACTGCTGTTTGTGTATGAGAAATCGGTTGGAAACTTTCCTCATGTCAGCACGTTGTAGGAGTCGCCAGCGGTGCCAACCTTGTGTGAATGCTCTGAAAAGCTAATCATTTGCATATCACAGCATCTTCTTCCTGTTGGTTAAATTTCGCGTCTGTAGCACGCCATCTTCATGGTGTAGCAATTTTAATGTCCAGTTGTGTATTTAGCCGTGCGTATGTTATGGTCAGATGCAGTACCGATACAGTGTTCAATGTATTACTTAAAGCAAAAGTACATTTTTTTTGAGACAATAGGGCCAAAGGAAAGGTTTCGTATTTTCTTCATTTTGTATTTTTTTTAAACTTATAGCCCTTACAGGTCCCTCCCTGATCTGTGTAGCCGCACATGTGAAAAACCAACTTGGAAGAGACAGAAGTACGTCTTACCGAATCCAGTAAAATCTTCCTTTTACTGAATTTCTGAAGAATTGAGAAATAAGATTCAGGAAGCAGGGCTATTTTTTATTTTTATTTTGATTCATCAGTCTTCTGACTGGTTTCATGTGGCGCACCGCGAATCACTCACCAGCACCAATATCTTCACCTCAGAGTAGCACCTGCAAGTAAACTTCTGTCGGCTAGGAGTACTCCTTTTGCTAGTCTGCTGTTCATATCCTCCTTGGTCCATCCGTGATAGATTATTATGCTGCTTAGATAGTACCTAACCTTCATCTACTTCCTGATGCTCAGTTTTTCGCTGTTGTCACTTCTCCTACATCTCGTAAATATTTCGCCGTCTTTAAAATTTATTTTTTAGACGCAGGTCTTCTTTTCTCTTGGACTGGGGAGTTGCTTTACTTAAAAGTGAAATATTGACTACAAACAATTCAGCCAAGATGAAACTAGGTGCTTTTGTATCGTGGTTACAGGAAGAGTGTTGATGTTAGGATGGATAGAACAAATAGCCATTTTAGAAGTAGTATATCTTTGGGGCAGAGACAGTCGCTCTCCATCCGAACAATAATCTTTCTCCTGAATTCCATCATTCGGCCATGTTCACTAAGTTCTTTTCGATAACAGGAACCAAACATATGATGGGCTCCTCCTCAGAATCAGAAAAAGGTATCAGTCCTTCAAAAACAGGCAACGGCCTTGCCACAGTGGATACACCGGTTCCCGTCAGATCACCGAAGTTAAGAGCTGTCGGACGTGGCCGGCACTTGGATGGGTGACCATCCGGGCCGCCATGCGCTGTTGGCATTTTTCGAGGTGCACTCAGCCTCGTGATGCCAATTGAGGAGCTACTAGACCGACTAGTAGCGGCTCCGGTCAAAGAAAAGCATCATAACGACCGGGAGAGCCGTGTGCTGACCACGCGCCCCTCCTATCCGCGTCCTCATCCGAGAATGACACGGCGGTCGGATGGTCCCGGTGGGCCACTTGTGGCCTGAAGACGGAGTGCCTTCAAAAACACATCTAATGACCTATATCATAAAATAATGATGTTGATATCTGTACTTAAAAAAAAACAGCGAATGCCCTAAGTTTGAAACAACAATAACGTTGATGTTGTTATCAAATGCCCTCTAACTCAACACAAATACGTCCTACTCTTTCCTACCAGGCCATTAGGGCTATCACCCTTTGGTTCCTTTATCTGTGTATCTGAATTTCTCTCTCCCTCCCTCTCTCTCTCTCTCTCTCTCTCTCTTTCTCTCTCTCTCTCTCTCTCTCTCTCTGTCTCTCTGTCTCTCTCTCTCTCTCTCTCTCTCTCTCCTCGAGCTCATATTTAAAGTTTTTCCTCCGACTCTTCATGACAGTTGTATTTTCTACAGTACCTACCATTATTCCACTGTTTTTATTATTATGTGTTACAGTATTGGTCAGACATTATACGAATCGATAGGTCGTGTCACGTGCAGGCTTATCTTTGGAGCCTGATAACCATTATGGAGCAACGACGAAAGAGGGCATCAATTAATAGATAACGGTTAATGTGGAAATACGTATGTCGGCAGGGGTAGTCGTGGAATGGTAAATACTGAAATGGGAGACCATGCCTGGAGAACTATAAGCAACAGTGTTATTGAATAGATTTTTACCGAGAGCTCCAATAATGTAGTCTCCGAATTAGCATTTAACGTGTCGTACAACATGAAGACCATTAGTACGGTACTTTCGCGCCGTCTACACTGAATTACCCAACTCGTCGACAGCTGACATTCGGAGAGACACCTACAGTTAGCGTCCAGCTGTATCAACAATGGGACCAGTATGATCAACACACAAAGTGCCGCGGGCGTTTGCGAGGTCAGTTCAGACAGGACTTCCAAGACTGCTAATGAGGGGTCATTGTGTCCTTGGGCCACCAAACACACCCGCACGGACAAGCGGTTCCCGGTTCAGACCCCAGTTGCTCCCGCCGACAGCCGCTCCTGCAGACACAGTTGTAGACACGCGTGCGCGCCTGTGTACGCGTGGCATTGTGCGTGCGACAGCCGGCGTTGTGTGTCGGTAACCGGGACTAATCCGTGTTTAATCTGGCGTGCAAACCATTGTGCGGTGGCCGGGCCGATACAAAGGCCGGCGCTCTCCGCTGCCGGGACAATGGCGGCGCCGGCGCCGGCGCCGGGCATCGATTCTCGAAGCGCTGACTGCGCGCCCGGCGACAGTCGATTATTAACATCAGCCGTCACTCCCCTCAGTGCTCCAGAAAAAGTGGTAGGAGACACGGCGTCCTCACAGGTAGCCAGCTGATCAGTCGTACATTTCCCCCAATGGAACATTGTTGACTTTCGTTCAGCTGTAGTTCATCTCATCTACATGCATCACTGAAGACGACAGAACTTCTGTTTGGTTACGAATTGAGCGCGTAACGAAGACCTGTACTTCAGTTGTGCATTTTTCTTCACGGTACAGCAGAGCTGAAAACTTTCGTGTAGCCAAAAATTTATCAATTATGTTATTTCTAATCCGGGGTCTATCACCATTCTGTCCCCGACAATCACATATATTATTTCTCAACGATGTGTTTTGTCAATACGCCATATACACATACATTTTAGATTTATTGTTTTCTTTAAAACATTTATTTTATAAAAACGTTGTATAAGTTGACAATTTGTTAAACAAATATTGTTTACATTCTTTATCGTAGCTGGTCTCGCGATTTCGGTCATATACGCCGATGTAGGGAATTTACAAGGTACCATCTGTTGACGAAATAATTTTATTATAATGTAAAATAGCGGTTGAAAGTGTGTACTGTCAATGACGCTAAGTGTTGTTGTCAACTTGTAAGGGAAATCACGAATACTAATTACTCTTATGGGGGCAAAAATAATACAGTTTTGTGGAGATTTCTGTGATGTGTTACCCGTAGTTAGACATGGTAATACACTCCTGGAAATTGAAATAAGAACACCGTGAATTCATTGTCCCAGGAAGAGGAAACTTTATTGACACATTCCTGGGGTCAGATACATCACATGATCACACTGACAGAACCACAGGCACATAGACACAGGCAACAGAGCATGCACAATGTCGGCACTAGTACAGTGTATATCCACCTTTCGCAGCAATGCAGGCTGCTATTCTCCCATGGAGACGATCGTAGAGATGCTGGATGTAGTCCTGTGGAACGGCTTGCCATGACATTTCCACCTGGCGCCTCAGTTGGACCAGCGTTCGTGCTGGACGTGCAGACCGCGTGAGACGACGCTTCATCCAGTCCCAAACATGCTCAATGGGGGACAGATCCGGAGATCTTGCTGGCCAGGGTAGTTGACTTACACCTTCTAGAGCACGTTGGGTGGCACGGGATACATGCGGACGTGCATTGTACTGTTGGAACAGCAAGTTCCCTTGCCGGTCTAGGAATGGTAGAACGATGGGTTCGATGACGGTTTGGATGTACCGTGCACTATTCAGTGTCCCCTCGACGATCACCAGTGGTGTACGGCCAGTGTAGGAGATCGCTCCCCACACCATGATGCCGGGTGTTGGCCCTGTGTGCCTCGGTCGTATGCAGTCCTGATTGTGGCGCTCACCTGCACGGCGCCAAACACGCATACGACCATCATTGGCACCAAGGCAGAAGCTACTCTCATCGCTGAAGACGACACGTCTCCATTCGTCCCTCCATTCACGCCTGTCGCGACACCACTGGAGGCGGGCTGCACGATGTTGGGGCGCGAGCGGAAGACGGCCTAACGGTGTGCGGGACCGTAGCCCAGCTTCATGGAGACGGTTGCGAATGGTCCTCGCCGATACCCCAGGAGCAACAGTGTCCCTAATTTGCTGGGAAGTGGCGGTGCGGTCCCCTACGGCACTGCGTAGGATCCTACGGTCTTGGCGTGCATCCGTGCGTCGCTGCGGTCCGGTCCCAGGTCGACGGGCACGTGCACCTTCCGCCGACCACTGGCGACAACATCGATGTACTGTGGAGACCTCACGCCCCACGTGTTGAGCAATTCGGCGGTACGTCCACCCGGCCTCCCGCATGCCCACTATACGCCCTCGCTCAAAGTCCGTCAACTGCACATACGGTTCACGTCCACGCTGTCGCGACATGCTACCAGTGTTAAAGACTGCGATGGAGCTCCGTTTGCCACGGCAAACTGGCTGACACTGACGGCGGCGGTGCACAAATGCTGCGCAGCTAGCGCCATTCGACGGCCAACACCGCGGTTCCTGGTGTGTCCGCTGTGCCGTGCGTGTGATCATTGCTTGTACAGCCCTCTCGCAGTGTCCGGAGCAAGTATGGTGGGTCTGACACACCGGTGTCAATGTGTTCTTTTTTCCATTTCCAGGAGTGTAGAAGAGCCAGTGTCGAAATTACACTTAATCATCATTACGGTCTCATGTTAAAATTCATGAATTGACTGAAAATACGAGATAAAATGGTGAGCCAGGTTTCACTGAATGACTGCCTAAATTGGATGACGGCGATTTATAAAATTAAACAAAGTACTTCAATGAAGCGATCAAAATTCGTAAACATTTAGTCATTACGATAGTTTTATTACTACCATTTTAATTGCAGAGAAATCAATGAACGAAGTGTTTCGTTATTGTAATAAAAGACGATTCTATGTCAAATAAGTGATGAATGTAGGACAATTAGTGAATCTCATTTCCGATTTGTTACTTGGAGAGGTAAAGGTTACCTGAGTTCTGAATCTGCACAACTTAAAGAAATAAACAACGTTCATCTTGAGGATGAAGCTCTTTTGTCCGTGTTTGCTTTAACAATACACGTGTTTTTGGATGGGGCACGCCTTTAGCAAAACACAATATTGTTTTTTATCCCGAACATGTTTCCCTGCAGGTGCATCATCATCAGTGGGCTTTTAATTTACGTCTGTTAAATATAAACAATGTTCTTACTGTTTGTATACACGCAAATATCAGTTTTTCAAATTGTAAGTACAGATTTTCGAAGAAACACATAAAATTATGACTTCATACCTATTTACCACATAGTGTGATTTTCCTGATATGTTACGTTTTTACAGTGACTGATTTCTTTCACAGTTTGTCACCTGCTACCATATACAACTTAATGTAGACAAATTATTTAAGCAAAATTAACGATTTGGAAAGTGTTATGGCTACGCCAGAAATTAATTAATTGTATGTGGAACGTTGTGTGTGTGACAAACAGTGAAAGAAATCAGTCACTGTAAAAACGTAACACATCAGGAAAACCACACCATGTGGTAAAAAGGCATGAACTCATAATTTTTCATGTTTCTCGAAAATCTGTAATTACGATTGTAAAAACTAACTTTTACATGTATAAAAACAGCAAAGAACATTCTTTATATTTAACAGCCATAAAATAAAAGCTCTCTGACGACGCAACTGCAGTGAAACATGTTTGGGATAAAAAAACAATTTTTTTATTGCTAAAGCTGGACCCCATCCGAAACATACGTACACAACCTTCAATTATACCGCATAGAATTCTTTAAACCTTTAAAGCAGTCCGGTTTACCATTCCATGAATTGACTTTAAAGAAAAATGGATTTATTATGTTAATGAGAAATGTTAACGCCCATTTAGGATTAATTAATGGTACAAAATTACTGGTAACTCCATTGGGCGGAGTCATCATCTCTGCTAAATCCATTAACTACGATGAAAAAGTACGTATACCACGAACCACTCTCAAACATTCTGCTGCAGCCATAGCGTTCCATATGATACGAAAACAATTACCAATAAAAGTAGCCTTCGCTATGGTCATTAGTAAAGCACAAGGTCAAACTCTTGCAAGGGCAGGATTGTATTTATCATTAGTACTTTTCCATGTGGATGGCTATACCTGGCTTTTTCACAATTGCGCACATTAGGTGATACACTACTCACTCATACAGCCAAGAAGTAAGCAACGGTCACATTATAACTACTACCATTATTTTCAACAAATGTTTGTAAAATAAAGAGGTTTTTTTCAAAAATTAAATTAATCTGACAATGACAATATCTACATTTTACACGTTTTATAATTAACCATGTTGTATACAACGATACCGATGGATGTGTATGATGTCCTTAGGTTAGTTAGATTTAAGTAGTTCTAAGTTCTAGGGGACTGATGACCTTAGACGTTAAGTCCCATAGTGCTCTGAGCCATTTGAACCATTTGAAGTTATTCAATAGGCAATTCCACTAGTTTTGTTGCCTAAGCTTTCTGGTCGCATTCGCATTTGTGTTGACTTCAAGTCTACAGTCAACCACAGACGGTAGTTGACAATTACCAGTTACCTCGCCCAGAGGAACATACGTATGGACTTGGTGCAGGACTTTACTTTTGTAAGATAGTCTGCGGGATGCCTATTAGCAAATTCCATTGGATGAAGAGTCGCAGGAGGTGTTTGTTGTAAATACGCTCATAGGACTGTTCTGGTATTTGCATTGGCCGTTCGGTAGTGCTTCCGAACCCGCCATTTTTCAACAGAACTTGGAACAGCTGACTGCAAAAGTGCTATTTTCTTCCAAACAACCTTGACGATATTGTCGTCTCAGGTCGCACACCAGAGGAACACACTGCCAATTTGCGCACTCTTTTTCGAGAATTGTCAGAAGCATAACGAAAATTTCGTCTCGAAAAGTGACTTGTTTCAAACTGAACTACAGTACTTTGGTCTAGTGATAAACAGTCAGGGTGTGCAACCCCTCCAGTATCATTTGCTTTCTAATGCGTGACCTACCTGTTCAACGCAATGTGTCTGAACTGCAGTCAGTAGCAGGCAATGTGACGTATTACATTTACTACATTCGGTTCATCCGAATGCCGCCCAGATCGCGGCTCCATTGCATTGCTTGCGTCGCAAAAATGTACCTTTTGTTTGGACTAAAGACTGTCAAGACACATTTCAGAAACTCAAAAATGCTTTGCTCAGTTACAGATGTTTAGTGAATTTTGACCCTACCAAGCAGGTAGTTTTCAAGTCGATGCTTCTTCCTGCGGAATCGGTGCTGTCCTTTCGCACAGAATTGGTGCAGAAGATAGATCTATTGTTTTTGCCTCGAAGTTGTTAATTTGTAACGCCGGAAATGCATATCCTCCTGTTTCCATCTATTGCACTGCAAATTTTTTTCCTTATTTTGTTACCTGAAGATATAATATTTCGGTGTCTTTGTGTATTGTAATGTTTTACTATTTGTATATATATGCATTTATGTCGATGTATAATTGGTTTGTTTTGTGAATATTATTTGTATTTATACGCTGGGTCTGGCCTAGGGAAAACTATACTACAGAACGAATACATCGATAGGTCGTGTGGAGAATGAAACTGATTAGGATCTTTGGTAGTGTTAACTCTGCCGCGTGGAGCGCGGGCTGAGTAGAGGGAGTCTGGCTGGAGTAGCGAGTGGAGCAGGTGTGTTGTGTGACGCTCCAGCGAGCTGCCACGCTTTCGGGGTTTGGCAGAATGTAATTGCGCTCGACTTGCGATGATAGTTTCTGACACGGTGTCGCGGACGGGAAGCATTAGCTGGCGCACATCAAGAGCCCGTTTCGTCTGGTGACCGTATCGAGAAGAAGGCGCGCCAACATCCAGCTTCTGCAACAGCGACGGCCGGCCGCGGTGGTCTAGCGGTTCTGGCGCTGCAGTCGGGAACCGCTGGACTGCTACGGTCGTAGGTTCGAATCCTGCCTCGGGCATGGGTGTGTGTGATGTCCTTAGGTTAGTTAGGTTTAAGTAGCTCTAAGTTCTAGGGGACTTATGACCTAAGATGTTGAGTCCCATAGTGCTCAGAGCCATTTGAGCCAACAGCGACGACCGACAATGAGTGACTGTCGCCACATCCTCGATCGACGGTTTCAAACCTTCAATCAGCCAACAAGGAAGACTGGAAGCACGTAAAGTCTTAGAACTGTATGGCAGACCTCAGCTTTTCAAACTTTTAAAATTGTTGCATCACAAAATTACAGCAACTTAGCATGAAACTTTGTTGCTCATTGTCCCAATTGCATTACCAAGCAGGGTCCTTCCTTTTCGGGAATGAACCCGAGTGTCGTTGAAATTCAAACGCCAGCATCATTCGATTTCACTGCTTTAATTTCAAAGTTCAGTTAAGGTATTCATAGCTGGCTACAATATTCAGATTACACAAGCACAAATTAAGAGTGCGAGTTTTGTAACCGTATTTTAGCTTTCCTGTGACTGCAGCTCAGCTTGGTACATACTAAATTTTACTACTGTTAGTTGTTCAGAATCATTTAATTCAAGTTCAAAGTTAAATCCCTTATTTCTAAATTGCGTAGATTCAAGTAGCTTTTGAAATGATTGTTGAGGTAGTCCAAGACTAACCGTATTTTACTGAATTTCGATGTGCTTCAGAAAGAAATCTCACTATTAACTTCAGTCACTAAATTAACTTTCGATTTTCCTGTTTTATTAATTCTTTTGCTAAATTAAGTCAGAGTGTAGCAAAATTTATTACTTCTGACAAACTTTCAGTTTTCACACTGCACGTGTCAACCTTCAGTTGCCACGCTTCTAGTGCTAATTATATGTGTAATAACCTTTCTTTCTCAGTTACTATAGTAATTGTCCTTAGGTCTGGCGACCGTAATTTCCCCCAAATCTCAAATATCTAATTACCGCTAGTTAATTGTTAACGTAACAGCCGCACATTTACTTTCGTTATTAACTTTACCCATTTTCAAAATTAATTTCCACCTGTTTCATTGGCATTTTTCCTTTCATTTAGATGTAACCCTTTCCTCCCTCTTTACCCAACAGATTAACTTCGGTGACGATTGCTTTTCCCAAATTTCCATTAGGTACACGCGGTTTAATTTTTCACTGTCATTAAGGTCGATAAGTGAGGGGGAGGTTACAAATTTAAACAGTGAAATTACTCAGTGCAATTGAAAATGAGGCTCTCCCTATTGAGTAAGGTGTGACATCACTGTTTGTTTGGTCTCGAGTTCTAGTCAGTGACAGGCCACAAGCCTTTACAGTCCTTGTTTCATCCGTCAAAGCTGGTTCCTACACGCACTGCTCAAAAATTGCAACGATGGGCTTTGTTGCTTTCGCAGTATCAGTATGAAATTGTGTACAGACCCTCGGCTAAGCATTGTAGCGCAGACGTCCTATCTCGCCTTCTGATTGGCCCAGACTCTGATTTTGATGCATCAGTCGCATCTTGTTGCCAAATCGATACGCAAGACTCTGAATTGCTCGAATCTTTTCTCTTGCACTACAGAGAAGTTGCACAAGCCACGGAAGCAGACTCAACTATCAAGATATTGTTGCATACATTCTCACGTCTTGGCCTCGTTCGTTGAACAATATCCGGAATTCAGTTGTGCCCCCATATTTTAATGTCGGAGTAAACTTTCAGTTCAGTAGGGTGTGATGCCAGTTCAAAATGACAGTGGACAATAGCTTGTGCTTACCCAAAGTTTTGCAAATGGATGTGTGGGGACTGCTCCACCAAGGACATTGGGGAATTGGTTCAAATGGTTCAAATGGTTCTGAGCACTATGGGACTTAACGTCTGAGGTCATGATTCCCCTAGAACTTAGAACTATTTGAACCTAACTAACCTAAGGACATCACACACATCCATGCCCGATGCAGGATTCGAATCTGTGACCGTAGCGGTCTCGGGGTTCCAGACTGAAGCACCTAGAACCGCTCGGCCACCTCGGCCGGCCTTGGGGAATTGTGCGCAGTAAACAGTTAGCGCGACGGCACTGTACTTGGGAACGCATGGAAGCCCACATTGAACAAGGCTTCCATGCGCGAAGATCCAATTCGCTCCGCCAAATACATTCTCAGCTTGGCCTAAGACTCAACCGCAATGGCAACGAGTGCACACAAACTTCGCAGGACCATTTTGGAACGCTCGTTGGCTCATAGTAGTAGACTCCTTCAGCAAATTTGAATTTGCGGTACCTGTGGAATCTATCACGATACATAGCACCATTCAAGCAAACGTTGTACTAAATATTTGGCATCGAAGGTTTTCTAGAAGTTCTTGAGTCGGACAACGGACTACATTTCACGTAATTTTGAATTTTTGTGAACGCAACAGCATTCGTCATCTAACAAGTGCTCCGTTTCACCCGCTGTCCAACGGAGAAGTAGAACACTTCGTACACACTTTCAAGCAACAGATGGCCAAGCTTCGCGCCACTCACAGAAGGGAACAGGCGCTGCAACTCTTTCTCACTTCGTACAGCTCCCACCCATGAGACGCAACATCACCGGCGGAACTTCTGCATGGCCGCTGGCATTGGATGCTAGTACACTTGTTACTATCACCGCAGCATCCAGCACTGCCAGTAGTCCGCAAATATAACTTTGCGCAGCTCGATCTTGTTCTTTTCAGGGTTTATGGCAACCGTGGGCGGTGAAAAGGAGGCGCGATCCAGGAACGCATTGGCTCTTTTACAGGGTGTTTCAAAAATGACCGGTATATTTGAAACGGCAATAAAAACTAAACGAACAGCGATAGAAATACACCGTTTGTTGCAATATGCTTGGGACAACAAAACATTTTCAGGCGGACAAACTTTCAAAATTACAGTATGTACAATTTTCAACAACAGATGGCGCTGCGAGTGATGTGAAAGGTATAGAAGACAACACAGTCTGTGGGTGCGCCATTTTGTACGTCGTCTTTCTGCTGTAAGCATGTGCTGTTCACAACGTGCAAGTGTGCTGTGGACAACATGGTTTATTCCTTAGAACAGAGGATTTTTCTGGTGTTGGAATTCCACCGCCTAAAACACAGTGTTGTTGCAACAAGATGAAGTTTTCAACGGAGGTTTAATGTAACCAAAGGACCGAAGAGCGATACAATAAAGGATCTGTTTGAAAAATTGCAACGGACTGGGAACGTGACGGATGAACGTGCTGGAAAGGTAGGGCGACCGCGTACGGCAACCACAGAGGGCAACGCGCAGCTAGTGCAGCAGGTGATCCGACAGCGGCCTCGGGTTTCCGTTCGCAGTGTTGCAGCTGCGGTCCGAATGACGCCAACGTCCTCGTATCATCTCATGAGAGTTTACACCTCTATCTGCACAAAATTCAAACGCGGCAACCCCTCAGCGCCGCTACCATTGCAGCACGAGAGACATTCGCTAACGATATAGTGCACAGGACTGATGACGGCGAAATGCATGTGGGCAGCATTTGGTTTACTGACGAAGCTTAGTTTTACCTAGACGGCTTCGTCAATAAACAGAAGTGGCACATATGGGGAACCGAAAAGCCCCATGTTGCAGTCACATCGTCCCTGCATCCTCAAAAATTACTGGTCTGGGCCGCCATTTCTTCCAAAGGAATCATTGGCCCATTTTTCAGATCCGAAACGATTAGTGCATCACGCTATCTGGACATTCTTCGTGAATTTGTGGCGGTACAAACTGCCTTAGACGACACTGCGAACACCTCGTGGTTTATGCAAGATGGTGCCCGGCCACATCGCACGGCCGACGTCTTTAATTTCCTGAATGAATATTTCGATGATCGTGTGATTGCTTTGGGCTATCCGAAACATACAGGAGGCGGCGTGGATTGACCTCCCTATTCGCCAGACATGAACCCCTGTGACTTCTTTCTGTGGGGACACTTGAAAGACCAGGTGTACCGCCAGAATCCAGAAACAATTGAACAGCTGAAGCAGTACATCTCATCTGCATGTGAAGCCATTCCGCCAGACACGTTGTCAAAGGTTTCGGGTAATTTCATTCAGAGACTACGCCATATTATTGCTACGCATGGTGGATATTTGGAAAATATCGTACTATAGAATTTCCCAGACCGCAGCGCCATCTGTTGTTGACAATTGTAACTACTGTAATTTCGAAAGTTTGTCTGCCTGAAAATGTACTGTTGTCCCAAGCATATTGCAACAAACGGTGTATTTCTATCGCTGCTCGTTTAGTTTTTATTGCCGTTTCAAATAAACCGGTCATTTTTGGAACACCCTGTACGTACTTAACTGCAGATTCTTATGGTTTGCAGCGCCACCACCAGAATCAAATTCGCGCTTGTTATTTGCCCCGTGATTCTGCTGCTTTTCTTGCTACAGATTCAAAGTTATTAGAGACCGCCCCTGATTCTGCTGCTTTATTTCCCACAGATTCAAGGCTACAAGGGACCGCGTGGCTTCGACTTGCCACCAGGGCGCCCCAGGAGATGCGGATGGACCACACGCCCTTGCCTCCGAAGTCCCCTCTCGCCGATTCAATGGACTTTATAACACCCCAACGACGCCCTTAAAGTCAATTAAGACAAAATCTCATAATATGAAGTAGGGAAGAGTTACCTTGGCAAATACGACATCTTTGCCGATAAGCTGACACCAAGAAGAACAACAACATTATACATCACTGAGAGTTTTTGTTATGAATAGAGGAGGAAGGCCAGATTTAATTAATGGACAAATATCGAAGTGATAATTGCAATTAATATCTTGGAAGCTAAGTCCAAGGTGATCTTAGTCAGAGATAACTTTTATGTGGAAGAGAGTTGTAAGCGCAACGGAGAAATTCAATGCGCCTACAATACTCTTTCACAGAAGAAGTCGCTTGCTGGCTCTCGTTCTGTAAAGACGTGCGAGAACCATTCTTGTCTTAGTTATTGAGAGTACGGAACGCGACGAGATTGTTTTGCGTTCAAAAGTGTTTCTTGCGTGACGTGATTCACGAACATCGGAAACTGATTTTCTAAGCGGAGACAGGAACTGGTAGACGCGTTTAACCGTGCATAATGGGTTAATTGAAATTTATTGACGAAACTAGTGAATATTGGACTTGATTTTCAAGTAGTTGGAACTAAAAGAAGAGTGGAAAAAAATGTTCCAATGAGTGTGAAATCTTATGGGACTTAACTGCTAAGGTCGTCAGTCCCTAAACTTACACACTCTTAATCTAAATTATCCTAAGGACAAACACACTCGCCCGTGCTCGAAGGAGGACTCGAACCTCCGCCGGGACGAGCCGCACAGCCCACGACTGCAGCGCCTTAGAAGAGTGGATAGTATATCAAAGGACTACACTCAATTAGTTTGGAGTAGGACACTATTACACGACTTAACGAAGATAATACAATTACGCTGAAGAGTCAAGTTGTAGTAATTGTGAAGAAACTTAATTTTAATAGAGCTGACTTTACCAACCAACTGCGTGTGCGTTTGGTGCGAAAGTTATAAAGTATTTAGTGGCCAAGGAACAATAAACTGTTCGTTCCAAGTGAAATATCGAGCGTGGACTACATTATTAATTGATTTAATCAATGATAGTTAACCAACGACTGTTCAGCAGGGACAATTTAATCTGAATATCAAAATACCTACTTCATTAATTGAAAAGAGAACTTTTGAACATCTTTTTTTTAACATCACTGCGTAGGTTCACTCAGACGTGATGAAAGAGTATCTGTGGATCTCGCTTCATACAGGTTCAAGAACTCCACAGTAGCGAGCCAACAACGTGCGAGAAGACTGATAATTACAATGTTTCCTCGCAATTGGTGGTGTGTACGATGCGGATGAGATAAGATTTAACAACTACTGCATATCAGGGCAATGTATCAATCAATCTTAAATCAGAAGAAGTATCCATCGTACGAGTTCGCATTTCTGTCTGCCGTTCACCAACGGGGACCTACGTCATCGCGCATCGTGTCTCAGCTCCACTGGGAGAGCTGTGGCAGTAGCAGCTCTACGGCGTCGACAATACCAGCACGCGGTTGGAGTGCGGGGACGCCACACACTCCTACAATGACTCTAATAATAAAACTGTGTACAGCACTAAAGTAGTCCTGATGAAGTAACTGCTGTGTCATGCTGTCAATTTATTCATTTATCTGTTTCGAAGCGAGTTATGAAGTAATTCATGGACTACTGCAGGTACTATCTACAACTTGCAGAAAAAATTTTCTCAATATATTTAGCATTTGTTACGTATATATCTCAGTTTTATCATCACTGACGGACGGGACAAAGCACAACATATGTATGTAGTGGGTGGAGCATGTAAGGAACACGTAACCTCGACCGCACTAATGCTTCTAATTGGGAAAGAGTAATTATTGGTAACATATGTAATCAGTACTAGGGTCTTACGAAATTGTGATAGCAGTATTAATATTTTCCATCGGCCCAGCACACGCCCTCAGACCTGGTCGTGTTCCATGGCGTTACTTTTCCGGCCTATGCTCCCGTTGCCTCGCACTGCAGATCTACATCTACATCTACATCCATACTCCGCAAGCCACCTGACGGTGTGTGGCGGAGGGTACCTTGAGTACCTCTATCGGTTCTCCCTTCTATTCCAGTCTCGTATTGTTCGTGGAAAGAAGAATTGTCGGTACGCCTCTGTGTGGGCTCAAATCTCCCTGATTTTATCCTCATGGTCTCTTCGCGAGATATACGTAGGAGGGAGCAACATACTGCTTGACTCTTCGGTGAAGGTATGTTCTCGAAACTTTGACAAAAGCCCGTACCGAGCTACTGAGCGTCTCTCCTGCAGAGTCTTCCACTGGAGTTTATCTATCATCTCCGTAACGCTTTCGCGATTACTAAATGATCCTGTAACGAAGCGCGCTGCTCTCCGTTGGATCTTCTCTATGTCTTATATCAACCCTATCTGGTACGGATACCACACTGCTGAGCAGTCTTCAAGCAGTGGGCGAACAAGCGTACTGTAACCTACTTCCTTTGTTTTCGGATTGCATTTCCTTAGGATTCTTCCAATGAATCTCAGTCTGGCATCTGCTTTACCGACGATCAACATTATATGATCATTCCATTTTAAATCACTCCTAATGCGTACTCCCAGATTATTTATGGTATTAACTGCTTCCAGTTGCTTACCTGCTGTATTGTAGCTAAATGATAACGGATCTGTCTTTCTGTGTATTCGCAGCACATTACACTTGTCTACATTGAGATTCAATTGCCATTCCCTGCACCATGCGTCAATTCGCTGCAGATCCTCCTGCATTTCAGTACAATTTTCCATTGTTACAACCTCTCGATACACCACAGCATCATCTGCAAAAAGCCTCAGTGAACTTCCGATGTCATCCACCAGGTCATTTATGTACATTGTGAATAGTAACGGTCCTATGACACTCCCCCGCGGCAAACCTGAAATCACTCTTACTTCGGAAGACTTCTCTCCATTGAGAATGACATGCTGCGTCCTGTTATGTAGGAACTCCTCAATCCAATCACACAATTGGTCTGATAGTCCATATGCTCTTACTTTGTTCATTAAACGATTGTGGGGAACTGTATCGAACGCCTTGCGGAAGTCAAGAAACACGGCATCTACCTGGGAACCCGTGTCTATGGCCCTCTGAGTCTCGTAGACGAATAGCGCGAGCTGCGTTTCACATGACCTTTTCGAAACCCATGCTGATTCCTACAGAGTAGATTTCTAGTCTCCAGAAAAGTCATTATACTCGAACACAATACGTGTTCCAAAATTCTACAACTGATCGACGTTAGAGATATAGATCTATAGTTCTGCACATCTGTTCGACGTCCCTTCTTGAAAAGGGTATGATCCGGAGTACCCCCTTCGTCAACAGGTCGGCTCCCGGCGTATCACGACTTCCAGCGTACTGCCTCCTTCCTCGTTGTCGTTCACAGCCTCACTACACGACAACGGTGCTGCATTTCGGGGGGAGAAATGTGCCGGCGTAAGCTGATGCCGGCACACCATGCGCCGTTAGCGTTACAAGAGGATTAACAGATTCCAAATACAGACTCTCAGGAAAGTCGCTGTCAATTCCCTCTCGGCCTCCAGTACTATGTAGTCGCCGCGGCGGTAAGCTACTCACTTAGAGGTAATTCTAGTTTGACGCACCTGTTGATTTCCAGCTTGTCACAGAGTCGGAACCGCAGTCTTAGCCTCTAGTACAGAGACAGGCGCACACAGTAACCTTCTAGGAGAACGTAGAGGACTTGTACTTCACCCGCAGTGAGGCTAACGTGAAATATAGAGAAGAGCTTGTACCACAGAACATGGAAGCTTAAGTAACTCTGTAAGTTGATAGAGAATCCAGGCCCGTACAGGACCTGCTACACGCAGTCGTGCATTATCCTGCTGAAATGTGGGGTTTCGCAGGGATCGAATGAAGGGTAGAGCCACGGGTCGTAACACATCTGAAATGTAACGTCCACTGTTCAAAGTGCCGTCAGTGCGAACAAGAGGTGAGCGAGACGTATAACCAAGGCATCCCATACCATCACGCCGGGTGATACGCCAGTATGGCGATGACGAATACACGCTTCCAATGTTCGTTCACCGCGATGTCGGCCAACACGGATGCGACCATCATGAAGATGTAAACAGAACCTGGATTCATCCGAAAAAATGACGTTTTGTCATTCGTGCACCAAGGTTCGTCGTTGAGTACACCATCACAGGCGCTGTTGTCTGTGATGCAGCGTCAAGGGTTTCCTTTAGTCTTGCTGCATTATCAACCGCAAACTCAGAATAGCCCCGCTGGTGGCTTTACCTTTCCTAAAGCCAAACTGGTCGTCATCTAACACATTCTCAGTTTTCTTTTCCATTCTTCTGTATATTATTCTTGTCAGCAAATTAGATGCCTGAGCTGTTAAGCTGACTGTGGGATGATTCTCGCAGATGTCAGCTCTTGCTGTAGTCGGAATTGTGTGGATGGTATATTTCGGAAAGTCAGATTGTATACCACGAGAGTGACACATTCTACAAACCAACGTGAATAGTCATTTTGTTGCCACTCCTCCCCCCCCCCCCCCAATGATATTAGACATTTTGATGAAATGTTACAAATTTATAACTTCTACCTTATTGGACCCTAAGTCTTCCGAAGCTCTTTTAAATTCTGATTCTAATTCTGGATACTCTATCTCTTTTTAATCGACTCCCGTTTCCTCTTGTATCACATCAGACAAATCTTTCCCCTCAAGGAGGGCTTTCATGTACTCTTTCCACCTATCCGCCCTCTCCTTCACTCTTAGTACTGTAATTATCAATGCATTTCTACTGTTACTACCCTTGCTTTTGATTTCACGGGAGATTGATTTGACTTTCCTGTATTTCTATTTATTTCATTCTCCAACGGATGTGGCTTTTCTATTCAATTACACTGAAGCTATTGCGATTTTTGGTGGTCCCCTGGACATTAGGAAAGGTACTACATTGTCGTTAAGGGGTGTTTGATCATCACTGATGGCAGTGCGTGCTCAGCAAAACGCTCCCATACTGTTCATAAGGATATCTTGTGGCAGGGTTTTCCGTTCCTTTACCAGCGTTGTTGACAACGGCTGAATAATTGTTAGCGCTTGTGGACATGCTACATTAGTTTTTACTAAGGGTTCACACATGTGCTCGAAGGGGGAATCGGCAGAACAGTCCATGGACCTAATATCCTCTTCTTCCCTCAGCTCTTCCACATACGCCGGTCAATGAGGTAGCTCATCGTCATCCGTATAAAAGGAGTTAGTGCGGAATACATTTCTGAAAAGCAGCACACGGTGAAGTAATACAGTGACGCAGTAACGCTGATCGGTGAGAATGAGACGCGTAAAGCTGAAATACTAAACACCTTTTTCCAAAGCTGTTTCACAGAGGAAGACCGCACTGCAGTTCCTTCTCTAAAGCCTCGCACAAACGAAAAAATGGCTGACATCGAAATAAGTCTCCAAGGAACAGAAAAGCAACGTAAATCACTCAACAGAGAAAAGGCCATTGGACCTGACGGGATACCAATTCGATTCTACACAGAGTACGCGAAAGAACTTACCCCCCTTCTAACAGCCGTGTACCGCAAGTCTCTAGAGGAACGGAGGGTTTTAAATGATTGGAAAAGAGCATAGATAGTCCCAGTCTTCAAGAAGGGTCATCGAGCAGATACGCAAAACTATTGACCGATATCTCAGACATAGATCAGTTGTGGAATTTTAGAACATGTTTTTTGCTCGCGTATCATGTCGTTTCTGGAAACCCAGAGCCTACTCTGTAGGAATCCTCATGGATTCCGTAAACAGCAATCTTGTGAGACCCAACTCGCTTTAATTGTTCATGAGACCCAGAAAATATTAGATACAGGCTCCCAGGTAGATGCCATTTTCCTTGACTTCCGGAAGGCGTTCGATACAGTTCCGCACTGTCGCCTGACAAAGTAAGAGCCTACGGAATATCAGACCAGCTGTGTGGCTGGATTGAAAATAGCATGTTGTTCTCAATGGAGAGACGTCTACAGACGTTGAAGATACCCCTGGCGTGCCACAGGGGAGTGTTATGGGACCATTGCCTTTCACAATATATATAAATGACCTAGTAGATAGCAACGGAAGTTCCATGCGGCATTTCGCGGATGATGTTGTAGTATACAGAGAAGTTGCAGCATTAGAAAATCGTCGCGAAATGCAGGAAGATCTGCAGCGGGTAGGCACTTGGTGCAGGGAGTGGCAACTGACCCATAACATAAACAAATGTAATGTATTGCGAATACATAGAAAAAAGGATCCTTTATTGTATGGTTATATGGTGGCGGAACAAACACTGGTAGTAGTTACTACTGTAAAATATCTGGGAGTATGCGTGCGGAACGATTTGAATTAGAATGATCATATAAAATTAATTGTTGGTAAGGCTGGTACCAGGTTAAGATTCATTGGGAGGGTCCTTAGAAAATGTAGTCCATCAACAAAGGAGGTGGCTTACAAAACACTCGTTCGACCTATACTTGAGTATTGCTCATCAGTGTGGGATACGTACCATGTCGGGTTGACGGACGAGATAGAGAACATCCAAAGAAGAGCGGCGCCTTTGGTCACAGAGTTATTTGGTAAGCGTGATAGCATTACGGGGATGTTTAGAAAACTCAAGTGGCAGACTCTGCAAGAGAGGCGTTCTGCATCGCGGTGTAGCTTGCTGTGCAGGTTTCGAGACGGTGCGTTTCTGGATGAAGTATCGAGTATATTGCTTCCACCTACTTATACATCCCGAGGAGATCACGAATGTAAAATTAGAGAGATTCGAGCGCGTACGGAGGCTTTCCTGCAGTCGTTCTTCCCGCGAACTATACGCGACTCGAACAGGATAAGGGGGTAATGACAGTGGCACGTAAAGTGCCCTCCGCCACACACCGTTGGGTGACTTGCAGAGTATAAATGTTGCTGTAGATGTAGATGTAGCGTGTTCATGAATTTGGAGGTCTGTACAGCCATGCTACTGTGAGCCTAATCACACCACGACATTTGGCACATATAACCGAAGATGTTCGACATCGCTCCTAGGTAAATTAGATATTCCCATGTTTTACCGTTGGAAGTTGGGGGCAGAATCAGTACTCCGACTGAATATCCTCTCATCCGAAAAGAGTACGCCACCCACCTCCAGTTGCTATACCCTTGGGACACCGTCGCAAACAATGCCGTTGATGTGCGGCGCAATGAACCGACCACAGTGTATTCGTGGGCCACTCCATGTATTCGCCGTGCCACTTTGGAGTCTAGGATGGCGTGCCTTTCAATTGTGTTACATGCAGTTGCAATGGCACCTGCTGTTTGATGTAGTTCCCTTCAATGTTGCAGAATCACAATGTGGCACTGCTATAGTTTGCCGTCGTGGACCACATCCTCTCCTCTGGACAGTAATACCTCTGACTCGGTAACATTCCCCAGGCAATGGCTACACTCCTCGCACTTCAAACTGTTTCTTGTTTCCTAGTGATTCTTCACTATTTGAAGTCATCCAGATGTTGTCTCCGGGCTGTTGTGAAGAAGAACTTCACGACAGTGCACGGTACCTACTTGCCTATTGACACACACACACACAAACACACACACACACACACACACACATACACACACACACACACACACACAATTACACACACACACACACACACACACACACACACACACGCGGGTTGCGGGGCCAGCACTGTTGTGCAGCATAGTCAAACTGATCTCACACCTTGTGACGTCCCAATTTGTACGGGAAATCTGGCAACATGCTCTCGAACTTTCATTCATTTTTCACAGAGCAATTGACAGGATATATTACATTATGTACTTCGTCATTACGTTTTTACGTAACAGTACATTTCTATCTGTTGTTGTTGTTGTTGTGGTCTTCAGTCCTGAGACTGGTTTGATGCAGCTGTCCATGCTACTCTATCCTGTGCAAGCTTCTTCTTCTCCCAGTACCTACTGCAGCCTACATCCTTCTGAATCTGCTTAGTGTATTCATCTCTAGGTCTCCCTCTACAATTTTTATCCTCCACGCTGCCCTCCAGTACTAAATTGGTGGTCCCTTGATGCCTCAGAACATGTCCCACCAACCGATGCCTCCTTCTAGTCAAGTTGTGCCACAAACTCGTCTTCTACCCAATTCTATTCAGTACCTCTTCATTAGTTATGTGATCTACCCATCTAATCTTCAGCATTCTTCTGTAGCACCGCATTTCGAAAGTTTCTATTCTCCTCTTGTCTAAACTATTTATCGTCCATGTTTCACTTCCATATATAGCTACACTCCATACAAATTCATTCAGAAACGACTCCATGACACTTAAATCAATACTCGATGTTAACAAATTTCTCTTCTTCAGAAACGCTTTCTTTGCCATTGCCAGTCTACATTTTATATCCTCCCTGTTTCGACCACCATCAGTTATTTTGCTCCTCAAATAGCAAAACTCCTTTACTACTTTACGTGTCTCATTTCCTAATCTAATTCCCTCAGATCACCCGACTGAATTCGACTACATTCAATTATGCTCGTTTTGCTTTTGTTGATGTTCATCTTATATCCTTCTTTCAAGACACTGTCCATTCCGTTCAACTGCTCTTCCAAGTCCTTTGCTGTCTCTGACAGAATTACAATGTCATCGGCGAACCTCACAGTCTTTATTTCTTCTCCACGGATTTTAATACCTACTCCGAACTTTTCTTTTGTTTCCTTTACTGCTTGCTCAATATACAGATTGAGTAGCATCGGGGAGAGGCTACAACCCTGTCTCACTCCCTTCCCAACCACAGCTTCCCTTTCATGTCCCTCGACTCTTATAACTGCCATCTGCTTTCTGTACAAATTGTAAATAGCCTTTCGCTCCTTGTATTTTAGCCCTGCCACCTTCATAATTTGAAAGAGAGTATTGCAGTCAACATTGTCAAAAGCTTTCTCTAATTCTGAAATTGTGATTCGCCTAGAAACAACACCTACGGGGCCTGTGAATGTCTACGAGGTTCCACAGGCAATTTGTAATTTAAGTGTGAACGTTTTTCGCTCACAGTTGACAAATTTACCTTTGACCGTGAACTATTTATTTTGGTGTTACATATATTCTTGGATGTTACTTTATGTCTTGAGTAATTCTTGTGACTTCACACCAAGGTTATCGGCTAGTAATATGGAAAAAGGTACGCTACACATTTGACATAACAAGACGTTTTTTTTAATACAAGCAACATACATATGTAGGTATTCGTTTCTCTTTGCAAAGGGAAGTTTGGGAAATTAGTGAGTCTTGTACTTACGTCTCTTTTTCTTAACTTCGTACGTTGCTTCATTTCTGATATTGTATCACGCACATAAGGCCTAAGGCGTTGTTACTGCATCTAGCGTTTTCATCCATTAGTGACAGAGCAGTAATAGTGTGACAGTTTTTGAACAGAACGAATGTAGTCGTCAATGGTAACGATATAGATGCATTGTTGAGAAGAAAAGTATTAAGGGAGAAACTAGTGTAGTTTGCCACTTTATTGAAACGTTCCGACATTTTTTTTAGACTCTTGTCGCAATATACCACGTAAAAGTCTTAATAACTGAATTGTCTCCGTGCACACTTGAAAGAACCTCTAATCTTGTTCTCACTAGCTTAATACATGACTGAAAGTGCAAAGGCACATTGTTTGAGGATTGACAGTAACATGCTAAGGCATTACTTATACAAACACAGTCGACTTCTTATTTGCTTACATCGAAAGCAAGCATCACTTTTGGTGTACAAATCAAACTGACTAACATGGTACCAGTTTACAATGGTCAAGACAAACCACTAGGGAAACTGCAAAAACTGCAATAGGAGACATAGGACTACACAGTTTAGAAGATCTGCCGTTTCCCCTAATGCGTTTTTATTTAAGATAACAGTATCATCCTCATTATTCACCAGTGAAAAGTCATTTTCATACCAACATTGTTGGCGCTGCATCACATTTAAACCTGAACATAAGTAAAGCGTACAGTTAAAAAGAATCCCTCGCATACTGGTAGGTCTATTTGTTTGGAATCATCACCCATAAATTTTTGATAGAACTGGGTCTGCAAGAAGGAAGCAATATTTATGATGAATAAAAATAAAATTGTCACTTTTTTCCTAAAATGTAAAACTGTATTAGTAATTTTCTGTGTTCTTCATTCAGTTACATATACTACGTAGATTTTTTTCTGACGTCAAAGTCATGTAGTGGTGCTGCTTCATGATGTAATGAATATTCCAGTATGACTACATTAATTATTCGGTATTATTCAACAAATAGCACTTCACTTGCATTCAATGACTTGTTCGGGTAGTTAAATAACATACGTTGTTTGTAATTGTACAATCACTCTGATATGTGGGTGTGGCGTAGCGAAATGCATTGACGTTTTCGAAGCTGTAATTCTCTACTTGCAGCTGAGTGGCCCTGTGCCTTATGGAAAGCGCTCCCATATTTAGCTGTCGACACGGAGTTCGATAGTTGGAGGTTTTGTCACACGCTTCTATCCTTTCCAGCTCGTTTAAAACACGCAACAACCTGGAAATGGAAAAGGTAATTTTCCATATAATTATAATTATGAGCCGGCTGGAGTGGTCGAGCGGTTCTAGGCCCTACAGTTTGGAACCGCGCGACCGCTACAGTCGCAGGTTCGAATCCTGCCTCGGGCATGGATGTGTGTGATGTCCTTAGGGTAGTTAGGTTTAAGCAGTTCTACGTTTTAGGGGACTGATGACCTCAGGAGTTAAGTCCCATAGTGCTCTGTGCCATTTGAACCATTTTTTTGATAATTATGAAGTTTTTAATGTAGCCTTCCAGAATAACGTTAATTAACTATAGTAACACAGCTCTATACAATGCTTTTGGCAGATGACCTGTGTTTCATGAATGTCTTAACGGTTTTGTCTGTTTTGCGAACGGGAATTTGTGTTAGGTATCAGTAGTTTCTGATTCAAAATGTACTCTACATGCAACTGGTTTCGGATAATACAGGATGACCACAAAAGTCCGTTAACATTTTAAAATACAATACTTGACGGAATGTTGTAGGCAGAGAGGTAAAATTTGACACGCATGCTTGAGATGATGTGGGGTTTTACTGAAACTAAGAAAATGTGCACAAAATGACCAATATATGGCGCCTCATGTGAAACAAAAGAAATAATTTGCATTACAACTGATTTTAGCAAAGATGATGTTCTTAATATCAGTTACTCATCATGTTGGCCGTCATTCATCAATAGTACGTGTGGTTTAGGGACAATGTTTTTAGAAGCGCTGTGCAGCATATGATTATATATGGTGGAAAACTGCTGTTGCATATTGTCTTTTTGCATCCCTAGAGAGGTTAGACGATCGCGGTAGACACAGAACTTCGGGTGTTTATCGTACAAGCTAGAGATGTTTTGACTCACTCTTTCACTACAGCTCTTTTCATTCGAGATTATCATGCGGCGTCACTGATGTATAGGTGTCCAGCGTCACCTGTTGCCTTTTTATTGCACTATTTTTAGGTTTCAATAAAAATCCATGTCATTTAACGAATATGTGTCGATTTTTACCCCTCTGCCTAGATTAATCCGTGAGTTAGTGCATTGCTGAATGTTAACAGTCTTTGGGATCATGCTGTATTCCTTCTTAATTTGATTCCACTTACTGTTATTGGTAGAGTAATAACGTGACAGACATAAGATTGAATATGACAGTGGGAAGATTTCTTCCATTTCGGCACTTCTAATTTTCAATAGATTTTGTTCCTCGGTATATGACAATGTTGCACCTTGGAACATTTTTCAAAATTAGTGAAACCTTCCTTTTCCGGAGTAAGTTTTTAATTAAAAAGGTGCAGAAAACTAAAAGTGAACCCTAAAGTTTAAAAATGGTATAAGAAAAGACGAATATGTTAAACTTCTATTACGGGGCAGGTTAGAGTGGTAAGTTTTCTGAAAAGTTTTCCGATATCGTTGGTAGACCCAGTGCGAAGTGCTCGAATTAAAATTTTGTAAGGCACGTGTACAGTCTTCCATCTCTGACAATCTGTACACCTCTTAAGGATGGACAGAAATAAAAGAAAGTTTATTGAATACGATTAAAAATCGAGGATCAAAGGCTATCGATCACAAAATTCGCTTATGATACTGCTAAACTCTGTGAAAATGAAGAAACGTTATAGGACCTGTGGAATGGAATGAAATGTGTCATGAATACACGCTATGGATTGCGAGTAAAGCGAAGTAAGACGGAAGTAATGAGGGGTAACAGAAATGAGACCAGCGATAAAATCAATATCAAAACTGGTGACTACAGTGTAGGTGGATGAACTATCAAATGGTAATTGATTTTACGTTATGAGAGGTTTGTTAAGTTGGATTTCGTAAATGAATGTGTAATTCATATCTGAGATGTAGCAGAGAAGTTTTACCCACGAACTTCTTTTATTTAGCAGTTACATTTAGACTTAATCGAATAACCCCCAGTGTTTTATGACCTCTAGTGACACGTACAGACCAGCCTGTTTCTTAAACAGCTTTCGCAGTCTGAATCTCCGCATAAACCCCTTTAGGGCAGACCGTGGATATAAGAAGGTAACTAAGGTATATAGGTACATATTTGCATAAATAAAATCCCACACATCCCGAAGATATAACTTAAGTGATGCTGGCTGACAGATACATACCAAAATACATCAGAAGCCTTGCACCAGTCTAAAGAGGCATTTCCTCAAGAGACTTGTTGTCCCTAACGACGGTATGCCCTTCAACCTTCCATTAGACGTTGGTTTAATTTCAAATGTGCATAAAGTGGAAAAATAGACGTATGTATTGAGTTCACTGACAGATAGCCACATCATTTAAAATAAATTAGTGTGTGTAACCCGTGGAATATATCAGAGAATAACGAGCAAATTAATTATGTCAAAATGATATCGTGTGCGATCTAAATGAACTATGAACAGTAAGTTGTGTGTCAAAGATATTCCACTCCGCAGCAGTCACTCCGTTATCGAAGTATCTCATACAGTCGAGACTTTATCACAAAAATATATACCCTTTCCCGCATTCAGTGAAAAGAGACGACGGCCATGTCACTATGTGGTATTTACTAACGTCATATACGCGTTTTCCGATTAGTCAGTCTCACTCGTGCAAAATTTGGAGAACTGGGGTGACCAGTAACAATACCTGTAGAATTCCCGGTGCGCATCATGTTCAGTATCGGCTCCATTACGTATATATAGGGTGTTTCAAAAATGACCGGTATATTTGAAACGGCAATAAAAACTAAACGAGCAGCGACAGAAATACACCGTTTGTTGCAATATGCTTGGGACAACAGTACATTTTCAGGCGGACAAACTTTCGAAATTACAGTAGTTACAATTTTCAACAACAGATCGCGCTGCAAGTGATGTGAAAGATATAGAAGACAACGCAGTCTGTGGGTGCACCATTCTGTACGTCGTCTTTCGGCTGTAAGCGTGTGCTGTTCACAACGTGCAAGTGTGCTGTGGATAACATGGTTTATTCCTTAGAACAGAGGATTTTTCTGGTGTTGGTATTCCACCGCCTAGAACACAGTGTTGTTGCAACAAGACGAAGTTTTCAACGGAGGTTTAATGTAACCAAAGGACCGAAAAGCGATACAATAAAGGATCTGTTTGAAAAATTTCAACCGACTGGGAACGTGACGGATGAACGTGCTGGAAAGGTAGGGCGACCACATACGGCAACCACAGAGGGCAACGCGCAGCTAGTGCAGCAGGTGATCCGACAGTGGCCTTGGGTTTCCGTTCGCCGTGTTGCAGTTGCGGTCCAAATGACGCCAACGTCCACGTATCGTCTCATGCGCCAGAGTTTACACCACTATCCATACAAAATTCAAACGCGGCAACCCCTCAGTGCCGCTACCATTGCTGCACGAGAGACATTGGCTAACGATATAGTGCACAGGATTGAAGACGGCGATATGCATGTGGGCAGCATTTGGTTTACTGACGAAGCTTATTTTTACCTGGACGGCTTCGTCAATAAACATAACTGGCGCATATGGGGAACCGAAAAGCCCCATGTTCCAGTCCCATCGTCCCTGCATCCTCAAAAAGTACTGGTCTGGGCCGCCATTTCTTCCAAAGGAATCATTGGCCCATTTTTCAGATCCGAAACTATTACTGCATCACGCTATCTGGACATTCTTCGTGAATTTGTGGCGGTACAAACTGCCTTAGACGACACTGCGAACACCTCGTGGTTTATGCAAGATGGTGCCCGGCCACATCGCACGGCCGACGTCTTTAATTTCCGGAATGAATATTTCGATGATCGTGTGATTGCTTTGGGCTATCCGAAACATACAGGAGGCGGCGTGGATTGGCCTCCCTATTCGCCAGACATGAACCCCTGTGACTTCTTTCTATGGGGACACTTGAAAGACCAGGTGTACCGCCAGAATCCAGAAACAATTGAACAGCTGAAGCAGTACATCTCATCTGCATGTGAAGCCATTCCGCCAGACACGTTGTCAAAGGTTTCGGGTAATTTCATTCAGAGACTACGCCATATTATTGCTACGCATGGTGGATATGTGGAAAATATCGTACTATAGTGTTTCCCAGACCGCAGCGCCATCTGTTGTTGAAAATTGTAACTACTGTAATTTCGAAAGTTGGTCCGCCTGAAAATGTACTGTTGTCCCAAGCATATTGCAACAAACGGTGTATTTCTATCGCTGCTCGTTTAGTTTGTATTGCCGTTTCAAATATACCGGTCATTTTTGAAGCACCCTGTATGAACAGTAAGTTATGTGTCAAAGACATACCACTCCGCAGCAGTCACTCGGTTATCGAACTATCTCATACAGTCGACACTTTTATCACAAAAATATATACCCTTTCCCGTATTCAGTGAAAAGAGACGACGGCCATGTCACTATGTGGTATTTACTAACGCCGTATACGCGTTTTCCGATTAGTCAGTCTCACTCGTGCAAAATTTGGAAAACTGGGGTGACCAGTAACAATACCTGTAGAATTCCCGGTGCGCATCATGTTCAGTATCGGCTCCATTACGTATATAGTTACACTTCACTGCGTCGATAAATCAGCTACCTGAACCAATTGCTTGAGGCCTTTAGTGATAGATTACTCTTTGTGAAGAGACGATACGCTGGTCTGGATTTTGACGTCTGCGGCGTATGTGGTGGTGGGTACACTACAGTGGGAGAGGCAGCAGTATCGGATTTTCAGCAGCGCATTTTGCTGCCGGCTGCGCAGAGGCCGGAGTTTCTCTAACGGGGATCCGCTGCGTGCGGAACCTGTCATCGGCAACTGCTCGCGAATGACTGGCGAACTGAATCGCTATCTGAGGCGGGGCGAGTACTGCAAACGGCAACTAGCCGTGGCACACTCGCTTGCGGATAGCATTCCTCTCTGTAAGAGACCTGATGGCTGGTTACGTCACGTGACTTACTGATTGATGGACTACCTTACGGTGGAGAGACGTGGGACATGCGTTTAGGCTTCGATGGAGGGCTGTGAATGACATCATTTTCAGTCTGGGATTGACAGTGTCAAGGACACCTGGTCAGACTTGAGGTGGAATATATCGACAGCTAAATTCTTTCCTCTGCCTCAGTAGGACGCATGAGTCAAGCGAGATCCTCAAACTTGTGACCCATAGAAAATGGAGATCTACTGTCCTGATCAGCACGTACAGTGTAAAGATGCTGGACGACACTATGACATATAGTCCCTATCGGGGCCGCATGACAGAAGGAATTGTCCTGTTCAATCACATTGATGTTACCACTACCAATGTTGGAGGTCAACGTGCAATAACGTGCAATAACCACTCACAGACGGTAGGTGGCAACACAAGCAGTGGAGGATACATAAAGCCTGTTCAGGGAACGCGGAAAAAGGTGTAGCCTTTGTAATTCGGAAACGGAACTATTCGTCCCATGTCTAAAATGGTATAATCACTGGCTTTCCGACCAACGGTGGATGCATTCCTTAAACTGCTAAAACTGTGAATCGTTCGCTTGCCCCCGTGGTTAATTACGCCGTAGATGGCAAAATGGTGCTGTGGTGCCCTAGGGACCATAAATGACAGGGCTGAGCGACGGCTACGGTGATGTATAAGGGCGAACAGACACGCAACTGTTGATTAAGTTGTTGTTGTTGTGGTCTTCAGTCCTGAGACTGGTTTGATGCAGCTCTCCATGCTACTCTATCCTGTGCAAGCTGCTTCATCTCCCAGTACGTACTGCAGCCTACATCCTTCTGAATCTGCTTAGTGTATTCATCTCTTGGTCTCCCTCTACGATTTTTACCCTCCACGCTGCCCTCCAATACTAAATTGGCGATCCCTTGATGACTCAGAACATGTCCTACCAACCGATCCTTTCTTCTTCTCAATTTGTGCCACAAACTCCTCTTCTCCTCAATTCTATTCAATACCTCCTCATTAGTTATGTGCTCTACCCTTCTAATCTTCAGCATTCTTCTGTAGTATCACACTTCAAAACCTTCTATTCCCTTCTTGTCCAAACTATTTATCGTCCATGTTTCACTTCCATACATGGCTACACTCCATACAAATACTTTCAGAAACGACTTCCTGACACTTAAATCTATACTCGATGTTAACAAATTTCACTTCTTCAGATACGCTTTCCTTGCCATTGCCAGTCTACATTTTGTATCCTCTCTACTTCGTTCATCATGTTATTTTGCTCCCCAAATAGCAAAACTCCTTTACTACTTTAAGTGTCTCATTTTATAATATAATTCCCTCAGCATCACCCGAGTTAACTCGACTATAGTCCATTAGTGAGCAAGTTATCGCCCTAGTAAACCAAGGGGCTACCAACAGCGTATCCTCAACGACCATTCAACAAAATTTTCTGCTTCTTTGCATTCACAGGAGGCGCCTGGTTTATGCACCAGTTCTGACTGCTGTTTCATCGGAGTCGAAGTTTGGAATTTGCTCTCCAGCACCACAACTGGGTGCGCACTAAGTGGTGAAAGTTGGCCGTCTGAAAGCACACACCATGAAACAATGGTCGAAAGGAGTCCATGTCAAGAGAGGGAGAGTTACGGACTAGGGAATGTTATCTTGTCGTTCGTGGTTGATCGAGTAATTCTGGAAGCCATAGTGGATCAAAACAAGTGTGAATTTATGCGCGGGGCCACGTCCACCTCTACATCCAATTTGTTTTTCTTCGGTACGTTGGCATCTGCCTGCAGGACAATGCAACGTATCACACAGGTCGCAGTGTACATGCGTGATTCGAAGAGCACCAAAAGCTTACCGTACTCCCCTGCCATCAAACGGCCAGCATTTGAACCCAATCGATATTCTGTGGGACCACTTCAGTCGTCCTGTTCGGTCACGGACCTTCATCCCAGAAACCTAGGCCAGCTGGGGACATGAATCGACATGGCTCTATATAACTGTCGGTACCTTCCAGTACCTCATAGACTCTCTTCCTGCACCTCTCGCAACTGTCCACGCTCCAAAACCTGGCTATTCAGGCATTTTACAGGTGGTTACCTTAATGTGACTGCACAATGTGCATTATTTAAGGTAAGGTAGGTGAAGCAGTTAAGGAGAGTCCGCCCCCAGTTTGTGTGAGGCAGCAATAGTTGTCGGATCTCTACTCTTTCAAGCAGCCCGCTCAAGGCACCTGTACATGAAACTACCTGGCTTCTAAATCGACAGTCTGTGAAACACGACAGACAGAAAAGTGATCAGAAGTGATTTGTTTTGGTTAAGTACTGCTGCTTGTCAGACATTTGACGGCAGGGCCAAGCAGCTGTGACGTCTGGATGTGACGTCACTAGGCCGTTGAAATGAGCACAGAGAGTAACCAGCAACTGTATATATTACAAATGATTGAACCGATTTCATAAATTCATTGTAGCTCCATTCATTGACATATGGTCACGACATACTACAGATACGTAGAAAAACTCATAAAGTTTCGTTCAGCTGAAGCCGCACTTCAGGTTTCTGCCGCCAGAGCGCTCGAGAGCGCAGTGAGACAAAATGGCGACAGGAGCCGAGAAAGCGTATGTCGTGCTTGAAATGCACTCACATCAGTCAGTCATAACAGTGCAACGACACTTCAGGTCGAAGTTCAACAAAGATCCACCAACTGCTAACTCCATTCGGCGATGGTATGCGCAGTTTAAAGCTTCTGGATGCCTCTGTAAGGGGAAATCAACGGGTCGGGCTGCAGTGAGTGAAGAAACGGTTGAACGCACGCGGGCAAGTTTCACGCGTAGCCTGCGGAAGTCGACGAATAAAGCAAGCAGGGAGGTAAACGTACCACAGCCGACGGTTTGGAAAACAGGATGGTGCTCCACCGCACTTCCATCATGATATTCGGCATTTCTTAAACAGGAGATTGGAAAACCGATGGATCGGTCGTGGTGGAGATCATGATCAGCAATTCATGTCATGGCCTCCACGCTCTCCCGACTTAACCCCATGCGATTTCTTTCTGTGGGGTTATGTGAAAGACTCAGTGTTTAAACCTCCTCTACCAAGAAACGTGCCAGAACTGCGAGCTCGCATCAACGATGCTTTCGAACTCATTGATGGGGACATGCTGGGCCGAGTGTGGGAGGAACTTGATTATCGGCTTGATGTCTGCCGAATCACTAAAGGGGCACATATCGAACATTTGTGAATGCCTAAAAAAAGTTTTTGAGTTTTTGTATGTGTGTGCAAAGCATTGTGAAAATACCTCAAATAATAAAGTTATTGTAGAGCTGTCAAATCGCTTCATCATTTGTAATAACCCTGTATTTGCGCACGTAGAGAAATCACCAATGTACGATACACAAGCTCGGTGAGACAATTTTATGTGCAGATTGGTTGTGCAAATGATGTATGTAATTAGATATTGAGCCAAGAAGGAATATATATATATATATATATATATATATATATATATATATATATATATATATATAACGAATTATACACTGTTATAATAACAATTGTACTAATTAAGTCACAATCGGTATCTAACAGACATATGAAATCGAAGGGGTTGAGCCATTTATATGTTCATTTTTTGTGCTTAATTAATTAATGAAAGGTGACAGAATAAAATGTTTAGTTAAACTCAGCACAATTAATTACACAAGAGAGGTACATGAACAGTATCGCTGCTTATGGTGGATAACGTAAGCTCACATCATAAACAACGTTTAGATCGTGAGTTTTCTCATGTTTAGGTATAGATTTTATTCTATTAATTAGAATTTTTCTTACTGTCGTGCATAATTTCAAATCAGTTTGAAGATATGTATCTTTCGACAGTAGCAATGAAAAGAGCTAGTCTTTACCTACGCAACCAATGTGCGATCGTATGCGTGTTGTAAATGTTCGGGCTGTTCTCATCGCATGAGGTGTGCAAGCACTTTAACTAATATGGAGACTAAAAAAGAGTCTTGATCGCAATTTCTTTTAGTCGGAGTGACCGGTTTCAATCCTTAAGGATCATCTTCAGACTCCACAACGGCAGTTCAGTGACGTGGGTCTGCGCTGCTTGCTGCACGGACGTCCACCTGCCGTTCTGGAGTCCGAAGATGATCCTTAAGGAGTGAAACAGGTCACTCCGATTAAAAGAAATTTTCGATCAAGACTGTTTTTTAATTATCATATTAATACAAGATCGCTGATAATGTTTTCAAAAAAAATTATTTTTCTTTAACTAAGATTAAAATTATAGAGCCGGCACAAGTCGCATGTAAATGAAGGAAAAGTTAAATGCAACTTTCGGAGACTCTAGCGTTCGCTGTTCCCCTGCAGGCAAACACCTGCCCTCGCTTTATTAAGATTGTAAAGTAATTACTTAACCAAAAATTTATTGTAATATATGGTTTTAATCAGCCGTTAAGGGGGGTATGACGTCAAACGGGCCGACTAGGAGCAGGAGAGGCATCATAGGGCATTTTAATTTCCAGTGTCTATACTTTTACAAATAAATTCATAGAACTTTGTCAGCATCACCAGGAAGGATTCAGGATTCACACACATTGCAGTGGAAGTTCGAAAACATAACAAAATAAATTTTTTGCGTGTGAAGATTCATCATTTTTTCACTTACTAATGGCTGGATTTGTTGCTATAGATACACTTTTCTTCATAAGTTAGAGAGAGTCTTCGATGAATTTTGCACAGCATTCATGCCATACTTACAGGTGCATGAAACTCTAGAATTTATTTAATTTCTGAAAAAAAAAAACGAATCAGCTGTTGTATTGTAAACTTCATGTTTAGAAAAAACACATATTTTGTAGTTAATTACGTCAATTTTTACCATAGTTTTTGATAGATTTGGAAAATTCTAGAGTTTCATACACCTTGAAGTATGGTTTGCATGCTGTGCAAAATTCATCGAAGAATCTCTCTTATTTATAAAGAAAAGTATACGTATAGCTACAAATGCTGCCATTAGTAAGTGACAAAAACGGGGAAATTTCACATCTAAAAAAAATTATTTCGTTATGTTTCACAACTTCCACTGCAATTTGTGTGAATTCTGAATCCTTCCTGGTCATGCTGACAAAGTTTTATAAATTTATGTGTAAAAGTATAGACAGTGGAAATTGAAATGTCCTGTGATGCCTCTCCTTCTCCAAGTCAGCCCGTTTGACGTCCTACCCCCCTTAAGCATGCCTCTTTTGACACATCTAATTCTATGATAGCACGTTCCAATCTAAATTAGCATTTTGGACTGATGAAACCCCGTAATAGCTGAATCAGATAAATTAGCGGAACTTGGGTGACGGAATTTACAAAAGGGGTCCACCATCTTTGTTTTTTGTCAGTGAAATTGGTGCACTGTTAGCGACAGGCTCTATGCCTGTCTATAAAATGTTTCTGGGCTGTTGACCGCATTGTCAATATATAGAGCCGTCCGCATTGTCAACATATAGAGCCGTCCCTGAGGAGGGCCACTTGCAATAGTGGTCGACATTATATACGTTGACAATGCGGTCAACAGACCAGAAGAATTTTACTGACAGCGACAATGGGCGCGGAAGACTACTCTTACGTTTCAGGGTCTATGCCTCTCTGGGTGGCGGTTTTAGCAGCTCGGTTTTGTCGGAATTAGAACATTTCACGTTGGTAGTAACGGGAACATAAACAAATTCCGCTGCGGGTCGGTCGAACTTGTGTTCTCTCGTATAGAGCCAGTCGGGACTTGGAATAGTTTCATAGCAAGTTGGACTCTGTTCAGTGTGGACTGTGAATATTTCGCATCTATTGACACTTTGTCGAGTTGGACTTGCGTTAATCCGGAGTAGTGCTGGTCTGGACTGAATATTAAGAGCGGTAAACACATGCTTTTGAATGAATTCTGCAGTGCTAGCAGATTTCATTAAAGTTCGTAGCGATTTCCAATTCACTTTTGGGGGCTGATTAATTTTAAGATCCGATTGCCTACAGCAACTAGGTATTTGCTGGTCTGTTACTTCGTGGAAGTCTGCTATCACAGTGAATAACTTTGAATTTTACGCTCGTCATTGGTAACATTATTTACATAGCGCACCTGTTATGCAACCCAGCAGTCATTTATTCAGATAATGAGATCAGAGACAATTAAAACAATTTTTATTAGGAATACGACCGGTGCTATCATAACCAAACAACGCGCAGGCGTGCCCAAGTCTTCAGGCAATTGTCATAGGTAAATTTTTTATCGTCGTAACATTGGAGCAAAAATAAATACGTTGTGATAGAGAAACACTGTTTTTTGCCTTTTCATTAGTGTTCCCTTAACTTGTTGGTAACTTCACACTAATGCTCTGGAACTGTTTCTTTCCGTTGTCACATGTTAAACTGTTTGTATGACTGATCCATATCTTTTACTTTTTACACACTTGGAAAACAGTGTATCGTTATCGATGACGGAGTAGTACTCGAAAAAGAATAACAGCAGAGTGATTTAGCCTTCGCTGTTCCCTGTTAAAATGCCAAGATTGTGTGGTACTACACACCGTACATGTGCAGATGAACATTACGTAGTGCAACTAGCTTTTAAGTGTCACACATTTATTTCAACTGAAAATTCCGCCTCATCAAATTTTAAATTTTATGCAACATTACTGTTGAACAGTGACAAAGGATAGCACGCTGGGACTATATACATTGTAATTGTCCGATGTGCTTTATGCGCAAAATTAAAATGCATTCAGAATTTTATGTCCCCAAACAATTCTGTAGTTCCTCATTATTGCACAGATTTACAATAATGCGGCAAAAATTACTTAAGAAAAATTTCAAGTATAAGTTAATTAAATGTGGAAACGTTACAACTTGCAAACAAACAAAATACACGAAATGTGAAAGGAAAACACACAAATACAAGATATTCTTCGTTTCATATAATCAAAAGGAAATGCTTGTATAAAACAATGTACAGGATGTGATTATTCGGAAATCCCCAAAAACATACGTTTTTCATATTAGGTGCATTGTGCTGCCACCTACTGCCAGGTACTCCATATCAGCGACCTCAGTAGTCACATCGCGAAAGAACAGAGTGGGGCGCTCTGCGGAACTCACGGAATTCGAACGTGGTCAGCTGATTGGATGCGACTTGTGTCATACGTCTGTGTGCGGGATTTCTACACTATTAAACATCCATAGGTCCACTTTAATTTCAGTTTTTATATTTCTGGCTGAATAAATTTGGTTTATAAAAAATCGATTTATTTGCTTAAATAGCGACAGTGAAGTGGAAACGTGAACGGACACGTACAGCACAAAGGCGAACAGGCCTCCCTCGTCTGTTGACTCACAGAGACCGCCGACAGTTGAAGAGGGTCGTAATGTGTTATAGGCAGACATCTATCCAGACCATCACAAAAGAATTCCAGAGTGCATCAGGATCCACTGCAAGTACTATGACAGTTAGGCGGGAGGTGAGAAAACTTGGATTTCATCGTCGACCGGCTACTCGTAAGCCACCATCACGCCGGAAATGCCAAACGACGCCTCGCTTGGTGTAAGGAGTGTAAACATTATACTACTGAACAGTGGGAAAACGTTGTGTGGAGTGACGAATCACAATGTGGCGTTACGACGGCAGGGTGTGGATATGGCGAATGCCCTGTAAACATCATCTGCCAGCGTGCGCATTGACAACAGTAAAACTCGGAGGCAGTGGTGCTATGTTGTGGTCGTGTTTTACATGGAGGGGGCTTGTACCCCTTGTTGTTTTGCATGTCACTATCACAGCACAGGCCTACATCGATGTTTTAAGCACCTTCTAGTTTCCCACTCTTGAAGAGCAATTCGGGAATGCCGATTGCATCTTTCAGCAGCACGGAGCACCTGTTCATAATGCACGGCCTGTGGCGGAGTGGTTACACCACAAAAACATCCCTGTATTGGACTGACCTGCACATAATCCTGACCTGAATCGTATAGAACATATTTGGAACGATGTGGAACGTAGACTTCGTGCCAGTCCTCATCGATCGAAATCGATACTTCTCCTCAGTACAGCACTCCGTGGGGAATGGGCTGCCATTCCCCAAGAAACCTTCCAGCACCTGACTGAACGTATGCCTGCGAGGGTGGAAGCTGTCCACAAGGCTAAGGCTCGGCTAACACCATGTTGAATTCCAGCATTACTGATGGAGGGCGCCACGAACATGCAAGTCACTTTGAGCCGGGTGTCCGGATACTTTTGATCAATTAGCATATGTAGAATATACATTTACAATATATCTGTCTGGGATAGACCTATTAAACAACCTTACTTGATAACTGGGGTTGAAGCGAACTCAAATCGGCCGCCTGTAGAGCGATGTAGAGATACTTTTAGAATATTTCTGACAAAATGCTTCTATTGAATATCGTTTCATCATTTGTGACTGAATATGGTATTAACGATGCTACATGTTTTGATATTAGTCAAATGTCAAAATGAGAAAGAAATTGTGGGGGTAGGGGATATCGAAAAAAAATTTTATCTGCATATCTGGGTGAACCTTTGTAGCATACATTAAAAACCATAGAACTTTTAGTTGAAGTTTTTTTCTATCTACACTCCTGGAAATTGAAATAAGAACACCGTGAATTCATTGTCCCAGGAAGGGGAAACTTTATTGACACATTGCTGGGGTCAGATACATCACATGATCACACTGACAGAACCACAGGCACATAGACACAGGCAACAGAGCATGCACAATGTCGGCACTAGTACAGTGTATATCCACCTTTCGCAGCAATGCAGGCTGCTATTCTCCCATGGAGACGATCGTAGAGATGCTGGATGTAGTCCTGTGGAACGGCTTGCCATGCCATTTCCACCTAGCGCCTCAGTTGGCCTAGCGTTCGTGCTGGACGTGCAGACCGCGTGAGACGACGCTTCATCCAGTCCCAAACATGCTCAATGGGGGACAGATCCGGAGATCTTGCTGGCCAGGGTAGTTGACTTACACCTTCTAGAGCACGTTGGGTGGCACGGGATACATGCGGACGTGCATTGTCCTGTTGGAACAGCAAGTTCCCTTGCCGGTCTAGGAATGGTAGAACGATGGGTTCGATGACGGTTTGGATGTACCGTGCACTATTCAGTGTCCCCTCGACGATCACCAGTGGTGTACGGCCAGTGTAGGAGATCGCTCCCCACACCATGATGCCGGGTGTTGGCCCTGTGTGCCTCGGTCGTATGCAGTCCTGATTGTGGCGCTCACCTGCACGGCGCCAAACACGCATACGACCATCATTGGCACCAAGGCAGAAGCGACTCTCATCGCTGAAGACGACACGTCTCCATTCGTCCCTCCATTCACGCCTGTCGCGACACCACTGGAGGCGGGCTGCACGATGTTGGGGCGTGAGCGGAAGACGGCCTAACGGTGTGCGGGACCGTAGCCCAGCTTCATGGAGACGGTTGCGAATGGTCCTCGCCGATACCCCAGGAGCAACAGTGTCCCTAATTTGCTGGGAAGTGGCGGTGCGGTCCCCTACGGCACTGCGTAGGATCCTACGATCTTGGCGTGCATCCGTGCGTCGCTGCGGTCCGGTCCCAGGTCGACGGGCACGTGCAACTTCCGCCGACCACTGGCGACAACATCGATGTACTGTGGAGACCTCACGCCCCACGTGTTGAGCAATTCGGCGGTACGTCCACCCGGCCTCCCGCATGCCCACTATACGCCCTCGCTCAAAGTCCGTCAACTGCACATACGGTTCACGTCCACGCTGTCGCGGCATGCTACCAGTGTTAAAGACTGCGATGGAGCTCCGTATGCCACGGCAAACTGGCTGACACTGACGGCGGCGGTGCACAAATGCTGCGCAGCTAGCGCCATTCGACGGCCAACACCGCGGTTCCTGGTGTGTCCGCTGTGCCGTGCGTGTGATCATTGCTTGTACAGCCCTCTGGCAGTGTCCGGAGCAAGTATGGTGGGTCTGACACACCGGTGTCAATGTGTTCTTTTTTCCATTTCCAGGAGTGTATTAGCATGCCAACGGTGTCCCTTCAGAAGTAACTCAATTTTTCACAAGGAGGTGTTTCACCATCTTAACTGTCTTTTGGGCACGCATTAAAAAGTAAGTCTCTTATTTTGCTTTAGACTATTGGACACACAAAGTCCATCAAAATCAAAGTCTATCCCTTGGGTAGATTAATTTGTAAGATGCAGCAGAAATCCTGTTAACTTCGGTGCTCGTTAAAAGCAACCTACCTATTGGAAAAATAGATGTGAATATAACGTGTGAAATTGATGAGCGGATTCTCTTTCCTAATATTTGAAGGATTCTCTGTTTAAATATATTTGAGACCGAAAAATTCTTTGAACTTGTTTAGTCCTTCTGATAAATATGACGAGGCTACTACACAGCACACTGTGCTCTCTGCAAAATACACAAAAGCTGCAGTTTCGACTTGAAAATGAGGAATATCGGCGGTTGTCGACGACGTCACCCGGCTGCATTCCCGTCAGATATTTTAAGATATACATGTGTCTGTTCTCGGACATGTACGAAAAAATATACACAACGCGAATTCCGCAGTATTGATGCGTAAAGTGAAGGAAAAGGCTGGGAGGGGGGGGGCTGTAACGAGAGGGGAGAAAAGAAAGGAATGGAAAGGGAAGAAAAGGAACGGGAAGAAACAAATAATATCAGCTGCAGCAGGACCTTATGCGGAATCAGCAGAACCGATACTCGTAACTGGAATATCCTGCTTTCTTTTTTTTGGGCCGTGCATCTGTCTCCTTAGCTAAATCCGCCTAATGGGTTGTTGTTGTTGTTGTGGTCTTCAGTCCTGAGACTGGTTTGATGCAGCTTTCCATGCTACTCTATCCTGTGCAAGCTTGTTCATCTCCCAGCACTTACTGTAGCCTACACCCTTCTGAATCTGTTTAGTGTATTCATCTTTTGGTCCCCCTCTACGATTTTTACCTTCCGCGCTGCCCTCCAATGCTAAATTTGTGATCCCTTGATGCCTCTGAACATGTCCTACCAACCGGTCCCTTCTTCTTGTCAAGTTGTGCCACAAACTCCTCCCCTATTCTATTCAATAACTCCTCATTAGTTATGTGATCTATCCATCTAATCTTCAGCATTCTTCTGTAGCACCACATTTCGAAAGATTCTATTGTCTTCTTGTCCAAACTATTTATCGTCCATGTTTCACTTCCATACATTGCTGCACTCCACACAAATACTTTCAGAAACGACTTCCTGACACTTAAATCTATACTACCCTAATGGGTACTGCCACATTAAACCATATAAAAGAAGTGAAATTCCCTCTTGAAACCTTGTCCCTTACTATCCCCAAAAGTTCTCCCAAGGCTTCACTGGTCTATATTTTGTTTTTCTTTAACGTGTTTATTTATTTTTAAAATACATGTTTAAAATTAGCAAATGTGTACAAATGCAAGTGCTATAAAACAGAATGTTACAATAAGAGTATGATAGAAAGCGTAAACTAAAAGAGGTTTGTATATTTAATGCGCTATTTCAGATAAAAAACTTATCTTCAAGGAATTGTGCCGTCTAAAAGAGCAACAACGGACTCATACTGGACTACTAATGCGTCAATGAAAGGAGCGATCCTCGAGTGAGCCAATCGCTTTCCTTTCGCGTTGCTTGCAGTTCAGGTCATTCAGTCATCAATGTAGTGCTGTGTGGCACGTTATACTGAGTCTAGCATTCCCAACTAGCAGACGGAATAACAAAAAGGGTGCCTAAATAATTTACAACATGCGTACGGTACCTCTGTGTGAGTTCTAGTGCGTTGTGCCCATTTTGCAGGTATTATCTACTAAACACTTGGCTTTAAGCACAGTCCCACGTCGAAGCAGTGTTTGTCGTAAATGAGTGGGCTGTCTCGTCGAGCTCTTCGGCCGACCGACATTCCCACCTATACGCATTCACCGCCGATGTCCTTCACCCGCACTGATTTTAGATTCCAGTTGGAGGTCGACGTACTCGTCAATCTGCATCCACGCTGAAGGTTGTTAATTCACCGTTCATAGAGATGAATAAAGTATATGAGTACGTGGTGTATTTGCTAAAGTTGGGCATCGTGACTTTCACGCCGCCAACCGCATCAAACAACGCTATAGCTTAGTCCTTGTTCATGAAAGGATTAATTATCCTCGTCAACAGTTTGATTTCATTTCATAGGAATTGTTTTTATTTCACTTAACGATTGCTTCAAACACACTGCCTTTTTCTTGGGACTCCCTGGACGGTGCTTCATGGTCGTAGTCTGATTAGGAATTTAACTGCGTAACTGGCCGGAATTTAGCTATATTTGTATGTTTCCGTGGCTCTTAGACAAATATCTCGACGTTCCGTCTCTCGGAGAAAGCTTTCGACAATGCACCGACGCCCTATCGTTTGCCACTGGTTCACTTTATCAGTTCTCCTGATCAGATTGTTTTCAAAAAACGTACTTGTGCTGTAGAGTAGATTATAAATGCAGCATGCAGTGTGTCGGCTGGGGTACGACCACCCAATGGTAATATAACAGCAGTTGAACGAGCTGCTGTATGTTCACTCAGAGTTGATTCGGGTATTGTTATTTTACGGTCGGACAAGGGAGATGCTGCATTTGTTCTGAACAAGCAGGATTACGTTTAAGAGAAGCAGTGTTTAATTTCAGATTCTTCACATCTGATGATCGATGCTGAACACACAAAAAGGGGTTGAGAGAAACATTAACATCTGAAGGAAAGTCACTTGTCGCAGGAGACTATCAAGAGTCACGATACTTATTGCGCTGGCCCTCCAAGGTTATATGGCCTTCCAACTATCCAGAAGAAAGGCGTTCCTGTTCTTCCGATTGTAACATTGGTGCTCCAACATATTGTTTAGCGAAACACCTTGACATTCTGTTGAACCCACAAGGTAGTCGGTGTGGGCATCACGTTAAAGATTCGGCTGGTTTCTTACGTCTGTTAGAGCGTTTCAATCACTCCATTATTCTAGTAAGATCTGATGTGGTCTCTCTGTTCATTCCTTCTCCTCTGTCTGATTCGTTACGGTTACTTGAGGTAACATTTGGTGTTGGATTAAAATACCTATTCCGACATTTGCTGCGTTTTAACTTACTTTTTATTGAATGACCGGTGCTATGAGAAGACAGATGGTGTTGAGAAAAGACGCCTGTTGTCACCTGTTATTGAAAATTTCTTTATGAAAGACTTCTAGAATCGTGCATTGGAATCAGCGGCTTTGAAAACTACGTGTTTTTCACAGATTTTATGATATTTTTGTGGCAGTAAGGAAGATTTTTTAGAACGTCTGAATTCAGTCCACCAGGATATTCATATCAGTGGTCGGAAATGATGGCTGTCTTCCTTTTCTTGATGTGCTGGTGAGGAGGAAGTTTTTCGGTGCTTAGGACATGCTGTTTGTATGAAACCTTCTCGCACTGACTTGTATCTACTGGTTGATAGTTTTAACCATCCGGATCAGCGTGAAGAGGTACTCCGTAATTTGGTACACATGGCTTACGTTATTTCAGACACTGTGACTCTGTCAACTGAGTTAGCCCATCTTTAGGTCACCTTTGGTCAGAATGGATGTAGTGAAAGACAGATCAGACTTGCGTTGCGCTATCGACCATCAGTTCGTTAGGAAAATCATGACAATACCGAGCTGACACCAAGATATACGGGCATTCCTCATTATGAATGGAGCGTTTCTGTTAACATTCGCCGTGATTTGCTGGAATGCGATATGAAACTTGTTTTACGACCTCCATCTAAGACTAGGGTAATTTTAGGTTGCGTTAAGGATAGGCTTGGTTTGCTTAAGGTGGTTGTCTATTGCATTCCTCGGTGTTGTGGCATCTCACGTATTTATCAGACTATCAGGACCGCGGAGGACAGGTATACTCAGCTTAAGCATTACACGCGCATACATCAGCGGAGCAAATCTGCTATTGCAGATCATTGTCATGGCACCGGTCACCCTATCGAACATAACACGGAGATTCTGTCATGCGCTTCCAGCTATTGGGATGGCGTTATTGAGGAAGCAGTTGAGATTAAATTAGCAGCTAATCTTGTAAATAGAGATGAAAGTTTTTGATTAAATTCTGCTTGGAATCTGCTGTCTTCCTTGTCAAAAAACAGAGGGACAGAGTTATTGCTATCTCACCCGCTTTCAGTAATTTTCATTGTGGATAACGTCTGGCGTCGGTCTTGTAGGTTGGCGTGATGGCGCTTACAGTGTTTATAATGTGTGCGTGCGTGTGTGTGTGTGTGTGTGTGTGTGTGTGTGTGTGTGTTTATTCTTTCCGGAATATTTATGCAAATTGAGGTCTTGAATTTCCTTTCACAACACTTTCTTCTTGCAGTTTTACTTTGAAAATGACGCAATGGTCTCCTGTGTAAATATCAAAAAAGGGAAAGGCAATTTTGCCTTGAAAAAGAAAATGTGGTCTCCGGTCCAAATAAGTAGGTTGTCGACTTCACCCGGCAGCATTTCCTTAAGTTATTTCAAATTGATCTTCTCCCTTCGATGAGCAGTATTGACAAGGCGAACGCCTGAATTGGTAGATAATCTTTTGGGGCATCTCTTAAATTTATGGTAAAAGTGGTGGTGTCATTAGCTTCCATTTTTCTTCCTCTTTTTTTGGTAGGAATATGTATGTTCAGGAATGTTAGGGACTTCGTTGTCAAAAAAATGAAAGTGATTAACCCCTCTCATACGATTCCCGACCGGGTAGCCGATTTCCTACGCTCGGGGACTGGGCGTTGCGTTGTCCTCATGACAATTTCATCATCATCGACACACAAGTCGCCCAATGTGGCGTTAGATGAAAAGACTTACGACTCGGCGACCGAACTTCCCTAGGTGGCGGCTCCGACCCACCAATGCCATACGATCATCCCATTTCGTTTAAAAAATGTATACGCTGGGATAAACACAGGTCTCACACTTTCTTATACTCTTTAAAATTGTAATAATGTAAGGTAAACACTGAACTTTAAATTCTCAGTCGGCACTTCTTTAGCTGTACATGATATCGAGCACGTTTCATGCAGTGTTTCATCAGTTTTCGTGTGTATGTTCGTGTGTGTGTGTGTGTGTGTGTGTGTATATGTGTGTGTGTGTGTGCGAGAGAGAGAGAGAGAGAGAGAGAGAGAGAGAGAGAGAGAGAGAGAGAGAGAGAGATAGGGAGGGAGAAAGGGTAAATGGAAAAATTAAGTGGGTCAGGTATGCTTTTACATGGGGCTGCAGATACAGGCATACAGTTACACGTTCCCAAGAATTTGTACGTGTTGGCGTTAACAGTAGATGAATGATGATGATGATGATTATTAGTGTTTTAGGGCGCACAACAGCGAGGTTATCAGCGCCCGTTCCCAAAAGTTCAATTCAGAGCCGAATTGTGAGAGAATTGGTATTGTTCAAATTGCAAGATTGGACACAGCACATCAAAACAGGGAGATAAAACTAAAAATAAAATAGCAGGACAAACAGGTTAAAATAAGTAACAGTGGCTGAGTGACCACTTACAAACAGTGGGTGACCAAACCACTGGACAGCACATTAAGACTTCAATCACAATATTTTGGGAAGAAGGCCAGACATCACACAAAAACGTAAAACTCTAGCGACACTCGCCTCATTATTAGTTAAAAGAGAGGGTAGGTCTGGTGGGAAACTTAAATCTTCCCTCAAACCCGCATACAAAACACACTCAGTTAAAATATGTCGTATCGACAGCTGTGTCCCACATGTCTGACACGTTGGTGGCTCCTCACGATGTAACAGAAAACCATGCGTCAAAGGGCAATGTCCTATTCGAAGCCGTGTAAGGGCTACTTCCTCAGCGCGTCGTTGTCGGAAGGAGGTGAGCCACGGTCGGACAGAATCCTTCACCGCTCGCAACTTCTTATCCCTCACGTCCAGCCACTGAGCCTCCCACCAACGCATGACCGTCCGAGTCACAAAAGACGTAATGGCCTTCAGGGGGACGGAACAGCGAGCAGGAGGTGGGATGGAGCAAGCCTCCTTGGCAGCCGCATCTGCAAGTTCATTTCCAGGAAGATGAAACTGTAGTGCAACAGAAGTGTGGTCAGGCCTCAGTGACGGAGGCCAGTTACCACGGTTTAGCGATGTACACACTGCAAACAGGCAGAAAGTAGGTTAAATTCCATTAGCGGCCGGCGAACAGTGCAAGTGGATGGTTAGAGCGGTTAAAGTAGGATCGCGTTACAGCGTTTGTGAAATCTACAGCAGCGAAAAGAATAGACGCGACTGCACGAAACATTATACCATAGTTGACGCACAGTGCAATACGGAACGTAGCAAAATTAGAGACCAATGAGTTTTGAAAATCAATGCAATGCAAGCCTGATGTGCGACAATCAGAGTTTTGACGTCGTGGCATGAAAACAGAGACACGACACATATATTGCTTGGGATCTTCCGTGTGTCTCACTGCATAACTACAGATGCTGGAGGAAAATGATGAAAAACATTCAGTCCATTCGTACTCGATGGGTGACACATCAAATGCACAAGCAAGCAAGTAGGTAGTGGTTCCAGTTATTCTTCGAGCATAGCGAGCTCGACGCTAGTTCGTGAGCACCGAAGTGATGTCTGCCGGCTGAAGTGTCATCCTCCGCCACGCGGACGAGGTCAAAAATGGCTCTGAGCACTATGGGACTCAACTGCCGTGGTCATAAGTCCCCTAGAACTTAGAACCACTTAAACCCAACTAACCCAAGGACATCACACACATCCATGCCCGAGGCAGGATTCGAACCTGCGACGTAGCGGTCGTGCGGTTCCAGACTGTAGCGCCTTCAACCGCTCGGCAACTCCGGCCGGCGCGGACGAGGTGTAGAGTGTCATACGGTCAGCACACCGCTCTTCCGGACGTTTTGCAGACTTTCCAGACCGTGGAGCCGTTGATGTGCGGTCAAGTAGCTCCTCAGCTGAGACGTCACGAGGCTGAGTGCCCCCCTTCGAGTCCTTCCACCAAGAAAATATCTCTTGGCATTACTGGGAATCGAACTCAGGTCCTCTGCATGGTAGCCGTCTGCACTGACCACTCAGCGGACATTCTTTCAGCACAGATTCCACAAAAATGCAGATCATCCTGATCAAATCTGAAATGCGCTACACGATCAAATGTAGCTGGACACCTGTTAGTGAGCATTAATGTGCGAAATGTTCATCCTAGACCGTTGTGACGAACGCTGTTGGGGACACTTTCAGTGAGATGACCGAATTCACGTTGATGAAAGTCAACCTGCTCTTCCTCAAGGGCCGGAACCAGGGAATGGAGTGATGTTCGATGCTCGAGTCTGGAGCGAACTATCTAATGCGTTCCATTACGCTTAGATTGGGATTCTGGGCAGGCCTATCCCTCTCAGGAATGTTATTCCCCGCAAGAAATTGCCTCACAGATGCTCATGACAGGGTATACTGTCATACTGATGCAAACAATAATCTTTTCCGAGCTGTTCATCTGCCTTACGGATTACACAAGACCTTCCGTATTTAGCGTTAACTTAAGCGCAATAACGGGACCACTAGTATTGTAACCACTGTAAAGGAGACATTACTTGTTGTACCATACGCATTCTCTTTACTGGTATTTAAAGGATACTCTGCTTAAATACTTTCGAAATTCAAAAATTGTTCGAGTTTTTTTCACACCTTCTGTATTATATGACATAAATAAGATAGTGCCACACAATAGCAGAGTGTATGATGTACATAATCCACCAAGACTGGAACTCTTTACAATTCAAAGATAATTAGTCTAACATTGAATTTTAAATTCTCAGTCGTCACCAGATTTTTTTCTATATGGTTTCGAGCATCATTCACAAGTGAATCAAGTGTTTCTCTCATATGTTTTATTTCTTACTTTTAGACAATGATTTCACATAATATTTGACAGTTTTTTTTAATCACTTTTACTCTCAGGTTTTGAACTGAAAGCTTGAAATTCGATGTATTTAAGTCTCGATGAGTATTCTGTTAATATTAATAGTATGCTGATGTAGAGAAATCAGAGATATTTCAATTTATGCTGTGATTTGGTATTTATTTAATTTTTTCGACACAGAGGAAAGAAACCCACCATTTATAATGTGATGAAAAGCGGTATTCTTACGACTACGGCGGAGTTTGAGGTGCGTCTTCACTGTTGTCATCGTCAAAGTGCATTTCGATCGTAATTACAGGAAATCGTTTTGTTCTACAGTGCTGCTCTGCTTCAAACTTTCCAAGGACTCTCAGTATAGCATGCTCTTCTTCGATAGCTTCTGGCAAGGCGCAGTCGTAGAACACACTATCTATGTAAATATCATCCGAAATGAAACGTAGATTCCAGAATCTAAATCTGCTCAATGCATTGAATGTCGCTGGAAAGCCTTCCATGTTCACCAGCAGTCTTTGCGGTCAGCCATGCTTTCGTACCTCGGACGTTGCTTGGGACATTCTGCACTCGAGTCGGTGTAAGAAGCTCACTGACAGCTGGCAGCACTGTTACCAGCTCTCTACTGTAAAGCATTAAAGAGTGCATGAGGAACAACAGTCATCTGCAGAGTTGCAGCTACACTGAGGCGTCATCATACAGACGTTTACAAAACCACTTTCCTAGCGTCATTTGTTTCGGAAATGTCCTGAATTTAGTACTAGGTACAAAGGAATCCTTTTTGACAATTAAATATCACACAAGTACAATTTTTTTATTAGCAAGATGACAGTCTTGAAGTTTTCTATACGTCATTTATATAGATACCAACAGCTCTTCGTGAAATATTTAATTTTTTCTTGAAATCACTGATTAGGTTTTTTTTAATTATCCTGATTACTTTCAAACAAGTTTAGTCTTTTTTGCAATATGAGCTCTCACATTGGAAAATTTCACACCTCATTTGTCCATTTTCCACTTTTCGTTTTACTATGAAAATTTGGACAAGAATGCGTGCTGTAATTTTCCGTCAGATCACCAATTAATTGTTTTAAATATTCAGATTACTTTCAAGCAATTAAATGCTTTTTTTCTTTTTTTCTATTTCTTGTTTTTCTTCTTTTTTGCCAAACTAGACTTCACGCTTGTCAATTTGGCATCCCTTTGGTCTGCTTCCCGTTGCTTGTTGGTAAAACAATTCGGACATAAATGTTTCCTCAGTTCACTGAATAAGTTTTTCCTAGTTACCATCATTACTTGAAAGCGAAGAACTCCTGTTTTGCAATGCTAGATACCGCACTTATGAATTTGATACCCCAATTGACGATTTCCCGTCCTTGGTTCCGCTGTGAAAATCCGAACGAAAACCCATTGTGTAATGTACAGGAAGCCTTTTTTCCTTAAAATCAATTATTTCACGAATAATTCTCCGTCTCGAAATACCAATTAAAGTGGAGGACTGAGTTTCACATAACATGAATACAGGGTGAGTCACCTAACATAACCGCTGGATATATTTCAAAAAACCACATCAAATACTGACGAATCGATTCCACAGACCGAACGTGAGGAGAGGGGCTAGTGTAATTGGTTAATACAAACCATAAAAAAATGCACGGAAGTATGTCTTTTAACTCAAACCTACGTTTTTTTAAATGGAAACACGTTAGTTTTGTTAGCATATCTGAACATATAAACAAATACGTAATTAGTGCCGTCTGTTGCATGGTAAAATGTTAATTACATCCGGAGATATTGCAACCTAAAGTTGACGCTTGAGTACCACTCCTCCGCTGTTCGATCGTGTGTATCGGAGAGCACCGAAGTACGTAGGGATCCAAAGGGAACGGTGATGGACCTTAGGTACAGAAGAGACTGGAACAGCACATTACGTCCACATGCTACCACCTTTTTATTGGTCTTTTTCAATGACGCACATGTACATTACCATGAGGGGTGAGGTACACGTACGCACGTGGTTTCCGTTTTCAATTACGGAGTGGAATAGAGTGTGTCACGACATGTCATGCCAATAGATGTTCAATGTGGTGGCCATCATTTGCTGCACACAATTGCAATCTCTGGCGTATTGTGGCAGCCTGCGGCGACATTACACCAGATGTACTGCGGCGTGTACGACATTCATTACGCCAGAGATTGCAATTGATGCAATGATGGCCACCACATTGAACATCTATTGGCCTGACATGTCGGGACACACTCTATTCCACTCCGTAATTGAAAACTTAAACCACGTGTGTACGTGTAGCTCACCCCTCATGGTAATGTACATGTGCGTCAGTGAAAAAGTCCAATAAAAAGGTGTTAGCGTGTGGACGTAATGTGCTGTTCCAGTCTCTGCTGTACCTAAGGTCCATCACCGTTCCCTTTGGATCCCTACGTAATTCGGTGCTCTCCGATACACACGATCGAACAGCGGAGGAGTGGTACTCAAGCGTCAACTTTAGGTTGCAATATCTCCGGATGTAATTTACATTTTACAATGCAACAAACGGCACTGATTACGTATTTGTTTATATGTTCAGATGTGCTAACAAAACTAACGGGGTTCCATTTAAAAAAACGTAGGTTTGTGTTAAAAAACATACTTCCGTGCATTTATGTATAGTTTGTATTAAACAATTACACTAGCCCCTCTCCTCAGGTTCGCTCTGTGGAATCGGTTCGTCAGTATTTGATGTGGTTTACGAAATATATCCAGCGGCAACGTTAGGTGTCTCACTCTGTATATAAATGAAACAGCAGGTTCTGTGAGGAAATAGAGAGATGTTGAAGGAAGTAGACAGCTGCCCCAAAAGTTCCGTCGCACTCCTAAGGTGGTCATAATAATAACAATAATAACAGCACATCAGTCTAGAAACCTAGAGATAACTTGTCCAGAAATACACCACTGGATTTCCCTGTCCCGAAATTACCAATTGTATAACTTACACAGGAGTTCACGTAACAAAACTCAAGGACTTGTATAGGGGAGTGAATAGATAATAGTTCAAATAGGAAACCATGTCTGGAAATGCATCGTTTCCGTTCTACGATGGTTTAAAGTCAGATCTTTAACTAATCCACTTCTTCTTAAGCAATTATTTGGAAATTTGTGGTTAGTTCTTGTGGGAGCAAACAGCTGAAGTCATCGCTCCCTGAGTTTACACACTACTTAATATAACTTAAACCATCTTACACTAAGGACAACACACACAAACCCATGCCCGAGGGAGGACTTGAGCCAGCAACGCCGGAAGCCGTTCGAACCGTGGCAAGACGCCCTTGACCGCGCGGCTAACCCTCGCAGTTTTAAGCAATTAAATTTGGCGTGGCGCAGTACAATTACTAGGTAACAATTCGAATGGAAACACTAACGAAACATCCATTTATCACTTCTCATTTGTTTGTTTAATACTCAAATATTGCGTGTTTACACTGTTCCGAAACAAAAAGAGAAACCAGTGTACTGTACTTTCAGATCGTAATATTTAAGTGTTAATGCAAATAATGTGCTTATGTTATATGTGGATGTTTCGTTATGTCTCTTTCCGAATGTTTTTTTTTCTAATAAATCAACTGCATCTCTCCGGATTCAGTTCCTAAAGCAGAAGTGGATGAGTTAAACATCTGAATCAGAACCGCCGAAAAGTGGAAACCATAAGTTTCCGAGCATCGGTTTCCGTACAAAATATTATGTACTCACTCCCCTCAAGTCCTAGAAATTTATAATGAGAATTTGTGAACACCCTGTAGATACTTAACGCTACTTCATGTTGGTGGATAAACTGACTTGGAATTATCAAGTAGCTAATTATATTCCACGTATGTTCAATCGCCATGTAAATTCACACTGCGGTATCAAAAGATAAATTCGAAGATAGCGTCAATGGGGAATATTTTAATCGTACATGAAACAGTACCAGTTTTAGGATTCAAAGAAAACTTTCATATTTACAGCTAACTTACTGATCTTCGAGATACGCTAAGGATTTCTTAATTCATTAATTTTTACTGCCTTGGTTAATAGGCCTAGATCCGATGGAAAATCAGAAATGGAATAAAAAATTTTACTACCATATAGTGGTCATTGCGCACAACACTGTGTAAAATAACAGTTCGAGACTAACTTTTACCTTTTCCTATATTCCACCTCATACTGCAACACTTTTTAGTGGACAAGTGGATGAGTTAGCAACGGTCGTTTCAGTTATAGGAAGCGCGAGAACACTAGAAATAAAAGTGGAAGTACACTAGAACTACGAAAAGCAAGTTTTTTTACTACCGAACTGGGAATTCCACTAAAAATCTCGTTTATCAACTACGGCTTCTGTATTCTCATATGACTTTTGGGCCAGCAACGACGTGATGTGAAGGACTCGACAGTGTGCTTGTTACGATTTCAATACCTCGGAATAACAAAGGAGCGCCCTTCGCTCTTGGTGGACAATAGCAGTATTGACGGGCATGTGATGAGGCAAAGAGATGGAGCATTGTGACTTCTCTGTCCACTAGAATAGGCACTCTCTCCTGAAGTGAAAGGGAAATGATACAGCGGTAAAACACGACAGTAGCTGCACGCGGAAATTCCATCCTTCCTCTCGTCCCAACTAACTTTCAGGATAGAACTACATCGACTGAAAAGTACTTGGTGGTTCTCAGCGCAATAAGGAATTTCGCTGGTGCACATGACTAGTTCACATTTTGCTTCTTTAAAACGTCAGTAGCGTGAATGTCCGTGGGACATAGTGTCGGATAACAGGTCATAATAAATTCTGTCCTCTGCACTGACGAGTAATGGATTAGGGAACATACGGCGTGTTACCTTCAAATAATTTTAATAGACTGTCCTCTCCTTTCTAAACTATCGCTTACTGTACATAGTGAACGAAAAATTATGGGAGTGATACGAAAAGGGGCACAGGACGTGACGGCAAATGACAGTACAAATACATGCGTAAATATCATAATGGCCTTTTACTCCATACTCAGTTACGTATTTTCAGACATTTCACTTGCGATGTCGTTACGATGTCTTTTGGACATCTATAGCGACACTTCGAAAGCCATCTCCCGACATGTGAGAGAACGTGCTTCGAGTGCTCTAGCTCAAGACTGAAAGTCACGGGCAACTGTTTAAGCCTCTTTGAAGAATTAAAAGGAAAAATAATGTGTTATACAAGTGCATACAAGATCACTAGAAGTTAAATGCAGGCTACCGAGTCGATTAGCAAATAGTTCATTTATTTTTTCAGTTAATGTTCAACTAGACACAATCTCTCGTAAGCTTTGTTCCTCTTCTAGTTGCAGTACACCGGAGGTCGATGAAGTAACGGAGCGTTCCCAAGACGGTTGTCGAACAGTCGCACAAAACTGTCTCTGACATCGGTCGTGTCCAGTTTTGGAGGATGTTTTACACTAGCCTATTATGACATTTCTGGAGATAGAAAATCTCCTATTTTGGAATTAAATGGGATCCGTACACACGGGTTGAGTGAAAACCAACTCGCTCTGTATGTCCATGGAGCACAATAAGCAGTAGATACTGGCGACCATGTTGATGTCGTGTTCTTGACGTCCGGGAGGCCTTCGATGCAGTTTCGTACGTCAGCCAAATGAACGAAATAGGAATATATGGAAATACGAAATCAGACCACCTGTGGGACTGAGGAGTCTCCGCCAATAGAACACTGCATGTCATTCTTAACGGTGAGAAATCTGGAGAGTAAAAGTAACTCAGAGTGTATCCTGAACAACTGTTACAAGGACAATTACTTTTGATAATGTATACAGCTTGCTTCAAAAATTTGTCCCATATTCGCTTATGAGCCAAAACTAGAAGAAAAGTTTCTCTAATTTCATGAACAGTAAACAGTATCCGGTGAGATTTGGGCCGCTTTACTGGTGACAAGTGAATTAACTTTTAGCTACAGGTTGAAACGTCACACGTTTGCGCTTCATTTAACTGACTGATTAATTTCTACATGTTTAGTAATTCATTTTACACCGAGAGCGTCCTTTCAATGTTTCGTCTACCTAATTAACCTCGGGGTTCAAGAATGCTTCCGTGTATATTTTCTCTTCTGTTGGTGTCACACCTCCTCTCTCATCCTTTGATCCCATGATGTATGTGGATGGATAAACGTAATTATGTACGGAATATACGAGGGCAGTTCAATAAGTAATGCAACACATTTTTTTTCTGAAACAGGGGTTGTTTTATTCAGCATTGAAATACACCAGGTTATTCCCCAATCTTTTAGCTACACAACACTATTTTTCAACGTAATCTCCATTCAATGCTACGGCCTTACGCCACCTTGAAATGAGGGCCTGTATGCCTGCACGGTACCATTCCACTGGTCGATGTCGGAGCCAACGTCGTACTGCATCAATAACTTCTTCATCATCCTCGTAGTGCCTCCCACGGATTGCGTCCTTCATTGGGCCAAACATATGGAAATCCGACGGTGCGAGATCGGGGATGTAGGGTGCATGAGGAAGAACAGTCCACTGAAGTTTTGCGAGCTCCTCTCGGGTGCGAAGACTTGTGTGAGGTCTTGCGTTGTCATGAAGAAGGAGAAGTTCGTTCAGATTTTCGTGCCTACGAACACGCTGAAGTCGTTTCTTCAATTTCTGAAGAGTAGCACAATACACTTCAGAGTTGATCGTTTGACCATGGGGAAGGACATCGAACAGAATAACCCCTTCAGCGCCCCAGAAGACTGTAACCATGACTTTACCGGCTGAGGGTATGGCTTTAAACTTTTTCTTGGTAGGAGAGTGGGTGTGGCGCCACTCCATTGATTGCCGTTTTGTTTCAGGTTCGAAGTGATGAACCCATGTTTCATCGCCTGTAACAATCTTTGACAAGAAATTGTCACCCTCAGCCACATGACGAGCAAGCGATTCCGCACAGATGGTTCTCCTTTGCTCTTTATGGTGTTCGGTTAGACAAAGAGGGACCCAGCGGGAACAAACCTTTGAATATCCCAACTGGTGAACAATTGTGACAGCACTACCAACAGAGATGTCAAGTTGAGCACGCTCCGCCATTGCAGGAGTCACAGCTGTGCACGGCCGGCCCGCACGCGGGAGATCAGACAGTCTTGCTTGACCTTGCGGCGATGATGACACACGCTTTACCCGACGACTCACCGTGCTTTTGTCCACTGCCAGATCACCGTAGACATTCTGCAAGCACCTATGAACATCTGAGATGCCCTGGTTTTCCGCCAAAAGAAACTCGATCACTGCCCGTTGTTTGCAACGCACATCCGTTACAGACGCCATTTTAACAGCTCCGTACAGCGCTGCCACCTGTCGGAAGTCAATGAAACTGTACGAGACGAAAAGGGAATGTTTGAAAATATTCCACAAGAAATTTCCGGTTTTTTCAACCAAAATTGGCCGAGGAAAAAAAAATGTGTTGCATTACTTATTGAACTGCCCTCGTATAATAATCTGGGTCAGTCAGGGCAGTAGGGTAGTTTAGCACCAACAGAAAAACGTGAGGAGATTCGGCTGAGAATTGTTGTTTCGAACGATAGTGGGGATGATCAGGGCAGAGTTTGTGAGGTCGGTTGTCAATGAGGTCCTACACTCACCACCAGTTTTTTTGAACGGTTGGCAGTCGGTCCTGGAACGCGCCATGTTAGGACACTCTGGGGCCGTCGATTGAACGAGACGGGCGCAGGGGTGCGGCGCTCGTCATTGATGGTGACAAATGTAGGGTTTTTGGGGTAACACTGATTATGAAGCATGTTCGGGTGTCCATTAATACCGCGAAATGTTCTGCGATATTTTATTTGTAGAAATTTTTCAGATTAATGTGTTTCAACTAGCGGACTTAGGCGCGAGGTGGTTGAGGGCATGAACCAACGGTTCTTGTTCTTAGGTCAATAGCAGATAGGTTCATTAATGTTTCATTTTTTGCATAATGTCGTTCTGGATATAAGCATATAAATTTTTCATGATTCTACAGTTTATTTTACTCGTTTCTTTGTTGTCGAACTTGGCCACGTGTTGCCAGCATTCATAACGGTATTCACTGGATTTACCATTCGTTAATCATAGTATGAATAATGTGCAGTCATGAAGCCTGGGCTGGTTTGCACATGTTGCATTGCGGTTGCATAATACGCGGTTTCAACATGAACTTATCCGCATGGTACTGCACGTGTAGTAACACAAGTAATGTTTGAGAGAGAGAAAGGTAATATCCTTCCCTACTCCGGGTGTTAAATAGATGTGACAATAACTAAATGGTGTTAAGAGGCCACCATTCAGTAACATTCATTTTTAGCCATTTTAATCATTAGTCGATGTAACTGGCGACGAAGTGTTGTTTATGTTTCCGGTATGACGAGATACAAGAGATAGTGAGTGCTTCATGCAGATTTTGTCACTGAGAGTGGTAGTTTTCTTAAAAATAACAGATTTCATCTTTGTTTTGTCACAAGGAGTAATAGTTTTCTTAAATGTTTGGTCACAGAGCGTAATAGTTTTCTTAAATATTATCGAAATAAATCATAGTGATAGTTGAAATTCTCTCTTAGCGTTATTTAGTATCCTTTCATCCATACCACTGAGATAATGACTATATTCTATGAATTTTCAATCCAGGCATATCCATTGTATGCATTATGCACTTCATGCGACTAACTCAATTCATAGTATCGAAAAAAAGAAAGTCTTACCGTCCGTAATGTGCACGTATTGTTTCAAGGCCATTCACTGATGTTGCTTTATCCGTTGCTTCATTTCTAAATTAGAATACTATTTTTTCTAGTGGGTTTGATTACCCATATATCAATCTGTCGGGCCTAATTGAAAGAATTAGACACATAGTGGTAGAAATGGAAATCATGGAGCACTGTGTCCGCTTATATTAAAGGGAGATACTTCTTACATGAAAATTAATCAGCATAACAAACAAGGGCTAGACTTTCAAGGTGACGCAGGATTCAGAAGAGATGGCACAGTAAATTACCACAAAACGTACATGTGGTCTGACGCAAATCCTCGAGCAGTCATGGAGGTCAGGAATCAGGACTGCTTCAGTATCACTGTATGGGCAGAATTTGTTGATAGCAAATAAGGTCGTACCAGATTAACAGGTGCTGTGTATCATCAGTTTCTGCGATATGATATACCAGCAACTTTGGAGAAAGTTGCCCGTACAGAAAGACAACGACTGTGGTTTATGTACGAAGGGGCATCATTCCATTTTTTACGGATGGTGCCACCGTATTTCACAGCCACCTTTCATGGGCGATGGATTAACCAAACTGGTCCAGTTGTATGGCCTCCCCGTTCACCGGACCTGAATGGGTTTTATTTGTGGCTAGCGGTGCATTTAAAGGCATTGGCGTATGCGCAACCATCGGCGATTTGCAGACGTTACAGGAGTGTGTGAGGCAGTCCAAGTGGGGCCAGTTGTATGTGAAGAAAGAAAGCGTTATAGACACAACGAACAGGGGCAGAGGATGCTTGTAGAGGCGTGATAACCACGTGGATCTCTGCCTACAGCACCTACGTAAGATACACACAGGAATGACACAACACATTGATCTACATCTCAGTTCATATCATTAGTAGCTTCTTTCCATCTCCTTTTGACTATTAATATCTCCCGTACGAATATCTGACACTGTTTTCAAATAACGACTATACATGAAATAATGCATAAAGCCGGAAATTTCAAGATGATTTATACAGAGTAGTCGCAAATCTAGGAAACTGCAGCTAAATGTAGGAAAACCTGAAGAGGATCGACGCTTGGTGCCTGCTGCAGGAATTGACAGCTCAATCTCAACACAAACACATGCAACCTACCGTGGTAACGGAAATAAAAATTACTTATACAATGATTACACGATTGAAGAAGAATCACTGACGCTAGTCTTATCGATAAAATATCCAGGAACAAGCGTACGTAGTGATTTAAAGTACACTGGTCACATAAAACTAATCACAACTAAGGAAGATGCCAGACTGAGATTCATTGGCAGAATCCTTGGAAAATGGCTCACCCAAGGAAAAATCTCTTTCGATCAGTGCTTGAATATTGTTGATCAGTCTGGGATCGGTGTGTGATAGGACTGATAGAGGAAATACAGAAAGCCTAAAAACAAGAGCAGCAAGTTTCATTAAAATTCCATTTAGTAAGCGCGAAAGAATGACAGAGATACACAGCCGTCTCAAGTGGCAGACGCTGCAAGAGTAACGTTCTGCATCATGGTGTAGTTTACAGTTAAAGTTCCGAGAGCGTACGTACATAAAAGAGTCAACCAATATGTTGATTCCTCCGACGTACGAGGAAGGCCTCAAACCGATTTATATTATTTTTCCCATCACTCAAGCTGCAAAATTTCATACATCCTTACAGTTGCAAGTATGTAGTAGTTTCATTTAACAGTAAGTGCAGGAAAATCTCAAAAGAGTAGTCCCTGCACCACACAGCCTGTTTCGTAACCGCTGTCGTTACGTGAGCCTCTGCAGTAGACTTGGCCACTGTTTCTATGTTTCGATACAGTGTATCGATACCTGGAACTGTATCAGTGTTTCGGAACGGCTATGGTTCACTGTTTCGAAACAGTGGTGTTTCATTCCGCCCCTGTCTCGGATCTCGAGCCACACACAGAAACTGTATCGTTGTTTCAAAATAAGACTGTTTCAGCCCACCTGCGCCTGGAACGAACTAATTGTATCGAAACAGTGATGTTTCATTCCGCTCTGTGTCGGACGAGATTCGCGCTCGGCACAGATACTGAAACACAACATACCACTTCGTGAAACACTTTCAAGAGTGTCGAAATCTTTTGACAAGCAATAGCATGAAGCTTAAGATATCCGAAAATAAAGCTTCGTTTCTAGCTGACTGTCGTATTCCGAAATGGCGCTACATCTGCTTTATAAACACTAACCAAACAATAAAACAACGCATACTATTCACATTCAAAATAAATATGTGAAGATCATTCAGTTAAATTACACTTTTTTTATAACATACGCTTCTCTGTTCATGTACAGTAATCATATTAAGAAACGCAAGTAAGACTACAACATTTTAAATTAAAAAAAAGGCGTAGAGTGACAGTTATTAGACATGTACATAAATTTGATGTAGGTATAATTGCAAGCAATCTGTTTTACATATCACTGATAGTGTAATGGGGAACGGGAAGCATCGTAAATTTATAGTAACGGTTCGAAACACCTTGAAACACAAAATTTTTTTTCTGTTATATTTTGTTATTTATTCGAATTATTTGGCGTTATTTGTGAGTCTATAGTCACTGTGTCTATTATCCACAATGATTCCCTTTGTGTGCATGGAAATTAGCAGGATGGGTATATTAGCCATACTGATGGAATGTGGGAATCCCAGTAGCATATCTGTTGTTTCTGCAGTTTGCTCCCACCTCCAGTTCCGTTCGTGGTGGTTCTTCTGTCTTCAGCTAAGGCTTTCCTCAGCCAATTGACAAGTATGAAAGTCACACGACACAAAAGCAGCGCATTTGCTGCAGGAAATACGAAACTGCCAAGACGCCTAAGTGATAGTTTCATACTTTCTGCGATATGATTAGCGCTCTCGCACCTCATTTGTGTTTCTATGGACATACTTATACAGAAGACATTCAAGATGATAAAATGTGTAGCTTTATTAGATTACAAAACACAAACTGTTTCACTGTTTCGAAACACCGTATCGAAACATTACATTGTACTGTTTCATTTGTTTCGAAACATTTACGTGTTTCAGTTTGCCCATCTCTACTCTGCAGGTATTCATTGGTATCATTGGTATAATTATGTTTAGAGTGTGCACCATGTGCTCTTGCAACACAAGAATGCCTGTCCACAGAGGAGTCAGATAACCATGGCTGCGGTCACTGAAATGGAGCTCTAGCGTATTCTCCTGACTTGGCCCCGAAGTTAAAGGGATCAGAGCGCGAGATTACGTTGGGTATGGCAGTACCTGGTAACCCTTTTCAGCGATAGCAATGGTGGTTTTCCGCCTCTTAGGCCTGTGCCTGGAGCCCCATTTCAGCGATGATAGCAGTAGTTTTCCGATTCGTCTGGGGACGAGAGTTGCGGTGTTGCAAGAGAAAGTTTCTTGACGCACACTATGCTCACACTACAGCCAATCGCCTGTGAATATGCCGGCCGGGGCGGCCGAGAGGTTCTAGGCGCTACAGTCTGGAACTGCGTGACCACTACGGTCGTTGGTTCGAATCCTGCCTCGAGCATGGATGTGTGTGATGTCCTTAGGTTAGTTAGGTTTAAGTAGTTCTAAGTTCTAGGGGACTCATGACCTCAGAAGTTAATTCCCATAGTGCTCAGAGCCATTTCAACCATTTGAGGCTGTGAATATGTGCAGTGTTTACACGCTCCTTCGACACATAACACGTAATGGAGCGCTGTTCTTGATGATCACACAGCACGTTATCACCTCGGATAATGACAGCAGTAGGGAAAATATACTGTTCCGTGGAGGTATTACGCTTCTAGTGACGGTTAGACCGTGTGTGAAATGGCGCTTCGTGAACAGTAGAACAAAATAATATGTAAATCAATAGCAAACGCCCCTCGTATATGTCGCGATAGGATTATGCAGTTATCATAAGACGCACCCGAGTTCTCATAGAGGAGGCCTGCCGAAACTCGTCGCTCCTGCGAACAATTCCGTTTCGAACAGCGGAAGAGGGGAGTGACAGTAATGCACAAGGTACCCTCCACTACACACGGCGAGGTGGCATGTGGAGTTTAAATGTAGATGTAGATCAGCTATTTAGCCGGCCGGTGTGGCCGTGCGGTTCTAAGCGCTTCAGTTTGGAACCGCGTGACCGCTACGGTCGCGGGTTCGAATCATGGATGTGTGTGATGTCCTTAGGTTAGTTAGGTTTATGTAGTTCTAAGTTCTGGGGGACTGATGACCACAGATGTTAAGTACCATAGTGCTCAGAGCCAAGTGAACCATTTTTAGATCGGCTATTTCCTTCCCGCACTAAGCACTGCTTCGAAGCAGGAATTTCCGCAAGATTATTTTCAATAGGTTCTAGGAAATTCCTGGCATCACTAGCCCTTAATTGGAGAACTCGGCCACAGATGCCTTTTAGTACAGCAAGACCAACCCACCAGCTTCAAGTTAGACTAAAGTACTCCCCACAGGGAATCATACACCACCTCTTGTAAGCCTACTGTCATATCGCTGGCTTAGTTGTGGAGTATCTTTGCGGGCAGTCGCGACGGAGAGTCGAACGCCGGACACGGAACTCTTATGTTGTGTGGTGTGACAGGCATTGTTAGCATGGAAGTTGAAGTGTTGCTACAAGTGTTATTACAGTAAAGTGATAAAATAAGTAATGACTCAGAGGAAAGTGCGTCAAGAAGTGATTTAAAAATGTGCAGTGCTGCTGATAACGTATTTGTGTGTCCTCTCGTTGCGTGTCGTACCGTACTGTATCAATCATCCGCGCCGTGTTCGGTCTCTCAGAATGAACTAATTTGAATCAGCAAAAATTAGTTACTATAAAAGGGCTTGAGAACGTGCGTTCGATCATCGCGTTTCCGCATTATCAACAATCAGGCGCGCCGCGACGGGTACGCGCACGCTGGTACAAGTGAGAACTGAGAACTGAAAAATTAACTTTACGAACAGTATTTTAAACATAGCTGCGCAACAGCAACGGTTCCACGTAATAAGACTAAAAACAGCCCACCACTTGCAATGGATAAAGAAATCTTTACCTAGGTTTCGACAGATTTAAATCTGTCTTCTTCAGAAGGCGGTAATTTTACATTAATATGGAATGATGTATCATCGTCGTTTTTACAAATATCTGCATAGATCCATTAGTCCAAATTAAAATATAGCCCTGAAAATAGGGTTTGTCATGTAAATAAAAATTAGTACATGGATTTTGCAGAGCTCACAACATCAGAGCTCTGCAACATCCATGTACTAATTTTTATTTACATGACAAACCCTATTTTCAGGGCTATATTTTAATTTGGACTAATGGATCTATGCAGATATTTGTAAAAACGACGATGATACATCATTCCATATTAATGTAAAATTGCCGCCTTCTGAAGAAGACAGATTTAAATCTGTCGAAACCTAGGTAAAGATTTCTTTATTCATTGCAACCGGTCGGCTGTTTTTAGTCTTTTTACGAACAGTGCTATATCATTAATAGTGTCAAGGAGGACTATTGCCAGGTATCTGTATGTGTGACGAGCGTAAGAACTTTCGTTCGATCATTCAGCTTCCACATCATCGACAATCATCCGCGTCATGTCGGTTACGCGTACGCTCGTCTAAATGATATTTTGTGGACTGTTAATCCTCCATTAATTGGGATAACACTTCTGCATTGGAATGTAAACAGTGCAACCTGCGATTTTGCTTTAATCGTCTGAGAATATAGTTGTTCATACCAGACGTCGAACAGTGTTGTGTTTTAACGTTGAGTGGCTCCCCTTATTCGCTTGCATATTTTGGTTAAATACACTCCTGGAAATGGAAGAAAGAACACATTGACACCGGTGTGTCAGACCCACCATACTTGCTCCGGACACTGCGAGAGGGCTGTACAAGCAATGATCACACGCACGGCACAGCGGACACACCAGGAACCGCGGTGTTGGCCGTCGAATGGCGCTAGCTGCGCAGCATTTCTGCACCGCCGCCGTCAGTGTCAGCCAGTTTGCCGTGGCATACGGAGCTCCATCGCAGTCTTTAGCACTGGTAGCATGCGGCGACAGCGCGGACGTGAACCGTATGTGCAGTTGACGGACTTTGAGCGAGGGCGTATAGTGGGCATGCGGGAGGCCGGGTGGACGTACCGCCGAATTGCTCAACACGTGGGGCGTGAGGTCTCCACAGTACATCGATGTTGTCGCCAGTGGTCGGCGGAAGGTGCACATGCCCGTCGACCTGGGACCGGACCGCAGCGACGCACGGATGCACGCCAAGACCGTAGGATCCTACGCAGTGCCGTAGGGGACCGCACCGCCACTTCCCAGCAAATTAGGGACACTGTTGCTCCTGGGGTATCGGCGAGGACCATTCGCAACCGTCTCCATGAAGCTGGGCTACGGTCCCGCACACCGTTAGGCCGTCTTCCGCTCACGCCCCAACATCGTGCAGACCGCCTCCAGTGGTGTCGCGACAGGCGTGAATGGAGGGACGAATGGAGACGTGTCGTCTTCAGCGATGAGAGTCGCTTCTGCCTTGGTGCCAATGATGGTCGTATTCGTGTTTGGCGCCGTGCAGGTGAGCGCCACAATCAGGACTGCATACGACCGAGGCACACAGGGCCAACACCAGGCATCATGGTGTGGGGAGCGATCTCCTACACTGGCCGTACACCACTGGTGATCGTCGAGGGGACACTGAATAGTGCACGGTACATCCAAATCGTCATCGAACCCATCGTTCTACCATTCCTAGACCGGCAAGGGAACTTGCTGTTCCAACAGGACAATCCCGTGCTCTAGAAGGTGTAAGTCAACTACCCTGGCCAGCAAGATCTCCGGATCTGTCCCCCATTGAGCATGTTTGGGACTGGATGAAGCGTCGTCTCACGCGGTCTGCACGTCCAGCACGAACGCTGGTCCAACTGAGGCGCCAGGTGGAAATGGCATGGCAAGCCGTTCCACAGGACTACATCCAGCATCTCTAAGATCGTCTCCATGGGAGAATAGCAGCCTGCATTGCTGCGAAAGGTGGATATACACTGTACTAGTGCCGACATTGTGCATGCTCTGTTGCCTGTGTCTATGTGCCTGTGGTTCTGTCAGTGTGATCATGTGATGTATCTGACCCCAGGAATGTGTCAATAAAGTTTCCCCTTCCTGGGACAATGAATTCACGGTGTTCTTATTTCAATTTCCAGGAGTGTAATTTCAGGCAAGCCAGCAGCAGTGTAGAGCATAACAGAACGACCGCCGCGGGATTATCAGGTACGTGGTGTGGACAGGGCACACGGTCAAGAAAAGCAACGGTCATGAAACGAGAAGTCAGTTTAAGGCCGCCCCCCGCCCCCCACCGCCCCACCCCACCGCCCATTCGTACTCCCGGGCGTGTTACACTCTGTCGGTCTCAAAAGCTAAGAGGACTGTCGCTTGGTGTGTCCACAAATGAAATGTTACAAACTTGCAGTCACTACTTGGCTCAGGACATCAAAATAGAAAGAAAAATTCTTCAATTAGAGCAGTACAGACTTACTGCACACTAACAACACTGTTATTAAACCTGAGGTCACGAAGATTTAATAGTAGCTACCATAGATACGAGTTGTGAGATAGTGTATCTTTATTGATTCCATTCACTGTTCACAATTCTTTTGCTTATAGCACTTAAAGAAAGTACATTGTTAGCATATCTCACGTGCTACCAAGAGTTATTTTCTCAACAAAAAGTGTAAAGAAAATAAATGTGAGAGGGGGAAGCCAAGTTTTCAGGTGAATTTGAAACTGATTTGAACTACATCGTTGCCGGCCGGAGTGGCCGTACGGTTCTAGGCGCTACAGTCTGGAGCCGAGCGACCGCTACGGTCGCAGGTTCGAATCCTGCCTCGGGCATGGATGTGTGTGATGCCCTTAGATTAGTTAGGTTTAATTAGTTCTAAGTTCTAGGCGACGGATGACCTCAGAAGTTAAGCCGCACAGTGCTGAGAGCCATTTGAACCATTCTTGAACTTCATTGTTGCGTGTTATTTTGCAACTGGTGCCGCGTTAGTAGCCTCGTACTCATTCGAAAGGTGGTACGGAAACGCGCCGCTGAATAGTTTCCGCTTCACCGATAGGGAGAGGCAGTTTGTAGAGATGGGCAAAACTGTTCTTTTCAGAGATTGGATGAGAACTGTTCACTCCCTGAAATGAATTAGCTCTTTTACATGACTCACCACTCATTTACAATAGAAAATAAATGGAAGGCACATTGCCCTTTAAACTTGGTTTATTCCAGTACTATACCTGTATTTTGATCTTATTTGATCCTATTTTGAAGTAACACAGATAATGAGTAAGAATTTTGTATTGTTTATTGAAATTTCCACGATATGATAAAGTTTTTGATTATTGATTTATTTTGCACTATCGTGGTTTTTTGGGTGATCGGAAAATGTTGTAACTTGAGATTTACATTAACAATATATTTGGCTATAATGTATTAAAATTTCATTAACCTCATACAATTACATCGCAAGCCATATATTTTTAAAGTGAACGTTTCCTTCCGAAGACGCCTAAAATCGCAAAATCCGTACCAGAATAAGAAAAAAAAATATAAATTTGACTGTAAAACGAAAGTGCTGCATATAGCCTTACGCAGAATAAAACAAGGAAAATATTGGTGTATCACATTTTGCGATACGTTTATCGGTTCGCTCGTAATTAAAGCGTAAATTCGAGTGTCCATAATAAAAATCCTATAGTAAGAGGAGTCGTCAGGAACCTAATCTAATCAGTTTAAACGAATAAAAATAAAATAAAAACAATTGATGTATACATAACATAATAATGTAATATACATAGCGGTATAACTACGAAGAACAATATCCAGTAGGGACGAACTCCGATGCAGAGGCGCTGAGTCGAGCAGGTCCAGCCGCGAGCTGTATTACTGCGTGAGCTGAGACCACAGAGACCAGAGCGACACCTGAGTTGCTTTGCTCAACGCTTTGGCTAGAGTCGAGAACGGTGGGGTGAGCGTTGAGCAGGCGAGTTCCGAGGGTGTGGAGAGCGGTGAACTTACCCGCTCCGAGACAAATCGTCCGTTCCCTTGCGAGCAGGTTGTTGCAAGTAGTTCCTATGTTATCCGCTAGGTGGCTCTCTGTCCTGTTGCTCGCATCAACTTCCCAGAGGGCAGGATGTGCGACTAAAACGATCGCCGACAGAGTGCGATGCGAAGTTAAGGTGCGCCAGATACTGCACGCGGCAGACGACGCACAGAGGCGGCACGGCATATGTGAAACACAAAATCCAATGGGGCACTGCACAATGCAGGCAGCCAATGTAGAAGCAGGGCAGAAGCCGGCGCTGGCTGTGTTGTGTGGCGTGCACTGTGCTCTGTCCAGCAGAGGCGCTGCTGATATGCTCCGTCTCTCTCTCTCTCTCTCTCTCTCTCTCTCTCCCTGCCGTGGGAAACGTTTGGAGCTACCGTTCTTTTTTTCTGAATCACTGATTGTTCACTCCTTTGAAAGATTCAACTCTATGAATTAGTTCAAGAGCGGATCCCCCATCTCTAGCAGTTTGGTAAGAGGCCCACTGTTTGCTCTTCCCGAGTCATAACGCGCTAAGTGGCCACGGAGCTGGCGCAGCGCTGCTACGAGGCCAAACAATGCGAGCGATGCTGATGCTGGATGTTGATTGGACGGCACCTCCGCCCGGTGTTATTTGATTCCCCTGCGAGCCGTCTGCACGGCGCGGCGTGCGTCGCTTTCAGAGCGGCGCGCGCCGTGCAGAGTGCGAGTCCGCATCGACCAAAGCGGCCGCCTTCGTGCCGGGAACTCTGGCCTCGCGTTAATCTGCGCCTACCTTGGCTCCGGACGGCCTCTGTTGCCTTCCGCCGGGTGATGGGGCGTAGCCTGGTACTCAAGCTCACAAAAGGGACAGCGCTTACCAGCCGCCTCCGGTTCCCTCCATATTTGTACACTACTAGGCATTAAAATTGCTACACCACGAAGATGACGTGCTACACACGCTAAATTTAACCGACAGGAACAAGATGCTGTGACAGGCGAATGTTTAGATTTTGAGAGCATTCACACAAGGTTGGCGCCGGTGGCGACACCTAAGACGTGCTGACACGAGGATAGTTTCCAACCAATTTCTCATACACAAACGGCAGTTAATCGGCATTGCCTGGTGAAACGTTACTATGATGCGTCGTGGAGAAATGCGTGCCATCACGTTTCCGACTTTGCTGAAGGTCGGATTGTAGGCTATCGCGATTGCTGTTTAACGTATCGCGACATTGCTGCTCGCGTTGGTCGAGATCCAATAACTGTTGGCAGAGTATGGAATCGGTGGGTTAAGAAGGGAAATACGGAACGCCGTGCTGGATCCCAACGGCGAACTAGCAGTCGAGATGACAGGCACATTATCCGCATGGCTGTAACGGATCGTGCAGCCACGTCTCGATCCCTGAGTCAACAGATGGGGACGTTTGCAAGACAACAACCATCTGCAGGCACAGTTCGACGACGTTTGCAGCAGCATGGACTATCAGCTCGGAGACCATGGCTGCGGTTACCCTTGACGCTGCATTACAGACAGGAGCGCCTGCGATGCTGTTACTCAACGATGAACCTGGGTGCACGAATGGCAAAAGGTCATGTTTTCGCATGAATCCAGGTTCTGTTTACAGAATCATGATGGTCGCTTCCGCGTTTGATGACATCGCTGTGAACGCGTGTATTCGTCATCGGCATACTGGCGTATCGCCTGGCGTGGTAGTATGGGGTGCAACTGGTTACACATCTCTCGGTCACCTCTTGTTCGCACTGAGGGCACTTTGAACAGTGGACGTTACATTTCAGATGTATTACGACCCGTGGCTCTACCCTTCAATCGATCCGTGCGAATCCCTTCATTTCAGTAGGATAATGCACCGCATATTGCAGGTCCTGTACGGGCCTTTCTGGATACAGAAAATGTTCGACTGCTGCCCTGTCCAGCCCATTCTCCAGATCTCTCACCAGTAGAAAACGTCTGGTCAATGGTGGCCGAGCAACTGGCTCGTCACAATACGCCAGTCACTACTCTTGTCGATGTGTGGTATCGTGTTGAAGCTGGATGGGCAGCTGTACCAGTACACGCCATCCAAGCTCTGTTACACTCAATGCCCAGGCGTATCAAGGCCGTTATTACGGCCAGAGGCGGTTGTTCTGGGTATTGATTTCTTTGGATCTATGCACACAAATTGCGTGGAAATGTAATCACATGTCAGCTCTAGTATAATATATTTGTTGAATGAATACCAGTTCATCATTTGCATTTCTTCTCGATGTAGCAATTTTATTGGCCAGTAGTGTAGTATACGCAGGGCTTAGCTATAAATGAATAACGGAAGTGGGAGATTCATATGGAAAAGCGTTTAGAAAAAAAGAAAAAAATATATTTTTTTATTCCTAGCCTTTACTTTACATCGCAGATATACCGTCATAATGATCACCGTATTGTTACACAGGGAGTTGTCGTAAGAGCGTGCAGAAATTTAACAGGACGTAGAGGATGCTCCACTCAACTCTTTGGGGTAGGGAACTTGGCGTCGGAGAAGCCGGCTTAAGGAAATAATAGGAATAAAAATCGCATTACTCTTAACTCTCTGCTTTAAATTGGTTACGGTTATCTGACAATGCCACCACTGGCACAATGAACATACCACTTGTACTGTATCTTACAAAATATGCTGAGACTAGCGGCCCCCAACCTCACTGCAAGCGTGACATCGTCAAACAACCTTCAGACGCATCCTGACAAATATCCCTGATGTGTTTCGTATCACATCACAGTCAGTTACAATTCTGGCAACTAATTACATCTCCATGTATTAAAATCCATGGAGAAGAAATAAAAACTTTCAGGTTCGCCGATGACATTGTAATTCTGTCAGAGACAGCAAAGGACTTGGAAGAGCAGTTGAACGGATTGTATGGTGCCTTGAAGGGAGGATATAAGATGAACAGCAACAAAAGCAAAACGAGCATAATGGAATGTAGTCGAATTAAGTCGGGTGATGTTGAGGGAATTAGATTAGGAAATGAGACACTTAAAGTAGTAACGGAGTTTTGCTGTTTGGGGAGCAAAATAACTGATGATGGTCGAAGTAGAGAGGATATAAAATGTAGATTGGCAATGGGAAGGAAAGCGTTTCTGAAGAAGAGAAATTTGTTAACATCGAGTATAGATTTAACTGTCAGGAAGTCATTTGTACGGAGTGTAGCCATGTATGGAAGTGAAAAAAGGACGGTAAATAGTTTGGACAGGAAGAGAATAGAAGCTTTCGGAATGTGGTGCTACAGAAGTATGCTGAAGATTAGATGGGTAGATCACATAACTAATGAGGAAGTATTCAATAGGATTGGGGAGAAGAGAAGTTTGTGGCACAACTTGACCAGAAGAAGGGATCAGTTGGTAGGACATGTTCTGAAGCATCAAGGGATCACCAATTTAGTATTGGAGGGCAGCGTGGAGTGTAAAAATCGTAGGGCGAGACCAAGAGATGAATACACTAAGCAGATTCAGATGGATGTAGGTTGCAGTAGGTACTCGGAGATGAAGAAGCTTGCACAGGATAGAGTAGCATGGAGAGCTGCATCAAACCAGTCTCAGGACTGAAGACCACAACAACAGCAATACAGTGGGGGCAGATACACAAGTGACTTTAGGGATCTTCATGGGAAATAATCAAGGTGGTTTAGGTCAGTTGATCTCGCTGGCCATGGAATAGGACCTCCTCTTCCAATCCAGCGAACGGGAAATAGAGAATTGAGATGGATGCGGACATCCACACTGAAGTGAGGCGGTGAGCCGACTATTTGTATCGTATTTCATTTTCCCACGAAACAACGTGCTATGAATCAACGACGCAACACAACCACCATATGTGTAAGTATAATAATAATAATGTCGTGTAACTAGGGCCTCCTGTCGGGTAGACCGTTCGCCTGGTGCAAGTCTTTCGATTTGACGCCACTTCGGCGACTTGCGCCTCGATGCGGATGAGTTGATGATGGGTAGAACAACACAACACCCAGTCCTGGAGCGGAGAAAATTTCCAGTCCAGCCGGGAATCGAACACGGGCCCTTAGGATTGACATTCTATCACTCTGACCACTCAGCTACCGGGAGCGGACTATGGGTAAGTGAAGTAAACAAAACCTGCATCATGACTTCCCGGTAATCAATCTCGTGGTCATTGTTTCCTTACAGGAAATAAAGAACGTACATGTAAATAAATAGCACATTACGTGTAAACTTGTACGTCTGTTGGTTGTAAATAAGTTGGATAACAGTAATGCTAGACGAAGCGGTAGACAAGTTTACTCCATATCTCATTAAGCTGGCTTTTCTGGCCCCAGGTTCCCCGCCTTAAAATGTTCAGTGGGGCATTCTCTATGCGCTGTTGCATTTTTTCACGCTCTTACGCTAACACACTGTATATGTCCGACAGTTCTGAAGGTTATATTATTCTTCCAGAATCAAGTTTTTACTCCATTTAGACCACGAGCACTGCATCACTTGAGCATATGACTTATTATATTTCATTCTGTGTGATGCGGAGAATATAAGTATGTCAACCTAATAGTATTTCCTGAAGTGATTTTGTATGGTCAACGGCTGTGGCCTATATTTTTCTTGCGCATAGTTATCTTGATCACTTTTTCTGTCAGCACTTCTGCTATGGCTAGTGTTGGTAAATAATCTGAACTACATTTACGGTAAGTTATTTCTTTTTAATTACATTAAGCTACAGTTATTATACGTTTCTAATAAAGGATGAGAATGTATAGTTCATTCAAAATTTCGTAGTTGAGAAAATGACAGTATATTTTCCAAACACAATATTATTTTAAATCCAAAATTTAAAATGTTACGTAAATTCTAGTAAAAATAATTTTAATGTGACTGCATATCAGACATAAATTATTTCTGTGCGGCACATGTATCCAAACTTATTATCGGACACCACATGTAAACAACTGTATATCTAGTTATCGGTGGGAATATGATACTAGGTAAGTCGCCATTGTGGTGAGAGGTTATTACTGTATGCTGTGACATCATCACACCATGCCTTAACGTTTTTATTCTGTGGTATTTTATTTGTGACATGCTCGTGTTCTCTGCCACTTTTTATTACAATTTGACGCAACAGTACTCGACTTCCAGTGTTACAAAAGCATGTACCTCCAATAATGTTACCAGGTATGTTCTAATGTTTCTGTAGTGTACAAGGTGGTTATATGAAATCGTACGCGTTTGAACAACCTTCAGTTGGGATGTTTGTTTTTATAAGTTTGAGACCTGACTATGCTAGAGTAGATCTGTCGAAATTGAAAATAGTTATAGAAGGAATTATTAGCGATCTTGGAAATTTTGATTTTTCGAGATTAATACCAACATACTGCATTTATTAATATTTTCGCAAAAGTACTGAAAAGAAAAGGTAAAGTAAAATTTGAGATTGGAAATAAATTTCCAGGCAGAGACTGTAAGATGTACACTGTTACTTCATACATGAAATTACATATTTTTACTTTTTTACAGCTGACGGTTTTCACGTGTTCGGGTTCTATTCATTTTAAAAACATGGGAAGCAATTATTTTCTCGGCATTTAGCACCCTTTGTAAGTGTCGATTTTCTAAAATTACAATGTTGGTTTTAAGTTTCTGTAGAAAACCAAACTTGGTTTATATTCAGTAAAGGTTCTTTATTGTGACACATCACTACTCCAAATATTGTGTCGCATACCTGTTTTTTGATACAGTCCCCACTGGATGTGATTTCTTCTTATCTCTTATTGATATAAGAGAAGTTCTGAACTTTTTTGACACTTTCTTTACCTGACGATAAAATTCGCAGGGTTTCTCTAGGGGAGTGCGTTTGGCAGAATCAACTCGGAAAATTTAATTGTATAATTGTGGAATTTTTTGTCCTCGCCACAAGTGAGTTAAGAGAATATATTTGTTTTTCTGTAGGCTGGGATTCATCACACGTGCTAAAAATTTTTTATGTGAGACTGTTGTTCAGTTTCCCAGACTTTTTTCCATTCTCATCTTTCGTTTATTCAATCCACGGTACAGAATTTTCCATTTCCTTGTACTGTCATTCCTTTTATGAAAATTTTAATGAATATGATACGTTGAACATTATTTCTATTTATTTGTAGTACAAGCAACCCAAAAATTGAAAAATAAAAAAGATTTCGTGTTGGGACTCGATCCCACAATCCTGGTATTGGTTTTCAGTACTCTTTTCACACCCTCCTGTGATACTTCGATACCCACACAAAATATGAATATTTTATTGTTCCGTAAATTGGTAGAACAGGAAATCTTATAGGATACTATGTGTCTGTCTGCCTGTCTGCCTGTCTGTCCGACTGTGAGAAACGCTTTGTCTCAGGAACGCTTAGACGAATCCATTTCAAATTTATTTCGCGTAGTAAAGTGTAAGGTCCTTTGATGGTGCATAAAATTGAAGCTTTTAAGGCAATGCACGTATGGCTCTTTTTGTAGAATATTTTGATGATCGTCAACTCTCTGATGGAAATCGTCAAATTTGGCAGAAAGAATGATTTCACAGCACAAGTAAAGAAAAATCAGAAAATTATTTATCTGTAATTATATCGCGCAAGAAATATTTCTTTTGTCTTTTGTTATCGGAGTTCAAACTTTAAACGCGCTGGAGAGTCTTGGAATTCCCGGGACGGATATCTCTGCCAGTGTCAATGTCAATAACAGATTCTCGATTTCCAGGATGGCTGAAATGCCTATATACACAATTAAGTTTGTACAGAACACTTAGAGCGCAAGTCCTACACACACTTACTCAATTATTTTCCTAACGTTCGGTTCTCTGGAATTCCCAGTTCTGTCACTATCGTTTCTGGCCATGTCCTGCGTATACCATAAATGTGGACGAAGTCGTTGATGAGGAGAAGGCACTGTTCCTTTGTGGATTAGCACCAGGAGGACCGTGACCTGTTTGGGGCAGAGATCAGAAATCTGTCCAGTTTTGAGAGCTGAAAGCTATACAGGCCTCTTTCATTCTCACTATAGTTGCAAGACATAATCCAGACTTACTGTCGCTTGGAACAGCGACCAACACAACCAGATAATATATACATTTAATTCTGCATTTTGTTAACTTTTGTTTGCCCTATTGGCTGCCGGTTTTAGGTGTGTAAAATACCCAAGGTGCAACAGTACGACGCCTCTGAGAATGTTGGTGTGCAGGAGTGAAATGCGTGACGTAGCACGGAATGGCAGTGGCACGATCTGCTGTTGTAGTGTAGCACTGCAAGGACGGAAGTGATCTACACTCGGGATCGGGTGGCTCCTAGTGAAGCTGTGATTTGTGAGATTGTGGAGGTTGTAAGACAAAAATTAAACTCATGCATCTGCAGATTTTCTCCGTAAGAGGAAATGTGACACTTTCAAAAAGTCCGATTCTGTAATTCTGATATTAGTTGGGAAACACACAAACTTCGTTCAGTGGAAACAAAATGGTTGTAGTGTAATAGATATACAGTGTACAGGAAACACTTCGACAAATATACACATGCATACGTACATAGTTCTATTCTGTCTCCCTCCTCTACACATACGCATACACACACGCACACATACACACACACACACACACACACACACACACACACACACACACACACACACACGTTGAACCGTCGGCGGCTCATGTTCCCGCCATCATGTATTTTACACCCTGTTTTTAACATACTTCCACCTCACTACGTTAATTTAAAGCACTGTTGTCACTGAGTTTTTGCTTTTCCTGACCGTGAGAGGCGCTAACAGCGCATATAAATTGATACCCCCTCTTAGTATCCTTGCTCGACTGCTAGTACTTCCCGGTCCCGAGTTTGGCGGCCAGTTGGTTGGAACGCTTCTGGAGCGAAGTCCGGACCTGGCAGTAGGAGAGTTGCAATGCGGCACTAGTGCAGTCGGGTCAGAGCTGTGAGGTCTGCGTCGACGTGGCTCGCCCGACCATTGCCGCCACGCCTCACTTGAGCCGGGCCGCGGTCTTGGTGGATCGTCGGTCGGTCGTCCTACCAGGCGACACGTTTTAGCTGGCCGATCGTTCACGAGTCGGCTGTGTGTGTGCATCTACTCCCGATTTGTCTTTGTGCGTGCTTTGTTACTGTTGCGTATCGGTCAGGTCTTCCAGCAAGTATTTGTCAGGTTGTGTGTGACGACTATTTTACATGTTATCGGCATTCTGAGCGTAGTCAGTCTGTTGGTGTTGGCCAGGGAGGATATCTCCGTGCTGTGCAGTTGGCTAGGTCAGCAGGTTGTCCCTGCGCAGTGTCGGAGCGTGTGTGGAGCAGTCGGATCGCTACGAGCTTCGTGGCTCACCGACCCAGGACGTCAAAGTCGAGTAGTGTGTTAAGTAAGAAACTTCCTGGCAGATTAATACTGTGTGCCCGAACGAGACTCGAACTCGGGACCATTGCTTTTCGCGGGCAAGCGCTCCACCGTATGAACTACCGAAGCACGACTCACGCCCGGTACCGACAGCTTTACTTCTGCCAGTATCTCGTCTCCTACCTTCCGAACTTTACAGAAGATCTCCTGCGAATCTTGCAGAACTAGCACTCCTGATAGAAAGGATACTGCGAAGACATGGCTAAGCCACAGCCTGGGGGATGTTTCCAGAATGAGATTTTCATTCTGCAGCGGAGTGTGTGCTGATATGAAACTTCCTGGAAGATTAAAACTGTGTGCGCGACCGAGGCTCGAACTCGGGACTTTTGCCTTTCGCGGGCAAGCGCTCTACCATCTGAGCTACCGAAGCACGACCCACGCCCGGTACTCACAGCTTTACTTCTGCCAGTATCTCGTCTCCTACCTTCCAAACTGTACAGAAGCTCTCCTGCGAACCTTGCAGAACTAGCACTCCTGAAAGAAAGGATACTGCGGAGACATGGCTAAGCCACAGCCTGGGGGATGTTTCCAGAATGAGATTTTCACTCTGCAGCGGAGTGTGTGCTGATATGAAACTTCCTAGAAGATTAAAACTGTGTGCCGGACCGAGGCTCGAACTCGGGACTTTGGCTTTCGCGGGCAAGTGCTCTACCTCTGAGCTACCGAAGCACGACCCACGCCCGGTACTCACAGCTTTACTTCTGCCAGTATCTCGTCTCCTACCTTCCAAACTTTACAGAAGCTCTTCATATCAGCGCACACTCCGCAGCAGAGGGAAAATCTCATTCTGGAAACATCCCCCAGGCTGTGGCTAAGCCATGTCCCCGCAGTATCCCGTCTTTCAGGAGTGCTAGTTCTGCAAGGTTCGCAGGAGAGCTTCTGTAAAGTTTGGAAGGTAGGAGACGAGATACTGGCAGAAGTAAAGCTGTGAGTACCGGGCGTGAGTTGTGCTTCGGTAGCTCAGATGGTAGAGAGCTTGCCCGCGAAAGGCAAAGGTCCCGAGTTCGAGTCTCGGTCGGGTACACAGTTTTAATCTGCCAGGAAGTTTCATATCAGCGCACACTCCGCTGCAGAGTGAAAATCTCATTCTGGAGTGTGTTAAGTACCCAACCCGCGTCCGTTCATGTTGTGTCGTTCGTTTCGGTGGTTCACTGTTGGGGAGATTTTCCTGTGAGCAACACGAAGTGTTTGTAGTGGTGAAATCGAGCCGCCGTGTGGTGGATTTAACTACATTCGTTCAGCACAATTCAAAAGTACCAGCGAAATTTTCTGCCTTGTGAACGTTAGTGTTCTGGTTACCTGCCCTGGCCACTGACGTAAATTCAGGCAGTGTTCCTTTTTGGTGAAGTTAACTATATTACCTTACTTCAAATTCAAGTGTACCAACGGAATTTTCTGCCTTGTGGCCGGTAGTGTTTCGGTTACGTGTCCTGTCCACTAACGTAATTTCACACAGCGTCCTTTCCTCACCTGTTGTCGCTGTCCAGCATCGTGTGTAGTTTTGACAGCTTGATATATATTTCATTGTGGATAATCACGTCCGTAGCCGGCCGGGGTGGTCGAGTGATTCTAGGCGCTACGGTCTGGAACCGCGCGACCGCTACGGTCACATGTTCGAATCCTGCCTCGGGCATGGATGTGTGTGACGTCTTTAGGTTAGTTAGGTTTAAGTAGTTCTAAGTTCTAGGGGACTGATGTCTTTAGAAGTTAAGTCCCATAGTGCTCAGTGCCATTTGAACCATTGTTGAATCACGTCCTTAACTGTATGGTCTTTGATTTTTTTATGTACCGATTGGTGGCTAGCAAGTCCTTTGGTCGGTCGGTCCGTGACTGTCCCTTGGTTGGGTTACCGACGGATCAAGTGTAGTTGGGCCCACTACCTGTCTCACCTAAGTGAACGTTAATGTTTCGAGGGCAGGCCCCCCTCCCCTTCTCCCCCCTCCCCAGGAGACGTCTGAGTGCGATATTCTATACTGTCATTTTCATGAGTTTTTAATGGTCTGTTGGTAAACTACTATAGACAATGCTTTAAAAGAAAAATGTTTTTATTGTATTTTATGTAGATCAATTTAAGTAATTCAATTGTGGGCCTTATTCTTGTATTTAGTTATTCTCGTTGCGTTGCCTTTTCATTTAGTCTGCGCTCGGCCATAGAAAACTTAATGGTTAAGGTATTTTTATATTTTTAGAAAATCAACTGTGGGCCTTCAGCCGCTTAAAGCCTTATTCTCCAAATTTCCTCTTAAGCAGAAACATTGCGGCCTCTGCCTTAAAAGATTATGGTAATACATTTTTAAATTTTTGAAGTTTAATTGTGGCCTTCAGCCATTTGTATTGCACAATATATATGGTTGTTCTATCCACTTTTGCCTTGAGGCTTTCCGCGTAGCTGTTATATATATATATATATATATATATATATATACATATATATATATATGTATAAAATTTATCTTGTTGCTTTTAAGGTTTCTTGTTTGGAGCTCTTCAGCCATGAAAGAACTGAATTTTCAAACTCGTAGTTGTAAAGGTTCGGCTATGTGCCATTTTGGTTTAAAGGTGTTATTAAGTTACAATTAATTACAATCTTAAGGTGGTGAAACTGATCGTCACCTTATTTGGCCCTTTCCACACCTGTTCTGCCCAATCACTGCTACCCGAGTAATCAAGATGTGATTGACGAATTTCGATTATGGTATTCTGGTGACAGTGTTTCACGAATTCAGTGTCTTAAAGGAATCAATATAAAATTATTCATACCTCTCTTATTAATTTCTTCCTTTGAACTTTCACTCATTTGGTGACCTGATGTACGAAAATATAACGAAAATAAGTTATGTAAACTGATGTTCTTATTTCCATTGTAGTTTGATCTCAATGTAACTCTGTCTGGCAGGGTGTAATTGATGTATTAATATTATACGAACGAAAAAGAGAAGCAATGGAGGAGCGAGAAGGTTTCCAGGGTTTTTCTTGGACGATTGGAGACGTTCGGTTTGAATCTGGTGGTGTGTCATGAAATTGTGAGGGAAAGAACAGTTTTGCCACACTGGGAAGGAGGAGGAAATCGGAAGGCGACACAAGTGGCTATACCCAGGCTGGGAAAGTCATTACTTACGAAAAGAAAGACGAATTAAAGTGAAGCGTTTCAGAAGGTGACTGCTGCATTCCGGCTGCCACTATTTGTTACATGCCGAGAGGGAAACGTGGATCATAAATCGACGCAGAGGAGGACGTGCAAGAATAGAAGACAGCTGGGGAAGTGAGAAGAAATACCAAGTAACAATATTTATCTCATAATGTAGTTCAGGAAGAAGATATGAAGGGACGTCACCAATTTCAGAATCAACAGCCATCAAATTGCCAGACTATAGCTCACTGAAGCAGCAAAATAAACATTTATGTGATAATAATAATAAGCGTATGGCATTGGTGGTCGGGAGACCCCTAGCGGGCGGTTCGGCCGACTCTCCACAAGTTCTTTAACGCCACCACGGCGACTTGCGAGTGAATGAGGATGAAATGATGATGAATGACACAAAAAACAACCAGTTATCTCGAGGTAGAGAAAATCCCTGACCCAACAGCGAATCGAACCCAGGACCCCATGCGCGAGAAAGCAAGAATACTACCGCAAGACCACGAGCCGCGGACTATCTTATGTGATAACTGTGGCCAATACAGAGATATTTAGATGTACTACTCTGAAACTGAACTCATGGATCTGTGGCGATGCGGGGTGGGTCGTGCTGCTATGGTATAGAAGTGGATGTGTGGTGGGTTCTGGAGGCGGTGGCGCTTGCCGAGGGTGGCTACGAAAACTCAGCTGCAATATATACCACATTTCATTTAGCCTTCAGCTACAATGTTGGATTGCTGCGACACCCCAGGTAGGCCCTCCGCAATCACTTGTTCGACCGGCACTGCCGTTGATGTCGGAAGTTTGCAACGGCGGGATGGCGGCTTGACGTCCACATCCTGCTTTGCTAATACAGTTTACCCCATTTGGCATAGCGTGTTACTGACTAGCGCCAGTGACGCAAACGTCGTCTAGATTTCAGGCGTCCACAGCTACTGGTCTAGAAGCTCGCCCTGGTGCAGTACCACCCTGGCTCCGAACCGCTGTCCTCGAAAGCCGGGGTTCGGTTGCAATCGTGGGGCTTGGGTCGGCTCACCAGTCGTTTCGTCCCAAGTCGAAAGGTGCAGAGTTTGAACTGTGCACTGGTCGGCTGCTTGGTGGCTTATAATGTGACGGAGATTTGCGTGGGCCCAATGTCGTGGACGATGCTGCCATACAGCGCATAGCTGTGCTAGTATGATAGGGTATTTACAGTGTTTAATAGCAAACCTTTTGTGCCGATTCACTGCATTCATGCACCCGCAGATTAACGCCTTCGTGTCTCAGTAGCGTGGAAATACTCCACAGGCCAGGTCGTAGTCCAGGGCGTTTCTGCAATTTTATCACGATTGCGTGGCTCGGTCCGGCCACCTTGTGATGTACAAGCAGTTTCGTTTGTGAAATTACATATCAGCGCCTCCACGCCCGCATGTTTGATTCACATATGGCTGTAATTGAGCTGCTTCTCTCTCAGTAATGCCCAAATTACCGATAGCGTTACTGTCCTCTGTAACCTGAACTGTAGATTGTTTGTTTTAAACTGTATTCCAAATGTGTTAGGGCCCAGCTTCCGATCGTTAATTCGAACTCTGTATTAAACAGACTCTCTGTTCCACAAAAGTGCTAATAAACGGTGGTCCAACGATAAGAAAGCGTATCTATGTTTGCGACCCTAATCCGACGTCTGCCGCTACTGCAAAGCACTCGTCCATTGAACAATATCTTTGTTCGTGACCCTAACCCGACGTCTCCTGTACAAATCATCTAAAAATCTGTTTACAGGGTTTTATACAAAGTGTGACGCCTCAGAGCTGGCACAAGTTCTTATTTTCAGCTTTGCTCAACATTTTGGAAATCGACGAAACTGCTTTCGCCATTTTAGCAGCAGATCAGTAATATTCTCGCAACAGCAGAGCTTCAGAGACTATGATGCTGTCAGCACGGGGTAGGAAGTAACTGAAGTAACACCTCAGCAATCCACACGTGGACTTCCCGTTCAAAATGGTTCAAATGGCTCTGAGCGCTATGGGACTTAACATCTATGGTAATCAGTCCCCTAGAACTTAGAACTACTTAAACCTAACTAACCTAAGGACATCACACAACACCCAGTCATCACGAGGCAGAGAAAATCTCTGACCCCTCCCGGAATCGAACCCGGGAAACCGGGCGTGGGAAGCGAGAACGCTACCGCACGATCACGAGCTGCGGACTGGACTTCCGGTAGCTAACGGTTGCACATCAATAATCATCGCTAGAACAGCACTTAAAGAGCTTGTGTACTTATGTCTATTTATATATTTCATTGTCCGCCCCCGGTAGTTGAGTGGTCAGCGCGACAGAATGTCTATCCTAAGGGTCTGGGTTCGATTCCCGGCTGGTTCGGAGATTTGATCCGCTCAGGCACTGTGTGCTGTGTAGTCCGAATCATCATCATTTCATCCCCATCGACGCGCAGGTCTCCGAAGTGGCGTCGAATCGAAATACTTGCACCCGGAGAACGATCTATCCGACAGGAGATCCTAGTCACATGACATTTACATTTTACATTGCATACATTGGTTGTAAGTGTGAGTGTTGGTGTGTCTGTGTTACATAGGTTAGTTCAGTTATCGGTAAGGAGTATAGCAAGCTGTTAGACAAAGTTTAAAATCTTCTCGGTTTTCAGGCAACGTCATATTTCCTTCTAAAACAATCGACATTTCGATGCCTCTGCTGGGATCCCCTTCGGGATGTTCAACAATGGACGCCGAAACATCCTGAAGAAGATCCCAGCAGAGAGGATCGAAATATCTATTATTTTTGAAGGAAATATGACGCGGCCTAAGAACCCTGGAAATTTTAACTTTAATGACAACGGGAATGAAAGCCTGCAGACTTACACAATGCTGGTACATATTTTCATATGTACATTCACTCAGGTCGAAAGCTATTTGAACTTAAGTGGCACTGATTGAAGGGGCGTGGCATCTCAAGTAATATTAACCAGCCAGTTTTTGTTATATATATATATATATATATTGTATCGAGCTACTACATGCTTGTGAAAGTATAGTTTGTTTCGGAATTTAAATTTTTATTCTGGGTGGGAAGTGTGCAGGCTACGCATAGATTTGTTGATTACAGACGTACCATTCTGTGAACCACATCAACTGTTTACAAGCTCCACGAACATCCATGAAATGGCCCTACCTAATCAGGAAACAAGCGTGGTGATGCATTAGTTTTGGATGGAGAGAGAGAGAGAGAGATAATGAGAGAGAAGGTAATTAGGACCGTTTTAAATGTATTAGTAAATAATACTCGTCGTGTTCATCAGTTGTGTATGTAGCAGCAATCAGGGCTTAATTTCGGCCAGAATGCGCTGGAACGGCGTGCCAGTTTTCTTTTTTTTCTTTTTTTTTCAGTGGAACAAGTCGTCATAGGAGATTGAAACCAGTACGCGTATATTAAGCCATAACCTACCTATAATCTGCCGCTGCGCAGGCACCAGTCAGCATGATAAATACTGATGCTACGGTAAGCAGCGACCGGCCATATACAGTTGTCATTTGTTGTCGTAGCGTAGATGATAGCACATGAGACTGCTCAGCTTTTGTCTCGAGTTCGGTACTTACAACCACATCATGCCCGATTTCGTTTCAGTCTCGTGTTCTATTTTAGGAAATCAAACCGAGAACACTTTTAGTGACACTGTCTCTGGGGACTCGCTTGACTTCGTACTCGCAAACGGCCTGATTGATAACTTCGACGATAATTAACTCCGAAAAGGTGCAACATGTCGAATTTTCTTTTTAATAGTTATTCCTCAGCACAACCTACACCGTAACACCCTTACAAGCTTCTCAGATGTTTCTGACCATTACAAATAATGTTCAATAAGAAACAGTTCCACACATTTTGAAGAAATGTAATTTTGCAGTACATTAGGAAGTGTTTACTTTTTAACATTGTTATAGTGTTCTGCCAAGTACCAAGGCAAAATTCAGTGAAAATATGTAATAGCCTATGTTTCTCTGTGAAAATAATTACTCTTTGAACTAAGATATGTATTAATTAGACTATTTTGCTAATGACATGTTTTCAAGCCAGAGAACGAATAAAATGAGGGCGGCCGGTACAATACACCCCTTAAAAAGTGTACTAATTGAGTATAGCAATGACAACATCTAAAATGCATACATGTTATTTTCCAGACCAAAAACAGAGGATTAACAAAAACATTTTGTACAATACATACTGAAATATAACGAGATAAACTGAAGATGGCATACAGGCGTCGAAGCAACGCTTGTATAAGAATCAGTCAAATCAAAACGAAACAGAAGAGAAAAAGGTAAGTAAACAGTTTATTATTTCAAAACTAATCGACATAGCTTTTAACATACACTGTGAGAGAAGACGGCCAGTAACTTCAGGGAAAAATGTTTGCTGTTGCCTACGAAACCACGATTGTACCAAGGCGTGTACCTCTTCGTGTCAAGCAAATCTGCAGCCACGAATGTTTTTCTTCAGAGTCCAAAAACATGGAAATCTCATAGAGAGAGATTGGGGTTGTATGGAGGATGTCTAAGGCGTCCCAGCAAATCTGATGCAGCGTTCTCGAAACTGATTTGGCAACACGTGGGCGTGCATTGTCCTGCACGAGAATGAAGCCGGCCGTCCACGTAGAGTCTTTGTAAATAGTTTAAGCTCACCTGGAATGTTGGTGGACAGCATAATTCTGTTGCAGGATAATGCCTGACCACTTGTTGCCAAGGTTGTTCGAGTGCGCTGCAGAAGTTACGCTAGGAAGCCTTTAAGAATCCTTCATATAGCCCCTATTTCTCCCCACAAGATTTCCACAACTTTGGAGCTTTAGAGAAAGATATTTGTGGCAATCTGTTTGCTTCGGACGAAGAGGTGCGTGCATGGGAACAATCATGGTTCCTCAGACGTGGACAAACATTTTTCCATTGACTTAATGACTGTGTTGTCTCACATTACGATAAGTTGGTTGGTTGGTTGGTTTGGGGAAGGAGACCAGACAGCGTGGTCATCGGTCTCATCGGATTAGGGAAGGACTGGGAAGGAAGTCGGCCGTGCCCTTTCAGAGAAACCATCCTGGCATTTGCCTGGAGTGATTTAGGGAAATCACAGAAAACCTAAATCAGGATGGCCGGACGCGGGATTGAACCGTCGTCCTCTCGAATGCGAGTTCAGTGTCTAACCACTGCGCCACTCCGCTCGGTTTACGATAAGTATACTAAGAGTTACGGCGATCACTTCCCATCTGTCCTTTTTTGATTTGACTACCCCCCATTAATACAGGGTGGTCCATTGGTCGTGACCAGGCCAAATATCTCATGAAATAAGCGTCAAACTAAAAAACTGCAAAGAACGAAACCTGTCTAGCTTGGAGGGTGAAACCTGATGGAGCTATGGTTGGTCCGCTAGATGACGCTGCCATAGATCAAACGGATATCAACTGCGTTTTTTAAATAGGAAACCCCATATTTTATTGCATATTCGTGTAGTACGTAAAGAAATATTAATATTTCAGTTGGATCACTTTTTTCGCTTTAAGATAGATGGCGCTGTAAAAGTCACAAAAATATCGCTCACAATTCTAGAGGAACAGTTGGTAACAGGTAGGTTTTTGAAATTAAAATACAGAACGTACGTACGTTTGAATATTTTATTTCAGTTGTTCCATTGTGATACATGTACCTTTGTGAACTTACAGCGTGATTACCTGTAAATACCACATTAATGCAATAAATGCTCAAAATGATGTCCGTCAAACTCAATGCATTTGGAAATACGTGTAACGATATTCCTCTCAACAGCGAGTAGTTCGCCTTCCGTAACGTTCACACATGCATTGACAATCCGCTGACGCATGTTGTCAGGCGTTGTCGGTGTATCACGATAGCAAATATCCTTCAATTTTCCCCACAGAATGAAATTCTGGGACGTCAGATCCGGTGAACGTGCGGGCCATAGTATGGTGCTTCGACCACCCATCCACATGTAATGAAATATGCTATTCAATACCGCTTCAACCGCACTAAATGCCGGCATCCATCATGTTGGAAGTACATCGCCATTCTGTCATGCAGTGAAACATCTTGTAGTAACATCGGTAGAACATTACGTAGGATATCAGCATACATTGGATCATTTAGGTTGACATCGATTAAATAGGGGCCAATTATCCTTCCTCCCATAATGTCGCACCATACATTAACCCGCCAAGGTAGCTGATGTTCCACTTTTAGCAGCCGTCGTGGATTTTCCGCTGCCCAGTAGTGCATATTATGCCGGTTTACGTTACAGCTGTTGGTGAATGACGCTTCGTCACTAAATAGAACGCGTGCAAAAATCTGTCATCGTCCCGTAATTTCTCTTGTGCCCAGTGGCAGAACTGTACACGATGTTCAAAGTCGTCGCCATGCAATTCCTGGTTCATAGAAATGTGGTACGGGTGCAATCCATGTTGATGTAACATTCTCAACACCGACGCTTTTGAGATTCCCGATTATCGCTCAATTTTTCTGCTACTGATGTGCGGATTAGCCACAACAGCAGCTAAAACACTCACTTGGGCATCATTTGTTGCAGGTCGTGGTTGGCGTTTCACATGTGGCTGAGCACTTCCTGTTTCCTTAAATAACGTAACTATTCGACGAACGGTCTGGACACTTGGATGATGTCGTCCATGATACGGAGCAGCATACATAGCACACGCCCGTTGGGCATTTTGATCACAATAGCCATACAACACGATATCGACCTTTTCTGCAATTGGTAAACGGTCCATTGTAACACGGGCAATGTATAACGAAGCAAATACCGTCCGCACTGGCGGAATGTTACGTGATACCCACGCACTTACAAGTTTTTGACTATTACAGAGCCATCTATCACAAAGCCTAAAAACTGGCCCAACTAAGAACTCATATTTCTTTACGTACTACGCGAATATCTAATAAATAATGGGGGTTCCTATTTAAAAAATGCGGTTCATACCAGTTTGACCTATGGCAGCGCCATCTCGCGGGCCAACCATAGCGCCATCTGGTTTCCCCCTTCAAGCTAGATCAGTTTCGTTCTTTGTAGTTTTTTCGTTTGATGCTTTTTTCGTGCGATATTGGGCCCGGTCACTATCAATGGACCGCCCTGTAGAGTAACAAAAGAGAAACCATTGTGCTGAGACACTTATGACATCGTCGACAGGATGTTAATCACAAAGATTCCTCTGTAATGTATACTTGGTCGCCGAAATGACATCCATCAATCCTTCTTCGCTTCCACTGAGAACGAATTTAAAAAAATAATCAGTTCATTCCAATTACGTTGGTGAGTGCGCCAGGCAACTTGGGCAGTTTGTAGTAAGTGGCGAGCGTCGGTTCTGCCTGTGAAACGAGAGCAAGTGGCTGCCGGAGCGTTCAGGAGGCAACGTCAACCGTGTCAGGCTGCGGATGACAGCCAGCGATGCCGGGGCAGCCAAAAAACGCTCGCTCACCCATCCGTACGGCGTGCAGGTTAGGGCAGGGAAGGCAGCCGCTCCGCTCTACTTCGCCGTGCTGTTGGTTGCCCGCACAGCAGGCTGAATAGGACTGTGTTCACTCATTCGTAATTTCACTAAGCCGTCGGAAAGCGCCGCTTGGCAGCACAGCGCTCAAAACTGGTAACACCTGCCAGCTGCCTCGTTCTCTGGGTAGGGTGCTTCCTGCTTTCGGGTTCCTGACTTAACCGTCACATCAACTGCAAAGGCAAATTTGCACGACAAAGGACAGACTAAGGAAGGTTTCCAGAGTGAGATTTTCACTCTGCAGCGGAGTGTGCGCTGATATTAAACTTCTTGGCAGATTAAAACTATATGCCCGACCGAGACTCGAACTCGGGACCTTTGCCTTTCGCGGGCGAGTGCTCTACCATCTGAGCTACCGAAGCACGACTCACGTCCGGTACTCACAGCTTTACTTCTGCCAGTACCTCGTCTCCTACCTTCCAAACTTTACAGAAGCTCTCCTGCGAACCGGAGCAGGAAGATTTGTTGATGTTTTGAGGGAGGTAACGAAACAGCGAGGTCATTGATCCCGTAGGATTAGGGAGGGATGCGGGAGGAAGTCGGCCCTGCACTTTGAAAGGAACCATTCCGGCATTTGCCTGAAGCGATTTAGGGAAATCACTGAAAACCTAAATCGGGATGGCCACATGCAGGTTTTAGCCGTCATCGTCCCAAATGTTATCCAATCTGCTAACCACTGTACGACCTCGCTCGGTCACACTCTAAGGATGAACAAAAACGTCTGGTCTAAGCGGCAAGAATCGAGATTACAGCAGAAAATGGAACGAACACCTAGAACGAATGGTAACGAGAGAGTCCACTTAATGGCCAGACAATGTGAGTGACATGGAAGAAGTAGTGGAGGAAGATATCGACACTTTTGGCAAGTACCAGAAAATAATAGGAATATCAACTGGAACGTAAGGTTTTCGTTTAGTTACCAGCGTGGGAAAACCGGAACAGAACAGAATCGAAACATTTGAGACGTGGTGCTATAGACGAATGTTGAAAATTAGGTGGACTGATAAGGTAAGGAATGAGGAGGTTCTACGCAGAATCGGAGAGGAAAGGAATATGTGGAAAACCCTGATAAGGAGAAGGGATAGGATGATAGGACATCTGCTAAGACGTGAGGGAATGACTGTAGAGGGCAAAAACTGTAGAGGAAGACAGAGATTGGAATACGTCAAGCAAATAATTGAGGACGTAGGTTGCAAGTGCTACTCTGAGATGAAGTTAGCACAGGAAAGGAATTCGTGGCGGGCCGCATCAAACCTGTCAGTAGACTGCTGACAAAAAAAAAAAAGAAAAAAACAGCGTAGCTTCCAATTTCTGCAGAAATGTCATCAATGTGGACAAAACACTCGTCTTTAATTGTGAAATCAGGCGCACACCGTGATGAATAAGCACACCTCACAAAAAATACACTCCTGTTCTCCGCCGACAGGACTGACAGTAGCTCCCTCCCGGTTGGAAAGTTCTTTCTACTTAATCGTGACTTGAACGTGTAAGAATTAGGAGAGTTTCGTGATGACTAGTGTAACTACCACATTGCACTGAAAGGAAGTCTAGTGGCAGTAATCTGAGGTCAAACTATCTTCCATTTAGCTCATTGAGCCGTACAGACAGAGGACGTCTAAGTATTAGTAATGAATGTGCTATTAATTAATCTCAGTCTGATACCGGAGGCAGCATATTATGATAGATATTGTGAGGAATTGGCGCCTTCATCTTGGTCTTACACTGTCCACCTACTGTCGTGTCCATTGTGGTTCAATGCAATCATCAAGGGAAGTGGATCAAGGACACATTATGATGCAAAAATTTCGCATAGCTGATAAATTTCATTACAGTTAACGCTAACAACGTACCTGAAACTGTGGTGGCTTCACATTCATGTCAAACTACAAAATTTAATAAGCAAAAATGATGACAGCTGAAGTAAAACTAAATAAATTTAAAGTGGCAAGCCATTAAGCTCAACTTTCCCATCGATTGATGTTTACTGAGGCGACTCGAGGAGAGATGAGTTAGTTTAGATGGATTACTATTGTTACGGGGATTGTATGCACTGATTTTCAATTTTTTGCGCTCATTAATGTAAAATGACGCTAGCTGTGTCAAGTGGCTATATCAGTTGCTTTGTGTTGAGTGGGCTCTGAAAGTGAGTAGCGATGTGGATATAGGAGAGGTGATGTTTAAAGAGGCTCAGCGAAACGACAACCTGTGAGCTGAGGGACGTGGCCCTTCGCAGAACTGCGAGGAGGGCTCTGTTAGAAGTATAGATACTTTCGCATTGTCTTGGGGAAAGTCGCCTCGGTTTACTGCATGTACGCACTTTTTGACAGCCGAGCTGAAAGCATTCGTTCCGGATAACGTAACTCTGGAGGGAGATGCTTCCGGCTTTCCTAAAATATGCCAAAACATCTCCGACATACTGCAGATTCAGATGATGCTAAAACATTGGTGACTAGCCTTTATAGTGGATAGGGAGAGAGACAATATGAGCTGTTCAGATCTGACGTAGTTATGCTAATTCATGTTTAGCCGCATCAGAAATTGCAAGTCCAGAAACGCATGCGTCCGGGTTAAGAAACATTGTGGCAGTTCAGGAACATTGACTGAAGATTAATTCATTTCAGATTTGGTATACGGTTTGATATTTACGTCATCTCCTGAACGAAATACAACAATCTCGGCGTGGCTGTGTTGGCTATTCTCTCTTAGTGTTGACTCCTCCGAAAACGTCCAGCTAAAATTCAAGTTCTTGTCGCCTCGGTATATGGAGATTAAGACGTTGCTCGGTAGGAGAATAAAAACTTGCGACGTCCACAACCCATAATGTTTAATTAACACAATATCGGGAGACTATAAGTAAATACCTTTTTACTGAACCAGCTCAAAAGATCGACAGGTACCGAAATTGAGGAAAAAAATTTGAGTTACACAAAATAATGTTAGTATAGTTTTCACTTTTCTGTCGGCTTACTCAGATATAATCGTGTGTCTCTATGATATCTTTACCGCACGGGAACGGCGCGAATAAGAATCATTGCAAATATTTATTTACTTGTGTAGGTCATTAAACGATCCTCTACAAAATGAGCACAGTCGGTAGCTACCTACTGATTCAGAGGGCACCAATTGGTGAAACAGAAGTGGATCGTTTAGGACATAACACGTAGCTGTAAGTTTTGTAGCCGGCCGCGGTGGCCGTGCGGTTCTAGGCGCTCCAATCCGGAGCCGCGCTGCTGCTACGGTCGCAGGTTCGAATCCTGCCTCGGGCATGGGTGTGTGTGATGTCCTTAGGTTAGTTAGGTTTAAGTAGTTCTAAGTTTTAGGGGGCTGATGACCACAGCAGTTGTGTCCCATAGTGCTCAGAGGCATTTGAACCATTTGTAAGTTATGTAGAAAAGAGGGAAGGAAGTAGACATCATTAGTTTTTTGACGTGTCTCCTCTACTTGACGGGATATTTTATTAAAGAAACATTATGCTACTGGTGGACCTGTGTAACTTTGGAGATGGGTTTTGGTCAAGTTCTTCTTTGCAGGTAGTAGGGATCAGTCAGTTCTTTCTTTAGGAGGAGAGCTTCGTCTCTGGGCTTGGCGCTGAACACGCAGACTGCACTCTCAAATGGAGCAATTGGCTGGGGTCCTGAGTTTGAGCCCTCATCAGAGCGATCCTAACTTTGAAATTTATGGCAGCGAGACATGGTGACACCATCCTCCTAACATTACGCCGAATATTATGGTGTGCATAGCTACCAGTTCCCACATGTTATGACTATCGAGAGTTTGAAGTTCATATTCCTGACACGTTTCACTGTCCGAAGTTCGTCAGTGCATCATCAGATATATTGGTTTTTTCGTTTCTCTGTTCACAAAACGGTCACTGTAATCGCTGAACATTCAGATTGAGATAAAGTTCACAAAGTCAGATGCGGGATTATTAAGCAATTCCGACGCCATCGAGTAACTTTGCCAGCAAATAGTTCCAGTTTCGTATTTCTCATAATTAATTCTGTGATATTTGCTTAAGTAACTTTATTTGTGCTTTGGATGCTTTATGACTCTAAAGCCCCTGTAATAAGCTACAGAGTTCATTATATCCTGTGTTTATTATAAAATTTAACACTTTTCAGCGATAAAAGGCAAATTCTCCACCTAAATTGGCTCCTAGGGCCAAACTATTTCAAAACGATTAGCAGCCCGTTACTTATATTAATTCCAGTTGTGGGTCAAACAGGGGTACTTCTATCACGATTAATTCTGTTTCAGTTAAATCCACTTACACTGTAAGTAGGCTGTTTAGGTTTTTATGTTGGTAACGTCACCTAGCGCTCTGTATGAAAATCACAGACTGCACTTTCACAGAACAGATTTCTGTTGGTCACAGTATACGCACAATATGTGAGAAGTTGGGACTGTTGGTGTTTGCACGTGTGTTAACAATTCCGCAAGGGACTGGTTAACAGCATTGCTGGTTCTAAGGACGATTCCAAACACTTTGTTAGTGCACAAGTGGTGGTTTATGGACTTGCTATATTGTCCACAACACTCTTCGATGGTGATTGTGCACCTTCACAGTCACATCAGATGGCTGCTGGCCGTCTTTACAAGGACTACAGTGGGTCTGCGTCTTTGATGGCCCACCAGTACCAATATTTCTACAAGGCCTGCAGTGTATCTGCACCTCTGGTGGCCCACCAATACCATAATCTCTACCAGGACTACAGTGGGTCTACTCTCTGATGGCCTACCTACCATTATTCTTCAAAACTTCGACTGACTCTGCTGTGGGTTTGCTCTGTTGTAGCCCATTACCTGTCTGCATATCAAGAGTCAGCACTGTCTTTCCGTTGGAAGGAGAACACTACTTCTTCAAGACTGCATGAAAATCCACTACTTCCGTGTGCATTTTCTTTTACTAATGAGACTTTGTGAAAAAGCTGTACTTACTATTGTGATAAATGATTAGGACTGTTTTTATGACAACAGTTTTAGCTTTTGACCAACAGTGTATCAATAAGTGTGTGTATTTGATATGTTTGTTATTGTAATTATGAAATTTTTTTTCAAATCTGTATTGGCCACTGCCCAAAACAATTTGTAAAATTTTCTGTGGGGAGCATGGGGGCTATGTAAGTAGGACGTTTCGGTTTTTATGTTGGTAACGTCACCTAGCGCTCTGTAAGAAATCACTGACTGTGCTGTGTACAGTCTGTGGCTGGTTGGCATTGTTGGAATATTCGCCATTGTAGTGTTGGGTAGTTGGATGTGAAGAGCGCGTAGCGTTGCGCAGTTGGAGGTGAGCCGCCAGCAGTGGTGGATGTGGGGAGATGAAACGTCCCCTTGGAAAATTTATGAATGACTGTGCTGATAAACCTCTTACATTATTTGATTTTCAAACAGCTGAGCAGAACTGAACGTGCTCAAACATTTCGGTCTTTACCTATTCTGATCAACACTAAACTGACACACAATATTTTTAGCGCAACGCAGTCTGACTTTCAAAAATCCCTACAAAAGAATGGCCCTGACTAACGATAACCTATACCTTTCACGAATGACTTACCCCACAAAAATCTTCGCTACTCGAACTACTGCAATACAGCGAGCGCCACTACTGCCAGGTAAATAAAAGATTCTGACTGCTCGTCCGCTCTTTAAATTCTGCCATCTCTCTCCCCACATCCACCAGTGCTGGCGGCTCACCTCCAACTGCGCAACGCTACGCGCTGTTCATATCCAACTGCCCAACACTACAATGGCGAATATTCCAACAATGCCAACCAGCCACAGACTGCACACAGCACAGCCAGTGGTTTTCATACAGAGCGCTAGGCGACGTTACCAACATTGAAACCTAAACAGCCTACTTACAACACATACACGGGATTTTGCGTAATAATGAACATATCAAAATCTCTGAACAGGGTTGAGATCTAACTTTTAATTACAACATCTGTATTAAATGCCTAAGCTCCGAATAGATCAATAGAAGCGGGACACAGAGTGAGTTCAGGTATCGCTAATTTAATGACACACTTAAGGGGGTTTGAAGAATTTCTTTCAGAGGATGCGTTGATGGTATGAGGTGCTGTCAAATGGAAACGAATACCAGCTACTATACGACCATGGAATGGTCCCATTGAAAAGTAATCACCACATGTGTTGCAAAATTGAGCCCACTAAGAGATGGACGATCAATTCTTGTTTCGTAGTTGCCGACGGATCCACAACCGTACCTACCCTTTCACTCCCTCTTATGGCTGACCCCGACGTCCCCGCATGTGCTTTTCAGGTCTCCAAAGATGTGGACATCACACGGTTAAAGATCCGGGCTCTACACATGATGTTGCAGTGTTTCTCAACCATATCGCTAAAACAATAGTGATTTGCGCTACCAACGAACTCATTACCATGTGATCGGTGGATTCGGTGTAGCGAGCGGGCGAAGAATGCTGACCACGCCTGCTACACAACAGTCTGAAGACTAGTCGAATCAAAGACGACCAAACTAGACCAGTGCTCCAGCAAAGAAGGTCACGACCCAACAACTGCGTGCACCTGTGGTGTGGCACTATGTCGCTGACATTACCGAAACTTAACAATAGTGGGGCCAGCTGTCATGCGGACTGTGTTACGCAAATGTTCGATTTTCATTTGATTGTCTCTTGTATTTGACAACATGAGTGTACGACTACAGATTAAATCAAAAGAACAGATCTGTGGGTGTAGTGGTCAACGTACTTCGGGAATATGAAATCTATGATACATTGTGCTCTTTCGGCAAACTTAAATATCTGAGTCATGCGCAGTTAGAGCATTACACGGTAAAGCCAATGCGCAACTTTTCACACAGAGTAATATAATATATCATAGCAGAAAGATGGAGGTTCTAAGAGTTCGATTACTGTATTTCTTATATTATTCATTAAATGGCATCAATAAAATGTTAGTTTCATCTGCCTCTTGCTTCCAGTTTTAGGTCTCCAAACAAGAGATCGAAATATTTTCTGGAATAGTTAAATATTACACCCTCACTGCTGCGACCTGAGAGTGACAGCACGAGAACAAGATTACTTAGAAAATAGGAAAATAATATCGTACCTGGACTGTTAACACATCATTTGGCATAGCCTCAAAGTTATAATAAAACTTTACTATAGTAACTTATGTTAGACAAATTTATATTTCTAATATAAAACTGCCTTGGGAGAGCCAGTCCTGACAAAACTCTATCAACTGGTGAGCGAAATGTATGAGACAGACGAAATACCCTCAGGCTTCAAGAAGAATATAATAATTCTAATCCTAAAGAAAGCAGGTGTTGACAGATGTGAAAATTACCGAACTTTCAGTTTAATAAGTCACGGATGCAAAATACTAAGGCGAATTCTTTACAGACGGATGGGAAAACTGGTAGATGCCGACCACGGGGAAGATCAGTTTGTATTCTGTAGAAATATTGGAAGACGTGAGCCAATACTGACCATACGACCTATCTTAGGGGATAGATTAAGAAAAGGTAAATCTACGTTTCTAGCATTTGTAGACTTAGTGAAAGCTTTCGACAATGTTGACTGGAATACTCTCTTTCAAATTCTGGAGTAAAATACAGGGAGCGAAAGGCTATTTACAATTTGTACAGAGACCAGATAGTTATAATAGCCGAGAGACATGAAAGGGAAGCAGTGGTTAGGAAGGGAGTGAGACAGGGTTTTAGAGCATCCCCGATGTTATTCAATCTGTATATTGAGCAAGCAGTAAAGGGAAAACAAAAGAAAAATTCGGAGTAGGTATTAAACTCCATGGAGAACGGTCATAACGCCCATATAGTACTAGGGACAGAAAGTTGGCTCAAACCAGACGTAAACAGTAATGAAATCCTAAACTCTGATTGGAATGTATACCGCAGATACAGGCTGGACAGTGAAGGGGGAGACGTGTTTATAGCGATAAGAAGTGCAATAGTATCGATGGAAATTGACGGAGATCCGAAATGTGAAATGATTTGGGTGAAGGTCACGGTTAAAGCAGGCTCAGACATGGTAATTCGATGTCTTTATAGGCCCCATTGCTCTGCAGCTGTTGTGGCTGAGCACCTGAAGGATAATTTGGAAAATATTTCGAGTAGATTTCCCCACCATGTTATAGTACTGGGTGGAGATTTTAATTTGCCGGATATAGACTGGGAGACTCAAACGTTCATAACGGGTGGCAGGGACAAAGAATACCGTGAAATTTTTGTAAGTGCTTTATCTGAAAACTACCTTGAGCAGTTAAACAGAGAACCGACTCGTGGCAATAACATATTAGACCTTCTGGTGACAAACTGACCCGAGCTATTTGAAACAGTTAACGCAGAACAGGGAATCAGCGATCATAAAGCGGTTACGGCATCGATGATTTCAGCCGTAAATAGAAATACTAAAAATGGTAGGAAGATTTTTCTGTTTAGCAAAAGTGACAAAAAGCAGATTACAGTGTACCTGACGGCTAAACACAAAAGTTTTGTCTGAAGTACAGACAGTGTTGAGGATCAGTGGACAAAGTTCAAAACCATCGATATTGTACGATGATCGTAAGAGATGGAAAAGAGCCACCGTGCTACAACCAACGAGTTAGAAAACTGCTGCGGAAGCAAACGGAACTTCACAGCAAACACAAACATAGCCAAAGTCTTGCAGAAAAACAAAAATTACGCGAAGCGAAATGTAGTGTGGGGAGGGCTATCCGAGAGGCGTTCAATGAATTCGAAATTAAAGTTCTATGTGCTGAATTGGCAGAACATCCTAAGACGTTCTGGTCTTATGTCAAAGCGGTATGTGGATCAAAACAAAATTTCCAGACACTCTGTGACCAAAATGGTACAGAAACAGAGGATGACAGACTAAAGGCCGAAATACTAAATGTATTTTTCAAAAGCTGTTTCACGGAGGAAGACTGCACTGTAGTTCCTTCTCTAGATTGTAGCACAGATGACAAAATGGTAGGTATCGAAATAGACGACAGAGGTATAGAGAAACTATTAAAATCGCTCAAAAGAGGCAAGGCCGCTGGACCTGATGGGATCAAGTCCTATTTTACACAGAGTACGCGAAGGAACTTGCCCCCCTTCTTGCAGCGGTGTACCGTAGGTCTCTAGAAGAGCGTAGCGTTCCAAAGGATTGGAAAAGGGCGGAGGTCATCCCCGTTGTCAAGAAGGGACGTCGAACAGATGTGCAGAACTATAGACCTATATCTCTAACGTAGATCAGTTGTAGCATTTTGGAACACGTATTATGTTCGAGTATAATGACTTTTCTGGAGACTAGAAATCTACTCTGTAGGAATCAGCATGGGTTTCGGAAAAGACGGTCGTGTGAAACCCAGCTCGCGCTATTCGTCCACGAGACTCAGAGGGCCATGGACACGGGTTCCCAGGTTGATGCCGTGTTTCTTGACTTCCGCAAGGCGTTCGATACAGTTCCCCTCAGTCGTTTAATGAACAAAGTAAGAGCATATGGACTATCAGACCAATTGTGTGATAGGATTGAGGAGTTCCTAGATAACAGAACGGAGAATGTCATTCTCAATGGAGAGAAGTCTTCCGAAGTAAGAGTGATTTCAGGTGTGCAACAGGGGAGTGTCTAGGACCGTTGCTATTCACAACATACACAAATGACCTTGTGGATGACATCGGAAGTTAACTGAGGCTTTTCGCAGATGATGCTGTGGTGTATCGAGAGGTTGTAACAATGGAAAATTGTACTGAAATGCAGGAGAATCTGCAGCGAATTGACGCATGGTGCAGGAAATGGCAATTGAATCTCAATGTAGACAAGTGTAATGTGCTGCGAATACATAGAAAGACAGATCCATTATTATTTACCTACAAAATAGCAGGTCAGCAACTTAAAGCAGTTAATTCCATAAATTATCTAGGAGTATGCATTAGGAGTGATTTAAAATGGAATGATCATATAAAGTTGATCGTCGGTAAAGCAGATGCCAGACTGACATTCATTGGAAGAATCCTAAGGAAATGCAATCCGAAAACGAGGGAAGTAGGTTACAGTACACTCGTTCGCCCACTGCTTGAATATTGCTCAGCGCTGTGGGATCCGTACCAGATAGGGTTGATAGAAGAGATAGAGAAGATCCAACGGAAAGCAGCGCGCTTCGTTGCCGGATCATTTAGTAATCGCGAAAGCGTTACGGAGATGATACATAAACTCCAATGGAAGACTCTACAGGAGAGACGCTCAGTAGCTCGGTACGGGCTTTTGTTAAAGTTTAGAGAACATATCTTCACCGAAGAGTCAAGCAGTATATTGCTCCCTCCGACGTATATCTCGCGAAGAGACCATGAGGATAAAATCAGAGAGTATAGAGCCCACAAAGAAGCAAACACATAATCCTTCTTTCCACGAACAATACGAGACTGGAATATAAGGGAGAGCCGATAGAGGTACTCAGGGTACCCTCCGCCACCCACCGTCAGGTGGCTTGCGGAGTATGCATGTAGATGTAGATGTAGATGTAGATGCAGAGAAGAAATAAAAACTTTAAGGTTCGCCGATGACATTGTAATTCTGTCAGAGACAGAAAAGGTCACGGAAGAGCAGTTGAGCGGAATGGACAGTGTCCTGAAAGGAGGATATAAGATGAACGTCAACAAAAGCAAAACGAGGATTATAGATTGTAGTCAAATTAAATCGGGTGACACTGAGGGAATTAGATTAGGAAATGAGACACTTAAAGTAGTAAAGGAGTTTTGCTATTTGGGGAGCAAAATAACTGAAGATGGTCGAAGTAGAGAGGATATAAAATGGAGACTGGCAATGGGAAGGAAAGCGTTTCTGAAGAAGAGAAATGTCTTAACATCGAGTATTGATTTAAGTGTTAGGAAGTCGTTTCTGAAAGAATTTGTATGGAATGTAGCCATGTATGGAAGTGAAACATGGACGACAAATAGTTTAGACAAGAAGAGAATGCCTTCGAAATGTGGTGCTACAGAAGAATGCTGAACATTAGATGGGTAGATCACATAACTAATGAGGAGGTTTTGAATAGGACTGGGGAGAAGAGACGTTTGTGGCACAACTTGACTAGAAGAAGGGATCGGTTGGTAGGACATGTTCTGAGGCATCAAGGGGTCACCAATTTAGTATTGGAGGGCAGCGTGGAGGGTAAAAATCGTAGAGTGAGACCAAGAGATGAATACAGTAAAGCGTTTCTGAACAAGAGAAATTTGTTAACATCGAGTATGGATTTAAGTGTCAGGAAGTCGTTTCTGAAAGTATTTGTATGGAGTGTGGCAATGTATGGAAGTGAAACATGGACAATAAATATTTTGGACAAGAAGAGAATAGAAGCTTTTCAAAAGTGGTGCTACAGAAGAATGCTGAAGAGTAGATGGGTAGATCATGTAACTAATGAGGAGGTATCGAATAGAATTGGCTAGATCAGGAGTTTGTGGCACAACTTCACTAGAACAAGGGATCGGTTGGTAGGACATGTTCTGAGGCATCAAGGCATCACCAATTTAGTATTGGATGGCAGCGTGGAGGGTAAAAATCGAGGGAGACCAAGAGATGAATACACTAAGCAGATTCAGAAGAATGTAGGCTGCAGTACGTACTGGGAGATGAAGAAGCTTGCACAGGTTAGAGTAGCATGGAGAGCTGCTTGCTAAAACGCTGTTTGTTTCTTCCTTCGCCTGAAGTATTATCTTACTTTTACATAAATCAGTGTACAGTACTTTCAAATGTTCTTGGATACTCGGTCGTATGTCGTCGTCAAATGGTGCCAGTGAACCACTAATATTTCAAAAGGATCACAGCCTGGAAAGCCTAACCACACCCCTGGAAAGCCTAAAAATCACAATCTAAATGAAGTTGTATAGGTTGTACTAGAAAGAACTGATGAAACCTGCGTGAAACACTTCATTTATTTTTGAGAGGGAAAGAAACGTGCCGTCCAATTCTGGTCAAGTTTTCGTGTAACCAGTCGTGCTTGTGGCATCTGGCAAGAAAATACAACGCTACAGACACACAATCACTACAAATTGTGAATGGACAGTGGTGATTCAGAGTGATACAGCAAGTTTAACTGCATCCTAAGAGGTCTAAGTGCGCACACAATGGCCACTGGATATCAGTGTTTATCCAGACCAATATTGTCACTTAAAGAGTTAAATTCGCTTGACTTTCGTCACGCTCTAATTAGTATTGTGATTTCAGATCTTGCTACATTATTCAACTGGTGGACAGTTCTTGCAACTACATAAGGGTTAAGAATGTACAAAAGGAATGCTAGTCACCGGCTGGCTTAGTTCGTTGTTTCGTTCTGCTGCCAGATTTACCTGCGTTCGTCATACAGCCACAATGGTAACCAGAACCATGTCCCGTGGCTACAAAGTAACCCTCATTTCCGCGCACCTGAATTATGCCGGTCACATATTCTGCTCGTCGACACCCATGACTGGATGCCTGGAAAGCACGCTAGCTGCACATGCATGACTGATATGCGGCTATTGTCCGCTGATACGCCTGGTACCTCGCTCCCGGCCGCCTCCCGCCGTGTCGATAGAGCGGGCTTTTTAATAATAATGTGTTGCAGCGGCGAAGCTTTTGGCCCGTTCTGCGAATCTCTGTTCTGCGCTGAGCTATTTTGGGCGGCGTTAACTATTCACCAGTAGCAGCACCGGCCCTATCCACAGCCGTTGGCGCAATGTCTGAGAGTCACGCGGAATTAAAGGGTAATACCGAAGCAGCGTCAACTCCAGATCTGCGCTTTCGCTACCTTGTCCCTAGGGAAAGGCCGAAGAATGTACAGAGCTGAAATGGAATCTCTACTCTAAGGAAATTAGCCTATTTCTTGCTTTATTGCTCTCATAACAAACTGAGTAACCTATAAGTTTCGTGTTTATTTTGTCGATTTATTCGATGAATGCGTACCACGCCATCCGTCCAGAACTGGATGATTAACTTTTTGGCTCAAAATGGCTCTGAGCACTATTCGACTTAACTTGTTAGGTCATCAGTCGCCTACAACTTAGAACTAATTAAACCTAACCAACCTAAGGCCATCACACACATCCATGCCCCAGGCAGGATTCGAACCTGTGACCGTAGCGGTCGCTCGGCTTCAGACTGTAGCGCCTAAAACCGCACGGTCACTTCAGCCGGCATTAACTTTTTTTGACACATTATACTAACGCAGTCTCTCGCAGCTACTTAAGACCTTCTCAAGAGCCCAGTGTAGTAGGGTAGTACTATTCGAATGCCGAAAGTATCTCAGAATCCAGAAAGTGATGTAAATTCAATGAGTCGAAATAGTGTTCGAAAATTATTAGATAAAATATTTATTCCTTCAGAAACACTATTTTATTGTCAGTCATATTCCATACTGGAATTGCATTGCCAATAAAAAATACAACCCCGTCAAAAACAGTCATGTCAATAACAAGTGATGTCAAGGTAGTTCACCATTACGAGAGTGTATGATAACAATTTCAGCCAAAATGAAAAAAAGAAAAAGACGGGTTACCGTAAAAACATTCGCATTACTGCACACTGCACCCCACTCTGGCGACAAGGCAGGTAGCCGGTCGGGGTAGCCGAGCGGCTGTACGCGCTACCGTCTGGAACCACGCGACGACTACGGTCGCAGGTTCGAACCCTGCCTCGGGCATGGATATGTGCGATGCCCTTAGGTTAGTTAGGTTTAAGTAGTTCTAAGTTCTAGGGACTGATGACCTCAGTTAAGTCCCATCATGCTCATAGCCATTTGAACATTTTTTTTTTTTGGCAAATCAGGCGGCCATTTTCGCATAAAAGCGATGATAAAGGTGCCGAATAGCACCCGGCGCTAGACCGTACCAAGCATCTTTCGATTCGGCAACGATTTCCAAACACTCCGGAGGATAATTTTCCACTTCACCCTGTCCTAAACATGTTGACCACATATCTGGTGCTCTTATTGGCTAGGGAATGTTATATACCAAGAAGAGCAAGTTTCGTAGCAGTGACCGTATGTGGACGTGTATTGTCCTGGTCCCCAACATCATGAGGATTAGGAGCTCATGCATTCCAGAACAAGTTGCTCACGGGGTATACCCAATACATATGTACGCCCATCACAAGTATGCAGACAGAACGCACCCTCATCACAGGAAAAAAAGGAACTCTATTCAATTCTCTAGCTTACACGGAACCTAAGTAACCGTGCTTGGATATGTCGTGTTGTGGGTGCCTAACCGGGGGCATGCGTAATCTCCTGCTGCAAGCAGACGATTCTCAATGACCCTCGGTGAAACATCAGATGCAACGTACCTGTATACCCGGATTTCTTCACTGGATGATGTTAGGTCCTTCACCGCTGCTCAAACAATGCATAGGTCTTAACGTGCGTCTGCACCATGCGGCCGTCCGAAGACTGGTCTCAAATGTGCGAATGTTCCACAGATCACTGCTGATAGCAGCGACAGATCGTCGACATACTGTGCCCAAAATGTGCAGCAGTCCGTCGATGCATTCATCCAGCTTCCTGCAAACCCACAATGAGACCCCGTTCAAATGGTTGCGTTTGTTTAACACGAATATTTACTAGTTGTTGGGGCATGATTCTACCTTATAATGAATGTTAAAATCAGTATTCATCACTAAACGATGTTACTGTCGGCAAAAGAAAAAACGAGGGCACACAGAAAAGCCACCTGTGCGCCAACTGATCGTCATTGACCGTGACAGATCAATCACTCACACTATAATCCCTCAGTAGGCATATATTGTACACGCGTGCCACTGAACACAGCCCTTGAGGCTGTTGCGTTCTTCTCCCAGCAGTGTAAATCAACATACCAGACAAATAATTTTTCACATCGAGGTTACGTAACGCTGATTTTGTGTATCTGGCTTTGATAACGGCTTCAGTTAAGCCAGTAACAGTCTGCAAATATCCCAGCAGAAGCCAGTAGACCTACAAATTTCTGAAGATGTTAAACTGTGACGTTCCATCCGCTGTTCCCAGAAGTCCCATACATATTATACGGGATTAGGACAGCACGGCAAAAGGGGCCAGTCGATGTTCGAAAGGATGGCTGGAAGTTTGTCGAACCAGAAACGTGCGCGGAAGCCCTTTGAAGACAGCTGTCGTCATCTTGGAGGGTCCACAGCACACTTATCCATTGGCAATGTTGAAATTTACATCCTGGTCCATGGCCACAGTAACACGTACGGATGATCCCAAGTTACTAAAAACACTGTCATAATCTCAAAGAAACAATTCCGTCCAGACTTACGCCCTCCACACACTACGGCTTTAGGTTTTGATACTATCGGATCACTCAACGCCACGTATCATTCGTAGAGTAGCAGAGTATCAAATCTTCGGACCACACTACTCACCTTTAGTCTCCGAGAGTTTCTGTGATGTCCGCACTAAAGACGTTAACTCTTATGCACCGCATCTGGAATCCGAGTCTAAATGGGATTGTAGCCAGCTACCTTCACAATGCATGCATGGAAAGTGGCTGGACTCACATTCGGGAGGATGACGGTTCAAACCGGCGACCGGCCAATCTGATCTAGGTTTTCCCTGGTTTCCCTAAAACGCCTCAGGCAAATTCCGGGATGGTCTCTTTCGAAGGGCACGGCCAACTTCCTTTGTCGTCCTTCCCTAATGCGATGAGACCGATATCTTCACTGTTTGGTCCCCTCCACTAAATCAACCAATCCTCCATGGAGAGTGGTGTATGGCAGTGACTGGCTGCAGCACGTTCTGCTGGCTTTGAAACCAGCGATCATTGACAAACCATGACGCGTGTCTCCGGTCCCTGTCAACTAGGATCTTTCTACGACAACTATGTTTTCGCCTGTTACATGGCTGCGATTCATTTGATAGTACACATCGACATACTGATTCCTAGCGCACCTTCATTCACGGTGTGATCATGTGCACGACCGAAAGTGGTAGCTTCAGCCTACCACTGTGTCATGTATGCACGTCGACCCATCTTACAGTGCACATTTCATACAACCGACATCACTTAAGTGACTTATGTCGTATGTGGAGGATCATACGGCCGTCATTTTTACAGCAGAAACAAAGCAACAAAAATGGGTGTGCTTCTCTAAGCGGTTGACTAAAATTTTGTCCAGTGAGTTTATATTTTCGGTGTCAGCCATAATCCTGCAGATTTTCTGTTGCTTTCCTTTGTGGCCTCGGTAAGTAAGGACTGGCTTGTCAGTTCACCAAATTTTGAAATATGAAAAATATTCGAAGTTCATCATCTTATTATTGTATGGGTTACGTCACGTCTTTCTCAGCTTCACGCATGTGATGAGCCATATGATACGTAAGTGATCGAAATAGATACGAAATGAAAACAATTTTCTTGTGTTTCTCTCTTGTAACAAAACCTGGCACTATTCCAGGTAAGAGAGACTTTGTTGGTGGGAGAACAGTTGGTACATTTCGACGACCTTTGTGGCTCGTATACCGAAGGCACATTGGGTTCCTCCCCCCCTATCAGTTCCCGGATAATGAACTGTTTATGTCGGCTTCGATTTTGCACTTCGAATCGATTCTGAAACTTAGGCTCTTTCTGCGCACTGCACACATCCCGATGCACCGTGACAACCCGTAGGTTGGTTCCGTAAGATTTTCCATTTATTCACTTTGCGAAGAATCTTCTTAATTTCACCATAGCATCTTTGTTAATCATATGAAACGTTTTCCGTTTACTTGCTACGTCAAATCTGAGTAAAACATCGAGGCATCAGCTATGCACTCTGTCGCGTTCGTTAGTAACAGCTGACGGTGGATGCTGCAGTGGCAGGGCTACCTGCAGGCATTCACGTCAGTAGGGGCAAAAGAGGTTCTTCATGTATGTGATTCAAATATTTTGAGGAGCTTGTCGTCTGCTCGTTATTTTCTCCTATTGGTTTCTACAGTGCACTTTTAGTACCTGGTCCGTGTTACAAACATAAACAAGCTAACTGCATAACTAGAGTAAATTCCGTTTTCACATTCCCAGATTTTACGTTTTCCCGCCATTGGTTTCCTGCCTTTAAATGTTCCGTATGGACAACTTTACCGAATTCATTTTAACCACTACCACAAACTACAACATCCATTTTCAAATTTTTTATCTTCAATTTTTTATGTTTAAATCGCATCGCGTTTCCGTTCACCCACAACCTGTAGGACAACGCGTGATACAAAACTGAACATTCTGAAGTTTTCACTCAATTTTAACAATTTTATGTTTAACGTCCATTTATGTTACTACAGTTCATTCTTTGTACGTCGCCAGAGAATGAACAGTGGACATGTCTCTAGGAAAAACGCAAAAACTTTGCTCAACAATGTATTCATACATAATGAAAATAAACTTATGTTCCATTCACTTGCTGTCATTCTCGCGTCACTTACAAAACCTTTGACCGCTTGTGAAATATCTATACCCGTCTGTAGGTTATTTAGATTCACTTTTGAAGCTAAAGGAAAATATCCAAGTGCAAGCTCCAAGTGTTTCAGTAAATGTAGAATTTTTTTTTAACCGCAACTACGTGTATTCCGTCAACAGACGTTCTCTCACTTTCGAGGCCCTAAGCATGTTGGATGTCATACAGAAAAATAGCTCTGAGGTGGCTATACGTCCGCACACTTTGAAGGAATGTGATTTCTCTAAAAACACAGCGGTTTTAAAGCTATACGTCCGCTCACTTTGATGGAATGAGATTTCTCTAAAACACATTCCGGTTTTAAATTAGTTGTTCTTATTTCATTTTCATCGTCCCATGAAGATTTCGTTGCTCGAATTCATTTTACAACTCATACAGGAGTTATACATCTTTTTAAGGCCATATCACAGACACATTTTATTTTATGGATAATCTTCCAGGTTTTTCATATTTGTAAAGTAACTCTTACTAGGGAATGATAAACCCCCCTCACTGTCCAGTCCCTCCCCCCCCCCCCTCCCAATCATGCTTGCTGTCGCGAATAGATAAAGTAACAGCTGCTGTGGCGACTAAAGTTGTTCTCGCACATTCTGGTATCTCCTACTTCTTTAGCAACAGAATCACACTATATGGGGTTGTGAGACAAGGTAAGGGTTGTGAGACAAAGTAATAGCGTGATCAGATGGTTTTTTATGTTTAGTTGAGGGACTCTACTCAGCAAATGCTCAGATTTTGGTGCACGTTTGGTGTTCTTTACAGCAGTCGATAGCTGTAGGGATAGACTGACTAATGTAGTTGCTTGTGCAGTAATAAGGAATCTTAAAGAATTCAGGAGCCTTGAGACCGAGAGTGTCCCTGACGATAATGATGATGACTTTCGTAGAAAGCTTGAGATTTTACTCATATTTGACGCGGTATATAGACCGAGACTGTTTGATACAAAGATGTCCCGCACACAGGCGTGCCGCTACACACAGTAGAGCCTTCCACTCCTCATCCCCTCTCGGCCGCCGCGCCGAGAAGCTGCTGGCGGCAGATCGATGGTGGCCACTGGCCGTCTGGTGGGCGGTGGCCGAGCTGGAGGACCCAGAGCGTGCCGACAGCTGCAGCTGACACGCGGTCGTCAGCTGGTTCCGCCTCCTCCAGGGGATGACTGCTGCGCGCCCTATGGAATTACTGCACTTGCAGTACCAGAGGTTTCAAAAAGAAGCAAAAGAATGAGAAAAGTCAAAGTGAGTAGGGCGATAGCGACAGCATTTGGAAGTACTGTGGCTCTGATATGGAAGAATAGTTGACAATACACTTCTTCTTTTCTCGTGCCTTTATCCTGCATCGGATCAGGGGTGCTCTGACTACAAACGGATTTGCTATGTTTGCTTTTAGGGTGTGACCGGATACCCTTCCTGTCGCCAATCTGTTACGCCAACTGTCTCCTTGTGGTGTAATTCATGTGAAAGTGACCGAAAGTGTTCCAAATGTTGGCGAATCGTGTAACCAAGGCGGGATTTGGGTACCAGACAGGCATTCGCTTAGTTGGATGTGGAAAACCACCTGAAAACCAAATTCAGGTTGGTCAGAACACAGACTCTCGTCATCAATTCGCCAGTTGGATTCCATCCGCATCCAGCACACCTCCCTGTCCTGGAAAGGATACGTTCACACGCATGCCTATCAGGGCGGGTCAAAAGTTCACCACTCAGCTCACAATAATGTCCTTAGTAGAATAGCTCTAGATGTTCCTAGGTTCTAGGGTATCTTCTCTTCCCTGTCGTCTTCTGCGATGAACTTCCAAATTTGTTTGCTAATAATTTCTTCTTTGTGCTCCTGATGTCTTATGCTCTTGGCATTTCCTTTCTGCGTCAATTCCTAAAGTTTTAGCAAGGTGTAATAACAGTAGTACAGCTGTTGTCTTCTGGAACTTTCCAAGTTTAATTCGACATTCCTCATAAATAGCAACTCTCCGACTGAAATTTACTACTTTTGACCTCTTCTGAACTTCTTCTCATTCCAACAATGACAACATGGTGCTCGCGCCACAATTTAATGAAATTTTTCTCGGGTTTATACCTTGCACATGACCGATTCGTCTTAACGCCTCTTAGTCCAAACCCGAACTAACTGTTCATCCAGGCTACACGTTCTCTTCTTCTAAAACTGTTCGTCATACCAATAAATGTCTTCATTAAATATAACTGCCTTTTCTACTAGTAATTCTGCTTATCACAATTACCTGTCTTAAGACGGGTGATTCTCTCCTTGAGCTGATTCGCTCATCAACAGTTTTTCTTCCATTTTTTAAACGTTTACACCGATATCCATTCCAGAATGGAAATGTCATTGACAGGTTATAAAGGAAATCGAGAATAATATTGAAATTCAAAATAACAATTTTAAATTAGATAATTTTGGGTTAGACATCAGAACCCTTTGCAATCAGAACGAGAGTAAGACAAGCAGAGGGACTATCCGCACTCCTTTTCAACTGCGACTTGGAAAAGGTCATTGGTGAGTGGAGAAAGTTGTTAGCCCAAGAAGAACAAAATGAAGAGAGGTTCAGGCTTGGTCCTGAGAACAAAGGGATGTACACTGACTGCTTGGCCTTTGCAGATGACCTGGCCATTTTTGCTATCAACATAGAGTCAGCAGTCAAGAAAATCAATCGGCTGTCAGAAATTACTGAAAAAGTAGGATTCCAGATCTCAATTCAAACACCTGTGATGGAACTGTATGGATGATCACCACGATCATGATGTAAAATATCGGACGAGTTAAGAACTTAAGGCAAGTCTGTGAAGTTGTAACGCTGGAAATGCATATCCTCCTATTTCCATCTATTGCACTGCAAACAGTTTTCCTTATTTTGTTACCTCAAGATATAACATTTCTGTGTCTTTGTATATTGTAATTGTTTTACTGTTTGTATATATTTACGCATTTATGTCGATGTACAATTGGTTTGTTTTGTAAATATTATTTGTATTTTTACGCTGAGTCTGGCCTAGGGAAAACTATGCTATCGACCGAATACATCGATAGGCCGTGTGGAGAACCATAGTGTTGAGGATCTTTGGTAGTGTTAACTCGGTCGCGTGGAGCGCGGGCAGAGGGAGTCTGGCTGGGGTGGTGCAGTGGAGCAGGTGTGTTGTGTGAAGCTTCCGCGAGTTGCCGCGCTTTCGGGGTTTGGCAGCATGTAATTACGCTCGACTTGCGATGATAGTTTTTGACATGGTGTCGCGGACGGGAAGCATTAGCTGGCGCACATCAACAGCCCGTTTCGTCTCGTGACCGTGTCGAGAAGAAGGCGCGCCAACATCCAGCTTCTGCAACAGCGACGGCCGACAATGAGTGACTGCCGCCACCTCCTCGATCAACGGCTTTAAACCTTCAATCAACCAACAAGGAAGATTGGAAGCACGTAAAGTTTTAGAACTGTATGGCAGACATCAGCTTTTCAAACTTTTAAAATTGTTGCATCACAAAATTACAGCAACTTAGCATGAACGTTTGTTGCTCATTGTCCCAATTGCATTACCAAGCAGGGTCCTTTCCTTTTCCGGAATTAACCCGAGTAACGTTGAAATTCAAACGCCAGCATCATTCGATTTCACTGCTTTAATTTCAAAGTTCACTTAAGGTATTAACAGCTGGCTACAATATTTAGATTACACAAGCACAAATTAAGAGTGCGAATTTTGTTACCGTATTTTAGCTTACCTGTGACTGCAGCTCAGTTTGGTGCGTACTAAATTTTACTATTGTTAATTGTTCAGAATCATTTAATTCAAGTTCAAAGTTAAATCTCTTATTTCTAAATTGTGGAGATTCAAGTAGCTTTTGAAATGATTGTTGAGGTAGTCCAAGACTAACCGTATTTTACTGAATTTCGATGTGCTTCGGAAAGAAAGCTCACTATTAACTTCAGTCACTAAATTAACCTTCGATTTTCCGGTTCTATTAATTCTTTTGCTAAATTAAGTCAATGTGTAGCGAAATTTATTACTTCTGACAAACTTTCAGTTTTCACACTACATGTGTCAACTTTCAGTTGCCACGGTTCTAGTGCTAATTATATGTGTAATAACCTTTCTTTTTCAGTTACTATAGTAATTGTCCATAGGACTGGCGACTGTAATTTCTCCCAAATCTCAAATATCTAATTAACGCTAGTTAATTGTTAACGTAACGGCCGCAGATATACTTTCTTTATTAACTTTACCCCTTTTCAAAATTAATTTCCACCAGTTTCATAAGCATTTTTCCTTTCATTTAGATGTAACCCATTCCTCCCTCTTTATCGACAGATTAACTTCGGTGACGATTGCTTTTCCCAAATTTCCATTAGGTACACGCGGTTTAATTTTTCACTGTCATTAAGGTCGATAAGTGAGGTGGAGGTTACAAAGTCATCCAGGAGAATGGATTAGAAGAAGAATCAATTAACGTCACAATGAGGAAATTAGACCAAGCATATAGAATACATATAACAAGAAGTCTACGAGTATAGGACCCTAGTTCCGACATTATAATACAGTTGTAAAATCTGAGGGCTTATGCGTCCGTAACTTTGACCATGAATAGACAAGGAGGCTGGAAAAGCAAGAGCGTAGGATATTAAGGAAAATCCTAGGTATTATATGGGTTGATGGACAATGGGGAATGAGAGCAAATGAGCACTTGTACAGCAAGACAGAACCTGTCACAGCATCCATTAAGAAGAGACGATTGTTATTTTACTGTCATCTCATGAGGATGGACGGTGACCGACTAACCAAAAGAATATGGAGTTTCATCCAATCTAAGAAAACAAGGCCAAGATGGTTCGAAGAATGTGAAAAAGATGTTAGGCAGAATAGGCAGGAAAAAAAATTTAGAAGATCAGTGAACAACTACCAACGTTTTAAACTGGTATCAACGTCCACGAGACGGAGGGGGCCATTATACGTAGAGCATAAAGATTCAATTCTAGGTCGGCTCAGAAGATACTAGCAGGAAGTCAAAGCTGTAACAAGAACAACAACCGGCCGGGGTGGCCAAGCTGTTCTAGGCGCTACTGTCGCCACGGTCGCAGGTTCGAATCCTGCCTCGGGCATGGATGTGTGTGATGTCCTTAGGTTAATTAGGTTTAAGTAGTTCTAAGTTCTAGGGGACTGATGATCTCAGAAGTTAAGTCCCATAGTGATCAGAGCCATTTGAGCCAAGAACAAGACCAGACACTAAATTGAAATTGGTTGTTACCACGCAGTCCAAAGAGCCTCAAATCGATAAAAAAAATTGGATAACAACTTCACGTTAGATATTATCGTACACTATGTCACAAAATGACTAAAAACTTTAATAGGAAACAAAGAAAACGGTATTTTCCGAGATAAATTTATCGTTTTATGTATCTTCCTGCGACATGTGACGGTGGTGGGGAGCCTTTAACATAAACAACTCGATAAAATATTCGACTAATAAAACCCAGTTTGTTTCACTAGACAGTAAAATGATCCACAGATATTAAAGTAACATCGAGTGGGCCACGAGACAGAGTATTTATCATCTAGATGTACACAATCTATCTTTTAAATGGGACCAGGAACACAGTATGATTATTTGGTAATCAAGCGGCAGTGTATGAGAATGCGTACTGTAATTTCAGAGAGAACTTCAGAAAGACTAGGACAGAATTTGAACTTCGTGTAATGAATGGCAGCTGTCTTAAAAGTGGATAAATGCACGAAAATGCCTATTACTCAGAGAAAGATCCGTGCAGTGTCTCTTTACGTAGTTACACGTGTAGCTGCTGAAAACGTCACATTTTGTAAGTTGTTATTGTTGTGGTCTTCAGCCCGAAGACTGGTTTGATGCAGCTCTCCATGCTACTCTATCCTGTGCTAGCTTCTTCATCTTTGAGTAACTACTGCAACCTACATCCTTCTGAATCTGCTTAGTGTATTCATCTCTTGGTCTCCCTCTACGATTTTTACACTTCATGATTCCCTCCAATAATAAATTGCAGATCTCTTGATGCCTCAGAACGTGTCCTACCAACCGATCACTTCCTTTAGACAAGTTGTGCCACAAATTCCTCTTCTCCCCAATTCTATTCATTACCTCCTCATTAGTTACGTGATCTATCCATCTAACCTTCAGCGTTCTTCGGTAGGACCACATTTCGAAAACTTCTATTCTCTTCTTGTCTAAAGTATTTATGGTCCTTGTTTCACTTAGATACATTGCTACACTCCACACAACACTTTCAGAAACGACTTCCTAACACTTAAATCTATACTCAATGTTAACAAATTTCTCTTCTTCAGAATCGTTTTCCTTGTCATTGCCCGTCTACATTTTATATCCTCTCTACTTCGACTATCATCAGTTATTTTGCTCCTCAAATAGCAAAACTCATCTAGTACTTTAAGTGTCTGATTTGCTAATCTAGTTCCCTCAACATTACCTGATTTAAGTCGACTACATTCCACTATGCTCGTTTTGCTTTTGTTGATGTTCTTCTTATATCCTCCTTTCAAGACACTGTCCATTTCGTTCAGCTGCTCTTCCAAGTCCTTTGCTGTCTCTGACAGAATTACAATGTCATCGGCGAACCTCAAAGTTTTAATTTCTTCGCTATGGATTTTAATTCCAACTCTGAATGTTTCTTCTGTTTTTCCTTTACTGTTTGCTCAATATACAGATTGAATAACATCGGGGATAGGCTACAACCCTGTCTCACTCTCTACCGAACCACTGCTTCCCTTTCATATCACTTGACTCTTATAACTGCCATCTGGTTTCTGCCCAAATTGTAAATAGCCTTTCGCTCCTTGTAGCTTACCGCTCCCACCTTCAGAATTTGAAAGAGAGTATTCTAGTCAACATTGTAAAAACTTTCTCTAAGTCTACAAATGCTAGAATCGTAGGTTTGCCTTTCCTTAATCTATTTTCTAATATAAGTTGTAATGTCAGTAGTGCCTCACGTGTCAACATTTGTACGGCATCCGAACTAGTCTTCGCCGAGTTTGGTCGGCTTCCACCAGTTTTTCCATTCGTCTGTAAAGAATTCGTGTTAGCATTTTGCAGCCGTGGCTTATTAAACTGATAGTTCGGTAACTTTCGCATCTGTCAACGCCTGCTTTCTTTGGGATTGGAATTATTATATTCTTCTTGAAGTCTAAGGGTATTTTGTAAGTATTTAGGTTTAATAGAAAAAAGCAATATGAAATGGGACCATCACATAAAATGAGTATGAGGGAAGGCAAAAGGAAGGCCAAGATGTCATGGAAGGTTTTAGGGAAAGTGTTGTGTATGTGTTAAGGAATAAACAAAGCATATGCTATAGAAGCCAATTCAAAAGCATTGTTCTTGCGTTTGGTAACCTTAAGAAGCAGGCATGACAGAACATATCTCAGTATTCATAGATGCGCTGCCAGGATAGTAACACTTAGGTGAAGTCCATACAAAACTATAAGAGGAGTGCATGGGACCGCTAGGAACTGAGTCAAAGTAGTCCCCAAAAGAGCCGTTTTAAATAGCCTGAATTTGCAGATGACTGTGCAGTCACTATACTGTCACCATCGCAAATCTCACCTAGGGATAGTGAAATGAGGTAAGATCGATTTGGACGTGAACGGAAGCATACACTTAAACATTTTACACTAATGTTATACACTGTCGAGTCAAATTAGTGTGACCACATGTCAAAAGCATCAACAAGCACCTTTTGCAGTGCGGACGTGCAGAAATGGAGTCAGTGAGGTTCCGGAAGGTGCCGACAGGGGTGTGGAGCTATGCAGACTCCAATTGAGCAGCCAGGTGCGCTAGTTTTCTCGGTTGAGGATCCAAGGCACGAACTGACCAGCAGAGTAGTCCCACAGATTATGGACAGGATTTTGATCTGGGGTAAGGTAAACACACTTCGGTTCTCTTCGAACCCCTCACGTATATTGCGAGCTGTCTGGTACGTTACTGGCAGATGCGATCATTCATGTAGCTGAGGACGTGGTTCCCAAGAATACACTCCTGGAAATGGAAAAAAGAACACATTGACACCGGTCTGTCAGACCCACCATACTTGCTCCGGACACTGCGAGAGGGCTGTACAAGCAATGATCACACGCACGGCACAGCGGACACACCAGGAACCGCGGTGTTGGCCGTCGAATGGCGCTAGCTGCGTAGCATTTGTGCACCGCCGCCGTCAGTGTCAGCCAGTTTGCCGTGGCATACGGAGCTCCATCGCAGTCTTTAACACTGGTAGCATGCCGCGACAGCGTGGACGTGAACCGTATGTGCAGTTGACGGACTTTGAGCGAGGGCGTATAGTGGGCATGCGGGAGGCCGGGTGGACGTACCGCCGAATTGCTCAACACGTGGGGCGTGAGGTCTCCACAGTACATCGATGTTGTCGCCAGTGGTCGGCGGAAGGTGCACGTGCCCGTCGACCTGGGACCGGACCGCAGCGACGCACGGATGCGCGCCGAGACCGTAGGATCCTACGCAGTGCCGTAGGGGACCGCACCGCCACTTCCCAGCAAAGTGGGGACACTGTTGCTCCTGGGGTATCGGCGTGGACCATTCGCAACCGTCTCCATGAAGCTGGACTACGGTCCCGCACAACGTTAGGCCGTCTTCCGCTCACGCCCCAACATCGTGCAGCCCGCCTCCAGTGCTGTCGGGACAGGAGTGAATGGAGGGACGAATGGAGACGTGTCGTCTTCAGCGATGAGAGTCGCTTCTGCCTTGGTGCCAATGATGGTCGTATGCGTGTTTGGCGCCGTGCAGGTGAGCGCCACAATCAGGGCTGCAAATGACCGAGGCACACAGGGCCAACACCCGGCATCATGGTGTGGGGAGCGATCTCCTACACTGGCCGTACACCACTGGTGATCGTCGAGGGGACACTGAATAGTGCACGGTACATCCAAACCGTCATCGAACCCATCGTTCTACCATTCCTAGACCGGCAAGGGAACTTGCTGTTCCAACAGGACAATGCAAGTCCGCATGTATCCCGTGCCAACCAACGTGCTCTAGAACGTGTAAGTCAACTACCCTGGCCAGCAAGATCTCCGGATCTGTCCCCCATTGAGCATGTTTGGGACTGGATGAAGCGTCGTCTCACGCGGTCTGCACGTCCAGCACGAACGCTGGTCCAACTGAGGCGCCAGGTGGAAATGGCATGGCAAGCCGTTCCACAGGACTACATCCAGCATCTCTACGATCGTCTCCATGGGAGAATAGCAGCCTGCATTGCTGCGAAAGGTGGATATACACTGTACTAGTGCCGACATTGTGCATGCTCTGTTGCCTGTGTCTATGTGCCTGTGGTTCTGTCAGTGTGATCATGTGATGTATCTGACCCCAGGAATGTGTCAATAAAGTTTCCCCTTCCTGGGACAATGAATTCACGGTGTTCTTATTTCAATTTCCAGGAGTGTAGATACATACCTGTGCTGTTCCACTGTACCTTACAGAATGAGGAGACCACCTAGGAAATGCCACGAAAACACTCCCCAGACCATAACACTATCCGACGATTGTTGTAGGGTCATACATTCCAACGGCCATTTGTCCGACGGAGTGTAAAACGTGATTCATCTGAAAAGGCTACCTGTCGCCACTCAGTAGACGGCCAGTTTCGGTATTGGCACGCAGTTTCCAGCCTTTGTCGCCAATGAACCGCATTCAGTATGGTTGCGTGAACTAGGCACCTGCTGCAGAAGCCCAACGCAGCAACGTTCGCTGAACGGTCGTTGGGTTGACACTGTTGGTAGGCCCTTGGTTCAGCTGGGAGGTCAGGGTCAGTTTCTCGACAGTTGCACGTCTATGCGTCCGTACACATCTCCACAGCCGTCGTCCACCCAAGTGGTGTAAGTCCCGTGTTGAACCAAATGGTTCAAATGGCTCTGAACACTATGGGACTCAACATCTATGGTCATCAGTCCCCTAGAACTTAGAACTACTTAAACCTAACTAACCTAAGGACATCACACAACACCCAGTCATCACGAGGCAGAGAAAATCCCTGACCCCGCCGGGAACGTGTTGAACCACAGTTACTTCGTTACGTGATTTGTATAGCGCCATTTTGCCATGCACGATGTACAGGATGTCCGAAAAGCCTTTCCCTGATTACATAGATTGATAACTCAGGCTAGAAGTAAGATACATATATGCAAATGGGGTCTAATTGTTTACAAAGTATCACAGTATTTTCCACACATCAGTAAACTTCCACATGAGCACCCTTGGTAGCACGTAGCACATCAAGACGATATTCAATTTCCGTCCACACATTAGCCAACATCACTGGAGGGATCGATTGAACGACTGTGGTTATCCTTTGCCGCAGTGTTTCAAGATCTGGTACACGTGTTCGGCAGACCTCGTCCTTGACATAACCCCATAAAACGAAGTCTAATGGGGTTATGTCAGGAGAGCGTGGAGGCCAAACCGTTGGCCCATCACTACCAATCCATCGCCCAGGGAAGGTCATATCGAGATAGGCACGGACGTCCAAACCCCAATGAGGCGGTGCACCGTCTTGCTGAAACAAGAAATCGGGGTGATACTAAAGCAGCTGAGGAATAGCATACAGTTGCAACATGCCCAGATACACTGCGGGACTGCTACGGTCGCAGGTTCGAATCCTGCCTCGGGCATGGGTGTGTGTGATGTCCTTAGGTTAGTTAGGTTTAAGTAGTTCTAAGTTCTAGGGGACTTATGACCTAAGATGTTGAGTCCCATAGTGCTCAGAGCCATTTGAACCATTTGAGCCAGATACACTGCAGATGTGATGGTAGCCTCAGCGAAGAAGAATGGCCCGATAATTCGATCGTGCAATAGCGCGCACCAAATATTCACCTTAGGACTGCCTCTGGTGCGGTGCTGTCCATTACTTCGCCAGGGGGATGTGAACCCCAAATGCGCACATTATGGCGATTCACTAATCCACTGACAAAAAAGGTCGCTTCGTGGGAAAAGGCAATTCGTCTGAGATAACCATCATCGTCCTCAATACGTGATAGCATTTCGACGTCAAAGTCATATGGACGTGTGGTGTCATTGGGCAACAATCGAAGTGGAAGTTTACTGATGTGTGAGAAAAACTTTAACAGTTTGTAAACAATTACACACCAGTTTCATATTTGTATCTTACTTTTAGCCTGAGTTATCAATTTATGTAATCAGGGAAAGACTTTTTGGACACCCTGTACTTTAACATCTACGGCAAGTGACCTGTTTACAAACTTAGTCTTCTCGGAAATGTTTTCGCCCTTGGCCATAGAGTCTGTGATCAGATCCTATCGGACATGAGATAAATCGCTCCGTTTCCACATTACAATAACGACTGCACTGTTGGCTGCATCCCCTTGCCACGCTTTATGTATCATGCATTGCTAAGGCTACAATCTACCATTTGTGGTTATTTCACGTTGACGTCGAACATAAGCGGTGGTCAGATTAATCTGAGACGACCGGTTAGTAAAGAAAATAGATCGTTTTGATGCATTGTACCCTCTGTCACGCAGAGTGTGTATGAATGTTTAGAATTAGATCACACATGTAAAAAAAATGAGTACTGTCCATAAACCTAACGTTGGTTTGAACACCATAGTGTTTACAAGAAATGGTCATCCTCTATCATTCTAATCCATTCTGCCAATTATAAGAGGGCGCTCACTTTGACGCGGATGCTGATCTGCGGTTGTAATGTCACATATATAAATGACTGTGAAAGATCCCGTTAAAAAACTTAATGAATAACTGTGCTGATAAAGCTCTTACAGCCGGCCGCGGTGGTCTAGCGGTTCTGGCGCTGCAGTCCGGAACCGCGGGACTGCTACGGACGCAGGTTCGAATCCTGCCTCGGGCATGGGTGTGTGTGATGTCCTTAGGTTAGTTAGGTTTAAATAGTTCTAAGTTCTAGGGGACTTATGACCTAAGATGTTGAGTCCCATAGTGCTCAGAGCCATTTGAAACCTCTTACATTGTTTGATTTTCAAACAGCTGCGTAAAACTGATCGTACTCAGAAAATTCTCTCTTTACTTATTCTGATCATCACTAAACTGACACACAATATTTTTAGCGCAACGCAATCTGACTTTCAATTATCTCTACAAAAGAATGGCCCTGACTAACAATAACCTACACCTTTCATGAATCACTTACCTCGCAAAAATCTTCGTTACTCGAACTACTGCAATACAGCGAGCGCCACTACTGCCAGCTAAATAAAAGATTCAAACTACTGAAGGCACTAACTACTGATAGGCATAGTTAGGAATTGAAAGATCTTGAGAGAGGACAATCAATGTATTTACCTTAATAGCGTTCAAAAGTCATTATATATATATATATATATATATATATATATATATATATATATATATATATATATATCAGTTCATGACATCCAGTGTTAGAAATTTACTCTCTCTCGTGGACACACGTCCAGATCATCCGGTCTCAAAACTCCGTCATCTCACTCCCCACATCCACCACTGCTGGCGGCTCACCTCCAACTGCACAACGCAACAAGCTGTTCACATCCAACTGCCCAACACTACAATAGCATATACTCCAACAATGCAAACCAACCACAGCCTTCACACAGCACAGACAGCGGTATTCATATAGAGCGCTACGTGGCGTCACCACCATAAAAACCTAAACAGCCTACTTACAACTGTCACATGTAAGATATGAGATATCTGACATTAAAATTTCCTAAAAGTGTCCAGTGATTCGATCCCTGACCAGCGGATTCATAGTGTGATCCTTGTGCTGTGTCGAACAGCATGGCTATATTTTCCGACGCCAGCGACCTTGTTCTCGGTTATGTGGTATTGGTGCCTCTAGAGTGCGGAAAGTGCGAGACGTGTAACCCACTGGAGCTCCGCCGTGGCTGTTTTGGGGATAGGCACTGGCAGCGGCGGGCAGTCAGCTGGATCTACCGCCCGTAAGCCAGCACGGAGTCTGTGGTCAGACCCGGAGGCGCTGAGTCAACAGTGAGTGCGGGGTGCGGAAGGCTGTGGCGGCAGCCGGCGTTGGAGCCTCGGTTCGCGCTGGGAGCGTAGAAATACACTACTGGCCATTAAAATTGCTACACCACGAAGACGACGTGCTACAGACGCCAAATTTAACCGACAGGAAGAAGATGCTGTGATATGCAAATTATTAGGTTTTCAGATCATTCACACAAGGTTGGCACCGGTGGCACCACCTATATCATGCTGACGTGAGGAAAGTTTCCAACCGATTTCTCATACACAAACAGCAGTTGACCGGCGTTGCCTGGTGAAACGTTGTTGTGATGCCTCGTGTAAGGAGGAGAAATGCGTACCATCACGTTTCCGACTTTGATAAAGGTCGAATTTTAGCCCATCGCGATTGCAGTTTATCGTATCGCAACATTGCTGCTCGCGTTGGTCGAGATCCAATGACGGTTAGCAGAATATGGAATCGGTGGGTTCAGGAGAGTAATACGGAACGCCGTGCTGGGTCCCAACGGCTTCGTACCACTAGCACTCGAGATAACAGGCATCTTATCTGCATGGCTGTAACGGATTGTGTGTAACCTCGCCCTCACTTATCGACCTTAATGACAGTGAAAAGTTAAACCGCGTGTAACTAATGGAAATTTGGGAAAAGCAATCGTCACCGAAGTTAATTTGTCGGTAAAGAGGGAGGAAAGGGTTACATCTAAATGAAAGGAAAAATGCAAATGAGACTGCTGGAAATTAATTTTGAAAAGGGGTAAATTCAATAAAGAATGTAAAAGTGCGACCGTTACGTTAACAATTAACTAACGGTAATTAGATATTTGAGATTTGGGGGAAATTACAGTCGCCAGTCCTAAGGACAATTACTATAGTAAATGAAAAAGAAAGGTTATTACACATATAATCAACACTAGAAGCGTGGCAACTGAAGGTTGACACATGCAGTGTGAAAACTTAAAGTTTGGCAGAAGTAATAAATTTCGCTACACTCTGACTTAATTTAGCAAAAGAATTAATAAAACTGGAAAATCGAAAGTTAATTTAGTGACTGAAGTTAACAGTGAGCTTTCTTTCTGAAGCACTTCGAAATTCAGTAAAATACGGTTAGTCTTGGACTACCTCAACAATCATTTCAAAAGCTACTTGAATCTACGCAATTTAGAAATAAGAGATTTAACTTTGAACTTGAATTAAATGATCTTGAACAATTAATAATAGTAAAATTTAGTACGTACCAAGCTGAGCTGCAGTCACAGGTAAGCTAAAATACGGTAACAAAACTCGCACTCTTAATTTGTGCTTGTGTAATCTAAATATTGTAGCCAGCTATAAAAACCTTAACTGAACTTTGAAATTAAAGCAGTGAAATCGAATGATGCTGGCATTTGAATTTCAACGACACTCGGGTTAATTCCGGAAAAGGAAGGGAACCTGCTTGGTAATGCAATTGGGACAATGAGCAACAAACGTTCATGCTAAGTTGCTGTAATTTTGTGATGCAACAATTTTAAAAGTTTTAAAAGCTGAGGTCTGCCATACAGTTCTAAAACTTTACGTGCTTCCAGTCTTCCTTGTTGGTTGATTGAAGGTTTGAAGTCGTCGATCGAGGAGGTGCCGACAGTCACTCATTGTCAGCCGTCGCTGTTGCAGAAGCTGGATGTTGGCGCGCCTTCTTCTCGATACGGTCACCAGACGAAACGGGCTCTTGATGTGCGCCAGCTAATGCTTCCCGTCCGCGACACCGTGACAGAAACTATCATCGCAAGTCGAGCGCAATTATATGCTGCCAAACCCCGAAGCACGGCAACTCGCGGGAGCTTCACACCACACACCTGCTCCACTGCACCACCGCAGCCAGACTCCTCTCTGCCCGCGCTCCACGCGACAGAGTTAACACTGCCAAAGATCCTCAACACTTTGGTTCTCCACACGACCTATGGATGTATTCGTTCAATAGCATAGTTTTCCCTAGGCCAGACCCAGCGTATAAATACAAATAATATTCACGAAACAAACCAACATAAATGCATATATATATATATATATATATATATATATATATATATATATATATATATATATATATATATATATAAGGTCCCCGTCTGTTGACTCTCGGATCGAGACGTGGCTGCACGTGTAACGCCAGAAATGCATATCCTCCTATTTCCATCTATTGTATTATATTTTCTTCTTTTGTTACCTGAAGATATAACATTTCCGTGTCTTTATATATTGTAATTGTTTTACTGTTTGTATATATATATATATATATATATATATATATATATACAAACAGTAAAACAATTACAATATATAAAGACACGGAAATGTTATATCTTCAGGTAACAAAAGAAGAAAAAAATATAATACAATAGATGGAAATAGGAGGATATGCATTTCTGGCGTTACACGTGCAGCCACATCTCGATCCGAGAGTCAACAGACGGGGACCTTTTCAAGACAACAACCATCTGCACGAACAGATCGACGACGTCTGCAGCATGGACTATCACCTCGGAGACCATGGCTGCGGTTACCCTTCTCGTTGCATCACAGACAGTAGCGCCTGCGAAGGTGTACTCAACGACGATCCTGGGTGCACGAATGGCAAAACGTCATTTTTTTTCGGATGAATCCAGGTTCCGTTTACAGCATCATGATGGTCGCATCCGTGTTTGGCGACATCGCGGTGAACTCACATTGGAAGCGTGTATTCGTCATCGCCATTCTGGCGTATCACCCGGCGTGATGGTATGGGGCGCAATTGGTTCCACGTCTTGGTCACCTTCTGCTCGCACTTTGAACAGTGGACGTTACATTTCAGATGTGTTACGACCCGTGGCTCTACCTTTCATTCGATCCCTGCGAAACCGTACATTTCAGCAAAATAATGCTCGACCTCATGTTGCAGGTCCTGTACGGGCCTTTCTGGGTACAGCAAATGTTCGACTGCGGCCCTGGCCAGCACATTCCCCAGATCTTCCACCAACTGGAAACGTCTGGTCAATGGTGGCCGAGGAACTGGTTCCCCCGCCAGTCACTACTCTTGATTAACTGTGGTATCGTGTTGAAGCTGCATGGGCAGCTGTACATGTACACGCCATCCAAGCTCTGTTTGACTCAATGCCCAGGCATATCAAGGCCGTTATTACGGCCAGAGGTGGTTGTTCTGGGTACAGATTTCTCACGATCTATGCACCCGAATTGCGTGAAAATGTAATCACATGTCAGTCGTAGTATAATATATTTATCCAATGAATACCCGTTTATCATCTGCACTTCTTCTTGGTGTAGCAATTTTAATACCCAGTAGTGTATTCGTTAACGACGAGTTGCCGGAGAGGCACTAAGGAAAGCAGTCTAAGGAAAGCCAAGTCCAAGCCGTCACGGAGTTCACTTGAGCATCGACACTAGATGGATACAATCGGCGTAGGAGCTGCTGAAGTGAGGACAACAACGTATTGGAATGGCTGTAGCTTTCTCCGCTCGCTCATACAGCGTTGCAGGGTACTGAGGATCAGCTTCAGCTAATTGCAAGGAACGCAGTAGGACTTCTTTAGAGTTAGTGGTGGTGTCCTGGCGGTCTTGTGTTCAAGTTCAATTACACTGCTCTGTGTGTGAAGATATGTTAGGTGATATCAGTTGTAGCTCAATTCTTCCGGACGTTATGATCCTTGATTTATGGTTTGTTGTGGTTACTGCACGCTGGTATCTGCAAGAGTTATCTGGGGTCGCTTAAGTTTGTGGAATACTATGTGAAGCCTGAAGAGTGCATAAAAGGACAATATGGGGTCGGAATATCTTAGAGATGCGAGCGTGGCACTTCGGTAACACGGGCAGCCGTCGCGGGGTCATCTCGGTCAGAAACATGCGATTGGTCAACTAGGCTCCATACACGTATAGTAAAACGAAATTTCCTTTGCTGGGATTGGTTGAAACCAGTGACGCAAAAATTCCCTTGTTTCGAGGGTCGTGCTGTTAGTGGTAGTCGAATCACAGAGGACTACCGTGAATGAGAGTTCTATCGTAGCTCTTATCAGTTGTTAAAAATATCATTAAAGTGTTCTTAATTTCATAGTCGCTCGCCGATCAGTGATGCGGTCGCGTAAATTGTGGTGGAAGTAATTACAGTGTAGGAAACACTTAGAGTGTGATCTGCCTACGATTGCAGAGTGGATAACTAATGTCATTTAAATTTGTAAGTGTACAGTAAATGCGCTGTCAAAACCCACAGGAATAATTGAATGGCATTTCTTAATAAATATCAAACTGCGTGCTTATTACTGCAGTTCAAATAGTTAAGATTTCCTCCTGTTATTACCATTACAGTACTGCCTCCTCAATTTCAGAATGAGCTGACGACCAGCATTTCCAGTGCGGCGAAGGGACATCTCTGAAGACGCCAGTTGAGTGTAATTCAGGAAAACTGCGAGATGTGACGGATTTTCACGCCTCCAGCCACAACTTCGCATGTACAGTAACTCTACGAGCGAAATGTTGGAGCATGACTTGCCTAGGAAAAGGAAGTTTTTTCAACATGCTAAGGAACATTGTGTATTGTATGCAGGGAATAGTAAGGTGAATATCTGGACATAAAGCAAGCGCTTCCTATCAGTGCTCGCAGTGAGCGAGATTGTTTAAGAAGTTTGACGTTATTTGAAACTGTAGCGCTCTTCTGTATCTGGTTACTTAGACGTAAGAGCGGCTAGTCGCGTAGTACGTTGGTAGCTATGTCTTGCTGATTCGGGGTAGCTAGAATTCAGAACAGCTACGAAGAAGGCTGGTGTGTCGCGCGTTCTGTGCAGAGAGAGAGAGAGAGAGAGCGAGCGAGAGAGAGGGGGGGGGGGGGGGAAGATATGTTGCGACGCTGCCAATTTCCTTCCGTCAGTTCACACAATGAGACAGCTGACGGCGCGCTATCATAAACATCGTTCCACAGTAAACTTTAAGAACAGCATTCTTAGTAACGAGAATTCTTACGCGCAGGCACACACACAATCTTTCACATAGAATTAACTAAGGTTCAACTCAATCACAACATTCCCAATCGTATAAAGTACCTAGATAATTAATTTCTTCACATTAAGTTCCATATAGCTGAACAAGACAAACTCTCAAAGTAAAACAGCTGTAAAGAAAAACACAAAAATCCAGAAAAACCACTGCATGTGATAATAAGGTATAAATGCAAAAGATTCCATATTTGAAAAAAATTTCTTAAAAACTCTAATTTATACATATGTGAGTAATAACGAACATTTTTCCTGTTGTATAAGAGAAAGCAAATGAAAGCCCAGCGATGATGCTGAAACCTCAACGAAACGTCTCTGGGTGATAGCACAAAATGAAACAACTGTGTTTCGCTCAAGGCGGATAACTTCCAAAAGAACAGATTATCTGTAAAGCAAACACAGAGGGAAGAGCTTCATCCTCAAAACCCACACTATTTTGTCAGTAATCATGTAACGCCGAAAATGCATATCCTCCTATTTCCATCTATTGTAGTATAATTTTTTTCCTTGTTTTGTTACCTCAAGATATGACATTTCTGTCTCTATATATATTGTAATTGTTTTACTGTTTGTATATATATATATTTATGCATTGATGTCGATGTATAATTGGTTGTTTTGTAAATTTTATTTGTATTTTTAGGCTACGTCTTGCCTAAGGAAAACTATGCTATCGAACGAATACGTCGATAGGTCGTGTGGAGAAGCAGAGTGTTTAGGATCTTTGGTAGTGTTAACTCTGTCGCGTGGAGCGCGTGCAGAGGGAGTCTGGCTGGGGTGGTGCAGTGGAGCAGGTGTGGCAGCATATAATTGCGCTAGACTTGCGATGATAGTTTCTGTCACGGTGTCGCGGACGGGAAGCATTAGCTGGCGCACATCGAGAGCCCGTTTCATCTGGTGACCGTGTCGAGAAGAAGGCGCGCCAACATCCAGCTTCTGCAACACCGACGGCCGACACTGAGTGAGTGTCGCCACCTCCTCGATCGACGGCTTCAAACCTTCAATCAACCAACAAGGAAGACTGGAAGCACGTAAAGTTTTAGAACTGTATGGCAAACCTCAGCTTTTCAAACTTTTAAAATTGTTGAATCAAAATTACAGCAACTTAGCATGAACGTTTGTTGCTCATTGTCCCAATTGCATTACCAAGCAGGGTCCCTTCCTTTGCCGGAATGAACCCGAGTGTCGTTGAAATTCAAATTCCAGCATTAAAGCAACAATAATCTATTTCACTGCTTTAATTTCAAAGTTCAGTTAAAGTATTCATAGCTGGCTACAATATTCAGATTACACAAGCACAAATTAAGAGTGCGAGTTTTGTTACCATATTTTAGCTTACCTGTGACTGCAGCTGTGCTTGGTACATACTAAATTTTACTATTGTTAATTGTTCAGAATCATTTAATTCAAGTTCAAAGTTAAATCTCTTATTTCTAAATTGCGTAGATTCAAGTAGCTTTTGAAATGATTGTTGAGGTAGTCCAAGACTAACCGTATTTTACTGAATTTCGATGTGCTTCAGAAACAAATCTCACTATTAACTTCAGTCATTAAATTAACTTTCGATTTTCCGGTTTTATTAATTCTTTTGCTAAATTAAGTCAAAGTGTAGCGAAATTTATTACTTCTGACAAACTTTCAGTTTTCAAACTGCTCGTGTCAACCATCAGTTGCCACGCTTCTAGTGCTAATTATATGTGTAATAACCTTTCTTTTTCAGTTACTATAGTAATTGTCCTTAGGACTGGCGACCGTAATTTCCCCCAAATCTCAAATATCTAATTACCACTAGTTAATTGTTAACTTAACAGCTGCGCATTTACTTTCTTTATTAACTTTACCCCTTTTCAACATAAATTTCCACCAGTGTCATTTGCATTTTTCCTTTCATATAGATGTAACACTTTCCTCCCTCTTTACCGACAAATTAACTTCGGTGACGATTGCTTTTCCCAAATTTCCATTAGGTACACGCAGTTTAATTTTTCACTGTCATTAAGGTCGATAAGTGAGGGGGAGGTTACAATCATGACGTAGCTTCATTCTTACTTTAAATACTGTCAATGTTTAATATTCTGTCTTTTGAACGACATCGATTTGTTTCGTTGACCAAACGAATGTTTGGATTGCTTGCATTAGGCACCCACTGTGATCAAATACATTTAAATCATTTTCAAGTTTTAATAATTTTTGACCATACGGATGTCAGAAACAGATCGTTTAATGTGTTACTCAAAACTAATTTTCTTTCATTGTGCGACCTCCTACGGCGTTATAATGTGTGCTCTTAATTGAACGAAATATGTTTGATGAAAAAAACGGCATTGTTACGAGGTCAAAGATTAAACTTGAGCTACTAATAACTTTTTTAAGCAGCTGTAGGCACAGTCACACAAGGAAAGTCATATGTAGCAGTAATTGGTACTTCACAGTAAGGGATCAAACACATTGTCTTCGCCGTCCGACGTATATGAATCAGACTTAGCAAGATTTATGACGAATGGTTCCATAATTGTGTCCCTGCCAGTTTCCCTGTTGTGATCTTCATCCGACAGTTTTTCTGCGTGTCTTACACAAGCTGCCCATGCAGATGTTGTGCTGCTGTTTATTACCTCATGTGTAAGTCTCTCAGCATCTGCAGTTTTGAATGTATTGCGCTTTTCCGAATGATATGCTTTCACCTCAGCCCAAACCAGCTCGATTGGGTTGTAATGGCAATGGTACGGGGGTAATCTAACGATACGGTGTCCGTATTGCTTTGCTATTTCATCTATCTCATAAACTCTGTATGCAGACTTGTGTTGATTGACAAGAACCAGCTATTCTGCTCTGGCATGCGACGAGTTTTGAGGTATTCCGTTAGATTACAGCCATGCAATAATTTCTGGCTTTTTGGAGTTCGTGTTTGGAGCTTTGTTCACTTCTACTGAGTGAATTCCCGCATTGTCCATGACTATAAATGAAGACGCAGGAATATGTGGCAATAATTGTTTTGTAAACCACCTTTCAAAGACGCTGTTGGTCATTTCAGTGTGGCAATCTTCAGAACTCCTTGCCTTTGACGCCTTAAAAATCAGCATACCCTGGGGAATAAAGCCAGTATCTGCTGATCCGACGTGAAGTACTACACTCCTGGAAATGGAAAAAAGAACACATTGACACCGGTGTGTCAGACCCACCATACTTGCTCCGGACACTGCGAGAGGGCTGTACAAGCAATGATCACACGCACGGCACAGCGGACACACCAGGAACCGCGGTGTTGGCCGTCGAATGGCGCTAGCTGCGCAGCATTTGTGCACCGCCGCCGTCAGTGTCAGCCAGTTTGCCGTGGCATACGGAGCTCCATCGCAGTCTTGAACACTGGTAGCATGCCGCGACAGCGTGGACGTGAACCGTATGTGCAGTTGACGGACTTTGAGCGAGGGCGTATAGTGGGCATGCGGGAGGCCGGGTGGACGTACCGCCGAATTGCTCAACACGTGGGGCGTGGGGTCTCCACAGTACATCGATGTTGTCGCCAGTGGTCGGCGGAAGGTGCACGTGCCCGTCGACCTGGGACCGGACAGCAGCGACGCACGGATGCACGCCAAGACCGTAGGATCCTACGCAGTGCCGTAGGGGACCGCACCGCCACTTCCCAGCAAATTAGGGACACTGTTGCTCCTGGGGTATCGGCGAGGACCATTCGCAACCGTCTCCATGAAGCTGGGCTACGGTCCCGCACACCGTTAGGCCGTCTTCCGCTCACGCCCCAACATCGTGCAGCCCGCCTCCAGTGGTGTCGCGACAGGCGTGAATGGAGGGACGAATGGAGACGTGTCGTCTTCAGCGATGAGAGTCGCTTCTGCCTTGGTGCCAATGATGGTCGTATGCGTGTTTGGCGCCGTGCAGGTGAGCGCCACAATCAGGACTGCATACGACCGAGGCACACAGGGCCAACACCCGGCATCATGGTGTGGGGAGCGATCTCCTACACTGGCCGTACACCACTGGTGATCGTCGAGGGGACACTGAATAGTGCACGGTACATCCAAACCGTCATCGAACCCATCGTTCTACCATTCCTAGACCGGCAAGGGAACTTGCTGTTCCAACAGGACAATGCACGTCCGCATGTATCCCGTGCCACCCAACGTGCTCTAGAAGGTGTAAGTCAACTACCCTGGCCAGCAAGATCTCCGGATCTGTCCCCCATTGAGCATGTTTGGGACTGGATGAAGCGTCGTCTCACGCGGTCTGCACGTCCAGCACGAACGCTGGTCCAACTGAGGCGCCAGGTGGAAATGGCATGGCAAGCCATTCCACAGGACTACATCCAGCATCTCTACGATCGTCTCCATGGGAGAATAGCAGCCTGCATTGCTGCGAAAGGTGGATATACACTGTACTAGTGCCGACATTGTGCATGCTCTGTTGCCTGTGTCTATGTGCCTGTGGTTCTGTCAGTGTGATCATGTGATGTATCTGACCCCAGGAATGTGTCAATAAAGTTTCCCCTTCCTGGGACAATGAATTCACGGTGTTCTTATTTCAATTTCCAGGAGTGTATATTTTGTTACCCTAACCAACAGAAAACTTTAATTTACCGTACCCATCCCTCAATTTCCAGCACCTAGCCCTTGCGTGGTTCTGATTAACGAACGTTTCATCTAAGTAATGAATTCCTGATGTGCCAGCTTCTCTGATCTGCATTGTCCTGAAAAACACAGTTCTTGCCGCTACAATATCGCTTCGTTCCATCAATAATTTCCTACCATCGTTCGTATTCTGATACCTGAACACCGTGTCTTTACGTATCCTCAACATGGTCAATTTGCTTCCGTTAGTATTTTCAGCTCCTTTCATACGCGAAACTAGTTTCCCTGCTGTTGGATTCTCGCCTTCAGCATATACAGGGTGTCCCACCAACTTGTCCACCCAAAATATCTCTGGAACAATAACAGCTATTGGAAAACGACTTTCACCGGTATCAATGTAGCGCTGAGGCCCATGAATGTACATATTTGGAAACATTCTAAAACGAAAGCATATGTGCTTTTAACAAAAACTTGTTTTTTTAAATGGACCTCCTATATTTTTTCTTCAGCAATCCGTAGCACGACAAAGCACATACACAATGGCGTTGATTGCATCGCAATATTCCCATTACGTCCCGAGATATTAAGACACGAAGTTGACGCTTGAAACACTCGACTTGCGCTGCTAGCGCACGTCCTGAGGCTCAGGCGTTAACCCCATTCTGCCCGTAATCGCGATGTGATTGACATGCGTAATCACACTTCCATACTTATCAAGAGGTCCGAAACGAATAATACGGTCTGCTGCCATCCTGCATTAACGTCGTACATTCCAGCAGGTATTTATCCCATAGGCTAGTGGTGATGCGGTTCTGTAACATATCTGTGTACCGCAACGTTAGTCACAAACTTCGCTTATCGTTAATTCTTTACTAAAAAGGTAATGCCGTTGAACGTTAAAACTTTACTTTACTGTAGATCTAGCGCAAGTGACAGTTAATCATTCACTCGTAATAGTAAAATTCATGTTGATGGTTTTAGTGAAACGAGCAAGTGGACTAAAAGTTTTACCGTTGTTTCGGACCTCTTGATAATTATGGAGGTGTGATTACACATGTCAATCACATCACGATTACGGGCAGCATGGGGTTCACGCCTGAGCTTCAGGACGTGCGCTAGCAGCGCATGTCGGGTGTTTCAAGCGTCAACTTCGCGTCTCAATATCTCACAATGTTATGGTAATATTGCGATTCAATCAACGCCATTGTGTATGTGCTTTGTCCTGCTATGGATTGCTGAAGAAAAAATATAGGAGGTCCATTTAAAAAAACATACGTTTGTGTTAAGAAACACATATGCTTTCGTTTTAGAATGTTTCCAAATTTGTACATTCATGGGCCTCAGCCCTACATTGATACCGGTGAAAGTCTTTTTCCAATAGCTGTTCTTGTTCCAGAGATATTTTGGTTGGACAAGATAGCTGGGACACCCTGTATATGCTGAACACTACGCTCAGCAAAACTTTTTTCTCGAAATCGTCTAGCTCACCCACTTCTTTTTTGCTGTTGTGTTGCTTACCTGGTGATTTGAAAACAACTGATGCGGCAGGCTCGCACAGATGTCTTAGCTACGCTGGATATTCTCTGAACAGTCCTCGAACCAACACCACAGGCTTCAGCTTTCTGCTGCTGTCATTTGGCAACGGCGCGACCTTTCGCCTTGTGCCGGTGTGAATTCAGCGGAAGATTGTCTCTTAAAGTACTGGTACACACGGAACACTATTCCTCTTGCCTGTTTGTGTAGCACTTGGCGTGATCGATTACCATCACTCATAAAGAACACTATGAACGCACTCAGCGTTCTGCACGGAACACTACGACTGAAATAAACGGTTAGAACTTCCGAACACAGCACGAATCGCACAGAACGAAGACAAGAATGTCACTCAAACAATCAAAATGACAGTCACAATCGCGTTATCTATTCTGTCGCCGACCTATTTCAACTCGCGATGAGGTCATCTTCAGGGCAATTTACACCATTTGGTCGCTCACTGGAGTAGTCCTATAGTTACCAACCGTGCATAGGCAGGGTGACAACTCCAGCGAACGGGTAACACCATAACCTCTTCTCCAGTGTATAAACTTATTGTGTAAAGAGTACTTAACAAATTATTAAACGAACTATCAAAGATGTGTTAATTGGAATACAAAGCTATTTTACATTGTAGAATATTATCAGACAGCACAAATTTTTACACGACACAAACACACCGGCCAATGTTTTCCACTTTTAACTCGTACACCGAATTCCTACAGTCACCGCTATGTGGCAGCTCTTACTATACCACTTCGTATGTGACGATCAGGTGGGAACTGTACAATTGAGACGATTCATCTCCCGACACGATTCGGCCGTCCTTACCCTTGTTACGTAGGGGAAAGAGATCAGTGCTAACGCAGCCACCCTGTAACGGAACATCGGAGACCACGGATAATACACTCGAATTACTACGAAGGTATCTGAGCGCATTCTCCAAAATTTTGGCAGTGGTGTTTGAGTTGTAGCTCGTAACTAGACGAACTAATACGTCATGGCAGCTAATTCTTTTAGTTTATTTGAGAAAAAGTAAGAACCAGAGGAATAATCTATTTTGTTCGGTAGAGACATTACTGACTATTACAGACCTGATATCCAACATGTGTGCAGAGAGAGAGAGTATCTGTTATGCAGTTAGGAATACCAAATAAATTTCATTTGTGGAGTTTTTTGGTAGTACAGACGTCGTATGAACATTATGTGTGCTACATCACGGAACCCAGATGGGCAAATAAACAGAACTGATATTGGATGATAACTGCGCAACTGTTTTGCTGCTTATGGTACAGGTGGGTATATTTCACACAGGTATCACGAGAATAAGACGAGCAAATTAGGGCACGTAACCGAGACATACTATCATTTACCTGTTGCGTCATACACAAATAAAATTACACCGATCATGAATAATATTGGTGTGAATTATCCCTCGCAACACAGTACACTTCGATTTACGAAGCGTACACAGTGTCCAGTCGTAGTAGTGTGATCACCTGTCATAGGCCGGAATAACCATCTTTCGTAGCTCGAATCGCTGCCAGGCGTGCAAGAAGAGGGTCAGAGAGGTTCTGGAAGGTACGGACTGGGTTGTGGAGCCATTCCGACTCCAGTCCAGTGCCCAGCTGCACTAGGCTTCTCGTTTGAGGATTGATGGTGGGGACAGCCCGATCGAGGTGCTCCAACAGATCCTCGATCGGGTTTTAATTCGGGTAACATGGTAGTCTGGAGAGTGCGGTACACTCATCCTAGTTGCTTTCAAAGTACAGGGCTATTACAAATGATTGAAGCGATTGCAAAAATTCACTGTAGCTCCATTCATTGACATATGGTCACGACACACTACAGATACGTAGAAAGACTCATAAAGTTTTGTTCGGCTGAAGCCGCACTTCAGGTTTCTGCCGCCAGAGCGCTCGAGAGCGCAGTGAGACAAAATGGCGACAGGAGCCGAGAAAGCGTATGTCGTGCTTGAAATGCACTCACATCAGTCAGTCATAACAGTGCAACGACACTTCAGGACGAAGTTCAACAAAGATCCACCAACTGCTAACTCCATTCGGCGATGGTATGCGCAGTTTAAAGCTTCTGGATGCCTCTGTAAGGGGAAATCAACGGGTCGGCCTGCAGTGAGCGAAGAAACGGTTGAACGCGTGCGGGCAAGTTTCACGCGTAGCCCGCGGAAGTCGACAAATAAAGCAAGCAGGGTGCTAAACTTACCACAGCCGACGGTTTGGAAAATCTTACGGGAAAGGCTAAAGCAGAAGCCTTACCGTTTACAATTGCTACAAGCCCTGACACCCGATGACAAAGTCAAACGCTTTGAATTTTCGGCGCGGTTGCAACAGCTCATGGAATAGGATGCGTTCAGTGTGAAACTTGTTTTCAGTGATTTTTTCTTAATGGTGAAGTGAACCGACACAATGTGCGATTCTGGGTGGTAGAGAATCCTCACGCAATCGTAAATTCGCAATTCACCAAAAGTTAACGTGTTTTGTGCAATCTCACGGTTTAAAGTTTACGGCCCCTTTTTCTTCTGCGAAAAAAACGTTACAGGACACGTGTATCTGGACATGCTGGAAAATTGGCTCGTGCCACAACTGGAGACCGACAGCGCCGACTTTATCTTTCAACAGGATGGTGCTCCATCGCACTTCCATCATGATGTTCGGCATTTCTTAAACAGGAAATTGGAAAACCGATGGACCGGTCGTGGTGGAGATCATGATCAGCAATTCATGTCAATGCCTCCACATTCTCCCGACTTAACCCCATGCGATTTCTTTTTGAGTTTTTGTATGTGTGTGCAAAGCATTGTGAAAATATCTCAAATAATGAAGTTATTGTAGAGCTGTGAAATCGCTTCAGTCATTTGTAATAACCCTGTACGCACGAGCTGTGTGACACGTTGCACTTTCCTGGCAGCAGATGCCACTGTGCCGAGGAAAAAACAAACTGCAAGTAGTCGTGGACATGGTCCCGAAGGATAGATGCATCCCTGTATCCATCCACTGTCCCTTCCACACTAACGAGATCATCCAGGGAATGCCAAAAAAGTATTCCCCAAACCATCAAGCTCTCTACTCCGGTTTGGCCCCTACCGACGACTGCTGTAGGTTGTTTGCTTTCAGCTCCACGCCAATGAAGCACAAAACGTGATTCATTTGAGAAGCCACCTATCGTCATTCAGCTGCCGTATTAGTGTGCGAGCTCCATCCTTCTTCACCCACTATGGTGCATGGAACAGACGCCTGCTGCGGAGTACTATACGCGGTAACGTTCGGTGAACGGTTAATGATAATGCACTGATGATAGTCCCTTGGTTCATCTCATCAGTCGGATACTCAATAGTAGCACGTCTGTTCACCTGTATGCATATCCAGCCCCGTTGTCCACCCATGTCATCTGTGGCCCATGGTGCCCCACAGTTACCCCGGTGTCGCTTTTGTATAGCGCCATTTGTGACAAGCACGGCCTACATTAACTGCAGCGACAAATTTAGTCTTTACGGAAATTCTTCCACCTTTAGCCCGAAAGCCAAACATCATATCCTTTTAGATGTCATATGATTCGCTCTGTTCCCACATTATGACAATGACTACACTGGGCTGCAACCTGCTCTCTGTGAGTGATCACTTCATCTTGACATAGATTACAGGTGGCAAGCCACATTAATGTGTCTGGATCGCGTATACAGGTTGTTACAAAAAGGTACGGCCAAACTTTCAGGAAACGTTCCTCACACACTAATAAAGAAAAGATGTTATGTGGACATGTGTCCGGAAACGCCTAATCTCCATGTTAGAGCTCATTTTAGTTTCGTCAGTATGTACTCTACTTCCTCGATTCACCGCCAGTTGACCAATTGAAGGAAGGTAATGTTGACTTCGGTCCTTGTGTTGACATGCGACTCATTGCTGTACACTACTAGCATCAAGCACATCAGTACGTAGCATCAACAGGTTAGTGTTCATCACGAACGTGGTTTTGCAGTCAGTGCAATGTTTACAAATGCGGAGTAGGCAGATGCCCATTTGATGTATGCATTAGCACGGGGCAATAGCAGTGGCGCGGCACGTTTGTATCGAGACAGATTTCCAGAACGAAGGTGTCCCGACAGGAAGACGTTCAAAGCAATTGATCGGCATCTTAGGGAGAACGGAACATTCCAGCCTATGACTCGCGACTGGGGAAGACCTAGAACGACGAGGACACCTGCAATGGACGAGGCAATTCTTCGTGCAGTTGACGATAACCCTAATGTCAGCGTCAGAGAAGTTTTTGCTGTACAAGGTAACGTTGACCACGTCACTGCATGGAGAGTGCTACGGGAGAACCAATTGTTTCCGTACCATGTACAGCGTGTGCAGGCACTATCAGCAGCTGATTGGCCTCCACTGGTACACTTCTGCGAATGGTTCATCCAACGATGTGTCACTCCTCATTTCAGGGCAAATGTTCTCTTTACGGATGAGGCTTCATTCGAACGTGATCAAATTGTAAATTTTCACAATCAACATGTCTGGGCTGACGAGAATCCGCACACAATTGAGCCATCACATCCTCAACACAGATTTTCTGTGAGCGTTTGGGCAGGCATTGTTCGTGATGTCTTGATTGGGCCCCATGTTCGGTGACAGATGGATTGGTAGAGGCGGACCAATTCCATCGTCTCCACGCTCTCATGACCTCAACCCTCTTGACTTTCATTTATGGGGGCATTTGAAAACTCTTGTCTAAGGAACCCCGGTACCAAATGTTGAGACTCTTCGTGCTCGTATTGTGGACGGCTGTGATACAATACGCCATTCTCCAGGGCTGGATCAGCGCATCAGGGATTCCATGCGACGGAGGGTTGATGCATGTATCCTCGCTAACGGAGGACATTTTGAACATTTCCTGTGACAAAGTGTTTGTAGATACGCTGATACGCTCTGTTGCTGTGTCTTTCCATCCCATGATTAATGTGATTTGAAGAGAGGTAATAAAATGAGCTCTAACATGGAAAGTAAGCGTTTCCGGACACATGTCCACGTAACATATTTTCTTCCTTCGTCTGTGAGGAATGTTTCCTGAAAGTTTGGCCGTACCTTTTTGTAACACCCTGTATATGAATTGATTCTCGGTTAAGCTTCTATTTTTCATCCAGCTTCTGTTTAACGCTTATCTTAAGGTACATTTACAAGGGCCATAAAAACTGCGTGTTACCGAAAATATTGCAAGTATATATTGTTCGGCAATATTGCGATCACAGAAATTACCGAACAAGTACGATAACAATGCCTGCCGATGTTGTCGGTCAGTTTTTGTAGCAATACGTTTTTGGGCCAGACGTATTATACGAGCCACAGTATGGCTGTGGTAGAGCCGTAAAGTGGACTAGTGGAAGTGAGTGCGATACTCCTGCACTTGCATTCCACCAGGAAAAATCAGCAAGAAAGAGGCATCTACATCTACATCTACATCCATATTTCAACAGCCACCTGACGGTGTTTGGCGGAGGGTACCTTGAGTACCTCTATCGGTTCTCCCTTTTATTCGAGTCTCGTATTGTTCGTGGAAAGAAGGATTGTCGGTATACCTCTGTGTGGGCTCTAATCTCTCTGATTTTATCCTCATGGTCTCCACGCGAGATACACGTAGGAGGGAGCAATATAATGCTTGACTCCTCGGTGAAGGTATGTTCTCTAAACTTCAACAAAAGCAAGTACCGAGCTACTGAGCGTCTCTCCTGCAGAGTCCTTCCAGTGGAGTATATCTATCATCTCCGTAACGCTTTCGCGATTATTAAATGATCCTGTAACGAAGCGCGCTGCTCTCCGTTGGATCTTCTCTGTATCTTCTATCAACCCTATCTCGTACGGATCCCACACTGCTGAGCAGTATTCAAGCAGTGGACGAACAAGTGTACTGTAACCAACTTCCTTTGTTTTCGGATTGGATTTCCTTAGGATTCTTCCAATGAATCTCAGTCTGGCATCTGCTTTACCGACGATCAACTTCATATGATTCTTCCATTTTAAATCACTCCTGATGCCTACTCCCACATAATTTATGCAATTAACTGCTTCCAGTTGCTGACCTTCTATATTGTAGCTAAATGATAAGGGATCTTTCTTTCTATGTATTCGCAGCACATTACACTTGTCTACATTGAGATTCAATTGCCATTCCCTGCACCATGCGTCAATTCGCTGCAGATCCTCCTGCATTTCAGTACAATTTTCCATTGTTACAACCTCTCGATATACCACAGCATCATCCGCAAAAAGCCTCAGTGAACTTCCGATGTCATCCACAAGGTCATTTATGTATATTGTCAAAAGCAACGGTGCTACGACACTCCCCTGCGGCACACCTGAAATCACTCTTACTTCGAAGTGTTATTTTTTTTAAAGTAATAAGCTGCTTCCGGAATTTTAACTTCGGTCCAGCTGCTGGATACACAAGTTACACATAATATTGAAACAGTAATTTGAATATGCCGTTTGAAAGCAATTCGTCAGAGGACTGATACGACCTGTATGAGACTGTATACCAGTTTGTGGCTGCTGGTGATGCATACAGAAGTCTGATGTACCCCTATAGGGAGCATTTATCATAGTTTTGCTTCTTGGAACCAGGCTTTCGCAATGTTTTGTTGGAAGGGATCGAAGTATTCATTAAATCAATTTGAAATAAAAATCTAATTTTATAGCAATATTTAATTTAGGTATACCAGTACAGCGAGAGAACTATTAATTTCACAAATGCGATACCTCTGCGACCAGTGTGTGAATATGTAAAGTAATGTACACAAACGCCGTAAAAGGGAAAGAGGTTGATGGCAAGCTGCTCCCAAGAATATTCAGGATTCTGTCTTTGTTTACATTACTTTCTAAGTTCCATTCGTCTGATAAATGGAATTCGTCTAAATGGAATTCATCGTTGTCTCGTTCGCCCACTTCTACTTCCCTTTAAACAGCAAACAAATCGAGTGCCTTTGCGTAGGAATAGGAACTTGCGAACTCAAGGAAAATAACAGCGCTTTAGGCATAACAAACGGAGAGCAGGGCCGATAGTGAGAGAGAAATGTTCAAAGACAGGGGTAGCGAAACATGTGGTACGGCCACACTAAATATTCTACGGCCAGGATGGACATCACGACAAAAACTAATAATACTTTGACACCGACATACAACAGCCTATTACATCAGCAATACTGTCCTGCAAAACAATGTATATGCACTTCTGTAGCAAATTCCTTTGTTAGCTATGCTCGGCCCATCAAATGATTCACTTCGGCAGAGAAGGGCAGAGAAAGAAGGAGAGAGAGAGAGAGAGAGAGAGAGAGAGAGAGAGAGAGAGAGAGAGAACGGTACGATGATAAACAATCAGTAGCATCCAACATTAAACACAAATCGAGTAAAGGTACTTCAAATTCGAGGTGAATATCTAGGAGAATTATGGTCAAAATACGAACCGAGCATAAAAGTAAATAGAGAGGAAGACTCCATGTTATAATACAAGACGGAGAACGTTGCGAGAATTGGGACTGTTATGCTATCTCTGTAAGAAAAACTGAGTAAAAGTGAGAGAGAAAAATTTAATGTTCAAACTAAAGATAACAATCATAAAGCCTAAATATTACGTTCTAGATTTAAAAACGCGTTCATAAGGAACAATTTTAAAACTGTATCATCGTTTGACCAATACTAGAACTAAAAAAAAAAGGAAAGTATCGACTGATATGTGCACTCGCTTCGAGAATGAACGAATATTGAAAATACTCAGAATATGGAGCCAAGTGCTGACTTGCTTAATATTGGAATTTATAGTGAATATGCCGCGGGAATTTTTCCGTATGAACTCTTCTGTGTCAATAGTCCTACGAGCAACGATTATTTCTGCGTGACTTGAAATCACGACAGTTGGCCGCTGTGGTCGGGCGCTTCTAGGCGCTTCATCCCGCAACCGCGCTGCTGCTATGGTCGCAGGTTCGAATCCTGCCTCGGGCATGGATGTGTGTGATTTCCTTAGGTTGGTTAGGCTTAAGTAGTTCTAAGTCTAGGGACTGAAGACCTCATGTTTTAAGTCCATAGTGCTGAGAGCCAAATCACGACAAAAAATACATATTTAATGTCGCACGGACTTAGACCAGTATCCGTAAGGTTAGTTTGTTGCAGGATACTGGAGAATATGCTAATCTCCAAAATGTCACATTCCCGAAGGAACTGAAGCTTCATAAATGAATCTCTGTACCAATTTATCGACTCTTTTTTAAGACCAGGCCATATTGAGGAGTTTCACAAATATATAATTCGGTTTACGATCATATTGTGCTAGAAACCAGAGTATCAAAGCGAATTAATAATGCTAAAGAGCAGTGAAAACTAAAACACACGTGACAAGGGAAGCGTAATTAGACCGTTAATGAGTTAAGTATTGATGAACAGTTTATCAAACAAGATCAGCAGCACCTCATGTCATTTGGTTGTTGGTTGACGATGCTGTTGTGTACATGGATATTTCGTCACTGAATGACTGTACGAAAATGAGTAACAGGAGATATTTTCTCTTTATGCAGTCCTTTTTAACTGTACATGAAAAGAACACGTCAGTAACAGAAGGAAAGAATCTGAGAGTATTCTGCTTCAGGATTCGTGGTAAACATCTGTAGTGTGTCGGATCTTTAAAAAATGCATAAACCGCGCTAGTAATTGATATGATATGGAAGTAAAACGAAAAGGCAATGAAATATGGAGCCATGTGTGAACGCAGACTTTATCACGGTATACAGTAATTGTATTATTTATTGTATATAGTATTATTTATGACTTTTTGGCTGGAGTGTCTTTAAATTCGTGCGCTAGCATGACACTTTTATTTAACTTATACCACGATAACACTCGTACTGACATCGGTTGCCCCGAAGTACGTACAACACAACGCGCGACTCACAGCCTTCTAACAAATAGTTTGCGTTTGCGCTGCTATTTAGAAAAGAAAATAACGCGTATTTTTATGCAAACTGTAATTATCATTATGGGTCTCAGGGGCTACTAGTTATTTATGTAGCAAATTTCACCAAGAATGACTGACATATTGTGGAGCTTATTGAATGGAATGATTTTTAATATTTCTTTTTCACTACTTGCAAAATAAAACTGGAGAGAATCTCATCTGCCGTTAAGCGGTCAAAATGAAACATACTGAACTCATTCAGTGCTGTGAATTTTAGTAAATGAAATCCATCACTACTCTCTTAACTTAGAAATTAATGAAAGATCAAAATTGAGAAGTCTCTCGCATTTACATTTAATATTATAACGTGAATGATTAATTACAAAAGATCGTCAGCGTAATGGCCGACCAAATGCTATTAGGGAAGAAGAGCTCCCCGCAACTCGAACCTCTGATAAAACTTGGTTAATGATAATTAATGGCTGCGACCATGAGAAGTGACAACTAAGTCAATAATACACAATGTGTAATAACAATCTCTATAATATTTTGCTAAAATACAGAAAAAACATTAATTATCAGGCAGCGCTACAATGGCGGCCTACCACCAGACGAAACAAAAACAGGAGAGAAAGTTCAATCAAAGCACTGTCTCTGATCTTCATGGCCTACGTTTCACAGAGATTATACAAAAATCTGTTCTTGGTTAATTACATCGATATGTGTGAGTTATGATACTAATAATTTAAATTCTTTAGTATTTATTATACATCGTGCAGACGTACATAGTTTTTAGATAATTTATAGTTCACACATTTCATACAAAAGTTTCTTTTCCCTTTCTCCAAATGTCCATTTATGTGACGTACCGTCACAGATTTCTTCATCAGTTTCATTGATGAAATATTCTCAGATTATCTGCCGTGTTATTGCGGCATCACCTGAAGATGACGAGTAGGAAACTCGTCGAAACGTTGATAACATCAGAAGATCTCATCAAATATGGAGATCTTATTATTCTCAGAATGCGTGGTGCAAAGTCAACCTCAAATCATACGGTACTGAGACAGTCTCGTACATTGTTTCAGTGCTTGGCACCATTATGAAGAGTACATGACTACACACATAGAAGGGTTGAAAAATGGGCTGTTAGGATCGCGAAGGACTTTACGGTCTACATGGAAGTGAAAAACAGATGCTTGAGGAACTTAAAAGGGAGCATTTAGGAAACGTAATTATTATCGTAATGACTGAATGTGGAATATGATGAAAACTTGCTAACTGTAACAGATGACCTAATATTATCAGGTTGAACAAAACGTAAAAGTACGTAATATCGTTAAACACAATACATGTAATCATGAGCCATATCATTAAGTATTGCTTTAGAGGGACTAGCAAATTGCTACCGACGAAACTTCACAAATTCTAATATGGAACCCCCTTTTGTTTTCCGCTCACAAATTTCTCAGTTTCTCACATTAAGCAAACGAAGTGTCGGTAGCTCATACTTTGCGCTGTATTTTAATGTTTCCTCTACTTGTCGAGTACATACTATGTTAGGAAAAAGGAAATGGATAGGTTAAAGTTAGATATAGTGGTAATTAGTGAAGTTCGGTGGCAGGAGGAACAAGACTTTTGGTCAGGCGAATACAGAGTGATAAATACAAAGTCAAATAGGAGTAATGCAGGAGAAGGTTTAATAATTAACAAAAAAAATAGGAATGCGCGTAAGCTACTACAAACAGCATAGTAAACGCATTGTTGTGGCCAATATAGACACGAAGCGCGCGCCTACTACAGTAGTACAAGTTTATATGCCAACTAGCTCTGCAGATGACAAAGATATTGAAGAAATGTATAATGAGATGAAAGAAATTATTCAGGTAGTGAAGGGAGACGAAAATTTAATAGTTATGGGAGACTGGAATTCGGTAGTAAGAAAAGGGAGAGAAGTAAACGTAGTAGGTGAATATGGATTGGGGGTAAGAAATGAAAGAGGATGCCGCCTGGAAGAATTTTGTGCAGAGCATAACTTAATCATAGCTAACACTTGGTTCAAGAATCATGATAGAAGGTTGTATACACGGAAGAACTCTGCAGATACTAAAAGGTATCAGATAGATTATATAATGGTAAGACAGAGATTTAGGAACCAGGTTTTAAATTGTAAGACATTTCCAGGGGCAGGTGTGGACTCTAACCACAATCTATTGGTTATGAACTGTAGATTAAAACTGAAGAAACTGCAACAATGTGGGAATTTAAGGGGATGGGATAAGCTTACTAAACCAGAGGTTGTACAGAGTTTCAGGGAGAGCGTAAGGGATCAAATGGCAGGAATGAGGGAAAGAAATACAGTAGAAGAAGAATGTCTAGCTTTGAGGGATGAAGTAGTGAAAGGCAGCAGAGGAGCAAATAGGTAAAAAGACAAGGGCTAGTAGAAATCCTTGGGTAACAGAAGAAATATTGAATTTAATTGATGAAAGGAGAAAATTTAAAAATGCAGTAAATGAAGCAGGCAAAAAGGAATACAAACGTCTGAAAAATGAGATCGACAGGAAGTGCAAAATGGCTAAGCTGGGATGGCTAGAGGACAAATGTAAGAATGTAGAGGCTTATCTCACTAGGGGTAAGAAAGATACAGCCTACAGGAAAATTAAACTGACCTTTGGAGAAAAGAGAGCCTCTTGTATGAATATCAAGAGCTCAGGTGGAAGCACAGTCCTAAGCAAAGAAAGGAAAGCAGAAAGGGCGATATACTTGAAGACAATATTAAGGAAATGGATGAAGATGAAGACGAAATGGGAGATATGATACTGCGTGAAGAGTTCGACAGAGCACAGAAAGACCTGAGTCGAAACAAGGCCCCGGGAGTAGACAACATTCCATTAGTGACGGCCTTGGGACAGCCAGTCCTCACAAAACTCGACCATCTGGTGAGCAACATGTATGAGACAGGCGAAATACCCTCAGACTTCAAGAAGAATATAATAATCCCAATCCTAAAGAAAGCAGGTGTTGAAAGATGTGAAAATTACCGAACTATCAGTTTAATAAGTCACGGCTGCAAAATACTAACGCGAATTCTTTACAGACGAATGAAAAAACTAGTAGAAGCCTACCTTGGGGAAGACCAGTTTGGATTCCGTAGAAATATTGGGACACGTGAGGCAATACTGACCCTACGGCTTATCTTAGAAGCTAGATTAAGAAAAGGCAAACCTATGTTTCTATCATTTGTAGACTTAGAGAAAGCTTTTGACAATGTTGACTGCAATAGTCTCTTTCAAATTCTGAAGGTGGCAGGGGTAAAACATACTGAGCGAAAGGCTATTTATAATTTGTATAGAAACCAAATGGCAGTTGTAAGAGTTGGGGGGCATGAAAGGGAAGCAGTGGTAGGGAAGGGAATGACACAGGGTTGTAGCCTCTCCCCGATGTTATTCAATCTGTATATTGAACAAGCAGTGAAGGAAACAAAAGAAAAATTCGAATAGGTATTAAAATCCATGGAGAAGAAATAAAAACTTTGAGGTTCGCCGATGACATTGTAATTGTGTCAGAGACAGCAAAGGACTTGGAAGAGCTGTTGAACGGAATGGATGGTGTCTTGAAGGGAGGATATAAGATGAACATCAACAACAGCAAAACGAGGATAATGGAATGTAGTCGAATTAAGTCGGGTGATGTTGAGGTATTAGATTAGGAAATGTGACACTTTAAGTAGTAAACGAGGTTTGCTATTTGGGGAGCAAAATAACTGATGATGGTCGAAGTAGAGAGGATATAAAATGTAGAATGGCAATGGCAAGGAAAGCGTTTCTGAAGGAGAGAAATGTCTTAATATCGAGTATTGATTTAAGTGTTAGGAAGTCGTTTCTGAAAGTATTTGTATGGAATGTAGCCATGTATGGAAGTAAAACATGGACGATAAATAGTTTAGACAAGAAGAGAATAGAAGCTTTCGAAATGTGGTGCTACAGAAGGATGCTGAACATTAGATGGGTAGATCACATAACTAATGAGGAGGTGTGGAATGGGACTGGGGAGAAGAGGAGTTTGTGGCACAACTTGACTAGAAGAAGGGATCGGTTGGTAGGACATGTTCTGAGGCATCAAGGGATCACCAATTTAGTATTGGAGGGCAGCGTGGAGGGTAAAAATCGTAGAGGGAGACCAAGAGATGAATACACCAAGCAGATTCAGAAGGATGTAGGTGGCAGTAGGTACTGGGAGATGAAGAAACTTGCACAGGATAGAGAAGCATGGAGAGCTGCATCAAACCAGTCTCAGGACTGAGGACCACAACAACAACAACTGTGTTAGGAACATATGTAAATAAAGTTTAACACCAAGTCGCTCCTCAGATTTTAGGGTACAAATATCGAATAGCCCATTCATTTCAAGTTCCATAAGGTTAAAACAAGCCCATTCACACAAAAATGGATTCTAGATGTTATTGGCTTTGCAATCTTAAATGTCCTCTTATGGAGATCTCTTCGGGTAAGTCCAAAATATTTAATATCCATTGTCATGCTACATTCAATCAAATGTTGTTCTAGTGTCAGAAACAACACAGTTTTTCACCCACATTTGGTGAGCTACTAGCCTCAGTAGAGTGGGACTGGGAACTTGGAAAGTCTTCGCCGCTTTCTAGTAGCCTATCTTCTTTTCACTAAGACTTTTAACTGCTGTTTGCATAGCAGACTCCTCCCACTGCTTTAGAGTTAGTGAAGTCACTTCTGAAGCAGTTCCTATAAATGAAACAGGTAGTTAAAGTACGATACAGATATGGAATACTGGGGTGCAAACATAGAATTCTTGTATAACATTAAATTTAAATAGGCAACAAGCACGCCATTTTACAGCTTAATGTATTAGCTAACCGTCTGTTTAGAAAATGTAACAATTTATGTATTACGACAAGAATGAAAGAGAAAATTACCGACCTGCAACAATTACTCCAAATTCGTTAAAAAAGCTTTACTTACTCGAAATGGCTGGCAACTGCAGTTTGAATGTATCCCAAACCAGTTTACAGCTGCTGAACATAGTTCTCAAGTAGCTCGTCAGAGCGTAGCACTTACAAGGCGAGAAACCATAGTATTTCATATTACTATCACCATTCCATATTTGTACCTCTAATTCTAGTAAAAACACTATAACTAACAGAAACTGGTAACTGGACAAGCTGCGTTGATATTTCACAGGATACTTGCCAGATCGACATATCATCCGAAGTCATGCCTCTCCACATTCCACCCGAATCCTGGAAGCAGATTGCTACCATTCTGACTCTTTGCGAGTTCGAAATATAAGCCTGACACAGAGTGGTTTCAGATAAACCAAGGATTTTGACACAATCAAGATCTATAGTGGTGTCACACCATATCGTTCAAAGAAAGAGAGAGCGAGAGACAGAGGGCGACGGTAAGAGAGAGGAGAGAGAGAGAGAGAGAGAGAGAGAGAGAGAGAGGGGTAGAATGAGAGAGCTAGAGAGAGGGAGTGTGTGTGTGTGTGTGTGTGTGTGTGTGTGTGTGTGTGAGAGAGAGAGAGAGAGAGAGAGAAAGAAAGAAAGAGAAAGAAAGAGTGTATGAGAGAGAGAGAGAGAGAGTGAAAGGGGGGGGGGAGAAATTAATGATTTAAAATGCAGATGATGATAACAAAACTGGAACACGTTTCTGACTTTAATTTTCTTTCACAGGTTACTGATTTCGCACATGTTCTCCTGTAATTTCACATTTGCACTAATATTTGGTCAGTTTACTGTATCGTCGTCCTATTAGTTCTGCGGAACGCAAACACTCGTCCTCTTTCAAAGTCTCTTTGTATCCTGAGTCTCTAAATACTTCCCTTGCGTACTATGGAGGTAGTTATTCGAGGTAGTTGCGTGATGTTCTCTCATGCATATAGAAAATGTAGGGATTCAAGCCAGCCCATCCGAAAATAATGCTGTGCGTCACAAACTGCACGCAAAATAGAATAACCTGCATCCTGACTGACGTAACCTCCTTCATTAAATAGCTGATTGCAGCTTATAGCTACATACATCCACCCCATAGCGCACCGTACTCGTAGAAGGCAGGCAGAAAGAAGCAAAATATCACGTACTTCTCATCACCCAATCTACGATAAACATCGAATGGAGGAAAGCCAACTTCCCGTGGCGCCACATTTATATGAGGTTGGCTGCCCACTGCCTACATCACAGAGTATGTTCAACCAAGGGAGATGACGACTGCATCAACAGCTGTCAGCGTACCATATGCAGATGACCTTGCAGTACGCATCATGTAATCGAGTGTCACTGCCTCACTATGCAGATGATAATTTTGGTTGTCTTGTACAAGTTGCTTTCAATAAAATCTTAATAAAACCAATATTCTACACTAGTAAATGACTTTTAAAGAAGAAAGAGTTCTTCGCCTGTGATTCTGTAACTCCGGTCGTCGCGTGTGATTTTTACTCTCTTGGTTCAAAAATGGTTCAAATGGCTCTGAGCACTATGGGACTTAACATCGCAGGATTCGAACCTGCGACTGTAGCGGTCGCGTGGTTCCAGACCGAAGCGCCTAGAACCGCTCGGCCACCAGCGGCCGGCGCTCCCTTGGTGGAACAACTTATTCACGTCTTCCACTGCTATGAGGTTCTAATTTTTTGGTGATTTGCTTGCCGTTATTCTTTCACTACCTTCAACCACTTTCGTCCTTGTCTTATTAATGTAATAAATAATCTCTGCAGCGTATGCTGTCCACTCCTGCAATAAGATTCTTGTCTCCTTTAGATGCGGAATTGCTTTAGCACTCGGTGGAGTGTGTGAAATCAAATAGCACCGGAATTGCTTTAGCACTCGGTGGAGTGTGTGAAATCAAATAGCAGCAATTTGCTTGACTTTTCTCTACCATCCATTCGTAGCCTCGTTGAATCGCCAGTTACGCCATTCTGTCAGAGTTCATACTTCACCGCTTCTTTTTTTTTTTGGGGGGGGGGGGGTGGGAGGGATCATCAGTCTTCTGCTAGGTTTGATGCAGCCAGCCACGAACTCCTCTCCTGTGCCAACTTCATCTCAGAGTAGCACTTGCAACCTACGTCCTCAATTATTTGCTGGATGTATTCCACTCTCTGTCTTCCTCTACAACTCCGTCTACTACCATGAAAGTCATTCCCTGATATCTTAACACTTATCCTGCCTTCCTGTCCCTTCTCCTTGTCAGTGTCTTCCACATAATCATTGCCACTCGTCACTCTAATTCTGCGCGGAATTTCCTCATTCCTTATCTTATCAGTCCATCTGATGGTCAAAAATCGTCTGTAACCCCACATCTCAGATGCGTCGATTTTCTCCTTTTCTTCGCTTCTTGTTTCCCCACAGTCCATGTTTCACTACTATTCAGTGCCGTGCTCCAAACGTACATTCTCAGGAATTTCTTTCTGAAACTACGGCTTATGTTTGATAGTAAATTATAGCAGACTTCTCTTGGCCAGGACTGTCCTTTGTTCCAGTACTAGTCAGCATTTGATGTCATCCTTGCTCCGTCCGTTATTTGTTATTTTGCTTCCTAGGTTGTAGAATTCCTAACTTTATCTGCATCGTGACTGTCAATCATTATGTTAAGTTTCTCACTACATCTCGTTACTTTCGTATTTCTTCGATTTACTCTTAATCCATATACTGTGCTCTTCAAACTCTTCATGCCATTCAGCAGATCCCGTACTTCTTCTATACTTTCTTTCAGGATAGCAATGCCATCAGCGATTCATTGATATCCTTTCACCCTGATATTTTTTCCACTCTTTAAGCTTTGTTTTATTTCCATCATTGCTTCTTCGATGCACAAATTGAAGAGTAGAGGCGAAAAACTACATCCCTGTCTTACACCCTTTGTTCAAAAATGGTTCAAATGGCTCTGAGCACTATGGGACTTAACTTCTAAGGTCATCAGTCCCCTAGAACGTAGAACTACTTAAACCTAACTAACCTAAGGACATCACACACATCCATGCCCGAGGCAGGATTCGAACCTGCGACCGTAGCGGTCGCGCGGTTCCAGACTGTAGCGCCTTTAACCGCTTGGCCACCACGGCCGGCTACACCCTTTGTAATCCGAACACTTCGTTCTTGGTTGTCCACTCTTATTATTTCATCTTGACTCTTGTACATATTGTATATTACCCGTCTCTCCCTATAGGTTACCCTTATTCTTCTCAGATTTTTGAACATCTTGCAGCATCTGACATTTTCGAATGTGTGTCGTAATTTTCCTTTAGTATTGCTTCCACTGTCAACCGCAAAGTCAGAATTGCGACTCTGGTTACTTTGTCCTTCCGAAAGATATGATTGTCAACTAACACATCCTTAATTTTCTCTTCGATTCTTCTGTACATTATTCCTGTCAGCAACTTGGATGAATGAGCTGTTAAGCTGTGCGATAATTCTTGCAGTTGTCAGCTCTTGCAGTCTTCGGAATTGTGTTAATGATTTTGTTTCGAAAATCAGGTGGTATGTCGGCACTGTCATTCATTCAACACACGAACGTGAATACTCGTTTTGTTGTCACTTTCTCCAATGATATTAGAAATTTTCATAGAATGAAATATATCCCTTCTGCCTTACTTGATCTTATGCCATACAATGTGCTCTTAAACTCTCATTGTAATGTTCGATCTCCTATCCATTCTAGGTCGACTTTTGTTTCTCCTCGTACCACATGAGAGAGGCCTTCATAGAGGCCCTCATAGAGGCCTCCAGTATACTCTTTCGACCTATCCGCTCTCTGATCTGCATTTAACAGTGGATTTCTTGTTGCATTCTTGATGTTCCACCATTGCTTTTGATTTCACAGGAGGTTACTTTAACTATCCTGTATTCTGAGTCAGTCCTTCCAACAATCATTTCTTCTTCGATTTTTTTACATTTTTCATGCAACCATTTCGTCTTAGCTTTCTAGCGATTCCTATTTATTTCATTCCTCAGCAACTCATATTGCCGTGTTCCTAAATTTCCCAGACAATTTTTGTTCTTCCTTCTTTCATCGATCAGGTGAAATATTGCTTCTCTGTATGTGTATTGTAACTATGGCCCTGAACCAGTCTTGCACTTGCGTATGTCCGTAAAAGTTTCCACGAAAGTGGAGCCCAGCAAACAGTGCCGTAGCAAAGCTAAATGGTTCAAGTGGCTCTGAGCACTATAGGACTTAACTTCTAAGGTCATCAGTCCCCTAGAACTTAGAACTACTTAAACCTAACTAACCTAAGGATATCACACACATCCATGCCCGAGTCAGGATTCGAACCTGCGACCGTAGCGGTCGCGCGGTTCCAGACTGTAGCGCCTTTAACCGCTTGGCCACCCCGGCCGGCAGCAAAGCTAAATTAAAATGGCAAACTAAACAAAATTTATTGAAAAGTATGTGTACCGCCACTTGCAACGGGGACAGAAGCAACATATTTCTTGCATCGGAATAATTCTGGCTCCTAATGTTCTACAATTTGATATCCATAAAAAAGATTTATAGCAAATAAATATTTTATAACTTCAGTGTCAAGATCGTGTTTACTCAAAAAAATTGTATGCACAAAAGATTTGTTTCACACAAGGTAAATGTGGGGGAGGAGAACTACCTGTGCAACTAGCTGTGAGCAACTCGAGGTATGTTTCAACCGACTTTTTGGTACGACAATTAATTTTTCACGAGTGTTCCAACTACGTGCAAGTAAGTATTGCTGTAAATTTAACTTAAATCAATTCTTCACACACCTCTTCTAAAAGTCCATAAATACTCTCATCATTGTCTCATTCGATCATTTCTATCAAATCTGTTTTCAGTACTTAGCAGCTAAATTCCATATAAAAAGTCCCTAACTTTTAAAAAAAACGGTTCAAATGGCTCTCTGCACTATGGGACTTAACATCTAATGTCATCAGTCCCCTAGAACTTAGAACTACTTAAACCTAACTAACCTAAGGACAGCACACAACACCCCGTCATCACGAGGCAGAGAAAATCCCTGACCCCGCCGGGAATCGAACACCGGAAATCCGGTCCTAACTATTCAGTTTCACGTCTTCTTCGAAACGCATCTCGACTAGAAATAAGCCTCCTCTCGGTGAGCGCTCTCTGGCAGAGACGGTGAAATAATACAAGCAAAGATCGTGGACCAATGTCACTTGCTCTCAGACGTGTACATAACGATGTATAAAAGAAAAGAGTTAACAACTGTCTCACCACGACTAACATGACTTGCACACATCACATATACAATATTTATTTTATTGGATAAAATTTTGTGTCATTAGCTACACTACTGGCCATTGAAATTGTTACACCTAGAAGAAATGCAGATAATAAACGGGTATTCATTGGACTAATATATTATACCCAGAAGAACCACCTCTTGCCGTAATAACGGCCTTGATACGCCAGGCCATTGAGTCAAACAGAGCTTGTATGGCGTGTACAGGTAGAGCTGCCCATGCAGCTTCAACACGACACCACAGTTCACCAAGAGTAGTGACTGGCGTATTGTGACGAGCCAGTTGCTCGGCCACCATTGACCAGACGTTTTCAGTTGGTGAGAGATCTGGAGAATGTGCTGATCAGGGCAGCAGTCGAACATTTTCTGTATCCTGAATGGCCCGTACAGGACCTGCAATATTCGGTGGCGCATTATCCTGCTGAAATGCCGGGTTTCGCGGGGATCCAATGAAGGGTAGAGCTACGGGTCGTAACACATCCGAAATGTAACGTCCACTGTTCAAAGTGCCGTCAATGCGAACAAGAGGTGACCAAGGAATGTAATCAATGGCACCCCGTACCATCACGCTAAATGATAATCCAGTATGGCGATGACGAATACGCTCTTCCAATGTGCGTTCACCGCTATGTCACCAAACACGGATGCGGCCATCATTATGCTGCAAACAGAATCTGGATTCATCCGAAAAAATGACGTTTTGCCATTCGTGCACCCAGGTTCGTCGTTGAATACACCATCGCCGGCGCTCCTGTCTGTGATGCAGCGTCAAGTGTAATCGCAGCCATGGTCTCCGAGCTGATGGTCCATGCTGCTGGAAACGTCGTCGAACGTTTCGTGCAGATGGTTGTTGTCCTGCAAATGTCCCCATCTGTTGACTCAGGGATCGAGACGTGGCGATCCGTTACAGCCATGGGATCCAGCACGGCGTTCCGTGTTACACTCCTGAACCCACCAATTCCATATTTTGCTAACAGTCATTGGATTTCGACCAACGCGAGCAGCAATGTCGCAATAAGATAAACCGCAATCGCGATAGGGTACAACTGCTGTTTGTGTATGAGAAATCGGTTGGAAACTTTCCTCATGTCAGCACGTTGTAGGTGTCGCCACCGGCGGGCGCCAATCTTGTGTGAATGCTGTGAAAAGCTGATCTTTTGCATATCACAGCATCTTCTTACTGTCGGTTAAATTTCGCATCTGTAGCACGTGATCTTCGTGGTGTAGCAATTTTAATGGCCAGTTGTGTATAACATTATTTGTGGCAGCATATTCAGCGGTAATTATAATAGAATATTATACTTTTCAGGGATTTTGGAGAAACGTGACTCTGACAGGGATTTCTATAGTAACAATTTGAGAGACCCGAGAAGATCAATTCTCTCTCACACACACATATGTGTTAACGCCTAAATGTCTTCCTCATCTCCTTCGTTGTGGAGAACTCGATCTACTACGACGTTGATCGCTCAGGAGAACGGAGCTAAACTGCATTTCTGCGTCTCGATAATCGACCCCTCCAGTTCCTCTCATGCATGATGCATCAGGCGTTGCATGTTGCGCTGCCCTGCGTGTGACGCTTGAAGTGATGTATCATGCAGCTATTTTTCACTGTGCAACGGCTAATTCAGATGTCGGCCACAACGACATGTGTATGAAACAAAACGTGTTATTACTGCTGCGGGGACACTGGTGACTGTATACCGGAGTTTTATGCAATTTAAGGCCAAGGAATTCTATTGTTATACCAATAAGAACACTCTGTCTCGGAAATGTGAAGGGGAAGGGAGGAATCACATTAATTTCATGCGAGGGAAAGAGACCTAGCAAACGAAGCAAAATTTCCTGTAGTACAAAACTCCCCTGAAGAACTGTGTTTATGTCATCAAACGTACTAATGATACCATCTGATAACAGTTACATAGTACCTACAGTGTTCTTAACTGAAACGGTATAGCTTGCGTGAAATCTGAAGGTATAATTTTTCTGTTGGCCTGATAACATTGAGATACATGTAATACTTTCTGTGTTAACAATTTACTGGTTCTGACATTGGCTGGTAACACGACAAAAACATCACGAGATGAACGTGCATCGCTACAGAACGCTTTTAAAACTAGATGCTTTGCGTTACTAGTAGAATAGCGGCAAACGACAATATTTCACGGCACAGGGACCTTTGCGCATTTCATACTGGCCAGTATTCGTGATGATGCTTCGCTTTAATTCAGAACAATACTGAATTGATATGTCTGTCTATCTGGTGGGTCAGAAAAGGAATTCAGTTTACCAAGATCGCATTTGGTTTTGTTTCCTGCTATGTCTTTGTATAAAATAATGACGTAGAAAATCTTGATGTCCGAATTTTGAAATGATCTCGTCTACTCGTGATTTCGTAGATGTAAGTCATCTTGAACAAACTTTCTTCAATAGCAGCCATTGTTACGCTGAGATAATCTAAGTTAAATTTCACAGCGACTTAATTGAGAACAAAACGGACTTTTCAAACCGGTAGATTTTACAGAAGAGTAAATTATGAGAAAATGTCGAGTGATTGTAGTTTTAAAAGAAAAAGTTTTGAAGTACGATTTCGTTTAAGGGATGGACATTTAAAATTCATTAACAGGTAGCACATTTTAGTTCTAACAATGTAGCTAGGATTTTTATGCAGTGTGTCCTACTGTCATATTCTCTACTTCATACTTGTCCGATAGACTTCAAACGGTAGTATTAAAAAAATAAAAGGTATCCATTCAGTATGACTGAAAAAGATAAGTTTATAGTTTATTGTATTGCTGGCTTCGACTTGTGACAGTGAGATGTGGACTAGACCACAATAGAATTGATTGAACAATGGACAGGTATATGTCAGAAAGAGTCAAGAGAGACAAGGAAACAAACAAATTAAACATTTAAATGCCGTAATGGAGAACGTAAATGTGAGTGCAATAGAAATGAACTTGGGGCGATCGGAAGACGTAACAATATGCTGGAGCTTCACGTCATATATTCGATCGATATACTGTTAAAGAGGTAGGTAAACGAAAACAGAAAACATGCTTGAGTAACGCAGACAGTCCTATCTCAAGAGCGTAATGCAGGGAAAATCAAAAGGAGGCTTTTATATAACAAACGGCGGGTAAAGATGATGCATTATTTCATCTACATATACAAATATATTCCCCAAACCATCATATTGTGTATGTCGGAGGGTAACCTGTACCACTACTATTCCTCTTCCTGTTACACTCACAAATTCAGCGACCGAGAAACAACTGGCTATACGTCTCCATAGAAACACTAATTTCACCTGTCTTGTCTCCGCGGTTCTTTAGCGAAACGAACGTTGCTGACCGTGGAATCATGCTGTAGTCACCATCAGATGCCCATTCTCTAAATTATCGTTGTAGTGTTTCGCAAAGTGAACGTAGTCTTCCATTCAGATATTCCCATTTGAGTTCACAAGGCATCACCACTATAAATGCTTGTTGATCAAAACCACCGGTAACAAATCTAGCAGCACGCTGCACGCCTCGATTGCCGTCTAATTCTATCCGCCATGGAACCCAGACACTCGAGCACTGTTCAACACCGAGTCGCATTAGCGTTCTATACGCCGTCTCCTCCGCATACGAGGCCCCTCTTTTTCTTTTTTTATTTCTTTCTTTTTTTCCGAAGTCCGATTGGTCGCGAAATGGAAACCATAGTGAAAATCAAATATGCTTTCTTTGGAAAATTTTATTTCCCTGTATAGTCGTAGGGGCAACGGCCTTGCCGCAGTGGATAAACCGGTTCCCGCGAAATCACCGAAGTTAAGCGCTGTCGGGCGTGGTCGACACTTGGATGGGTGACCATCCAGGCCACCATGCGCTGTTGCCATTTTTCGGTGTGCACTCAGCCTCGTGATGCCAATTGAGGAGCTACTCGACCGAATAATAGCGGCTTCGGTCAAGAATACCACCATAACGATACCACCATAACGACCGGGAGAGCGGTGTGCTGACCCCACGCCTCTCCTATCCGCATCCTCCATTGAGCCGGCCGGTGTGGCCGTGCGTTTCTAGGCGCTTCAGTCTGGAACCGCGTGACCGCTACGGTCGCAGGTTCGAATCCTGCCTCGGGCATGGATGTGTGTGATGTCCTTAGGTTAGTTAGGTTTAATTAGTTCTAAGTTCTAGGCGACTGATGACCTCAGAAGTTAAGTCGCATAGTGCTCAGAGCCATCCTCCACTGAGAGTGACACGGTTGTCGGATGGTCCCGGTAGGCAACTCGTGGCCTGAAGACGGAGTGCTTTATATAGTCGTAGACTCTAGGCTTCAAGACTTTGTAACTAAAAGTCTAACAAGCCAACCAATTGGACGGGTCACAAGTGGCGGATAGTGAATGTTACATCAGATATAGTGGACAGCTGCGAATACAAAATAAGCTGTCCCGGACCAAGGCAAAACAAAAGAAAACAAAACATAAACCACTTTGCGTCTGTCTTGTACCAAGCGGCGAAGTGGTCAGCCACTGTTCTCCAGGGGTGTAACTGAAATTCATATTCTGGAACTAACCCTTCCACTCTTAACACTCTCAGTTCACTCAATGAGTCTATTCAACCGCACCTGGTTCCAGTTACAATCATCATGGAGCAATTTCAGAAGCACAATATTACCCTAGGTGGTCAATCCACCACTAGTATAACTGCCGCAAGTGGTCTTTCGGATTCTGGGGCGGCCAGGTTAAAATGCAGTGTGATTCAACACAGAAAGTCGGAGTCCTCTGGCCAACTTAAAACAAAAACAAATACATTTTTTGCAACACTTTTGCAACCAGGTAAACTTCATAAGTTCATAGATACATCAAGAATTTTGGCACTTCAAGGTACACGATTGGCGGACAATAAAACCGAAGATTTCGGGAAAGGCTATTTAAAATTTGTACAGAAACCAGATGGCAGTTATAAGAGTCGTGGGGCATGAAAGGGAGTAAGTGGTTGGGATGGGAGTGAGACAGCGTTGTAGCATCTCCCCGATGTTATTCAATCTGTATATTGAGCAAGCAGTAAAGGAAACGAAAGAAAAATTAGGAGTAGGTATTAAAATCCAAGGAGAAGAAGTAAAAGCTTTGAGGTTCGCCGATGACATAGTAATTCTGTCAGAGACAGCAAATGACTTGGAGGAGCAGTTGAACGGAATGGATAGTGTCTTGAAAGGAGGATATAAGGTGAACATCAACAAAGACAAAACGAGGATAATGGAACGTAGTCGAATTAAGTCGGGTGATGATGAGGGAATTAGATTAAGAAATGAGACACTTAAAGTAGTAAAGGAGTTTTGCTATTTGGGGAGCAAAATAACTGATGATGGTCGAAGTAGAGATGATATAAAATGTAGACTGGCAATGGAAGGAAAGCGTTTCTCAAAAAGAGAAATTTGTTATCATCGAGTACAGATTTAAGTGTCAGGAAGTCGTTTCTGAAAGTATTTGTATGGAGTGTAGCCATGTATGGAAGTGAAACATGGACGATAAATAGTTTGGACAAGAAGAGAATAGAAGCTTTCGAAATGTGGTGCCACTGAAGAATACTGAAGATTAGATGGGTAGATCACGTAACTAATGAGGAGGTATTGAATAAAATAGGGGAGGAGAGGAGTTTGTGGCACAACTTACAAGAAGAAGGGACCGGTTGGTGGGGCATGTTCTGAGGCATCAAGGGGTCACCAATTTAGCATTGGAGGGCAGTGTGGAGGGTAAAAATCGTAGAGGGAGACCAAGAGATGAATACCTTAAGCAGATTCAGAAGGATGTAGGTTGCAGTAAGTACTGGGAGATGAAGAAGCTTGCACAGGATAGAGTAGCATGGAGAGCTGCATCAAACCAGTCTCAGTACTGAAGACCACAACAACAACAACATCGTCTTTTTAAAAGTAAAACTGTTAAAAGAATACTTAATAATGCACAACATCTGGGAGTTGCTTTTGCAGTGTCCATAAATATTTTAAATTCAATAACAGACGTAAAGCGCATTACTAATAGACTAATGACAATGTCGCTTAAATTCGCATGTAAAGCATGCTCTTTAATGAATGCCCATATGCCACTCAGTGAGTATAACGGTAAAAAACCTAATTAAATTAATGAAGCTTGGGAAACCTATAAATCACCATCTCCAATATTCCCTGATAGCATGCTATAATTTTAATGGGTGATTTTTATTCTCAATTGCGTAAAGAGTAAAATATAAGAAACAGTGGTATGCTTTCCTGCCCGTAAATGGACAAACCAAAATAGCTAAAGACCTCAGGAATAATGCTTGGGAAACATTATAAAGCACCATCTCGAAAATTCCCTGAAACCATGCTACAATTTTAATGGGTGATTTTAATTCTCAATTGCGCTAAGAGAAAAATATAAGGAACGGTGGTAGGCTTTCCTGCCTATAAATGGACAAACCAAAATGGCCAAAGACTTGTTGCATTTTAACCTTAAAACCATGTCAACCCATTTTGGATTGAACCCTTCTAAACTAAACATCTGGTGGGCCCCCAATACATTTATTGCGGAAGTTAAAATCGATCATGTACCAATTTCATACCCTAACTACAAAGAAACTTTAAAATCCCAGGTTAGGAAACGGGTTAATATTGATTCTGATCATTATTTAATGCGAATAAAAGTAAAACTTCATACCAAAAAATGTTGTCCCAAAATTTGACGCTGCTGGAATAACCCGAAGTCTAACAAGTGAACTTGACAGAAAAGTTCGTCAAAACAAAACAAAATTTAATTTTGCTTCGAAACAAAGAAAAACATTCTTAATGGAACGCGTATGGTCAAACATCAGTTAACTCTAGACGTGAGGCGTTCAAAAACTGGAATAGTAACAAAACTAAATAAAAGCATAACACCTTTATAACTGTGAGAAAGTAAACATATACATTAATCCGACAGACTAAAAGAAACTACGAAAATGGGTAACATTTGGAAATCTAAGAGATTTACAGAAGAACAATAGAAGAAATATTTATAAAAAAATTAAAAATAAACTAACCGGTTACCAGCCTCAAAGTCTTTGCTTCAAAACGGAAAATGGGAATTTGCCTCTTAACAACGAGGAAAATTACAAGGTACTTGCTAATTATTTTTAAAATCTATTAAACTGTCTAGAAACAGCGAATAAATTCCAATCACAACAACCTAATAACACCAACTCTGACTCTAAAGCACCTGACGAAATCGAATTAACTAATCAAATTAAGGGACTTAAAAACAATAAAGCATCCGTAGAAGACAATATAATCACCGAATTACATATACAGGGTGAGTCAACTAACATTACCGCTGGATATATTTCGTAAACCACATCAAATACTGACGAATCGATTCCACAGACCGAACGTGAGGAGAGGGGCTAGTGTAATTGGTTAATACAAACCATTAAAAAATGCACGGAAGTATGTGTTTTAACACAAACCTACGTTTTTTTAAATGGAACCCCGTTAGTTTTGTTAGCACATCTGAACATATAAACAAATACGTAATCAGTGCCGTTTGTTGCATTGGAAAATGTTAATTACATCCGGAGATATTGTAACCTAAAGTTGACGCTTGAGTACCACTCCTCCGCTGTTCGATCGTGTGTATCGGAGAGCACCGAATTACGTAGGGATCCAAAGAGATCGGTGATGGACCTTAGGTATAGAAGAGACTGGAACAGCACATTACGTCCACATCCTAACACATTTGATTGGTCTTTTTCACTGACGCACATGTACATTACCATGAGGGGTGAGGTACACGTACACACGTGGTTTCCGTTTTCATTTACGGAGTGGAATAGAGTGTGTCCCGACATGTCAGGCCAATAGATGTTCAATGTGGTGGCCATCATTTGCTGCACACAATTACGGTCTCTGGCGTAATGAATGTCGTACACGCCGCAATACATCTGGTGTAATGTCGTCGCAGGCTGCCACAATACGTTGTTTCATATCCTCTGTGGTTGTGGGCACATCACGGTACACATTCTCCTTTAACGTACCCCACAGAAAGAAGTCCAGAGGTGTAAGATCAGGAGAACGGGCTGGCCAACTTCTGCGTCCTCCACGTCCTATGAAACGCCCGTCGAACATCCTGTAAAGGGTCAGCCTAGTGGTAATTGCGGAATGTGCAGGTGCACCGTCATGCTGATACCACATACGTCGTCGCGTTTCCAGTGGGACACACTCTATTCCACTTCGTAATTTAAAACGGAAACCACGTGTGTACGTTTACCTCACCCCTTATGGTAATGTACATGTGCGTCAGTGAAAAAGACCAATAAAAAGTGTTAGCATGTTGACGTAATGTGCTGTTCCAGTCCCTTCTGTACCTAAGGTCCATCATCGTTCCCTTTGGATCCCTACGTAATTCGGTGCTCTCCGATACACACGATCGAACAGCGCAGGAGTGGTACTCAAGCGTCAACTTTAGGTTACAATTTCTCCGGATATAGTTAACGTGCAACCATAGTGTGTCGGAGTGTGTCACAGAACGCATTGGAACAACAGCTCTAAACCAGTTGTTCGAGATATTATCAAGAATGTTATGAAGAAGAGAAAATTTCATGCAATGTTCGTCCACACACGTAGACACCCACACCTGCTGACATGAAAAACGCGGACAATTCCTTCCTGGAAAAACAAATCATTGAGGGGAATGAGACTTAATGTTATAATACGAATCTTCCACAAAACGATAAAGTATAGAAATTCACACGAAAGGTCAAAGCTTTGACGGTATAACCAGTTTTTAAGCCAATGTGACGTGCGAGTTGGACAACATTCTAAAGAATGACTTTAGGAACAGTTTCACGCAGTTCTGTGAATGATCTGTGCGTTATGTTGAAATCGTGGGAGACTGTGGAGAATACCTGAAACTTAAGGTTTCTCTATATTTTTTATTTATCCAGTATTAAAACTTCTTGGACTCATGTGTAATTAGTTTTCCTTAGACTTTATCCTGTCATGTTTACAATGTAATCGGCGATTTATGGACGAATCGAAGATATATAACGGGAGTCCTTGTGAAAGCACTTGCTCCGACACGATAAACTTTTGATGCACATGTTTAATGTTGTGGATTGGGAAGACAGCCAACCCACTATGAGGAAGCCGAAAGACACGCGTTTAAACTCACGCAGGCTGACGTGAGGTCTGGAACAGGACAAGGAATTGAGACTAGCAAAAAACGTACGTATCTTCTGGAATACTTAACTTTAATCCATAATTGGTGAACATCGCTCTTGACGGTACATGTTTTACAGCATCAATAGTAACAGGTAATGGCGCCTTGCTAGGTCGTAGCAAATGACGTAACTGAAGGCTATGCTAACTATCGTCTCGGCAAATGAGAGCGTAATTTGTCAGTGAACCATCGCTAGCAAAGTCGGCTGTCTAACTGGGGCGAGTGCTAGGAAGTGTCTCTAGACCTGCCGTGTGGCGGCGCTCGGTCTGCAATCACTGATAGTGACGGCACGCGGGTCCGACGTATACTAACGGACCGCGGCCGATTTAAAGGCTACCACCTAGCAAGTGTGGTGTCTGGCGGTGACACCCCATTTAACTTGACGATGATTTATATCAGAATATTTTAACGATCTGAAGATGGTGATAAGCCGAAACCAGTCATAAAGTGTAAAGAAATCTATGTGATCAAGACGCACTTGTGAAAATAAAAGTGCGATAAATAAAATAATCGTGGACTCATTTGCAGACTTCATGTCTTCAAGCCAATTTTCTTTATTTCTTTGTTTATTTCTACGTTTTACACTGACGCCTCATGTGTGACGACACTGTAAGACCTGAAATGTTTTAATTAGGCTGGCGGAACATTTGTACTGAGTGTGATGAGTGTCACAAAGTTTTTACATTTGGAGATCAATACTCCAGAATTATAAGCTCATATTAAAAAAGGAAACATCAGCCAATAAGCGAACAGAAAGTGAGACAAGGTTTCAAAGATTCAATAAGGAAGAAATAAGCTTAGCCAAAAGCTTTAACATTCGTCGGCTTGGAGTATATTAAAGATGAAGCACAAATTCTGACAGGCAAGCCACGGGAATTAAGCGTACTTTCAAAGGAACCGCCTTAAACTATTTAAGGAAACCAGGGAGAGCCTCTTTTAGCACGCTCTGACAGTGAGTTTAGTCCTCTCTCTCGAATGCGCTTCCAGTGTCATACCACAGCTCTCGGGACCACAGTTAAATGTCGGACGAGAGCAATGCAAACGACAGTGTGACGAACACTTCGTTTCGTAGGTCACAATATCTTTTAAATAACAGGTGAAAGTTAACTGGTAGGATCGTTCTTGAAAGGTTTTTGAAAGGCGTTACACACTGCACCACATCGTAGACTAGTATCCACAATACTAGCATGCAGTCTATTGTTCGCAAATATTAGATTGTCTCGTAGAATATTTGACTAGACAGAACTAAGTACACTGCGTTCGAGAGCGTATGTTCAATAAACACGAACCACGAATCGAGGGTTTGCCAAGAAAGCGAAATGTGGCCTCTAATATGCTGAATAAATATGTTTGCGAAGCGATATGAAATAAGACCCATGCGAAAGTCAGTGCCAGGAAAACTAAAAGGAAGACTCATATGACGAATGTTTACAGGAAATGTGCGGAGTCTACCAAGGAAATTGCTTGCAAGACCCAATTGCAACTATTTCTAGAATAAAAAAATGGCTCTAATTGCTCTGAGCGCATTGGACTTAACTTCAGAGGTCATCAGTCGCCGAGAACTTAGATCTAATTAAACCTAACTAACCTGAGGACATCACACACATCCATGCCCGAGGCAAGATTCGAACCTGTGACTGTAGCGATCTCTCGGCTCCAGACTGTAGCGCCTAGAACCGCACGGCCACTCCGGCCGGCATTTCTAGAATACTGTTGCATTACTTGTAACCCTTGCCAAGCAGACAGTACATAATATCGATAAAAGTAACATACCAACAACTGACCGTAACAGATCTGTATAGCCTTTATGAAACTGTAGAAGACATGCCTTGAAATGGGAATCTATGGAAGATGGACGAGGTTGTCTTCGCGAAAATCTGTTGGGAGGATGGGATTTCGACGAGGCTTTACAATGTCTCTTTCTCAATTGCTACATTAGCAAGTTAGTGTTCCCCTTTTACATGATTATGACTGTGATAGTGTATATAATGCATTTAAACCCATTGGACTATTGCTTTCGTACCCAAAAGGCAGCAGGGAGTATAGATTCGAAATTAATATTTCAATAGGACCCTCATGTTGAGTGAAAAACACCGCTGCAGCTGTGTTTTTTATTCTTCACGAAGTTTCTTATCTGTGGGTGTTCGTGTCATAAAATTGTGTGTTGAATAGAAACCGTTTAGCAGTTAAAATTACGGTCGCGAGTCCATACTGAGAATAACATGGACTAGTCGGCTGCTGTGGCAGAGCGGTTCTAGGCGCTTCAGTCCGGAACCACACGGCTGCTACGGTCACAGGTTCGAATCCTGCCTCGGGTATGTGTGTGACGTCCTTAGGTTAATTAGGTTTACAAACTGCCTATCGGCTTCTGTCTCGGGTTCTTCGGCCGACGTTCATCTAATAATTTTTCTGACGTTTCGCCAGCACGAGTGGGTGGCATTGTCAAAGCTTCACCCTCCATTGCCGGTGGTGAACTGGAGGCGAGCTCGTTATTTACGAAAGTGCCACTCAGCGACGCTCCCGCAAGACATCAAAAAGCTGTTCCACGCATGTCTCACCACGAGCTATTTCACGTGGAATGGCGATTTCTACGAACAGCTGGAAGGCGTCGCCATGGGTAGTCTTCTCAGTCCAGTGGCGGCCAACTTCTTCATGGAACAATTCTAAGCACAGGCACTGGACTCGGCGACATGCAAACCTAAGGTGTGGTACAGGTACGTCGATGATACTTTCGTGGTGTGGAGCCATGGTGAAGAACAGCTCGGTGAATTCCTGAGACACTTGAACAGCCTCCATGGCAACATAACATTTACCATGGAAGTAGAAAAGGACAAGAAACTGCCATTTGTAGACAAGGGACGGCGAAAACCTGGGACATAGCGTGTATCGAAAACCGACACACACGGAAAGATACCTGCACAAACTGTCAAACCACCACCCGAGCCAGAAGAGAGGCATGATTAGTACGCTCGTAAAGAGAGCAGGACGAATATGTGAGCCTCAACACCTCAAACGAGAAATGCAACACCTGGAAACTGTTCTGAGGAGCAATGGGTACTCCACAAATTACATTAGAAGTGTAACAGAGCCAAACACTCGGCGAAGTAAAGAACCAGAAAAAGAAATGTCGGGTACGGCCTTTCTGCCATACATTCCCAGAGTGACGGACAGAATCGGCCGTATATTGCGCAAACACGGCGTAAAGACGATTTTCAAACCGACAAGGAAGATCAAAGAGTGTCTTAGATCGGCGAAGGAGAAAAGAGACCCACTTTCAACGTCGGGAATATACCGTATACCATGCACATGCGGATAAGTTTATGTCGGAATGACTGGATGATCCATCAACACCAGGATCAAAGAGCATAAGCGACATAGCAGGTTGGGGCAGGTGGAGAAATCGGCCGTGGCAGAGCACGTACTGAATGAGACCGACCACGTAATAAAATTCGCCGACACGGAAGTTCTGGCTGTAGAGAAGCACTATCACACGCGCTTGTTCAGAGAAGCTGTAGAAATCCAAAAACACGCGAACAGTTTCAACAAGAAGGAGGAAAGCCTTAAGGTAAACGGATCCTGGCTTCCCGTACTGCAGCGAACGACCGTCGCAGGTAGCAAGAGGAGAACCGCACCGGAAATGACCGTGGAGAAGCCCTCGGACGTTGGCGCCCCAGGTACATATAGTCTGCGGCCGCGAGCTCGCCTCCAGTTCACCCACCGGCAATGGAGGGTGAAGCTTTGACAATGCCAGCCACTCGTGCTGGCGAAACGTCAGAAAAATTATTAGATGAACGTCGGCCGAAGAACCCGAGACAGAAGCCAATAGGCAGTTTGTCAACAAGTGGCCACGAAAGCCTTAACAATCTTGTAATTAGGTTTAAGTAGTTCTACGTCTAGGGGACTGATGACCTCAGATGTTAAGTCTCTTACTGCTTAGAGCCATTGGAACCACGTTGAACCATAACAGGGACTGACTGTTGGCCGTTCCTTCCTCGGTGCGCTCACTACGACGCCTTAGGGCTTTTGCTTTGCTGCACTGATTGCCTGTTTTACACAAAGGGACTACTCTCCAGCTTTTCTTTCCCTAACAATATACTTCTACGAAGCAATATCTTTGCATGAAACACTAAAAGAACTTACATCTTCCCATACGTACACCACACATATAAATATTCATCAATACTGTTACGTATCAACCCTGTACTACGCAACTGGCTGCAGAGGTTCGTAACTACGAGACCTCGTTCACGTTGTGTTCTTTGCGGGAGTGTCAACAACAACGAAACGTAACATCAGCGTTTCACAACATTAGCAGGTCAGGCGGAAAGCACGAGATCAGCGCTTTGCGTGAACTGGATCGGTAGTCTCAGCAAAGCTTAGTAAAGCAATACGACTGAGAAGTATCACGTTACATGTTGCATGAAGTAAGGGACCGCGTCGCAAGAAGGCGAACTGATTATTGTTACGTACCAGTCTAAACATGGCTCTGAGCACTATGGGACTTAATATCTGAGGTCCCTTAGAACTTAGAACTACTTGAACGTAGCTAACCTAAGGATATCACACACATCTATGCCCGAGGAACGATTCGAACCTTCTACAGTAGGGATCGCGCGTAGAACCGCTCGGCCACACAGGCCTGCTACTGACCAGTATGTTGGCATAACAAATGTGTTCAGCAAATAGGGAGCGATATGAGTCGCTGATACATTGTATTAGGAAAGCCTATGTGGTAATTAAAAGTGACGTTATTTCACACTATAAACTCTCCAGCGTTTGAGTTCAGAAGACTTTTGGTCAGAAGGATCGATTGCATACCGGACGCGCATACTCGATTCCTTGAACGGTGTTAAGGCTGGGTCTGTTTCAGGTTTCGTGCTCGTAGTCAACACCGCCAACAGCCACCGGAGAGATGTCTTCGTCTTCGTAAGCACCAGTCACGAGTTCGGCGCTGCTGACAGCTTCCAATGCAGATGGGAAAGCCTGGGGGCCTTTCGTGTCGACTTGAGCCAGGACGCCAGATTTCCTGACACTCAGTAAATGAATCGATTTCATTTACTTCCGGTATGATGGACGTGGAAGAATGAGGGGCAAATTTTAAACACATTGTAAATCACGAATTGGAGAAGTATGTGCCGAAAAAGTGGGTTACGAACGGAAAGGACCCACCGTGGTTTAACAGCGCAATTCGGAGAATGCTCAGGAAGCAAAGACAGTTGCACTCGCGGTACAGGAAAGATCGGGAGAAAGAGGAGAGGCAAAAGTTAGTAGAGATTCGTGTTGCTGTAAAAAGAGCGATGCGCGAAGCATACAACCACTACCACTGTCATACCTTAGCAAAAGATCTTGCTGAAAACCCAAGCAAATTCTGGTCCTACGTAAAATCGGTAAGCAGGTCGAAGGCTTCCATCCAGTTACTCACTGATCAGTCTGGCCTGGCAACGGAAGACAGCAAAACGAAAGCTGAAATTTTAAATTTAGCATTTGAGAAAACTTTCACGCAGGACGATCGTACAAACATACCGCCGTTGGAGTCTCGTACAGATTCCCGTATGGAGGACATAGTGATAGACATCTCTGGGGTTGTGAAGCATCTGAACGGGTTGAAAATTAATAAATCGCTAGGTCCTGATGGGGTTCCAATTCGGTTTTACAGAGAGTACTCTACAGCACTGGCTCCTTACTTAGCTTGCATTTATCGCGAATCTCTTGCCCAACGTAAAGTCCCGAGCGACTGGAAAAAAGCGCAGGTGACACCTGTATATAAGAAGGGTAGAAGGACGGATTCTCAAAATTACAGACCAATATCCCTAACATCGGTTTGTTGCAGGATTCTCGAACATATTCTCTGTTGCAATATAATGAATTTCCTTGAGACAGAGAAGTTGCTGTCCATGCATCAGCACGGCTTTACAAAGCATCGCTCCTGCGAAACGCAACTCGCCCTTTTTTCACATGATATCTTGCGAACCATGGATGAAGGGTATCAGACGGATGCCATATTACTTGACTTCCGGAAAGCGTTTGACTCGGTGCCCTACTGCAGACTCCTAACTACGTTACGACCATATGGGATTGGTTCCCAAATATGTGAGTGGTTCGAAGACTTCTTAAGTAATGGAACCCAGTACGTTGTCCTTGATGGTGAGTGTTCATCGGAGGTGAGGGTATCATTTGGAGTGTCCCAGGGAAGTGTGATAGGTCAGCTGTTGTTTTATATTTACATAAATGATCTTTCGGATAAGGTGGATAGCAATGTGCGGCTGTTTGCTGATGATGCTGTGGTGTACGGGAAGGTGTCGTCGTTGAGTGACTGTAGGAGGATACAAGATGACTTGGACAGGATTTGCGATTGGTGTAAAAATGGCAGCTAACTCTAAATATAGATAAATGTAAATTAATGCAGAAGAATAGGAAAAAGAATCCCGTAATGTTTGAATACTCCGTTAATTGTGTAGCACTTGAGACAGTCACGTCGATTAAATACTTGGGCGTAACACTGCAGAGCGATATGAAGTAGGACAAGCATGTAATGGCAATTGTGGGGAAGGCGGATAGTCGTCTGCGGTTCATTGGTAGAATTTTGGGAAGATGTGGTTCATCTGTAAAGGAGACCGCTTATAGAACACTAATACGACCTGTTCTTGAGTACTGCTCGAGCGTTTGGGATCCCTATCAGGTCGGATTGAGGGAGGACATAGAAGCAATTCAGAGGCGGGCTGCTAGATTAGTTACTGGTAGGTTTGATCATCACGTGAGTGGTACGCAAATGCTTCAGGAACTCGGGCGGTAGTCTCTGGAGGAAAGGAGGCGTTCTTTTCGTGAATCGCTGCAATTTAGAGAACCAGCATTTGAGGCTGACTGCAGTACAATTTTACTGCTGCCAACTTATATTTCGCGGAAAGACCACAAAGATAAGATAAGAGAGATTAGGGCTTGTACGGTCATTTTTCCCCCGTTCTGTACGGGAGTGGAACAGGGAGAGAAGATGCTAGTTGTGGTACGAGGTACCCTCCGCAACGCACCGTATGGTGGACTGTGGAGTATGTATGTAGATGTAGATGTAGACTTCAACGGAGCCACGGGGCCTAGCTGCCCGGCAGGCCAGAGTCGGTGATCTTCCAGACCACACGATTACAGTCATTGCGGTTCAGAGAGCAGAGATGAGCCACAGTTACTGGAGGAGATCAAGGACCTTCTAGGCCGGCGTGTGTAAGCCCCATACGCACGCGGCTCCGTCTTCGAGTGCGGAGAGTGGATATGCAGCATCCACTTCATGAGTAGCTGCCGGGCGCTCGCGGCGAACCCGGAAAAGCAGCGACTTAGGACCGCAGTAGCGTCGATAATGGAGAGATGAATTTTGCAACAATACCTGGTTAAGAGTCATTCTTCTTTTACTTCGCCCACTGGCGAGCACAGGTTACAACCACCTCCTCATCTCTGAGGAAACAGCAAGTGGCGAACTGAGAGAGCGCCTCCTGACACACTATTAACCTGCCACGCCTCCCAGTAGTCGCCCCCAGCATATACTAATAGCAAGAAGACATAAACGCTTATGAACAGGCAATAATGATACAGTAATATTTACACTATTCGTTCAGAAGTATCCTGACACCCTTGCGTAAAGCGGATTTTTATAGTGTTGTCAGTAGAGAAGCAGTATGAGCAGAAAAGAACACCTCAGTGAATACGAACGTGGACAAGTTGCTGGATGTCTTCTACGTAATAGATCCGTCAGGGGCATCACAACCCTTCTAGAGCTGCTGTAGTCAACTGCTGCTGGTGCGACAGTGAAATGTAAATGCGAAGGAACAGGCACAGCTAAACTGAGGCCAAGTAGACATCATATATTGACTGCCAGGTGTCGTCGAGCATCGCGGAGGATGGTTGTAAAAAGTTGCATGAAATTGGCAGAAGGAATCACTCGTAAAGTTAAAAATGCCACCAGCAGTCAAGCTAGCATAATGACGATGGTCAAGCAGCTACACATAAGCCACACATTTCTGTGACCAATGCCGTCAACCCTTAGGGTGGTGTGAAATGGCGACACCCATCGACAATGGATGACTGGAAACTAGTAACAAAGAGAGAGACTCTGTGGCAATCCGATGGTAGCATATGGTTTCGTTGAATGTTTACCTAGCGTAGTGTATAGTGGCAACATTGATGTACGAAGGCATGGAGGTGTTTTTCGTCACTAGGGTGTGGTCTTATAACTCTAAAGGAAACACTGAATGCGGAAGGGCACGAAAACATTTTGCGGCATTGCGCTTTGTGTATAGTAGAGGAAGGGACCACGATTATTTGTATCTGCATGACAATGCAATCTGTCATAAAACAGCATGGTCCCGGCAGAGGTTCGAGTCCTCTTTCGGGCATGGGTGTGTGTGTTTGTCCTTAGGATAATTTAAGTTAAGTAGTGTGTAAGCTTAGGGACTGATGACCTTAGCAGTCAAGTCAGATATGATTTCACACACATTTGAGCATTTTGAACATAAAACAGCATTTGTGAGGTAATGGTTTTTGGACGCGTGCGTATGTGGCGGCCCATAGTTCGGTCCTGAACCGAATGGAACAGAGCCGTGACGGCTTCCTTCTTTCAAATCTCTCCCCGCGTGGCGATTCCTCGCCAGAGAGACCACTTTCTAACAAAGGGGTGTTGTCGTGCCGCCGCGAGAAGCGAGCTATGGCCATCTGCGTCAGTGTGGTTGCAGCATCTACTCAGATTCGTCTCGCCTGTATGTTATACGTTCTACGGGGCCCGGGTTTGGTTGGCCATTAGTATTTGGTACGAGGCCTGTTGACACAGCGATTCTTCTACGTTATTCCCGGGTGCGCAATGTTGTAAGCGATTTTGGCCCTGTGGTTCGTTGAATGCTAAAATTTATTTCATTTGTACGTACAGAAACCAGATGGCAGTTATAAGAGTAGAGGGGTATGAAAGGGAAGCAGTGGTTTGGAAGGGAGTGAGACAGGGTTGTAGCCTATCCCCAATGTTATTCAATCTGTATATTGAGCAAGCAATAAAGGAAACAAAATAAAAGTTCAGAGTAGGTATTAAAATCCACGGAGAAGAAATAAAAACTTTGAGGTTCGCCAATGACATTGTAATTCTGTCAGAGACTGCAAAGGACTTGGAAGAGCAGTTGAACGGAATGGACAGTGTCTTAAAAGGAGGAAACGATTGAAATGGTGCCTCTTTATATTAACTTGGCACTTCGTAACTCTGTAAAATAGGATACTCGGCTTCATCAGACACCAGGAAGGTACCCCGTATTGGTGTATGTTTAGGATGAACTAACAGGGCCTTGAAAGGAGGATAGAAGATGAACATCAACAAAAGCAAAACGAGGATCATGGAATGTAGTCGAATTAAGTCGGGTGATGCTGAGGGAATTAGATTAGGAAAAGAGACACTTCTGCTATTTGGGGAGCAAAATAAGTGATGATGGTCGAAGTAGAGAGGATATAAAATGTAGACTGGCAATGGCAAGGAAAAGGTTTCAGAAGAACCAGAGAAATTTGTTAACATCGATTATAGAATTAAATGTCTGGAAGTCGTTTCTGAAAGTATTTCTATGGAGTGTAGCCATGTATGGAAGTGAAACATGGACGATAAATAGTTTGGACAAGAAGGGAATAGAAGCTTTCGAAATGTGGTGCTACAGAAGAATGCTGATCATTAGATGGGTAGATCACATAACTAATGAGGAAGTTTTGAATAGGATTGGGGAGAAGAGACGTTTGTGGCACAACTTGACAACTAGAAGGGATCCGTTGGTAGGACATGTTCTGAGGCATCGAGGGATCACCAATTTAGTACTGGAGGGCAGCGTGGCGGGTACAAATCGTAGAGGGAGACCTACAGATGAATACACTAAGCAGATTCAGAAGGATGTAGGTTGTACTATGTACAGGGAGATGAAGAAGCTTGCACAGGATAGAGTAGCATGGGGAGCTGCATCAAACCATTCTCAGGACTGAAGACCACCACAACAACAACAACGTTCGAGCTGTTTTCCTCTCATTTTGGGGTTCAGCTTGAACTAATGTTCGGAGGTTCGCAGCTCGTGGGCTCATTGTAGCTTCTCGCTTCCCGAGCACGGGGTCCCAGGTCTGAGTCCCGGCGGGGCCAGGGATTTTCACCTGCCCCGAGATAACTGGGTGTTGTTGTGTCGTCTTCATCATTCATCCCCACTGCGGTCGGAGGAAGGCAACGGCTAACCACCTGGAGTAGGACCTTGCCTAGAAGCATGGGACTTCATTTCCATTCCAATGTACCGAGAGTCTGGTGTTTTGGAGACTCTGTTTCTTTAGGTGCTTGGCATTTGGATTATGGGGTTACCGTGCTGTCCGTCGCCCCAGTGACCTCGGCGGAGCTGGTTAATCTCGTTTGACGGCGTAAGTCAGGCGAGATTGGTGATGTCTGGGTTTGTATGCCGTCCCGGTATCTTGGCTCCCGGTGATGGATAGAGTCAAGGGGCTGCAACGCGTGAGATGTGATTCTAGTAATAATATTGTTGAATCTTACGCTAAGTAGTAAATCTGACAGGGTAAAATTATTTAAAATTGTATAAATGATTCGTATCTCCTTGTGCGGAGAGCTGTCGACTTCTGCTGTGGTGGTGCCTGCTAAGCGAACCCTTTAGTGACGAAACACCAGATTACGGCAGACTATGAAAGGGGCTAGTGGTGCGGCATCTTCGACGCTCCCTTAGTTTGTTCCAGTCTCACGGCTACTGTGACGCACCCTGAGGAGACCGAACCTATTGGCCCCTCAAGGCTACTGTGGACCGGCCGCCGTTGTGAATCGGCTGCCGACGTCATCTTCGCCGAGCCTGCCGCCTCCTGCATCACCTCGCGCCCCAGTTAATTAAATTACGCTACCTAGTTACAGGCTTCCGCCGTAATAATTGTAATATTTTCCTTTTTTATAAGAATTATTTTCATACTTCGTGTTTTAATGAATGTGAGTTCAAGAGTCTCGCTCTGTCGGGTTAATGTTTTGCAGGGCCGTGGACAACTGTTGTACAGGTTGTGAAATTTCCTTAAATTTTAATATCTGGCGCCAGGCATTATTAAATTTTTGAAGAGCCGTGTTGGCTGTTTCTTAGTCTGTTAACTTTATTAAAGATTTTATTATATGGCAGTGGCCAAGTTTTCTTAATTAAAGAGGCCTGTGGATGTAAAAGGATCATGTTAATTTGAAGAATATATTAGTAATTGTCCTTATTACCCACCATGCTCTTGGTTTCATATTACTCGGTATCCCTTTTGTAAATATGAATAGTGGTGTAAGATTCTACAAGGCCAGCTGGTCTTCTCAGAAAAATTACGCCGCATGTAAGCATTGACAGCTTTTTTCCCTCTTTCCTAAAGGTGTAAACGCAAAATCAGAGTAATTTTCGGGGTTTCTTGTTCAAGTTTTGGTGACGTGCCCTGTGGGATTGCCCTCAAGTTTTAAAAGATTCATTCCACTTTATTAAGCGGCAAGAGCCACTGGCTATTGTAAAATTGGATGACGGCACATTATACCCTTTCATAATAAATGTTTTGCGAATTGTGAATGATGTTTACCCGAGCCATGTAATTTGTATTTAACACGTGGGCGCCATTTGAGGAACCGCTTTGAAATGAGACAGAACGTGGACTTCATGCGCCAACATATAACATGATTATATTTTCTGATTTTGAGCAGTGAGCTGCCATTCTTTACAGTCATTCAGGCACCACACTTCACCTGCAGAGTAAAAGCCATTACAAAAATGGGGTGCCTACACCCATTATTAATGTCCACGACAGGTGTCCCGATGCTTTTGATCAACCACTGTATACTAATGCCTCGAGGTGTTATTGTTACAGATTTTGCGACGATTCTGTTTTCACCATCGTATACATCGTGTTAGGATCATAAGGCAAGGAACTTAAGATGCGCTCTGACGCGTACAGTGTGCCATCTTTAGCCCCTTAAATACACGAATGGTGTAAGACAGAGTATTAGTGACATGGATAGGATGCAGCATTCACTATGCTCTGTACAGCGCCTTGAGGAATATCCAGCGTGCATCACAATTCATGTCCTACTTCAAGAGGTTGTACACTGGACTTTGTCGACCAAGTTTTACTTAGGGACACATCTCCGGAAACAGGTTGTTTCCTCGTTACAAGGAAAACGAGATGTACAGAATTATTTGTATTTACGGTGACATTACAACAGCTGGTCGATATTTTTTTGGTCATCAGTCTACTGACTGGTTTGATGCGGCCCGCCACAAATTCCTTTTCCTGTGCTAACCTCTTCATCTCAGAATAGCACTTGCAACCTACGTCCTCAATTATTTGCTTGACGTATTCCAATCTCTGTCTTCCTCTACAGTTTTTGCTCTCTACAGCTCCCTCTAGTACCACGGAAGTCATTTCCTCATGTCTTAGCAGATGTCCTATCATCCCGTCCCTTCTCCTTATCAGTGTTTTCCAGATATTCCTTTCCTCTCCGATTCTGCGTAGAACCTCCTCATTCCTTACCTTATCAGTCCACCTAATTTTCAACATTCGTCTATAGCACCACATCTTAAATGCTTCGATTCTCTTCTGTTCCGGTTTTCCCACAGTCCATGTATCACATGGTGTATCTTCGCAGTGAGTTCGCACTAGCTCTCTCCAACAAGCGTAGTGTCTGGTTAATCGCTTCTGACGCATACATTGTCCGTGCAACCAAATCTAGGACTCTCGTAAAGAAGAACCTTAGTGCGCTCCAATGAGAAGTAGTACAAAGGGGTTAAATCTGGGGCTCTTGTCGGCCCAAGATGAGGTCCACCTCGACGGATCCACGTGTCCCCGTGGACTACGTTCTGATGGTTTCAGACGCGAATTGCAAAATAAGGTGCCATGCCATCACGATGGAACCAAATTCGTACCGAATTTCGAATGACACCTCTTCCAAAACTCTGCCAGTACTTTTCGGAGGAATATCAAGTACGTGGGACCAATTCTTTGGGAGGAAGGTTGTACGGCCCAGTCACACGACCATTGCAGATACCAGCCGAGGCGTTGATACCGAAGGCGTGTTGAAATCTTCGTGGTCACTTGGCTTTGGGATTTGCTTGATCCCAAATACGGCTATTTCGAGCATTCAGAACCCCTTCCCTGGTGAAATGCGCTTCGTCGATAAACAAAATTTTCCTTGGAAAATGAGGAAAATCCACACAACGGTGTAGAAACCAAGAACAGAAATCTATGCGCGGCAGAAAATACGCTGTGAGCATGGCGTCTACCTTCTGTGGATGATATGGGTAGATTTGCTGTTCATGCTGTACACGCCAGATAGACGAATGAGAGACATGAAAGTCATGTCAATGACTCGAGAATTGTTCTTCAACTTGATGAAGCAGTTCCTCTTCCGAACCGACAGTGCACCGCCTTCTAGGAGCAGTGCAATTTGCTCAATCTCTTGCGAATTTCCCACTTCCCCCGAAGCCGTTTAACTGCTCTGAAAAACCTGGCCTGAGATGGTGTCACTCTATTTGTAATGTAGTCGTTGTACTGGTGTAGAGCTTCTCTTCCATTACTCCGAATTTCATCGTAAGTTAGCAACATCGGTATACTCTGCGAACGCGTACTGAAGCATCCTCTTACTGCAGTATTAGTCACCACCATGTCAACTGACCTATCAACATGGCGCATGGAAACAAGGCAGTTGGAAACAGAGGACACCAAGTGACATCGCGTCATCGTACCGTTCGTGAATGTGTGTGAACTACCATAACAGGCGAAGTGCGTAACAAACATCTAGAGTGCGACTGAGTGGCTGTTGGTTTCCCTGCAACGTGGAAACGAACTTTTTATGGACATGACTTCGTATGTAAAACTTGATGTACTAAGTGCCCTCTGCAACCTCTAGAAGGGCGTAACATAAATTGCGAAAAACTCTGTACCCGTACGCAGGTGTTGATTTAGAAGCTGCTTGCAACGTTAGCCAGGGTGAGATGTTGAGCCGGATTCTCATTAGGGAATTACTCAGCGGTCACACAGAACTTCTCCCCCCCCTCCTAACCCCCCACCACCTCCACCCATCGGTTGGGCAGCCTGCGGTTGCCGAGAGTGCACGAGAAGTTCCCTTCAGTCGAGGCGTCGCGCCGGTTAGCAGCAAATTAATCTGTGTCGCCTCTCCAATTCGGAATTCCATTTGGCGAGCGGTATCCAGAGGATCTCATTTGCGGCAGGAATCCTTCGGAAAGGAGCGTGTCTGCCTGTCTGCGGTTTATCAACACTTCTCACCAAAGTGTGGTAGTTATTCGATGAGAGACGTTCATCGCAGTCGGTGGGTCCACCGTGTGACGGACTGGAGCAAGATTTAATTAATGAAGGAACTGGAACGGAGGTAACTAAATCCAAGGGAAACTAAGTTTTAGTTTCAGCGAATCAAAATTTAAGAAGTAAATAAGTGTTTTTTATTTACCCTTAACTATTTTCCACGCAAAAGTGAGAACATGGATTTTCTTGAATTACAGTGCCAACTACCAAGAATCAAAACAAATGTGTAAGACAAAATGTACGTAGTCTTTTATGTAGAATCTGACTCTGCAATAAAAATGTGGGTTCCCATTTCAAATGTTAAAGTTGCCTCTCAACCCCCCCCCCCCCCCAGAGGGCCGGGGTGGCGGGCTAATTTTAGCACCAGCAGATGTCCCCCCTCGAAAATAATCAACTTTGTATTCTACACAATTTTTTGGAGTGGCACTTATTTTTCGAGTTATTCCTGTTCGTCAACTTAGAATTTACACCCTGTATAACGCGTCACGTTTTTACCTACGTTCAGCAGTTTTCCATCGCATTTTCACTGACATAATTCCTGTCGTTAGTCATAAAACAAATATTATCATCCTTTCAACCGAACTGCGATACTTTGTAGATGCACTAGTTTAAAATCTTTGATTGTACAAACATTTCGCATTTATATTAGTACCTGGAGATGGTGTAATAGCGGAAAACTGGTTTGTAAAAGACAGTAATAAGTACTGCAGAATAATGCAATAGTATCCTGCATGTTCTCAAAAACAATCAGCAATACTGACAATATTTCTGACTTTCTCCAAAAAATTATTTTAAGAAAGTAGATCAAATGGTAAGCTGAAAGCACCGTATGTGTTCGTAGATTTTTCCCGGCGAATGAGTTGCTTGAAGGTCTCTCATCTGACGGCACGTTACGCCGTCGAGAATTCGTTCTACAACGACCAGTCGACCCGGCTGCATGACCGAGAGACCTTCATGAAAGCACTACATTCACGGCACTGGAAATGTTCTGAAGAAACAAATACGATCCGCATTCCTCAGCGTGTTCGTTGTAGACTACAGTGTTTGATGCTTCAAAATTAGCTGCGGTAAGATCACGCGACGACCTGTTTTAGAAGATAGAGCGAAGGAAGATAGAAATACATTTATTGCTTTTATAGACTTAGAGAAAGATTTTCGATAATGCTTTTCGAAAACACTCTTCGATGTGCTGTTGTTAGCATAGACGAGACGCGGGGAGCTAAAGTTCATTCACAGCCCGTGCAGAAACCAGCACGCAGTTACAGGGTGTTTCAAAAATGAGCGGTATATTTGAAACGGCAATAAAAACTAAACGAGCAGCGATAGAAATACACCGTTTGTTGCAATATGCTTAGGATAACAGTACATTTTCAGGCAGACCAATTTTCGAAATTACAGTAGTTACAATTGTCAACAACAGATGGCGCTGCGGTCTGGGAAACTCTGTAGTACGATATTTTCCACATATCCACCTTGCGTAGCAATAATATGGCGTAGTCTCTGAATGAAATTACCCGAAACCTTTGACAACGTGTCTGGTGGAATGGCTTCACATGCAGATGAGATGTACTGCTTCAGCTGTTCAATTGTTTCTGGATACTGGTGGTACACCTGGTCTTTCAAGTGTCCCCACAGAAAGAAGTCACAGGCGTTCATGTCTGGCGAATAGGGAGGCCCATCCACACCGCCTCCTGTATGTTTCGGATAGCCCAAAGCAATCACACGATCATCGAAATATTCATTCAGGAAATTAAATACGTCGGCCGTGTGATGTGGCCGGGCACCATCTTGCATAAACCACGAGGTGTTCGCAGTGTCGTCTAAGGCAGTTTGTACCGCCACAAATTCACGAAGAATGTCCAGATAGCGTGATGCAGTAATCGTTTCGGATCTGAAAAATGGGCCAATGATTCATTTGGAAGAAATGGCGGCCCAGACCAGTACTTTTTGAGGATGCAGGGACGATGGGACTGCAACATGGGGCTTTTCGGTTCCCCATATGCGCCAGTTCTGTTTATTGACGAAGCCGTCCAGGTAAAAATAAGCTTCGTCAGTAAACCAAATGCTGCCCACATGCATATCGTCGTCATCAATCCTGTGCACTATATCGTTAGCGAATGTCTCTGGTGCGGCAATGGTAGCGGCGCTGAGGGGTTGCCGCGTTTGAATTTTGTATGGATAGAGGTGTAAACTCTGGCGCATGAGACGATACGTGGACGTTGGCGTCATTTGGACCGCAGCTGCAACGCGGCGAACGGAAACCCGAGGCCGCTGTTGGATCACCTGCTACACTAGCTGCGCGTTGCCCTCTGTGGTTGCCGTACGCGGTCGCCCTACCTTTCCAGCACGTTCATCCGTCACGTTCCCAGTCCGTTGAAATTTTTCAAAGAGATCCTTTATTGTATCGCTTTTCGGTCCTTTGGTTACATTAAACCTCCGTTGAAAACTTCGTCTTGTTGCAACAACACTGTGTTCTAGGCGGTGGAATTCCAACACCAGAAAAATCCTCTGTTCTAAGGAATAAACCATGTTGTCTACAGCACACGTGCACGTTGTGAACAGCAGACGCTTACAGCAGAAAGACGACGTACAGAATGGCGCACCCACAGACTGCGTTGTCTTCTATATCGTTCACATCGCTTGCAGCGCCATCTGTTGTTGAAAATTGTAACTACTGTAATTTCGAAAGTTTGTCCGTCTGAAAATGTACTGTTGTCCCAAGCATATTGCAACAAACGGTGTATTTCTATCGCTGCTCGTTTAGTTTTAATTGCCGTTTCAAATATACCGGTCATTTTTGAAACACCCTGTATGAGCTAAAGGACATGATCAGGAAGCAGTAACTTCGAAGAGTTGTAACTTTTCCATCATGTTATTCACTACGTGCACTGCCAGAAAAAATATTGTGCATCAGTTTAAAGGTTTCCATTTCAGTTAAGATTTATTGTAGCAACAATGCATATACTCGTACGTTGTGTAGCCTCCAGGGCGGTAATGCAGGCACTGAACATCCAGTCGATCGTACAAATGGTGAATACTGTCGTGGGATACGTCACACCACGCGTGCTCCACCTGTTGACATCGTTCTACAAGACTTGTAGGTTTCCGAGTCATGCGAGACACTTCTCGTCCCATAGTATCCACATTTAGTGGATTGGAGAGATGTCCGGAGATCGTGCAGGCCAGCGGTGTAGCTGTGCGTCTTGAAGAGCACGCTTTCACTGGCGGTGTGTGGGCGAGCATTATCCTGCTGGAACAACGTGTCACCTTCCTGTTGCGGGAACGGCAAAAGTACCGGAGTAACAACATTCTGCACGTACCGAACGCTCTGTAGCGTCACCTCCAGAAACATCAAACGTGAGAGTTGTAGCTTGACGCACGTCAGACCGTAAGGCCTGGACTGCGACCAATGTGTCTCTCGGACGAATGCACTCTACGAGGTAGCGCTGCACCAGTTCTACGTCGTACGCGCGTACGACCATCACTTGCGCCCAGGCAGAGTGTACTTCCGTCGCAGAAGACCACTGCGCGCCATTACATCTTCCAAGTGCTCCTCTGACGGCACCAATCGAGCCGTGCACGTCGATGCTGTTACACCATCATCAGACACGAAGATTACTGCGAAATTTTTGTACAATCAAAGACTTTAAGCGGCTCCGGAACGCCCTATGCTTGCAATGTTAAAATAACGCTTATAAATTACATCTTTCCTCACAAAGTATTTGAGGTAGGAAGTTAAACTATTTACAGATTATTTACTGGAATATGGGCTACAGCTTAACTCAGGGATTTTACAAAATTTTAGTTCAGTTATTAAAGATGATTTTTTTTCAATTGCAATGAAAATTCACAACATTTTTTGCAATTTTTTATTTATATATTCAAAAATATACAGTTTTTAGGAAAAAGGCTGTGTTAAATTATGCAGAAGGTACTGTGTAACATTTACTGAAAGTTTGAAACAAATATGTTTGCATGATCCTTAGAAAACATGTAATTAGTATGAGAAAATAAAAGTTTTGGGAATCGAGCGACAAAGATTGGATTAACTTTTTAGTGCATTCCAGGTCCATAGGATGGATTATCTTCATCCTCTGCAAACTCCTCCTCCAGCTTCCTCTTGTTCCTCCTCCTGTTTACTCTTGCTTGTATTTCTAGACTCTTTACAGCCCTGTCTGCAGCCCGAAGGCGTTCCTTGTCTAAAGCAAGCATCGCTCGTACCATGTTAGAACCTATCTTCATTCCCATATTTCTAAATACCTTGCAGCTTACAATGTTGCCATCATTGAAAGTCGGAACAGCAACTTTACTTTTACTCATTATTATACTTGAACAAAAGAGAGACTCAAGAAACAGAATTAATTACGAATATTTTCGAGATAACGACAGAGTAAATAAACATGAAACAATCAACAATCACACCAGCGATATATATTGAACCATCACAGGTTAGCCACAACACATACTTTATCTCACATCAGTAAAATGTACCTGATGAACACGGACGTTAATAATAACACCATTTGACAGCAGTTTAACAGCGCCACAGTGGGTCACGCCCATGTAGAACACATTTCAAAAAAAATTTAAAAATAGTTGTAGTCTTCGGAATTGAATAAATTATATATCTATTAAAAGGTAATAGTCTGCAGATTCAGAAAACGCAAAAGAGTAAAAATTGAACTTATCATGATTTTGAGCCTTTCCGGAGCCCCTTAAAAGAGTACATCTACATATTGTCTCTGTTCTTCTGAAAAGATGATAATGTTTGTTATATGACTAACGACTAGAGATGAGCGTGCCTGTAGTACACTCTTGACTACGCAGTAACCGCTTCGCAACAGTTCGTGTTGACACGTCTGGGATCACAAGCCCTACATCTACATCTACATCTACATTTATACTCCGCAAGCCACCTAACGGTGTGTGGCGGAGGGCACTTTACGTGCCACTGTCATTACCTCCCTTTCCTCTTCCAGTCGCGTATGGTTCGCGGGATGGACGACTGTCTGAAAGCCTCCATGCGCGCTCTAATCTCTCTAATTTTACATTCGTGATCTCCTCTGGAGGTATAAGTAGGGGGAAGCAATATATTCGATACCTCATCCAGAAATGCACCCTCTCGAAACCTGGCGAGCAAGCTACACCGCGATGCAGAGCGCCTCTCTTGCAGAGTCTGCCACTTGAGTTTGTTAAACATCTCCGTAACGCTATCACTGTTACCAAATAACCCTGTGACGAAACGCGCCGCTCTTCTTTGGATCTTCTCTATCTCCTCCGTCAGCCCGATCTGGTATGGATCCCACACTGATGAGCAATACTCAAGTATAGGTCGAACGAGTGTTTTGTAAGCCACCTCCTTTGTTGATGGATTACATTTTCTAAGGACTCTCCCAATTAATCTCAACCTGCTACCCGCCTTACCAACAATTACTTTTATAAGATCATTCCACTTCAAATCGTTCCGCACGCATACTCCCAGATATTATACAGAAGTAACTGCTACCAGTGTTTCTTCCGCTATCATATAATCATACAATAACGGATCCTTCTTTCTATGTATTCGCAATACATTACATTTGTCTATGTTAAGGGTCAGTTGCCACTCCCTGCACCAAGTTTCTGTCCGCTGCAGATCTTCCAGAATTTCGCTACAATTTTCTAATGCTACAACCTCTCTGTATACTACAGCATCATCCGCGAAAAGCCGCACGGAACTTCCGACACTATCTGTGCTGTGATGGCTGTGCGATCTGCCACTGGTGCCCATTCAATGCGACGATTGTGGCGGCGTCTGCGCTGCGTGGACGTCCAGAACCCCGTCCTTAGGTGCGAGATACCAGCATCTTTGCACAGCCGATCCAGAGCGTCCTCAGACTGTGGCAATTCTGCGAAATGACCATCCTGTCACTCGGAAGGACACACTTTGATCATTTTCAGACTCGCTAAAAAATGGTTGAACTTAGAACTACTTAAACCTAACTAACCTAAGGACATCACACACATCCATGCCCGAGGCAGCATTCGAACCAGAGACCGCAGCGGTCGTGCGGTTCCAGACTGCAGCGCCTAGAACCGCACGGCCACTCCGGCTGGCAGACTCGCTAAGCTGGCTGTAGGAAGCACGAGTGCGTCTCGCTGGCTTGCTTGCCTGGTTGCTTCACACATTTGCACCACAATGAGCCTTCTGGCTGTGAGCGATCCCCATTAAAGGGTGTGACTTGTTTTATAAAAATAAACAGTTTTTTGATTACGTTGAGTGAATGTCTGATTTGTAAAATGGGTATTGAACTGGAATTGTCATGTAGTGTTGTAAGTGCAAGTGGTGTACTTGCTCTGTGTTACTGTTAGCAAAACGTTACATGAATTGATAGGTCACGGCTTTCCCAATACCTATAAAGAAATACAGTCGCTCAAAAATACATTCAATCCCTCAGACACTGAATCATTTGGCCCTGTTCAAAACCGATAAATTTGGTCCCTCTGCACATAACAAATAACTGAAATTGTCTTACCTCTAGAGCAGTAACAGTGGAGCGCAATATATTCTGGTCTCTCACAAAAATATAAATATGCTAGCTATAGGCTCAGCAGTGTGCTGCCCATAACGAAATCCAGACGAAATTCTGTTGGCTGATAAACGAGAACATTTAAGAAAATCCTACTTGTTTAAAAAATATATGATCTGGACAGGGAGGAGGTACTGATTATGGTGAACTACTAAAATGGTTCAAATGGCTCTGAGCACTGTGGGACTTAACATCTGAGGTCATCAGTCCCCTTGAACTTAGAACTACTTAAACCTAACTGACCTAAGGACATCACATACATCCATGCCCGAGGCAGCATTCGAACCAGGGACTGCAGCGGTCGCGTGGTTCCAGACTGCAGCGCCTAGAAGTTCATGACCAGCTCACCAACTACCTAACTACTAACAACCTACTAGACGAATACCAATCAGGTTTCCGTAAACATCGAAGCACAACATCCGCTCTGATAAAGGTGACAGATGACCTGAAACTTGCCATGGACAGACAAGAAGCGACTATTATTTGCTTCTTAGATTTCAGCAAAGCATTTGATACTGTCGACTTCGACATCTTACTAGCCAAACTTAGCGGTCTAAATTTCTCACAAAGCGCAATGCAATGGTTTCGCTCATACATGATGTCTCGTCAGCAACGCGTCCTGTCTGGGGATATAAAATCACAATGGCGGCAGGTAGTGTCAGGCGTTCCCCAAGGCTCAGTATTAGGTCCTATACTCTTCTCTCTTTATGTCAATGATGTGTCATCGGTCCTGACCTATTGCAAATACCATATGTATGCTGATGACCTTCAGTTGTATCTAAGTGCGAAACCAAGCAATCTCAAGAAAGCTATTGAAAATTTCAATACTGACCTCGATGCGCTGTCAAACTGGGCACAGGACATAGGTCTAAAACTAAACCCATCTAAAACCCAAGCGGTACTTGTTGGTCACTCTAAGCTCATTAGCCCAAAACATCGGGAATCCGTACCACCTCTTATCCTAAATGGAACAAATATTAACTTCTCGCCATCAGCAAAGAGTTTGGGAGTAATAATTGATGAAAATCTAAATTGGACAGAGCACGTAACTGCAGTGTGCAAAAAAGCATCAGCATCCCTTCATGTCCTACAAAAATATAAAAAACTCTTCCCTTTCGATCTGAAAAAGAAATTAGTACAAACGCTTATACTCCCAATCATTGACTACAGCGATATTATCCTACAAGGCCTCTCTCAGGAAAATTCCCGACGTCTAGAACTGGTCACGAATGCCTGCGTCCGATATATCTGTGACGTTCGACTTTTTGATCACATTTCACCAGCATATGCAAAATTGTCCTGGCTGCGTGCAGACAAACGCAGAGATATCCATACACTCTGTCTCATCTACTGCCTTATAAATGTACACTGTCCCTCATATCTCTCCTCTTCCCTAACACTCATGTCGGAACAACATGACAGAAACACACGTTCCCATCATAATAAAATCCTCTCCGTTCCACTGCATCGCTCAGTCACCTTCTCCAAGTCCTTTACAGTAGCGGGAACCCGACTCTGGAATAACCTCCCTCGTTATGTTAGAGAACTTAAAAACATGACCGGCTTCAAAAAACAGTTAATGACGTATCTACTTAAGCAACAGTAATGCCTTCCTCTGTACATGAGTGCACTTCACCTCATTACTTCCCTCTCTCCCTACTTTACACACCAATATATTAATGTACATCTGCACAAACCTTCATTATTATTGCCACTCTTTCTCATGTTTGTCATTATTATTTGATTTTTTTTACTGTTATTATTATTGCTTTCACCATAATCTGTTTGTATAGCACCTGATGTAAAAATACTGCCAGCATTTACTTTATTAGGTCTTAGTCATATTCATCATTATTATTTGATTTTTTTGTTTTACTGTTATTATTATTGCTTTTATCATAATCTGTATGTATAGCAACTGTTGTAAAAATACTTCCGCATTTACTTTATTAGGTCTTAGTCACTACTCTTTATTCATATTGTCACTAGAGTAAGCTAATTTTCTCATTTAAACTATGTTCATGATGTAACTCTGATGTGTGAAATGCTGCATGTGTGAAACACTGGTCCGATGTAAGAGAGGGCCTGATGGCCCTAATCTGATCAGGTTAAATAAATAAATAAATAAATAAATAAATAGAACCGCACGGCCACTCCGGCTGGCAGACTGGCTCAGTTGGCTGTAGGAAGCACGAGTGCGTCTCGCTGGCTCGGTTGCCTTCTTGCGTCACACATTTGCACCACAATGAGCCTTCTGGCTGTGAGCATTCCCCATTAAAGGGTGTGACTTGTTTTATAAAAATAAACAGTTTTTTGATTACGTTGAGTGAATGTCTGGTCTGTGGAATGAGTACTGAACTCGTCGTGTTCCGTGTTGCAAGTGCAAGTGGAGTGCTTACTCCGTGTTACTGTTAGCAGAACTTTACATGAATTGATTGGGAAATGCAACTCCCAATACCAATGAAGAAATACAGCACTGCAAAATACATTCAGCCCCTTAGGCACTGAATCATCTGGCCATGTTCAAAACTGAACTTAGGTCCGTGTGCACATAACAAGTAAATTAAATTATGTTACCTCTAGAGCAGCAACTTTAGAACGCGATGTATGCTTGTGTAACCTCCCCGCAAAAATAAAGTTAAATATTTAAAGCCAAAGTGTAACCTTCCCGTGAAAATAAAAGAAAATATTTAATTGAGCATTGGACATCGTTCTAAGTGTAACCTTCCCACAGAAATATGAAAATGAAAAGAATGGAATTAAATTGCAAATAGTGCCAAATGTTAGCTTCCCACAGTAATAAAACTCAATGATAATAAAAATGTGCAAAAATGTTAAGTCCCCACAAAATTAACGCTAAGATGAACCTGATAAATTTTATAAGGCCAGCTGCGCTGACCTTAGGCCCTGGGCAATATTTAATCTGATAAATTGATTCAGGGAGGAAAGGCATAGGAAATGTTTCAATTGTAATGATTCTTTTCTTAAAAACGATTGCTTTGAAAACGAAATTATTATTGGGGCATTTCTTGAAAAAATTAATTACAATTAACATGTGTTATCAGCTGAGCGCAATGCTGCTTCATTACCTTCTATAACAAAATACCTCGTCCTGAATCGTTACCAGAGATGGATGCAGAGCACGCCGCCGACCCATGTCGACGTCCGCTCAGTACAACCGTCCACTCGCAACAACAACTCGCGACTCCCTACCTGCAACTGCACTCACGCGCGGTCAAGCGCAGACTAGCAACGATAAATAACTCTCTGGTCAGAGATTCTGTCATGCCTCGCCATCGCTGCTACTGAATACATACGTGTTTCAGTTGTCTCTCACGAAAATATAAATATGCTATCTGCAGACTCAGTGGTGTGCAATGCCGGCCATAACACTTGAAATGCACATGAAATTCTTTTGGCAGATAAACGAGTACATTTAAGAAAATCCAACTTCTTTAAAAGATATATGACCTGGAAAAGAAGGTGGCACTGTTTATGGTGAACTACTAACACGGATGATTTTAGCAAAGTTATATTGCTAGTTAAGTTTTTCATTTCAAAAACATCTGACTATTGTAGTTACATTACACACAATTAATTCACAAGCAATGAGGTTTAAACAGCATGTATTAACTAACTTCATTAATCCAACATGAATGCATATCATGAAATGAAATGATAATTAAATGGACACCCTAGCTGCTAACAAGCGTTGATGTACTTCATTGGGGACGTATTGAAAATGTGTGCCCTGACCGGGACTCAAACCTGGGATCTCCTGCCTACATGGCAGACACTCTAGCCATCTGAACCGCCGAGGGCAAGGAGGATAGTGCGCCTGCAGGGACTTATCCCTTGCACGCTCCCCGTGTGACCCACATTCCCAACATGTCCTCACCACTATATTCGTAGTGCACCTAATACATGTTTGCCCATGTGAGTCTCACGGGGAGCGTGCAAGGGATAAGGCCCTGCAGGCGCACTATCCTCCTTGCCCTCGGCGGTTCAGATGCCTAGAGTGTCTGCCATGTAGGCAGGAGATCCCGGGTTTGAGTCCTGGTCAGGACACACATTTTCAATACGTCCCCAATGAAGTACATCAACGTCTGCTAGCAGCTAGGGTGTCCATTTAATTATAATTTCATTTCTAATAAAGCTGCATGGTCATCTACAACTGTTCTTTCGGGAACAGATACTACGGTCACATATAGTCAAAATATGTCTTCCCGGCCATTGACCTTCTTGTGCGAACGCACACGCTATGCCCGAACTCGTACGGGACTTGGTACATTAATCGGCCACGAGTAATGAATATGATGGGCAAACATATATTAGGCGCACTACGAATGTAGTGGTGTGGACATGTTGGGAATGTGGGTCACACGGGGAGCGTGCAAGGGATAAGTCCCTGCTGGCGCACTATCCTCTGTGCCCGCGGTGGCTCTGATGGATAGAGCGTCTGCCATGTAAGCAGGAGATCCCGGGTTCGAGTCCCGGTCGAGGCACACATTTTCAACATGTCCCCAATGAAGTACATCAACGCCTGTTTGCAGCTAGGGTGTCCATTTAATTATCATTTCATTTCTCACAAAGCTGCATGGTCATCTACGGTAACTGTTCCTTCGGGAATAGATACTACCGTCACAGATCATCACATTAACTTCTCCTGTTAACTCATCTTAGAAACATTACAAAGTCAAATATCTCACTGGCCTTTTTTATGAAAACGGTTTACGTATATTCTGGGGTTACTCAACAATTACAAATTATCAGTCAACTCATCTATGCCGGCCGGAGTGGCCGTGCGGTTCTAGGCGCTACAGTCTGGAGCCGAGCGACCGCTACGGTCGCAGGTTCGAATCCTGCCTTGGGCATGGATGTGTGTGATGTCCTTAGGTTGCTTAGGTTTAATTAGCTCTAAGTTCTAGGCGACTGATGACCTCAGAAGTTAAGTCGCATAGTGCTCAGAGCCATTTGAACCATTTTTCAACTCATCTATACAAACGCGCAGGCGAAAACAAAAATCATAATTATTTAACATCTTCATCTTGAATGCATGAAGTCTTCTGTTTCCAAGTTCAACAATATTGACATTTCTACATTAATGTAAGGTTTAGTGGCTTCACACAGCACACCACCAGAACTACCTACGCCGTCGTCTTTCGCTCACAGACCGTTACATACAACCCTGCACTATGCGCTCTCTTACACCAACACTAGCAGTACCTCTGCGTCTGTGATATAAAGTCTATCAATGACATACATCGTTAATAAAATCATATTCTGGTGTCACATACAAATGTGCCCCAGTATACTCCGTTCAAGGGTCGACACAGATGCCGCTCTGATAGCTATGCTGGTACACTATCTCTTGGTGGACGACGTTGAACCACTATCAGTGCATCTGCTGTCCCTATTTGGCCCATGTCGTCTACACAGGTTTACTGAGTCTTCTTCCGATTGTATATACTGCATGTGCAGTAAACCAGACCAAAGGGAACTTTGAAAACGGGGACTAAATTTCACGGGAAGCAAAGCAAAATTTTAAGGTTTATTGGTGACGTTGAAATTTTGTCATAGACAGGATTGGACATGGGATATCGGGTGAACAGAACCGACAGTGTCTCGGAAAATGAATATTAAACATATATCACCAAAAGCAAAACGAGGGTAAAGTAGTGTAGTCGAATCTACAAATTCGATGATGAGGTACTTGCACTTAGAAATGAAGCACTAGAAGGGCTGATGATCATAAGAACAACGGTTTCCCATTGCGAGAATAATTGGAAATTCTTCGTAGATTTGTAGTCTCTTTCTCGTAGTTCTCTGAAGTGAATTTTGGTAGAGGTACACTGCACAAGTTCCCTCTCATCTCTCTTTTATCTCTCTTTTATATAAGATATTAACATTGTACGATCTATTTCAGAATTATACAGCCCCTACTTTCCATACCCATGTTTTGATCAATCGAACCGAATTCCCTAAACATACACTCCTGGAAATGGAAAAAAGAACACATTGACACCGGTGTGTCAGACCCACCATACTTGCTCCGGACACTGCGAGAGGGCTGTACAAGCAATGATCACACGCACGGCACAGCGGACACACCAGGAACCGCGGTGTTGGCCGTCGAATGGCGCTAGCTGCGCAGCATTTGTGCACCGCCGCCGTCAGTGTCAGCCAGTTTGCCGTGGCATACGGAGCTCCATCGCAGTCTTTAACACTGGTAGCATGCCGCGACAGCGTGGACGTGAACCGTATGTGCAGTTGACGGACTTTGAGCGAGGGCGTATAGTGGGCATGCGGGAGGCCGGGTGGACGTACCGCCGAATTGCTCAACACGTGGGGCGTGAGGTCTCCACAGTACATCGATGTTGTCGCCAGTGGTCGGCGGAAGGTGCACGTGCCCGTCGACCTGGGACCGGACCGCAGCGACGCACAGATGCACGCCAAGACCGTAGGATCCTACGCAGTGCCGTAGGGGACCGCACCGCCACTTCCCAGCAAATTAGGGACACTGTTGCTCCTGGGGTATCGGCGAGGACCATTCGCAACCGTCTCCATGAAGCTGGGCTACGGTCCCGCACACCGTTAGGCCGTCTTCCGCTCACGCCCCAACATCGTGCAGCCCGCCTCCAGTGGTGTCGCGACAGGCGTGAATGAAGGGACGAATGGAGACGTGTCGTCTTCAGCGATGAGAGTCGCTTCTGCCTTGGTGCCAATGATGGTCATATGCGTGTTTGGCGCCGTGCAGGTGAGCGCCACAATCAGGACTGCATACGACCGAGGCACACAGGGCCAACACCCGGCATCTTGGTGTGGGGAGCGATCCCCTACACTGGCCGTACATCACTGGTGATCGTCGAGGGGACACTGAATAGTGCACGATACATCCAAACCGTCATCGAACCCATCGTTCTACCATTCCTAGACCGGCAAGGGAACTTGCTGTTCCAACAGGACAATGCACGTCCGCATGTATCCCGTGCCACCCAACGTGCTCTAGAAGGTGTAAGTCAACTACCCTGGCCAGCAAGATCTCCGGATCTGTCCCCCATTGAGCATGTTTGGGACTGGATGAAGCGTCGTCTCACGCGGTCTGCACGTCCAGCACGAACGCTGGTCCAACTGAGGCGCCAGGTGGAAATGGCATGGCAAGCCGTTCCACAGGACTACATCCAGCATCTCTACGATCGTCTCCATGGGAGAATAGCAGCCTGCATTGCTGCGAAAGGTGGATATACACTGTACTAGTGCCGACATTGTGCATGCTCTGTTGCCTGTGTCTATGTGCCTGTGGTTCTGTCAGTGTGATCATGTGATGTATCTGACCCGAGGAATGTGTCAATAAAGTTTCCCCTTCCTGGGACAATGAATTCACGGTGTTCTTATTTCAATTTCCAGGAGTGTATATACAGTGGAAAGATATTCACAGACTTAGAACAAAACAAGCCGGAGCGTCTAAGGGCATCAAACGTGATTAACATGTCTGCAGTAAGGATTTTATCGCGTCTTTATGTTTGCATTGACGGCCTGAGTGTGTTTCGAACGAAAACGGAGAATTATATTTTTTAGCCTTAATAACGAGAAAATCACCTTTTTTCGGTTTTTACTTTAATCTTTCAGACATAGCTTTCACATAGAATAATTTAAACTCTCTTGTCTACGCTACAAGTTTCGTCAGTTTACTATCGCACACCAAAGTGGCAGCAGGTATCAGAAGCAGGAAAGAAGGAACTGAAGCAGGAGTGTACGAGATGGCGCATCGTGAGTGTGGCGCGTCCATGTGGTCAGTTTTCGCGGAGAATTTTCATTTGCGAAAGTACTGAACGCTACACAAACAGCGAACGACCTCTTCTGGTTGCGGCAAGAGGAAACGCACATCTCTTCAAACGACGCACAGGTTAGCGGCAAATTAATTTGGTCGCCGCTCCGGTTCGAAATTTCACTCACAGGGAAGCCAGAGCTGAATCTAATTTACGGCAGTACTACAGGAGAAGAAGGGAGAGATTCAATCTGCTCGCGGTTTACCCCACCGTCTCGCTAAATCGTGACACCCCAATCCTTTACACTTTGTGTACCAGAATTAAATTACAGTGCCGTTAAAATGAGTTAAAATATTTTTTTTTTGTCTCGGCCTGTGGAGTACTTTTTTAACTGCTGATGTTGGCCTGCATCTTATAACAATTTTTATTGTACCTTCCAATCATGTATGATCTTTTAAATACGTTAACCCTTTCGTGCGCGAATTCTTTAGAGACGAATGGAAAAACTGAAGGAAGCCGACTTCGGCGAAGATCAGTTTGAATTCCGCAGAAATGTTGGAACACGTGAGGCAATACTGACCCCACGACTTATCTTCGAAAATAGATTAAGGAAAGGCAAACTTACATTTCTAGCATTTGTAGACTTAGAGAAAGCTTTTGACAATGTTGACGTGAATACTCTTTTTCAAATTCTTTGAGTGGCAGGGGTAAAATACAGGGAGCGATAGGCTGTTTACAATTTGTACAGAAACCAGATGGCAGTTATAAGACTCGAGAGGCATGAAAGGGTAGCAGAGGCTGGGAAGGGAGTGAGACTGGGTTGTAGCCTCTCCCCGATGTTATTCAATCTGTATATTGAGCAAGCAGTAAAGGAAACAAAAGAAAAATTCGGAGTAGGTATTAAAATCCATGGAGAAGAAATGAAAACTTCGAGGTTCGCCGATGACATTGTAATTCTATCAGAGACAGCAAAGGACTTGGTAGAGCAGTTGAACGGAATGGACAGTGTATTGAAAGGAGTATATAAGATAAACATGAACAAAAGCAAAACGAGGATAATGGAATGCAGTCGAACTAAGTCGGGTGATGCTGAGGGCATTAGATTAGGAAATGAGACACTTAAAGTAGTAAAGGAGTTTTGCTATTTGGGGAGCAAAATAACTGATGATGGTCGAAGTAGAGAGGATATAAAATGTAGACTGGCAATGGCAAGGAATACGTTTCTGAATAAGAGAAATTTGTTAACATCGAGTACAGATTTAAGTGTCAGGAAGTCGTTTCTGAAAGCATTTTTATATGTAGTGTAGCCATGTATGGAAGTGAAACATGGACGATAAATAGTTTAGACAAGAAGAGAATAGAAGATTTCGAAATGTGGTGCTACGGAAGAATGCTGAAGATTAGATGGGTAGATCACATAACTATTGAGGAGGTACTGAATAGATTTGGGGAGAAGAGGAGTTTGTGGCACAACTTGAGAAGAAGAAGGGACCGGTTGGTAGGACATGTTCTGAGGCGTCAAGGGATCACAAATTTAGCATTGGAGGGCGAAGTGGAGGGTAAGAATCGTAGAGGGAGATCAAGAGATGAATACACTAAGCAGATTTAGAAGGATGTAGGTTGCAGTAAGTACTGGGAGATGAAGAAGCTTGCACAGGATAGAGTAGCATGGAGAGCTGCATCAAACCAGTCTCAGGACTGAAGACAACAACAACAATCCTTTCGTGGGCAGTTGTACAACACCGATAGGCCTGAATACTGTGACCGTCTTTGAAGCGCAGTACAGTAGCGATTCCACTTATCGTTGTTTCGAAGGGTATTTGACAAGGTTCAGGATGCATGTCGTATAGGAAGACTACATCCATATCACAAAAAATCCGTAAATTACGGGACGGTGGTTTATTGACGCGAGGCTTGAGTAAAATTCACACCAAATACGTTCCAACGGTTTTCAAATCACTTGAATTTGAGGGCCAAGACATCACCGTGAGTTATTCTCCGCAAAACAGTTTAGCACGATTCTGACCTTATGACACGGACATTTATGTTGCTTCAAGATGACTGGATGAAATCAAGGAAGAAGGGTCACTGGTGATTCACAGTAATTTTCACATAGTCCACAGCTGTTCAGAAAAATGGTTCAAATGGCTATGAGCACTATGGGATTCAACTGCTGAGGTCATCAGTCTCCTAGAACTTATAACTACTTAAACCTAACTAACCTAAGGGCATCACTCACATCCATGCCCGAGGCAGGATCCGAACCTGCGACCATAGCGGTCGCGCGGTTCCAGACTGTAGCGCCTAGAACCGCTTGGGCGGCCTAAGCTGTCATATCTCATCGAGATATTCTGTGGCCTTTAATTATCGTATGGCAACGAAACGTGTCAGGCTCGCTACTATATTAATGCGGAGCTGACCTACGCTGGAAAAAACTATAGCCAGTTTTGGCCACCAGGTACAAATCTGGCGCTGTTAGTGAACGAAAGACATATAGAAATGTTTCTGTATGTCCATCCCTTTGGCGGAAGGTCTTTGGTCATTGGGACGACGGCAGTACACTACTGCGACGAAATAATCATCCCGTTCCCCATCAACTACAGCCTGAAGATGACACATTGAAGCTCTGAAGCTGGTTGTAACAAAATAAAATAAAGCCCCAGAACCTGGAAAAAAGTAAACTCCACATTTGGGCGCCAGATGCAGATCTGACGCCACACACATTCCGTATAACGCTATGACATCCACGCTGTCGTCTGGAAAGCCACAGCGTGAGAGAACGGTGTGGCTGTCGAAGAGACACTGTGCGCTGTTTGTGAAGCTGTTTTGTTTGGACGACACCAGTTACAGTGCTACGATAAGAGAGTCTGCTGAAAGGTGTGATGAGAGGCCAGATGTCATTAATGGTTTAAAGAAAACGATGAAGAATTTCTAAAACACGGGTGACCTTGGTGTGGCGCCTGGAAGAGGAAGGCAAAGCCACAGCGTGAGAGAACGGTGTGGCTGTCGAAGAGACACCGCGCGCTGTTTGTGAAGCTGTTTTGTTTGGACGACACCAGTTACAGTGCTACGATAAGAGAGTCTGCTGAAAGGTGTGATGAGAGGCCAGATGTCATTAATGGTTTAAAGAAAACGATGAAGAATTTCTAAAACACGGGCGACCTTGGTGTGGCACCTGGAAGAGGAAGGCAAAGCCACAGCGTGAGAGAACGGTGTGGCTGTCGAAGAGACACCGCGCGCTGTTTGTGAAGCTGTTTTGTTTGGACGACACCAGTTACAGTGCTACGATAAGAGAGTCTGCTGAAAGGTGTGATGAGAGGCCAGGGTTTAAAGAAAACGATGATGAATTTCCAAAACACGGGTGACCTTGGTGTGGCACCTGGAAGAAGAAGGCGTCCTATCCCAGTGGAAGTTAATGACGTGGTTTTTCCTGTAAGTGACAAAGCAGCACGTTCTCTATGTAGTACTAGTGCTCATACAGGGTCAAAAGAATAGTCCACACCACGTCAACAATTTGTAAAAGTTTGCGATCTATTGTATACTGGTAGCCACCGTCAGTTTGGTCATCACCCTAGCTGGCCTCCAAGGTCACCTGATCTGACAGTGTGCGATCACTTTGTGCGCCCCCCCCCCCAAGTTTAAGGTTTACCACGACAACCCTCATAGTCTCCAAGAACTGCAGCAGAGCAATTCGGATAACACTACAGCATCTCCATAAGTCCATCTTCAAACTGCCTTCAGCAACATGTTGGCTACAGTCCAAAGGTGACAAGAGAACAATGGTGGTCACATTCAACATTTGCTTTAGTCACGTTATTACTGTATTTCCTTTCCTCTGCTGTATTTTCTTGTACCCTGGAACTCTATTCTCCAAGCCACTTGTATTTGCCCCACCATCGATATTTCTTAGACCTCGCCGTACTGATCAATTCCAAACAGTGTAACCATAACAGTTCCTCTTCATCTTGCTCTTGAGAAGCAATTTTCAGTTGCACGAAAAATGTAAAAAGGGACTGAAAAAGATTTTGATGACAGAGAAACTGAATAGTGGTTTCCCTGACTTTCGTTTTCAGGTAATTGGAAAGCATCTTACAGTAAGCAGCAGAATTGCGCGTTAGAGACAACGCCGCAGAGGAGAACAAGAAATTGGAATTAACACAACATGTTGTCATTCCAGTCGTATGTCTAACAACACATAGATGGTTTCATTCTTTTAGATGACTGCATGGGCTTTAAGTTTTGAATGACTGTATCCTATTGTCACAGTATTACCACTTTTCTCTTCAGTTTAGATCTACATCTGCATGGATACTCTGCATATCACACTTAAATGTCTAGAAGAGTCTTCATCGAACCACCTTCGCACAGATTTTCTATTACTCCACTCACGAATGACGTGCGGATAAGGCGAACACCTATATCTTCCCGTGCGAGCCCTGATTTCCGTTATTTTGTTATGATGATCGTTTCTCATTATTAAGGTCGTCGTAAGTAAAATAGTTTTGTATTCGGAGGAGAAAGTTCTTGATTGAAATTTCGTGAGAAGATTCCGTCGCAACGAAAAACGCCTTGCTTTTAATGGTGTCCGTCGTAAATCCTGTACTGGTGGTCAGCGACACTCTCACCCATATTTCGCCTTAATACAAACTGTGTGGCTCTTCTTTGAACTTTCTCGATGTACTCCGTTAATCCTATCTGGTAAGGATCGCAGACCGAGCAGCAGTACTATAAAAGACAACGGAGAAGCCTAGTGTAGGCGGTCTCTTTAGTCGGTCTGTTACATTTTCTTTCTTCCAATAAAACTCAGACTTTGGTTTGACTTCCCCACAACATTTTTTGTGTGTTCTTTCAAGTTTTTCGTAATTGTAACTCCTAGGTATTTAGCTGCATTTACGGCCTTTAGATTTAACTGATTTATCGTGTAATCGAACGGATTCCTTTTAGCACTCACGTGGATGACCTCACACTTTTCCCTTATTAGGGATAAATTTCCAATTTCGCACCATTCAGATATCTTTCCTAAATCGTTTTGCAATTTGCTTTGATCTTTTGATGATGTTACTGGACGATAAATGACAGCATCATCCACAAACAACCCAAGAAGGCTTCTCAGATTGTCTCCTATATCGTTTATATAACGTTGGGGAGCGTCAGAAATCACTTCTGTTGTACTTGACGACTTTCCATCTGTTACTACGAACTGTGAGCTCTCTGACAGGAAATAACGAATCCAGTCACATAACTGACACGATATCCTATTAACACGCAATTTCACTACAAGTGGCTTGTGAGGTGCAGTGTCAGATGCCTTTAGGAAATCTGAAAATACGGAATCGGTTTGAAATCACTTGTCAGTAGTACTCAGCACTTCGAGTGTGTAAAGAGCTAGTTGTGTTTCACAGGAACGGTGTTTTCTAAATCGGTGTTGACTGTGCGTCAATGGACTGTTCTCTTCGAGGTAATTCATAATGTTAGAACACAGTTTATATTGCAAAATCCTGCTGCATATCCACGTCAATGATATGGGCCTGCAATTCAGTGGATTACTCATACTACCTTTCTTGAATATTGGTGTGACCTGTGCGACTTTCCAGTCTTTGGGTATGGATTTTTGTCGAGCGAGCCATTGTATATGATTCTCAAATATGAAGCTATTTCATCAACATATTCTGAAAGAAGCCTAATTGGTATGCAGTGTGGATGAGAAAACTTGCTTTTCATGATTTCAATTGCTTCACTTCTTCGAGGATATCTACTTCTAAGTTAATGTTGGCAGCTGTTCTTGAATCGAATTCTGAAATATTTCCATTCGAATATTTTCAATGAGCAGGACCCACCCCATCTCCTCGTAAATTGGTTCTCTAAATTAATTGCATATTCCATTATACCAGCCATAAATAATGGTAAAACATTGATCAGTAAGAGAAAACTACTCGCGATACATTCGAGAAGCAGTCCAAGAATTATTACAAAATTTACACTCCTGGAAATGGAAAAAAGAACACATTGACACCAGTGTGTCAGACCCACCATACTTGCTCCGGACACTGCGAGAGGGCTTGTACAGCATTGCCAACAGCAATGATCACACGCACGGCACAGCGGACACACCAGGAACCGCGGTGTTCGCCGTCGAATGGCATAGCTCCGTGACGTAGCAAGATCGGCGCAGAAATTGGCGCCAAGGATCTCCATTGGTGGAATGGTAGCGTTCCGGCAATGGAGTGGAATTTTCCGCCGGTTTTCGAGTTGCTGATTGGAACGTTTAACCACGGCCACTGTCGTGGGGGCGGGATTGTTCTGTGTTCGGTTTTTGGTACGGGTGCTCTTGTGAGTAGTTGGCTCTCGCCTTTCGGTCGAGGACGTCGAAGCAACCAGCCAACGGCTCCGGTACGGCAGATCGTGTCCTGGGAGTCAATAAGTCGGTTTGGTAATGTATGTCCGCAGCACCGGCAGATAGGGATTTTCCTAGGTGACAATCAGAGCTCAGCAGAGCGCGCCTGTTCGTCTTTTTTCTAACTTTGTTCTGTCTTGGGTAGCAGCAATTAATGTTGGGTTGGCTATGTGTTTTCTCTAAGAATTGAGTTGCTAGGAATTGGCTGCACATACCACTTCGTCATAATCCTCACAATCTAGTTTAGGGACAACTTCACATTCACAGCGTTTGTTTAAGTATCCAATTAGAGCCAATTTGATGTATTGTTAATGTTTCATGTGTTGTTGTTTATTATTTTGTGTTTAGTCTTAATAAATCATATTGTTATTTTGGACAGAACTTTCATTCTGTTAATAGGTAGAGCAACCCCATCATTCCTCACTATGTTAATGAAACCTTCGTTTAATTATCTTATTTATCAAATTAAATTATTGCAGATGCCAAACTCTCTTCTACTCCACTGGCAGGGTTGATTAGAGTCAGTTCGCGTATTTTTTTTATCCTTGTGCAACAGGAAAAGTTGGAGTTAGAATAGGGGGGCTTAGAGCATCATGTACATATGTAATTTCTGTAAGAATTGAGTGTTAAAAAACACTGCTAGCCCCGGCACCTCGCAATGTATCTGACCGCAGGAATGTGTCAATAAGGTTTCCCCTTACTGGGAAAATGAATTCATGGTGTTCTTATTTCAATTTCCAGGAGTGTATTTGACGTATGGTTGGTTGTAGCACCCGGAAAACCGAACTAATGTGTTAACTATAGTGTCGGCCATACTGGAGACGGTTATCAAAAAACTATCGGAGGTTTCCGGCAGTAGTCATTCACACTGAAGAAACTGAAGGTTTGTTATTGGATTGTCAGGAATAAGACTTGTCCATCTTCTCGCTGAATGCATACTTTAAATAATACAATACGAACACCATTCTGGGAGCATTAATGGCATCCTCATCATTTACCACGTGTTGGAGCATTTAGAACCCAGGTTTCAGAACTATCATTGGTTCAGCCAGTACCGTATGCCAGTGCCGAATTTTCTACGGTTTGTGCAGTTCACAAGGTGTTTTAAACATCCCCAACATACACGTCTACTGAGATGAATATGTATGTATACGCCACTACGGTCTCAGAATCTATATCAGCTTATCCGGCCCCTGTGGCCGAGCGATTCTAGGTGCTTCAATCCGGAACCGCGCTGCTGATACAGTCGCAGGTTCGAATCCTGCCTTCCACATGGATGTGTGTGATGTCCTTAGGTTAGTTAGTTTTAAGCGGTTCTAAGACTAGAGGAGTGATGACCTCAGATGTTAAGTCCCATACTGCTTAGAGCCATTTGAACCATTGTATCAGCTTACGCTCAGTAATAAACGACTGGAGAATGCGGGCCAGGAGTGCCACAGTTTTTCAAGATTCTATCATTAATCTCGGCAAGATGATGTGGCTTGAGCATGACTGTACCAGCCATTTACGATACGTCAGCACTTGAACGAAGTATACTAATATCTTTGGATTGGTATGGGAGGATCTGACCAGTGAACTGCTCCTAAGGAGCTACCAGATGTTCTCTGCATATAGAACGTATCAGAAATGGAAATGGGGCTATATGGTAGATATACAGACTCCTGTCTCATTTTATAGCAGACAGCTGTGATATTCGAACGAGTGCGTCAAAATTTTAAGACACTTTACAATGGATCCAACGAGAACGGTGCTCCTCAGTTCGAAAAAGTGCTATGTCTCAAATTATTGGTGTGTTTTTCAAAATTTTTAAGTTAATATTAACCTACTTATGTGATTCCAGCCATTAGTTCCTGATCACGAAGTACTAAGCCTCTACCATCTGTCTTTGGGACACCTTGTATTATCGAATTACTGAATGAGATTTTCGCTCTGCGGCGGAGTGTGAGATGATATGAAACTTCCTGACACATTAAAACTGTGTGCTGGACCGAGACGAGAACTCGGGACCTTTGCCTTTCACGTGCAAGTGCTCTATTACTGGTTATAACAGGCTTCATCTGAGAATACTGCAGTAGCAGGAATGTGTGGATCGACCGAAGAGCTCTGCACCATTCGTGGACTCAACACGACATGAGGTTCGACGTCAGGTTCGCAGTTTCTGTGAATATAATAATTTCATACCACCAAGCAGTCTAAGGCGCTACAGTCATGGACTGTGCGGCTGGTCCCGGCGGAGGTTCGAGTCCTCCCTCGGGCATGGGTGTATGTGTTTGTCCTTAGGATAATTTAGGTTAAGTAGTGTGTGAGCTTAGGGACTGATGACCTTAGCAGTTAAGTCCCACAAGATTTTTCACACACACACACACACACACACACACGCACACACACACACGCACACACACACACACACACACACTTTCGTACCATTCCGTCAGTGACATGCAATTCACGTATATGATGACTGAAGCTCTCTCATCAATAGTAGGAAATAGTGCTTTTCAGTAGTCAATAGTACGTACTATACATTGTTCTCTGTGGCCGCATTACTTTGGCAACACAGGCTTAGGTTCACTTAATCGGCGCAACTCTGAACATGGCCTGCATCAGACGTCTTCTACAAGGGTGCAAATACTGGGTCTTTTGTCAACATTCTGCACTGTGGTAGAGAAGCTACAATTTTTGACATAGTATCTACGGAAATACAGTGGCTGATTTTCGAAAACTGAACTGGAAGTATTTTTTAATTTTCTGTTAGCTTAACGATAAACCATCTGTTAAATACAGGAATTTCTCACTAATTTTCTTTGCTTTGTTTGACATTTGATCTGAAGGCGAAAGGCGGTCGCAACAAATAAAAAACAAAGGAATTATTAGAGTTTCAAAGTAAGTTTTTCATACTTCGTAGAATGCAGTGTGTAAACAAGGTGGCGCGTTTATCGCGAGTGATGTGTTAAGTAGTACAGATTCATTCTCTCTGTCTCTAGGACCGTCATTGTTTTCTGTTTTGTGTGAACCTGAAAGCTGCAGCTGAGCGTAACCACTACAGGTAACGCTTCTCGGAACTCTCCTACGGCCGAACTGTGATGTTAATTTTGTCGTCGGAGACGCTCGTCTGCCCTTGTTTACAAGGGTGTAGCTGGCGGTACACGCCAGGTGTGCTTGTTCGCCTCCCGTGAGCTCAGGAAGCAAAACAAGGCAGCGCTCGTGGGCGGTAAACATGCCTAGCCCGGCGGTCACGCGCGTCGCGCCCCGATTACTGGCAAATATTTCATCGACAGCCTCGGTATTTCCATTCTTTCGTGGTGTCGGTAGGCAGTTTAAAGGTAAGTGGAAAAGCCTGTTTCCGTCGACCAACGACGCAACCACAATGTTGTGTCCAGGGCCGTTTCAATCATTAGGCAAGGCGAGAGGGCCACATAGAGTGGCAAACATTTAGAGGCGGCGAAGGCCCATAAAAAATTGATCCCAAATCAACAGTGAAGAAATTGAGCAAATGAGCAGAAAAAATGATAAACACAGAGATACTTTCAAAAGCATACGGAACGGTTACCTACTTTAACGAAAGTCATCACATTGCCTCTACGAACCTCGCTTAACCCATCGCACCACCGGGGCGGCTAATAAAAGTTCTAAAACTCTCAATAAAAAATGGAAACAAGTTTTTATTTATTTAATCGCAAGAGAGCGCATGCAGGAAAAGATGGGCTTTGTTCCTCATTCTAAAAATAATTCCATTAAAACAAAAACTAAATAACGCCGTGATTGTCCAGATGACATAGTTTCAAGCTTCGGCATCAGTAAAGAACTACTTCTGAATTCAAAGAAGAATTCTTTCGCACCTTGAAGTGGGGTGACGTGATATAATTTTTTTTTTAATTTGTGTAATTAATGGTAAGTCTGAGAAGATATGAGGGGAGGGCTGCAGACAGAAAAACTGCTGCTGTTACGTTCAGCTGAAACACTACCAATTATCTTTCACGTCTTGTTAGGTAATTTCCGCGGAAGTCATCACTTTACCCCGGTTCTTATGAATAGCAGCAGCTAGATTAATATATTTCTTCTGAACGTGTCGCGTCGATAAGGCGTCGTCTTCATGATATAATTTTTTTTAGGAGGAATCTTACTAGGCGTAGGATTTTCCTCCTACTAATTAAAACTCCCCTCCAAACCTGTAATAAACAGTGTACTAATGTACAAGTTTACACTTTTTCTTCACACAAAATATATACCCGTAAAACATTCTACCATGGAGGTGTCCGAAACAAGAGAAGTGATTAACAAAAGAAAACTGTTGACAAATTAAGATTAAAAAATTGAAATTACTGGGATATCATTGATTCTGTACCACATATAGTATAATTTTGTTAGGCTTACCTTCCCATAAATCATGAGAAAGAGAGAGACAAACAATTACAAAATTACAGTCTTTCAGGTATCCTAGTTTAGGGTACAATACATCCAGATAATAATTCCACACTTTTAGTTTTAGTTTTAGTTTAGTTTTAGTTATGTCATGTTCCGTAGATCATATTCCCGATTATTTTATCGATATGATGTGGAACAAGTCAGATTACGAGATATATATACACACATGAATAGTGCTAATATTAATATTGCTGAAATTTTTAGTTCTACACATGCAACTACATTTAAAGGCATTTTTTTACCATTTCTGAAACAGAAACTCGTCCATGGAGTAGAAGGAGTAGCCCTAAAGAAATGATTTTATGCTAGATTTAAAAGCTGATCTGCTACCTGCCCGGTCGCAGGTTCGAATCCTGCCTCGGGCATGGGTGTGTGTGATGTCCTTAGGTTAGTTAGTTTTAAGTAGTTCTAAGTTCTAGGGGCCTTATGACCTAAGATGTTGAGTCCCATAGTGCTCAGAGCCATTTGAACCATTTTGCTACCTGCCAGACTATCTTGTTGGGCAAATGATAAAAGATTTTTGTTGCTGAATAATGTAATCCTTTTTGAGCAACTGACAGCTTCAGTAACGGATAGGAAAGGTCATTTTCCCTCTAGTGTTGTACGTATGAACATCACTGTTCTTCACGAATTGAGATGGATCATTTGTAACGAATTTCATTAGCGAATATATGTACTCTGATAGTACAGTTAAAATACCTAACCCCTTGAAAAGGAGTATATTTTATTCCAGTTAAATACAATACAAGTAATTGTTCGCAAATATGGTTGCAATGATATATTCACTTGAGTTCCAGTCTAAAATGCTCAACACATTCTTCCTACTTCAGTTATTTTGGGAAACTTCATAGATTGAGGACAGAAATTAAAAAAAAATTGAGGACATGTGTCGTCTTCAGTCAGCTTTAAAGGAATTGAGGACAAAGCATGAATATTAGACTTGTTCCCATACAACGAGGACATCTGGTCACCTCACTTTCATGATTAAAAGTATTGCAGGGGCTTTCCATTGTTGTGCCGTGGGGTGTTGGTGGTGGTAGTGGGAGTGCGAGTCTCGCAGGGACACAATGGTAGTAAAACATAGTGGATGTCGTTCTTCAACGGCCCTTATTCTGGTGGCGAACCGAAATGAATGGTCTTCTAGCAGTCCTCCATAAATTTCAACAGCTTCACTTCATGGTCAGGAATCATAGTCAGGAAACAAATGATGCAAGTGTCACGAGCCCAAACTGCTTTCCGAGTATCTCTGCCATTGCAGTAGTGCGAAGTACTACTCGTTGTTTGACACTGTGTGGAGAACTCATGAGCGATGAGGACAAGATACGCTATTAACCCACTGCAAGAAGTGATACATGTTGAACAGGGTTTGCCAAACTGTGTTCCGCGGAATGCCAGTGTTCCACGGGAAGCGAATAAGCGCTCCGCAGAAAAATAATAAAGAACAAGACTTTTCCCGATATCCCTCTTATTTGTTAAGAATTTTGCTTTGATTTCTGTGTTATTATTATTTATGATTTGATTTTAAAATAATCAATGAATAAAACAAGTATCTCTAACTTCTTAAAATTATGTTAATATTACTACCCATCAAAATAAACAACGTATTCTATCAGAGTGGCAGTATTTTCGAAGTAGTTTGGGAACTTCTGGTGTAGAGTATAATGCTAAATGGTGATACACAGTTATATATAAGACTGCAGTTTGCCCACTGAAGTGTACAGTAGATCGGTCCCACACAAATGTCACTAAACCAAGGCATAAGGGAAACCACAGGCATTATTTTCGTCTGGGACAAGGTCAGGAAACTACTTAAAAAATACGATATCGTTTGTAACCGTCCAAAAATACATGCCGATGTCTTGGGTGAAGTTCCCCCCGAATCAATCTACTCAACGAGTTACACGGCAGCATTCGAAACTCGTAACACTCCATGACAATTATTTTTAAAAATTAGGTTCGAGACACGCCCATTAAGTCATTCCAGTAGAGTAGTGTCACTTATGGAGATATGGAGAGGCCTAATTCTCGTAACGTTTTTGGAGAATCAAAGTTAAAGTATCCCGTTTAATTGTCCTTTTTTCCATTCCATCGAGTGAAATATAAAATAAATAGCGTATACCTTCATTGTTTTAATACAGATCTCAGATAAACAGCGGAATTTTAAATCAGAAACTTGCTTATATACATTTGTGAATAGGCTTAATTCTTGTAACGTCTTTTTTTTCGGTAATTTAATTGATTTATTCTAGCTAAAGTATTATTTTTGCCATGAGTGAGAAGTGCCTGACTTGCCGTAGAATTGTTAGTTCCGGGATTTGGTGTGATGGATGCAGTAGTTTTTTTCACTGGGGGGACTGCAGTGGCGTGGGTGTCGGGAAAGTGGATCAGGCTCATCAGTGGTTATGTAGGATTTGCAGCAGAGATAGGAAGATAGTGGAACAGGAGGGGAAAATTGCTGCCCTTCAGGCTGAGCTAGATCAGGCTAGGGAAGATCTGGACAGGTTAAGGAGGGAGAAGGGCAAAGAGAGGTGGGAAGTGGCAACAGGTAGCAGAAGGAACAGGCCTAGAACTAAGTCTGACAGTTTTGTGGTGAATGTTAAAAATAAGTTTGACCTGTTGCTTCAGTTAGAAACTGATGAACCTCAAGCAGAGGTAGGTGTAGACAGGACACAACAAGCTTTCAATAGGAAATTGAAAAAGAATGTAGGAAAGCCATTGAAAAGGAAGAAAGTTTTGTTGTTAGGCAGTTCTCATGCCAGAGGTGTAGGCCAACTTCTGCAGGAGGAATTAGGACCAGAATACCAGGTCACAAATTTTTTCAAACCAAGTGCTAGTCTGGATCAGGTGACAGAGGATTTAGGTTCACTCTGTAAAGGATTTACCAGGGAAGACACCGTGGTTATTGTGGGAGGGCCAGGGAAGAGCATCGACAGAGATCCTGGGTACAGTATAGAGTGTGACCTGGTAAAGATTGCGTCAGCATCGAGACACACCAATGTTGAATTTGTATCTGTCCTGAGACGCCATGACCGACCTCATTTGAACTCTTCTGTTGGGAGAGTTAATTTGGAGCTGGAACGGCTGCTTGGGTCGGGTGCGGGGGCTCATATTGGTGTGGTTCCTGTTGATTCTCTCAGTAGGTGGGACTATACCAGGCACGGCCTACATCTCAACAGGAAAGGGAAGGGGAAACTGGCTGGGGTAATAGCAGGAAATTTAAGGGGGGGAGGCACTGCCATGAATGGTAAAATACCAGTGGTTACAGGTGTTGGAGCAGCACCTTTTTTAGGATAGGTAAGACAGAAAGATGTCAAGTTCCACGAGAGGTCAGGATTGAAACAAATCTTCAGTTTAGAAAAGAAATTAAACAGCACAATTCTAGCACTTTGGATCACCAGTCACAGCTGTCAATTATAAATTTTCACCAATCACCAGAAGTTTTATCTCCACCAACTTGTATCTCAGTCCTAGGTAATTGCATTGATGAATTAAAGTCACCCAACCCAGTTGACATAATCTGCCTCTCTGAACACCATGTGACCACTGGTATAGCAACTAGGCCTAAGCACAATGAGAAACTCAGACAGGAGAGTACTGCAAATGTTAGAATAAGGAAAGGTTCTCATAAAAGTATAATTTAAAATAATGTAAGTATATTTCATCAAAATATTGGGAGTTTAAAGAATAAAATAGATGAGCTTCTGGTTTGTTTAGAAGATTTAGAAGCTGAGGATGAAATAGATGTACTATGCCTGTCTGAGCATCACATTGTTACTGATATGGATAAGGTAAATGTAAGTGGATATAAGCTCTCTGCACATGTAATGAGAGAAAATATGGAGAAAGGAGGAGTTGCCATATATGTCAAAAGTTATCATTGTGCAAAAAGTATAGAAACAAAAAAGGTTTGTGTAGAGAAACATATAGAAGCATGTGCCTGTGAGCTTAAATTAAATAAAGGCACATTTATAATTGTAACTGTATATAGGTCCCCATCAAGAAATTTTCATCTATTTCTGAAAAATTTGGACTCCTTGTTGTGCTATCTGTCAGACAGGGGGAAGCAAATTATTATTTGTAGGGACTTCAATGTAGATTCTCTGAAAGAGGGTAATAGGAAAAATGACCTTGAAGTATTACTCGGTTCCTTCAATTTGACACACATTATTGATTTTCCTACTCGGGTGGTAAAGGATAGCAGCTCACTGATAGATAACTTCTTTATAGACCAAGGTAAGTTTAACCAGATAAATGCTCAGCCTGTTGAGAATGGTCTTTCTGATCATGGTGCACAGCTAGTTACAATATATGACATAGCTCCATTCAGCAATACTAAACAGTCCTCCAAAGTAGTACGTTCAGTCAACGATTTAACAATTGCAAATTTCAGGGAAAGCCTACAGCAGTTAGACTGGGATGAGGTGTACCGTGAACCTGATGCCAATTTAAAATATAATTTATTTCATGACATTTTTGTAAATGCATTTGATAACTGCTTCCCCAAGAAAATAGTTAAATATACTCGTAAGAAACCTTGTAACAAACCATGGCTTACTAAGGGTATAAAAATATCTTGTAACCGGAAAAGGGAAATGTATCTGACAGCAAGAAAGAGTAGTGACCCAGAAACTATCAAACATTATAAAAACTACTGTGTTATATTAAGAAAAGTTATTAAAAAATCCAGAAGTATGTGTATCATGTCTGAAATCAGCAACTCTGATACTAAAATTAAAACAATTTGGAATATTATTAAAAGAGAAACAGGTCAACCAAGAGCACAGGAAGACAGTGTTACCATCAAATCGAATGAAAACTTTACGAACAAAAAGTCAGAAGTTGAAAATATTTTTAATAATCATTTTCTAAATGTTGCGGATATAGTAGGATCCAGCTGTTCATTAGAAGATGCTAGGCTGTTAATGGAAGAGGCCATACCTATGCAATTTTATACAATTGAAATCTCACCCACTTCTCCCTCTGAAATTAGAAAAATAATAAACTTGCTTAAAAGCAAAAACTCACATGGAATTGATGGCATTTCCAGCAAAATACTAAAAGCTTGTTCTCAACAGATAAGTAAGATTCTCAGCCACCTGTGTAATAGCTCTCTGGAACAGGGCATTTTCCCTGATAGACTGAAATATGCTATTGTTATACCTTTGCATAAAAAGGGGGATAGATCTGATGTCAACAATTACCGTCCAATCTCCCTTCTAACAGCTTTATCCAAAATTTTTGAGAAAGTAATGTATTCAAGAGTAGCTTCACATATCTGTAACAATGAATTACTAACAAAATGTCAGTTTGGTTTCCAGAAAGGTTCTTCAACAGAAAATGCCATATATGCTTTCGCCAATCAAATTTTGAATGATCTGAATAACCGAACACCACCCATTGGGATTTTTTGTGATCTCTCAAAGGCTTGTGTAAATCATGAAATTCTGCTAGACAAGCTCAAGTATTGTGGCATGAGTGGGACAGTGCACAAATGGTTTAATTTGTACCTAACTGGAAGAGTGCAGAAAGTTGAAATAAGTAGTTCTCATAATATGCAAAGATCAGCACATTCCTCAAAGTGGGGAACTATCAAGAATGTGGATCCACAAGGGTCAGTCTTGGGTCCTTTGCTGTTCTTAATATATATTAATGACTTGCCATTCTATATTCATGAAGAGGCAAAGTTAGTTCTCTTTGCTGATGATACAAGTATAGTAATCACACCTGACAAACAAGAATTAACTGATGAAATTGTCAATACTGTCTTTCAGAAAATTACTAAGTGGTTCCTTGTAAACGGACTCTCACTGAATTTTGATAAGACACAGTACATACAGTTCCGTACAGTGAATAGTATGACGCCATTAATAAATATAGACCTTAATCAGAAGCATATAGCTAAGGTACAATATTCCAAATTTTTAGGTGTGTCCATTGATGAGAGATTAAATTGGAAGAAACTCATTGATGATCTGCTGAAACGTTTGAGTTCAGCTACTTATGCAATAAGGGTCATTGCAAATTTTTGTGATAAACATCTTAGTAAATTAGCTTACTACGCCTATTTTCACTCGTTGCTTTCATATGGCATCATATTTTGGGGTAATTCATCACTGAGGAATAAAGTATTTATTGCACAAAAGCGTGTAATCAGAATAATAGCTGGAGTCCACCCAAGATCATCCTGCAGACATTTATTTAAGGATTTAGGGATATTCACAGTAGCTTCTCAGTATATATACTCTCTTATGAAATTTGTTATTAACAACCAAACCGAATTCAAAAGTAATAGCAGTGTGCATAACTACAATACTAGGAGAAAGGATGATCTTCACTATTCAAGATTAAATCTAACTTTGGCACAGAAAGGGGTGAATTATACTGGCACTAAAGTCTTTGGCCACTTACCAAATAGTATCAAAAGTCTGACAGATAACCAACAAGTATTTAAGAAGAAATTAAAAGAATTTCTGAATGACAACTCCTTCTACTCCATAGAGGAATTTTTAGATATAAATTTAAAAAAAATTTTAAAAAATAAAAATAAAAAAACACAAAAATGAAAATGTTGTTATATTAACTTAAGTATGTTGTTAAATTAACTTAATTATGTCATGTATTGGAAAATTTGACTCGTTCCACATCATTAGGAAATATCGCATTCATGATCCATGGAACTAGTATTAATCTAATCTAATCTAATCTAAACGTAAGTCTCCGAGCGAAGAAAATCTCCACTGCGTCCGGGAATCGAGACCGGGTCCCTTTGGTTAGCAAACCCACCGAGGTGTACCTGCACGACCTCGGAGACGGTGAAATCCACTGTTATTGCTGATTTTGTTTGTTCTGTGCTCGAGTTTTATAAAAGGTAACACCCCAAATCATTCACTTAGCCGTTCACACACGCGTGCCTGCTCTCCAGTGTAGCACTTATCACTGCTTCGGTTACTAGTTAGAGTATACGCAGTTAATCAGTACTTGAAAACTATGTATAGTGCGTCACAGATGTGGTTCTAGCCGTAATATAGGCGGCATTTAGCTCACTAGAGACAATAGCTATTACGATCGAAACCGTTTATGCAGTTAGTGATTCCACTGTCTGTAGAACGCAAAGGACGGTTATGGTAGCGTAAACACATACTGAATGAAGAAAAATCTTTACGTGAAATGATTCGTGAGCTAATACCAACAACATTCACCTACTTGTATAGTGAGAGTGACATTATACATGGCAACTCTGAACTTTGTGATAGTCTGTGGAAGATTATCACTCAGAAGGTGAAGCAATGAGATCAAATGAACACATGTGCATAGATTCACGCTTTCAGTTCCAGAGACCTGAACATTCCTAACATTCCTACCATACAGCAGTGTACGGTTCAGATAACCCAGCCGGCCGGAGTGGCCGAGCGGTTCTAGGCGCTGCAGTCTGGAACCGAGCGACCGGTACGGTCGCAGGTTCGAATCCTGCCTCGGGCATGGATGTGTGTGATGTCCTTAGGTTAGTTAGATTTGATTAGTTCTACGTTCTAGGCGACTGATGACCTCAGAAGTTAAGCCGCATAGTGCTGAGAGCCATTTGAGCCCAGACTACCCACTGTCGTTACCACAGCACTGATGTAAGCTGATGAATCATTATATAAATGCAACATGTCCCTTTGAAAAGACAAAGACGTTTCTTCAAGTAAGATAAGTTGCTATGCACCCACAATGTACTGATTCATCTTCGTGGATCAAGTCGATCGCTGGAAGGACGGTAAATAACTCTGTCCTCTACGATCGTTCATGTGAACTCGTAGTGACTCATTTTAATGACCTTGTTCCTACTGCAGGTCACAGACGATTGAACCCGTTATACCCAGATGGTTAGTTTAACCTCGTTTCCTAGTAATGGAAAACTTTCTATTCTTTCACATTAACAGATTTCTGCTAAGATATGGATAGTAATAAACAATGCTTCGGTCGCTGTGCAGAACAGTAGCACCCTCTGAGGGTGGAGAGTCAAGTCAACAACATGAATGGGCTGTTCAGGGTGTTGCGAGCAGCTTTTCTGGACTCCTTTGTATTTCTTTTTTTTTTCCATATTTATTTACATCATGCGGTCTGACACGAACTCGTCTCCTATGCCAGAATTATCATTCCAGAGTAGCACTTGCTATCTAAGTCCTCAGCTATTTTCTGGACGTGTCCCGGCCTCAGGCATCTTTTACAGCTTTTACCCTCTACAGCTCACTCTAGTAACAAAGAATTTATTCCCTGATGTCTTAACAGATATCCTCTCATCCTGTCCTTTTTTAGTGTCAGTGGTTTCCATATATTCTTTTCCTAGCCAAGTCTACGGATAATCTCACCTTTACTTACCTTATCAGTCCACCTTATTTTCAACATTCGGCTGTAACACCACATCTCAGATGCTTCTGTTCTCTTCCTGTTTCGGTTTTCCAACACTCTATATCTCAGTGTCATATAGTGCTGTAGTACAAACATAAATCCTCAGAAATTTCTTCCCCAAATTAAGACTTATGTTTGATAGTAGTAGGCCTCTCTTGGCCAGGTATAGAGATTTTAGCAGATCGAGTGAGCTCTTTATGTCCTTCCTCCGTCTGTTATTGGTTATTTTGCTTCCTAAGTAGCAGGGGTAAAATACTACATCAATGTCATACACCCACTTTCAACCGTGAACTTCGTTCATGGTCTATTGTTCCCTCATGGTTCTTCTACGTATTGTATTTTACCCGAGTTTCCCTATACCTTACCAATATTTTTCACAGTATTTCTTACATCTTGCAACAATTTTATATTTTTTCAGGTCGACAAATCCCACGATTTAACTTCAGTCTTGCTTTCATTGTTAACCGTAGAACCACAACTCTTTTCTTAAGCAAAACTTACTTCTTTTCCATTCTGCTCTATACTATTCCCGTCAGCAAACTGGATATATGAGCTGTTATGCTGATTCTTCGATAACTCTCGTAGTTGTAGGCTCCTGCAATCTTGGGAATTGTGTGGATGATATTTTTCTGTAGCATTAATGGTATATCTCTAGTGTTATGCATTCCACACACCATCTTTAATAATTGTTTTGTTGCCACTTCCCCTAATGATTTCAGATATTCTGATGAAATGTTTTCTATCCTTTCTGCTTCACATGTTTTTGTGTGTTCCAAAGCATTCTAATTCCGATTATAGTAATGGATACCGTGTGTCATACCTATCGACTCCTGTTTCTCCTTCGATCATGTGATCAGACACGTCCTCTGCTCATAGAGGCTTTCAGTCTACTTTTATTTATTTATTTACAAATTAAGGTCTGTGGGACCATATTGAGGTTAAAATTTTCATAGTCATGGAACGTGTCAGCACATGAAATTACAACATTAAAGTAATGACAGATAAAAATAAAATGTTCATGAACCCAAAAAAGACAAGCCGTAAGTTTCCGTAGACGCAGTCAACAATGTAACATAAGAATTAGCTTCATTTTTCAAGCAATTCCTCAACAGAATAGAAGGAGTGAGCCCCGAGGAAACTCTTCAGTTTCGATTTGAAAGCGCGTGGATGAGTATTAGCTTAATGAAAGCTGCTTATTCTTGGGAATAAGCTGTCATTGTTAACAGGAAACGACAGTAAAGAATAAATATATTGAGAGGCCATTGTCAAAGTACCCAAACTGGTGAACAGGATCAACAAGAGATTCACGAACTGACACCACTTATTGCCCGACCCGCCTGTTTCTGAGACAAGAATATCCTTTTACAATGGGAAAAGTTACCCCAAAATTGAATACCACACGACATAAGTCAATGACAATAAGCAAAATAGATTAATATTAGTGTCAAATGATCGCTTACTTCAGACACAGTTCGAATACTAAAAACGGCGGCATTAAGTCTTTGAACAAGTTTCTGAATGTGGGCTTTCCAAGACAGTTTACTATCTAGCTGAGCGCCTAGAAATTTGAACTGTTGAGTTTTACTAATCATTTCCCTATTCTAAGGAAGTGAAAGGTCATGTTTTGTTGAATTATCTGTTAGAAAATTTGAAAACTGAGTCTTACTGTGTTTCAGCGTTAGTTAATTTTCTACAAGCTATGAACTTACGTCATGAGCTGCACTGTTTGAAACTGACCCAATGTTGCACACATCATTTACTACCAAGCTAGTCATCAGCAAACAGAAATATTTTAGAGTCACTCATAATATGAGAGGGCATATCACTTACATAAATAAGGAACAGAAGTGGCCCTAACACTGATCTCTGGGGCACCCCTCATTTGACCATATCCCATTCAGGTCCCACAACACCGCCATTCTCACAGCTGTGAATAATGTCTTTTTGCTATCTATTGTTAAAGTAAGAGGTGAACCAGTTGTGAGCTAATCCCCGCATTCGATAATGGTCCAACTTCTGGCTCAGGATGCCATGATCAACACAATCAAACGCCGTAGGTAAATAAAAAAATATGCCTACTGTTCGAAACCTTTTGTTTAACCTATCCAGTACCTCACAGAGAGAAGAGAATATAATATTTTCAGTTGTTAAACGGCTTCTAAGGTCGAACTGTACATTTGATAGCAAATTATGTGATATAAAATGATCAATTATCCTTACATTCACAGGCTTTTCAATAACTTTAGCGAACACTGATGGCATCGAAATAGGTCTAAAATTGTCTACGTTATTCCTTTCTCCCCTTTATAAATCGGCTTTGCTACTGCGTACTTTAATCGTTCAGGAAACTGACCATTCCTAAAGGAAAAGTTGCAGATATGGTGGCGAAGTACAGGGCTAACATGTACAGCACAGTACTTTAAGGTTCTGCAAGGCACTCCATCATATCAATGAGAGTTCTTTGTTTTCAGTGATTTAATTATTAACTCAATCTGCCCCTTGTCTGTATCACAGAGGAATATTTCAGACATCAGTCTCAGAAAGACATTTTCCAAGAGAGTTATATGATTCCTTGTAGAAAGTAAATTTTTATTTAATTCACCAGCAATGCTCAGAAAATGATTGTTAAATACTGTGCATATATCAGGTATATATTTAACAGATATATTTATACTACGAACTGACTTTATATCGTCGACCTTGTGCTGCTGACCCCTATACTTCCTTTACAGCTGACCAAATGGTTTTAATTTTATCCTGTGAATTAGCTACTCTATTTGCGCACCACATACTCTTTGCCTTCCTAATAATAATTTTAAGCACCTTACAATAATGTTTGTAATGGGCAACTGTAGCTTCATTGTGACAACTTCAAACATTTTGATAGAATTCCCGCTTTGTTCTTCTTGATATCCTTATTCCACTAGTCAGCCACCCAGGCTCCCCTTTACTCTTAATACCGCAATTACAACGTTCTAATGGAAAGTAACTCTCAAAGAACATGAGAAATGTGTTAAGGAAGCCATTATATTTGTCATCTATATTACTGGCACTATAAACATCCTGCCACTCTTGTTCCTTGACGAGTTTTAAAAAAATTCTTTATTCCCATTGGATTTAATATCCTACATAGTTTGAAATTATATGTGACACTTTTTTGAGTTCAAAAGCCTTTTAGTGTTAAAATTTGTTCATCATGCTCTGAAAGGCCATTCACGCTTGTACTAACAGAATGCCCATCTAGTAATGAAGAATGAATAAAATATTAACAATGACTGTGCTACTGTTCCTCTGCACCCAAATTGGAAAAAACACAATATGCATCAAATCACATGAATTTTGGAGATCTACCAACATATTTTCTCTTGCACAATCATATAAAAAATTAATACTGAAGTCACCACATATAACTAATTTCTGGTACTTCCTATAAAGTGAATCGAGAACCCGCTCTAGCTTGAGCAGATATATTCTGAAGTCAGACTTAGGGGACCCATAAACAACAAAAATCAGAAGTTTAATTTCATTAAATTCAACTTCCCTTGCACAACATTCCCATATCTGTTCAGTGCAGTGCTTTGGTTCGTCTATGAACTCAAATGGAATATGTCTCTTTATGTACATGGTCACTTCGCCACCCTTCAAGGAACTCCTTGAAAATCAGCCAGCTAATATGTATCGTAGTAAAGGAAGCCTCTGGATTGTCAAATTATTTAAGTGGTTCTCCGATATACCAATAATTTCAGAGTTAACATCTACATGTATTTCACTAACTTTATCTCTAATACTTCTTATATTTTGATGAAATATACTAATTCCTTCTCTACTTGGAAAAATGAAGTCCTCTGAAGGTAATTCCTTAGTTCGAGGGACATCCTTTAAGCAGGTATAATTATCAGCTGATTTCAATGTAAAGAAGTTGCAGCTCTAACACCAACTGCTACTGTTTCCGAGTATCCCCTCTTTCCTCTGCGTTTAACAGTGGAATTCCAATTGCACTCCTCGTTTTCCAGCCCTTGCTTTTTATTTCACCGAAGGCTGTTTTGATTCTCTTTATGCTGAGTCAGTCCATCCGACAATCATTCCTTTTCCGAAATCTTCAAATTTTTCATGTAGCCACTTTGCCTTACCTTCTCTGCATTTCCCGTTTATTTCATTCGAAGGTGACTTTTCTTTCTGTACTTCTGAGTTTCCCTGAACATTTTTGTACTTCATTCTTCCGTTGATCAACTAAAGTGTTTCTTTCGTTACCCATGGTTTCTTTGCAGTTACGTTTCTTGTATCTACATTTTTCTCTCCAACTTCTGTGACAGGCCTTGTGGGTTATTTCCATTCGTTTGCAGCTGAACTACCAACTAAGCTATTCGATGTCGCAGTATCTTTAGCCTCAGAGATCTTCAACTGTATCTCTCCATTCTGTAATACTTCCCGGCGGAGGTTCGAGTACTCCCTCGTGCATGGGTGTATGTGTGTGTGTTTGTACTTAGGATAATTTAGGTTAAGTGGTGTGTAAGCATAGGGACAGATGACCTTAGCAGTTAAGTCCCACAGGATTTCACACACATTTGAACATTTAGTAATACTTCTAGATACCACTTCTTTCATCATTGATTCTTCCTGCCATCAGTACCAGGTTGTGGCTTCAGTCTATATCTGCGCTTTGGTACGGATTACAAACCAATATCTGATTATATATGATTTCGAAATATCTCCCTGACCATGATGTAATCTACCTTCGGGTGGAGGTGTGTGCATACGAGTAATGCGAAGGAAAAATCCTGCATGGGAAAAAACCTTTCCCGAAGTGTGTCACCTATGTGTTACTTGTTCTGCATCTGTACAGGGACACATCCAAGTCCAGCTCTTTACTTCGCAAAGCATCTTAAGCTGTGTGTAGAAGGGTTCTTAGTGTAGCAAAACCAGACATTATCGTCATGCACGATGCTCCTCTTGCAGCGAGTGACACTGGAGCTGATCGAGCATCTCTGTAACGCTTTCGCGGATGCTAAATTAAGTTCTGACGAAACGTGCTGTTGTTCTCACTACCATCTCTAATTTCCTCTGTGAAACCTACCAGTTACGAATCCCATAGTGACTAGCAATACTCAAGTACAGGTCGAACGAGTGTTTTGTAAGCTGCCTCATTTGAAGCTGGCCTGCACTTTCTAAAGATTCTTCCAATGAATCTCAGTCTGGGATCTGCCTTACCTGCTTTTGGCTTTTTACAGTTGTTCCACATTAATCACTCTGTATACACACTCCCAAAAATTTAATGGATGTGCCTGCTTTCAGTGACTGCTTTGCAGTCGTGGTATCATACGATTTTTCGTCTTACTGTATATTTGTGAGCATGCTACCTGCATGAAGTTCGATGTTCTGCAGGACTTCCAGCATTTTATATCAGTTTTCTACCGTTGTTACTTTTCTGTATATACACTCCTGGAAATGGAAAACAGAACACATTGACACCGGTGTGTCAGACCCACCATACTTGCTCCGGACACTGCGAGAGGGCTGTACAAGCAATGATCACACGCACGGCACAGCGGACACACCAGGAACCGCGGTGTTGGCCGTCGAATGGCGCTAGCTGCGCAGCATTTGTGCACCGCCGCCGTCAGTGTCAGCCAGTTTGCCGTGGCATACGGAGCTCCATCGCAGTCTTTAACACTGGTAGCATGCCGCGACAGCGTGGACGTGAACCGTATGTGCAGTTGACGGACTTTGAGCTAGGGCGTTTAGTGGGCATGCGGGAGGCCGGGTGGACGTACCGCCGAATTGCTCAACTCGTGGGGCGTGAGGTCTCCACAGTACATCGATGTTGTCGCCAGTGGTCGGCGGAAGGTGCACGTGCCCGTCGACCTGGGACCGGACCGCAGCGACGCACGGATGCACGCCAAGACCGTAGGATCCTACGCAGTGCCGTAGGGGACCGCACCGCCACTTCCCAGCAAATTAGGGACACTGTTGCTCCTGGGGTATCGGCGAGGACCATTCGCAACCGTCTCCATGAAGCTGGGCTACGGTCCCGCACACCGTTAGGCCGTCTTCCGCTCACGCCCCAACATCGTGCAGCCCGCCTCCAGTGGTGTCGCGACAGGCGTGAATGGAGGGACGAATGGAGACGTGTCGTCTTCAGCGATGAGAGTCGCTTCTGCCTTGGTGCCAATGATGGTCGTATGCGTGTTTGGCGCCGTGCAGGTGAGCGCCACAATCAGGACTGCATACGACCAAGGCACACAGGACCAACACCCGGCATCATGGTGTGGGGAGCGATCTCCTACACTGGCCATACACCACTGGTGATCGTCGAGGGGACACTGAATAGTGCACGGTACATCCAAACCGTCATCGAACCCATCGTTCTACCATTCCTAGACCGGCAAGGGAACTTGCTGTTCCAACAGGACAATGCACGTCCGCATGTATCCCGTGCCACCCAACGTGCTCTAGAAGGTGTAAGTTAACTACCCTGGCCAGCAAGATCTCCGGATCTGTCCCCCATTGAGCATGTTTGGGACTTGATGAAGCGTCGTCTCACGCGGTCTGCACGTCCAGCACGAACGCTGGTCCAACTGAGGCGCCAGGTGGAAATGGCATGGCAAGCCGTTCCACAGGACTACATCCAGCATCTCTACGATCGTCTCCATGGGAGAATAGCAGCCTGCATTGCTGCGAAAGGTGGATATACACTGTACTAGTGCCGACATTGTGCATGCTCTGTTGCCTGTGTCTATGTGCCTGTGGTTCTGTCAGTGTGATTATGTGATGTATCTGACCCCAGGAATGTGTCAATAAAGTTTCCCCTTCCTGGGACAATGAATTCACGGTGTTCTTATTTCAATTTCCAGGAGTGTACATATCGCCAGTGAAAGCCTCAGTAAACTTCCGAAGTTACGGACTACGCTGTTTGTACGCTATCTGATCCAAAGTATTGAGGCGTCTTTATGTAATGGAGGAATAGAATATTCGATATCATGAGAGTCTGACCCACCAGTATAAAAGTAGGTGCGGAGTACTAAGTAGTCAGTAGAGGAGTAAGAACAGAATAGACTGGTCAGGAGACCTCAGTGACCTTGAAAATGGACTCTTCATCGGATGTAACACTGAGTGACAGATCCGTCACCCATTACAAAACTTCCCACGTCGACTGTTGGTGACGTAATCATGAGGTGGGAACATGTAAGCACCACAGTTAAGCCACGACCAGGTAAACCTCACGAAGTAACGGACAGCAAACAACTAGGATTGCGGAGAGGAGATGTGAAAAACCACATGAAATCAGTGGAAGGAATCACTCGTGAGTTCCAAAGTGTTACCAGCAATCCAGCTAGCACAGTGACTGTGGTTAGTCAGTTAAAAAGAATGTGTTACAATGCTCGTGCAGCTCACCATAAAACAAACGTATCTGTAATCACTGCTAACCATACTTAAGGTGGTTTAATTGTGGTTGCTGCTGGACAGTGAGTGACTGGAAAAGAATGATTTGGAGTGATTAATCACACTATACCCCGTGAAAATTTGATGGGATGGTTTCAATTCGGAGAATGCTGCAGAATGCTTCAGTTATTAAATGAATTTAACTTGTAACTAATGTTTGATAATACTTAAGCTTACTGCTTACTCGAGTGCAGGACGATTAAATACAGAACTGACAAGATTTCTTACGAGTGTAACGCTTTTAAATTTCAGCCTAATAACTATTCTAGGGGCATGCCCGTGTTGTACTTTGGAATATGGTTTGGTATTTCTTTAAACGTTAACTTTGGGGTGTACTTTCCGTGATTTCAGAAAAATACTGCGGCACGTAAAACTGAATGGCGTCGTATAAAAAGGGAATAAGAAATATTATTAAACTTCTACAAAAGAGCTGGCTAGAAGCGGAATTCTGAAGTGTGTTCCAAAGTACAACACTCGACCCTACATTTTGTTTTCCACCTATGAGAGTAGTTCCGACTTTTCGAGTTAGTCAGGATCTTTGCATTCAAATACCAGGAATGTTGGGAATGGGGCAAGGGGAAATAGGACATTTCCAGATCCAGCATTTGGCTTTCATTCAAGAGAAACCACGAGGAAGCATTTGATAGGATCATAATCAACGGGAGAGTGACCTTTGTCGGGGCGGGGGGTCAAATATGTACTGCATTCAATTATGGAACAATATGTGACAGGTAAAACTGTGAGTTCCTAGTCTACGTTTACATTGATTTGGTTTTGAGTATACAGTGCTAAGTCTACTGGGATATTTGGGAGTGGATATTCATTTGCTGCAATCAAAAAAGGGAAAGATGATCGTAACCTTGGAATTGGACGGGAGTTTAATTTATATCTGGAACGATGTTGATATCCATCTTCAGCAGTTTGTTTCTTTTCTCTATTTCAAGAAATTTTATTCTCGTCTTGTGCGAGAGGGACCGGCTGCGGCAGAGGTACGTTGTTCAAAACAAAGTATTGAAATACACTGGGCGTGTGAGAAAAGGAATCCCATTTGGGAATATGCAGCGCGTTAAATTGCACAAATTTCACTCCACAACCCTGAGATGGCGTGGACCTTTGTAAAACCAACTTTGCTCTTATCAGAAAAGTATGCTAGAAGCTTGGTATTATGGCAGAAGGAATCCCACTGGAAGATATAGGTATGGAATACTCGAGGAAACCTTACTAGAACTGTGGGAAAAATCTCTCTCTCTCTTAGTGTGTGTGTGTGTGTGTGTGTGTGTGTGTGTGTGTGTGTGAAGGTAGTCCGTGTGCCAATGCGTCTCTTTCACAACAACCACTGACTATATATACACTCCTGGAAATCGAAAACAGAACACATTGACACCGGTGTGTCAGACCCACCATACTTGCTCCGGACACTGCGAGAGGGCTGTACAAGCAATGATCACACGCACGGCACAGCGGACACACCAGGAACCGCGGTGTTGGCCGTCGAATGGCGCTAGCTGCGCAGCATTTGTGCACCGCCGCCGTCAGTGTCAGCCAGTTTGCCGTGGCATACGGAGCTCCATCGCAGTCTTTAACACTGGTAGCATACCGCGACAGCGTGGACGTGAACCGTATGTGCAGTTGACGGACTTTGAGCGAGGGCGTATAGTGGGCATGCGGGAGGCCGGGTGGACGTACCGCCGAATTGCTCAACACTTGGGGCGTGAGGTCTCCACAGTACATCGATGTTGTCGCCAGTGGTCGGCGGAAGGTGCACGTGCCCGTCGACCTGGAACTGGACCGCAGCGACGCACGGATGCACGCCAAGACCGTAGGATCCTACGCAGTGCCGTAGGGGACCACACCGCCACTTCCCAGCAAATTAGGGACACTGTTGCTCCTGGGGTATCGGCGAGGACCATTCGCAACCGTCTCCATGAAGCTGGGTTACGGTCCCGCACACCGTTAGGCCGTCTTCCGCTCACGCCCCAACATCGTGCAGCCCGCCTCCAGTGGTGTCGCGACAGGCGTGAATGGAGGGACGAATGGAGACGTGTCGTCTTCAGCGATGAGAGTCGCTTCTGCCTTGGTGCCAATGATGATCGAATGGGTGTTTGGCGCCGTGCAGGTGTGCGCCACAATCTGGACTGCATGCGACCGAGGCACACAGGGCCAACACCCGGCATCATGGTGTGGGGAGCGATCTCCTACACTGGCCGTACACCACTGGTGATCGTCGAGGGGACACTGAATAGAGCACGGTACATCCAAACCGTCATCGAATCCATCGTTCTACCATTCCTAGACCGGCAAGGGAACTTGCTGTTCCAACAGGACAATGCACGTCCGCATGTATCCCGTGCCACCCAACGTGCTCTAGAAGGTGTAAGTCGACTACCCTGGCCAGCAAGATCTCCGGATCTATCCCCCATTGAGCATGTTTGGGACTGAATGAAGCGTCGTCTCACGCGGTCTGCACGTCCAGCACGAACGCTGGTCCAACTGAGGCGCCAGGTGGAAATGGCATGGCAAGCCGTTCCACAGGACTACATCCAGCATCTCTACGATCGTCTCCATGGGAGAATAGCAGCCTGCATTGCTGCGAAAGGTGGATATACACTGTACTAGTGCCGACATTGTGCATGCTCTGTTGCCTGTGTCTATGTGCCTGTGGTTCAGTCAGTGTGATCATGTGATGTATCTGACCCCAGGAATGTGTCAATAAAGTTTCCCCTTCCTGGGACAATGAATTCACGGTGTTCTTATTTCAATTTCCAGGAGTGTAGTATATAATATACCCATAGGCTGCGATAGCATCTATAGATGGAGCGGATGCACTTAAATGCACCTAAGGTGCCGTTAGTTTCCTGCCGGCGAGGCACTGCCAAAAATCTCCGGCTCGCGGTTTGTGGAGAATTCCAGCAATAAGCGCAGCCGCGTCGTGGAACAGCACCCATTCCGGGCTCGCGGGAATGTTCGCGATCGGGCTGGCCGTTTTTATTACACCGCATACTGGCGCCGCGGGACGGCCGGGTGTGGAATTTCGGATAAAGGTGCCAGGTACGCGGCTGGCTCGTAACCCGAGCGCGTGGGGGCCCGAAATTACGCATAGCGGCGAGTAGGCGGGGCCCTGCAGGTGGAGGTGCGGCTGCAAGGCGCGAGGCGGGAAACAGGACGTGTCTGTTTCTGTTCTGCACAGAATCCGCTCCACACCTCTGCTGCGTCCTACGGTATTGGAAAAAGGGGTAATATTTTCGGAGGTTATTAAAAATTATTCCTGCTTCACAACCAAGAAATGCGTCTGTGCTGGTATCCAATGTTGACTAGTAACAGAATAATTAACAATGTCCACTGTATGCAGATCTGTACTCGTACGTGATCCGTAAAACTGGGGGAATTCAGCCGTACCAGCAGACCATTTTTGGCTACGGCTGATTTTGCACAGTTTTGTAGGTCCTGTAGTACGCCTTCAGAAAGTGAAGACATAGGTTACTACAGCGAAGCTGAACGCACACAGTGGATAATGGATGTAACAACAAATTACATGAGGCAGAAATGTGATAATCACATTAAAAACCAACATCTACGAATGAAAAAGTGAAAGACTAATTGAGTTCCGCAATAAATTTCTGATAACACTAACAAAAAGGGCCTTAAAAATAACAAGAGTTCATGATAAAGGATGACACCCAAAACAGTTGCAGGATAAAAATTTATTATAATTCTTGACCAAGGTTTCGGTATATATAAATATACCTTCATCATAAGTAAAAAATCCTGAACCGGAAAACACTTTCATTAGAAAAACCTTAGCATCGGAAGTTAGAAACACAAAATCTTAAGTGACAGTGAAATCACCAGAGCAATACAGACACAAAATCTTTCAGTTACTTACTAAAATTACATCATGCAATGGAGATTAATAAAACAATTGTGCCAAAGGCGTCGTCAGTAATTAACACATCTTCTCCATTTGTACAACATGACTATGTGCACAGGGTCAATGCGAACAGTTTAGCACCAGTTCTTCGCCTATGAACAATCGAAACAGGAGTGTGAAAGCAATAGGGCAGATGGTTCCACCGAGAGAAGGCACTTGTGGTATGTGCCAGACACTCGTGCATATTAAAATCCATGAATACCTACATAAGCGCATCAAAAATTGTTATATGTTGTGCTAACTCAAACTTTCTGTTTTAATATCGGACCATTTAAAAACATTTATGTAAAATAGAAAATATGGAACCAATTTACCTGTGTCCTAGTGTCAAACAGATGAAGCTTGCGCTATGGAACACATCTAACGAGAGAGGGCACTAGTGTAATGCGCGAGAATCTCGCGTAACGTAGGCGGTGAACTACATACTAGCGAAAACAACCAAAATGTTACAATAAAACGAAACCATCTGTCGTGAATAAACACATGCTAGTCAATTAACCACACATACACATCGAAAATCACAAACAGCAAACATCAAAAATACGTAAAATCCCAACAAGACAGGAAAAGCGCATTTCACCGGCATCAACAAGCAAGGAAACTATCTTCTAGTCTGCCAGACTATATTACATTAAGGCAAGGAGCGGTTTGAAACTGTGTAAAAATTTTTTGTTTGTAAGCTGCACCTGTTCATTAAGAACAAAACCATCTTTTAGAGACAGATGCATGAAAATCTCTATTTCTTCGAGCAAGTCCAGTTTGTAACCCTTATTCGCTTCATGAAGTAACTCTACGTCGTGTAGTTCACGTGGCGTATGCTGTAAGAGCTATAGATGTTCGGCAAACGTGGAATTATGTATGATTTCCCCATTTTTACTTCATGAAGAGGATGTCTTAATTATTGACGACGCCTTTGGCGTAATTGTTTTATTAATCTCCATTGCATGATGTAATTTTAGTAAGTAACTAAAAGATTTTGTGCCTGTATTACTCTGGTAATTTCACTGTTACTTAAGATTTTGCGTTTCTCACTTCCGATTCTAAGGTTTTTCTAATGAAAGTGTCTTCCTGTTCAGAATTTTTTACTTATGATGAAGGTATATTCACATATGTGACGTAGCATGTGAAAGTTGTTGGATTTGGACGGATTACTCCTGTAACTGAAATATCAGATCTGAAGATAGTTCTGAATGCACCGAAACCAGTCATATGAATAATAAAAAAAAATTGCAATCAAGACTATTACTGGTCCGTCATTTGATTTTCATCCACTGTCAGTGTTTCAACGGACACATAATTGCATGGCATAATATCTCCAACGCTGGGAAGCTGTCTTAATTGCTCAGTGAAGCTTTAAGTAATAAATTTTGATTTCGCTAAAGATAAAGCCTTAGAACTGAATGTGACATGATTTGGAAACACAAGAATAGTAAAAAGAGCGCCAAAACAGTTCCGTTCCGCTGGGTCACACAAAATGTATTGCTTTTGCAAATGTGTTAACATTTTTATTCGGTAGAGGTCAGGTTTCAGGAATAAATATTACTCATTCATTTAAGACTCGACGGAATCTTTGCAAGAGCGGTGGACAACTTTTTTTCATAAAGAAAGAAAAATAAAAAAAATGGGTTTCTCTTATTAAGGTACACGAAAATGATTATTTTCGTCATCCAGCCAGGAATCATAATCCACTCAGTGTGCACGTTGTGTGTGATTAAACGTAACGTGAATATGGTTGCTCATTCAATGATTAAAGGCCGGCCGGAGTGACCGAGTGGTTCTAGGTGCTACAGTCTGTAACCACGGGACCGCTACGATCGCAGGTTCAAATCCTGCCTCGGGCATGGATGTATGTGATGTCCTTAGGTCAGTTAGGTTTAAGTAGTCCTAATTTCTAGGGTACTGATGACCTCAGAAGTTAAGTCCCATGGTGCCCAGAATCATTTGAACTATTTGAATCAGTGATTAAAGGCTAACCGAAAATGGGAATCATACGTTGGCAGCACAGATGATAAAAGTTAGGTGTATCAGATGAAGAATCCATTTCTCAATACGGAACAAACCTTTATTAACGAGTCGGATGGAGGATGTTTTCGCACTAAAGACGAACAATGCTGGCTGGTGTGATGTAATCCAGAGACAAAGTTAATTACTGTTGAACTAACAAGTTGGTATGAACAGATGGTATCACAACACATATTTCTTTCGCACAGCTCACGTAGACTTCTACTTATCCTTTATTTAGGATTCCAGTGCCCTTCTAAATGCTATTTCTTGCTTTATCCCCGGCCGTGGTGGCCAAGCGGTTAAAGGCGCTACAGTCTGGAACCACGCGACCGCTACGGTCGCAGGTTCGAATCCTGCCTCGGGTATGGAAGTGTGTGATGTCCTTAGGTTACTTAGGTTTAAGTAGTTCTACGTTCTAGGGGACTGATGACCACAGAAGTTAAGTCCCATAGTGCTCAGAGCCATTTGAACCATTTTTTACCTAATTCATTAAAAGAATATTTTAAAAATAAATACATTAAAAGAAAGAAGTGTTTACATCTGACAGTCTCGGTAAACTGACTACGTTTTGAGACATGTACTAGGAAATTCTGAACGCATTCACAAATCTGGTCTGGTAAGTTCTTACGTTATTTACTACGTGTCAATGCAAAAAATTTTGAAAACTCTCTGAAAGTGAAAGAATACCGTATTAATTTCAGCACCGATAACTACGACTTTCTGAATCGAATACGCGCACAGAACCAGTTTTGTCTCGTGAGATGTCTTTTTTGTGATTCCAGGTTGATGAGAGCAGACTTTCATTCACGAGGAGGCCGTACGCGACCATAAATCGCGTTCCAAAATTCTGTAATTATTTCCATCACGTCTAAGGTGAAACAGAAGCAATTTCCTTCGCATACTTTGCAAAAAAGTGGTTGAAATGGCTCTGAGCACTATGGGACTTAACATCTGAGGTCTACTTAAACCTAACTAACCTAAGGACATCACACACATCCATGCCCGAGGCAGGATTGGAACCTGCGACGGTAGCAGCAGCGCAGTTCCGAACTGAAGCGCATAGAACTGCTCGGCCACAGCAACCGGCGCATAGTTCGCAAAATCTCACAGATTGGATATGATTTTCCATACCCAGGTCATTTATCTCACGTCGGTATATGTCTCATTGACATCCGTGCGACGACTGAGGGGAAAAATTATTACAGTTTTCAAAGCTAGTATGATCGCTGGGAGACCCAGTAAACGATTTGTGTCGGCATACAGACTTGGGTTGAGCATGTGTATCACAATACGGAGTAGAATCTGTGCCGTGGAAAACTTTTTGATTTCTTGTGTGAAGAGATGCGATCTTCCAAGAAAATATACGACACGTGTGTGATAGTCTGCGTGCACTGCTACAGAATTTAGCTAGAAAAATGGTTCAAGTGGCTCTAAGCACTATGGGACATAACTGCTGTGGTCATCAGTTACCTTGAACTTAGAACTACTTAAATCAAACTAAACTAAGGACATCACACACATCGATGCCCTAGGCAGGATTAGAACCTGCGACCGTTGCGGTCGCGCGGTTCCAGACTGTAGCGCCTAGAACCGCTCGGCCACTCCGGCCGCCAATTTAGCTATAGAAGGCTATAAAACACACTGCAATAAGCGATAAGTGTATCGATTTGCTGCCCTGTAATTAAGATCATAATTCCACTGTTTATGTGTATAAAACCAAAATAAAACGTAATGATATCAGCACAGTTCAAGCTATGAGGTTTATAACGGACTAGGATTGAGTGCCAGGAATGATAGTGATTTGGGATCGCCGTTTGTTTCATCTGGTAGTGCTCTGTAGATCAGTTCACCTGGAAACGATCCCCTCACAAACCACAGGAAAGTTAGAGCTTATTCACAACCTAGAGAGCATTAATGAAGTTTATGCAGTAATCACTTTACTCCATTGTCGATGACACCGTATGTGAACGCCACTCAGGACAAATCAGCTTAACCAGTCATCCGTGAAATGAATCCATTAGAGTAACTTTGGATCCGATTATGAAATATTGTTGAGATACGCCATTTGTGGAGCAGAACTACTTGATCGCTAATGGATTACTTTGCAGTTGTAGCTTATTATTTCCACTTCTATGATTTACGTTTCGTAGTAGAACTTTGGCTACATGAACCAATGAACAACACCTTGCTGAATTTCCTAATGTGATGCACGCAGTTAAACATGGACTGGATGACACTTATAACTGCGTGGTGTTTGCTTCATTTCTGATTGTTCGCTTGCTTGAAGGTACAATCATTTCTGAGAACAATTTACTTTAGCTTACTGGCTCACCTCCAACTGCGGAACGCTACGCGCTTTTCACATCCAGCTGCCGCTGCCCAACACTACAATGGCAGACAACAATGCAAACTAGCTACAGACTGCACACAGCACAGCCAGTGATTTTCATACAGAGAGCACTACGTGGCGGCGGCGTTACCAATATAAGAACCTAAACAGCCTACTTACATAAAGAAAACATAAACAGCCTACTTAACTAACTATCCCTATCAGTAGTTAGTGCCTTCCGTAGTTTGAATCTTTTATTTAGCTGGCAGTAGTGGCGCTCGCTGTATTGCAGTAGTTCGAGTAATGAAGATTTTTGTGAGGTAAGTGATTTGTGAAAGGTATAGGTTAATGTTAGTCAGGGCCATTCTTTTGTAGGGATTTTTGAAAGTCAGATTGCGTTGCGCTAAATAATATTGTATGTCAGTTTAAGCACAGTCTTGTATAAATTTTTCTAAGGGGACGTTTCACTAAGAAACATGTGAATCCAACTAAATATGACCTGTGTGACACATTAGCAGAGAAATACTTCACTGACTTACGCTGTATTTGTTGAAGGAGTATGTTGCCAGTACCACGTGTGAGGATAAGGAAATTGAATATGCAATAAATAAGATTAGCCACACTGAATATATACCTGTATCTCTAGCTTGTAGATTGTCTAAGGACTGCGAATACCTAGTGTACGATTATTACAACTTCCTGGAAGTTCAAAACTGTGTTCTGGACTGAGACTCTAACTCGAGATCTTTGTCTTGCGGGCGAAAGTACTGTCCTCACAGATTTACATCAGCGAGTTCCTATTTCCTACCTTCCAAACTCTACAGAAGCTCATCTGAAGACCAAGCAATACTAGCACTTCTAGAAGAAAGGATATATGATAAGCGTTAACTTTTTTATAAACGATTTAGAGTTTCACCAGTCATCAAAAAGGTAGTAGGAAATGTCGTGGTATTACAAACACTCTATCAAAGTGATGAATAACGTGCTAAAACTCGTGCGTTGGTTTATGACGATCAGTGACATTTATGTGTATTTTTATATGCCTGAAGCATCGTCAGTTATAACGGTTAGATGTGATCACGGTTCTTCGTAGTTCCTGATCAGAGTCTGAGGAATCATTTTAGCACCTGATCTATCAAAATAAGACAGTTGCTACAACCACTTAATTTGAGCTGTTTTTCTTCCAGCACATGCAGATGGTTTTGACTAGATCTGATTTATGAAATAATCCATACAGTTTATAGTAATACTTAGGATACCTCTACCGCCCTGCTGCCCTTGGTATAAACCTGGAGCTCGTCACACGTGCAAGTATCGAACCGAACCTCTACTAAATAAAAAATTAACCCCTAGTAAATGAAAAGAAAGGAAAAGAATCGCAAAGGATAGGTCATCCGTTCAGAACGACTAAGCGGAGCGTACAATTTCTCTATAATTTCGTGACTCATCTCTTTTCATATTATCCTTCACACAGTTCTGTTACATTGCTTAGCTTTGGAGAGATTCGATTTAAATGAAGAGTCATTTCTCATGTCAACAGTGGTTTGTTATTGAAAGGTAACACTCACCAAGAAAATATAATTTTTGCTTTCAAGTTAGTGATCGAACTGACTGTGCTTTCGTAAGCACATGGATAATATACGAGGGTTAGAACTTTGATGAATTCATCTCAGGTTAGCAGCCGAGTGGTGGCGTCGTCCTGTCGCAACGTTTCGATGAGTTTCGTACTCATCATCTTCTGGCGAAGTCTGGAACTTTAATAGTGGAAACTATTTATTTACAGCTCGTACAAAATAGAAACGTGTTTCAGAGTTTTACTGACCTTCAAAGTAGTCACCAGCATTGTGTAAAACCCGTCCCCAGCAATGTGGAAGTCGTAGGCTACTCTTAGCAGTGCCAGTTATGTTGACAGTTCGAGCGTTGCGGTCTATTGCCCGACGAATTTGTAGCAGTTCTCATACGAATGTCGTGACGTGTGTCCTTCAGTTTAGAAATCGAGTTGAACTCACGAGGGTTTAAGTCAGGGGAGTGGACTAAGTGGTATAGCACTTACGAGCCCCATCAGTCAAACAAATTAGTAGCAGCTTGCACTGTACGTGCTTGAGCATTGTCCTGCAAAATGATGGTCAGGTCCTGCAGAAAGTGTCATCACTTCTGTCTCTTTGCTGTTCATTTTTGGAACACAGCCTACGGCCAACTTCGAGACAGAAGTGATGACACTTTCTGCAGGACCTGACCGTCATTTTGCAGGACAACGCTCAGGCACGTACAGTGCAAGCTGTTACAGATTTGCTTGAATGATGGGGCTGCTAAGTGCTATACCACTTAGTCCACTCTCCTGACTTAAGCCTTGGTGAGTTCAGCTCGGTTTCTAAACTGAAGGAAACTCATCACGCCATACGCTTCAGATCTGCTCCAAATTCGTCGGACAATAGACCGCGCCGCTTGAGCTGTCAACACAACTGGCACTGATGAGAGTATCCTACGACTTCCGCATCACTGGCAACTGGTTATACAAAGTGCTGGTGACTACTTTGAAGGACAGTAAAACTTTGAAACACGTAGCTATTTTGTACGAGCTGTGAATAAATAGTTGCCACTATTAAAGTTCCAACCCTCGTAATTGTGGGTAAAAGGTTGAACCAACAACATTGCCTTTAAATAGGAGATCAGGAAAAATGACAAATACTCTGGAAGTGAATAAAACAGAAGTAGGATACAAGCGCGTATTCTATCTCCATCGGTTACTCAGAGAAATCGAAGCCATCGAAGTTAGAACTACCGGGAAAGTATTCGATGACAGCGATGGATAACGAATAAATGAGCGAAATCCGGATTACAAAGACACAAACGTGTAGCTGGGAGCCATTATGCCTTCAAAGTTTCCTCTGCTGTTAAGTTTCATTTCTAATTGAAAACTTCTTTCGGATTACTCTCTCTTAGGTGAAATGCGATAGAAGGATTGAACAGAAGCACGATAGAGGAATAAGCCCGCCATCGTCACAAAAATGATCATTATTATTGGATAACGCCTGAAGGTCAGGTTTCACATAGGTCACATGTTAAATAGTCTCCACACACCAAAATAATCGAAGGGGCTAAATTAATCGATAATTGTTCCATGTTAAGAATAACTTTAACTTACTAGACGCGTCCTAACATCATGTTTCCAGGGACTAAGCATACTTACGCATCAAGTAATGTGGCAAGATTCCGCGATTAAAGCTCGCCTTTCATTGGCGTTATGAACGGTGCCTCACGTTTTTTAGTAGAAGAGAAGGCGTCTTCGGGTCAACCACCCAATCGGAACAATAGAAAAATCTCCCAAACGTACTATTCGTTGCATGATTTCTTTTCGGACAGGCAGAAAGAACCACGAAATCCCATGTTAAGCTACAGGGCATCTTGGCAACTCAAAGCAAGAGAAACAGGCATTAATTTGAAAACTGGACTGCTACTTCAGGGAGGAAAATATACCGTTCTGGCCTCTACGGGACAAAAAAAGGACTGACAAGGTTTCATCCGATACGAAAAAGAATGAATATAACTAGAAAGTTGCTGGAGGGAAGACACTGCTGCTTTCAAGTAAAGAATGATTTAAAATACGCATCCTCTCATAACTTTCTCCCAGGCATCAGCATATGTTCAAAAAAAGAAAGGGAGGGCAACATATCGTAAATTATGAAAGTGGGGCGAGAGACGTACCCCTTTCAAAGCAGCTGTCTGTGGATCGACAACTTGCTACTACATTATTATCTATTTTCGTGTAGTCTCCGACACTGTCTATGCCGTAGATTAATTATAAAAATGACTAACTAAAAATTCCCTGCCACGTGCTCAGACTGTTTCTTTTACTTTGTCATACAGCTTAAGATAGATCGATGAGCATGAAGGTAGAAGTACCATCATATCTTAGTAGTTGCCAAGACGCATAACGACTGGAACGCAAATTACACAATGGACAAACTGAACATACAGCGTCCGTCAAGGATCATTGATTCGCTTTTGCTTTTTTTGTTGTATGTTAATAAATTGTGTTACATTGTACCATAATGTAACCACCATGCGAATGTTATCTTCAGCTGCAGTAAAAATCCCCATACAGGGATATAATAGCACCTGTAAACTCCATTAACGTAGATAATTTAGATTTTGGATGTTCATCAATTTGTCATTAACGTAGAACTCACCCTGATCTCTACTCAACAAGGTTAAATTTTGACAGTTCATCAACAGTTTACCAGTTCAAATCTGCGCGAATATCATCCTCATTTCGTTCTAAATAATACAGGAATCATTTTCAGTTCCTCTGTTGCAAATCTTGGGATAACAAAGAAAAAGCACTTAAATTCATGGGAATGTACAGTCTCCATGTGTTAGAGATGTGGGCATCACTGCATATTTTACAAATATACTGTTTTATACACGTAGCAACAGGAAATTCATTCAGGAACGAGTTATTGCCAGAATACATTTTTGCGACGTCCTACACTAGATCGGAAAACTGAAAACTTCCGACGCGTTGATGAAGGTTTCTCGTGTCTCCAGCCGGGTGGTAGCGTTGATATTTCGCGATATATATCTCGCGAGACGTATATGCGAGATATCAACGCTACCACCCAGCTGGAGACCCGAGAAACCTTCATCAACAGTTTACGCCGGGAAAGATTACTGTCACATTCCGACACGTTGCCCCTAAAGTCAGTATGAGATGCATTATAGAGGAACATCCTGGTTACCTACTATCCAGAGGCGTGATTTCTAACAGCTTTGTTATTCTTATTGTCTACTTCGCAACCTCACACATGCGTTACATCCTCAGCTACAGCATAGCTAGAGCTGTTTGCGCAAAAAATTAAATGATGAAAGGAATTTAAAAGTTAAAATCCTCTAAGTACTTTATATTTTCACAGGTGTCAACCACGCCATTGTCAGCACCCTGAAACATTTCCCTATGTATGAAATCTGACGCATAAGACTAACGCAACCTGACCAACTTCGTTTCAGATTTGGTAGTGGTAAGGAACTTTGTCATTGCACAAGGTAATAATTAAAGGGGAAATTAACATAATCTAAATCAAGACAAAAATTACAGCCCTTAAAACTGGTCTCATATAGCTAGTTGCTATCTGCGTCTATGAATTAGGTATTATAGGTGTAACACTTGCAATGCAAATATTTTTGTACTCTGTTTCCTACAAAACTTAATAAAACATGCAGATCGGACCTAGTTTATTTTATTTTTTTGCAACATCCTCCATCACGGTATTTGTACTCTATAGCGTTCATTCAAGAATAAGTTCTTAGGTGATCACATGTAAAGGGTTGAATAAAACTCAGCAGGGTGAAAAATTAATTCGTTAGACTCCCAAATTACATGAATACTGAATATTCGTTACCCAGAAAATGAGTACCACGTGACTTTACATGTCCATACATACACAAAGGCAAGGAAAATAATCCTACAACCATATTAACTCTTGTGGTACTACAATGGCGTGCAAAATTTAAAGGTGAAAGTAGTTTGCGCATAATGTGTCACTGTCCAGTAAAATAGCTCGATGAAGATTTGGCCACACATAGAAAGAACTGCCACGACACAGTGTGGAAGATCACGAAAAGAAGCACACAATGAGACGAACAGAAGTAACTCTTATATTTGACAGACAGCCATCACTCTGACGCCATCGCAATTTATGACGGTCCCCTGGACGTTACGAAGGACAAAGCATGGTTCTTAATACGATAACTGATCGCCACAGATGGCACAGCATGTCTGGCAACATGCTATCGTTCTGCCAACAATGCTGGTAGTAAGTTCCATTCCTCCACCAATGCGGCTGCAACAGGTGGATGGTTGCTGTTCCTGCTGCTGTATGTGGACGTGCTACAACGCATCATCCCAAGGCATCCCACTAATTCCAGATAGGATTCGATGCTGTCGCTCCATTCGATCAACAAAACTGTAGCCAAGGCCGAATACACCGCTGAAAGGACTCACATGGGGATGGAGTAGGGTGTCACAGTAAGTTTGATTAGTGAGTTTACCGTCGTCAAAGAACCGGAGGTCCGTATGCCCTTACAACATTATACTTCCCCACACAATGACATCTGTACCACTGAAACGATCATGTTCGACAATATTCTCATTTCTCACCATATGCTCTAGGCTCCGTTCGAAGCGCTTCTTTTTCTGATACTATGTTAGTCCAAGAAGCTTAGATATGGGATTAATAAAAAATAGAGAAACATTTAGATGGTGGTTTCATTTCTCCACATGGTGTACACCGTCTCCTCCCTCACGAGTATAACACGCAGAACGGTCTATAGGTCGGTGTTGGAGGATCACATTGGCTTGAATGCTGTTCACGTCAACAAAGCTTTGACTCTTCATACGAATTTCTGCACTTCGGCGCTTCGTCACTGGTTCGTTGTAATAGTACGAAGTCTCATCCCCCATGACGAGCTCTTCCAGAAAAGAAATGTTCAGGTTTTTCATTTCAGTCAGGTGGCGGCTGGCGTTAACGCCTTTGTTTTTTTCTGAAGTCAAGATGTGCGGCAAACACTTTGCACACACTTTTCTGGAGAAACGTTCAATTCATATATATCTGGACACAAATACTTACATCGACATCTACGTAATTGCTCTGCTATTCACAATAAAGTGCCTGGCAGAGGGTTCAATGAACCACCTACAAAATGTCTCTTTACCGTTCCAGTCTCGAACGGGCGCGCGGGAAAAACGAGCACATAAATATTTCTGTGCGAGCCCTGATTTCTCTTATTTTATCGTGATGATCATTTTTCCCTATGTAGGTGGGTGCCAGCAGAATGTTTTCGCAATCGGAAGAGAACACTTGTGATTGAAATATGATGAGAAGTTCCCGTCGCAGCGAAAAACTCCTTTGTTTTAATGATTACCACTCCAATTCACGTATCATGTCCGTGACACTATCTCCCCTATTTCGCGATACTACAAAACCAGCTGCTCTTCTTTGTACTTTTTCGATGTCATCCGTCAGTCCCACATGATGCGGATCCCACTCCGCACAGAAATACTCCAGAATAGGGCGGACAAGCGTGGTGTAAGCAGTCTCTTTAGTAGACCTGTTGCACCTTCTAAGTGTTCTTCCAATGAATAGCAGTCTTTGGTTTGCTCTACCCACAACATTATCTATATGATTGTTCCAGTTTAAGTTATTTGTAATTGTAATCCCTAAGTAATTATTTGACTTTACAGCCTTCAGATTCGTATGACTTAACGCGTAATCGAAATTTAGCTGATTTCTTTTAGTTCAAAAAATGGTTCAAATGGCTCTGAGCACTATGGGAGTTAACATCTGAGGTCATCAGTCCCCTAGAACTTAGAACTACTTAAACCTAACTAACCTAAGGACATCACACACATCCATGCCTGAGGCAGGATTCGAACCTGCGACTGTAGCGGTTGCGCGGTTCCAGACTGAAGCGCATAGAACCGCTCGGCCACTCCGGCCGGCGATTTCTTTCAGTACTCATGTGAATAACTTCACACTTTTCCTTATTCAGGGTCAACTGCCACATTTCTCACCATACAAATATATTACCTAAATTATTTTGCAAGTCGTTTCTATCATCTGATGACTTTACAAGACGGAAAATGACAGCATCATCTGCAAACAGTCTAAGACCGCTACTCAGATTGTCTCCTGTTTCGTTAATATAGATCAGAAACAATAGAGGTCCAATAACACTTCCTTGGGGAACGCCGGATATTACTTCTGTTTAACTTGATGACTTTCCGTCTATTTCTGCCAACTGTGATCTTCCTGACAGGAAATCACGAATCCAGTCGCACAACTGAGGATATACTCCGTAGGCACGCTGTTTGGTTAGAAGACGCTTGTGAGGAACGGTGTCGAAAGCCTTCTGGAAATCTAAAAATATGTAATCAATTTGACATCCGCTGCCGATAGTTCTTACTACTTCATGAGCATAAAGAGCTGGTTGTGTTACACAAGAACGACATTTTCTGAAGCTGTGCTGACAATGTGTCAATAAATCGTTTTCTTCGAGGTACTTCATAATGTTCGAATACTGCGTGTGTTAGAAAACCCTAGTGAAAGTCGACGTTACTGATACAAGCCTACTTCCCTTTTTGGGGTATTGGTGTGACTTTAGCAATTTTCCAGTCTTTAGGTACGGATCTTTCTGTGAGCGAGTGGTTGTATATAATTGCTAAATATGGAGCTATTTTATCAGCATACTCTGAGAAGAAGCTGACTCGTATAAAATCTGGACCGGAGGCCTGGCCGTTATTAAGTGATTTAAGCTGCTTCGTTACTCCGAGGATATCTACTTCTATGTTTCTCATCTTGGCAGCTGTTCCTGTTTGGAATTCAGGAATATTTACTTCGTCTTCTTTGGTGAAGGAGTTTCGGAAAACAGTGTTTAATTACTCTGCTTTAGAGGCACTGTCATCAGTGACTTCATTGTTGTTATCGCGCAGTGGAGGTATTGATTGCGTCTTGTCAATTGTGTGCTTTGCGTGTGACCAGAATCTCTTTGTGTTTTCTGCCAGATTTCGGGACAGAATTTCGCTGTGGAAATTATTTCATCTCGCGTTGAAGTACGAGCCATATTTCGAACTTCTGTAAAACTTTGCCGATCTTGGGGAATTTGCGTTCTTTTAAGTTTGGCATGCTTTATTCGTTGCTTCTGCAACAACGATCTGACCCGATTTTTGTACCATGGGGAATCAGTACCATCACTTATTAATGTATGTGATATGGATCTCTCAGTTGCTTTCGATATTATCTCTTTGAAAACATTCCACAACTTCTCTGCACTTACGTCATCAGATCGGAAGGAGAGAAGACTGTCTCTTAAGAAGGTGCTAAGAGCATTTTTATCAGCTTTTTTAAATAGATATAGTTTGCGTTTCATTTTGATGGTTGTAGGTGTTACGGTATTCAACGTAGCAGCAACTGCCTTGTCTTCGCTAATCCCTGTATTCGTCACAACACTCACTATTTGTCCTGGATTATATGCTGCTAAAAGGTCAAGAATGCTTTCGCAACCATTTACGCTTCGAGTGGGCTCATGAAGTAATCGTTCAAAATAATTTTCTGAGAAAGCATTCAGTACAAATTCGGATGATGTTTTATGCCTGCCGTCGGCTTTAAACGTATAATTTTTCCTGCATCTCGAGGTTATATTGAAGTCACCACCGACTATAACTGTATGAGCGGGGTACGTATATGAAATGAGACTCAGTTTTCTTTAACTGTTCAGGAACTATATCTTCTGAGTCGGGTGGTCGGTAAAACGATCCAATTAATAGCTTAGTCCGATTGTCTGGTAGAACCTCTACCCATACAATTTTACACGAACTATCTACTTCAATTTCGCTACAAGTCAAACTACCACTGACGGCAATAAATACTCCCCCACCAACTGTGTTTAATCTATCCTTTCTGAGCACTATTAGATCATTTGAAAAAATTTCGTCTGAACTTATATCCGGCTTTAGCCAGCTCTCTGTACTTACAACTATTTGAGCTTCAGTGCTTTCTATTAGAGCTTGGAGCTCTGGTTCTTTCGCAACACAGCTACAACTATTTATAACTACAATACCAATCATTTCTACTACTACCTTACTGTGTTTTACCTGTCCACTTTTAGACGGGCGTCACTTCTGTGGTTCCCATAGACCGTCTAACCTAAAAAACCGTCCAGTCCATTCCACACAGCCCCTGCTACCCGTGTAGCCGCCTCCTGTCTGTAGTAGACTCCTGACTAATTAAGCGGAACCCGGAAACCCACCACCCGATGGTGCAAGTCAAGGAATCTGCAGCCTACACGGTCACAGAACCGCCTGAGCCTCTGATTCAGACCCTCCACTCGGCTCTGCACCAAAGGACCACAGTCGGTTCTATCGACGATGCTGCTGATGGTGAGCACCGCCTTAATCTCGGAAGCAAGACTGGCAGTCTACCATTTCCGCTAGCCGCCCGAGACGATACAGAATCTGCTCCGATCAAAAGCGACACACGTCATTGGTACCGACATGAGCCACCACCCGCAGTTGGCTGCACCCTGTACTCTTCATGGCATCCGGAAGCACCCTCTCCACATCCACTTGTTGGCATAGGATCAGTTCTACCCTATGGTAGCAATGTGTCTCTTTACACTACAGCGTTTAGTCCCCCTTAAACATCCCAACAACCACCACCACCACCTTTACCCTACAGCAGATGCGTATTACGGTTGTCATTCCTTTTAGACATCTTTCAGCCTTCCTTCTCAAATAATCACACAACATCTGGCTGCCATCGATTTTAGCCACATGCACGGAAGCATATTACAACGTGCACACATTCTTGGTGGCTTGTTATGCGCCGTCTTTTGGGGTTTCGATATCCAGAAATCTAGGATATTACGTCACTGAACAGGCTGAACATGTTCCTGTTAGATGGTTGGTTGGTTTGGGGAAGGAAACCAGACCGCGTGGTCATCGGTCTCATCGGATTAGAGAAGGATTGGGAAGGAAGTCGGCCATGCCCTTTCAGAGGAACCATCCCGGCATTTGCCTGGAGTGATTTAGGGAAATCACGAAAAACCTAAATCAGGATGGCCGGACGATGGATTGAACCGTCGTCCTCCCGAATGCGAGTCCAGTGTCTAACCACTGCGCCACCCCGCTCGGTCCTGTTAGATGATATCGTACGAAGCATGGAAGTTGGACAGTGTCCTGAAGTTGGTATACCAGGTCTCCAGCTTGTCCACAGAGTAAAGTTTTGGAATATGGCACGTAATTTCGCACACATTAACTGGTAATAAGCTAGCACCTCTTAATTTTATGAACTTGGAATTCACAGTGACTATCTCCTCATTAATACTAAAGTGAACCTGATACCTTGCTTCCGTTATTGCTGAAGGGTCTGTACCAGTCCACACATGTATGGTATTGTACTGTACTAGTCTACGTGCATTCCTCTTCGTTTGTAAAGAGAAATATAGCTATGGCCTGCGACTCTTAGGCACCAGAGCTAACAATGCAATGGCACAACGTTGATCTGGCATGACGTTCTTGTTGCCTCGGAGCTTTCGTACGCTGTAAGAGATGTGGGTAAAACAACTGCTCGTATAGAACTGACCAAGAAAGATCGTGTATATCTTCAGCAGCTCGACTTCATCGTAAACTACATTCACGATTATGTAATTATGGCAACACATGCTCCTCCACATCCGGTAAACAGTGACGTCGTCCAAGACCCTATTGTACTGGTTGCCAACGACCCATATCCACATGTCGCCCAGTGGACTGCTTAATAATGATCCGGGTGCGTTGCGATGTGGAGGCTGTCCGTAGGTGTAGTTGACAGAAGTTTGTTGATTAATTATGTCTGCCATCTCACATCATGGAATAATATAACCCTGCTTCACTCTTTAAATTAATCACACTCCATGCAATCACAAACCTTACGAACATGCCTTCGTTCCACTTACGGGTCCCAACCTAAACGATTGTGGATTGAAGACTTCAGGGACCACTGTCAATTCTGCTGCGAATGCGTAATAATGGGTGATTAACCTTAGGTAATAAATGGCTGACACCACTAAAACTCCTGTTTGTTTGAGTGTCTCTGTGAAAGTGGTGTGGTATAAGACTAGTTGTGGGATGATTAGAGAAATTTCAGTTAGTTTGGTAGATACTGTAGTGTGTCATTTCCTGATCTTAATGTCAGCTAGTGCTGAGCACTGTACCGAAAACCATTTCCAGTTGTCCAGTTTCAGGGGGTATGAAGTCTATTCTCCAACCTAGAGCTAATGAACTGGTCATACACAGCGTGACCCTGCTTCCTGTACCCATGGCTTTCAAGCAACCCGCAACGCACCTAAATACCACAGGCAAGGTTTTCGTATTCTGTCATTTACTGCATGCAGAATATTAGTCTTGCCCAAAAAAGGAACCAGTGCTTTTTGTAGGAACTTAAATGTAGTTAGATTGTGTACTGGCATACATTTTTGCTAGAGGCAATAGTTTTCCAGTTATTCAAGAGAAAAATGCAAAAGCCACATCAAACTAGTTTTACTTGAACAATTAGAAAATTGTGGGCTTTAGCGAAAACATATCCCAGTACAAAATTTAACTACACTACTGGCCATTAAAATTGCTATACGACGAAGATGACGTGCTACAGACGGGAAATTGAACCGACAGGAAGAAGATGCTGTGATATGCAAATGATTAGCTTTTCAGAGCATTCACACAAAGTTGGCGCCGGTGGCGACACCTACAACATGCTGACATGACGAGCGTTTCCAACCCACGAAGAGCAGTTGACCTGCGTTGCCTGGTGAAACGTTGTTGTGATGCCACGTCTAAGGAGGAGAAATGCGTACCATCACGTTTCCGACTTTGATAAAGGCCGGATTGTAGCCTATCGCGATCGCGGTTTATCGTATCGTGACACTGCTGCTAGCGTTGGTCGAGATCCAATGAGTGTTAGCAAAATATGGGTTCGGTGCGTTCAGGAGGGTAATACGGAACACCGTGCTGGATCCCAATGGCCTCGTATCACTAGCAGTCAAGATGACAGGCATCTTATCCGCATGGCTGTAACAGATCGTGCAACCACGTCTCGATCCCTGAGTCAACAGATGGGGACTATTGCAACACAACAACCATCTGCACGAACAGTTCGACGACGTTTGCAGCAACATGGACTATCAGCCCGGAGACCATGGCTGTGGTTACCCTTGACGCTGCGTCACAGACAGGAGCGCCTGCAATGGTGTACTCAACGACGAACCTGGGTGCACGAATGGCAAAACGTCATCTTTTCGGATAAATCCAGGTTCTGTTTACAGCATCTTGATGGTAGCATCCGTGTTTGGCGACATCGCGGTGAACGCACATTGGAACCGTGTATTCACAATCGCCATGCTGGCGTATCACGCGGCGAGATGGTATGGGATGCTATTGTTTACATGTCTCGGCCACCTCTTGCTCGCATTGACGGCACTTTGAACAGTGGACGTTACATTTCAGATGTGTTACGACCCGTGGCTCTACCCTACATTCGAACCCTGCGAAACCCTACATTTCGGCAGGATATTGCACGACCGCTTGTTACAGGTCCTGTAGGGGCCTTTCTGGATGCAGAAAATGATCGACTGCTGCCCTGGCCAGCACATTCTCCAGATCTCTCACCAATTGAAAACGTCTGGTCAATGGTGGCCGAGCAACTGGCTCGTCACAATACGCAAGCCACTACTCCCGATGAACTGCAGTATAGTGTTGAAGCTGCATGGGCAGCTGTACCTGTACACGCCATCCAAGCTCGGTTCGACTCAATGCGCAGGCGTATCAAGGCCGTTATTACCGCCAGAGGTGGTTGTTCTGGGTACTGATTTCCCAGGATCTATCAACCCAGATTGAGTGAAAATGTAATCACATGTCAGTTCTAGTCAACGTATTTTCCAAATGAATACCCGCATATCATCTGCTTTTCTTCTTGGTGTAGCAATTTTAATGGCCAGTAGTGTACATAAAATTTTCTACAAACGTACCCTGTTCTTTCTTGTTTAGGACCAATAATTTGCGCATAGCGTGTGAGAGATTGTGAAAACCTCATGTATGGTTTTTGAAGACATTGCGGGTTGCATAGAAACTATTGGCAGAGGCAGCAGAATCACGCTGTATGTAATGCGTTGTCATAAACGTACTGCATAATGAATTATTCACATGTAAGTGTGGGAAACTTGAAAGTGTTGTTAGTAGCGTCTTAGTTCTCAGGCAACAGTGCAAGTAGTATTGCAAGGTGTAGTTAGAGGCTATATCACTGATCCCAACTAAGTTAAGTAGTGTTTGGCATAGTTATAAAATTTTTTCCGATTGTGTCAGATTGCCAAACCTTTTAAAACGTATGTTGTTCCCTGATGACCTTTTGTATGGCCAGATTCAATTCTCCTACATTCAACGTTGTACTGTTGTTGTCAGAAGGATATTTAGTGCTTGATTATTCCGGACTCACGTAAGTTGTTTCTGGCTGAAGAGAACTATATTTCTTTTATTGTAAATGGTTTCTGTAAGGAAGGACGAGGTCGCATATTAAGTGACGATGCACGTGCATTTTCTGCCTGATACCGTGGGCAGAGATATCTCAGCATCTGCGGCATGCCGCGGTTAGTCGGTGCAGTTGACTTAAGGGCGATACACAGACGTGAGTAGCGCTCCAAGTATTATTAATTTGGTCCTACCAGAATTTGAACTGGTGATGCTATTATTACAGTGTGAGTTAGCTCGAGGAGCAGTTGCTTAGTATAAGAGCAAGAACGACACGTTATAATTGTGATAGTGAGCTGTTAGGAAAGAAAGCTAATCCGTGTTCAGTGATTTGTATGAGGGGCTTATCAGGGTAGAAAACTGATCGGTAACAGTCAGTTCAGAGGAAGAACGTCGAACAGATTGGTTGGTTGATTTGGGGGAGGAAGAAACAGTGAGGCCCCGGTCCCATAGGCCTAGCTATGGATGGGGAAGGAATTCGGCCGTGCCCTTTCAAAGAAACCATCCTGGCATTTGCCTGAAACGATTTAACGAAATCACAGAAAACCTAAATAAGGATGGCCGGACCCTGGTTGAACCGTAGTTTTCCCGAACGCAGCCCAATTTGCTAACTACTGCGCCACCTCGCTCGGTATAGAACAGATATTGAACCATATAGTGGAAGATTTCTTGCAAGATAGCAAAGAGGATTTCTTTTGTTTATTAGCTTACTGTGGTTTCGTTGTCATCGGGGATATCGTGGTTCCCTTGTCTCGTATGATCGCCTGGCACTATCGTTGTAGAAATAACTTAGAGCCACTTCTGTGAGGGATAGCTGCAGAAACTTACGGAATGTCTGTTCTATGTCATTTTCACCCGGCATGACACAGTACTCGGATGCAGTTTAATAGGGTTCCGGTCAGGTGTCTTTGTCTTGGCATGACATGAGGTTTTGACTGATGGTGAGATATGTCATTGAAGACAAGGCCATGGGCACGACTTAAGCATACATTATGCATGACTAATGCTGCCCTTGACACATTCACCAGGCATTGTAATGTTAGGTGTATAATAGTGTGCATAATTTGGCATGCCTGTAATTGAATGATGCGTGATTCGAAAAGGTTGTATGATCGCATGGCCGGCTGTCATTATCATTCCTTTTATTTCAAGATGTTATATACTGCCTTCGTCTGCTGGACGGGAGAAGAGGGAAGAGTTTTTTTGGGAGGGAGTAGGTGGGGAGTGTGCCGTCACGAAAAGCAAGGTCGAGTTCCCCACCTCCAGAGATCCATTTCTAGCCGTGTGACGCGCTCGTGCCTCGAGAAGATGAATGGAGTGGGTGAGGTGATGGAAACGAGCGGCGCCACGGACGAGCTATGGACAGAACGGGCGGCGGTGGTATTCAGCAGCAGAGATGGGATCCAGCAACATCTCGCAGTGCCCTGGCCATGATTGCCGCCTTCGGCGCGTCGTCAGCAGTTGTAAGTAGGCTGTTTATATTTTCTTATTGGCAGGAATTAAGTTTTGGGTTGGACTGCAGTACCAAATGTTGCACTGAAAACAAACCCTGTCCTTTCCCTTTGTGTTATCCCACTATGTGTTTGTGTACCCTTGTGTATTTATGTTTTTCCATTATTTATATGTTTATTTGATAAGACTTATGTTGTAGAATTTTTCTAATATTCAGGTACATGAACTATGATGAGGAATACTGTTATCCTCAAATATACTTTGCATTAATAATATGTTATTTACCTTGTAAATATGCTTAGACATTATTTATTCTGTTTTGTTTTAATGCTCATGTGTGAAGTTGATGTTTAAAAATTTATTCTGATCTTTTATGTATCTACTTATGTCATAATTCCTGTAACACTGATGTATATGTTTATTTCTATTAATTTGTAAAGTCTGTATTACTACAAATGTTATCTGTATTATTATGTTTCTAATTATGTATTTTGTACCTTTGTCATTGTATTCTTATGTTATAAAATTGTAATTGACATCAGTTCATCAAATTAAGTAACTTGTAAGTTACATTTCACTGCACACGTTTCCGTTGGTCATAGTATATGGACAATATGTGAGAAGTAGGGACTCTTAGTGTTTGCACGTGTGTTAATATTTCAGCAAGGGACTGGATAACAGCATTGCTGGTTCTAAGGACATTTCAAAAAAATTTTTTTTGAGTGCACAAGTGGTGGTTCATGGACTTGTTATATTGTCCACAAGACTCTTCGATGGTGGTTGTGCACCTGCACGGTCGCAGCAGATGGCTGCTGGCCATCTCTACAAGGACTACAGTGGGTCTACACCTTTGATGACCCACCAATACCATTATTTCTACAAGGACTACAGTGGGTCTACACCTTTGATGACCCACCAGTACCATTATTTCAACAAGGACTGCAGTGGGTTTGCACCTCTGGTGGCCCACCAATACCACAATCTCTACCAGGACTACAGTGGGTCTACTCTGTGATGACCTACCTACCAATATTCATCAACTTCGACTGACTCTGTTGTGGGTTTGCTCTGTTGTGGCCCATTACCTGTCTGCATGTCAAGAGTCAGCACTGTCTTTCGGTTAGAAGGACCACACTACTTCTTCAAGACTGCATGGAAATCCACTACTTCTGTGTGCAATTTCTTCTACTAATGAGACTTTGTGAAAAAAGAAACTGTAATTACTACTATGACAAATGATCAGGACTGTCTTTATGGACTCTGAGAAAATTTTAGCTTTTGACCAACATTGTATTAATAAGTGTGTGCATTTGATTTCTTTGTTATTGTAATTATGAAAAATTTTATCAAATCATTATTGGCCACTGCCCAAAACAATTTGTAAAATTTTTTGTGGGGAGCATGGGGGCTATTTAAGTAGGCTGTTTATATTTTCTTATTGGCAACGTTACGTGGCGCTCTGTATGAAAATCGATGGCTGTGCTGTGTGCAGTCTGTGGCTAGTTAGCATTGTTGTCTGCCATTGTAGTGCTGGGCAGCTGGATGTTAACAGCAGCGCGTAGTATTGCGCAGTTGGAGGTGAGCCGCCAACAGTGGTGGATGTGGGGAGAGAAATGGCAGAGATTTGAAATTTGTAAGACTGGATGGCATATATATTATGATTATTAAGGTAAATACATTGTTTGTTCTCTATTAAAATCTTTCATTTGCTAACTATGCCTATCAGTAGTTAGTGCCTTCCGTAGTTTGAATCTTTTATTTAGCTGGCAGTAGTGGCGCTCGCTGTATTGCTGTAGCTTGAGTAACGAAGATTTTTGTGAGGTAAGTGATTTTTGAAAGGTATAGGTTAATGTTAGTCAGGGCCATTCTTTTGTAGGGATTTCTGAAAGTCAGATTGCGTTGCGCTAAAAATATTGTGTGTCAGTTTAAGCACAGTCTTGTATAATTTTTCTAAGGGGACGTTTCACAGTCAGTGGCGCGCGCAGAAGGCTGTGGCGGTAGCTGAGATATCGGCTCGGGTTGTGCTTGGAGATGTTGAGCGAAGGAATCCTGAAGCTGTACAGTAATGTAGGATTTTGGAACACTTATTAAATTCGAGTATAATGACTTTTCTGGAGACTATAAATCTACTATGTAGGAATCCGAATAGGTTTCGAAAAAGACGTCGTTTAATGAACAAAGCTAGTGCATATGGATTATCAGACCAATTGCGTGATTGGATTGAAGAGTTCCTAGATAACAGAACGCAGCATGTCATTCTCAATGGAGAGAAGTCTTCCGAAGTAAGAGTGATTTCAGGTGTGCCACAGGGGAGGGTCGTAGGACCGTTGCTATTCACATTATACATAAATTACTTTGTGGATAACATCGGAAGTTCACAGAGGCTTTTTGCGGATGATGCTGTAGTATATCGAGAGGTTGTAACAATAGAAAATATACTGAAATGCCGGCCGGTGTGGCCAAGCGGTTAAAGGCGCTACAGTCTGGAACCGCGTGACCGCTACGGTCGCAGGTTCGAATCCTGCCTCGGGCATGGATGTGTGTGATGTCCTTAGGTTAGTTAGGTTAGTTAGGTGGTTGGTTGGTTTGGGGAAGGAGACCAGACAGCGTGGTCATCGGTCTCATCGGATTAGGGAAGGATGGGGAGGGAAGTCGGCCGTGCCCTTTCAGAGGAACCATCCCGGCATTTGCCTGGAGTGATTTAGGGAAATCACGGAAAACCTAAATCGGGATGGCCGGACGCGGGATTGAACCGTCGTCCTTCCGAATGCGAGTCCAGTGTCTAACCACTGCGCCACCTCGCTCGGTCGGTTAGTTAGGTTTAAGTAGTTGTAAGTTCAAGGGGACTGCTGACCACAGCAGTTAAGTCCTATATTGCTCAGAGCCATTTGAACCATATACTGAAATGCAGGAGGATCTGCAACGAACTGACGCATGGTGCAGTGAATGGCAATTGAATCTCTATGTAGACAAGTGTAATGTGCTGCGAATACATAGAAGAGAAGACCCTTTATCATTGAGCCACAATATAGCAGGTCAGAAACTGGAAGCAGTTAAGTCCATAAACTATCAGGGAGTAGGCATTAGGACTGGTTTAAAATGGAATGATCATATAAAGTTGATCGTCGGTAAAGCAGATGCCAGACTGTGATTCATTGGAAGAATCCTAAGGAAATGCGATCCGAAAACTAAAGAAGTAGGATACAGTACACTTGTTTGCCCACTGCTTGAATATTGCTCACCAGTGTGGGATCCGTACCAGATGGGTTTGATGGAAGAGATAGTGAAGATCCAATGGAGAGCAGCGCGCTTCGTTGCAGGATCATTCAGTAATCGTGAAAGCGTTACGAAGATGATGGACAAACTCCAGTGGAAGACTCTGCAGGAGAGACGCTCAGTAGCTCGTTACGGGCTTTTGTTGAAGTTTCGAGAACATACCTTCACCGAGGAGTCAAGTAGTATATTGCTCCCTCCTACATATGTCTAGCGAAGAGACCATAAGGATAAAATCAGGGAGATTAGAGCCCACACAGAGGCATACCGACAATTTTTCTTTCCACGAACAATACGAGACTGGAATAGATGGGGAGGGGCGGGGGTGGGGGGTGGGACCGATAGAGGTACTCAAAGTACCCTCCACCACACACCGTCAGGTGGTTTGCGGGTATGGATGTAGATGTAGATGTAGATATAGAAGTAGCTGGAATGACACGAAGCAGAGTGTATTGGGCCGACTGAAGACTGTGTGGTCCCAAGAACTATTGTGTCTGGAACGGTTGCCGGGAGGGACAATGAACAGTGGGCTGTACCGGACGAGGCTTCTGTGTGGAAAACAACACGAGCGGGAGGGAGTTGCTTTCTTTACCTAGCCGGACGCTCAACGGTTCAAGAGAAAGCGAAGGAATGGGTTCTCCTGTTAATAAGGAGCACTACCTCACGTGTTTCCCAACTGGTAGTTGTAGCCTGGTAGCTTTGTAAGTGAAGCGGTACATCGTGTTACGACTGTAACCAATTGTAAGACATCTTCCTGGAAGGAAGTCAACGAGTGCTAACAAGGGTACCTCCGCAATGCGCCACCCCACAGATTCAGTTATAGGTTGGCTCAGTGGATAGGCCTTGAAAAACTGAACACAGATCAATCGAGAAAACAGGAAGAAGTTGTGTGGAACTATGAAAAACATAAGCAAAATATACAAACTGAGTAGTCCATGTGCAAGTTATGCAACATAAAGGATAAGCTGTACTCAGGAGCGCCGTGGTCCGTGGGGTAGCGTGAGCAGCTGCGGAACGAGAGGCCCTTGGTTCAAGTCTTCCTTCGAGTGAAAAGTTTAATTTCTTTATTTTCGCTTATTTCCGTTCGTTCATTGACGTCTCTGTTTATTGTAATAAGTTTAGTGTCTGTGTTCAGCGACCGCACCGCAAAACCGTGCGATTTGTGGACGAAAGGACGTGCCTCTCCAATGGGAACCGAAAACATTTGATCGCAAGGTCATAGGTCAATCGATTCCTCCACAGGTAAACACGTCTGATATATTCTATACGACGCTGGTGATGGCATGTGCGTCACATGACAGGAATATGTTGTCGACCCACCTAACTTGAGCACTTGGCGAATTGGTAAAAAGATTCTTCTACCTTGCCCGATTTAGGTTTTCTTGTGGATGTGATAATCACTCCCAAAAAAGTGATGAAAAAATAAGAGTTTGTGACATAAACTTCAACAAATGAATGCAACAGATTCACAGTCGCACATTTTTCCCTGTGCTCCGTCAAAACTTACGTTTTCAATGTTTCCAAATTTTTCCGTGTGTAGACCGTCAAATCCTGCATATGTCTAAGAAAATCTGAACATGCCCCGGAATTTTGGAGAGCGAAGTCGATTTTGTGTGAGTGCCTGAACTTTGATAATTGTCTGAAATAAGAAATTGAACGTTTGACTCCAGAGAAGACTTGAACCAAGGACCTCTCGTTCCTCAGCTGCTCACTCTATCAACGGGACCACGGCGCTCCTGAGCTCATCCTATCATTGATGTTGCTTATCTTGCGCATGGACTACTCAGTATGCATATTTTGCTTATTTTGTTCATAGTTCCGCAAAACTTCTTCCTGTTTTCTCGATTGATCTGTGTTCAGATTTTCAAGGCCTATTCACTGTGCCAACTTACAACTAAATCTGAGGGGGGTGCGATGGGGAGGTTCCCTTGGAAGTAACGGCTTATTTGTGTTTATGTCACACGGGGCATGCAGTAGTGTCCGTGGGATACAGAGCAGGCGTTATTGTAACAGTACACGCTGTGGGTCTAAGCAAGCAAATTGAACAGAAGTTGAAACTTCCTGGAAGGTTAAACCTCTGTGCCGGACCGAGACTAAGATTTGGGACCTTTGCCTTTCACGGAAAAGTGCTCTACCTACTAAACTACCCCAGTACAACTGACGACTCCTCCTCACAGCATTATATCCTCCAGTAACTCAACTTCTACCTCCCAGACTCCGCTGCAGAGTGAAAAGTTCATTCTGGAAATATCCCTACGGGTGTGGCTACGTGGCGTCTCCGCAATATTCTTTGTTAGTGTAAGTTTCGTAGGACAACTTCTGTGAAGAGTGGGAGGCACGGGATGAGGTACTGGCGGACGTAAGCTGTGAGAAGTGGTCGTGAGACGTACTTAGGTAGCTCAGATAACAGAGCACTTGCCCGAGAAAGACAAAGGTCTCGAGTTTGATTTTCCCGGTCCGGTACTCAGTATTAACCCGTCAGGAAGTTTTCCATCAGTGCACACTCTGCTAGAGAAACAAATATTTACAAACAGGAGTTTATTCTGTTCACTATCAGCGTGCATCAATTGATTAGTCAATAATTGTAAGCTCTCATTAAGTATTTGAAGTCCTGTAATTGAAATGGTAGTTTCTGGCTCTGTATTAAGATTTTGTTTTGTTATTGTCTTACGTGAATGAATTGGCATGTACATAATGAGATGTCGTTTAAACACTGCACAGGAAGTTATTCAAACATAAGGGTGGGTAACTAGGTGGGTAGTTAGGTAGGCTGTTGATTTAAAACATGATCGGATAAAAACCCTACGTCAAGATCGCAATTTTTCTTTATTGATTACCAGCGCTAAGAATACGACGATGTATAATGCTTGTCACAAACCGAACAACATTTTAGATTGACATGAGGACGGCTGGTCAATGAGCCGAAGCCGGTAATCGATAAGGAATATTTGAGATCTTGATGTAGCATTTTTATCCACATATTTTTAAAGTTAAATATCCTTTGATGTAATTATATTTTTGCTGTCATTTTTGGTGGCGATAAAGCGACAAATAACTTAAAACAGTAGGTTTCTGCCTAGTGGCACACTGTGTGGCCAGACTGAAGTTCTTTAATTTACCCTTATTCTGTTGTAAATGTCAGTAACAAACGCTCCAACAGCCGTATAAATGAGATGTTATTTTACTTATTTTGAAGGCTACCAGTTTCGGCTATCCACTATGCCGTCTTCACTCCCCATATGCGTCTTTCAAATAAATGATACTGTCATACAGTGCTATAAAACCCTGGATGTCATGAATTCAATTGTTTCACTTGTGCTTCAATCGAGTACTTGATAGTAACTGGTGTTATCAGAATAATTGTGTAAGCTTGAATATTCTAGCTCTAATTAAGTTATTTCAAGATATATAAAACTATAGTTACGTTACTGTAATTGTTTTCTGTTCTGTTCACTGAAATTTTTGATGATAAATATAATAACTGTTCAACTGAGCCGGCCGATTAGTGACCTGTTGACATTTACTCGCTAGGAATGAGATAGCAATGAGAAAGCGTCTCGCGTGATTCACATATGAATTATATGCTGGATGTATTCCCAATTTCTGTCTTCCTCTACAATTTTTACCCTCTGCAGCTCTCTTTAGTTCCACGGCAGTTAATATCTACTATCTTAACTGATGTACTGTCATCCTGTTGCTTCTAATTGTTAGTGTTTCCAAATATATTCCTTTCCTCAACTATTCTGCGGAGAACTTCTTCTTTCCTTTTGTAGCACCATATCTCAAATGCAAAATACTAACGCGAATTCTCTACAGACGAATGGAAAAACTGGTAGAAGCCGACCTCGGGGAAGATTAGTTTGGAATCCGTAGAAATGTTGGAACACATGAGGCAATACTAACCTTACGCATTATCTTAGAAGAAAGATTAAGGAAAGGCAAACCTACGTTTCTAGCATTTGTGGACTTAGAGAAAGCTTTGAACAATGTTGACTGGAATACTCTCTTTCAAAATCTAAAGGTGGCAGGGGTAAAATACATGGAGTGAAAGGCTATTTACAATTTGTACAGAAACCAGATGGCAGTTATAAGAGTCGAGGGGCATGAAAGGGAAGCATTGGTTGGGAAGGGAGTGAGACAGGGTTGTAGCCTCTCCCCGATGTTATTAAATCTGTATATTGAGCAAGCAATAAAGGAAACAAAAGAAAAATTTGGAGTAGGAATTAAAATTCATGGAGAAGAAATAAAAATTTTGTGGTTCGCCGATGACATTGTAATTCAAAGGACTTGGAAGAGCAGTTGAACGGAATGGACAGTGTCTTGAAAGGAGGATATCAGATGAACATCAACAAAAGCAAAACGAGTATAATGGAATGTAGTCGAATTAAGTCGGGTGATGCTGATGGAATTAGATTAGGAAATGAGACACTAAAAGCAGTAAAGGAGTTTTGATATTTGGGGAGAAAAATAACTGATGATGGTCGAAATAGAGAGGATATAAAATGTAGACCAGCAATGGCAAAGAAAGAGTTTCTGAAGAAGAGGAATTTGTTAACATCGAGTATAGATTTAAGTGTCAGTATGTCGTTGCTGAAAGGATTTGTATGGAGTGTAGCCATGCATGGAACTGAAACATGGACGATAAACAGTTCGAACAAGAAGAGAATAGAAGATTTCGAAATGTGGTGCTACAGAAGAATGCTGTAGATTAGATGGGTAGATCACGTAACTAATGATGGTGTATTGAATAGAATAGGGGAGAAGAGGAGTTTGTGGCACAACTTGACACGAAGAAGGGACCGGTTGGTAGGACATGTTCTGAGGCATCAAGGGATCACCAATTTAGCGTTGGAGGGCAGCGTGGAGGGTAAAAAACGTAGAGGGAGACCAAGAGATGAATACACTAAGCAGATTCAGTAGGCTGCAGTAAGTCCTGGGAGATTAAGAAGCTTGCACAAGATAGAGTAGCACGGAGAGCTGCATCAAACCAGTCTCAAGACTGAAGACCACAACAACAACAACATCTCAAGTGCCACGAGTCTCTTGTTTTCCGGTTTTCTCACAGTCTATGATCCACTACCATACAATGCTGTGCTCCAAACGCATATAATTAGAAATTTCTTCCTCAAAATAAGGTCTATGTTTGATCCTAGTAGACCCCTGTTAGCCAAGAATGCCATTTTTGCCAATGCTAGCATTTTTGTTATGTTCTCCTTGCTAGGTCCGTCATTGGTTATTTTGCTGCCCAAGTAGCACAGTTCCTTAACTCCATCTATTTCGTGATCGACAATCCTGATGTTGAGTCTCACAATCTTCTTATCTCTGCTACTTCTCATTACTGTCGTCTTTCTTCGATTTATTCTCAATCCATGTACTGAACCCACTACACTCTTTACTCCGTTCAGCAGATCTCTTAAATCTGTTTCATTTTCCAAGAGCCATGTACTGAACCCACTACACTCTTTACTCCGTTCAGCAGATCTCATAAATCTGTTTCATTTTCCAAGAGGATTGCCATGTCATCAGCTAACCTTACCAGTGAATCCTTTCACCTTCAATTTTAATTCCACTCTTGAAGCTCCATTTTATTTCCGCCACTGCTTCTATAGATTGAACAGTAGAGGTGACGGACTACATCCTTGTGTAACAAGCTTTTTAATACAATGACTTCGTTCCCGGTCTTCCTCTCTTATTATTCCGTCTTCCTTCTTGTAGATATTGTATATTAACCTTCTTCCCTTGTAACTTACCCCTGTTTTTCTCAGAATTTCGTACATTTTGCATCATTCTACACTGTCGAACGCTTTTTCCAGCTCTATAAATCCGATCAACGTATTTTGATTTTTCTTTCCCATTTCTTCTGCTATCAACCGCAACGGTGCCTTTATATTTCCTTAAGCCAAACTGATCGTCATCTAAAATCCTCAGTTTTCTTTTCCTGTCTTCTCTGTATTATTTTATGCATGAACTGTTATATCGACTTCTGTTTCTACTTCAATCATCTCATCAGACAAAATGTCCTCCTCATACAGGCCTTCATCTACTCTTTCCACCTCTTAGTTCACTCCTCTGCATTTAAAAGTGGTACTCCCAACACCCTATTAATGTTACCATCCTTGCTTTTAATTTCAACGAAGGTTTTTTTTTTTATTTCCCTGTATGCCGAGTCAGTCGTTCGGTCGATCATATCGTTTTCAATTTCTTCACATTTTTCATGATGGCATTTCACATTAACTTCCGAGCACTTACTTCATTCCTAAGTGACATGTTTTTCTGAATTCTTCAATTTCAATTAACATTTTGATACTTATTTCAATAATCGATTGAAGCAATTTTTCTGTTACCCATGGTTTCTTCGTAATTACATTGTTTATAGAGAAGGTTTTCTTTCCAGCTTTCGTAAGTGCCCTTGTTAGAGATGTCCATTCCTCTTCAACTGAATTGTCTACTGAGCCATTCTTTAACACCTTATCTATAGCTTTAGAGAACTTGAAGCGTAGCTCTTAATTCTTTAGTACTTCCATATCCACACCTTTGGGCATTTATACTTCCTGACTCTCTTAAACTTCCACCTGCTCTTCATCACTACTACATTTTTATCTGATTCTATGTCTACTACTGGGTACGCCTTACAATCCAATATATATTATTTTGGAATATCTGACTGACCGTGATGTAAAATACCTGAAATCTTCCCGTATTTCCTCCACCTCTTGCGATTCTTGATAATAGTATTTGCTATTACAAGCTGGAATTTATTACAGACTCAATTAACATTTTTACTCTCATTCCTAGAACCAGGCACATATTCTCGAGTAACCATTTCTTCTACTCCTCCCCCTGCTACTGCGTTACAATACTACATGGCTATTCCATTTTCCTCTCCCTTTACGTACTGAATTACTCGCTCAGTATCCTCGTACACTCAGTCTGTCTCTCCATCCTCGGCTTTAGACATCGGCAATTATACCTGAACTATTGGTGTCGGTTCTGGTTTGCTGTCGGTTCTGATGACAGCCACCCAATAACTGAATTGTACACAGTAACACAATCTCTGCCCTACCTTCTTATTCGTAACCGATCCTACTCCTGTTACTCCAGTTTCTGCCACTGTTCATAATACCCTGTACTCCTCTGACCACAGATCCTGGATATTTACTTTATCTGTTTTCCTTTCTGATGAATTATTGGAACGAATAAGGAATCGGGAAATGCTTGGTAATCAGTTAGTTTTATGTAAGATATTTATTTCAATACAAGCTTCTTATATGTGCTCCTTATGGTAAAATCGTAAAAAGTATGTATTTAAATGTGTCAGTGTCAATCTTTAAAGTGTTTTGAGTGATTTATCGAATTTTAGTCAGTATGGACTTAGGTCTTCTATCTAGAAAGTAAAGTATGTCTAATAAAAACTGATGTAAAAATATCATTTGGTAATTATTTTCATTAATAACTTCGACTTCATTACTAAGACAACTTGCACTATCTCAGAGGACCTCCGACGGTTTTGATGTGGTCTGCGAGTGAATAAATTTACTGCATACACGACGGATTCTGATAGCTCACTGTTGAACGATTCGTACTGTGTCATACGACTCTCATGATTTTTCCACAGTTGATCTTTCCACTGCAGTCAAGAAAGCCATTCTAACCACTCGACACTGCAACAATATTGAAAGTCACTCGAATTGGTGAAGTTTCGAATGTTCAGCTTTAGATAACATTTAGTTTTTTGGGCCCTCTTACCATTTAACTGCTAGTCAATGCACTGGCCTATTTATGATGTTAAATCGTTTTAGGATACATGGCATTTTTTTGTACTGGCTATGGTTTGTAGAAATTTCACATGTCGGAAAACAGGTATCTAAGATTCACGTACATTTTTGCACACTTTATCGAACTTAGTTGCTCTTCAGGATCCTACCGTTCAGATGAGGGTTACTTTTAGACATGAGGTGCAACTGACACCCTTTTGATTCTATTAATAGAAGCCGAATTTACTCCATTGTCATGTTCGAGTCTATGAAGTAATGTCGTCATGGTTCTTGACAAACGGTACCTTAGGAAGTAATACAATGTATTGAATTCTGATCATAATGTACAATGAATTCCTAAGCTTATGGGAACTGAAAACTTAACGGGTACATTTAATTTTCTTAACTGTTGCCATGCCCCTAGTGAAATTGTAAGCTAGTAGTTTTTCCTTTGCCACGTTGCTTCAACTGCATAGGGTGTTCGGAAATTACCGTTATAAATTGCTAAGACTCAGAGAGGCAAGTGAACCCGTAATACACTGTAGCGCCAAAGGAAACGGTGTACATATGCGTATTCCTATACAGAGATATGTAAACAGGAAGAATACGGCACTACGTTTGGCTACGTCTATATACGGCAGTAAGTTTCTGGCGCGTTCGTTAGGTTATGAAGATTTAATTGAGTTTGAACGTAGTGTTGTAGACGGCGCACGATTGATGGTACACAATATCCGAGATAGCGATGAAGTGGCAAATTTCCCGTACGACCATTTTACGAGAGTACCGAGAATATGAGGAATCCGGTAAAACATCACACCTCCGACATCGCTACGGCCGGAAAAAGATCTTGCAAGAACGGAATCAACGACGCCTGAAGAGAAACTTTCAACGTGACAGAAGTTCTACCCATCCGCAATCTGCACAGAGATCATTGCTGGGTCATCAACAGTTGTCAGCGTGCGTATCATTCAGCGAAACATCATCGAGATGGGCTTTCGGTGCCGAAGGTCCACTCGTGTACCCTTGATGACTGCAGTACACTGAGCTTTGCGCCTCGTCTGGGCCCGTCAACAACGACAATGGATAGTTGATGACTGGATACATGTTGCCTGGTCAGACGAGTCTCGTTTAAAATTGTATCGAGTGGATGGGCGTGTACGGATATGGAGCCAACCTCATGAATCCATGGACCCTGCATGTCAGCAATTGACTGTTCAAGCTGGTGGAGTCTCTGTAATGGTGTGGGGCGTGTGCAGTTGGGGTGATATGGGACACCTGATACATCTTGATAAGGACTACGACTTGAGACTCTCTGATCGCCTGCATATCAACCGCATACATTCATGTCCGTCGTGCATTATAACAGACATTTGCAGTTTCAGCAGGACAGTATGACACCCCACACGTCCAGAATAGCTACAGTGTGGCCCCAGGAACATTCTCCTGTGTTTAATCACTTCCGCTGACAACCAAACTAGCCCCCACGTGAATATTATTGAGCATATCTGGGAGGTCTGGCAACTTGCTGTTCAGAAGAGATCTCCACGCCCTCGTACTGTTACTGATTTATAAAAAATGGTTCAAATGGCTCTGAGCACTATGGGACTTAACTGCTACGGTCATCAGTCCCCTAGAACTTAGAACTACTTAAACCTAACTAACCTAAGGACAGCACACAACACCCAGCCATCACGAGGCAGAGAAAATCCCTGACCCCGCCGGGAATCGAACCCGGGAACCCGGGCGTGGGAAGCGAGAACGCTACCGCACGACCACGAGATCCGGGCTACTGATTTATAGACAGCCCTGTGGGATTCATGGTGTCAGTTCCCTCCAGCACTACATCAGCCATTAGTCGAGTCCATGCCAGTCCTGTTGCATGCCCGTGGGGTCATTACACGATATTAGGTAGGCGTATCAGTTTCTTTGGCTCTTCTGTGTATTTTGAATAGGGTCATATGTCCGGAAACGTAACGTTTCCGTTCTACGACGGTTTGGATCCAGATGTTTTACTCATCGACTTGTACTTGAAGAAGTGAACTGCGCGTGTTGCAATACAATTATTATGTATCAATTACAAAGGGAACATAACGAAACATATACTTATCACTTAAGCACATTTGTTTGTATTACAATTTGAACATTTCATGTTTGCGTTATTCCAAAACAAAAAAGAATCCAACATATTGTTCATACGTAACAGTACTGCTGCATTACAACAGCGACTCCATGTGGCGAACAACAACTTGTTACACACATTGTACATACGAACCATGTTCTGGTACACACTCTTCATCCTGCCTTATGTGTCTTCGTTTTCTAGTGCAGCGGCTAGAGCTCGTGCCAGCAGATCTTCTTCTTTCTCTGCAGGAGTTTTACAAATTAAACTTTGCATACCACCCCACAAGAAGTACTTCGTAGCAGTTAAGTCCAAAGATTCAGGCGGCCACGTGGTTAGACCACCTCGGCCTATCTATCGTTCACGATATGGTCTGTTGAAATGTTTCCAAACCGCACTCGAGAAATGCGGCGGTGTATCATCATGTTCAAACCGGACTTCCTGTCGTAGCACACGTTATCCTGTCTACCCTATTGCATACCAGGACAAACACCTCTGCGACTTTTCTTACTCGATCAGAAAACTTGGACGCATTACATTTCTGTTCAGAGATTGTCGTACAACGGAATAAGTACGTTTCCGGTCACGGGTTCCTATTCAAAATACTATGCACTCACTCCCGAGTTCTAGAAGTTTGTAACTGGAATCACCAAACACGGTGTACAGGATAAGATGAGTATTTGTTCTACAAAAATGGTTTATGTGGCACTAATTAAGACCATTTACTTTATGGCAGGAGTGTTTGAATAATGTGATAATGTGAAACAAATTACTGAAGATGGAAGATTAATATTATGGTATGATAGCCATATTAATAAAGGGCAGCGTGCAAAGCTGGTATTTTGAATGCTGGATATCCCAATCTCAACTCGCAGACAGATATTTTTCGATAATTTCTCTTTGCACTGGTACTCGTCGTTCCCAGAATCTGTCTCGATGTTTTCGTTGAAATAGCCTACGAAATTTACTAATTACTTGTCGAAAAGAAGGTGCGCGTTTTTGTCACATTTCGGTGTGTTTATTAAACATGAGATATGTCACACCGTTTAACAACGTTTTTATTCGTCGCCTAAGAGGCAAATTAGCAGTTTTTTTTTAAAGAGATCCACGCGTGTATACACATTCATATCCACGAATATCCTCGCAGCCCGTTGACCTCCTGTCGGTGCAGATGGTGCAGCCGACCGAAGCACCCTCCACCATCGCGTCATCAGCTCTCACAACATCATTAACGGCTAATTGACTCTGTCAGCGTCCCGTTCGCGCGACCGCTAATGACCAATTTTCCGGTCATTCCTTTGTTTCACGGGCCACTATTGCCTCATGTTGTCGTTAATCCAGATCGGTGATGATCCCTCGTCCCATCCCAACTCTTGTGAATCGAAAAAGATCATGCAAACTGTTCTCGCTCCGAAAGCGCTGTTAAATTAATATGGGACTCACTTCTCGTTTCAGAGGCGCTTGAAATCACACGGAAATGCAAACCAAATGGGACATCAATATAGAGCCCAGGAAATAATATCCATGATATAATGATAGGGTTTGCTGAAAACGCAGTCTGAAGGGACACTGAACATGCCAACGCGAATGAGAACCAATTTGGTTTCCGTAATAGGAAAGTTATGTTTTGCGTTACTCTTTTCACTGTTAACTAAGTGTAATATAAAATTCAGGGGCTACAGTCACCAGTATTATTTAGGTGGTTTTGTTCCTTCATACAGATAAAAAATAATAATAAAGTAAACTTCGTGTGTAATTTTCTAATTAATATGTTTTTGGTTTCAACGGTAAATACGTAACCAGTTTGGCAGAATATCTAACGCACGTGAGTTAGCCTTAGACGAAAATTACGTTCCATATTTTTGAAGATTTTAAGTGGTATTTCTTCGAGATGGAGATGATAAACCTATCACTTAAATTGAATGGTTTGAGGAACGACCTAAGACTTGCCCTTAGAGCGGCAGTTCTACCAGACCATGGATCGCATCTCCTGGGTTCTTGTGGTATCCTCAAATGCCACGCATCCATGTCTCGACCGCTATTGCGCTATGACAGCTGATGGACAGTCCAAGGAAAATCTACCCATCATTAAAAATTTCACCAAATGTCTGTAGTAGAGCAGAAGAACATGAATGTCTTCTTCAGGTCTTCATGATATGTTCATGTGAATATCCTTTTACTGCCTACCAATAACAACATAGTAATCAGCTTAAATCAGTGGAGTAAAAACAGTACAGAATGGCTGTGCTACGAGAGAATGGGAGTTGATTCAACCATTTGTAGTCCTCGGAGGTGATGAACATCCAGACTCACATCTAGTATGTCCAACTAAAAGACAATAAAAAAGCCGATAGAAAGAATTATTCGTGACATTGATACTTAGTATTCACCGCTAGGTAGAGAGACAACAAAATGAAAACGAAGAAGAATTCTATGTACTTTTGAAGTAGGTTCGGCATATGACACAATAAAAGATCATACATTCAGGTGTGTGTTTCAAACTGTTGATAAAATGCAGTAGCGCCGTGCTGCGGCATAAAACTAATGAAGGGGCGGTCGTTGGTGTTGCACAAAGAAACGCCGAAACGCTGAAACGTCGGATATGCAGTGTTTATTGTTCTCAAAGGAAAATCTCGGCGCCGCGATTCCATTCAGAACGTTATTGGCCCAGAAATGTTTACTCCGCACCGGCTTTTTGTGCGAATTAACCCTTCGGCGGAGTTCTCCACGCTCTCTATTGCGAACCGACGTCATTATTAAATCATCGTAGCTTTCATTATCTGCTATCGTTTCCCAAAAAGTTACTTCCTGCCCACAGAGTTTTAATTTGTTATTAAAGTTGTGAAACCCTTTCCGTTCTTACTTGCTGTGTTATTTGATTTATTTCCTGTGGAGTTTCTACTCCCCAAGCTCCGATAGCGCCAACATGATCATAAAAACTCCTGTAGGGAAGACAGAGAACCGTGATACAGAACTAATTTGACGGAAGCTTCTTAAAAAAATTTTCATAGTGTGCTTTACGTTGTAACAGACATATTAAAGCAGTTTTGTGCTATATACATTTAGTTTCTTCCACAAAGCTTTACACGTATGTTTCTTATTCTGAATGTAGCCGCCTGTCTGCTTTACTATTGATTCTGAAGATGTGTCAGCAAAAAATATAGTTCTGATCGTTGTTCTGATCGTTATGTTAACACACTATTATCCCTGAATATTGCTCATTCAGGATACAATTGCAAATGAAAATGGTGATCAATCTCGATGTTTCCCACTGAAATTCATATACAAAAAAAATAAAATACTTCCATATCTTCGTAAGACAATTTACGTACCACTTATAACACATGAAAGCCCTATTACCTACTGACTTGCTGAGCGTCGGCACTTTTGGCGCTGGTTGGTCACACAGGCCACTACGGTGCTGAGGTTTCTGTCCTCATCCTTTCCTCAGATGAGGCTGCCTTTACAACGGGAGACATCGTTAAGCTTCACAACACGCACAACACGCACCAGTGGGCTACAGGGAATCAATATGGTATGCTGTCAATGAACCATCTGCAACTGTTCAGCCTCAACGTGTGAGAGGAGCGACCACCACATGGGAACGGTCACCCTTTCTCATCACCACGCAGGCGAGCATTTCCTTCAGGTGACTTGCCTCCCGTGCTAGAAGGCGTGCCTTTGGTGGTACGAAGGGTGGGGTAGCTACATGATGATGCTCTTGTCTGTGGAGCTAGAATATTAGTATAGCAGAAAATTACCACCTGCCTGATGTGTTCCAATGTGTACCGTATATCAAATCTGCAGAGTCAAAGATACTGTATTTTAACCTCCCATGGAACGTTAGCAAAATCCCCCTTTATAATACACTGAAGAGCCAAAGAAACTCTCACACCTGCCTAATATCGTGCAAGGTACCCGCGAGAAAGCAGAAGTGCCGCAGCACGGCGTGGCATGGGCTCGAGTAATGTCTGAAGTAGTGCTGGAGCGAACTGACTCCAGTGAATCAGGCAGGGCTGTCCATAAATACATAAGGGTAAGGGGGGGGGTTATGAGATCTCTTCCCCATAGCACGTTGCAAGGCGTTTCAGATATGTTCAATAATGTTCGTGTCTGGGGAGTTTGGTGGCCAACTAAAGTGTTTAAACTCAGAAGAGTGTTCCTGAAACCGCTCTGTAGCAATTCTGGACTTTTGGGGTGTCGCATTGTCCCGTTGGAATTACCCAAGTCTGTCAGAGTGCACAATGGACATGAATGGATGCAGGTGACCAGACAGGATGCTTAAGTACGTGTCAGAGTCGTATCTAGACGTATCAAGATACCCATATCACTCCAACTGCACGCGCCCAACACCATTACAGAGCCTCCACCAGTTTGAACAATCCCCTGCTGACATGCAGGGTCCATGGATTTGTGAGGTTGTCTCCATACCCGCATACGTTCACCCGCTCGATACAATCTGAAACGAGACTTGTCTGACCAGGCAATGTGTTTCAAGTCAACAGTCCTATGTCGGTGATGACGGGCACAGACGAAGTGTAGAGCTTTCTGTCCTGCAGTCATCAAGGGTATACCAGTGGGCCTTCGGCTCCGAAAGCTCACATCGGTGATGTTTCATTGAATGGCTTCCACTCTGACACTTTTTGATGGCCCAACACTGAAATCAGCACCAATTTGCGGAAGGGTTGCACTTCTGTCACGTTGAACGATTCTCTTCAGTCGTCGTTGGTGCCGTTCTAGCAGGATCTTCTTCCGGCCGCAGCGACATCGGAGATTTGATGTTTTACCGGGATCCTGACATTAACGGTACACTCTGAAAGGATAGTACGGGAAAATCCCCACTTCTTCGCTACCTTGGAGATTGTGTCCCACCGCTCGTGTGCCGGCTATAACACCACGTTCAAACTCGCTTAAATCGTGCTAACTTGCCATTGTAGCAGCAGTAACTGGTCTAATAACTGAACCATAGACATGATATATGGGCGTTTCCGACCGAAGCGCTTTATTCTCCCTGTTTTCATATCTCTGTATTTGAATACGCATGTTTTAACAGTTTCTTTGGCGCTTCAGTGTACCTACAATACAATTAAGAGAGTCTTTCAGTTAGCAATGCAACACATTCCTTTTCTCGGCCAGTTTCGGTTGAAAACACGCGGAATTTGTAGTTGGACGTCGTGCGATGTTTCCGCTTCAGCTACTGTAAATTAATAAAGCTCCGGTAGGTGGTCAGGCTCATAGCCTTTAAAATGGCGTCTGTAACGGAGGCACGTATTAAATAGAGAGATGTCCTTCTGGCGAATAATCAGAGCGTCACTGATGCTGCGGCGCAGCTGGACCCCAGTAGCGCTTATCGCAACCGCAACTTCCGGTCGGAGCGCGCCAGTTCGGCGCCAGCGCGCCTTATCAGTCCCCACTCCCGCGACCGGAAGTGACTTATAGAGCAAGACGGGCCTAGTAATACTAGGGCCCGTGTAGCCCGGCTGCCTCGCCAGCGGCTAAGTCCGCTTCAAGGTCACCCGCCTAGCGCGCAACCAAGAGCGGCACGGCCACCAAAACAAAAAGAGAATACATTTTTTTAATTGGAAATGGAAGCAGATAAGGAATAGAGATAAGGAGAGGACAATACACACTTTATTGTCTATAATACAGCATACAATCACTGTTGATATTTATTTTACAATTTGCATTGCCGACTTTCGCCCATATAAAGAGGTACTCATCAGCATTTAACTTCTTCTTTCTCGTACTCAAAACAAATGGCATACTTGCAACAATAATACCATAAGGCTGTTTAGCCAAGAGTCCTGTGGTGGCCTTGAATCATTTCCAGATGCTAACATTTTGGCTTGGAAGACATGGAGTATAGCTGAGACTACAGGACTCTTGGCTAAACAGCCTTATGGTACTCTTGTTGCAAGTATCCCATTTGTTTTGAGTACGAGAAAGAAGAAGAACTTAAATGCCGATGAGTACCTCTTTATGTTGGCGAAAGTCGGCAATGTAAATTGTAAAATAAAGATCAACGGTGATTGTATGCTGTATTATAAAAATAAAGTGTGTTTTGTCCTCTCCTTATCTCTATTCCTTATCTTTTTCCATTTCCAATAAAAAAAATGCATTCACTTTTTGTTTTGGTGGCCGTGCCGCTCTTGGTTGCGCGCTAGGCGGGTGACCTTGAAGCGGACTTAGCCGCTGGCGAGGCTGCCGGGCTACACGGGCCCTAGTATTACTAGGCCCGTCTTGCTCTATAAGTCACTTCCGGTCGCGGGATTTGGGACTGATAAGGCGCGCTGGTGCCGAGCCGGCGCGCTGCGACCGGAAGTTGCGGTAGCGATAAGCGCTACTGGGGTCCAGCTGCGCCGCAGCACGGAGCGTCATTCGCTCTGCGAACGTCGAGGAGTGTGGACGCATAGCTCTGGGTGTCTCGCTGGGCGTTGGCTTGCTACATGCACTTGTGTTAACGTGCCACAGCAATGCCTCTGCGACGTGCATGGCGTCGTCGATGGCGGCGCAGCGTTCCTGTGTATCGCAGTTCGAAGGCGATTGATATTGACTTGGCTGGCCAGTTTAATAAGCAGCAATTGATTGGAGGTCCAAATGTTTTTCGTGGACTCCATTTGAACTTCACATGTGATGTGCAAGCAGTGTTTGGAGGTAGTACCTGGCAGAGCATCACTGATGTTTATAGGCGTTTGCAGAATGTCTTCGAAGATCTGGCTGTGAACAAAAGCACGGCGAGACATAGGGGAAGGCACCTGTCGTCATCGCAACAAGATAGAGCCCCAAGTCTGTCCCATCTCAGTCATGCTATCCAGCCGCACACAGCTGACCAAGAGAATATCACAGTGTTTCCGTCGGAACAAAAGTGCAGACGAACTTCTCCATGACCACGCAACTCCTGATACAAGCCTGCACACTAGAGGGGAGCTCACAAAAGCTTCATTCGACTGTTCTTCCTCATGTATCCTACAGTTGGACCTTTTACCTTCCGACTTCTATCTGTCTGGTCCAATGAAAGATGCACTCCGTGGGAAGCAGTACGTGGATGATGGAGGAAGACTTATTTTCCGACGTCGACCTGTAGATTGGTACCACGCGCGCAAACAGGCCCTCCCTCCAAGATGGCGTAACGCCGTCCCATTGGACAGAGATTACGATGAAAAATTAAGTTTTTCAGGCAAAAGCGTGGGGAATGTAATGGTGTATTGGAATCCTAAATAAAACCAACCTGCTTTCAAAAAAATAGTGTGGAATTACTTACTGAACCCCCCCCGATCTCAAATCAAACACAGCTTTCGGCTGTCTGGTTTCCAACGCCGGTCAGGGACCTGAAGATTGCATAGTAAAGCGCCGAAACTGGTAGCCAAATGAAATAAGTTTGGGAACTAGACCGCTGAAACGTGTTTTATCTGACATCCTAACGCCAAATAAGAACGAGGGTGAGACAAATGAAAACCTTAAATTTGTAGTAACAAATCCAAATTTCGCGCCGTTATCCTTTGATTGGTGAAAGTGATACAAACAGCGTGCAGAATGGCCTGCAGGTGCCTGCATAGTGCAGTATCAGTATAAAGCCATCACCTTCTCGTTCAGAGCACTGAAGAAGTTCTTCACAAGCATCAACACGTAGTTCTCTCATTTCAGGAGTCAGCTGCCGTGTATCAGTAAAAAGATGGCAGCCCAACTTGCGACTTGCCCCAGGGAAGAACAGCGCTCTGTAATTCGGTTTTTGCCTAGTGAAAGTGTGAAACCTATTGAAATACATCGACGAATGAAAGTTCAGCAGCAGCAGAAAGTCTACGAATGGAGTAGAAAGCTCGCAAATGATGTGACTTCAGAGTAAGATGCTCCACGTCCAGGCCAGGGACAACGAGTTGTGACTCCAAAGGACATTGCAGCAGTTGAAGCCACAGTGAAGAAATCCGCCGAGTGACACTGAATGACAATGCAGCATGTTTACAGATTAGTCATGAGTCAGCACAACACATTGCGCATGATGTGCTCCAGTTTCACAAAGTGTCTGCAAGATGGGTGCCACGGCAGCTGACTCCTGAAATGAGAGAACGACGTGTTGATGCTTGTGAAGAACTTCTTCAGGGCTCTGAACGAGAAGGTGATGGCTTCCTTGCAAGAATCGTTACTGGGGACGAAATCTGGGTTAACTTCCATCAACTGGAAACGAAGAGAGCGAGCAAGGAATGTCGCCATTCCTCACCTCCAAAACCAAAGAAGATTCGAACACAACAATCAGCAGGGAAGGTTATGCTGACTATGTTTTGCGACGAAAAAGGCGTCATTTAGGAGCATTACATGCCTAGAGGGACCACTGTCACCAGTGCAGCATACACAGATGTCCTGCGGCTTCCAATCAAATCAAAGCGACGTGGATTGCTGCTGACGCCGGTGTCCTTTAGCAACATGACAATGCGAGGCCAACACTACCCGTACAACAGTTGCAACAATCACACACCTACATTTTGAGTGTCTTCCTCATCCACCATACTCACCAGATCTTGCCCCAAGTGATTTCCATATGTTTGGACCACTCAAAGACGCAGTGGGAGGAAAGAAGTTCCGTTCTTGTGAAGAGGTACGCCACGCGGTGCATAGGTGGTTGCGCGGACTACCAAAAGAATATTTTCTAGAGGAATTTATGCGCTTTGTAAGCGCTGGAGGATTTGCATTGAGCGTGGGGGAGATTATGTTGAAAAATGATACAGCTTTGTACCACTTCTGCACAATAAATAATATTTAAAAAAAATTACGTTTTCTATTGACTCATCATCGTATATGTACTATTTTTATCATACGAGATATTTTTTTCTGATTATGCAACGAAGTAATCAGAAACAAGGACAGAAATGGTGATAAAACAGACTTCGAGCCGTAATAGCTATTGACACAAGAAAGTGGCGCTCCACAACGAACTCGGTTGTGGTCAGGCTGTGGATGTAGGGGCCAAACCCACATTTCTCTACGAAAAGCAAGATTATAAAATACTCCGTACAGAAACGTCGTTCGTAATATAACGCATTGTCAGTTATCTGTGCATGCTGACATGAAAAATTCACTACTGCACTGAAATACAAAACTCTTTCTTCAAATTCTCATGATTTGCAATTTTCATCTATATCAACACTTGAAGACGTGGCAGTCATACGTAATCTCACTGCCCTCACTCGTCTCCGAGATATCATGGTATTTGATCAAGATAAGGAAGAAAGTGGAAACATACACAACTTATACATTTGTATGTATTCGGTCTTTTACTGAAGGTCAACTGGCGCAACCACATCGTCATCCGAGTTTCGATCACAATTTATTTTAATTATGATTAAATGCTGAAAAAAGATTAATCCTTTAACACGTAATGGCCGTGGGCCTAGATCTCCTTTTGTATTTCGGTATTCCTATTGCTGCGTTTTATTTATAAATAGTTATTTTTTATCTGTTGTTTACTGCTGCAGTCTGAGCCTACATATCATTGTTTTGAAACTTCCTGGCAGATTAAAACTCTGTGCCCGACCGAGACTCGAACTCGGGACCTTTGCCTTTCGCGGGCAAGTGCTCTACCATCTGAGCTACCGAAGCACGACTCACGCCCGGTCCTCACAGCTTTACTTCTGCCCGTATCTCGTCTCCTACCTTCCAAACTGGCAGAAGTAGAGCTGTGAGGACCGGGCGTGAGTCGTGCTTCGGTAGCTCAGATGGTAGAGCACTTGCCCGCGAAAAGCAAAGGTCCCGAGTTCGAGTCTCGGTCGGGCACACAGTTTTAATCTGCCAGGAAGTTTCATATCAGCGCATACTTCGCTGCAGAGTGAAAATCTCATTCTGATATCATTGTTTTGTCATTTGAAGATAGTGAGTGGTGCTGTGGGTTCTAGAAAATGGAGTGACAATTGGAAAATCAAAACATTTTCAACGTATTCTTCTGTTTGAGTTTAGTAGAGAGATGATAGCAGCGGTGGCAGCCAGAAACGTGTGTGCTATGTATGGGGATAATGACATTGGACAGAGCATGGAAAGGAAATGGTTTCCTCGTTTTAATGAGGATCTTTCGATACTAATGACTCCTCACGGTCAGGAAAACCTTTGCGTCTGGATGATAATCGTTTAAAAGCATTGATCAACGATGATCCACCTCATCGTACTCGAGAACTGTAAATGTGATGAACTGCGCTTATTCCACCATCGTACGACATTTGCCTGCAATGGGGAAGGTTCAAGACTTGGGTATATTTGTACAGCATGCTCTGTGCCGTAATCACAGGAAACCGCAACTGACAAAAAACGTTCAAATGTGTGTGAAATCAGTCCCTAATCTTATACACTACTTTACCTAAATTATCCTAAGGACAAACACACACACCCATGCCCGAGGGAGGACTCGAACCTCCGCCGGGACCAGCCGCACAGCCCGCAAGTGACCATATGTGCATCTCTGCTTATTCGTCGTCAGTCGGTTCGTGAAAAATACCTACAGTTCCTATTCTGTATCGTTACTGGTGACGAGAAATGGCATCTTTATGTTAACATATCGAAATGAAACGAATAGCAGGGCCCTAACAAAGCAGCCACTCGATTTACAAAGACCTGTGCACATCCACGAAAGACAATGTTACATATCTGGTGAAACAGCAATGGTATGGAGCATTACGAATTGTTTTCCTCATGTGTAACCATCACTACTGATATTTACGTTCAACAACTTATAAGTCGTGCAGATGACATACAAAAACAACGAACAGGAAGATTGCACAACGCGAGGCTGCTCCACGATCAGGCACGCCCGCATTCTGCTAGACTGACGAAAAAGGACTATACCAGAGTTTGGCTGGGAAGTCATTCCGTACCCACTTTATTCTTTGCGCTCTCATATTTTCGCATTTTCCGCTCTCTGTCTAAAAATCCTCAAAGAACTTTGTTCTCGATGCAAATGCGCTCCGAACATGGTTCGACCAGCTCTCCGCCTCAAAACCAAGTGCTTTCTTATAGTCGTGGAATCGGAAAGTTACTCGAGCTAGTGGAGGAGAAGATATTAATGATTACTAATACCTCCGTGATGTGTATCTGTCGTATTTATTAAACCTATGGAAAAAACGCTACGAACTGTTACACCAGCACAATATATCTGTGTTTCAGAATAACATAGTAGTTTTATCAGACGGTATAAGAAAATATGGAATTTTTACATATTTCACTAATGTGGAGCTGTCAGTTGCGTGTGTAATTTGTTGCTGCTTGTCCAGTTCGCTTTTATCTGTTGTGACGCTGTATTAATGACTAAAGAATCATATCCACTGTATACTTAACTTACGGGAATGCAGCATATTGATGTCGTCGACGACATTACCTGGCTGCATTACCATAAATTATTTTTACTCAGACTAACCCGGGAGCAACTAGGGTCCCATATATTCACTGTTTATTGCAATACATTTTGTATATCCTGTTTGATGTACGAATTTTTTAACCTGAATTGCAAATTTGTGGGCTCTGCATAACAATGACCTTTATGCAGCTCTTTTGTGTGAAGTGGGATGTACTGAAGAGTTCGGTATACCAGCAGGCTTTATGTGAATAACGACCTATTAGTAGCGTAGTAGGCGAACTATTCTTCAACCATGTAGAGAATAAAGTACTGAAACTAAATGACACACAGGCAATTCTGTAAGAATTATGTGGCTGCCACCCTCGTTCTATTTGATAGGACAGGAGGTGAAGTAACAATTCTTCTTAATAAATTCAGATGTCTGTATAAAAATCTCCAGATTGGCGCTGAATTTGAATAGAGCAGCAACCTAATTTTCGTGGCATGAAAATGTCAAAACAGACCCAGCAGGTGTCTTTCAATGTTCAAAGGAACTATACTAGTACAGACAGCACTACACCAAAGATTCCTACATATTCCACCTCACACAAAGAAACTGCATATAGACCAGTGTCATACAAAGCCCATAAATTTTCACTTCAGTATACAAATCTCCTACAAGAAATAGAAACCATGAAGTGGTTCAAATGCTTCAAATGGCTCTGAGCACTATGGGACTTAACATCTGAGGTCATCAGTCCCCTAGAACTTAGAACTACTTAAACCTAACTAACCTGAGTACATCACACATCCATACCCGAGATAGGATTCGAAACCTGCGACGATAGCAGTCGCGCGGTTCGAGACTGAAGCGCCTACAATCGATCGGCCACACCGGCCGGCACCATGAAATGGATTGCTACAAATAATGGATGTGATTCTCTACTCACAGCAGATAAAGAGCAAACTGAATAGGCTACAACTACACTTTAACTTACGGAACCGCAGCAGTGTAATACGTAAAAATGCCATAACATGTTTAATGTCTGATAAATTAGCTATCTTATTCAAAAACACATCCGCGATTTACAAAATTAACTGCAGCCGACGTAGGCGAAACAATCAGAAATTTCAGAATACAACTTAATGTACATATAGACTGCTACAGTCTTCAGGAATACAACAAATCAGCAGAATCAACACATATTAATAACACAGGTCTCCCGTTGAGAATTGAAGAGAACCCGGAAATGGAAAAAGTAGAGGAGTGAATATCAAGGAAGAAATGAAAATTTTCATTGATAATATGAAAGACGGCGATAATATTCTTTGTAACGGAATTTAAAAAAACGAAGTTCTTCTGCATCTATAAACCTATACTAACGTAACAGATTTAAGATGTGCCTCTCAGAAACAAACGACTACCACTCTATTGGTATCGCGAAATAGCTGGAATGAAATGAAAGTCATTATTCACCCACTCGTTTAAGACTGTCGTAGTTTATTTAAGGTATACTGCTTACATCGATTGACAAACACATGTGCAGTGAAAGAACGTCGAGAAAGTGTCAGATGAAATATGTAATAGTGTCATGTTGAACAACAGGTCCGACAGCGTTCCATCGATGCAGATAAACCTTTGCAACGTAAAACAATAAGCAGACAATCGACATATAAAGAAGTGTATCACATGACTATCTGACAGTAACAACTGATGCAAAGTTATCTGCATGCCAGAGAGGCTGTCGTATCCATCACAACAATGAGGTGCAGCTTCATACCAACAGAAGACAGCACTGGACATTAATCTTTGCCACCCACTTACCCAAGTACCCCATAGTTACTGCAGCAGCTAGTCAGTTCTTTGCTCATTTAGACAAAGAAATTTTACTTCAAGTAACATGTGTATGCGCAAACGCCTGATGATGGGAGAACAAGTTTGAAATGCTTTGCAGTGTATTAAATGACACATAATATAAATAAATGTGGCTGGTTGCAGGCAAATAGAAACAATTTGTTCTTTACATTTATTTGTGAATGGTGTAAGTGAAGAAAAGTTGGGAAAACGTTTAAAATTGAGAGTAAATTTTGTGGGCGGTCATTAACAGTTCTTATTCTGACATGTTGGATGAATATAATCTGGGAAACTGGCGAGCCATGAGCTACGCTGTCTCAAGATGTACAGGGTGATTTCGTGATGATGTTCCAACTTTCAGGGTAAATGTATTAATGTGAGCTAAGAGACTCTGGTCCAGTAACAACCGAGTCGTAATTTGAAAGCGAAAATCATTCTACGATATTAAACATAGTATCTGTTCTTCCGGAAGTGTCCGAAAGAAGAAACATTATGCACGCATGTAATTAATGTGCCTCGGTGTGCAATGAATCCACATGCTTTAGTGTGGATGCATATATATGCTTGGCTTCCTAGGGGAATCTCAAGGTAGTGAGCACGGAGAACATGGACGTGTACTGTGGATATGTGGCGCTAGGCGGAAATGTGCATCACCTGGGGGGCCTGCCGAGACAATCACTGCAGTAGCCATAAAGACTGTGTCTGGATGGCGCAGTGGTTGATCAGAACGCAGTAGATCCCGGATGCGGATTTCCGTCTGGCACAAACTTTCACTCGTCGCCGCTGATTCCACATAAAGTACCAATATCATCAACAGTTATTTCCTTTTCCTTCCCTTTCACCTCCATCCACCTTCAGTTTACATAAGAAAATCATTCTTATAGTTTTGACAGTGTTATACGTGTAACGGTACTGTTGTTGCTAAGACTGTAAGTGTAGGGAACTGTCAGAGGTGACAGTAGAGACCACAGCAAGGGAAACACGTCCAGGAAATATGCGCTGCCAAATGCATACATTAAGAGCTATGGACAGTTGTTGAGTGGCAGAGTTAAATATCACAATAGCGAAGATGAACAAGTGCTCATAACTCTTGAGGTATGCAAGCCGTACACAGCTCGTGTTCAGGCCATTTATTGTTTATCATCTTCAGTTACGGTACTGCCGCCTCATTCTCTTATTCCGTTTACCGGCATCACTGACTTCCTGTCTTACTTTCCTGTCAGCAGCAGCAGCAACGCGTATCGATAAGTGCACTGTCGTACCATCTCTGGAGGTAAGAATACAGGGAGACGCCGTGACGTCACAGCTGTGAAGCTGTGAAGCCCAGGGTAGCCATCTCAATCCTACCAAAACACTGCTGCTGTAAGCTTGTGTGCATAGGCTTGTCGCTCGCTTTTGGAAGGATTTTGCGCTATTATGGTGACTTGTGTGGTGTTCGGATGTACGAATCGTTCTGATTGCGATGCGAAATCGAAGGGAATAACGTTTCATGTGTAAGTTGTCTCGTTAAGTATGATTTTACAACTTCATTGTGAACGAACGTGTGCTACATCGATACTTGTACTATAGCGCGTTTTTCTCCTGTATGAGTTTAGATTTCCTAAAAATGAAAGTCGGAAAGCTCTGTGGGAGAATGCCGTGAGGAGGAAGAATTGGCTTGCGTCTAAATGGAGCACTACATGTTCTCAGCATTTCCGAGAAGAGGACATTGATCGAACTTCCCTTTCAACAGTAACGCTCCGAGAAAATGCTGTACCATCAGTTTTCCCTACACACCCAAAACATTTGCAAAAGGTATGTTAATTCAAAGGATTAAATTCTTAGTTTTCAAGTTCACGTTTCAGTATAATACGTACGTATCGTCGATAATCGAAGTGTTGAGTAACTCACTTTGTCTTCGTCATGTACCAAATCAAAAGCTAACACTACATTAACTGGCGTAAAGTATAGGCCTAAACATGACACTGTGTAGATTTGACATTCCATGTACCGTATTTCAGTAAATATTGCTGGTAATGAACAGAGTTTCCCAGTAGTGTAACGTAACTGAAATGTCCCAGTACGCATTGCAAACGAGATGTATTTATGGGGCTTTGGAGGGAGGGTATAGCTAACTTAGTTTTCAGTTTCTATTATTTAGTTTATGATACACGTTTATTACTGAATTAACGAAATTGTATCGTTTACATTGAAGGCTAGCTATTCGTAATATTACATTAAAAACTATTTTTAATCAGAAGAAACGCGGAATTTCGCCTTTACGAGATTTTATTTTAAACAAAAACTTTGAAACAACCAATCTGATGACGTTACATGCGTATATGATGCAATTAGCGACTGTAATACACGCAGCGCTGTAGCACACTGGCAATGTTTTGGTCAGAGTGTCATGGCAGCGAGCCACGCCCCCATGGCTTCAAAACGTAGTACGGCTGGGATACGTAGCGCCATCTCCCCTTATTCTTACCTCCGTGGGCGACACACATCAACTGTCCGACGAAGGGAGATTGGAGCGGGACGATCGTTGGTTGGTCGTTCGGTGGGTCGTCTCACCGGACGACGTATGTATGGTCCTTTCACCGTTTCCAGGCCTGGGCAGTTGGTCGGTTGGCGTGGAGCAGCGAGGAAATCTCTGCGGCGTGTTGTTTGGCTCGGCCCGCTGGCGGCCTCTATGCGGTGTCGGAGTGTGTGGTGCTGTCCCCATTGATACGAGGTACGTGGCTTACCGATCCTGGACACGAAGGTTCAGTTTTGACTTAATCTACCAGCAAGTCACGACTGTCAACATTGTGTCGTTTGGAGTTCGTTGTCGGCTGTTGGTGTATTCCCGCGAGCTACAACGCGTGTTTTCAAGCTGACAAATTTTAGCCGCCCTCAGGTGGAGTTTAACTGTTCTTGGTTATTTGAACTTAAGCGCATCAGCGGAATCTTCAGCCTTGTGGCCATTAACGTTCCAGCTACCTGCCCTGGCCGTTGAAATAAATACAGAGAGTGTATTTTCCTCACCTTGTTGTCGCTGTGTAGTTTGACAGCTCAATGTATAATTGGTTGCGGGCGTCAATCCCATCTACGTTGTTCCATTGAACTCCCTGTTTTGTGCTGGTCGGGTGAAGCGGAGACTATCGTGTCGGTGGGTCCGTTGACTGTCTGTCGGTTGGGTTGCCGTCAGATCGCCAATGGTTGGGCCGACTGCCTGTCTCACCTAAGCGAGCGTTACTGTTTGAATTCCAGGGCGCCCCTCGGAAATTCTGACCGCCCTTGGGTGTACTGCCATTTCTTGTTTGTTGTTGTTTTTTGCATTGGCTTCTAGCCGATTTTTAAATGAAGATTTTTATGCCCTTAAGCCGTCAGATGGTTTGGGCCTTCAGCCCAATTTAAGAAATGTTTTAAGTAAAGCCTTTAGCACTTTTGTAAAAATTGATATTATTGAATCTAAAGTGTTGGGCCTTCAGCCCATTTTGAATTTACGTAGTTTTGCTCTTGAAGTTTCAGATTCTTTGGGCCTTAAGCCTAATGAAGGAACTCGTTTTAGGATATGGCTTTGCGTTGTAAATTTTTGATTTTGGTTGAGCTTTAAGTTATTGGCTATCAGCCGTTTTAAATTAAAGTGTTCTCGCCCATAAGGCATGAGATGGTACGGCGCATTCGGCCACGAATTATGTTCCAAAACTAAAGCTGTGATTTTTTAAAAAAAATTCTTTGCTTTTGTAACGTTTAATCAAATTAAAGGTTGTATGTTCGAGTGTAACTGACTGCCGCTTATTCTGGCCCCTTTCCACAACATAAACTACCTGTCCTGTTCTGCAGGTTTAGCAGGGCGTCTAAGTATGTACTTTGAAGCCCATATTTAAAGGACAGTTTTTTTTCCTTGGTCGGTAGTGTCAATGCTGGAAGAGGCCTGCCCTGTAATCTTAGTGACAATAATATCAGTAACATCACTAGCAGTACACCCACTGTCAGATGTATTAGAAAGATCTTCGTTTCTGGCTTTCTACATCTACATCTACATCCATACTCTGCAAGCCACCTGACGGTGCGTGGCGGAGGGTACCTTGAGTACTTCTATCGGTTCTCCCTTCTATTCCAGTCTCGTATTGTTCGTGGAAAGAAGGATTGTCGGTATGCCTCTGTGTGGGCTCTAATCTCTCTCATTTTATCCTCATGGTCTCTTCGCGAGATATACGTAAGAGGGAGAAATATACTGCTTGACTCTTCGGTGAAGGTATGCTCTAGAAACTTCAACAAAAGCCCGTACCGAGCTATTGAGCGTCTCTCCAGTATAGTCTTCCACTGGAGCTCATCTATCACGTCCGTAACGCTTTCGCGATTACTAAATGATCCTATAACGAAGCGCGCTGCTCTCCGTTGGATCATCTCTATCTCTTCTATCAACCCTATCTGGTACGGATCCCACACTGCTGAGCAGTATTCAAGCAGTGGGCGAACAAGCGTACTGTAACTTACTTCCTTTGTATTCGGATTGAATTTCCTTAGGATTCTTCCAATGAATCTCAGTCTGGCATCTGATTTACCGACGATCAACTTTATATGATCATTCCATTTTAAATCACTCCTAATGCGTACTCCCAGATAATTTACGGAAGTAACTGCTTCCAGTTTCTGAACTGCTATATTGTAGCTAAATTATAAGGAATGTTTCTTTCTATGTATTCGCAGGGCATTACACTTGTCTACATTGAGATTCAGTTGCCATTCCCAGCACCATACGTCAATTCGCTGCAGATCCTCCTGCATTTCAGTACAATTTTCCAGTGTTACAACCTTTCGATATACTACAGCATCATCCGAAAAATGCCTCAGCGAACTTGTGATGTCATCCACAAGGTCATTTATGTATATTGTGAATAGCAACGGTCCTACGACTCTCCATTGCGGCACACCTGAAATCACTCTTACTTCAGAAGACTTCTCTCCATTGAGAATGAGATGCTGCGTTCTGTTATCTAGGAACTCTTCAATCCAATCACACAATTGATCTGATAGTCCATATGCTCTAACTTTGTTCATTAAACGACTGTGGGTAACTGTATCGAACGCCTTGCGGATGTCAAGAAACACGGCATTTACCTGGGAACCCGTGTCTATGGCCCTCTGAGTCTCCTGGACGAACAGCGCGAGCTGGGTTTCACACGATCTTCTTTTTCGAAACCCATGCTGATTCGTACAGAGTAGATTTCTAGTCTCCAGAAAAGTCATTGTACTCGGACCTTCGATTCGTTCGTTTCCGGACCAGGATTCCTTACCTCAAACTGATAATCCATCGTCCTTAAAAATGTGTAACATCATTATGTATCTCAGTTTCCAACTTTAGTACTTGTCTTATTGTGTTAGGCAGAAGATTATACCTATTAATGAGTACGTAATGACAAGATTAAAAATTTTTAAATCCGGGAAATATTCACATGAAATACTTAAAATTCATTTTTTTTATCAACTGGAAGCATTTCGATTCGAAACCTGCAACTGACATTAAGCGACTGTTTGAACTGTTAGTAACACACATCGAGGTGATGGTAACATGAACCCCGACCTGCTAACCGTGGTGTGTCCCTGGACCACCTGCCGCCTGAGAAAGTTGGCGGCCGCCGCCGGCGCAACTTGGGGGGAACTGTTGTAGCAGGTGAGCCGACACGGCGGGGCTAGCGCGCCACATGCAGGCTCCGGGGAAACTCTCACCCAAGCCGCTGCAATTTCCTGCCCACTGCCTGCGCCCCAAACTGAAATCGCAGTTTGAGAAAGTAGTTTGCGTTCCTCGAGAAACTATCATGAGGCCGTTACTAGTCACAGTGTAGATAAACGATCTGGTTGAAATGTCAGAGTCTCCGTCGTGCCGTGTATGATGTTCTCATACAGGGTGGTCCATTGATAGTAACCGGGCCAAATATCTCACTAAATAACCATCAAACGACCAAACTACACAGAACGAAATTCATCTACCTTGAAGGGGGAAACCAGATGGCGCTATGGTTGCCCTGCTAGATGGCGCTGCCACGGATCCAACGGGTATCAACTGCATTTTTTTGAATAGGAACCCTCATTTTTTATTACATATTCGTGTAGTACATAAAGAACTGTGAATGTTTTAGTTGGGCCACTTTTTTCACTTTGTGATAGATGGCGCTCTATTAGTCACAAACGTGTAAGTGCGTGGTATCACGTAACATTCTGCCAGTGCGGACGGTATTTGCTTCGTGATACATTACCCGCATTGAAATGGACCGTTTACCACTTGCGGAAAAGGTCGATATTGTGTTCATGTATGGCTATTGTGATCAAAATGCCCAACGGGCGTGTGCTATGTATGCTGGACGACATCATCCAAGTGCCCGGACCGTTCGCCAGATAGTTACGTTATTTAAGGAAATGAAGTGTTCAGCCACATGTGAAACGTCAACCACCACCTGCAACAAATGATGATGCCTAATTAGGTGTTTTAGCTACTTTCGCGACTAATCCGCACATCAGTAGCAGACAAATTACGCGAGAATCGCGAATCTCAAAAACGTCGGTGTTGAGAATCCTACATCAACATCGATTGCACCCGTACCACATTTCTATGCACCAGGAATTGCATGTTGACGACTTTGAAAGTCGTGTACAGTTCTGCCACTAGGCACAAGAGAAATTACGGGACGATGACAGATTTTTTGCACTCGTTCTATTTAGCGACGAAGAGTTATTCACCAACAGCGGTAGCGTAAACCGGCATTATATACAACACTGGGCAATGGAAAATCGACAATGGCTCCGACAAGTGCAATATCAACGACGTTGGCGGATTAATGTATGGTGCGGCATTATTGGAGGAAGGATAATTGACCCCCGTCTTATCGATGGTAATCTAAATGGTGCAATGTATGCTGATTTCCTACGTAATGTTCTAACGATGTTACTACAAGATGTTTCACTACATGACAGAATGGCGATGTACTTCCAACATGATGGACGTCCGACACATAGCTCGCGTGTGGTTCAAGCGGTATTGAATACCATATTTCATGACAGGTGGATTGGTCATCGAAGCACCATACCATGGCCCGCACGTTCACCGGATCTGACATCCCCGGATATCTTTCTGTGAGGAAAGTTGAAGGATATTTGCTATCGTGATCCACCGACATCGTCTGACAACATGCGTCAGCCCATTTTCAATGCATGTGCGAACGTTATGGAAGGCGAACTACTCGCTGTTGTGAGAATGTCGTTAGACGTATTGTCAAATGCATTGAGGTTGACGGACATCATTTTCAGCACTTATTGCATGAATGTGGTATTTACAGGTAATCACGCTGCAACAGCATGCGTTCTCACAAATGATAAGTTCACAAAGTGTTGTGTATATAGTTGCCGACCGCGGTGGTCTAGCGGTTCTAGGCGCTCAGTCCGGAACCGGGGGACTGCTACGGTCGCAGGTTCGAATCCTGCCTCGGGCATGGATGTGTGTGATGTCCTTAGGTGAGTTAGGTTTAAGTAGTTCTAAGTTCTAGGGGACTGATGACCACAGATGTTAAGTCCCATAGTGCTCAGAGCCATTTGAACCATTTTTTGTATATAGTTCCGCGTAGTCAGCGCGTACACAACTATCCCAATAGAGCGCGTCCCGCTAAGTTCAACAGCGCAGGCGTCTCCGCACTACGAGATGGCGCTGTCATAGAGACAAACCAAATTCTGCTTCCGCCGATCCGCGTATTAATATGTAACGCAGCCAATGAAATTGCTGCTAACGTAGAACCTTTTCTCCTCGCAGATCACACTCGCGCAGTGATACCTGAACGCTCGAGGCATTGTAACGAGTGTACAGACCTCCGATTAGTCAGTCCGCATTAGTCTGCATTAGTCTGTACCAGTCTATAGTCAAGTTTCAGTCTGCGCCTAATAAGATTATCATATACCTGTACATAGCCATGAAGAGAAATGTGTAGATACTTTGTCAAGTATCAGAGATATGTGAGAATAAGATTAACGTACCGAGACCAAAGGAAGTTCAGATTGTCAATTGTAAACAGCATCGAGAATCAAGTTACGTAATATCTATGCGTTTTATTATTTTAATAAATGTGTGTGAAAATGAATCAAGTTCTGTTTAAAGTTGGTCACCGTAAATCTGCTACTTTAAGAGTGCAAGTGGCATTTCTATCGTCTGACCTAACGGCAGAAGATAAACACGCCACGATAAGACCACGAGACATATTGCTGACACTCGCCCACTTCGTTAGAGCGACGAGTCAAATAATCTGATGGTGTGTGTACCGAAGGTCTTACAGTACGCACACCACACGAAGGTACATGTATCACATTGGAACAAACGAAATAAAATGTTCAAACGTACCTACGTTCTGTGTTTTAATTTTAAAAAACTACATGTTACCAACTGTTCGTCTAAAATTGTGAGCCATATGTTTGTGACTATTATAACGCGACCTATCACAAAGTGAAAAAAGTGGTCCACCTAAAACATTCATATTTCTTTACATACTGCACGAATATGTAATAAAAATTGGGGGTTCCTATTTGAAAAACGCAGTTGATATCCGTTTGACCGATGGCAACGCGATCCAGTGGGCCAACCATAGCGCCATCTGGTTTCCCCCTTTAAGCTAGACAAGTTTCGTTCTTTGTAGTTTTTTCGTTTGACGCTTATGTCGTGAGCTATTTGGCCCGGTCACGATCAATGGACCACCCTGTATACAGCAGTTGGACGATAATATGCGAACACTGTGAGAAGTACATGCTTGTACATAAATGAAGATATTAACGGCGCCTGCGCAATGTCCTCAATAAGATACAAGCGTCAGTCAGGGTCGAGCAGTGTTTTCTGAGGCTTTTTCTGAATTATGTCGGAACTAAGTGTCTAACGTGCAGAGATTGTTGGTCTCACATCTTGGGTGTTTCCGTAACCACGTTACTCCAGTTGTTCGGTGTTTCAGGAGCTAATGTAGGGAAAATTTTTACAGAATTCAGGGAAAACGGAGAAACAATATCAGCTAAGTGAGAACGCGGACGAAAGGGTGTGTTGTGTGAGACACACCGTCACTAAAGAGAGTTGTCACAAAAATAACTGTCACTGCCGAACTGAATGTCGCAACCGTTATCCCTGCCAGCACCAGACTAACACGAAGGGAGCGATATAGGCAGGAAACTGCAAGACGTGTTGGAATTCTAAAACTATTTGTCAGTGATACAGATGCTTGTAACAGGAAAACGTGACTCTGAAATCCCAAAACCTGGACTAGGGAGCAATGGACTGAATTCATTTGGTCGGATCAGTCCTCTTGCACAAACTGCTACCAATTTGCGGCAGCGTTTCCGACCATCAAGGGCAACGCGACGCAGGTTCGTTTATGATTTGGGTAGACATATGTAGTATTGCACGGGCCCCCTGTATACTATACAAGATCGCATCGCTACCAAGGACTATAATTTTTACTCCTCAGGTACATCGCGAGATACAATGCTTGTTCCCCAATTGCAGTGCTGCGTTCTATGGTGACAGGATTCCTGTTCACGCAGCTCGCATCATCCAGGACAAGTTTGCGTGCACGAGGAGGAAGTTTCGCTTGTCCACTGACCTACTTGACAGTTTCTGCAGGAAGAATGGTATACGACTGCCGTAAAAATTCTGCAGGAAGAATGGTATACGACTGCCGTAAAAATCATACAGCATTTGTATATATATACCCATTCAGAGACGACTGAAAGTAGATTTCAACACTAAACACCTTACCATAACGCAATAATCGTGCTGATGTGTAATGCTTTGGATGTTTGCATATTTTTGTCCATACCCGTATATACAGGGTGTTTCAAAAATGACCGGTATATTTGAAACGGCAATAAAAACTAAACGAGCAGCGATAGAAATGCACCGTTTGTTACAATATGCTTGGGACAACAGTACATTTTCAGGCGGACAAACTATCGAAATTACAGTAGTTACAATTTTCAACAACAGATGGCGCTGCAAGTGATGTGAAAGATATAGAAGACAACGCAGTCTGTGGGTGCGCCATTCTGTACGTCGTCTTTCTGCTGTAAGCGTGTGTTGTTCACAACGTGCAAGTGTGCTGTGGACAACATGGTTTATTCCTTAGGACAGAGGATTTTTCTGGTGTTGGAATTCCACCGCCTAGAACACAGTGTTGTTGCAACAAGACGAAGTTTTCAACGGAGGTTTAATGTAACCAAAGGATCGAAAAGCGATACAATAAAGTATCTGTTTGAAAAATTTCAACGGACTGGGAACGTGACGGATGAACGTGCTGGAAAGGTAGGGCGACCGCGTACGGCAACCACAGAGGGCAACGCGCAGCTAGTGCAGCAGGTGATCCAACAGCGGCCTCGGGTTTCCGTTCGCCGTGTTGCAGCTGCGGTCCAAATGACGCCAACGTCCACGTATCGTCTCATGCGCCAGAGTTTACACCTCTATCCATACAAAATTCAAAAGCGGCAACCCCTCAGCGCCGCTACCATTGCTGCACGAGAGACATTCGATAATGATATAGTGCACAGGACTGATGACGGCGATATGCATGTGGGCAGCATTTGGTTTACTGACGAAGCTTATTTTTACCTGGACGGCTTCGTCAATAAACAGAACTGGCGCATATGGGGAACCGAAAAGCCCCATGTTGCAGTCCCATCGTCCCTGCATCCTCAAAAAGTACTGGTCTGGGCCGCCATTTCTTCCAAAGGAATCATTGGCCCATTTTTCAGATCCGAAACGATTACTGCATCACGCTATCTGGACATTCTTCGTGAATTTGTGGCGGTACAAACTGCCTTAGACGACACTGCGAACACCTCGCGGTTTATGCAAGATGGTGCCCGGCCACATCGCACGGCCGACGTCTTTAATTTCCTGAATGAATATTTCGATGATCGTGTGATTGCTTTGGGCTATCCGAAACATACAGGAGGCGGCGTGGATTGGCCTCTCTATTCGCCAGACATGAACCCCTGTGACTTCTTTTTGTGGGGACACTTGAAAGACCAGGTGTACCGCCAGAATCCAGAAACAATTGAACAGCTGAAGCAGTACATCTCATCTGCATGTGAATCCATTCCGCCAGACACGTTGTCAAAGGTTTCGGGTAATTTCATTCAGAGACTACGCCATATTATTGCTACGCATGGTGGATATGTGGAAAATATCGTACTATAGAGTTTCCCAGACCGCAGCGCCATCTGTTGTTGCAAATTGTAACTATTGTAATTTCGAAAGTTTGTCTGCCTGAAAATGTACTGTTGTCCCAAGCATATTGCAACAAACGGTGTATTTCTATCGCTGGTCGTTTAGTTTTTATTGCCGTTTCAAATATACCAGTCAATTTTGAAACACCCTGTATGTGAAAAATCACCACAAAGCAACATTGAAACGAAACCCTAGAAGAGCTGTAGGAACTGGTAGACGACGCACTGTATAGATAAATGTCACAACTGCGCATGTATGTAGCGGAATAGCCAGTACTGTTGAATTAAACATGTCTGATCAGTGAGTAGAACCCGTTGCAAGTAATAAAATCTCTCGAAACTTTTGTTTGGTGTGGGAAAACTGGATCATATGCGGACAACACTGATGAGGAAAACAGATGTCTGACTTTCATAAATTACGAAATCCATAAGTAAATTTCCGTATCTTATTCTATTACGTCGGCATCTCCTGATCACTACGAATACTGATATTACCGGCTTCATTATGTTACAGTATTGCCATTTTCAGTTGTTATAATTTCTTGACAAACAGTTACGTAATCATGTATGGACTAGAATTACACACACATTGAACATCATGGAAGTAGTATCATGTAGGTCAGCCTTTTTCAGAATGTAATGACACGATGTACATTTTATACGACTTTCGTGCTGTTCAGTACGCGTATAAATAGAATTTATACATTAAAAGAATTGTCTGCGAATCAGTTATCATTCTGAAGACGATAAAAAATATGTTGAAACTGGTAATGTAAATATTTGCAGTAATCAGGCGAGCTAGATATAATGAATTATTATGAGAATATTTAGAATGTCACAAGCTTTCATTTGATAACATGTCACCTCTTAAAAAGAAATAAGCAGATATAATTCACTAAAAATGAGGAAACTTACAAAGTACTTGACTCACTCTCGTTGCTAATCACTTTGGTGTTCTTAACAGGCCATATCAGTTGATGAGGTTCAAAAGATGCAAAGAAGATCTGCCTGCTGCATCATGCTTTCGTTTAGTAGGCAAAAGGCAACTATGCAGAAGATAAAAGAAATCAAGTTGCTTACGCTACAGAGAGACGCTGCACAAAACCAAGAGACCTTCTCTTTATACTTCGAGAGCATATACTCGAAAAAAGTCAGGCAACATATTACTTCCTGTCTTACACCACACGCAATGATCATGTGGGTAAAACAATAGAAACCAGAACTTAAGAAGTGTGCCACCAGTCGGTTTTCACATACACCAGTAGCGGATGCAACATGAATGAGTGCCACACACCAGATAGTGACTTTCACACTGTAGATGTAGATCAAAGGCGCTGCAATTTGTGATGTTGCACTACGTGCGTTTCTTTTTTGTAGTCATCGCTTACAGCAATATAGTCCGATTGTAACTTGGGGACTCTGCTGACGCATTACCTTGATTGATTAAAATATGTATACAGGGTAGAATTGGAAGGAAAATCAGCATTGGCTGTATGTTGTTGTTTTATTGTCAGCAAAATCGATTTTTGGTCACTTAGTGACCATCCTCAGTGCTAGAAGTTAAAAATTTGCACATAACGATCAGAGAGTTTAAAACCGAAAATCACAACTACACCTGCGTATGTACATAACAGTTGGTAGGAACATACCTGCAATATACAATTGAAATTGATAGGCACTGGTGTCAAGCTATAACTACAAGCTTAGAGCGATCACATAAACTGAGTTCGCTGTTTAGATGTACCGGTACAGCAGACCTCGGTGTGACAGGGCTTGGGACGCCCTCTATGTGACATGTGTCACGTGAAGACTTAATATTACTGGTTTTGCAAGATATTAACACAAAATACCTCTAGTGCATTTGTGACTCAAGAAGTAATTCAAATTTAAAATGTAGGTAAAAAACATAGCAGACGAAGGGGGAAGGAAACAATTAAAATACACTGGCGTATTGTTTAAAAAAAAAACTTACAAAACGTAAGACAGATCGATAATAAGTTGTCAGAGTGCAGGACAAGTAAAATAGGATTTAAAGAAAAAGAATAATATCTGAATAACGTGAAATGAGATATAACACAGGTTTTTTTTTTTAAAAAAAGAACATAGTACCCAACATCTGGCGTGGGTAGTTAGAGGTACAACGTTCGCGATTTACGTAAACTGTTAATTAAGCCTAAGGACTCGAATATATAAAAATAGTAATAGTACGAAAATACCATTACGTAATAATTAAAATGCCGTGAAACACAATATTCATTATAAAAAATTTTGAAGGTGTAAACAAACAATTTTGTCATCATATTTAACCGACATAATGATGTACATCTCTTTTGTCCGTTTGGACAAGCTAACATTATTATTACAATGGTTATACGCTTCCGCATAAGCATTGGGTCAGAACCCATACATACATGACATCAAACATACACGGTTGCCTAATGTAAAACATAGTACCCACAATTTGGCGTGTGAAGTTAGAAGTATAGCGTTCTTGATTTACTTAAAATATTACGTTAAAACTGAGGAGTCAAATATAGAAGAAATAGTAACAGTACGAAATATCTCACTATGTGGTGCACACAACACGCCATGGAGCCGCCAATCAATGTGTACAGGGTGATTTGTTCCACCGTGTACGAACTCTTGGGACTGATCGATGAGAGGATACGGAACGAAAAAGGTCTAATGAACTTATGACCGGAAAGGCATGGTTTCCATGCTAGAGACCATTTATTCAATCATACCTTGTTGCAGAGTCTTCGCTCTAATACGTGCTGTACCATGCAGCCACAGTTACAGTATGTGCTGGAAATGGTTTCCATGTGCCTCAACGCATGCGTATACGCGCTGTAGCATGTTCTGTCTCACACTTCCACATTTGCCACACTGCCATCGAACAGTTTCACAGGCAGCATGAATACGCTGCTCGAGTGTCCACGTCTAGAATGGGATCTGTACACGATACGTCTGAGATGGCCCCTTAAACACAAATCACACGGGTTGAGATTCCGTGAACGAGCAGGCCAAGCAACTGGACTACATCATCCGACCCATCGACCGGGGAAGACGCTCTTTGGATGCATCCGGACGTGAAAGGTGATGTGGCATGGATCACCATCGCCGGCCGCGGTGGTCTAGCGGTTCTGGCGCTGCAGTTCGGAACCGCGGGACTGCTACGGTCGCAGGTTCGAATCCTGCCTCGGGCATGGGTGTGTGTGATGTCCTTAAGTTGGTTAGTTTTAAGTAGTTCTAAGTTCTAGGGGACTTATGACCTAAGATGTTGAGTTCCATAGTGCTCAGAGCCATTTGAACCATTTTTTGATCACCATCATCTAGCGCCGCATAGCCCATCCAATCATCAATGCCATTTCTTCCAACGAGGGAGGCAACGTAAAAGGAAGACTGGCCCGAAAATATGGCCACCAGTTATCCCGGCTGCATCGAAGCTGATGATTCACTGTCGTCCTACCATGGGGGTTCTACATTCTATCCCTCAGATGCCTGTTATGAAAGTTTGAAGACACCATTCCACATGAAGGCGGCCTCATCTCTGAGTAGGATGGATAACACAAATCCCGGAATCGTGGGTGGCTAGTAAAGAAACATTAAGAAAACTACTCCCTGTGTGGAAAATATGTCGCTAGTAAGCCCTGCACTCATTGTAAGTGATAAGGGTGGTGAAAATTGTCATGCAGATCGTTCCACACGGTCGTCTGACTTACCATGTACTGGCGAGCCAATTTCCTAATACTGGCACGGCGTTAACCTTCCAAATTAATCACATTTTCCTCGAAGTCTGGTGTACGAAAATTTCGGATACGTCCTTCATGATTTCCTGCCTCCTGAAACGACCGTGTCTCAGACAAACGGCGAAACGCTGTCTGCGAACGCTGAATTTGGAAATTTGTGGTAAGTTCCTGAATGCTGATGTCATCGGTCCCTAGGATTACACACTATGACGTCTAACTTAAACTAACTTACAGTGAGGACAACACACACACTCTTGACCGAGGGAAGACTTGACCCTCCGTCGGGGAGAGTCGCGCGAACCGTGACAAGGCGCCTGAGACCACGCGGCTACCATGAGCGCCAAACGTTGAATGCTGTGATAGTTGTTTGCGGGAAAGGGTCTCCTGATGCGACCTTGCTGCCCGCCGTGTGTTGCTATTTGCCTTCCTGTGAGTAGATAGCACGTCGGTAAGTTCTCGATCCGAATACGGAACTATTGCGTTCAGCGGTGTATCACATTCACTACGAGTCAGCAAGAGATGTGAATCGGACACAACATTACCAATTACTATGGCAGGAGGGGGCTCTAGGGTATGATGTATGAGGAACAGTACCACCGTCTAGCAGGAAACCATGCAGTTCCGTTCATTAGACATTTCTTGTTCCGAATCCTCTCATCGATCAGTCCCTAGACTTTGTACACGATGAAAAAAAAATCATCCTGCATAGGGTTATATCGGGTAGAAAGGTTGGATTACATATTCATACTACACATGGTTTTAATATCTTAGAGAGATTCCTTTGCTTTCAGTTCTCTCTTTTTTCCAATGTAACACTGTAGTTAAATGTAAACGGGAAATAGGTCTTTAAATCTGGTCTTTGACTGAAAGAGATATAGTGATAGCAGGAGAACAATGAAGAACATACAATTACTGCAACAATTACAATAATCTGCCATGAACCAGAAAATAAATTCATTGTAAATTATTATAATACCTGCATAATTCTAGATACGTCCAATTTTCAGACCACTGAAAAGTTGTGTGAATAGAGTCTAAAAGGTTTCGAAAACCTTTGGCCAAACTTCACGGGAAAAGCGCAGATAAGCACAAGGTCGATAAAAGCTGTGGAATATGTAAATATTCCTTACGTTAATGAAATGTCTATGGAGAACTATAATATAAGTGAATTTTTTTATGTTACTGCATCTGTCTCTCTGGTAACAGAAAAGATCGATAGATGCAACACCTAATATGAAGTATTTAATGGTGTAGTACGCAATAGTTTGATATGAGTAAGCATGGCTGGAAGAATCTATCGACTGTCCGAGACGTCAAAAAATTAATGCTCAACTAAATAAAAAATTTTCAATGCATAGTGGTGCATATATTGTTGTGGAAACCTTTAAATTCTAGAATTTAATACTGTTGAAATTTAATGAAGTTAGTTTGAAAGCTTTTAATTTAATTATTACTTTCAACACAATATGCAACTCTCCACTACTAGTGACTGCAAAGCAGATGTGGCCATCACAAAAGCATGTGTTGATACAAACTTTTCGGAGCAGAGTGACGTGACAGCTGAAGGCGTGTTGTTTTCCGTAGACGCAACTGATTCGATGCGAAGGAAGTTAACTGAATGGTTCAAATGGCTCTGAGCACTATGGAACTTAACTTCTGAGGTCATCAGTCCCCTGGAACTCAGAACTACTTAAACCTAACTGACCTACGAACATCACACACATCCATGACCGAGGCACGGTTCCAACCTGCGACCGTAGCGGTCGTGCGGCTCCAGACTGTAGCGCCTAGAACCGATCGGCCAATCCGGCCGGCAGGAAGTTAACTATCACAGCATGCGTGGGAATATATCAGTATTCAGTGGGCGAAACTGCAAGTGAAATGTCTCTTACATTTGGCCGAACCTGTTTTCACAGCCTAAAAATCCCTAAGCGATGGAAGTTCAGACGACTTCCAACGTCGACTTTTCTTTGTTTCCTCTCAAACATTCAGCCGTCGACAACCATCCGCCAGTCGTTATGTGGCAGGCTAATTAACTGTTCTCATTGTCCACAACACAGTACGAGCAGTATGACTCGTTATAAAATGAAGTGGGAGAACCTGTCAGCTTTGGATATTTACATCTTTGTTAGCGTGTTTTCATTTGTGCTCGAAGGCCACATGCAACTCCTTTAGCGTTTCCGCCAGAGACGATTCCTGCGTTACATGACTCGGAAAGAACGAGCGGTAGACCTCATTCGCCAAGATGATAATGTTCTCTCACTCGTAACAGTTAGCTTTATCAGCGAGGAGCACACAGGCGCTAAAACAAAGTGGGTGCCTGAAGTTTACTTCATTGAGTACCATAGACACTCAGACACTTAGCAGTTCCTCTCCCTCTTCACCAAAAATGTAAAAAGTTCTGTGCTGGTAATAATGGATACCGGTGTAGGCAGGGGTCCACAACTACAGTTACACGTGAAAAATTATTTCATTAAGTGTGTTCCGCCGATAAGTGATTTTTGTACTCCTCTATTTCAAGGAAGTAATATCTGCCATCTGTTCCCTAATACCCGCAAGTTTTATGCTACTCGAGCCTTAGTACACGACACCCTTTTGAGCCACCAGGTGCAATATCAGGTTAACACCGCACTTTGTTCGAGTATATGCCTTTTGTTAAGGCTCTGTCTTTAAATCCACTGTGTAGGAATCAGCATCCGTTTCGAAAAAGACGAGCGTGTGAAACCCAGCTCGCGCTATTCGTCCACGAGACTCAGAGGGCCATAGAAACGGGTTCACAGGTAGATGCCGTGTTTCTTGACTTCCGCAAGGCGTTCGATAGAGTTCCCCACAGTCGTTTAATGAACAAAGTAAGAGCATACGGACTATCAGACCAATTGTGGGATTGGATTGAGGAGTTCCTAGATAACAGAACGCAGCATGTCAATCTCAGTGGAGAGAAGTCTTCCGAAGTAAGTGTGATTTCAGGTGTGCCACAGGGGAGTGTCATGGGACCCTTTCTGTTCACAATGTACATAAATGACCTGGTGGATGACATCGGAAGTTCACTGAGGCTTTTTGCAGATGATGCTGTGGTGTATCGAGAGGTTGTAACAATGGAAAATTGTACAGAAATGCAGGAGGATCTGCAGCGAATTGACGCATGGTGCAGGGAATGGCAATTGAATCTCAATGTAGACAAGTGTAATGTGCTGCGAATACATAGAAAGATAGATCCCTTATCATTTAGCTACAAAATAGCAGGTCAGCAACTGGAAGCAGTCAATTCCATAAATTATCTGGGAGTACGCATTAGGAGAGATTTAAAATGGAATGATCATATAAAGTTGATCGTCGGTAAAGCAGATGCCAGACTGAGATTCATTGGAAGAATCCTAAGGAAATGCAATCCGAAAACAAAGGAAGTAGGTTACAGTACACTCATTCGCCCGCTGCTTGAATACTGCTCAGAGGTGTGGGATCCGTACCAGATAGGGTTGATAGAAGAGATAGAGAAGATCCAACGGAGAACAGCGCGCTTCGTTACAGGATCATTTAGTAATCGCGAAAGCGTTACGGGGATGATAGATAAACTCCAGTGTAAGCCTCTACAGGAGAGACGGTCAGTAGCTCGGTACGGGCTTTTGTTAACGTTTCGAGAACATACCTTCACCGAAGAGACCAGCTTAATATTGCTCTCTCCTACGTATATCTCGCGAAGAGACCATGAGGATAAAATCAGAGAGATTAGAGCCCACACAGAAGCATACAGACAATCCTTACTTCCACGAACAATACGAGACTGGAATAGAAGGGAGAACCGATAGAGGTACTCAGGGTAACCTCCGCCACACACCGTCAGGTGGCTTGCGGAGTATGGATGTAGATGCAGATGTAGAATATCTTCTTAATCAGTTAACGTAAACGAGTAATAACTCGTTACCAATAACAATATTGTATAGGAATCCTCAATAAGCAGGACTCTCTCCTTTGGTTTATGTTGAGTTAATGTATGGAGTACTCCTACTTACGAGCTTCTGCGGCTTTGCTACTGACTGTAAATGTCTCACATCTCTTACATTGTCTCATCCGATCAAGTATGTCTGTTACTTCCCTGAATGTGGAAAATCATTCCTTCCAGAACGATATCCTTTGCAACAAGAAAATTCCTTTTTAGACTTATTTTGCCCAAAAGTGCTCCCTCACACGCAGTACAAGGGTTCCGACATGTCTCTGCTGCCTTCACTCCTCCACTAAACGCAAAGCGAATACTGTATCGCAAATCTTAGGCCTTTTCCCATTTGTGGCTCTTTTTATAGCTGTTGAACAACGTTCGTAAGTTTTCAGCATTTGAAATCCAAGATACACTACTGGCCATTAAAATTGCTACACCAAGAAGCATTGCAGATGATAAACATGTATTCATTGGGGAAGTATATTATAGTAGCACTGACATGTGATTTCATTTTCATGCAATTTGGGTGCATAGATCCTGAAAAATCAGTACCCAGAACAACCACCTTGGCCGTAATAACGGCCTTGATACGCCTGGGCGTGGAGTCAAACAGAACTAGGATGGCGTGTACAGGTACAGCTACCCATCCAGATTCAACACGATACCACAGTTCATCGAGAGTAGTGACTGGCGTATTGTGACGTGCCAGTTGCTCGGCGACCATTCACCACACGTTTTCAACGTGTGAGAGATCTGGAGAATGTGCTGGCCAGGGCAGCAGTCGAACATTTTCTGTATCCAGAAAGGCCCGTAAAGGACCTGCAACATGCGGTCGTGCATTATCCTGCTGAAATGTAGGGTTTCGCAGGGATCGAATGAAGGGTAGAGCCACGAGTCGTAACACATCTGAAATTTAACGTCCACTGTTCAAAGTATCGTCAATGCGAACAAGTGGTGACTGAGACGTGTAACCAATGGCACAACATACCATCACGCCGCGTGGTACGCCAGTATGGCGATGGCGAATACACGCTTCCAATGTGCGTTCACCGTGATGTCACCAAACGCGGATGTGACCATCATGATACTGTAAGCAGAACCTGAATTCATCTGAAACAATGTTGTTTTGCCACTCATATACCTAGGTTGGTCGTTGAGTACATCATCGCACGCGCTTCTATCCGTGATGCAGAGTCAAGGAAACCTGCAGCGATGGTCTCCGAGCTGTTAGTCCATGCTGCTGCAAACGTCGTCGAACTGTTCGTGCAGATGGTTCTTGTCTTGCAAACGTCCCCATTTGTTGACTCAGGGATCGAGACGTGGCTTTACGATCCGTTACAGCCACGCGGATAAGATGCCTGTCATCTCGACTGCTACTAATATGAGGCTGTTGGGATCCAGCACCCTCCTGAACCCTCCTCGACCAACGAGAGCAGCAATGTCGCGATACGATAAACCGCAGTCGCGATAGGCTACAATCCGACCTTCATCAACGTCCGAGTACTGATGCTACACATTTCTCCTCCTTACACGAGGCATCACAACAAGGTTTCACCAGGCAACGCCGGTCAACTGCTGTTTGTGTATGAGAAATCGGTTGGAAACGTTCCTCATGACTGCACGTTGTAGGCCAAGGCGCCAACCTTGTGTGAAAGCTCTGAAAAGGTAATCATTTGCATATCACAGCATCGTCTTCCTGTCGGTTGAATTTGGCGTCTGTAGCACGTCATCTTCGTGGTGTAGCAACTTTAATGGCCAGTAGTGTGAATACTAGAACTCCAAATTAAGTCACGTGATAAATACACTTACAGATACAAGCCACGCACAACTTGTCGGACGGGTCTGATGTCAGGCGGCGGGTGACGTATGGAAGGTAGCACATGGCTGCTGTAGTGTGCCGGCCAGTGTGGCCGTGCGGTTTCTAAGCGATTCAGTTTGGAACCGCGTGACCACTACGGTCGCAGGTTCGAATCCTGCCTCGGGCATGGATGTGTGTGATGTCTTTAGGTTAGTTATGTTTAAGTAGTTCTAAGTTCTAGAGGATTGATGACCTCAGATGTTAAGTCCCGTAGTGCTCAGAGCCATTTTGCTGTAGTGCGAAATGTCTCTGGAGCATTTTCAGGCCGCCACGAGATATTTGGCGGAATTTCTTGTAAAAGATTTTGCTGTTACCGGTGTGTCAGAAAGCGATGTGAATTATCTTTGAAGTTCCGTCAGTCTGAAAACATCAGCAGAAACCCGAAATGCGACTAAAAAAATGAAGTGAACTATAACCGGCGACTCCATATCTACATTGTAGGACGTTTATCACTACAACACGAGCAAACATGAAACGAAACAATGACAGCATTTTCTGTGTGCATTTATGCATCCTACAGTGTTGCCAGATCGTGCATATGGCCAGACGTAGAATTCCGTGGGGTGGCATTAGCCTCGGACAGTTTCTGCGGCAACTAGTTGTCGGTTAGGTTGTTGTCCAAGACTGTTCATCTACTTGCGAATCACCCTGAAGTAAACTGTACAGTGCCCTTTTCATTCCGCCTCGTATCACTGGCCGACGACAAAAATCTTTAATATTCGAAGTCGCATTTGATATTTTTTTAATATTCTAAATGTGTCACACTCACAAAAATAGCCGCTTAATCCACCATTTTTCACACTGAAACTTATTTTTAACAACTGCATTTAGTTGTACGTCAGAGACTAACTTTCGCGTCATGACGGGAGGCCAAATAACTTTTACTTATTTCTGCACCACACTGGAATGACACAGACACATTATACTATTTTTCAGCACGCTCACTAAGTCTCTCTATTCAACAGTCGGAATTTTCTAACCATTGTTCCACTCCTCGCCAATAGAAAGGGAAGGAAGGATGACTGGTTTGGCACCCCGTCGATATCGAGTTCCAAAAAGATGGAGCACGAGCTCAGATTCTATCAAGGATGAGGAAAGAAATCGACCGCGCCCTTCCAAAGGAACCATCCCAGCATTTGCGTGGTGCGATTAACGAAAATTTCGGAAATCATAAATCTGAACTGCTGGACTCTGGTCTGAACCGTCGTCCTCCGGATGCGAGTCCAGTGTGCTAACAACTGCACCATCTCGCTCGTTTTCGCCAGTAAAATTTCTCTCCTTTGGCTAAGAACTTTCCGGGAGCCACTGTGTCAACGTGTTCATTGTCGGAAAGTATTTTTCTCTCCCAGATGTTCTTTCACTTGTCAAATAGTTGGAAAATGTGTGGTGCAAGATTAGCATCATCCACATCTGTGCGGCCTTGGTCAAAAATGGATCAAATGGCTCTAAACACTATGGGACGTAGCTTCTGAGGTCATCAGCCCCCAGACCTTAGAACTACTTCAACGTAACTAACCTAAGGACATCACACACATCCATGCCCGAGGCAAGATTCGAACCTCCGGTAGCGCGGTTCCAGACTGTAGCGCCCAGAACCGCTCGGCCACACCCACCGGCCTTGGTCAAAATGTTGGAAACTTTTCACTACGACTGTGCGAGAGAACGCATTTGGTAAATAAACGGCCAGAATTTCGTGTTGAACATGTGTGCCATTTGGATGTTTTGCGCAGAAGTATCGAACTGTTCCACGTACTGTAGCTATAGAGTACGTTCCCAGTCGCCTCACCATTTCAGTCGCTCACCGTGGTGCACCTTTTATGCGTACACCAGCAGAAATGTGTCTAAAAGAAACCCAGAACACCTTATCTCCAAAAATGGCTCTGAGCACTATGGGACTCAACTTCTGAGGTCATTAGTCCCTTAGAACTTATAACTAGTTAAACCTAACTAACCTAAGGACAGGACACACATCCATGGCCGAGGCAGGATTCGAACCTGCTACCGCAGCGGTCTCGCGGTTCCAGACTGCAGCGCCTAGAACCGCACGGCCACTTCGGCCGGCGCACCTTATCTGCGCTGACAATGCCGTTCTGTCTGGGCAATGTTTTAGCGTGGCACGACTCCTGTAATTTACTTCCTAACTCCCTTAATAATTTAACCCTGCCAGATAGTTCCTCATTTGTCAGAAGCTATGCACAGAGAAGGCATAAATGTTGGACTTACCATCTGAATCAAAACTGATTGTGGGTCAGAGGAAGGCGTCGTTTTATTCGGGGAGGTTATTGGTAAGTTCTTAGGAGAAAATAGAACGCTTTCTATGTTTCCGTTGCAGTCAACTTGCTAAAATGGTTCAGAAAAATTAGGATGTTGCGTAAGTGTCAGGATTTTCTGTTTGAAGAGTAACCTTGAAGTTTTGCATAAAAATTGGGTGATGTTACCGAGGGACAAGGGGGTGCATGTTTCGTAGCAAAAAGTGATGGAAAGACGGCATCATCTCCACTGTAATACGAAATGCTGAGGATTTGCTGTTGGCCAGTTTCTCGAAATGCATAACAGGAAGTTCATCTGAGAAAAAGTTCCCTTAACGAGGATGCCAAAGAGAAATATAAGCAAATGGACATATGATTTCATTCTAATGAAAAAGAGTTTTTATGTTTCCACTTTACTGAACCTTTCATTAATTTAATACAATAAAATTACTTATCATTACGTTTACTTATACTTTAGTTATTTCTTTAGAGAGGAAGGGGTCAAAGGATACTCTGTGGTGAATTACACTTAGTAAGGTATTAGAAGCAGGATCTCACTAGGTGTAAGGAGCCTTACTTTGAGTGTCTGTCAATTAGGATTTATCGCGTACATAGTCAAAACCCGATTTATGCCTAATAAGGAAGAAGCCACTCACACACGGCACTTGTTTGCGATTTATGTAAATCAAGTCGATTGGCTGTATCCTCGCGTTGTCGTTTGAGACAGATACAATGAACTAGTCGGGCATTTCCCAGACGAGTGTGCTCAGCTGACATATGCAACCGACGGACTGTCGCTAAACTGGTGGGAAGTCTGTATCAAGGCATCGAGATCGCTCTCTCCCTGACTTTCACATTCGTGCAAGGAATATTCATAATTTTTGGTAGCAGTATTTTCTACTATTGCATCTGCTTGCTGCATTTCAGCTGACGTAGCAAATTTTGTGGTTCAAAAGTTGAGACTGTTTCAAAACAGATGAAACGATAAAGTATATATAGTTTAACTGCTTCACCAAAAGTATGTCTTACAGAAATGTTCCCTTTCACACCACACTCACGCTAGTGGAAGAATTACAGGAACAGCACCGTATTTGGTCTCCTCCAATAGAAGTAAAGTTCCGAAGTTTGGAAAGATTACATATTTAACATCGATAGCAAGATAAGCTGTTGGACATATAGCTGTTACTGCTTCAAGTTAAACCATTTTTAAAAGTACCAGGTGTGAACGAAAGGCCAGGGCCTTTGCTGATATTTAATCCTGGCATTTCAGAACAAAGTTGAACCAATTTTAGTGATTGCTTGTGAAACAACAAAAGTCATAATTATGATTCAAAAATCTATTCGCTTACCTTCAGGAAGGATTAAAGGAAACGTCAGACAATGGACATGAGACTTAAGAAGACTCCATACAAATATATAGGATGATTAGTAGTGTGATAGACCCAGTATTTAGACTGATGAAACCTTGCAGATGACTGACGAAGGCCTGAGATCCTATCGGCGATTGACTATTACTGGCTTGACTGAGGAATTACTCACCTATGACGCATCACTAGTTACACAACTATCACCAACGAATTCGTACGTCAGAAACTATGTGCTGGGAGAGTGCGGAAAATACAGACCGACACGAAGACTACGTATAATAGTCAGTATTTCCGCTGGCAAACTTTCGATGATCAACCTTGCAGTCTGTACCTCGCATCCAGAAATATTGCTTTCTCTGTTACCTGATGAAAGAAACGTTTGAAGATCTGAAGATGTCAAGACTGCCTTTATCAACTGGCACAATTCTGTTTTGGAGAACTTCTATATAGAGTGGGGGACTAATATATTACAGCGTTAATACAAGAGCTTTTAAGTGAACAGCAATGAATTGGAAAAATGAAGTAGATCTGTGGGAAACTAAATCGCCTATAAAATCAGTTCATAGCGAATATAACTTTTTATGACCGAACAGCCCTTACTTTCCGAATACGTTTCGTAGGTTTGTGTATGTATGAATATTACCAAGCTGTTGTGTGCAGTTTGATAAGTGGAGTATTATACGCTCATTTGTGCTTATATTTAAGAACTTCTCCTGGAGGAACGTATTTTATGATGCTAGACGTTGTTTCCACTCTGTAAAACATTATTCGTTAGCTGGCATAACTTTTATAGGTACTTTGTGGTCGGCTTCAGTGCCCGAATGAACGCTCATAAATTTTGTAGTACATTAAATAGACCCACAAAGTTCAGATTTAATACACTTCGAAGTCGTGAGCCACATTCAAGAACAGGTGAGCGAAGACAGTTCCTTTCTTTCACTGATTTCCTTTCTTTGTGACCTCATAAACATGTGGTTGCGTGCACTTCTACGAGCACAGAGAATTTAAGGAATGAGTTGCATGTAACTGATGAGACATCAATGAAGAAACCAAACAGTCGCAACTGTTTAATCATGTTATGACTCATAATCAATTTCAGTGGTACGAACATTATAGAATCTCTCAAGCTGTATGTCCCTATGCCATTTTCCGTTTCAGTAAAATATTGCCATTACTACGTTAACGTTCTTTAAGGATGTAATGACAACAAGTTTCCATACAATTAGAAGTCAAACTAATTCTCTTAAGATTATTTCTAAGTTTTTTCACCGTGCTTTAAGGGCAACAGTCCCTCATGGTTTTAGCTAGGTTGACAACTTAGTTCACACAATGTTTCTTCATCTCTTCGAAATTAATCATGCGGCAGAGTCTAAATTTCTTGGATGTTCGTTCAGATCATGTAAATAGGGTAAATGTTTTAATCCAGTATGACAATAGATTATTGGAAATTAATTCAATACATTTTACCAAAAGAGCTCTACTGTGATTCCAAAGAATAATCTCCTTAATAATGACTTCTTGATCACTGAAACTGAAATGAATCAGTATTTTACTTATCACCATCAACATCCTTTTCACGAATTCGTTCTGCCAAATGTTACCGTACAGGTTTTTGTCTCTCAGCAACTTGCTTGGTTAGGTTTTTGTTAGTGTATCTGCCATTTTGTGTTGCACGCTCCGTTGTATTTTCGATTCCGGCGTTCGTCTTAGTAGTCAAATCAGCTTCTATACGACTGCCGTAATATTTAAACCTATCTTTTACTTTTCTCTAAATTTTTCACATTTGAATCCAAGATTGGACTAATGTTTCTAGTTGAATGAATATTTTCTGTTTAGATTGCTCAAGAGGTTTTTTACGTTTAGCATATTTTGGCTTGGATAACTACAAGCACGGAACATTTAACCGCATCTGCGTGTCAGTTACTTGTACCGTTCCTCTGCGACAAGATGCGATAGCTCAATTTATTTGGGTTTCATGATTCATGTCTCACTATAAATGAGCAGATTTGTTTTCCTTTTTTCAGAATTATGCGGATTATGGTATACCGTTTGTTAGACAAATAAGATTGCTTTACGCTAATGCATGTTTTACCCATTTGTGGCCCACACATGAAACGCGTCTTCATGAATAAGGGTTACGATGGGATTGCAGAAGGCGGCTTTCTCTGTTTAAAATAGCTATCGCTGTCTGCACTGTGCATGACGTGCAGGAATGAGGGTGGTCGGCTTCTGCTATTATCACGGCTCACTTGAATAATGATAAGGTTATATCTGGCTCGACCATGAGAGCTACACGGACACATAATGCTCGATTGCCGCACCGCAGGTGGAGTGGTGTAATGAGAGACTTCTGTTGCTGTATGTGTCACTGAATTCCGTGTGGGAGGTTATTTCATAGCCTTTGTCGGGAACACTGAACAAGAGGTGCATTCTAAAGTACTGTATAAGTGAGGCACTGTAATACCATAGCGCACGCCGTTTGGACGTGAATAAATGTGACACATAGGCGAAAATCACAGATATATACCATGCGTGACTTCAGATGCAACATTTAAAAGAATATGACCTGCATTTCATTAAAAGATACGAGGCAGAGGAAAATTTCGTGCAGTATATTTAACTTCCAGCTCTTTAAATTCGCATATGTTCCAGGCCATCACCAGACTTTAGAAAACTGTTGATCCATTCACAATTAATAAAATGTTCCGAGCCATTATGCAGCGGTCAAATGGATGTCATTATACAGCGGCCAAATGGATGTCACCGGAAAACCCAGCGTTTCGTCCCCATCTGTGAAGGACATTATCAAGGGGGATCGTAGGTACTTTGGATGTCCGATTAACACCGTGGCTCACTATTGGCTACAGCAAAATTCCACTTTCACATGCTTCCGCACCGTTGCCTAACGTCACATGTTTTGAATGCGCGAGCGCAATTGTCCGTTGTCCACTTCCGTCGTCCGCTGTTGCTGTCCCATCATGGTTGAAGACCGGTGCACTTCTTCTTTACCACTGGAATCCAGACTTCACGCCATACTCCTTCCTACTGAAATTACTGGGGTGTTTTACAATCTCTATGGCTCCTCTGTATAACCTTTCATTGTATCCGCTTGTGGCTGCAAGTACCTGAGTCTTATCGAAATGAATTTGGTGGTGTTCCGGCTACAAAACATGTTCCGCAACAGCTGATTCACGACCTCATTTCTTCTGCAATTGCCCTTATGCACTTCTAGTTCGTTTTTTGACCGATCTTTTTGTAGTAACCACGTACACCTCCCCATAACTACAACGAATTCCTGCTTCTTTCAGCGGTTGGCGAGCATCCTTGGCCTATTTTAGGTGACCTTGTATATTTCTGGTGGGTTTGTATATTAATACGATGTACCGCTTTTTCAAGATATTTCCTATGCGGTCAGTAATGTCCTTAATGAAAGGCATGAAAACTTTCGATTTCATCTGCTCTTGAGTATCGGTATGATTTCCACGGTGTGGTCGCTACGCCCTTTTCACCTCAGCGAACGAACAACCATTCTTGGGCAATGTATTGGTGACATGTTTTACTTTTGCGTCAAACAACTCTGGTTCTCAGATTTTCCTTCCTCTGTCTGCCAACGTTTCTATTACGCGTCGCTTCTGTTTTGGATGGTGGTTCGAATCCCGGTGAAGATAACGGTCTATATGCTTGTGTTTCCAGTAAACCGCGAGGCCTAATGTAGCATCCTCTTTCTTAATGGGGACGAAATGTTTCATTTTATGGTGTAATCCACTCGATCACGGCATAATAGCACGGAACATTTTATTAACTGTGACATTTCTGACACTGAAAGTTTACATTTTACAATGTTTATCCGATTTCACATCGCTATTTTAGGAAATAATGAAATTTCTTGGAATATGTAAATACGTTTGTGACTACATCAACATGTTCGGAGGAAACAGGATACGCCGTTATAAACCATGGAGAGTTATCCGCAGATATAGAAGTCCGTGTTTTACGGTAATAACCGAGCGATTAATATTAGATTCAGTCTCATGCTTTTTCACAGATTGTTCATTTATGTATGAAGAAACTCTGTCTTTTTTTCTTTATTGTCATTTTAAACCTTAACAAAAGGTAGGCTGGTAGCGGCCTAGCCACACCACTCTTCAGTCACAGAAAGAAACATACAAGAAACATGAAGACATAAAAACAGATGTACATGTAGGATAAAAACAGGTGACAGACAAATGAAAGAGGGATGAAGTCGTTCACGGAAGGCACTGGTCGCACAGGGAAGTTTCGCTTAGTGCACAAACGTAGAAAGACGGTTGAACACCTGAATGTAGGAGCACTGACGAAGAAACACCTTTGCACTAAGACCTAGAGTAATACTAACACAATGACGGCGATCTTTGGCGCAGTAGAAACAAACTGTTGCTCGAAAAAAGGTGGTGACTGCCACAGGGAAATACGGGATGGTAGGACGGAGGGAGGGAGGGAAAGGATTCCAAGTGGTGAGAAGATGGGAGGGAGAGGGGTGAGGTTATGGGGGGGGTGGAAGCCCGGGGAGGGGGGAGGAGAAGAAGAGAGGAGGGAGGAAGTGAGGAGGGAGACGAAAGAGAGTACTCTGGAGGAAAAACACAGGATGAGGAAGGTGAGGGTTAAATCCTGTAGGAGGGGTAGATGGAGGGGACGAGGGCATCATCCGGGAGGGAATGTTGGCGAAAGCCACCTTGGGCAAGGGTATGGAGTGTGGTAAGAGGGAGAGCCATTGGAATGCAAGTGTACAGACGTGGAAGCCGACAGGGTTGGGAAAGGTTGGAAGACACAAGTGGATAGGGGGGATCAAGTTTACGGGAGGTGTGAAGGATCCAGATCCGTTCAAGGAAGAGGAGGAGATGTGGGAAAGGAATTAAATCGTAGAGGATCTGCGTAGGGGATGGGAGGCAGATGCGATTGGCGAGGCGGGGTGCATGGCATTCCAGGGTTTGAAGGGACTTGTAGAAGGTAGGACGGGCGGAGATCCAGGCAGGATGGGCATAAAGAGGAAGGGGCAGATGAGAGATTTATAGCTGAGGACGATTGTGGAGGGATCCAGACCCCATGTGCTGCCAGAAAGGAGCTTAAGGAGGAGGAGTCGGGAGTGTAGTTAGGCTTGGATGGTCCAGGGATAGGGGGTCCAGGAGAGATGATGGTCAAGGGTGACACAAAGGTACTTGAGGGTAGGGGTGAGGTTGATACGGCAACTGTAGACAGTGAGATAAAAATCTAGGAGATAGAAGGAAGAGCTGGTTTTGCCTACAATGATCGCCTGAGTTTTGGAAGGATTGACCTAGAGCAGCCACTGGTTACACCAATCAGTGAACCAGTCAAGATGGGATTGAAGAATGAGCTGAGAGCGTTGCAGGGTGGGGTGAGGGCAAGGAAGGTGGTGTCATCAGCATATAGGAGAAGGTGTAAGTGGGGTGGAGGTGGTGACATGTCAATTGTGTAAAGAAATTATAGAAGAGTGGAGAGTATGGAACCTTGGGGCACACCCACGGAGGGGTGGAAGGTGTAGGAATCCGCGTGGTGATTGGTGACATAGGAAGGATGGTGAGAAAGGAAGGAGTCGATCAGACAGATGTAATTAATAGGAAGGGCGAAGGTTTCGAATTTGAAATGGAGACCGGAACGCCATACACTGTCGTAGGCACGCTCAAGGTCAAGAGGGAGGAAGATGGTGGAGTGATGGGAAATTAGTTGTTCAGAGAGGAGGTGAGTGAGGTGAAGGAGAAGATCATTGGCATAGAAAGATGGCTGAAAGCTACATTGGGTAGAGGGAAGGAGGCGGTGCTGGTGGAGGTGCTAGTGGATGCTGAAAACCGAGTTAAGGTTGATGCGACAGTAGGAGGAGACAGCAGATGGCGGTTTGTTGGGTTTGAGGAACATCAGGATCTGGGAGGTTTTCCACAGGTAGAAGCTGGTGGACAAGACTACACTGTATACAGTGACCAGTGTGGAGAGGAAGGAGGTGGGAACCGAGCGAGGTGGCGCAGTGGTTAGACACTGGACTCGCATTCGGAAGGACGACGGTTCAATCCCGCGTCCGGCCATCCTGATTTAGGTTTCCCGTGATTTCCCTAAATCACTCCAGGCAAATGCCGGGATAGTTCCTCTGAAAGGGCATGGCCGACTTCCTTCCCTAATCCGATGAGACCGATGACCACGCTGTCTGATCTCCTTCCCCAAACCAACCAACAAGGAGGTGGGAGATTCATGGAGGTGATGCTACTCAACACAGTCATGACCGGCTGCGGTGTTGTGTTTCGTGCATAGTGTAGCTATAATATCTTGAGTGGTGATTGGGGTGTTGAGTTCAGTGTGTGTTAAGTTGTCCAAGAACTGGAAGATAGGAGCGAATGGAGGGGCAGAACGTCAGTTCGATCATGGACATCAGGGAAGAGGGAGTAATCGAACTGGGGATCATCGGGAATGGTAACGATATAAGAAAGGCAATTAACCTCAGCAGAAGGGTGAGAGGAAGCTTGGGGGTTAGGTGCGACCGGGAGATGGCAGGAAGTGGCAGGTCCTGGCGTCGGCATGAGCCGTGGCTCTGTGGGCGACCACCATGGCGGGAGCCGCAGTAATGGACGGAACAGCGTGGGGGAGTGGAGGGGAGGGACCAGGAATGGAGAAGGGGGTTTGTGGACAGGGAGCAGGGGCCAGGGCGATGAATGGCACAGAGTGGGAAGGGTGAGAAGCGGGGCGATGGATTTGGGGGGGGGGGGGACGACTGGGCGCACCATGTAATCGTGGTGGCGGTGGTAGACGGGGAGGTATACACGATGGGTGTGGTGGTTGCGGCGGCGGTAGGGTTAGTCATGATGAAGGGGAAGAAGGGAAACATAACAGGGGGGGGGGGGGGCGGAAATAGGACGATGACAACGACGAATCACACACGACAGAGAAGACGAAGATGAAGACGAGGATGGTGGCCGGGACACAAGCCCCACTCTGTTGCTGCAGATGGGACAGCGGTTAAAGGGGGAAGATACACCGCCGGGCGTGGCGATGGGCCGGACTCAGTAAGCTGTTGCCACTGCAGACGCTAGCGCCGCCGCTGGGCTGCTGGAACTGGCTGGAACCTGTTGGGCTGCTGAAACCCACTGGACTACTTGAAGCTGCTGGAATTGGAACTGGCGTCGCTGCTAGGCCGCTGGGTGAGACTGCTGCAGCATCTGCTGCAATTCCTAACTCTTCAACAATTGCACGCAACAGTTCTTGAAGGGCGCAACTCTTTCGACTTCCACCGAAGATGAAACTCTATCAAGCGTACTTTCTTTATAGTATTCAGGTAGAGCTCTATAAAATTTTAGTTTCGTAGAAGAGCAGCAACTAATAGTTAATACAGAACAGTGCGAAGTTGTACTCTTCACGAAACATGTACTTTTACAGTACTTTTACCTACGGATTAATCCGTCAAGACTAGGATCAGTTAAGCCATACAGATAATTAGGAATAGGAGCGTGAAGAGATGGAGCGAAGATCGACGACATAGGATTGAATGTACACAGTCTAATCTAAAGTGTCTGGACGTCCGCATGTAGTGCTGAGTTGATCACTAGATGTCACGAGAGGTGATCCCGTCAGTACAAAAGGAGGCGCGCGAGTGCTGTGTTGTCGCCGGAGAAGCAGTAGCAGCAAAATGAGTCGCTTAGCACAGCTCAGTGGTTTCGATCGTGGACTTGTCACTGGCTGTCACTTCAGTAGCATATCCTTCAGGGACATTACATCTCTTCTAACACTTCGTAAGCTGACTGTTCGAGATGACACACCGAAACGCAAAATCGAAGGAAAAACCACAGCTCTGCAGACCTCACTCAGATATTGACCGAGAGGGACCATTGAAATTTGCGGAGGATGGTTGTAAAAGCTCACATGATTACAGAGGAATAGTCCACCGTAAATTCTAAATTGCTACTACCACTTCAGCTAGCGGATTGGCTATGTCTACAGAGTTAAAAAGAGTATGATACAATCATCGACTAACCCATCACGAGCCACACATTTCTTTATTAAATACTAAGTGACGCTCCAGGCGGTGTAAAGGCACGCAACTTGACAGTGGATGACTGGAAACGAGTTCTGGGAATGATTAATCTCACTAAGCATTATGGCAATCGAATACAAGAGTTTGGGTTTTTCAAATGCACGCAGAACGGTACACTGTGTAACGTGTTGCACCAATGGTGAAGTAACGGAGGACGTGGTGTTACAGAAAGGAAGTGTTTTTCATGGTTAGGGTATGGTCCACCTTTTGTGCTTAAGAAAATGCTTCTTGCGGAAGGATGTAAACACACTTCACGGCATTGTGTACCGCTTACAGCACAGGGACAGTTCGAAGACAATGACTGTATTTGTATGACAGCGCACACTGTCACAAAGCATCATCTACGAGGCAGATAACTGTCGGGCTACGATTCACTGAAAGCATCCTAGGAAGTGACAGTTCCTCACATACTGGATACATCGAATATTTGCAAAGTAATGTGGTCCGAATGTATAGATGCTTGTTTGTCTAGTTAGAGAGTGTTGGAACTTCTCCAGTGTTGTATGGTTAAAGTAAGATAGTGTACGTCTTACGAGAGTCAGCTCAAACGAGGTGCATTCAAGTTCTAAGGACTCCGATTTTTTTTTCCGGACTGGAAAGAGATAGAAACATGTGCATTGTTTTAAAATGAGGCCGCGTTCATTGTCAATATGTCCCAGAGATTGCAGCACCATACCGCAGATGGAATTTTACCGCCAGCGGCGAGAATGATAACTGTTTTAAATACTTAAAATGGCGACGTTTTCCTTATTTGAACAGCTCGCAATCAATTGTTTTCTGAATTTGCGTGGTGTGAAACCAACTAAAATTCATCAACAGTTGAAGGAGACATGTGGTGATGAAGTTATGGATGTGTCGAAAGTGCGTTCATGGGTGCGACAGTTTAATGAAGGCAGATCATCGTGTGACAACAAACCGAAACAACCTTGGGCTCGCACAATCCGGTCTGACGACATGATCGAGAGAGTGGAGAGAATTGTTTTGGGGGCTCGCGGAATGACTGTTGAACAGATCGCCTCCAGAGTTGGCATTTCTTTGGGTTCTGTGCACACAATCCTGCATGGCATGACGACCAGAAAATGCGAAAAGTGTCATCCAGGTGGGTGCCACGAATGCTGACAGACGACCACATGGCTGCCCGTGTGGCATGTTGCCAAGCAATGTTGATGCGCAACGACAGCATGAATGGGACTTTCTTTTCGTCGGTTCTGACAATGGATGAGACGTGGATGCCATTTTTCAATCCAGAAACAAATCACCAATCAGCTCAATGGAAGCACACAGATTCACCGCCACCAAAAAAATTTCGGGTAACCGCAAGTGCTGATAAAATGATGGTGTCCATGTTCTGGGACAGCGAGGGCGTAATCCTTACCCATTGCGCTCCAAAGGGCCCTACGGTAACAGGTGCATCCTACGAAAGTGTTTTGAAGAACAAATTCCTTCCTGCACTGCAAAAAAAAAAACGTCCGGGGAGGGCTGCGCGTGTGCTGTTTCACCGAGACAAAGCACCCGCACATCGAGCTTACGTTATGCAACAGTTTCTTCGTGATAATAACTTTCAAGTGATTCCTCATGCTCCCTACTCGCCTGACCTGGCTCCCAATGACTTTTGGCTTTTTCCAACAATGAAAGACGCTCTCCGTGGCCGCACATTCACCAGCCGTGCTGCTATTGCCTCAGTGATTTTCCAGTGGTCAAAACAGACTCCTAAAGAAGCCTTCGCCGCTGCCATGGAATCATGGCGTGAGCGTTGTGAAAAATGTGTACGTCTGCAGTTCGATTACGTCGAGAAGTAACACCAGTTTCATCGATTTCTGCTGAGTAGTTAATTGGAAAAAAAATCGGAGGCCTTAGAACTTGAATGCACCTCGAAAACTCGAAATACATTTCTCAGTGAAGCAACAGAACGTTCATTAACTTCCTGAACGGATCGTTCGCATCAAATTAGGAAAATAGCTACAGAGGCGAACGGTCACTTAGTTTCCCCTGCACTCCATCCGTGTATGTACCAAGAAGGAATCTACATGTATTGTGAAATGAAACGATAGACGTAGATGTGGATACGCTGAAAGTGTACAACGCATACTTGTGCTACACGTCAAATGCGCACGTAATAGATATTAGACTCTCTTGGAATTTGCTTAAAAGTATCTTCAAGAAAGCTGTATGTACAGTGATGAAGAAGTACACCGCACAGAAACCGAATCACCTTCCTACTCTCATCTACACTTTTCACTACTGAAGTTGATGCGATCGTCAATCCAACGGTACCTACATATCTTCCGCAAGCACTAAGCACTCGCTCTAGCCTATTTCACTGTTGGTGACTTGCTGAACTACATCCAGCAGTTATACTTCACAATCTGAGCTACCTTTTTTGAGGGAAGTCATTCCCCTGTATAGACTCATTTATTTCGAAACATAGTCAGAAGACATCTCAAAGTCGATAGAGGCCGCAGGCATCTCTATATTAAATTCGCTGTGTTTTCTTTAATATTCCTCATTACAAACACATTGTGCATGAGCGGCCTGCTCTAAATGCATATTGTTCCTTGGAAATATCAATTTCTGTGATATTCTTCATGTAGTTATTATCGTTTGAGTATTGGTTGTGTTTAGAACACTGATTCCGAGGTACTTTTGATGGTTATTGCGTTTCATCCACATCTACATCTACTTGATTACTCTGCTAACCCCAGTAAAGTGTCTGGCAGAGGGTTCAGTGAATCACCTTCAAGCTGTCTCTCTACCGTTCCACTCTCGAACGAGCACTTAAATCTTTCTGTGTGAGCCCTGATTTCTCTTATTTTATCGTGATGATCAATTCTCCTTATGTAGATGGGTGCCAACATCATGTTTTAGCAATCAGAGGAGAAAATTGGTGATGTTATCCCTTCATTAAGAGAGATGTTTCTTGTGTTGCATATCAGGAGCGTGGGATCTTAATTAATAATTATAAGGTTGATTTATCTAAGTATACGCCTCCATATTTAATTAGTTCGACATTTATTTCAGATATTTCTGAAGCATTTCTATTTGTTATGGGCTTCTACAGTGTGACCTTCAGCTGCCTATGTACACCATAAGTCAGTATAATGATTTATTTATTGCTCAGGGTTTTCATGCCTTTTCACGCATATTAATGTGTACCATGTACGCCGTTCTGTAAGACGCTGATGGACGGGTGCAGTTACTTTCGGTGTACATTGTACTCTCTTTGTATCGCAGCGTTCCTTTTTAATACTGTAATCTTTCCAGCTCTGTGATGGTTTAACATTTATAAACTTCAAATAAACTGCTTGTTTTTCTATTACGACATTTTTATTTTCTGTGTTCCCAGTATAGAGGAATCTCATAGCGATTATCTAATTCCTCCGTAGGCAATATCAAGCTACATCGAAGAAAAAATTTTAATGACTTTGGCATGATACGATTGTGACGGAACTTCACATAAATATTGTCTTTTTTAACGGTTGTAAACCGCAGTTAAAGTATTTTATGAATATAATTATTGTAAAAGATACAGTTAATGGTCTTGAAACAACTGATATGCAGCTAAAATTCAAAAGTAGCATTTTTATTTAATGTTTATGAAAATAAAAAAGGATCGAAAGAAACGCGATTGTAAGGCCGAGAAGGAAGGACGTATTTTATGACGCACACACTGTTTTGTTTCGCTATACGGGAGGCAGCCATTGAGCTGTTACACATATTTTATGTAAGTTATTCGTATTTCTGCTAAAATAAAATTGTCTTATTATCACAAAATAAATTTCTTTGAAATAGTTGTCACCTAAAATGCTCGCAGTGGCTAACTATTTTTAATAAGCATTTTTTCAGTAATTTTCGCTGCGAGAAGCTCATCTTCCGATGCAGCCTCTGGTCGGCCATCACGCGCCGAAGTATTGATTTATTTTTAAAAGTGTTAACAGTAACTGTAAATGCGAGAGATTTCGTTATAAGAACCTTTTTAAATTGCAGCAGATAATTAAGTTACGTTAAAGTTCATGTTTTTAAATTATGCAGATTCCATGAGTTCAGAAAGTTTTATCTTGGCCGCTCCCCGGCAACAATCGATATTATCTGAAACCTTGCTTTGCAATGAATACATAGAAATTAACAAAATTACATTCAATTCTGTTGACGGCAACTATATTTTAGTCACCACGTTCAAAATAAAATCTAAAGTTGGTACATGAATAACAGCGGCCCTTCAAGAACCCGTTTCATATTTACTTATGCACGTAAGTAAAGGTGATAAGAAAAAAATGCCACCGACGTCACACGATCCACATGCTTAGAGGAAACAACATGTGATGCCTTCACTAATAGACGTTAAGGGTAACCATTGTAGGTACAGGCATAATAATGTCAATCGTAAGTAAACTGGCCCACAAGGGAGGAAATTAAATTATCGCTAACTTACGAAATGAGACATTTTTTCTTAAATAAATGAACTGCCTACAAATAAAAATGACTTCTGTCAAGAAATATATAGCGGCTGGGGCACCGTATTTACAAAAAAGATTGTAGCGATCGTTCTACCATGGTTATATTGTGAGCCTGGACGACAGTCACTTCTGAAGTTCTCACTACTATTCTGTCTTTCAAGATCACTGAGTTCCCAGGAAATATCGCAGTGCAGAAGCGTTTCTTGTACGCCACCGGAACAGCATGATGCTACGAGTTATCCAATGTCGGCAGCCCAGCGCCTCCATCGCCGGAGCTTCGTTCCCCTACCTCATATTTCCAGTCTCCCCCCCCCCCCCCCCATGCCCCCGCTTCATCCAACCATACCTTTGAGGTGCACCTCGTTATCTGACTGCTCTCAGCTAATGAAGCGGTTAGCTCTCTGTTCCGCGGGTGGTAAACTCGTCTCGTCGTGAGGGCTATTGCGTCTTTCCGTCGACCACTGTGTCCTACTGCGCATTTTGCGGGGAACGCCTGGTACTTCTCTCTTCTCTTAATTTTCATTTGCAAGCGAGTCTTATCAACTGCGCTCTCTGAAAATTCAGCAGTTCCGTTAACAATGGCTGGAATTTGTCTCACAGTTATGCTAAACTTTTAAAATGAAACATTAGGAGCGACTAGACGTTCAGTAGTTGAACTATGGTTTCTCTGACTCATTCCTGTAAGTTTCTGTTACAGCTGACACTTAATTGTGACAGTACATTACTCACTGGGGCCGAGTGGTTCTAGGCGCTACAGTCGGGAACCGCGCTGCTGCTACGGCCGCAGGTTCAAATTCTGCCTTGGGCATGGATGTGTGTGATGTCCTTAGGTTACTTGGGTCTAAGTAGTTCTAAGTCTAGAATCCTAATGACCTCAGATGTTAAGTCCCATAGTGCTTAGAGCAATGTGAAGTACAGTAATCGAGCATAGGGCACCTTAAAAAATTACGATCATATTGTCCATTCTGACGGCCTTGCTGCAGTGGCTACACCGGTTCTCGTGAGATCATCGAAGTTAAGTGCTCTCGGGCGTGGTCGGCACTTTGATGGGTGACCATCCAGGCCGCCATGCGCTGTTGCCATTTTTCGGGGTGCACTCAGCCTCGTGATGCCAATTGAGGAGCTACTCGACCGAATAGTAGCGGCTTCGGCCAAGAATACCATCATAACGACCGCGAGAGCAGTGTGCTGACCCCACGCCCCAACTATTCGCATCCTCCACAGAGGATGACACGGCGGTCGGATGGTCGCGGTAGACCACTTGCGGCCTGACGACGGAGTGCTAAAAAAATGATGTCCATTGTGAGCAGTTCTGTAACTACATCACAGTAAGGATATTTATCACATAACAAATGAATCTCTGCGAGCAATGACTTTATGAATATTCTTTTATTTTCAACTTGTGACACGTTTCGAGAATTTATTCTCATTTTTTAGAGTACGATTTCATTTCTAATGGTCCAACTGAGCGTATTCCCGAAAGCAGTGCTGTATTTCACGTTTGTCTTTGTCGTGTTTTAACTTTAAAGTGAAAAAATTATGTTCTCTATTAAAAACAAAATAAATCTACCCAGAATACATTTGTAGAAGAATAACAAAGAAATGTAGCATCCATGAAGGATTGGTGCACTCAATAAAAACCAAAACGTTGTTGAAAAATGTTTTCTAAGATGTTGTAACGATACATATATGCATATCGATTATAGTCACCTCAAGAACATTGTTCGTTTCATGTGTATTTAGTGCAGACGCTCTGTCCGAAGGCGAGCGTCAAAATAGGTGCAAACATATACCGACTAGTGGCAAAAGTATGAAATAAAACACAGTGACATCACATGTTAAGAACTGCTCTAGTGGTGCTGCCGCCTAGCGACAAATATAGAGAGTGCTATACGGCATTCTTTACTGTATTTTACATAAACTGTGTTGATAGTCAAACGTTTAATACTGTGATTTTTGTCATATGTGAAAGAAATAACTACATAATAGCCTAAGAAGCATTATGCATTTAAAGATAGTGAAATCGCTAGGATTAGTTGGATGTGACGTAAGTAACGGGAGTCAGTATGGGATAAAGAAAACTATGCGAACCAACCCATTTTTAATCGTTTTTCTGAGTCTTGGTTATGAAATCGTTCTTTATAAACAGCAGAAAGCTGTCATTGTGGAAAGCTGCTTTCGTAAAAGTGAGTGAACAGACTTTATGGTTCTTGAGACAACAGTATTAATAGGCATACTTGTAAAGAAACTGTACATCGCTGATGTGAATTGCTTGTGGCTCCGTTTCAGCATATAATGAGAAACCACTATTAAGAAAGTGATATGGACATTGAAAGGCCTCTAATGGATGCTGACTGGTGTTTCATATTAAGTATTCAGCATCTTTCATGTGATGTAAGATATTTTTATGGAAAATTTAAGAAGCATTTTCGATTGAGACCGACTGAGTGTTCACTACAGCAAGTGAACATTTAAATATTACTATTCCGAGTGCTATTAGGAATTATGCACAAGCTGAACAGCAGCCCCTACTGAAAAATAAGTTATGAGTCAATTTATCTCGAGTTATATGTGAACTTTTGAATAGTTATTTTACTGTTAACAGAGTTTGTATGTTTTTATACATGAAGGGTGAATAATTTCGAACTTTTGGTGGCTTTAAATAACACTATTTTCCATATTCAACTGTTACTTGAGCAAAGTAATTAATTCTATGGAAAAGCAATTTATAACGTCATAAGATGATCCTGAATCATAGTTCTAGCTTTCTCCAACAAAAATATCATCCAGGTGTAATATAAAATGCATTGTGTCAGATTCTATATTACAAAGCATTCACACAGAAAACCAACGAAACAATACATATTTTTACCTGTGACAAACTACAAGTGCCTTTCATGTACCACAGCACATTACAAAAACTACTTTCACTATGTTCACTGTTATCATATGACTATGATGAAATGAAGTTTTACCTACTTTTGGTCATTTTAACTACTTGTAAGTAGAGGAGTTGAAAGTTTCTGCTTGGAACATCAGCCGCCACATGCACAATGAGCCTTCAGCACAGTGCAGTTTAACTGTATAATTAACTCTTCAGCACTAATAACTGATATTACAGTGCTTGTTCAGATGTTTTACAAGTGTTTATGTTATATTTTTAGGTGCAGACAGATGCAAGCATTTTACGTTTGATTTCATATATTAGTTATGCTAAGGTCGTTTTAAAAATCATCTCAAATAGATGAAATGGTTAACTGTTTTATTAGTGTTTTCTCCCCTAAGACAGATGCAAGCATTTTACGTTTAAATTCTTATAACAGTTATGCTAAGGTCGTTTTAAAAATCATCTCAAATAGATGAAATGGTTAACTGTTTTATTAGTGTTTTCTCCCCTAAGACAGATGCAAGCATTTTACGTTTAAATTCTTATAACAGTTATGCTAAGGTTGTTTTAAAAATCATCTCAAATAGATGAAATGGTTAACTGTTTTATTAGTGTTTTCTCCCCTAAGACAGATGCAAGCATTTTACGTTTAAATTCTTATAATAGTTATGCTAAGGTCGTTTTAAAAATCATCTCAAGTAGATGAAATGGTTAACTGTTTTATTAGTGTTTTCTCCCCTAAGAAACAAAAATATTTATTCGTCATAAATATTTTTGTGGTAGTCTGTTTAATCAACAGTGCAACTAAGCGAACTTGCTGCTATATTATAGAAGGAACTGCATCGTTTTCAGACAGTTCCTTCCATGGTCTATGATCACACACATTAGAAAGTTCACCATTGGTCAGGCCTGCACATCATCCCTGGGTCTCGTATCGCACTAACTGTAGCCATCTCAACTGCACCTCTGCCAAAGTTGTACTCACTAGAGTCACGCTAACACATTGTTGAGGCGACTGGTAGCATAGCCACCAGGACCACTGTTACATGCGAGAAAACTGGATAAAGAGGTGCCACATGATACATACTGCAGTTTCGACAGCATGACGCAATTTGCATTATTTAGCTACGGGTTCGACCACCAGTATGCTGTTCACACTGTCGCTGCAGTCACAATCCACATTACGTAAGCGAATATGGCAGGGAAATTTTGAATGTTTAGAAGCGCATTTAAATTTGAACCCAAATTGAAAAATGGAGGCGAAGTTCAAAATCTATCTAATTTTAAAATGATCTGAGCCACACATATGTCATTAATCATGCTATTATTTGAAATGTCTCAGGCGGATATTTAAAACTGGGAGATGCACATTCGTCCTGCAAGGGGAAGTACAGTGGTTCATGAATAACAAAAAATTTTATACTGTCTTGTAAAATTCACCTCAAAACGTTTATGTGTGAGCCTGATGACAGCTATCAAAATAAACAGGAATCTGTCTCAGTCCTGTTCACTGTATCCGATTATCCCATGAACTGGCCAGTCTTATGTGCACCCACAATGAGTCAAACCTATTTGAGTACCAAGTACGCTTATTTAAAGTGGCAGATCGAATTGCAACCCTCAAATATGCCAAGATATTTCAAGACAAAAATCTCTGTTTCCATCTGTTGGAGGACACAGCATGATCTAACGGGTGGAACAGGAAGGCAGTGGCCCAGAATGCTACTTGCACTGACTAAAACAATTGTAGAAACATACTGACTGCGTGATGAAATTTTTCCAGCCCTGAACAACACGGTCTCGACTACTGGAGCCTGTGGTGTTACTTAAGTTGTGTAGCCCTATGATAGCCAGCCCACTCGCCCCGAATTACATGCACTCTCCTGGTCAGTCACTACAGATACCCATTATGTACCTGCAGGCAGCAATTGCTGCAAATGAGATATCACTCGATGGGCTATACGAGACTCACAGCATACTATGTTATAGCGACAAGAGTCCAATGCTACTGGTTTGTGGGAGGTTCACACGCTGTTTTCTGATGACTGTGGAGTGGTACTATACTTGATAGCAGTGTGAAGCATTGACAATAAAATGCATATATACAACAAATCACTGAATTTACACGGCATGTGGTAAATTGTGCGGTGAAATTGGTGAATGTTAATGCTAAATCAGCTAAAACAGAGATTATTCTGTAAGAACCAAGCCCTTGATAGTTATCCTGAAATATGTAATCTAAAATCCATAATAAATTGAAGTCCGATTCTGGCCTGTAAATTGTGAATTTTTAGTCATTCAGTATGAATGCATAATAACTGTGAAATGCCAGAGATTTTACGTCAGTGAAAAGTATTTCCCAGAGAGCAACACATACAGCAAAGTGGGCGAAGACTAGTAGCTGTAGTTCTGACACCTGGCAGTTCTCTTCATTGAATTATCACAATAAGGGTGTACTCAGAAACCTGTGACAAATAGGAAGGGGAAAATTGCACACATATTTCTGATGAACGCTACCGTTAGGTGCTTCGGTCTATTTAATGTGCATTTATAATGCTAGTGTACCCATCTTTTCGTCCACAAGATTTCCTTTGTGATGAATGCAGTCACAATTCCGTCAATGAGACTCTTGTTTGGAAAGTCTTTTACTGTGTATGACTATATCAGTGTTCTACCAAAGTCTAAAGATGCAGTACGTCACACAGTAACTATTCTAGGAGGCGTGAGACATGGAGAAGTGTGGAAGAAATAAATATTTAGACAAGTAGCTGGAAATAACATATTAATTTCACATGTTTAGAGGTACTTCTTTCAAGTAAGCTATGGCTACATGTTTAGGTGATATTGCTTTCAAATCTCTGATTTTGGTTTTACTCGCCGCATACATTAAGCTAACATCTTTTCAAGAGTCATACTTACAACATGTAGGCGATTATCAATTCACATTTCATTAGGCAAGGAGATGAAAGTGAGTTCATTGATGGAAACAGATGCAGGAGTAATGTAGGTATCAGCATTACAGCATTACACGTCCGTACTTAACAGTGTACTGGTGACACTATACTAACATTATAAACAAGAAGAAATCACGATTCTAGATTATATCAGTCTTTCTCTCATAATAACCATCATTGAAATGGTTATAGATATGTTTACATAGCACTGGAAGAAAGTCAACAGTCCCTGTCACTGGCTCAGAAGTGCTCCGACTACGAAACTTTTTAACTCGTTATATATATGAAACCTGCATACAAGAACACTAGATATGACAGAGATAATTCGTGTAGGAGTTTGGCGCAACTTTTTGCAATAGTGCAGTGCCCACAATTTCTCTATATGTAACAGCAATATGTTACATCCAGTAGCACACCGTTAATGTAGTTGGGAGCAAGAGTGTCATAACTGCATGTAATAGGCTACCATAACAGTGAACCACATACACCCTGAAACCAAAAATTGCATGATTCAACATTCGTGACACAGGCATTCATCTCGCTCGAAGATAAAACACATTTTGGAATACAAGAATGTGAGTATCTCACATCTCAGTAATCATAAACGGCATACACAGAAGTAAAATATTTCCACAGTATTAATGTATCAATTATGACAAAACGCCACTGTTAATTGGATAGGTCTGCTCGGTACACATCTGGTATCACGCTCTCAATATACATCAGTCCTCCTTTAAGCTCACTTGGTACGGGTATTACACCATCCCACAGTATACACCCATTCACATTCGTTATTCCATAGCCTTCCATATCAGACCACTTCCGTATCAGGTCTAAGCCTGATACCATAATCCATTGTTAAGGTGCTGGTGCAGTAGGCCTTTTGCTGATCGTGATAGTGTTGCGGTGTGAAACAATTACACCTCTGACCTTGGAAGAACTCTACTAGTTCGTGGAATGTGAAATTATTTTCAACTGTAATGAAATATATTTGACAATGATTAAACTTAGACCTATTCAAGGTTTTGGCAGTCTCATTTTATGACCGTTATTCTCAAACATTTCAGAAGAAGTTCGGACCTTAAGTATTCTCTATGAAATGGGAACATGACAGGCTACTGAATAATTTGTGCACTGCACAGTGGTGACTAAGTAAGTCTTCACTTCATACATCAATACGTCAAAGATAAATTGTAACGAATTGCCAAAATACAGTGAAAAATTGCCCCTAATAATATGCCTAATTGCCCCAGAACTGTTACAACGTGTCCCAGAACTGTATCAACGTGCCCCAGCACTGTGACAACTTGCCCCAAAACCACAATTAATTGCCCCAAAACTTACAAATTACTTAACACTGTAACAAATTGCCCAAAATCTGTAACACATTGTTCAAAAATTGTAGCCGGCCGGTGTGGCCGTGCGGTTGTAGGCGCTTCAGTCTGGAACCGTGTGACCGCTACGGTCACAGGTTCGAATCCTGCCTCGGGCATGGATGTGTGTAATGTCCTTAGGTTAGTTAGGTTTAAGTAGTTCTAAGTTCTAGGAGACTGATGACCACAGATGTTAAGTCCCATGGTGCTCAGAGCCATTTCAAAAAATGTAAAAAGTGGCCTCAGTTGTATAACATGTAACCCCAAAATATAACAAATGGGTCTCCCAAACTATGAAAAATTAAAAAACACTTCAGCAAAAGTTGTAAGACAAAGCCGCCTCCCACAAACTGTAACAAATAATTTCAAAATTCTAGATAAATACCTACAACTCTGGACATTGGGACAGTCTGTATAGTGAGCTATCGAAGATTACAATCCTGAGGCTTCTGGGTCACTCTGCATGATTCTATGTTTATTATTGAAGACTCTGATTGAAGATAGCAATGGAAATGGAAATGTCATGTGACTAGGGTCTCCCGTCGGGTAGATCGTTCTCCAGGTGCAAGTCTTTAGATTTGACACCTCTCCGGCGACTTGCTCGTCAATGGGAATGAAATGATAATGATTCGGATAACACAACACACAGTTCCTGAGCGGAGAAAATCTCCGACCCAGCCGGGAATCTAAGGCGGGCCCATAGGGTTGACAGTCTGTCGAGCTGGCCACTCAGCTACCGTTGGCGGATGAAGATAGCAATGAGAGATGGCGACATATGATGCCATTGAAGACATCATAATCCAAGAGGTTGATGCAAGATGGTGGATCTAGAGATATGGACACAGCCTAAAGGAATTTTTCCAATATCTGTCGAGCTGCGGTCTCTTACGCCAAAACCCCTGTGCACTAGGCAGTCATCAGCTGAAATTGGCATACATTTCCTGTATAGCCTACCCTAGTGAAAAATTGATCATCAAGTAATGTCATCACAGATAATCTACTATGAACACAAAAAATGTACTATAACACATTACTGTAAGTATTAAAGCCTCTCAGTATTCTTTATTAATATCCATCATGTGTGTGTGTCTTTTCTCATAATTTTCATTTATTATATTTCCCTCACTGTAATGCTTCCCTGTCATTATCATTCTTGAGATACCTGAGCAGTAGCAGAAATCAACTCAGAACACAGACATGGTCCCTGATATGTTACAGTAGGACACAGGACTGTTTCCTGACTGATTTTCTGAAATATCAACCACCTACATGAGTCATCAATCCGCCAGCATCTCACAGAGGTCCTGATACATTAAAGCAAGAATCAAGTCTGGGAACAGATTTCTTCTCAGAATCTGTATTTTTCTATCACGAACAACTCTACAACTCATCAAATTACTGCACTGCATAGTTCAGCAATAAATAGAGCATCACACATAAAGGGTTTGTGTCGTTCTCTCCCACAGACATCTTGGGTTATTTAATTGTTCATACTTTATTGACCAATCACTTTTAATCTCTCCTAATAATGACTGAACCTCCAACAACACCCAGAAGGCGCTGCAGTTGAAATATTAAATTTATTGTCATGTAAAATGTGCTAAGTCCCATAAACAATATGAGAACCGAGACGGCAAAGATCCCTTTACATACAGTATTACGCATGTACAGAAGTTACATTATACATATCTGAGACAGTAGGTTCTGAGAATTTGCTACGTACAGCTACAAAAGATTTACACATATTGATCGGCATTTTTCCTCTAACATGCAACACTACTTTATACCAAAAGCGGGTTGGAAATACACAAATATTTTCTAGCTTACCTTTCTCGAGAGTTTCATAAATTTCAAAGAATGTCACCAACTAAACACATAACCATGTCTTACTTGCGATGAAGTACTGCCAAACATCGGAAATCATCAGATTATACCCAGCTACTCCCCTAAATATTTACTTCTTGCATACTTCCTCCTAATGTAGCTGTCGGTGGGGTGCAGTATTGTTAGATGTTTGGTAAAACTGTGACGTCATATATATCTCTGAAAAACTTGGAGAACCCAATGCAGAATGGGTTTCCTACCATAATCATCTTTTGATTGTTAGATTGATGTAATCTGAAACAGCAGATCACTCCTTTGTGGCCATACGCAACCTTAGTCAGCAAAAGATTTTCCAGACAAGCGCCTTGACACAGGAATTACACTTGCACACATCTGAACTGATTTAGAAATCTTGTGGAAACGTGAGATATTTGTACTGGCCGGCATTCCCAGCGCACGAAGGCAGCTAAGCCGAGTGTCTGTCAGAAATATGAGTGGAAAATTCAGCTTCCTAGTTGTGAAGGTTTTGAGTCTGTGGCAGAAATGGGAGCAACGTTAAAACGATGATTCAAGTAACAGTCTGACTTCTATGTCAGAAGAGCATGTCCATCTCTTTTGGTATCAGTGTTGCTGTCAAAGAAATACATTTCACAGATGTCCATTCCCTAACTTTTCAAGGTTACTGTGCATTCTATAAAAATTAGGGAAGAATTCACAACGACCGAACCGGAATCGGACATGAATGTCCTGAACATTTGATGTTACATATCTTCAGTCACCTATCAGTGCCTTATGTCACTCAAAATCACCGCTGTGTTCCACGATTTAGGTACTATATTCGCTGAGTTCAGGAAGAAATTGACTAGTTTTAAAGTACATTCCATTAATCGTTAAATGTATGCACTATACTGTGTGTGTGTGTGTGTGTGTGTGTGTGTGTGTGTGTGTGTGTGTGTGTGTCACTCCTTACACATAGTTTACAAACATTAAAACTTCCCTCAAGTATGTATCATTGGGCTCTTACTTACGCATTGTATAATTATAAATGCAGGCTGCTTTGTGGACAACTCTCTGCACCTCCCATCTGTCAGATCGTGCTACAATCTTCTACAGATGGTAGCTGAGGATGAAATCTCTTGCATAAATAAGTTACAGGCCGCTACACACGTCAAATGTAACTTTATATCCATCATACCTACATACGTGACATTTTTGAGGATTCTGGTTCGCTTTCATACTTTAAATAACCATGTTTGTTTCTCAGATGTGCTTCATTCACGGTGGGTGCATATACGATTAACGATTTTATTGGAGTATTGTGACGGGTGTCTATGACCAAGGCAGGTTACTGTTTATATTAACCCTCGAGATTATAACGCATATTCCACATTGCCCAAAACAAAGTGGATGTACTTTATGAACACCTAGAAAGCATTAAAAACAATATTCGTTTTTATCGTTGATTCAAACTAATAACATATTTTGTAAAGAGGTAGTACTGTGTCAGTAAGCTTCAGAACTGGAAAATTTTTTAGCACTCTCTTAGGAACATCAACAAACTTTCAATACCATATGCTACCAAACTGAGGCATTATTTTGTGCCTAGCTTGAGATAATGCTAATTTCGTTAAATTTTACTGACTTTTACTCCCAACAAACTTTTTAAAGAAATGTCATATGTAAATAAGTTCCTGAGTCAGAAAATATCGAGTATGTCATTCAGTGGGGGAAGAGGCATCTACTATGAAGACTTAAGTTTTTGGATTAAGTTTAACTGAAAATTACAAACCTGCTGCACTTCTTTTTTTTTATAGTTACACATTGCACATGGTTAGCATATCTTCAGATTACCTTGAAGAGTGGAGACTGCAAGATAATTTGTATATACATGAACTGCGTGAAATACTCACTATTAATAAAACACCTTCAACGGAGAATATTTTCTATTTTTGTAACTTACAAACACTTTTGCTGCATCAGGCCGTGTTGGAGTAGAGTAATGTGTATTTACCTGAAAATAAAAAAAAATGGAATCAGGCAGAAGAATTAATTAAAAAGATAAATATTTATTTCAAAATTTTCAAGCATAAAGTAACTGACAAGACTTCAATATTTACTAAATGTTGGTATAAAGTACCAGTTACCTTTGGTACTGCAGTCACTCATCTCACACGTGAATCTTTTGTAGCGATTTTTACAAGCACAGGATCTGTTATTTTCGCTCACTTGAGATACTGCACAACTCTTTCTCCTTGAGGACCAATGCACATCTTCTGATATTTGAATTTCCCTCAAAGATATTTGAAATGACATGGTCGTGTATATGTGTGGGCTATTGGTCATTTTTAACTTAGATAGATATGGAACGTCCCTTCTGTTTTCAGTGTCAGATCAAATATAAGTATGCTTCTGCTTTTTAAAATTTTCTCAAAATTAAAACGTATGTCACAATGTTTGGAACTGCAGTATATTCATTACCAGAATACTAGTGACACATCTCGGAACAGAAATTCTTCATTTCTCACTAAGCAACTGAATCAGCTGTGTGTTTCATGCAATATCTCTGTGCGATACTATCCCACTTCGATGCGATGTGAAACCTGTGGGCAGTGCGGGAGGAATACCAGCGATGAACTTCGTAAGTTGCGCCTCCTGAGAATGCAGGAACAAGCTTTCCCTGGTGTGGTATTTGTTTCAATAACGGCAATTGCCTGTATTATGTCATAGCAGCGATGGCTTCGGTTTTGTACTGTGACATTAGATGGGAAATACTTTAGAGTTTGCGCAGCAAGGCTACCAGCATTTCAAACTTACGACAACTCAACCGTGATGTAACAGGAAACCAATTACATGAGGAATTTGCCACCCGGATATGACTCCAAACTTAGAACCCAAGTGACGTAGAAACCAAGCAGACTGAGCTGGAAAATATGCCAGTTATTCTGCCGCACGAGTATTCCCAGGTCCGCCATCTCCGTTCTTGAGCCGTATGATTGTACCACAATTCCCAAGCCTCCATATTGGATTGCCACCTTTAATAATGACATTATATTGACTGCAATTGCATTTCAAAGGTCGTCATCTTTTTTCCTGGCATGATACCGATTGTTCTTGAACTTCGCATCAGCAGAACAATGCCCTACCTTTATGTCCCACAAGTTTACACAGGACAACTGCCATATCTCCCGCAGTAACATCAGAATGGCCAGAGGAAATCAATGTGGAACTGCTGCCGTACTTTGAATTTCCCATCAACTTATTGATTTCGTGCCACTTTATACACGGGGCAGTTCGCTTATGCCGGAGGAGTAAGGAAAATCTGACAACGATACAGGAGATCATCAGTGACACCCTAGGTGTTAGAGGATTGGGGAGGTGGAGGGGGAAGGAGGAAACCAGGCCACAATGAGGGCTGTCCCCTCACACTGTTAGGTATACTACAGTAATTAACTCACGCTGATATGTTTCCCGCAGTCGGCAGCAATGTCCTTATCAAGGTAAGAAAATTACCTTTTATAATTACTATTAAACATGTTATGGCGAAAGACTGCTGAACTCTGTTCTGAAGGAACAAGTAGAACTGATTCTTATATTACAGGACATCCAGAATGAAATTTTAGCGGAACTGTAGCAGCTATATGTATCAGTTATCTGTACAACTACACAGACTGTGTTGGACAAACAACGTTGTGAATGATAAATGATTTGCAACAGGCCTCAATTATAGCCACGGTACTTGTTCTCGAAAAATTTTCTGTGTTGTTTATTACGTTATGTTGTAAAACGAGTCATCTTCTCGGCTATGGCTGCAAATTACTTCGTAACGATAAAGTACATTCTTAGGATATGGAATACCTTCGTTAAATATGGAACTGGAGGAAATGATCCACATAATTTTTCTGCGCAACTGACTGAGTTACTCCGTAAAAAGAGATAATTCTTTTGGCAGACTCGTACACACATTGGTGATTAGAACCTGTGATTTTCTGAAGGTAAACAAATGATGACATTCAGCTAAATTTAATAAGTAAATAATGCATGTACCATAATGGATCTTAAGGTATTTGTACGGAGCGACAGAGAATAAAATAATTCAGTATAATGTACCACGAACTGCCGAAGATGCATGTAGTCAGTGCACCTAAAAATATGATCTTATGCAATCTACACCTGCATCTATAATTTTCACACAACTTCAATGTGCACGGCTGAGAAAAGTTCACATTTTTTTCAGTTATTCCGACTTTTTCTGTTCATTCCCATTTGGTGCGCATGAAAAATGCACTCCGTTGTAAGCCAAAATTTTTCCTCGTGGTCGGTACTGGAGCGATACGCAAGGAGTTGCACAATATTCCTATATTTTTTTGAGTATTAATTTCTGAGAATTTCAAAGTAGATTTTCGAAGGAGAGTTTACGTCTATCTTCACCTGTCTGCCAATTTAGGATTTTCAGCGTTTCTATGGCTGTCTGTTATGGTCAAATAACCTCCAGGCAGATTAAGGCTGTGTGCCGGAACTGGACTCTAATATGCAACTTTTGCCTTTGACAGGCAAGTGATACACGGACTGAGTTATTGCAGGACGAGACACGACTGCACTCACAGCTTTACTACCGCCAGTACCTTATTTACTACCTCCCAAACCACACGGTTATACTGCAATGTTGAGGAGTAGCACTCCTGAGATGTGAATAATGTGCTGATGCTCTGTAATAGGGACCGCGTTTTCAGCGTTTCAGCGATTAAACGGGGCCTCTTGTGGGTCTTCATAAGACAGTTGCTCGAATTTTTCAGCATCCAGTTTTGTCCGATATGGTTCCGGTGGAGATCGTCTTATAACAACGTTTTGTTTTCTGTTGATTAAAATTAAAAAAAAATTTTTTTTTTGCTCTACAAATTTCGCATATTGGTACTATATTTTCTGAAGTTCTTTGCATTGTATGTAAGTAATGTCTGTAAAATACTATGTAACTTGTTTATTACGTTAAATAATATTCTGATAAACTTTCGCATTTTAAAATATTTTGTGTGTATAAATTTTTCATGTTCAAGTAAATTTCCCAAATTAAGACATGGTCACGCTTAGCAACAGCATTAGAAATAGGTATGCTTTTGTTTAAAGGAAAAGTGGTCTGGTGATGGTGTAGGGAAGCAGCCTACTCACGCCTTATAAAATTAACATTAGTCTTTCCATTGTGTGCCAGCCTAGTCCGCTGTAACTCGCTCTGACATCATAAACATTGCGCAATACTTTAAAATGAAATAAATAACCTGAAACGTTTCTAGCATGTCAGGAGCAATACAAAATCAATATGTGTTGGATATCAGTTCAATAACTTTAACCATTTTCGAAATTTGGATGTTTTCCTGTAAAAATCATTGGCGCAACAGAAAAGAGCGAGAAACTTAAAAATTCATATTTAGATTCCTTTTGCATAATAATTTTGTAGAAACAGTATTCTGGATCTCACAAATTAAAATTTTAGTTGAGATTCATGATATTCTGGTTTTTGTCTTTGAAATTAAGGAAGCAAGATAGATTAAGTAGGCGAATAAATAAAGCTAGGACGTTTAAATTTAAGTAGCAGTGCTTCAGGTGTCAAGGCCTGAATCACATCGCCGCCTACTGCACCATGGCAGTAAGATGCAGGAAGTGCGCCGAGGCCCACGACACAAGAACATGTACACTACTACACACGGACCCACAAATAAGGTGCGCGCTGTGTGGCAAAAACCACACGGCGGGTTACCACGGTTGTGAGGTCCACAAACGACACATGCAACAGGCTAAGGGTGCAAAGGCCGCCCCCCCCCCCCCACACACACACGCAAACAAAACACCATAAACCCATCCAGACACACAAGAAAACAAAACATGACAACACACACGGACAAGGCCTGGGTAAAACCAAGGCCAGACACACCGAGGGCGACTTATGCGGAAGTGGTTTCTCCTCCGAGGATCCATGAAAGCGTGGCCCAATCATCACAACAACAGAAACAATCACAAGAACAACACCGGGAAACACACAGCAACAACAACCCGGTCCACCATGACAGAGGAAGCTCTAGGGAACCCCACACATAATCCTCCCCCCCCCCCCCCATGGATCAGTTGTTAGGCGTAATGGTGCAGACCATGAACCTCGTCATGGAAATGATGAAGGAATTCAGGGAAGCCCAGAAGCAGAACACACAGATCCTCGTCACCCTTCAGGCAACAGTCCAGCAGTCGCTCCCCTCTGCGACTTCCTCAGTAGTATCAAAACCCCATCATGAATAGACGACCGAAAATTCAAGGCCTGACAATGTGCGTCTGTAACGCAGACGGCATTGTTAATCAAGAGGTCGAGTTCAGAGAACTCATGAAGGAGTTCTCCATCGACATATGCATGATGGGGGAAACCCACCTAAAGCCGGTTATAAAAGCGACAGTCCCCAACTACGTTAGCTACCATAAAGACAGGCCAACCCAAGGTGGAGGAGTGGCCATATACGTAAAAAGAGGGATCCCACACCACCAGCTACCAACAAAATCGAAGCAGTGGCGGTGGAAGTAACCACTGCCACTGGACCCCTAACAATGGTTGCAGTCTACCGACCCCCACGCGACCAGATAGATGAGGGAGACATAGCTGCTCTAGGGCAAATTAAAGGCAAACTCATAATAGGGGGAGACTTCAATGCCAAACACCCTGATTGGAATTCTAGAGTAACCTCCAGAGCAGGTGCCAAACTGCAACAACTAGCGCGCACCTACCACTTCGAAACATGGGGTCCAGTCGAGCCCACACATTTTCCAAAAAATGCAGGCCCGACGTGTTAGACATAGCTCACACTAGGAGGATCGCAGGGTTTGTGGCCGCAAGGACAATCAACAGAATGTCCTCCGACCACAACCCAGTGATTCTGGAGGTCGATGTGGGAGAATGGGTAGCACTACCACGGTACCAGACGTCCTAGAAACGTACAGACTGGGAACGATACCAGGAAACTGTCGCCTCTGATATCGCTCGCGCTCCGCCACCTACTGCCGAAACAGTAGAACAAGCGCTACAAGACTCAACAGGCACCATCTTGCAGGCAGCGGAAGACGCCACCCCTCCACAAAGGGATGGCCCGCCGCCGCAAATACAGCTCCCGGAACACTTGCTAGCTCAAATTCGACATAAGAACAGAGTGGCAAAAGAGTGGAAGATCACCAGAAATCAGGCCACCAGGAGGCTGCTCAATCGTCTACAGAGAGAACTGAAGGTAGCGCTCAATGAGCACAGAAACCAGCAATGGCAAAACCGCCTCACAGCTCTCAAAGTAGACGATCATACACTATGGCAAGCGACCAAACAGTTTACAAAAAGAGGTGCTAGGATGCCGCCACTGCATGGCGAGCGGGGACTGGTCTACAGCCATGCTGGAAAGGCCAACGCCCTCGCCGACTCCTTCGAGAAGCAGTTCCAAGCGGCAGAACCCCAAGATGAAGAGCATGAAGAGGTAGTCAGTCGTCAATTGACTGTCTTCCTCAATGCCGAGGAGTACCCAGAGGACGAACCCATACTTTTTGCCCCCGAGGACGTGGCAAGAGTAATTAGGTCCCTCCCCACAAAAAAGGCGCCAGGGCACGACAGTGTCACTAATCAGTTAGTCAAAAATCTCCCACCCACAGCAATCACACACCTCGCGAACGTCCTCAACGAGATTACTCGATCCCGTGAGTTTCCAGCTTGATGGAAACATGCGGAAGTTGTCGCGATACACAAACCAGGAAAAGACCCTCTATTCCCGCAGCATTACAGGCCGATTAGCCTCTTGCCAATACTCAGCTAGATCTATGAGCGCCTCCTGCTAAAACCCATACAAGAACGTATTACCAGAGAGCAGCTCCTGCCGGATTTCCAATTTGGATTTCGGCAGAACCACTCTGCCCCACAACAGGTCATGAGAGTGGTTGAAGCAGCCACAGAAGGCTTCAACCACAGAGGCTACTGCGGGATAGTGCTACTAGATGTAGCCAAAGCTTTTGACTCAGTGTGGCATATAGGGCTACTCTACAAGTTGTACATGCAGTTTCCCCGGGAGCTGATCAAAAGCTATCTCACGAATAGGACTTTCTCTGTCAAAGTAGAAACTGCCACCTCCACCAAAAGGCGTATTCGTGCCAGGGTACCACAGGGATCGGTCCTGGGGCCCGTTTTGTATAGTTTGTACACCGCGGGCATTCCAATGGCCCCCCTGATGCACACTGCGCAGTACGCTGACGATACAGCCTTCTACACGAGAAATGCGAACAAGGACCTGGTCATCCGTAGGCTACAAAAGGTTTTAGATGACACAGAAACTTGGGACCGTCGCTGGCGCATCACCATCAATTCTGAGAAAACACAGGCAATGCTGATTACCCGTAGGCTTGGAAGGCGCGAACCTCCTCAACGTCCCCCCCTCCATCTTCACATAAATGGAACCCTACACCCCTGGCGCAGAACCGCCAAGTACCAAGTACCTTGGCGTAACCTCGGACTCTCGTCTTACGTGGAAACCCCACATAGGCGAGGTCCACAGGAAGGTCTGCGCCAGAATGTCCATCCTATACCCTATCCTGAACTCAACCAGCTCCCTTCCATGCCCAGTAGCAGTAAACGTGTACCCGGCCCTGATCCGGCCAGTCATGGAATATGCGTGCCCTGTCTGGGGATACGCGGCAAAGCAGCACCTGGACAAACTCCAGGGGCTGCAGAACTGCGCCCTCCGGAGGGCATTGCACTTACCCCTTGGTTTCCCCATAGATGACCTGCACGCCGCGGCCGAAATCCCACTCTTGAGAGAGCGCTTTCAAGATCTGGCAAGGGCTTTCTATGAAGGTTTTTCCAAATCGGGAAACGCCCTCATCCACTCTCTAGGTCGGTATGACATGTCCCGCGATAAGCATAAACGCCCTATGACGATCTTCGACAATTAAGTCGAAGAGAAAATCCCAACTCCCAGTCCCTAATCCTGTTCCTTCCCATATAACACCAATTATCTCGCCCACCTCAGGCAAGTACCAGACACAGACAGAACAATCATCACAAAATCACAGACACCAAAAAAAAACTAAAGAAAAATCTCACACACACACATTCACATTGGAGTAAAAGCCGAAAGGCTACAGACTCCCACCTCACACTTCCCCAAAGAGGGGAAAGTACAAGATGAGAGCAGCAAATTTAAGTAGAAGGGAGATCCACTATAGTCATAAACATGTGAGAAGTTTCAACAGAATAACTATACAACTATAGCTATAGCGCATCTCCAAAGAGCAAGTTCAGAGCTCGTCTACTACGTGTAGTGTAATGAAATTAATTCTCTCGCCCAAAATATTTGACTTAGCCACGTCAGACTTTTATTATGATTACTTACTTGTGTGCTGATTGTACAATTGAATTGAAAGCTTCATCGGCCATCAGTAAAGGAAGCAATGATTTATTCGATCACTTAAAGTGGTGCATTACCAGTCCTGCAGCTAGTCGGGAGAGCAGATTTGATCAGGTGTTCCCTTAGCCGTCCCCACCGCGGCTTTATATGTAAGAACGCAGCGCGAGAAAGAGGAAGGCCCCAGTTCTCTCCAGACGCTGATTAGCGCACCACCTGTTCCGGGAGTCGCGTAGCGTCGGTATCGTTGATATAAAAGGCCTCGGTTGCAGTAATAACACAGCTCTAAAAAAAAAAATTTTTTTTCGTTGCCAGGGAAGTTTGAACGAAAATGGGATATTGTTATGATACTCATTCCGAGTATATTTGTACTTTTTCCAAATTGGCTCTGGTTTTTGAGATATAGGTTATTTGTGGAAATGAGAGTTTCATGTGGATAATATCGACTGCAGGGTCCATATATGGTGTAATGTATTTGCTACCTGTTTTTTAATTAGTGATATTGTACTATCTTTATTAAACAATTGTGCTCAGGGAGTGCATCTGTGTGGTTGAAGATTACATCATGCAAACATCACACTGTCGGCATGTGTTCAGTCCTGTTGTGCGGTGCGTGTGTTGAAGATATTGAGGGATGTGCAGATTTGAATTCGGCGGTACTCGACATTCATTTGTTGGCCGAGGTAATCCCCGCAACAGCCGATAGGTAGCGTTCAGTGTAAACAAGAAAAATGGCGATGGTCGAAAGTCACACACATGTGCAGTGCAGCTTCAAGGAGATAGAACCTTTTCATCGTGACGTAGCAAATAAGAGGTGAGTATTCATTTCACACAAAACAATTAATGATGTTTGTTGGATGTGACTGACATGCAAATACAAGAAAGTTCTGCAAAATATGTAGTATTTGTGCAATTTTGTTTTAGGAAAACATGAGTTCTTCACGCAGTCTTTGCGTGAACCATCCAGATGAGTTCTGCTACATTTGTGGTGAATACGTTCTTCAAAAGAACAGGAAGAATATCACTCCTTTTGCGAAGGAAGCGTATCTGGCATATTTCGGAATTAATTTTGGAGATCAAGACAAGGCGTGGGCACCCCATAAAGTTTGTAAATGCTGTGTGGAGTGCTTACGGCAGTGGACAAAACGAAAAAGGAAAAGCTTAAACTTCGGAGGGCCTATGGTATGGCGAGAGCAGAAGAACCATACAGATGATTGCTATTTTAGCATTGTTAATGTGAAAGGTTTTAATAGGTTCAAAAAACGAAAGTGGGAATATCCCGATTTGGAGTCAGGAAGAAGACCGGTGGTGCACAGCAACGATGTTCCTGTACCAACCTTCACAACATTACCCACGCTAACATCATCAGATGACGAGGTGCACGGCGAGGATTGTACAAGTAGTGGTTCGGAATACGAAGGACGTGAGACACAACCCCAGCAGTTCGACCAGAAGGAGCTCAGTGACGTGATACAAGAACTCAGTCTTTCAAAGCAAGCATCAGAACTCTTAGCATCCAGGCTTAAGGAAAAGAACTGTCTTCATCCAAGTGTTAAAATAACAGCTTACCGGACGAGAGAAGAAAACCTTCTTCCATACTTCAACCAAGAAGAGGTTATAGTGTATTGCAGCAATATACCTGGACTTTTACTTGAATTGGGGCTGCCTGAATATAGACCAGAGGACTGGCATCTCTTCATAGACAGTTCCACTAGAAGTTTAAAATGTGTTCTCCTACACAATGGCAATCGTTAAGCATCTATTCCAATTGCCCACTCAACAAAACTTTGTGAAGCATATGCTAACATCAAGATGGTTCTGCAGAAAATTCAGTATATGCAGCACCAGTGGTTGATTTGTGTTGATTTGAAAATGGTGAACTTCTCGCTTGGACAACAAAGTGGATACTCAAAGCACCCATGTTTTATCTGCATGTGGGATAGTAGGGCAAAGCACGAACATTGGAAACAGAAAACATCGCCTCCAAGGGAACATATGACTGTTGGTGAAGCAAACATCATTAATGAACCTCTGGTTAGAAGAGACAAGATTGTTCTTCCACCATTACATATTAAGTTAGGACTAATGAAGCAATTCACCAAAGCTTTAGACAGAAATAGTAATTGCTTCACATACATCTGCAATACGTTCCCTGGACTCAGTAGTGAAAAACTTAAGGCAGGAATATTTGATGGTCCTCAAATTCGCAGGCTCATCAACGATATCAATTTTACAAGTGTCATGACTGTCACTGAAGCATCGGCCTGGAACAGTTTTGTCGCTGTTGTAAAATGTTATATGGGCAATCATAAAGCTCCCAATTACGAGGAACTGGTCAAAAACATGCTCACTAACTTTCAAAACTTAGGAGCTAACATGAGCATAAAATTGCACTTCCTTCACAGCCACTTAGATCGATTTCCTCGTAATCTAGGTGATTTCAGTGAGGAACAAGGAGAGCGGTTCCATCAAGATATGAAAGGAATAGAGGAAAGATATAAAGGAAGATGGGACAGGCATATGATGGCAGATTATTGCTGGAATCTTCAACGTGACTGTTCTGAAGAGACCTATAAAAGGAAAGCGTGCAGGAAGCGGTTCGTCATGGACGTTAAATGATATACTTATAGAGAAACTTTTCAATTATGTTTTATACGTGGACAAATGCCTATCAGGTTTTCATAGAAGCTATTTATAAAGATTATTTTCTTTTTTCATTGTAGTTTGTAGCGCTCGAGTTCAGTATTAGCAATTTTTTCAAATTTTTTTAATAAATCATGCATTATCTCAAAAACTAGAGCCAAACTGCATAAATGGTTGCTATATTCGTCCTCAGCACCACTAACCCATCCTAAAGCCACTCAAATATCCTTGGCAAGAAAATGAGTGTTGACCAGTGTAATTTACTCGGGATACGCGTAACCATGAAGTCGTTTTCGCGTGAAGTGTTAATTTTGGGATGACGTTAATGATCTATCTTTAGTTTGCGAATGTCGTGTTTTCACGTGCCGCCGCAGGACAGACATTCTACCATTATTAGCATGGCGTTTGATGAACATTATCATCAAATTATGGCGAGCATTCACTTAAACATTTAATTTGAACAGTTATAGTGGCATCAGCGCATTAGACTCTGAACTGCTCTGGTAGTTGGATTGTGTGGATTCTTTTTGAACTGTGACTTTCAGAATATAGTGAACATTTTAGAGAGAATGGTTTTTGATTATGAATCCCAGACAATCTCCTAATTCCTCAGAGCTATAAGCTGTAGCAATAAATGTATTTCTCTGATGAAGTGGGCACTAGGAATTCTAATTACAGGCTTCACGTTCTGCTAATCACTTTCTGGTTGCCAATATAGTAGTTAGATAGCCAGTGTTGAGAACGGCAAACCACAGCATTAAATAAATAATAGAAAAATTAACAATTATTCCACCCGCCGCCCCACAGAGTGGACAAGGTGACAAGGGTGAATTGGCGCGCTACCTAGAGCAAGTGCGGGAAGTAAGTCACACAGTCTGTATTCAGCAGTGATTGAGGCAACACTTTTGTAGAGCAGGAGAAGCTTTGCCTGCTAATGCGCACTAAATGCCTCGGATGGGGACTGCAAACTGCTTAGGGCATAGCTGCGAGTTGTTGGGCTACTGCATGTAGAACTGACCGACGCTAAGAGGAGAAACTGAGCCCGTACAGCAAGAGACTAGGAGGCCGTACTGTGGGTAGTGTAGCCGCCATAATTGATTGCCACAATCAAGCCTACAGCTACCAGATAAGACTTTTATAGTAAATATACTTTTGTACAGCGTGAACTATTAAATTAAACTGTGTTTTAATAATCATTCTCGAACTTTAAAGGAAGTGGTTCACCCTGTTACTTCATCGTAAACATACATCTATATAGGATACCTTAATGGTGTCTGATGAACCCGGGTATCCTATTTTAAAGAATTATGAATTTAATATAAAGAGGCACCATTTAAGTAGTTTTTGTGTTCTCTTAACAATTGCATATATATATAGTAGGAGTTTGCTTACGTAACATTCAATCAGAGAGTAGCCTAGTAACTAGAATCTGGTAAATGACTATATAGTGTTAGTTCAAAGGATAATAGCTTTTGTAAGTAAATTCCAGTGGTATCTAAATATTTTGGTATTTAAGTTTGTTTATTATAGAAAATGATTTTCTACAGGGTGTTACAAAAAGGTACGGCCAAACGTTCAGGAAACATTCCTCACACACAAATAAAGAAAAGACGTTATTTAGATATGTGTCCGGAAACGCTTAATTTCCATGTTAGTTTCGTCAGTATCTACTGTACTTCCTCGATTCATCACCAGTTGGCCCAATTGAAGGAAGGTAATGTTGACTTCGGTGCTTGTGTAGACATGCGACTCATTGCTCTACAGTACAAGCATCAAGCACATCAGCACGTAGCATGAACAGGTTAGTGTTCATCACGAACGTGGTTTTGCAGTCAGCGCAATGTTTACAAATGCGGAGTTGACAGATGCCCATTTGATGTATGGATTAACACGGGGCAATAGCCGTGGCGCGGTACGTTTGTATCGAGACAGATTTCGAAAACGAAGGTGTCCCAACAGGATGACGTTCGAAGCAATTGATCGGCGTCTTAGGGAGCACGGAATATTCCAGCCTATGACTCGCGACTGGGGAAGACATAGAACGACGAGAACACCAGCAGTGGACGACGCAATTCTTCGTGCAGTTGACGATAACCCTAATGTCAGCGTCAGAGAAGTTGCTGCTGTACAAGGTAACATTGATCACGTCACTGTATGGAGAGTGCTACGGGAGAACCAGTTGTTTCCGTACCATGGTTCAAAAAAATGGCTCTGAGCACTATGGGACTCAACTTCTGAGGTCATCAGTCCCCTAGAATTTAGAACTACTTAAACCTAACTAACCTAAGGACATCACACACATCCATGCCCGAGGCAGGATTCGAACCTGCGACCGTAGCGGTCTCGCGGTTCCAAACTGCAGCGCCTAATCCGCATGGCCACTTCGGCCGGCTCCGTACTATGTACAGCGTGTGCAGACACTATCAGCAGCTGATTGGCCTCCACGGGTACACATCTGAGAATGGTTCATCCAACAATGTGTCAATCTTCATTTCAGTGCAAATGTTCTTTTTACGGATGAGGCTTCATTCCAACGTGATCAAATTTTGACAAGAATCCGCACGCAATTGTGCAAGCACGTCATCAACACAGATTTTCTGCGAACGTTTGGGCAGGCATTGTTGGTGATGTCGTGATTGGGCCCCATGTTCTTCCACCTACGCTCAGTGGAGCACATTATCATGATTTCATACGGGATACTGTACCTATGCTGCTAGAACATGTGCCTTCACAAGTACGACACAACATGTGGTTCATGCACGATGAAGCTCCTGCACATTTCAGTCGAAGTGTTCGTACCCTCAACAACAGATTCGGTGACCGATGGATTGGTAGAGGCGGACCAATTCCACGGCCTCCACGCTCTCCTGACCTCAACCGTCTTGACTTTCATTTATTGGGGCATTTGAAAGCTCTGGTCTACGCAACCCCAGTACCAAATGTAGAGACGTTTCGTGCTCGTATTGTGGACGGCTGTGATACAATACGCCATTCTCCAGGGCTGCATCAGCGCATCAGGGATTCCATGCGACGGAGGGTGGATGCATGTATCCTCGCTAAAGGAGGACATTTTGAACATTTCCTGTAACAAAGTGTTTGAAGTCACGCTGGTAGGTTCTGTTGCTGTGTGTTTCCATTCCATGATTAATGTGATTTGAAGAGAAGTAATAAATTGAGCTCTAACACGGAAATTAAGCGTTTCCGGACACATGTCCACATAACATCTTTTCTTTATTTGTGTGTGAGGAATGTTTCCTGATAGTTTGGCCGTACGTTTTGTAACACCCTGTATAAGTCCACCCCGGCCAGTTTTTTTTAGCTTCGCTGAAGTTATCTACTAGGATTTTTCTCTTTTTAAAACCTAATCTATGAAGGTGTTGTAGCCAAAAAGGAATTCCAATGTGTGTACTAACATTGTTTACGTGGAGTAATATTAATTTGAAGAACCAAATAACACAGTAGGAAGAAAGTAGGCAAAAACCCATACTTCTGATTTTCCAATACTTCACTGTTTCATTTCCTGGATTGGCTGGTGACCATTAGTACATGTTTAAAACAAGTAAATGAACTTGGAACTGAGTTGTCCTAGCTTCAGTATAATGTTATTCATACTGAGTTTCTGTTTAACCGCTGAGTAAAGTCTTAGGAAAAGAATGGAATAGCCTGATTAACTCATCCATTAGACACATCACACTGTCAAATCCTGTAAAAAGAGTAACTCTTTTCCTATTAACAGGACTATCCACACATAGTGTACTTTATTTGGAAACTAAACTAAATTTTAGTAAGAGGGTTATACGTGGTTTTCCCGTGACAGGACTGTTTGCTCTTTTCGGGTATAATATACGTGACAACATAGAGAAAGGTTTTTTTTGTTATTTAGGTAAAATCATACTAAATTACAATAGTAGTGGTAGGGTTATCGTCTGACCACCACATAGGAGAACTGCCGTATTATCCACCTAAGCAGATTGTTGGAGAAGAGGTAGTAAAACGACTGTTTATGTTGGTATGTAGAATGTGTGAACCTGGCGATATACCACATGACGTTCGGAAAAATATCGTCCACGCAATTCCGGAGACTGCAAGAAATGTGCTAGAATTCTTGCACAATCAGGTTCACAGCTCATGCATCCAAGTTTCTGACAAGAATAGTACACAAAAGAACGGAAAATAAAATTGAGGTTGTGATAGATGATGACAGTTTTGCTTTACGAAAGGTAAAGGCACCAGAGAAGAAATTCTGATGTAGCGGTTGATAATGGATGCAAGCCTAAAGGCAAATCAAGACACGTTAATAAGATTTGTCGACCAGCGAAAAGCGTTCGACAATGTAAAATGTTGCAAGGTGTTCGAAATTCACAGAAAAACAGGTGTAAACTATAGGGAGAGATGGCTAATATGCAATACGTAGAAGAGCCAAGAGGGAATATAAGAATGCCCGCATCTCGTGGTCGTGCGGTAGCGTTCTCGCTTCCCACGCCCGGGTTCCCGGGTTCGATTCCCGGCGGGATCAGGGATTTTCTCTGCCTCGTGATGGCTGGATGTTGTGTGCTGTCCTTAGGTTAGTTAGGTTTAAGTAGTTCTAAGTTCTAGGGGACTGATGACCATAGATGTTAAGTCCCATAGTGCTCAGAGCCATTTGAGCCATTTGAATATAAGAATGGGACGCGTGCGGAAGCTGCGTGGTCTCAGGCGCCTTGTAACGGTCCGCACGGCTTCCCCCGTCGGTGGGTCGAGTCCTCCCTCGGGCATAGGTGAGTGTTGTCTTAGCGTAAGTTAGTTTAAGTTAAATTGAGTAGTGTGTAAGCTTACGGACCGATAACCTCAGCAGTTTGGTCCCATAAGAACTTACCACAAATATACTAAAAATAAGAGAGGACAACCAAGGACGACGTGCTCGGATTATAAAGGGTGTAAGGCAGGGGTGCCCTTACTGTTCAGTCTGTACATCGAAGAAGCAATGATGGAAACAAAAGGATGGTTCGAGAGTGGAATTAAGATTCAACACGAAAGGATACCAATGATATGATTACTGATGACACTGCTTTCCTGAGTGAAAGTAAAGAAGACTTATATGATCTGCTGAATGGAACGAACAGTCTAATGAGTACAAGATATGGACTGAGAGTAAATCGAAGAAAGACCAAAGTAATGAGTAGTAGGAGAAATGGGAACAGAGGGAAACTTAACATCAGGACTGATGGTCACGAAGTAGATGTTAAGGGATTCTACAAGGTTGGCAGCAAATAACCAATGACTGACGGAGCGAAGAGGACATCGAAAGGAGGTTATCACTGGCAAAAAGGACATTGCTGACCAAGAGAAGTCTATAAGTATCAAACATAGGCCTTAATTTGAGGAAGAATTTTACACAACATTGCATGGTAGTGAAACGTGGACTGTGAGAACCGGAACAGGAGACGATCGAAGCATTTGAGATGTGGTGCTACAGAAGTATGTTGAAAACTAGGTGGACTGACAAGGTAAGGGATGTGAAGTTCTGCACAGAATTCGAGAAGAATATATTGGAAAACACTGACAAAGGGAAGATATAGGATGATAGCACTTCTATTAAGACATCTGGGAATATCATCGATGGTGCAGAGGGAGCTGTAGACGGCGAAAACTGTAGAGGATGTAGGTTGCAATGGCTACTCTGAGACTAAGAGGTTGGAACAGGATAAGAATTTATGACGGGCTGCAGCAAATCCGTCAGAAGCCTGTTGTTGTTGTTGTCTTCAGTCCTGAGACTGGTTTGATGCAGCTCTCCATGCTTTTCTATCCTGTGCAAGCTTCTTCATCTCCCAGTACCTACTGCAACCTCCATCCTTCTGAATCTGCTTAGTGTATTCATCTCTTGGTCTCCTCCTGCGATTTTTACCCTCCACGCTACCTTCCAATACCAAATTGGTGATCCCTTGATGCCTCAGAACATGCCCTACCAACCGATCCCTTCTTCTGGTCAAGTTGTGCCACAAACTTCTCTTCTCCCCAATCCTATTCAATACTTCCTCATTAGTTATGTGATCTACCCATCTAATCTTCAGCATTCTTCTGTAGCACCACATTTCAAAAGCTTCTATTCTCTTCTTGTCCAAACCATTTACCGTCCATGTTTCACTTCCATACATGGCTACACTCCATACAAATACTTTCAGAAATGACTTCCTGACACTTAAATCTATGCTCGATGTTAACAAATTTCTCTTCTTCAGAAACGCTTTCCTTGCCATTGCCAGTCTACATTTTATATCCTCTCTACTTCGACCATCATCAGTTATTTTGCTCCCCAAATAGCAAAACTCCTTTACTACTTTAAGTGTCTCATTTCCTAATCTAATACCCTCAACATCACCCGACTTAATTCGACTACATTCCATTATCCTCGTTTTGCTTTTGTTGATGTTCATCTTATATCCTTCCTTCAAGACACCATCCATTCCGTTCAACTGCTCTTCCAAGTCCTTTGCTGTCTCTGACAGAATTACAATGTTATTGGCGAACCTCAAAGTTTTTATTTCTTCTCCATGGATTTTAATACCTACTCCAAATTTTTCTTTTGTTTCCTTTACTGCTTGCTCAATATACAGATTGAATAACATTGGGGAGAGGCTACAACCCTGTCTCACTCCCTTCCCAACCGCTGCTTCCCTCTCATGCCCCTCGACTCTTATAACTGCCATCTAGTTTCTATACAAATTGTAAATAGCCTTTCGCTCCCTGTATTTTACCCCTGCCACCTTTAGAATTTGAAAGAGAGTATTCCAGTCAACATTGTCAAAAGCTTTCTCTAGGTCTACAAATGCTAGAAACGTAGGTTTGCCTTTCCTTAATCTTTCTTCTAAGATAAGAAGCCTGATGAATAAAAAAAAACGTACGCCCATCATATCTAAGTCTGCCTTCTGAGAACAGATATCAGGCTCGTTCTGTGTCACCTGGCATCATTTGTAGGAGAATAACAGCAACCGAACTAGGAAATTGCAGTCCCATACCTTGGTTGCCATTAACATTAAAGCACAAAAGACTATCTTAGACGAGGCGTCGTTACCAGGAACCATGGCGTGCACAGTGTTAAGCGATGTATCGTGGTTCGGCGTTTCAGTGGTAGAACATTGTCAGCAAGTACGATGCCGACCTGGGCAGAGGTCCCATTCTCTAAATGTTTTGGAGAGGCACAATGGTGTTGATCTTGGCGTCACTGTTGTGGGGAGCCATCGATCACGATTTCAGGTAGCATCAAGCAGTGACTGAGGGAAGCTGACAACACAGTGATATGTCACGCGCATCCCGCGTTGTCGGCATGTTTTATCTCTCATGCTCCAGTGTGATGGCGCCGTTTTCCGACAGGACAGCGCTCGCTATCGCATGACACATGTCGTTGAACTACTCAGGTGCTCTCGTGGCTACCAAGATCCCCGATAGAACATTTATAGCAGCCTGGGACAACTTGCATCACCGGAGCATGCCAAGGATTACCTTTCCCGGCCGAATCATGGCACGCATAGTGGCTGTGGCGGGATATGAAACCTCATTCTGATGTGTGGACTCATACTGCTAAGTCGCTTGTAAATATGACACAATTTTCTAGTCACTGAGGTAACATCATACATCTCTCAATGCGTGAAGTTAAGTTTGTTTCCTTTCTCCCTTCTGGGTGCGGCACTTTGTATATGTGATCTGATGTTTAATGTTCGTCAAAAATGGTTCAAATGGCTCTGAGCACTATGGGACTCAACTTATAAGGTCATTAGTCCCCTAGAACTTAGAACTACTTAAACCTATCTATCTGAAGGACATCACACACATCCACGCTCGAGGCAGGATTCGAACCTGCGACCGTAGCGGTCTCACGGTTCCAGACTGCAGCGCCTAGAACCGCACGTCCACTTCGGCCGGCTTAATGTTCTTACGTAGCAACTTTGTAGAGAATAGCTCGTCGTTTGAAACATCTCGGTGATCAGCGTCTGGTCCAGATATTGTCAGCTGACTTTAACCATGAATGAACGTTATACAATGCGCATAAGTAGACCAAAATAACTGATCTCGTTAGACTTGGCCTTCACCGCTCTCTCTCTCTCTCTCTCTCTCTCTCTCTCTCTCTCTCTCTCTCTCTCTCTCTCTCTTTTTCTCTCTCTCTCTCTCTCTGCCGTCAGTATCGGCATTCAAGAATCTAAACTTTCTGTCCGTGTAAATATAAGGTTGAACAACCGTACAAATTAATGCAAGGTGAAGGCGCTGTCGTAATCCGATTCTTTGAAAAACCTTCAGGAATTACACTTTACGCCCGAAGATAAGAGTTTTATCCTTGAGTACTGTTCACGGGCCTTTGAATTTCATCAAGTTGAATTAATTTATTAGTTTAAAAAATCTTGAAAGACAAGCGTGATTCGTCATAGGCCTCTTTAGTCACCTTCCGTGTGTCATGGCAAAGCTTGTTAAAATGCAGTTAGTGATATTACAACAAAAATGTTTCTCACGTATTTCCTAGGGTCCGAAACGAGATAAGAAACGTATTATTTTCTCCAACATACATATTGCATAATTATTAGTTCTCTACAATTAGAGACCTCAACGGCAGCGAAGGCAGAGAAGATCGGCTTCGGTACGGCGGAGGAACTCTTTGGGTACAAAAAGAGTACAAGTAGCGACTGAACCCCAGAGGGGCGGTTACAGACAGCTTCTGACTCATGGTAAGCGGTTTACTTTAGGCTGGGCATCCTACTGCCTATGTGGAAAGTAATGGGAAACTACCACATTACTTTCCCAAGCAGTACATGGTATGTCTCTCCATGTGAAAGATTCCGGAGTTAAAACTTCCCCTCATTCGGGTCTCTGGGAGGGGAACACAGTGAGAGTAGACATATTTGAAAGGAAGAAAGGGACAGTGAAAGGAGGAAAGGTACGGTTTGGAACATGGAATGTGAGGACACTTCTGCAAGCAGGAAAGCTAGAGAATGCAAAACAGGAGATGAAAAGGAACAGATTAGATGCCCTCGGTTTGTGTGAAATGAGATGGGGAGAGAATGGGGTGATAGAAAGTGGAGATTATAAACTCTTTTACTCAGGGGAAATCAAGAGTGGTGAAAATGGAGTAGGAATATTCATAGGGCAAAAGTTGAAAAATAAGGTAATGAAGGTACAATATATTGATGGAAGAGTTGGGTTGGATTCGTTTTGGGGAAGGAGACAAGACAGCGAGGTCATCGGTCTCATCGGATTAGGTAAGGATGGGGAAGGAAGTCGGTCATGCCCTTTCATTTGCTTGGAGTGATTTAGGGAAATCACGGAAAACCTAAATCAGGATGTCCGGACGCGGGATTGAACCGTCGTCCTCCCGAATACGAGTCCAGTGTCTAACCACTGCGCCACCTCGCTCGGTGTTGATGGAAGACTGATGATGATACGACTGTAGGGTAGTTCAAAAGATTTGTTATTCATACAGGTATATATGCCTACCAGCCAGCACAGAGATGGGGAAGTGGAAGAATATTATGAGAAATTACAAGAACTCATCGAGAAAGAAAATAGAAATGCCTGCATTATCATCATTGGGGACTGGAACGCAGTGGTGGGTGAAGGAAGAGATGATACAGTAGGAAAATTTGGATTAGGAATAAGAAATGAGAGAGGTGAACGACTAATTAGTTTCTGTAAAGAAAAATCATTAGCAGTGGGTAACACATTATTTGAAAACCATAAAAGCAGAAGTTACACATGGATATCAAATTTCAATATGGAAAGATATCAGATGGACTACATCCTGATACAAAAAAGGTTTAGGAACTGCTTGAAGAATGCTAAAGCTTATCCAGGAGCGGATATAAATTCAGACCTCAACGTAGTAATGAGAGAAATACAAGTGAAGTTGAAAAAAGTCTGTAGAGGTAAAGAAAAGGAAAGAATAAAAATAGAAACACTCAAAGAAGTAGGAAAGGCATCAGATTTGGAGAACAGATTTATGGAAAAATGGCAAAGAGGTAGTGTTGATGAAAGTGTTAATGACAAGTGGATAAAAATGAGGGAAGGACTCATGGACTCTGCCAAAGAAGTACTAGGAATTAGAGTATTCCAAAGCACCGGGAAAGAATGTGTAACAGAAAACATGTTGAAAAAGATGGAGGAGCGCAGAAAGTGGAAAAGTGTAGAAACTGAAGAAGGCAAAAAGAGGTACAGGAAACTGAATAATGAATGAAGAAGAGAAACAGAGAAAATAGAGAAATGGAGAGAGAGGGAAAGTATGAAATGATGTATAGACTGGCTAGTGAGACAGTTTTTGAACGTAAAAGAAAGAGGAATAACATGGAAATAGAAAGAGCGGATGGTACTCTATCAGAATAACCACAGGACATTTTGAACAGATGGCAATAATATATTGAATGTCTGTACAAGGGGGATGAAATGCAAAGCGAAATTAAGGTTGATGAGGAGCAATACGTGCCGGAAGATGGAAAGGGATTTACCATCTTGGAAGCAGAAGTAGAAAAGGCGCTGAAGGAGATGAAGAATAGGAAGGCATGTGGAATAGATGATTTGCCAACAGAACTGTTGAAGAGTCTGGGAAACAAGGCAAGAAAAGAAATAGTCTATCTTTGTAATGAGATATATGTCAAAGGGGAATGGCCTAAGGACTTCGCTGCAACAGTTATGATACCAATAGAGAAAAAGAGAAATTCTAAAAAATGTGAAGCGCACCGGACCAAAAGTCTAATTTCTCATGCAGCTAAAGTCTTGCTGAGAGTTTTGAATAGAAGGTTATATTGCAAGATGGATAGAGGGATTACAGGGGAGCAGTTCGGATTTAGAAGAGGAAAAGGAACGAGAGATGCTATTCTCTTGCTAAGAACTATAGGGGAAGGATATATGGAAAAGGGTAGAGAAATCTTTGCTGTTTTTATAGATTTAGAAAAGGCTTGTTCAGTGGAACAAGCTGATGGATATCTTGAAGAGCAAAGGAGTAGATTGGAAAGAGAGACGACTGATACAGAATCTATATTTACACCAGAAGGTAAGGATAGGGATTGGAAATGAAATGAAATGTCAGAAGGAAGCAGCACTGGTTAGGCAAGGTTGTTGCCTTTCCCCACTGTTGTTTAACGTATAGCTTGAAGAGACTATTGCGGAAAGTTTAGATGGGAAAAGAGGAATTTGTATTGGTGGAAAGAGAATAGAACGTATAAGATTTGCTGATGACATGGTATTAGTGGCAGAAAGTGAGAGGACAGTGAATAACATGCTCAAAGATCTCAATGAAGCTTGTGTGGAATATGGGATGCAAATAAACACAGCAAAAACAACGGAAATGGTCATCAGTACAAGAGGCAGACTATCCAATATTAAAATAGGACAATCTACCAATATCCAAGTAAGTGAATTTAAATATCTCGGAAGGACAATAACTGAAGTCTTGAGATGTCACCAGGAGGTGAAAACTCGAATTGCCATAGCGAAAGAGGCATTCAACAGTAAGAGGAGACTCTTATGTGGCAACTTAGATAAAGGACTAAGGAAAGGCTTGGCAAATGTTTTGTCTGGAGTGTGGCACTATATGGGGCAGAAACATGGACACAGAGACGAGAGGATGAAAAAAGGTTAGAAGCATTTGAGATGTGGATGTGGAGGAGAATGGAGAGAATAAGCTGGATGGAAAGAGTGAGTAATGAAAGAGTATTGGAAAGGGTTGGTGAGAGAAGATGGCTGCTGAAGATTGTAAGAGAGAGGAAAAAGAACTTGTTTGGACATTCACTGAGAAGGGAGTGCTTGCTAGTAGAGGCTTTGGAAGGATTGGTTTGTGGGAGAAGACTGAGAGGAAGAAGGAGATACAAGGTGATAGACGACATAAAGGGAAGAGGAAATTATGCAGATCTGAAGGAGATGGCAGAAGACCGGACAGCCTGGAGAAATATCATGTGAGAACCTGCCTTTAGGCAGAACACTGATGATGATGATGATGATGATACAATTAGAGGCATTCTGACGCTTGCACAGTGCTTTATTTCTTCCCATTCACCAAACGCGAATGGAACAGACTCTGAGGAAAATCATACTGGTGCACTTTGTACTGTCTGCCAAAAAGAGTAGCTGGTGAGCTGCGGAGGACAAATGTACAAGCTTAGTAGCGTGAATTGAGAGTTACCCTGGTGGAACGAAGCTCGAAACTTAGTGCGAACTTCAGTGCGAGATGCTTTTAATAGTTTGCACAAGAAAAATCTGTCTATAAATCTGGTAGAAAAGGAAAACAAAGAGAATTCTGGTCATATGTAAAGGACGCCAGCGGTAAGACGCTATTAGTGCTTTCACTGCATGATATGAATGCTAAAATTACCGATGACAGTGCCATTAAAGCGGAGTTACTGAACGCAGTTTTCCAAGTTCCCTTCAGTAAAGAAGACGGAACAAATTTTCCAGAATTCTAATCAAGAGCAGTTACCAACATGAGTAACTTGGAAGTAGATATCCCTCGGATAGTGAAGTAGCTTAAATGAATAAATAAAGGCAACTTAACTGGTCCAGACTGCATCCAATTTGGTTCCTTTCAGAGTATTCTGATAAAACAGCTCTTTACTTAGCAGTCTGGAAGAGCAGTTGAACGGAATGGATGGTGTCTTGAAGGGAGGATATAAGATGAACATCAACAAAAGCAAAACGAGGATAATGGAATGTAGTCGAATTAAGTCGGGTGATGTTGAGGGTATTAGATTAGGAAATGAGACACTTAAAGTAGTAAAGGAGTTTTGCTATTTGGGGAGCAAAATAACTGATGATGGTCGAAGTAGAGAGGATATAAAATGTAGACTGGCAATGGCAAGGAAAGCGTTTCTGAAGAAGAGAAATTTGTTAACAGTGAGTATAGATTTAAGTGTCAGGAAGTCATTTCTGAAAGTATTTGTATGGAGTGTAGCTATGTAAGTAAGTGAAACATGGACGGTAAATAGTTTGGACAAGAAGAGAATAGAAGCTTTCGAAATGTGGTGCTACAGAAGAATGCTAAAGATTAGATGGGTAGATCACGTAACTAATGAGGAAGTATTGGTTGGTTGGTTGTTTGGGGAAGGAGACCAGACAGCGTGGTCATCGGTCTCATCGGATTAGGGAAGGATGGGGAAGGAAGTCGGCCGTGCCCTTTCAGAGGAACCATCCCGGCATTTGCCTGGAGTGATTTAGGGAAATCACGGAAAACCTAAATCAGGATGGCCGGACGCGGGATTGAACCGTCGTTCTCCCGAATGCGAGTCCAGTGTCTAACCACTGCGCCACCTCGCTCGGTGAGGAAGTATTGAATAGGATTGGGGAGAAGAGAAGTTTGTGGCACAACTTGACCAGAAGAAGGGATCCGTTGGTAGGACATGTTCTGAGGCATCAAGGGATCACCAATTTGGTATTGGAGGGCAGCGTGGTGGGTAAAAATCGTAGGGGGAGACCAAGATATGACTACACTAAGCAGATTCAGAAGGATGTAGGTTGCAGTAGGTACTGGGAGATGAAGAAGCTTCCACAGGATAGAGTAGCATGGAGAGCTGCATCAAACCAGTCTCTGGACTGAAGACCACAACAACAACATTTAGCAGTCTCACAAAAACGCTCGCTCTAGTAAAAATCCGTACCTAAAGAATCGAAAATTACACAGTTTAACACTCAAGAATGTAGATAAAAGTAATCCGCTGAATTACAACCGCGTATCGCGGGCGTCAAGTTACTGGAATTATGGAACATTTGGAAATTGTGGTAACTTCCTATGGGACCAAACTGCTGAGGTCGTCGGTCCCTAGGCTTACCCACTACTTAATGTAACTTAAATTAACTTACGCCCAGGACAACACACACACACCAATGCCCGAGGGAGGACTCGAACCTCCGACGGGGGGAATTATGGAACACATTATGTTTTCGAACAGTATGAATTACCTTGACGAAATCGATTTGTTGACATGTTGTGAGCACAAATTCGAAAAAATGTTCTTGTGGAATACCAGTAGCTCTTCATTCACACAAAATAATGAGTGCTGTCGTAAGGGGATCTCGCATTGTTACCATATTTCTAGATTTCCAGAAAGCTTTTCATAGCGTTCCTCCCAAGAGACTTCTAATCGTCATTGCATGCCTAGGGAGTGTCTTCTCAGTTAGGTTCCTAGATTCATGACCTCAGAGAGGTCACAATACGTAGCAGTCGCTGGAAGGTCGTCGAGTAAAACGAAGTGGAGTCTGGTGTTGCCCAAGGTAATATTGTACACCTTCTGCTGTTCCTAATCCTTGTACACTGTTTACTACACTATCTGAGCGGGCCTCTTAAATTTTTCTGCAGATTCTGTTGTCATGTACCGTCTCTTACAGCCATCAGAAGATCGAAACCTATAGCAAAATAGCTTGGACAGTATTTCTTATGGTGTGAAAAGTGACAGTTGAGTGAAGGAAATGAGAGAGGTCATCCACCAGAGTACTAAAAGGAATTCGTTAAATTTCTGGTACATAAAATTTCTGTTGCACGGTAAATCACACAAATATGAAGGCAATCAATTCAAAAAAATACCTAGCAATTACAACTATGACCAACTTAAATTGGAATGATGACATAGGTAAGTTTGTGGGGATGGCAAAGTAAAGACTGTTCTCTAATGGCAGAACTCTTGGAAGATAAAAGAGCTCCACTAAAGAGACTGCCTCACTACACTCGGCCTTCCTCTGACAGTATATTGCTGTGCGGTATGGAATCCGTACCAGATATGATTGACGGAGGACACTGGAAAAGTCAGAAGCAGAGCAGCTCGTCTTCTATTGTCGCGAAATAGTGGAGAGAGTGCCACGGACGTGATAAGCGAGCTAGGATGGCAATCAGTAAAACAAAAGCGGTTTACGTTGCAGAGGGATGTTTTCACGAAATTTCAATAACTGCATCTCTCTTCTGAATAAGAAAATATTTTACTGATGACATCACACATGGGGAGAGATGATAAGAGTAATAAATAAGAGAAATCGGGAGCTCGCGCGGAAGTATTAAGTGTTCGTTTATCCCGCGCTATTCGGTAGTGGAACGGCAGAGATTTGGCATGAACCGGAAGAATGAATTGCAGAGTAGTCACGAGCCTGTATATGTAGAGAAGAGCAGTATTAACCCCGTCCAGCCGCCGACAGATGCTGGAGACTGATGATGACGCATCGCACTTGTGTGTAGCACGTCATTAAACTCCACCTCATTAGACCGCGCCCTATTACATGGCACTGTTATGTAGTCACGACTGCCTCGCAGGCTGTAATTCGGTGTAACGGCCTTCCCAAATGGCCACTGTCAGATCACATTACAAGTATTTTCGCTGTTACTCATTGGCTTACACAGTACCTGATTCTGCCGAAATTCACTTTGTAAAGTAGCCGGACTGTTGTGTCAAAACGTCAGGAAGGTGCCGTTACTAAAAAGAGAAAAATTCTAAAATACGTCTTTGCATTTACACAGTAGGTAATGCGAAAGGACAGCTATTGAAGGTACGATTTAGTGGTTACTGCTATTATGTCTAGTTGAGTACACTAGTAAACCCCAGATTATATAGAGAATCGAATTCCTATGTATAAAACAACCCCCAAATTCTGATGGCAGATGAGTGATTTGTTAAATATTTGACGTTAAGCCGGTGAGCGAAAGAAAGTTGAGAAAAGTTTCGAAATTATGTTTAAAGTTTGTTGGAAGTCGCTAAGTGCTCTCATGATCAAACACTGGATGAGTATAATCTGAATAACGTGCGCTCCGTTTTAACCAGAAATAGTTCCTCATCTTCATGCTGATGACATGTCTCCTGAAGTACATGTCGTACAATGATACAATTTTGCAGGTACATTCAGTGTTATGTGTGGTTACTGTATGAAAAATGTCTTGCGAATGGAGTCAGTAGTGAAGAGGTACTAAATTAAAACGTCAGGTCTGATGCTGGAGCTGATCTGATTGGGCAGCGAAAATGTAGTACATCTGCGGCAACCGTTTCTCTTTCATCAATTTTTGTGGTAGACTGCGAGAAAAAGTTTCGTACATTTTTCAAATTACAATTACTCTTGTATCTACGTAATTATTCTCGAAGTCAGCTGGCGGTGGGTGGCCGAAGGCACTTCTGCTACCAAACTGATCAAATGGCTCTGAGCACTATGGGACTTAACATCTATGGTCATCAGTCCCCTAGAACTTAGAACTACTTAAACCGAACTAACCTAAAGACAGCACACAACACCCAGCCATCACGAGGCAGAGAAAATCCCTGACCCCGCCGGGAATCGAAACCGGGAACGCGGGCGTGGGAAGCGAGAACGCTACCGCACGACCACGAGATGCGGGCCCAAACTGATCGTCACGTCCCTTTCCCTTTCGCGAATGTTGTGTGGGAAGACTGATTACATTAGCTCTAATTTCTCGAATTTTGACGAGACCAGTATGGGAGAAAGTAATGTCGTCCGATTTTTCCCTAACGTACTCTTCCGGAATTTCAAAGGTAAACCTCTCCGTGATTGACAACCTCTGTATTGTAGCGTCTCCCACTGAAGTCTGTTCAGCATCGCTGTAAAGCCCTCGTGCAGACTAAAAGATCTCGCGACGAAGCGCGCCTCTCTTCGTTGAATCTTCCCTCTCTTCTGTTAGTCTTTACTGGAAGGTATTGCAAAGTGATGAGAAATATTCAAGAATCTTATGCGTTTATGGTTAAAGTTTGTTGGAAGTTACTTATCACTGTAATTCTCAAACACAGCATGAATTTAGTCTCGGTATTTGAGCACTGTGATTTGCGCTGCCTAAAGACATACACACAAGTTGTAGCTGCAATGCTTCTCTTACTGTGCTAAGTCTCTAACATACCTAGAAACGAGCAGATTATGATATCATTTTAATTTTTAAATTCAATCAATGATTATACGAAATACCGAAAATCAAACTTGTGTTAACCTGGAAGCCATCCTGCAACTGGATCTTGGGTATCGTGTCCCAAGTTATTCACTTAGTAATATACGTTAGGTTAGACAAGGTAAGAGCTGGTACAGTTTCTACTGTCTAGCATGTGTCTCGACGGTAGACCTATTTTCCCCTCTGACACCACACCAAAACTCATCCCCCCAATCCAAAATGAACAATTTTTAATTTTTAAAATGTTAAGAAATTTCAAAAAATCAAGATGGCTGAAATAGCCCACTTGTCCTAGTGCTCTGAGCCGGAAGGTTATGCATTACAATTCTGTCGTTTTTAATTTTCGTAAATTTCACCAATTTTGGTGTATTTGTGTCTTTAATAATATCCGACTATTACCGTCATGTTTAACAGCGCGGCCGCAGTCCACACTACCATCATTTTAAAAACTGTTCTGGCGTCATGCTTAAGAGCGTTGTTGCATTGTCATGATTAAATGTCATGGTGAATTTCGACAGACATACTGCGAGGAGTTAGTAAAATGTTTAATAGCGCAGCTGGGCAATACGGTTAGATATTGCAGTCACTTATATTACGTGGTGGTGATCTAGGCATCTGACTTTAGACTGTAGCTGCATTTAATTCAACACAGCACACTCGATAGCAGCGTTATTTTAAAGCATTTATTATTTATTTAAACGGTGTTAAACATGGCAAGTGAAGACTGCCCCTCAACCCCGTTTGTAAATAGTTTGTTGCAGCGTTCCTAGTACAGCTCTCACGTCAGTTACAATTCTACTGTAACGACGCAAATTGGCTAGTGAAATTTGTAGGAAGCAGGGATTCCATCGAGTTAACAATTGTTTCACATATGTACTTCAAACGTGTTGCAGCCATCCTAGTAGAATTTCACGTGAATTTCGATTCTACTGTAACGACGTAAATGGGCTAGTGAATTGTAGGAAGTAGGATACTATCGAGTTAACAATTGTTTCACTTTCTGTAACCCATAAACCACATATGTACTTCAAACGATTTTCGAAGTACAATCCCTCGGGCGTGAGTGTGTGTGTTGTCGTTAGTATAAGTTAGTTTAAGTTAGAGTAAGTAGTGTGTAAGTCTAGGGACCGATGACCTAAACTCAGATTGGAATGTATACCGCAGAGACAGGCTGGACAGTGAAGGGGGAGGCGCGTTTATAGCGATAAGAAGTGCAATAGTATCGAAGGAAATTGACGGAGATCCGAAATGTGAAATGATTTGGGTGAAGGTCACGGTTAAAGCACGCTCAGACTTGGTAATTGGATGTCTCTATAGGCCCCCTGGCTCAGCAGCTGTTTTGGCTGAGCACCTGAAGGATAATTTGGAAAATATTTCGAGTAGATTTCCCCACCATGTTATAGTTCTGCGTGGGGATTTTAATTTGCCGGATATAGACTGGGAGACTCAAACATTCATAACGGGTGGCAGGGACAAAGAATCCAGTGAAATTTTTTGAAGTGCTTTATCTGAAAACTACCTTGAGCAGTTAAACAGAGAACCGACTCGTGGCGATAACATATTAGACCTTATGGTGACAAAAAGACCCGAACTATTTGAAAAAGTTAATGCAGAACAGGGAATAAGCGATCATAAAGCGGTTACGGCATCGATGATTTCAGCCGTAAATAGGAATATTAAAAAGGTTAGGAAGATTTTTCTGTTTAGAAAAAGTGACAAAAAGCAGATTTCAGAGTACCTGTTCGCTCAACACAAAAGTTTTGTCTCAAGTACAGATAGTGTTGAGGATCAGTGGACAAAGTTCAAAACCGTCGTACATTATGCGTTAGATAAGTATGTGCCAAGCAAGATCGTAAGAGATGGAAAAGAGCCACCGTGGTACAACAACCGAGTTAGAAAACTGCTGCGGAAGCAAAGGGAACTTCACAGCAAACATAATCATAGCCAAAGCCTTGCAGACAAACAAAAATTACGCGAAGCGAAATGTAGTGTGAGGAGGGCTATGCGAGAGGCGTTCAATGAATTCGAAAGTAAAGTTCTATGTACTGACTTGGCAGAAAATCCTAAGAAATTTTGGTCTTATGTCAAAGCGGTAGGTGGATCAAAACAAAATGTCCAGACACTCTGTGACCAAAATGGTACTGAAACATAGAATGACAGACTAAAGGCCGAAATACTAAATGTCTTTTTCCAAAGTTGTTTCACAGAGGAATATTGCACTGTAGTTCCTTCTCTAGATTGTTGCACAGATGACAAAATGGTAGATATCGAAATAGACGACAGAGGAATAGAGAAACAATTAAAATCGCTCAAAAGAGGAAAGGTCTCTGGACCTGATGGGATACCAGTTCAATTTTACACAGAGTACGCGAAGGAACTTGCCCCCCTACTTGCAGCGGTGTACCGTAGGTCTCTAGAAGAGCGTAGCGTTCCAAAGGATTGGAAAAGGGCGGAGGTCATCCCTGTTTTCAAGAAGGGACGTCGAACAGATGTGCAGAGCTATAGAACTATATCTCTAACGTCGATCAGTTGTAGAATTTTGGAACACGTATTGTGTTCGAGTATAATGACTTTTCTGGAGACTAGAAATATACTCTGTAGGAATCAGCATGGGTTTCGAAAAAGACGGTCATGTGAAACCCAGCTCGCGCTATTCGTCCAAGAGACTCAGAGGGCCATAGACACGGTTTCCCAGGTAGATGCCGTCTTTCTTAACTTCCGCAAGGCGTTCGATACAGTTCCCCACAGTCGTTTATTGATCAAAGTAAGAGTATATGGACTATCAGACCAATTGTGTGATTGGATTGAGGAGTTCCTAGATAACAGGACGCAGCATGTCATTCTCAATGGAGAGAAGTCTTCCGAAGTAAGAGTGATTTCAGGTGTGCCGCAGGGGAGTGTCATAGGATCGTTGCTATTCACAATATACATAGATGACCTGGTGGATGACATCGAAGTTCACTGAGGCTTTTTGCAGATGATGCAGTGGTGTATCGAGAGGTTGTAACAATGGAAAATTGTACTGAAATGCAGGAGGATCTGCAGCGAATTGACGCATAGTGCAGGGAATGGCAATTGAATCTCAATGTAGATAAGTGTAATGTGCTGCGAATACACAGAAAGATAGATCCTTTATCATTTAGCTACAAAATATCAGGTCAGCAACTGGAAGCAGTTAATTCCATAAATTATCTGGGAGTACGCATTAGGAGTGATTTAAAATGGAATGATCATATAATGTTGATCGTCGGTAAAGCAGATGCCAGACAGAGATTCATTGGAAGAATCCTAAGGAAATGCAATCCGAAAACAAAGGAAGTAGGTTACAGTACGCTTGTTCGCCCACTGCTTGAATACTGCTTAGCAGTGTGGGATCCGTACCAGATAGGGTTGATAGAAGATATAGAGAAGATCCAACGGAGAGCAGCGCGCTTCGTTACAGGATCATTTAGTAATCGCGAAAGCGTTACCGAGATGATAGATAAACTCCAGTGGAAGACTCTGCAGGAGAGACGCTCAGTAGCTCGGTACGGGCTTTTCTCAAAGTTTCGAGAACATACCTTCACCGAAGAGTCAAGCAGTATATTGCTCCCTCCTACGTATATCTCGCGAAGAGACCATGAGGATAAAATCAGAGAGATTAGAGCCCACACAGAGGCGTACCGACAATCCTTCTTTCCACGAACAATACAAGACTGGAATAGAAGGGAGAACCGATAGAGGTACTCAAGGTACCCTCCGCCACACACCGTCAGGTGGCTTGCGGAGTATGGATGTAGATGTAGATGTAGAACAGTTTGGTCCCATAGGCATTTACCACAAATTTCCAAATTGCGAAGTCCTATAGTGTTACTTCATGTTTATTTTTGACTGTTCGGAGGATTTGACTCCGTGTAAACAATTCACCTTACACTCGTGTCCCACATAGAATGCTCGATGAGTTCGGAATTTAAGCACTTGTGCCGACTGTCAGTAGACGACGGAAAGAATTTAGCGTTTCTATAAACCAAATACGTGTGACACGCACTATGCGAACGTACCGACTACCAAAATAACAGTATTAACTGCCCTACATACTGGGGCATACAGCTGCTACTACAGACCATCACTTCTACATGGATACTCTGCAAATCACATTTAAGTGCCTGGCAGAGTGTTCGTCGAACCACATACGAGGTGAAACAATAAAGTAATGAGACTGATGTGAAAAAATGTGTTGCTTACCGTGTTAGTCAAGTTTAGTATTGTCTCCTTCACAGTACTTCCCTTCTGATTGCACACACGTTTTCCAGCGCTTCTGCCATGAAAGTTAGATTTCTGGAACTCATCTTCTGTAATATCCTCCAAGACCCTCGTCGCAGCTTTTTGGACATCTTGTGTTGTTTGAAAATGGTGTCCCTCGACCGCCGATTGGACTCTTGGAAATAGAAAAAAGTCGCACGGAGCGTTATCTGGTGAATAACGTGGCTGTGGTAGTACCGAAATTAGTTTTGAGGTTAAAAACTGCTGTACTGACAGAGCAGTATGGGATGGCGCACTATCGTGAGGCAGAATCCAATGATCAGCAATGTTGGCACGGACACGAAGAACTCTTTTACGAAGTCTTTCTAAAAATTCTTTGTAATAATATTGGTTAACTGTTTGTCCAGGAGGCACCCAGTCTTTATGAACAATTCCCCTGGAATCAAAGAAGTACACAAGGATGCATTTTACTTTCGACTTTGACATGCGAGCTGTTTTTGGTCTGGGTGATCCCTTTGGGCACCATTGCGATCTTTGGCGTTTTGTCTCTGGAGTGTACTGAAAAAACCAATTTTCATCACCAGTGATAACATGGCTCAACAATTCTGGATTGATTTCCGTTTGCTGTAACAGATCGGCTGCCACATTTTTCCGTGTTTCTAGCTGTCGTGGTGTGACATTTTTGGTGACCATTTTTGCACAAATCTTTCTCATACCAAGATGTTCAGTTTCTCGATTGATGTTCAGTTCTTCTGCAATAATTTTCGCGGATAATCTTCGATCAGATCATCCGAGTTCATGCACCCAGGCCAAGTTGACATCCGTCCGTGAGGTTGATGGTCGTCCACTGCGGTCTTCATCTTCAACATACGTTCTGCCCTCGCTAAACATTTTATGCCAACGAAAAACTTGAGCTCTTGACATAACTTCCTCTCAAAAGGCCTTCTGAAGCCTATCGTAATTTGTCGTTACGTTTTCACCCAGTTTAATGCATAAAGAAACGGAATATCGTTGCGCTATATCATGCTGTTCCATTTCTGTGACGAGAGACCCAAACACGTGTTAACTTATCGCAGCACAACTCACGGCTGAGCAGTTGCATCGAAGTGCTGCTTCGACTAGAATCACCTTATAGACCAAGGTCAAAGATATTATGCCTGCGTAAGGCTGCAGGGTTGCCAAATCTTGCAAAGAAAATCAGTCTCAATACTATTGTCTCACCTCATATACTTCACAACGTAAGAATTCAAGAATTTGAAAATTTACATCAGTGATCGATTTGGAGAGCACTGCTATGTCACTTGACAACTGTACTGGGCTCTAGGTGCTCATGCATGCGGTCATGCAACCGATCAAGATAACGGGGGTATACAGTGATAGTGGGAAATATAGCCTCGCACCCCACGAATGCAACTGACCGTGGTCACCCAGACAGCGCCTCCAGGTTCTTATCATAATGACACTGACAGCGATAGTTAGGAAAACGTTGACAGACAGACAGGGAGGAAGGGAGGGAGGGAGGTAAAGGCAGTTTCTCATCTACATCCCAAAACACAAGGCGTAGGATAGGGCGTATGTATTGGTTCACACTGATTGAAGTGAAGTGTCAAACGGTTTATCCCCCAAAATTAGTTCATGCTGTAGAGCAATGAGAACTGAACACATAAGCTTGTCAGCCACTGTTGCGAAGCAAACAAAATTTAAAGCCTCACAGGAATTCCTACCGAAATTCAATAAAGCTGTACTTTAAGAAGCGAAAAATACGCGTGTTATTATTTAAAGACCTGACGGTGCAATTTATCTGCTGATGTATAAAGTGACTCTATGACAACTATAAATAATGTAGCGTTTAGTGAGTATGTGCACTAATTTAAAGAGTTTTTATATAGTGCAGTGCCTTCCACACAGTGATTCCTGGCATACCGAAAGAAGCTCTGATAACTCAGTGAAAGCAGTGTGTAATTTGACCGAGCACTTCCAGGTCCGACAGCGTGCATATGCGAAGCAGAGCATTTCCAGGTCATTACCTATATGAATGAAAATAACACAGGTAATGACCTCATCTCTAAACTTGTAAGAAAGAGGAACAAACTGACGTATATAAAAACTGATATTTATAAATGATAATTATTTTTTAGGAAACATACAAACAGAATGGAATTATGACACAGAGTAACCCTCCCCCCCCCCCCCCCTGTATTTGATACAGAGACACTCATTAATTGTACAAGACAGAAGAATGGAAAGCAAAATAAAAAATAATAGTTTATATTTTATAGAACCAAATTGGGTCAAATTATAGGACGGGGAGCAAGACATACAAATCGAACTCTGAAGACGTGTTGTTGCTGTTATGTTCTTCAATCCACAGAATGGTTTCATGCAGCTCTCCATGCTACTCTATCCTGTGCAAGCTTCTCCATCTCTGAGTAACTACAGCAACCTACATCCTTCCGAATCTGCTTAGTTTTCTCATCTCTTAGTCTCCCTCTACGATTTTTTATACTCCTTGATTCTCTCCAATAATAAACTGGTTATCCCTCGATGCCTCAGAACGTGTCCTACCAACAGATCCCTTCCTCTAGTCAAGTTGTGCCACAAATTCCTCTTCTCCCCAGTTCTATTCAGTACCTCCCCATTACATACATGATCTACTCACCTGATCTTCAGCATTACTCTGTTGCACCAAAGTTCAGAAGTTTCTACTCTCTTCTTGTCTAAACTATTTATCGTCCTTCTTTCACTTCCATACCTGGCTACACTCCAAATACTTTCAGAAAAGACTTCCTGAGACTTAAATCTATACTCTATGTTAACAAATTTCTCTTATTCAGAAACGCTGTCCTTGCCACAGCAAGTCTACATTTTATATCCTCTACTTCGACTGTCATCAGCTATTTTTCTCCCCAAATAGCAAAACTCATCTACATCTTCAAGTATCTCATTTCCTAATGTAGTTCCCTCAGCAACACCTGTTTTAGATCGACTACAATCCATTATCTCCGTTTTGCTTTTGTTGATGTTCATATTGTATCCTCCTTGCAACACACCAACCATTCAGTTTAGCTGCTCTTCCAGATCCTTTGCTGTCTCTGACAGAATTACAACGCCATCGGCAAATCTCGAAGTGTTTATTTCTTCTCCATGGATTTTAATTCCTGATCGAAATTTTCCTTTTGTTTACTTTACTGCTTGATTGAATAACATTGGGGATAAGCTACAACCCTCTCTCACTCCCTTCCCAACCACTGTTTCCCTTTCATGAACCTCGACTCTATAACTGCAGTCTGGTTTCTGTACAAATTGTAAACAGGCTTTCACTCACTGTATTTGACCCCGGCCAACTTCAGAATTTGAAAGAGACTATTCCATCCAGCCAGCCGGTGTGGCCGAGCGGTTCTAGGCGCTACAGTCTGGAACCGCGCGACCGATACGGTCGCAGGTTCGAATTCTGCCTCGGGATGGATGTGTGTGATGTCCTTAGGTTAGTTAGGTTTAAGTAGTTCTAAGTTCTAAGGGACTGATGACCACAGCAGTTAAGTCCCATAATGCTCAGAGCCATCTGAACCATTTATTCCAGCCAACATTGTCAACAGCTTTTACTAAGTTTACAAATGCTACAAAAGTAGCTTTACCTTTCCATAATTTATCTTCTAAAATAATTCGTAGGGTCAGCATTGCCTCGCGTGATCGCACATTTCTGCGGAACCCAAAGTGATCTTATTAGATGTCGTTTTTTCCATTCGTCTGTAAAGAATTCGTGTCAGTATCTTGCAGCCCTGATTTATTAAACCCATAGTTTGGTAATTTTCATAAAAGAGCTAGTTCCTTTCGGATTATTATAGTGTTCCTGAAGTCTGAGGCTTATTCGCCTCTCTCATATATCTTGCTCACCTGGTAGTAGAGTTTTGTCATGGTTGGGTCTCCTAAGGCTGTCGGTGGTTCTAATGGAACGTTGGCTACGCCTGCGATCTTGTTTTGTCTTTGATCTTTCAGTGCTCTGTCAGATTCTTCATGCAGTATCATATCTCCATTTTATATTCATCTACATCCTCCTCCATTTCAATAATACTGCCCTCAAGTACATCCCCTTTGCATAGACCCTCTATAGATTAGATTAGATTACATTTACTTTCATTCCAATTGATCCGTAGTGAGGAGGTCCTCCAGGATGTAGAACATGTCAGAAAGACAACAATACTTGACAAATATTTACAACTCAGACAAATAAGCTAATGTACCATTCCACAGGTCCCAAGTGGAATGATCGTCGTTTTTTAATGAACGCTGTATGAAATAATCATTTTACAGATGCTAATGCACTGAATTTAAAATAAGAAAATTCTTTTTATTTATTTATAAGGTAATCAACGTATAACTACTATAATACTTATTTACAATGAACACATTACTGCACTGAAATGGAGCAGAAATTAGACTGTACTTACACACACACACACACACACACACACACACACACACACACACACACACAAACACACACACACTTATTTACGATGAAGACATTACAGCCTGAAATTGTGCAGAATTTATATGTATAAAACAAAGATGCTTCAACCCACCGAACGGGAAAGCGGTGGTGTGTTGATAGACAAAAGATATAAAACACACACACAAATGTTTAAGCTTTCGCAACCCATAGTTGCTTCATCAGGAAAGAGGGAAGGAAAGGGAAAGACGAAAGGATGTGGGTTTTAAGGGAGAGGGTGAGGGTGTGTGTTTATCAACATACCAGCGCCCTCAAGCCCGGCAAGCCAAAGCATCCCTGTCTTTTATATATATTTTTCCCACGTGGAATGTTTCCCTTTTCTACTGAGAAATTTATCACTGGAGTAGAAGGAGTTGGGCCTACAATAAATCTTAAACAGAATTTCATTGGTTGTTAAGCTTTTTGTGGATGCTGGCAAGTTATTGAAATGTGTGTTCCTGAATAATGTACACCTTTTAGTACAAGAGTAAGTGACTTGAGATCCTTGTGAAGGTTATTCTTATTTCTAGTAGTGATTCCATGAATTGAGCTGTTGGTTTGAAAAAGTGATATATGTATAATGACAAATTTCATTAAGGAATAAATATATTGGAAAGCAGTAGTTAGTATCCCTAGTTCGATAGACAGGCTTCTGCAGTTCACACCACATATAACTCTTACTGCACATTTTTGTGCCTGGAAAACTTTAGATTGGCTAGGTGATTTACCCAAAAAAATAATCCCATATGACACACTTCAGGGACTCACACCTAGTGAGTACGTGGCTGGCGAGCACGGGGTCCCGAGCTGAGTCCTGGCATTGCTTCCACTTACTTATGCCAGGCTCCTCACTTTTATCTTTCCTATTTGGCCACCCTTGGCCAACTCTTGTTCTTTTCCGACCCTGACGCTATTAGGTTTCGAGGGCTAGGGGTCTTCCATTTCCAACCTATACTTCTACTGAGCTGAATATCTCCCGGGATAAGGAGATTACCTTCTATCATTTGCCAACGGCCTTCTAGGAGGGCGGACGAGCGGCTAGAAGGAAGGGGACTCTCTTGCCCTTGGGGTGGGAAACTGCTCCTAAAGGCGGAGGAGCCACAAGGTGGCCAGTGGCATAGAATGGAGAAGGCAACGGGAAACCACTCCATTAAAGACCCGGGCGGGTATCCCAAGTATCAACAGCTTATGATGGAAAGCTCTTTGGTTAAATTCTCCGGAGGTAAAATAGTCCCCTATTCGGATCTCCGGGTGGGGACAACTAAAGAGATACTAAAATCCAAAAGCATTAATGTAAGGAGGATAGCAACGTGGAACGTCAACTCACTTCTTAAATGTGGTAAACTGGAAAACTAGAAAATGGAAATGAAACGAATGGATATTGATGTACTGGGAGTCTCAGAAATGAGATTGCCAAACGCTGGTGACTTTTGGGTAGGGAATTACAGAATCATACACACTGGAACAGCACAAGACAATCCCGGGATTGCAGGAGTGGGAATTATCCTCAATAAAGAGATGGGGTTAAGAGGAAAAGGATTTGTTCAACATAGTGAGAGGATAATTTATGTCCGATTGGAAACTATACCTAGAGACACAATCATAATCCAAGTATACATGCCAACTATGAGGCACAAGGGTGATGAACTCAACATTATGTATGACCACCTTGAAGAAGTAATTGGCAGAATTAAAGGAGCTGAAAACCTTGTCATCATGGGAGATATGAATGCTGTTGTTGGGGAAGGTAAAGAAGAGGATGTGGCAGGAAATTTTGGATTAGGATTAAGAAATGAAAGAGGGATAAACTTGTACAATTCTGTCAAAGAAATAAACTTTGCATTACAAATACCTTCTTCAATCATCATCCAAGAAGAAGATATACTTGGAAAATACCTGGTGACATTAACAGATATCAAATTGACTTCATATTAATGAAGCAAAGATTTGGCTCTGAGCACTATGGGACTCAACTGCTGAGGTCATTAGTCCCAGGATTTAAAAAAAAAAAAAAAAAAAAAAAAACCAAGTTAAGGACAGCAGATCATTTCGAGGCTGTGATGTAGAAAGTGACCACATACTCGTTATGATGTCGGCTTAACTAAAATTCAAGAACATTAAAAAAAGAAGTACATGTAAATGGGATTTGACAAACTTGAAAAACGAAAATACACTGAAGCACTATCAACTAGAAACCGACAAGAAAACAAATACACAGGGCTGCAATGACATCCAAAGCAGCTGGGAAAAAATAAATACTGGTATTTTAGAAGCAGCAGAAGAAGTAATAGGAAAAGAAAAGATAAAGAAAAGGAAGGAATGTATCACTAATGACCTACTAAATATGATGGAAGAAAGAAGGAAATTAAAAAATTCTGTGAAGAAGGAGGACCAACAGAAATACAAGAGTCTGAAAAACAGAATCAACAGAGAGGAAAATCAAGCAAGAGAAAAATACCTTGATGATCTCTGTATTTCAGTTGAGGACAACTTGAGCAAGGGAAATATCGACAAGGCCTATAAATGAGTGAGACATTGCTTTGGAGACAGAAGAAACAAGTGTAGGGCTGTGATGGATGAAAATGGCAATATGTTGGATGACGATGATGAAGTTGCAAGAAGATGGAAACAATATTTAGGAAAACTGTACAGCGAACCAGACCTGTCTGAAAACATCATGGAAGAAGAAACAGAAGTAGATGCACACAACATAGGTGGACCTATATTAAAGGAAGAGTTTGAACTAGCTCTGAAACAATTGAAAAACAACAAATCGCCTTGTAATGACAATATCCCAGCCGAACTTCTGAAATCTGGAGGAGCAGAACTGAATCAGGAGTTGTATAATCTTGTTTTCAACATGTACGAGCAGGGTAAAATTCCTACAGACTTTGAGAAAAACATTATGATCCCCATTCCAAAGAAGGCAAATACTACAAGATGTGAAAATTATAGGACGCTCAGCCTAGTTACTCACGCCTCTAAAATATTAACCTCAATTATCCTAAAACGCATAGAACAAAAAGTCGAAGCTACACTCTCCGAAGACCAGTTTGGATTCCGGAAAGATGGAGGAACCAGAGAAGCAATATTTGCTGTAACATCAATAATAGAGAAACGAATACATAAGAACTGAAAACATACATAGCTTTCGTAGATGTAGAGAAAGCCTTTGATAATGTTAAATGGGATAAAATGTTTGAGGTACTCAAAAAAGTAGGAATAGACCATAAAGATAGAAAATTGATATGGAACCTGTACAAAAACGAGACAGCAGTTATCCGTGGACGGACAGAACAAGAAGAGGTGCAGATACGGAAAGGTGTCCGACAAGGTTGCGCACTATCCCCTGTTATCTTTTACGTATACATTGAAGAGGCGCTGAAAAAAGTAAGGGAAAATTCACAGACAGGAGTAGTAATTCATGGCCAACGAATAGATATGATAAGATATGCCGATGATATAGCTGTCCTGGCTGAAAGTGAAGAAGATCTTGTAGTCCTACTGAATAGAATGGATAAAGTTATGGGTGAAGAATATAATATGAGAATTAATAAAGCAAAAACAAAAGTGATGGCATGCGACAAAGAAGATCAAGTGAAAGTACAAGTTCATGTAGGAAATGAACTGCATGAACAAGTTGATAAATTTACTTATCTGGGCAGTAATATTACCAGGGATGGAAGGAGCAAGGCAGAAGTGAGAAGTAGAATAGCTCAAGCAAAGGCTGCTTTTAACAAGAAGAAAAAGATATTAACATCTAAGAGCATCAGCCTTGAAATCAGGAAAAGATTTTTGAAATCATATGTGTGGACTGTGGCATGCTATGGGTGTGAAACATGGACTCTCGGGACAGAGGAAGATCAGAAGCTAAATTCTTTTGAAATGTGGTGCTACAGACGCATGCTCAAAAACGAAGTGGTTCTGGAAAGAGCAGGTGAGAAGACAAGCTTCTGGAGTTTCATTGTTAAAAGAAGAGTGCAATTTACAGGCCATCTATTAAGACATAAAGGACTCCTGAACACAATCATAGAGGGATATGTCGAGGGAAAAAGACCAAGAGGAAGACCACGACTGAGGTACATGGATCAAATCGTGAAACATGTGGGATGTAACACCTTTAAAGAAATGAAGAGAAAAGCTGAAAGACGCACAGAATGGAGACAAGCTGCCATTGTAGCTGTTGCAAACCAATCCTTGGATTGACCACTACAGAAGAAGACATTGTGGAATGAAAGTAAGCATAGTATGCCAACTTTTTCATTTTTGTATCCCCTATGTCTGACACAATTCGCATTTGTCAAGACACTTCAGCAGTTATGTGGTGTGCTCCTCCCTGTTGAATTTATTATCAAGCTGTAATGCCAAGAACTTAACACTGTCCACTTCCTCCATATGCTTGTCGTCGTATGTTAGCATATACTCGTGGGACACCTCTTGCAAGTTCTGAACTGCATGTAGTGTGTTAGTTCAAAGTTTAGTGACAATGAATTGGCTAGGAAGCAGTGATTAATGTCCACAGATATTTTATTAGCTGACCTTTCTAAGACTACACTTGATTTGCTATTTATTGCAATCTTTGTATCATCGGCCAATAAAACGAACTCCTTCCACCTTTCTGCTTTCCCTTCTTTGCTTAGAATTGGTTTTCTTTGAGGTCTGGATATTCGTAGAGGTCGTTATCTTTTCTCAAATGGTCTCTTTAGTTGTCCTGTAGGCAGTATCTATCTTACCGCTAGTGATATATCCCTCTATATCCTTACATTTGTCCTTCAGTGATTCCTGCTTAGCCATTCTGGACTGCCTGTCGATCTCATTTTTCAGGCGTTTGTATTCATTGCGCCTACTTCATTTACTGCATTTTTATATTTTCTATTTGATGAGTTAATTTCAATATCTCATTTTTTAGCCATGGATTTCTACAAGCCCTTATCTTTATACCTACTTAATCCGCTGCCGCCTTCACTATTTGATCTCTCAAAGCTTCCCATTCTTGTTCTACTGTATTATTTTCCCCGTTCTTTTCAGTCGTTCCCTAATGCTCTCTCTGAAATCTTTACTATCTCAAGTTCTTTCAGTCTATCCACTTTCGATCTCCTTAAAATCCCACCTTTTTGCAGTTTGTTCACTTTTAATGTACAGTTCGTAACCAATAAATTGTGGTCAGATGTGGTCAGATTCCACATCTGCCCCTGGATGTATCTTACAATTTCAAACCTGGTTCCTAAATCTCTGTCTAAACATTATATATACTATCTAAAATCTTCTAGTGTCTCCAGGCCTTTTCCTCCTATACAACCTTATTTCATTATTCTTAAACCAAGTGTTAGCTATGAGTAATTTATGTCCTTTGCAAAATTTACCAGGCGGTCTTTTCATTCATTCCTTACCCCTATTCCATATTCTCCCACTACTTTTCTTTCTCTTCCCTTACCTACTATCGAATTCCAGTCCCCCATGACTATAAATTTTCGTCTCCCTTCAAAAGTGGTTCAAATGGTTCTTAGCACTATGGAACTTAACATCTGTGGTCATCAGTCCCCTGGACTTAGAACTACTTAAACGTAACTAAGCTAAGGACACCACACACATCTATGCTCGAGGCAGGATTCGAACCTGAGACCGTATCAGCAGCGCGGTTCCGGACTGAAGCGCCAAGAACCGTTCAGCCGCAGCGGCCGGCATCGTCTCCCTTAACTATATGATTAATGTCTTTGATCGCTTCGTAAATTTCTTCAATCTCTTCATCATTTGCGGAGCTATTTGCCATAAAACAATCCACGCTCCGATCCACTGATCGCCAGTTTTCCTTTCCCTGATAAAGACGTCATCCTGAATAGTCCCCGCCAAGACATTCATTTTTTTTTCAGCAGTCTACTGACTGGTTTGATGCGGCCCTCCACGAATTCTTTTCCTGTGCTAACCTCTTCATCTCAGAGTAGCGCTTGCAACCTACGTCCTCAATGATTTGCTTGACGTATTCCAATCTCTGTCTTCCGCTACAGTTTTTGCCCCCTACAGCTCCCTCTAGTACCATGGAAGTCATGCCCTCATGTCTTAGCAGATGTCCTATCATCCTGTCCCTTCTCCTTGTCAGTGTTTTCCACATATTCCTTTCCTCTCCGATTCTGCATAGAACCTCCTCATTCCTTACCTTATCAGTCCACCTAATTTTCAACATTTGTCTATAGCACCACATCTCAAATGCTTCTGTTCCGGTTTTCCCACAGTCCATGTTTCACTACCATACAATGCTGTACTCCAGACGTACATCCTCAGAAATTTCTTCCTCAAAATAAAGCCGATATTTGATATTAGTAGACTTCTCTTGGCCAGAAATGCCTTTTTTGCCATCTCGAGTCTGCTTTTGATGTCCTCCTTGCTCCGTCCGTCATTGGTTATTTTACTGCCTAGGTAGCAGAATTCCTTAACTTCATTGACTTCGTGACTATCAATCCTGATGTTAAGTTTCTCGCTGTTCTCATTTCTACTACTTCTCATTACCTTCGTCTTTCTCCGATTTACTATCAAACCATACTGTGTACTCATTAGACTGTTCATTCCGTTCAGCAGATCATTTAATTCTTCTTCACTTTCACTCAGGATAGCAATGTTATCAGCGAATCGTATCATTGATATCCTTTCACCTTGTATTTTAATTCCACTCCTAAACCTTTCTTTTATTTCCATCATTGCTTGCTCGATGTACAGATTTAAGGGGACTAGTTTCCCTTTGCTTTCAGGCGTTCGCAGTACAAGCAGAGCAAGGCCGTTTTGGTTACTGTTACGATGCCATATCAGTCAATCATCTAAACTGTTGCCCCTGAAACTACTGTAAATGCTGCTGCTCCTCTCCAGGAACCACATGTTAGTCTGGCCTCTCACGTAGGTACGTAGAATGATTGAAGCAATAGGGAGGTATATGAACATGTAGTTTCTTTTCGGTTGAGTACAGTAGAAAGTAAGATATAAGATATTTATAGAAATTCATTAGAATTCTCTACGGAGGCTAATGAGAGCACTCTACCTTAGATAAATAGCAGTGATGCGAGACCAGGAGGATGAAACGGATCATCTATATGTTAAGAGACGTCTGAGACAAAATTGCCTCTAGCCATGACTAACGTCAGTGATGCTGAAGTTGTGGAATAAAAGTAGAAGCAAAGAGATACTCAAGGCGTCTCAGCAGTGTCATGAAGGATTTTTTGAAAAAGAGACAGTTAGGTAAACAGAGAAAGAATTTGAGATTACTACTGATATATCCTAAACGGCGGTAATGACAAGAGTATAGAAATATTGCCAATCAAGTACAACTGAAGGAAAGAAACTTGCGTAAGTGAGTTCTTTCAGTTAGTGAAGGAGCATACTTTGTATAGATGAAAACTTCATCGAAGAAATAAAGAAGATAGCTTACGGATAGTAACCGCTCAGAAAAATACAAGGATTACTGACAACAGGACAACCTGTATTCCTCACTGTTTAGAGATTTCCAAAAGTCTGCATTCAGAATATAGGTTTATATCAATCAGAAACTTCTACAATTTCGCAGGAAAGGAAGAAGAACTTTCGTAAATAACGTTTAGAGGAACAATGGGGAAAACTATGATCCTTGTCGATGTAGCTCCTAATTGGTGTCAGAGAAAGAAGAACTAAATCTTAGTGTTAGTAAAGATAGATTTTAAGTGAAAGCAGTTTTCAGAACACTGTCTATTGGAAAAAAGAGGCAACGGCGACGCTGATTTAGCATACTGAAGTTTCTGAGGGAAAATAATGTCTTACAAAGGCAATAATCGAAGTTTTATTACTTTTGTTGTCTGAGGGAATGAAATTCAGCAGTACAAGTGCTAAATATGTTCGTTTTACACAATAACTTCGGACCACTGAAGATTCATTTTCAATGAAAACAATTCATTTGTTGTTGTACACGTAGGTTACATAAAACCTGGAAAAGTGTCAACATTTATGAATGATGATGATATGATAATGATAACTGTAAGCTCGTTCCCATTAACTATTCATGGTTGTTAATAAGAACATGCCTCATCCTGTATCTCTACAATTTCAAAGCCAATTATTCTTAATTTTATTTTATTCGCAGAGTAGCTGATTACAGGAAGTATACCAAATGATTATTAGCAATTTTTAACTAATTACTTACATCGAAAATCCTGTTTGTACAGGTTGAGGTAGACTATGGTGGAACATTTTGGCGAATTAGGCTTTACGAACTCTAACGCGGTTCACCTTTTCATTCTACTTATGCCACAAATCTAACCTCCTGAAAAACTAATGCAGGAAGACTTCATGACTAACCAGTACTTTTGTCTTGGGTTTTACCATTACTACAGGAAAATGAATTGAAAATCAATTCCTTAAGAAAATGTACAATCCCTAGAAACTTTTCTCCTCATTGCGGTCCTTGTCTTATATCTACAGTGCGTTCTATTCGTTCCTGATCCAACACCAGTCGCTGCCTAAGGCAGATGTTCGTCACATATGGATATTTTCCCTTGCTGTGCCCTCAGATATCGTGGAGAGAGCCTCCTTCTAGTTTCAGAACAATAAACGAGCGCCCACTGAAAGGTGAAAGCTGGTGTTTGTTGCTGAGGCGCTCTCAAATCGATCCTACACAGGGTCACAGAGAGCGGACACAGAGTCGGCTCCGCATTTCTGCTTTAATCTGTCACCGAAGAATCGCGTGAGATCTGTGGAGCCACGCTGCGGATCTTGACGAGCTCATCTTCTCACAACTAACGGACAGGGTTTTCGTCTCGCAGCCGTCCTGTACAAGTAATATCACAAACTTCTTTATGCTAAGAACTGTCAGATTCTATGAGAAATCTGCTGCAAAATTTCTTAAGTTTTTTATTGCTTGATAAAAAACAGCAGGTCGTCTGTACAGAAAAATTCGACGAATATAATTTCATTCAACAGGGTGCATAACAAGTTAGAGAAATTTTGTGCACGAGGTATCTATTATTTTAATAGCACGCCAATGGTAATTCGTAATCTAGCTCCCTCTGGGTCATAATATTACCGTTCTGCTTTAACTCAATATCAAACTCAATTTAACAAGATGGAAAAAAAGTAAGAGTACGCTGTAAATACAACAATGTTGAAAATTGTACCATACCATTGTAACATCATGAGAAGTGTTAAAAATAGTCTGCCAGCGTATATACGTATTAAGCGGCCCTGAACTGTGCAGTATTTCATTGTGCGCAATATCATTGACGATCTGTAGATGAGATTGAATGTTGTGCTATATTTTGATGGAGATACTCAAATTAGAATTTCATTGAACAGAAATGAGGGTCTCTAGCTAATATTGTGTACATTTGTCCGGTCAGTCTCATTTTGCGTAGTTATTTGCATTGTGAAGAGGAAGTGACTGATAAATCAGCAGAACGAAGGTTCACTTGAAAATTTTTGGATGTGTATAGGGATTTTCCAGACATATGGATTGTTAAATGAAATGAGTATAGTAACAGCCTAAAGCAAACAGACTAACACGATCAGGGAAATGTACCTGAAACAGATCAACTTTAATTATTAAAGAAGTTAAACTCGCTGCTGACAGATTAAAGGAACTGAAAAGCATTATGGAGTGCATAGAAAAGCGGAGCTCGTGCTAACGATCTACTGGAGCCAACACTTTCTCAAGTCGATGCCTCGAACATTTTGCAAGAGCAGGACATTTGCAGTGAAATTTCAATAAAAATGTGTACATCTTGTTTTGGAATATGATTCTAAATAAATAAACGTTACGCAGATCTAATCATATTTGTAGGTGTGACCACTTACAAAAGTGCATGAGAACCGCATGGTCTGAAGCGCCTTGCCAGGGTTCACGCAGCTCCCCCCGTCGAAGGTACGAATCCTTCCTCGGGCATGGATCTTCGTGATGTCCTCAGCGTAAATTAGTTTACGTTAGATTAAGTAGTGTGTAGGCCTAGGGACCGATGACATCAGGAGTTTGGTCCCTTAGGAACTTACCACAAATTTCCAAATTTGCATAAGAGGAGCGAGCGTCCATCCTCCGAAAGTTCCGGTAATCATTTCGTTCACTTATCTATAAATCATTAAGTAAATTTTTAAGTGTAAATTTTCAGCTCTTCTTATACTACTCCTTCATCCATGTACTCTTGCTCTTTTACTTTCGTGAGCACAAAGTCAGCCAAAGAGCCAATCTCGGCTGGCATCTTAATCTGTCATGCTTACACGTTCGAAATTTGACACTACAGTAAATTGCGCCTATCGTTTCTCTGTCTTTAGCAAATAGTCAATATACTGCGCAATTTTATTCCCTAATATTATTGACAGGGTACGCTTTAGGACACATGTTAGCGTCTTATGAAACAATGACAGAGAATATCCTAGAGTGACTATTATAAATAAAGATTATGAGATTATCGGTCTTCCTTGATGCAAAATACTTTTCAATTTCTTCTCCAAACTAGTTTCAGCAAAACTGTCGCCATCACCAGTGAGTTTCTTCCTCCTAAAACATGCAAAATTTGCATCTTTGCAAAACATTGCAAGAACGTTGTTACATGTGCACTATTTGGTTCCAGATACAATATACCTTTTTACTTTCATATCACTGCATGGTTTCTATGTGTGTTGCCTTTCTGTCGGCATACAGCGTGACACCTGCTGGTTAGAGTGGCTGTTATTAACAAATATGAAAATGTAAAGTTACATACATCAGTGTGCTATTGGTAACTGCTGTTGTCTTGTGAATACAATGTCGGTGGGAACCAGGCTGTAACGTAATTAGCCGTGTAGTCACTTTGGTTGGTCGGCTTGTAGTTGTTGTAAAATCGCATAAACAGATAATTTTTACAGCTTGTCATCCGTTCAAAATGTAACGTCATCTTGCTGTTCGTGTACCGCGAAAAGGTTTCTAAAGCAGTAGTGGGATTTCTGACGACTTCTGTTCCTTATTTACATCTCTGTGCGTAACGGTGGCGTGATCATATGTTGAAAATGCATATAATACAGATACATTAAGCTAGTTCAGCAAAAAGAAAAAAATTAAAGATTATGATAATGGCCACTCACTCAAGTTTCCTTACAAGTGCGCGTGATAAGATGGAGACACAATACAGAGACAACGCAACAGACCACGCCACATAAAAAGGATGGTACACACTAACATACAATAATAGAATAATACGCAGAATTTGAAGAATACCGCACAAGCAAGGGACATCCAATAACTTTCAGTACAAATAACATAGTGCTACAAAGACTGATATCAGACAGAAGAACTCTAGAGAAATTCAACATAGCAGGAATATACCACCTGACATGCAACTCCCGTGAATCCCGATGTATAGAACAAACATGCAGAAACTCCCGAACAAGGTACACAGAGAACATGAGAGCTCTGAAGGGCCACAGCACACATTCCATTTCGCAATACCCACAACATCCCCCTGCGGGTTCGGGGGTTAGAATAGGCCCGCGGTATTCCTGCCTGTCGTAAGAGGCGACTAAAAGGAGTCTCACATGTTTTGGCCTTATGTGATGGTCCCCTCTCGGGTTTGACCTCCATCTTTCTAAATTATTCCGAAGAGCGAGCCAATTGGGGAAGGGCGCCTTACGTGGTGCACTGTGTATCCGTCGTGCAATTAGACCTTTAGCCGGCTTTCACGTCGTTGCCATGGTGTCCCGCTCGTTTTCGATCTTTAGGGCGGGGATACGTCCCTGGGTGCGATTACCACGCTGCCCTCTGCAGTGTTTCTTTTAACTGCGGCGACGACCTTGGACAGTTTTGCACCTAAGATCCAGCACGGTAGCCAGTCCGTTGTGGTGGGGCCGCCATGTACCCTCTTGGTTGTAGCCCCCTGACAACACAGGGATCGCTCTACTGATGCCTGCGCCGTTAACTCCCCACGTATGCCAAGGAGTAGATGCCTATCCTCCTGGGGTATCAGGACTCCCGGCAACGGCCATCCTGCCAGGTGGCCTTTGCTGTGGCTGGGTGGCGCCCGTGGGGAGGGCCCTTGGTCGGAGTAGGTGGCATCAGGGCGGATGACCCGCAATGAAGCGTGGTACATCATCTCTCGCTGGCGGCCAGCCGCCAGCAGTCTCTAAGCGTTCTCGGGCTCAATTTAATGCTCAGAAGTACGATCCGAAAACGTTCCCCTCCCTGGCCACGCCGTGGGAAGAGCGTAAGTCCCAGGATGGAGGTAACAGTTATTCGCCCCGATTCTTAGTTTGCACGAGAGCTGATGGGGAGTCTTTTCTCTCCACAAAGCCTCAGTTCTTCGTCGAGCATTTAGAGGACAAGTTTGGGGAGGTGGAGGGCTTGTCTAAAATGCGCTCTGGCTCAGTACTGATACAAACGGCATCCTCCGCCCAGTCACGCAGGTTACTTGCTTGTGACAAGTTGGGGGATGTTAACGTTACTATTACTCCACATAAGAGTTTAAATATGGTCCAGGGTGTTATTTTCCATAGGGACCTCCTTTTGCAGTCTGATGACGAGCTGCGCGCCAACTTAGAACGTAGAGGTGTTCATTTCGTCCGGCGCGTTCATCGGGGTCCGAGGGACAATCAGGTTGCTACCGGTGCCTTCATCTTGGCCTTCGAGGGTGATACGTTACCGGAAAAGGTCAAGGTGATGGTCTACCGATGTGCCGTCAAGCCCTATATCCCTCCCCCGATGCGGTGCTTCAAGTGCTGGAAGTTCGGCCATATGTCTTCCCGCTGCACTTCCAGCCTCACATGTCGAGATTGCGGACGCCCATCTCATCCCGATACTCCATGTGCCCCGCCTCCCATCTGCGTCAACTGCGGGGAGCACCATTCACCTTGCTCGCCAGACTGCAGAATATTCCAGAAAGAGCGCCAAATCATGGAATATAAGACCCTGGACCGACTGACTTATACTGAGGCCAAACGGAAATACGACCGATTACATCCAGTGAGAATGACAACTTCCTACGCCGCTGTTACAACACCTGTGCTAGCCCCATCAGTTTCGCGCCTTTCGGCCGGATCGACGAGTGGTACAACTCCTCCTGCCCCCTTGCCAGTGGGGGGCTCTACCCATCGGGTTGCTCCTGTGCCACCTACCTCAGGAGCAACACCATCCCCCCCATCGGGGACGTCGGTCCCCGCTTCTACGCCGGAGAAGTGTCCAACTTCTTCGGCTTCTCACGCTCGCAAGGGGTCCCTTGGGTCCCTCCCTTCCCAGGTTTCCACCGGCGGGAAGGCTGACGATAGACAGTGGCGTAAGTGCCCACAATCTGCAGGTCGAAGGGCTTCCCGATCCTCCTCAGTCCCGGAGACTGAATCGGTGAAGCCCTCCCAGCCAGTTAAACCCAAGGAGCAGCGTGAGAAATCAAAGAAGAGCAGCTCTAAGCCCAAGGAACGCGCGGTGGTAGCCACCCCATCGCAACCTTCTAGCTCTGCGTCTGAGGACGCGGTGGAGATTCTGGCGTCCGCTGAGGACCTCGATCTCGCCGGTCCCTCAGACGCCGTGAATAGCAATAGCACTAGCACGGGTGCTCAATCGGAGGCAGCAGGTGACCCAGCGGCGTAATCTGCCGTCCCAGTCCCGGCACGCCTTTCTCAGCCATGGACAAAACCATCCTCCAGTGGAACTGCAGCGGTTTCTTCCACCATCTAGCTGAGCTCCGCCAACTTATCAGCCTTCACCCTTTCCTCTGCATTGCTCTGCAGGAAACTTGGTTTCCAGCAATGCGCACCCCCGCCCTCCGTGGCTATCGGGGTTATTATAAGAACCGAGCAGCTTATGAAAGGGTGTCTGGTGGCGTCTGCATCTATGTCCTTAACTCACTTCACAGCGAGTCTGTCCCTCTCCAAACAGCTTTAGAGGCTGTCGCTGTTAGGGTGTGGACGCCGCAGGCTCTTACCATCTGCAGTCTTTACCTTCCACCGGAGGGTGATGTCGCGCAGCATGTCCTGGCTGCGCTGATAGCCCAATTGCCGCCACCTTTTTTATTACTGGGCGACTTTAACGCCCATAACCCTCTGTGGGGTGGGTCAGTGGCAACAGGTCGAGGCGCCACCGTTGAGCATTTATTGTCGCAGCTCGATCTCTCGATTTTGAATGATGGTGCCTCCACACACTTCAGTGTGGCGCATGGCACCTACTCCGCCATTGACCTTTCAATCTGTAGCCCTAGCCTCTTACCATCTGTCCACTGGAGTGTGCATGACGACCTGTGTGGTAGTGACCACTTTCCGATTTTTCTGTCACTACCACAGCGTCACTCTTCTGGGCGCCCTAGCAGATGGGCTATGAATAAGGCTGACTGGGACTTGTTCTCCTCCACTGCCGCTATTGAGCCTCTCTCAACTGATGCCATTGATGTGGTGGTTACATCGGTCACCGCCGGCATCGTCACTGCCGCCGAGTCTGCCATTCCCCGTTCTTCTGGGTCCCCTCGGCGGAGGGCTGTGCCTTGGTGGTCGCCTGAGATCGCTGAAGCGATTAAGGATCGCCGGCGGGCACTCCAGCGTCACAAGCGACATCCCTCCATGGACCACCTTATCGCCTTTAAACGGCTGCGTGCGCGGGCCCGCCTCCTTATCCGCCAAGGCAAGAAGGAGTGCTGGGAGCGGTATGTGTCCACCATTGGACTCCATGTCACTCCATCGCAGGTCTGGGCCAAGATTCGACGGGTCTTCGGCTATCGGACCCCTGCCAGCGTCCCTGCGCTCTCACTGAATGGAGCAGTTTGTACTGACTCCGACGTCATTGCAAACCGCTTAGCAGAGCATTTTGCTATGAGTTCCGCTTCTGCGAATTACCCCCAGGCCTTCCGCTCCATTAAAGAGCGGATGGAACGTCGGAGCCTTTTTTTTCGCACCAACGCTTCTGAACCCTACAACGCTCCATTCAGTGAGTGGGAATTTCAGAGTGCCCTTGCCGCTTGCCCTGATACCGCTCCCGGGCCAGATCGCATCCACTGTCAGATGCTGAAACACCTTTCAGTGGACTGCAAGCGACGCCTCCTCGACCTTTACAACCGTCTCTGGGTCGAGGGTGAGTTTCCATCGCAATGGCGGGAAAGTATTGTCATCCCCATTTTGAAACCTGGAAAGAACCCTCTGGAGGTGGACAGCTACCGCCCCATTAGCCTCACCAACGTTCTTTGTAAGCTTCTCGAACGGATGGTGAGCCGGCGCTTAAATTGGGTACTGGAGTCTCGGGGCCTTCTGGCTCCGTCTCAGGGTGGGTTCCGGAAAGGCCGCTCCGCCGCCGACAATCTGGTGAGCCTGGAGTCGGCCATCCGTACTGCCTTTGGCCGCCGTCAGCACCTGGTCGCTGTCTTTTTCGACATGCGGAAGGCGTACGATACGACATGGCGTCATCACATCCTTTCTACGCTTCATGGATGGGGTCTTCGGGGCCCTCTGCCGATCTTTATCCGCAATTTCCTGTCGTATCGTACCTTCCGCGTGCAAGTCGCAGCCTCCTATAGTTCCACCCACGTCCAGGAGAACGGTGTGCCACAGGGTTCTGTTTTAAGTGTCTGTCTGTTTTTAATAGCCATTAACGGGCTCGCTGCGGCCGTGGGAAATTCTGTCTCTGCTTCCCTGTATGCTGACGACTTCTGCCTTTATTACAGCTCTACTGGCATTGCAGCTGTTGAACGTCAGCTACAGGGCGCTATCCGTACGGCGCAGTCTTGGGCTGTAGCGCATGGGTTTCAGTTTTCGGCAGCCAAGACCCGCGTTATGCATTTCTGCCGGCGCCGAACAGTCCATCCTGAGCCGCGGCTTTATCTTGGCGACGAACTCCTTGCTGTGGTGGAAACCCACAGGTTTTTGGGGGTGGTTTTCGATGCCCGGTTGACTTGGCTGCCTCATATCCGGCAGCTTAAACAGACGTGTTGGCGGCATCTCAACGCTGTGAGATGCTTGAGCCACACCCGCTGGGGCGCCGACCGCTCTACCCTGTTGCGGCTTTACCAGGCGTTAATCCAGTCCCGTCTGGATTATGGGAGCCTGGCTTATGGCTCAGCATCCCCATCTGCGTTACGGGTGCTGGACCCAATTCTCCACAGCGGGATACGCCTTGCCACTGGTGCTTTCCGCACCAGCCCTGTGGACAGTGTGCTAGTGGAGGCAGGTGTACCCCCACTGCGGTTCCGGCGCCAACGTTTGCTGGCCGCTTATGCTGCCCATGTTCTAAGCTTGCCCGGGCATCCAAATTATCGTGTCCTGTTCCCGCAGTCAGTCGTCCATCTGCCAGACCGTCGGCCCCGGTCGGGTTGTCCGATCGCCGTACGCGTCAAGGAGCTTCTCTGTGGGCTTGGGTTTTTCCCTGTTCCACCTCCTTTCCGGGCGCCTCTGCGTACACCCCCGTGGTGTGTTCCTCGCCCTTGCCTTCGGCTCGACTTGGCACAGGGCTCGAAGGACTCGGTCCCTCCAGAGGCCTTCCGCCGCCGCTTTTATTCCATCCTGGCCACGTATCAGGGCTCTGGAATTGTTTACACCGACGGTTCGATGGTTGCTGGTCGTGTCGGGTATGCGCTAACTCTAGGGGACCATTCCGAACAACGGTCCTTGGCGGCTGGCTGCAGCGTTTACACTGCTGAGCTAGTCGCTATCTTTAGAGCCCTAGAGTATATCCGCTCCTGCTCAGGTGAGTCCTTCGTTATCTGTAGCGATTCCCTGAGCGGTTTACGAGCTCTCGACCAGTGTTTTCCTCGTTCTCGTCTGGTGATGGCTATCCATGAGTCCCTGCATACTCTTGCGCGTTGCGGCCGCTCTGTGGTCTTTGTGTGGACCCCCGGTCATGTCGGTATCCCGGGCAATGAACATGTTGACCGCCTGGCGAAAGAGGCCACGAATAAACCATCTCTGGATGTTGGCCTCCCAGAGGCTGATTTGCGGGCAGTCCTCCGCCGAAAAGTTTTTGCGCTTTGGGACACTGAATGGCGCGATCGGATTACACCCAATAAACTCCGTGCCATTAAGGAGACGACGACTGTGTGGCGGTCCTCCATGCGAGCCAACCGCAGGGACTCAGTCGTCCTTTGTCGGCTCCGCATTGGCCACTCCCGGCTAACACACAGTTATTTACTGCGCCAGGAGGACCCTCCTGTATGTCGCTGCGGGGCGGCTTTGACGGTGGCCCACATTCTGTTGGCCTGCCCCCTTTTAGCTGTGGTCAGGCAGACATTTGCGCTGCCTGATACGCTCCCTGCCGTTTTATCCGATGACCCTGTTATGGCTGCCTTAGTTTTACGTTTTATTCGGGCAGGGAGTTTTTATTCTTTCCTCTGAGTGTTTCTGTTTTATTTTATTTTTTGTTTTGATTCTGGCCTTTGGCCTATGATTTTACACTGATCTTTTAATGTGTTTCTAAGTGGTTGGCTTTTCCTTTTTTATTTCTATGGTCGGCCAACCACTGTCACACTCTGTGTGGTTTTAGTTCGTTTTGTCTTGTCCTTGTCTCCGTTTCTTTTGTTCTGTATCGTCTGTGTCTATTCTGTTCCTCGTTTTTATTCTCTGTGGATGTTCTTTGTCTCTGGAAAAAGGGACCGATGACCGTAGCAGTCTGGTCCCTTTCATCCCCCAAACCAACCAACCAACCAATACCCACAACAAATAAAAACCACCATCACACAAAATTCGAAAGTGGTCCCCCCATTCTGAAATACAGCTACAATTTACACCTTAACCAAACAATGGAAGAAAATTGTTACATACAGTCGATTACAATGGACAGCAAACAGCATTTAGCAACCAACACACTCCTTACCGCCTAGAGAGACCTGACACATGACACTAAACAGAAATATGACACACGCAAATACACACACGAACACACACACACACACACACACACACACACACACACAAACACACACACAAACACACACGCACACGCACATACACATATCCACTTTCCCTTCACACGAAGAGGCCTAGGCCTAAGTGAGGAACAAAAGTCCTCACAACTCCCGTTACAGCTTTCAAAACCTCGCGAACAGGAAGATGGCATAACGTTTTGAATCACTGCGAAGATGTTAAGTCAAATGTTTCTGTGCCTTTAGAGTAAGTAAAAGCCAACCAACAAACGTGAAGACGTGACAAATTACACCCTATTGCACAGCTAAATTTTGTGCACAGCACAGCCGCAATTATCAGTAGTGTAACGTCGACGTATGTAAGTTCACACATTCATATTTGTTAATAACAGCTGCTCATACCGATAATAAGACATGCGCTATGCATGAAAACGGCAACAAAGATAGAAAATGTACCAAAAAAGGCAACAAACATAGAAATAATGCACTGGCTATGAAGTGTGAAGGTATGATAAAACTATTCATGCAGGACAGTATGCATTTAATAATGGTTTGTGAAGTGTTTAATAACGATGCTAATTTTTCAAAATTTATCATGAAGAAAACCATGAATGACAGAGATATTTTCGGTGCAGTTGACTAGGGAAGAAATGAAACAAAAGTGCTTTGCGTCAAGACGGACCCATAATCACATATTGTTTTAAGCGGACAGAAGTGCTTTTAAGTTACACCAGTCGTCATATTATTAGACCCACTGCTCACGTTTATTTAATTTATACTTTTAAACAACAGTTGAAAAAACTGCTTTGAAAGTGTTGTTTGCATTTGGTATTGCCTCTGGTATCTTTTGTTATTGTTTTCGACAAGTGGCAATACTGGAAACGTACGTTGTGTCAAATATGAAAAGTTTCTTCTTATTCGTTTACTGTTTGTTAAAAAGTGCGGTTTGCTGTATTGTCACTTTTAACACTGCGTATTTATTTTTCATTTGTTTTCGTATCTAAAATAATCCCATAGTTAGTAATATTTTTAACGCAATACTTTTTACTAAGTTTTATTTACGGATTTAAATATTTCTTAACGGATCGACGTGATAATCTCATATTTGCTTCTATTTGCAATGGGCAAGGCTGTGGGTACTTCTATAAGAAAATTTAGCGAAGAGGAATCATTGTTTCTGCATTCCACACATTCCCTGAAAGATGTAGCGACCATTGCAGGGATTTCAAAGTCTATCGCCAACCGAATTAAAATAAAAATTGACAGTAAAATACCTCTGTAATCAGATCGTGTAGGAAAATGTGGCAGGAAAAGGATCACCACTCCTCGTATGGGTCGGAAAATCAGGGATATCTGCCTGTAAAATCGTAAAATCAGCGTTGTCCATTTGACTACGCGACGAGAGTGTAAGGATTTCGAAAAGGACAATCAGCGGTATAGGTCGAAGAGAACCTGATAGGTCGTTGACCAACAAAAAAAAAAAAAAAAAACAACTCCCCATAGACACTGTGAAGAAGAAACGACTGTAGTGGATTCGACAACACCGGAATATGACTAGTCGAGAAAACATAGCTTATCTGAATGGCGCAACGTATTATTAACGATTTTCTACTGTTAATTCTAATACTTTACAGATTTACTTCCCCGACGAATCAGCATTATAACATTTTGGTTGTCAGAAGTTCATTTGTCGGATGACGCCCTGGAGGGCAAATTCCATGCAGATTGACTTGTGGACAGGGTCAACACCTGCTTAGTGTAACATTGTGGTCCATCATCTCAGCGAAAATCATGGAGCATGTATACATCGCAGAAGGGAATACTAGAAATGCGACTACTGTCAAGGCTTAATGAATGACTACATTTTCATGCATGACACGGCATCGTGCCAGGAAGGCAGAAATGTTGCTGCATATCTGGCACACAAAAAAAAAATCATTTGTTTTGCCTTGGCCAAGGAATTTACCAGACATGATTCCAATAGGAGACGCTGCATGCCCATCCTTTTAGAGATGGTTGCGGGACTCGGTTGCTCGAAACAGGATGTCAAGTAAAACATCTTTCAGCCGTCTAGTTTTATTGGCTACCAGTTTCAGCGTTTTACTGCGCCATCTTTAGGCTCCTGACCGATTGGCTTCCAAACTTATTTTATTTGGTTACCAGTTTAATTGTTTTACTACGCCATCTTCAGGCCCCTGACTGACGTGTAGGGAGATTCTGCCTCGTTCTGATGCATCGAGACGTTTCAAGCAACTGACCCTTGATGGTGATCACTTCACACGCAATCACCCGTTTCTTGAAACTTTCACCAGAGAATGGCTTCACATCTCTGAACTCCAAGAAAACGTAAAAGTATATATTGCATGGGGGCTTAATTAAATCTTTTGATTATGCAAATATTTTTTACGTCTGTGCGGTTACGCAGCCTCGTAACCGGTTGGCCCTGACCAGTATTAGTACGCAATCTGACTGCATAGAACAACAACAAAGGATGAAAGAATACTTCCGTTAACACAATTAATTAATTAAGTCCCCAGGAACTATAAAACCTACGAAACAACAAAACACAAGTGTAGCTGTTCTGTGTGTGGAAGTGTGATTCAACGTACACATCTGGCGCGGTACCTCCTCAATAAGACAAGATATTTTAGATACCATGTAGAGTGAAGTAATTAAAAAAAAACTGAAATACTATAATTGCACATAGAAACCCGAATTACAGACTAATACAAGAACACGAGCCAGATGCTTGTTGACTGAATCTGTTACCAATCGGCATTATTGTTTAAGACATTGAAATAATAAAAAAAAGGAATTTTTTACCTCCATATATATTGACGAAAAGCACATTACAGCATCCCTAATCCAACAACATCTGGTGTCTAGCCCATCAAAACAATATGACAACATCTGAACAAACACTTTCCATGGGAACTTCTCAACAACGACACGCTACTACAACATCTCCACAAGCACTCTCTACCACCGCTTCTCGGCAAGCACTCTCCACTACGACTTATGAACAACTACTGCCAGTGGAGGCGGCTAAATAATATTCTTTGGCGCAATCTCTGGCGCTGTGACTCAATGTAGCCACCTTTCAATATAAAGAGCCCGTCTCGACACATAGAGGCTCTTACTGTAGCAAAGAGTGGCATCACTAAATTCTGATTTTATGTTGTATGATTTATGTCGATCATAATATTATTTTAATGAAAAAAAATATAGCTTAGCCTACGTTTCTTGTTGATTTATGAGCGCAGGAGAATAAAAATAAAAAGCACATACGAAACCTACAACCAACCATTCGATCGAGAAAGCCAATTAAATTACAAAATAAAAGAATCTCAGTACCGTCTCTAATAGTAGGGGCCACCTACTGTACAGTCGTTATAAATAAAGAGCAACTAAATCTCCTAAATTTTACGTTAACCCACTATAAACGTTCTCCATAGGCGACAACTCGCATCTCTTAGAACTATAGGAGACTTATTTTACCTATGTTCAAGGTTCTCATGTGTAAGGAGTTATTGATATTTCCGCCTGATTATAATTATTTTTTGGTGATTGATAGCCTCGTTTGAGGTAGTTCACTATGGTTACCAGTAATGATGGCTTAGCGTAGATACTACTGTATATTTAAAAGAGCTGATACTCCGTGTGCTTGCCCTTTAGGCCCATTCGGCCACCGTATCATCCTCTGCCAAGAGCTGCAGTTGGATAGGTTATAGAGAAACATTGGGTCACCAAACCACCCTTCAAGCGGTTGTCCGCTTTCAGTCCTTGGTACTGTTACTTCCCAATTAAGTAACTCCTCAGTTATTACCGCGAGGCTGAGTGCATCCTGATCCAATCCTACGGCTAAGAAATACCCCTAACGTTACCGAAAGCTGAGCCCAAATTCTCCATACGGCGGTCAGATAAGCCGACCACTTATGTACGGAGTCGAACGTAAATTACATATTACATAGTACAATATGAAATGAAAATTACAAAGTACTATGAGGACTCATTTACTTGATACTGAAACAATATACAGAAGAAAAACGTATATGGCAGTTTTACGTTGGTATATATCAAGTAGTCTTTTATGAAGGATGTGGAGAACCTTTAAAGACACACCTTTAAATCCTTTCAGCTTTAATAAAAAGCTCCTTTTTTATCTCCACGTCAGTGTTCCTTTTTTTCCCTCTTTTCACACCCATTCCGGATGATTTCCACTCCACTTCTCTTTCAAAACAGCCATTGCAAAACCCCTCACCCCGCACTGCAGACTTCTTTCTTGGTGCTTGATGAGGTCAGTAGAGCCCATCTTTGCTAAACTAACAACCCACATCTCTCGTTACAGAATCGAATGGGCCGTCAGCACCAGCGATGTCAGAGGCCGCTGAGTGCCATTTATGCCGGAAATTATTGAAAATATATTGCGACAGACTTAAGAATTTCCTTTACATTTTAACTTACAATCAAGATGTATTTTAATACCTTTTAATGATTTGTTAATCCTCTTTATAGGTTTTTTAAAATCTCCAATAATTACACCGGTTTTTTATGATTGAAACGTCAAGCCCACAATACAGAGGACAAAATAATTTATAAATAATGGTATATATTTCAACTTCATGGTTAAGTAGAATGAAAGTATAATTGGTACAAAATATGAAAATTACATAAAATCGTAAAATTTTGAATACATAAAAGTCTTAACAGGTGCTCAAAAAAATGGTTCAAATGGCTCTGAGCACTATGGGACTTAACTTCTGTGGTCATCAGTCCCCTAGAACTTAGAACTACTTCAACCTAACCAACCTAAGGACATCACACACACCCATGCCCGAGGCAGGATTCGAACCTGCGACCGTAGCAGTCCCGCGGTTCCAGACTGCGCGCCTAGAACCACTAGACCACCGCGGCCGGCTTAACAGGTGCCTATATGCTTCCAGGTAGGGATTATTACACTATTATGTCTTAAAACGATTATTAACTGCTGGAAACATACTATACCTATACTTAATATTCTAATCCACTATAAGCTAATTCGTCGGCGTCTGGTCACTACTTGATTGCCGTGTCTTAAGTGTAGATGGAGTAGTTAATGAATTGGGCTCCTACATAACATTTTTGTGAAATTTGATGTAGAACTCTATGAAGTGGACAGAGCACTACACCTTTACACTTTATACTTAGAGCGCTACCTCGCTGGGAATGTTAATGTTACATTCCAGGTTAGTTTCTGCGTGGCGGGATCTCGAGTGAAATGTAAATTCCTTCATTCCCCTGCTTCCTAGCTCTCTCAGGCTGACATTAAAGCGACTAATATTTTCACTAACTTCAAGACTATGTGATCGCTTACGTTTTTTTAAATGGCGTTACACATTCCGTATATTCCTTCTGGCGGTTTCATTGCATTTGAACTTGATGTTAGCCATTCGAAGAAAATGACTCGCACACGTCGGAAAAGGGAACCAAAAAAAGGGCATTTCGATGTCGTGTTTTAACATCAAACACATAGAAAATTGGAGTGTTCCCCGAGTAATCTCGGTGATCGGCGACAAAAGGCAGTGTTCATCTACATCTACATCTACGTAGATACTCCGCAAGCCACCGTGAGATGTGTGGCGGAGGGAGCCCTGTACCAGTACCTGTCATGTACCCTTGCGTTCCACTCGCAAACCGAGCGAGGTGTAAACGACTGTCTGTACGCCCCCCTATGAGCTCTAACTTCTCGCATCTTATCTTCGTGATGCCTACGCGCGACGTATGTTGGAGGGAAAAGAATAGTTCGGCAGTCAGCTTTAAATGCCGAGTATCTACGTTTGATCAATAGTTTTTCCCGACAAGAATGCTGCCTTCCCTCCAGGGATTCCCATTTGGGTTCCCGAAGCATCGCCGTAACACTTACATGTTGTTCGAACTTACCGGTAACAAACCTAGCAGCCATCCTCTCAATTATTTCGATATCTTCCCTTAATCCGACCTATTACAGATCCCAAACACTCGAGCAATAATCAAGAAAAGGTCGCACAAGTGTCCAATATGCGGTCTTCTTTACAGATGAAACCATCTTTCCTAAAATTCTCTCAATAGACGGAAGTCGACCATTTTCCTTCCGTAACACAGTTTTAACATTCTCTTACAACCTCAGTGGAGGCCACAGTGGCCGAGCGGTTCTAGGAGCTCCAGTCTGGTGCCGCGCGACCGCCACGGTAGCAGGTTCGAATCCTGCTTCGGGCATTGGTGTATGATGTCCTTAGGTAAATTAGGTTCAAGTAGTTCTAAGTTCTAGGGGATTGATGACCTCAGATGTTAAGTCCCATAGTGCTCGGAGCCATTTGAACCATTTGGTAAGTTCTATGGGACGAAACTGCTCAGGTCTTCGGTCCCTAGGCTTACGCACTACTTACTCTAACTTTAACTTAAGCTAAGGACAACACACACCCATGCCCAAGGGAGGACTCGAACCTCCGACGTGGGCAGCCGCGCGAACCGTGGCAAGGCGCCTAAGACCGCACGGCTACCCCGCGCGGCCTTGTTGAATAAATCTGCTGTCAGTGACAAAATGTTTACCATTCCGCAATACATTTCAAACCCAGCGAGTTCATTTTCAGTTCTTTTTCCATCTCATATCGCTATCCCACTTTACGCCCTAGTACTGAAACGACTTGACTGTGTCAAGTTGGACACTAGTAATACTGTATCCGAACATTACAGGGTTGTTATTCCTACTCTTCGGCAATAACTTACATTTTTCCACTTTTAGAGCTAGCTGCCATACACCACACCAACTGAAAATTTTGTCTAAGTCGTCTCGTATCTTCCTACAGGCATTCAACTTCCACACCATACCGTACACCATGGAATCATCACTAAACAACTACAGACCGCTGCCCACCCTATTCGCCAAATCTTTTACTTATATAGAGAACAACAACAGTGCTGTCACAGTTCCTTGGCGCACTCTTAATGATACCTTTGTCTCTGATGAACCCTCGCTGTCGAGAAGAACATACTGGGTTCTACTATTTAAGAAGTTTTCTAGCCGCTCACGTACCTGTGAAATTATTCCATACGCCCCTACTTTAGTCAACAGTCTGCAGTGGGGCAGCGTGTCAGATGCTTTCCATAAATCTAGAAAGGTCGAATTTGTCTGTTACCGTTCTTCCACAGTTTTCAGTATATAATTTGAGAAAAGGGCAAGCTGAGTTTAAGAAGAGCGATGCTTTCTAAAACCATGCTGATTCGTAGACATAAGCTTCTTAGTCTCAAGAAAATTATATTCCAACAGAGAATATGTTCAAGGATTCTGCAGCAAACACAAGTTAGGGATATTGGTCTCTAATTTTGAGGCTCCGTTCTTTTACCTTTCTTATCTACTGGACTCCCCTGCGCTATTTTCCAGTCACTTGGACTTTATGCTGGGCAGCGATTCGTGATAAATTCTTTGTAAAATCGAACTAGAGTTTCATCCGGACCAGCTGATTTATTTGTTTTCAAATCTTTAGATTTCTTCTCTGTGCCACATATGCTTATTTGTATGTCCTCCATACGGGAGTCTGTCCGATGGTCAAATGACTGTGTGAACAATGTCTTGAATGTGAAATTAAGACATCGACCCTCGTTTACTTATCATCAACTGCCACACCGGATTGGTCAACAAGAGACTAAACTGAAGCGTTAGATCCGCTTATCGATTTTACATACGTGCAGAGTTTTCGCGCGGTGTCTGGCAGATCTTTTGTTAAGGTGTGACGGTGGTTATTGTATGCTTCGCGCATAGACACTTTCACAGACGCACGAATCTCTACTAACTTCGCTATTCGTCGTTTGTGCGTCGCCCTTTGAACTTAGAGTGCAACAGCCTCTACTTCCTCTGGAACCGCGCAACCGCTACGGTCGCACGTACGAATCCTGCCTCTCGCATGGATGTGTGTGATGCCGTTAGGTTAGTTAGGTTTAAGTAGTTCTAAATTTTAGGGGACTGATGACCTCAGAAGTTAAGCCCCATTGTGGTCAGAGCCATATGAACCATTTTGAACCTCTACTTCCTCAGCATCATACGAATTTCGTCATTTAATAATGGTGGGCCTTTTCCATCCTTTATCCACTTACTAGGCACGTAACAATCCAGAAAACTACTTACAATCTCTTTAACTTTTCCCATAATTCCTCTCCAGCCATCTTACTGGAACTAAGTGATACCAGTTCACTGTCTAAGTGAGATGCTAATAACTGCTTATCTGCTCTTCCTAGTCTTGTTGATTACTTTTTAACTTTCGTAATCATAGTTGCTATAATGACATCATGTTCGTCTAATCCCCATTTCCATACTGACGTTGTCGATAAGGTCCAGCCTACTTGTAGTTCCATGTTTGTGGGCTGCCGGACTAATGGCTCAAGACAATTTTCAGAAAATGTGTTCAAATGTATTTCACATGATTGTATCTCTAGCTTCCACAATGAATAAAAGTATCTCCGTCTGTACTCGGCAGGTTAGAGTCGCCTCCAACTGTCATTGCATGATCTGAGTATTTACGCACTTTTGACCGCCGACTTTCATTGACTGACTAGACTTGCCACAGAGGAATCGGGTGGCCTGTAGAGTCATCCAACAATTAACTTAGTTTCACCTACACATGTTTTGCGTGACCTGACGACTTCACTGTCACACACAACATCGAGGCCGGCCGCAGTGGCCATGCGGTTCTAGGCGCTTCAGTCTGGAACCGCGCGACCGCTACGGTCGCAAATTCGAATCCTGCCTAGGGCATGGATGTGTGTGATGTCCTTAGGTTAGTTAGGTTTAATTAGTTCTAAGTTCTAGGCGACTGATGACCTCAGAAGTTAAGTCGGATAGTGCTCAGAGCCATTTTAACCATTTGAACTCGACTTCGACCTCAATACAGACAATATTTTTGTCAGCTGTAGTGAAAACTCCCCCTCCTACTGCCTCTAATCCGCCTTTCCGATACACGTTCCACGACTCACTAAATATCTCAGAGCCTTCCCCTTCCGGTTTCAACCAGCCTTCAACCCCAAAAATAATTCGATCGCAAGAAGTTTCCTGGACGACAGTGAATTCGGGAACTTCGTTACGAATTCTTCAACAGTTTACTGATAAAGTCGAAGTGTCTTTGTTCTGAACGCCGTTTGCCTTCCCTTGCTGCATATCGACTGACGAGTGTTCATCCGAGCATCTCAAGCTACTGTCTAGCCTAATGTCCCTCAAGTGCGCTACACAAGCACTCTACCGCCCGAGTAGCTGCTTCCTTTGTGTAGATGACTGAAAACCATGTACGAGTATTGCACCATTCTGAAAAAAGCATCCTGATGAATTTGTTTGAGGAGATTGAAATATATGTGCACAAAAGCAAATCACCACAAAATTTCCTCAATCAAGAAACCGAGTTAGCCAATGCAGCCTTTCTTCAAAATTTCATTCACCTGCTTTTAAATTTCAAGTAAAAAAATACAATTTTCTAATATTTGTAATATTTATATATGCACATCCATCCCTGTGCTTTCTACATATGCCGTAATATGTCCTTAGTTGTAACATTTATTTATGTATGTCTGGCCCTCATCATTTACTTTTGTTCCAATGTACACCATAATATTTACGTAATATCACTGCCGTAACACTTTATAACTGACTGCTTTATTTGTTTATCTTAATTTCAATGAGCGCTCTTGCAATGTAAAAAGTAAGTAATGTAACTTTAGTAATCTGTAAATGTCTACTGTCACATACATGTACATAACGAAATATCTCTGAGAGTGAAATTCTTTGTCATTGATATGGTTGTAAAAGCGCCATCCTTGTTTTCATATCTCCATGTAACGAAACTTCTAAAGTACGGATCCTTTATTGTAAGTAACCCAACCGTCTTCCATTTAATAATAATAATTTTTTTACGAAACTTAAAATCGTCCTGAGGCACAGTAACAATTAAAATGACATTGTCTGACATCTTGTTTTGGTTGTAGTGCATCACCATCCCAAGAACGTTTCGTCAAGTGGGGAAACAAAACACAAAGTATACTGTAAAACGTGAACCAGCCGTCTGAAGATGAACCTATCGGCTCGAAACCCGTAACGGCACTATTTAAATAAATAAATAGCATTGTAAAAAGTGGATGGTTGCTGTAATCTTCTGTTTAAGAGTCAACCTGTAACTTACGTTTCAGTCCTTCTGAGCTGTTGCTATACATTTCTGTTGTTAATTCACTAGTCCTATCCGACAAGGACATTACATAATTAGAAACGTAATTAAAATACGAAGATCTGACGATGCTTTATTGAGAACTAAATCAGCCGTTGGGATACTTTAATACATTTATGTTCATATTTACCTGTTTTCGATGTTAAAATGCAAAAATCCGGTGAGGCTTATGTTACATTATCGCCGTCTACGACAAACGCAGTTAAGTGGTCCTCGTAAAGACATTCATTGACGTTACCGTAGATGACCAGCCGCTGTAGGAGGCGTACCACAAATCTGTGCTGAAGTCCTCTTTTGAATGCATTTTATTCATTTGCCCACATCGCTATACCAACAGGTCAGTGGATTACTAGTTTCGGTAATAGAAATCACCATTTTGAGATCCGTAAAACTGGGCACTGGTAGTTACACAACAGAATGATTTACGCCACTCTGTCACAATAGGAACGTACATAGCACCCAAGATAGTCCAGGCATTACAGTAATTACACTCCTGGAAATGGAAAAAAGAACACATTGACACCGGTGTCTCAGACCCACCATACTTGCTCCGGACACTGCGAGAGGGCTGTACAAGCAATGATCACACGCACGGCACAGCGGACACACCAGGAACCGCGGTGTTGGCCGTCGAATGGCGCTAGCTGCGCAGCATTTGTGCACCGCCGCCGTCAGTGTCAGCCAGTTTGCCGTGGCATACGGAGCTCCATCGCAGTATTTAACACTGGTAGCATGCCGCGACAGCGTGGACGTGAACCGTACGTGCTGTTGACGGACTTTGAGCGAGGACGTATAGTGGGCATGCGGGAGTCCGGGTGGACGTACCGCCGAATATCTCAACACGTGGGGCGTGAGGTCTCCACAGTACATCGATGTTGTCGCCAGTGGTCGGCGGAAGGTGCACGTGCCCGTCGACCTGGGACCGGACCGCAGCGACGCACGGATGCACGCCAAGACCGTAGGATCCTACGCAGTGCCGTAGGGGACCGCACCGCCACTTCCCAGCAAATTAGGGACACTGTTGCTCCTGGGGTATCGGCGAGGACCATTCGCAACCGTCTCCATGAAGCTGGGCTACGGTCCCGCACACCGTTAGGCCGTCTTCCGCTCACGCCCCAACATCGTGCAGCCCGCCTCCAGTGGTGTCGCGACAGGCGTGAATGGAGGGACGAATGGAGACGTGTCGTCTTCAGCGATGAGAGTCGCTTCTGCCTTGGTGCCAATGATGGTCGTATGCGTGTTTGGCGCCGTGCAGGTGAGCGCCACAATCAGGACTGCATACGACCGAGGCACACTGGGCCAACACCCGGCATCATGGTGTGGGGAGCGATCTCCTACACTGGCAGTACACCACTGGTGATCGTCGAGGGGACACTGAATAGTGCACGGTACATCCAAACCGTCATCGAACCCATCGTTCTACCATTCCTAGACCGGCAAGGGAACTTGCTGTTCCAACAGGACAATGCACGTCCGCATGTATCCCGTGCCACCCAACGTGCTCTAGAAGGTGTAAGTCAACTACCCTGGCCAGCAAGATCTCCGGATCTGTCTCCCATTGAGCATGTTTGGGACTGGATGAAGCGTCGTCTCACGCGGTCTGCACGTCCAGGACGAACGCTGGTCCAACTGAGGCGCCAGGTGGAAATGGCATGGCAAGCCTTTCCACAGGACTACATCCAGCATCTCTACGATCGTCTCCATGGGAGAATAGCAGCCTGCATTGCTGCGAAAGGTGGATATACACTGTACTAGTGCCGACATTGTGCATGCTCTGTTGCCTGTGTCTATGTGCCTGTGGTTCTGTCAGTGTGATCATGTGATGTATCTGACCCCAGGAATGTGTCAATAAAGTTTCCTCTTCCTGGCACAATGAATTCACGGTGTTCTTATTTCAATTTCCAGGAGTGTATATGGGTGAGTATTTGGCATTTTTCCGGAAGCATTTTCTTTAGTTATATGTTTTGTTGAGAAAGCGAGAAATTTAATATTTTGAGACATCGCCAGATATTATGGTGCTAATAAGAGGTAGACCGAGGGAGATTCGGAACGTAAGGTACGATCTGTCGCAAAACGGAAACCATTTTGAGAATCCATTTTTTTTTCAACACATAGACATTTGAATGTATTATTGCTGATGTAATTACGACCCAGGAGTCAGAGTTTTATGCCATTTTCAAGTGATTAAATTTATGTCATTAACATTTACATCAAGCTCAAAATTGGCCATAAACTAAGAAAACCATAGGCTCCCCACGAAATCTGGTATTTTGAGCTTGATGTCCTGGAATACATGTTAATGACATAAATCCAATTACTTGAAAATGGCATAAAAGGCAGAAGGTTAATGACATAAATTCAATTACTTGAAAACGGCACGAAAGGCCGAAGACTCGGTCGTGACTAAATAAACAATAATAGAGTCAAATGGCGCCGTGTTTCATTTAAAGATTATTGTATGACTGTTGCTCAGCAACATCAAAAACTGTTTACCGAAAGTATTTTATTTGCAACAGTTGGCTACACCTTCCAGCTACATATCTACATAGTCGCCGCTCCGACTTTGTACGATCTTTCCAATACCACCGTAACAGAAGCCAGCAGTCTGTGTTTTCCAAATCTCTACGCTATTTATAGCTCATTGTCCGAGCCAAAACTTCGTCTTTGTAGCCAGTTGTTCGTATGAGCAGAGGCAGAGGTGAAACTCAGTGGGAGCCAGTTTCGGGCTGTTTAGAGTGTGATCAAAAACTTCCCGTCGAAAACGCTGCAGAGCCATCTTCATTGCCCTTGGATCCGAGGATGGTAATGAAGAAGGAAATGCTTGACAGTTATCTTATGTGGGCTGCACGATACCAGGTGCATGGCGACAGATGCTGTTTTCTTGGACTCTTTATATACTCACTTTGAGCTCTGAACTGGAATGAGCAACGTGACACGATCGATGGGCATAGTAGAGACACTGCACAACACATCTGCGAAAAGATTAATCGTATATTCACTGTTGTTACCGTTTCTCACTTAACCTTCTGAATAGGCCACGTAGATCAAGAGATAGCAAATGAGGTGCTGATTAACAATGTAGAGTGCAATGCAGAACTCCGAAGTTTAAGGAGTACGAGGGTATATTTGTCACAAAAGTTACTTCCTTATTTACCAACACACTCCCTATCTTCCCATCATTATTTCTAATCCGTGTTTCTCACATATTTGTATCTTCTCAAATTCAATGGGCACACTTCTAATTTCTTGTACAACCACTACAGTCAGTTTTGAGCATCCTTGTGAAACACCTCGTTGAAACGTCTGAGTTCTCCCCTTTGCTGATTTCGCACAGTGCATGAGTCACTTGTATGCAGACCTGTGTGTGCACCAGATATACAATGGTGTCCAAAATTAAAGCACAAGAAGGAAATGTTTTGCAAGGTTGCGTTTAATGCCAGAAAACAGTATAAACAGTTGATAGTAAAGTAGGAACAATGTAGCGATTACAAAACGTAAACAACTGTAACCTGCACAACAGTAGAGATAAATGTCCACGTTCTTTCTGCAACTTCACGGATTTGCGCACACATTCCGACAACTGGTTAATGTACTCAGTATGGCTTGTGTCCGTCTCTGGCAGCAGTATAGACCTGACAATGACGGGGAATTTTGTGGAAGATCTCATCAGCCTCATGTTGAGGCAATATCTATTCCTCCTGCAGAGCAGCTCGCTGGACAGTGGTTGGTGGATGCTGGCGTGATGGAAACCGTCTCCTTAGCGCATTCCTGACGTCCTCTGTGAGACTCAAATCGGGAGAGCGAGCAGGCGACGGCATGGGTGCCATTTCTTCAGTTACCGAGAAAACATCAGCCACGTGTGCTCTATGGCTCAAATGGCTCTGAGCACTATGGGACTTACCAGCTATGGTCATCAGTCCCTTATAACTTAGAATTACTTAAACCTAACTAACCTAAGGACATCACACAACACCCAGTCATCACGAGGCAGAGAAAGTCCCTGACAGTGTGCTCTATGACGCCGAGCATTATCGTCCATCAATTTGAAGTCTGGTTCCACTGCACATCCCAAGATCTCGTCACGATACCTGACAGCAGCTTGCCAATTGACCCGCACAATTCCATGAAGAAACGTAATCCTTGCCCACACCATTAGGGATCCTCCTGGATATTAGTCTCATTCCAGAACGTTTGGGTTACGGTGTCGTGTTCCGCGTTTCCTCCAGATGTGAATCCATTGAGAATCGCTCTCTAGACTGTCAGGTTGTAGGGAAGCAGCCTACTCACGCCTTATACAATTCTCATCAGTCTTTCCATTGTGTGCTAGCTTAGCTCTGACGTCATAAATGTTGCGCAGTACTTTAAAAATCAAGTCAATAACCTGAAACGGTTCTAGCATGTCAGTAGTGATACTAAATCAATATGTGTTAAATATCAGTTCAGTAACTTTAACCATTTTCAAAATTTGAATGTTTTTCTGTAAAAATCATTGGCGCAACAGAAAAGAGCTAGAGACTTAAAAATTTATATTTATATTCCTTTTTCATAATAATTTGATTGAAACAGTACTTTGGATCTCACAAATTAAGATTTTAGTTGAAATTCAATATTTTCTGGTTTTAGTATTAAAAATTAAGGAAGCAAGATAGATTAAGTAGGCTAATATATAAGGCTAGGATGTTTAAATTTAAGTAAAATGGAGATCCGCTATAATCATAAAGATGTGAGCAGTTTCAATTTAATAACTATAAAACTATAGCGATAGCGTATCTCCAAAGGGCAAGTTCAGAGCTCGTCTACTGCGTGTAGAGTAATTAAATTAATTCTCCCGCCCAAAATATTTTACTTAGCCTCGTCAGACTTTCATTATGATTACTTACCTATGTGCTGAATCCACATTTAAATTGAGAGCTTCATCAGCGATCAGAAAAAGGAGCTATGATTTACTCAATGACTGAAAGTGGTGCATTACTAGACCAGCGGCTAGTCGGGAGAGCCGATTTGATCAGGCGTTCCCGTAGCCGTCCGCATTACGGCTTTATATATAAGAACGCTGCGCGAGGAAAAAAGTTTTCTTCAGATGCTGAATAGCACACGATCTGTGTCGGGAGTCGCGTCGCATCGGTATCATCGCTATAAACAGCCTCGGATGCCGTATTAAGTTACTCGGGATACGCGTAACCATGAAATCATTTTCGAGTGAAGTGTTAATTCTGGGTGCCCGCATCTCGTAGTCGTGCGGTAGCGTTCTCGCTTCCCACGCCCGGGTTCCCGGGTTCGATTCCCGGCGGGGTCAGGGATTTTCTCTGCCTCGTGATGGCTGGGTGTTGTGTGCTGTCCTTAGGTTAGTTAGGTTTAAGTAGTTCTAAGTTCTAGGGGACTTATGACCACAGCAGTTGAGTCCCATAGTGCTCAGAGCCATTTTTTTGTTAATTCTTGGATAACTTTAATGATCTATCTTCAGTTTGCCGGCCGTGGTGCCTGAGCGGTTCTAAGCGCTACAGTCTGGAACCGCGCGACCGCTACGGTCGCAGTTTCGAATCCAGCCTCGGGCATGGGTGTGTGTGATGTCCTTAGGTTAGTTAGGTTTAAGTAGTTCTAAGTTCTAGGGGACTGATGACCTCAGATGTAAAAGCCTATAGTGCTCAGAGCCATTTTTGAACATCAGTTTGCAACTGTTCTGCTTCCTTTCTTTCAATGGCCCTCCACACACAGAATCTGCTAGGCATCTTCTCTGTGCCACATTGCACCGTCTGTGGCTGTATACGCAGGGACTGTGGACGTGGAGCTACCCTTCATCCGCTATCTCGTTTCATAGGTGCCCTGACCTCATGGTTGGCTTGGTCGTGCGTTGACCGGAATGCCGTCTTGCGTCCTGAACACGAGCTTACGGGCATCTGGTTGACAGTTTGTGTGATTATATCGTGAATTAGACACAGGACGAAGAAAAAAACAGATGGTAGCTTTAAATAAAATGTTGTCGGGTTTCCAACCGCGTCAATTGCTTAAAACTACACAAGCTTTCAGCGAAACACTCCTTGGCCATTGTCAAGTGTTATGACTGCTGGTGGACTGCCGGCATTGACGTCACTGGTGCCCGTGACATTGCCATATATGGGCAAGTTTTGAGTCGGCGTTCGATGTGCCCTCTCCAACCGCGCGATCGCTGGATCCCACGCAGCGCTGAGCTGGAAGCCACCGTCTATAATCAGGGTGTTTGCGGTGATTTTTATTCCAATAGCTGTCCCAGAAACCGTTAGTGCGAGCTACGACCGAGGCATCGTAAAATTTTATGTGCTGACCTTTTTCTAGCGCATGTTCAGCTAACGCAGATTTCTCTGGATAGCGTAGGCGATAATCCCCCTTATGTTCTTTCCTGCGTAGTTCCACAGTGCGCACTGTTTGTCCGATGTGCTTCTGGCCACACTCACAAGGTATTTTGCAGACTCCACGTGTTCTGAGACCTACTGCGTCTTTAACTGGTCTCAGTAATTGACGGATTTTCGTTGGAGGCCTGAAGACTGATTTGATCTTGTGTCTTTTCAACAGGTGGCTTATCTTGCCCGGCACAGAGCCACAGAATGACAGCAAAGAAAATTTCTTTTCTTGCTCTTCGTCGGTGGTCCTATTCAGACATTTCCCAGAAATCACGTCTTTCACTTGACGGGCGTTGTAGCCGGCATTGCTGAAAACCTTGCGTAGGTGGCTCAGTTCATGGGGCAGGTTATCGTCGTCTGATATTACTCTTGCACGATGCCCCAATATCTGTAATACTGTGCGCTTCTGTGCTGGATGATGTTGCTTTAATTATGGACGCCAGTGTACATTCTCATTAATTTCTTTCTCAAGATCGACACTAATGGACTTCCAGAATGAGATTTTCACTCTGCAGCGGAGTGTGCGCTGATATGAAACTTCCTGGCAGATTAAAACTGTGTGCCCGACCGAGACTCGAACTCGGGACCTTTGCCTTTTGCGGGCAAGTGCTCTACCATCTGAGCTACCGAAGCACGACTCACGCCCGGTACTCACAGCTTTACTTCTGCCAGTACCTCGTCTCCTACCTTCCAAACTTTACAGATGCTCTCCTGCGAACCTTGCAGAACTAGCACTCCTGAAAGAAAGGATATTGCGGAGACATGGCTTAGCCACAGCCTGGGGGATGTTTCCAGAATGAGATTTTCACTCTGCAGCGGAGTGTGCGCTGATATGAAACTTCCTGGCAGATTAAAACTGTGTGCCCGACCGAGACTCGAACTCGGGACCTTTGCCTTTCGCGGGCAAGTGCTCTACCACCTGAGCTACCGAAGCACGACTCACGCCCGGTACTCACAGCTTTACTTCTGCCAGTACCTCGTCTCCTACCTTCCAAACTTTAGCTCAGATGGTAGAGCACTTGCCCGCGAAAGGCAAAGGTCCCGAGTTCGAGTCTCGGTCGGGCACACAGTTTTAATCTGCCAGGAAGTTTCATATCAGCGCACACTCCGCTGCAGAGTGAAAATCTCATTCTGGAAACATCCCCCAGGCTGTGGCTAAGCCATGTCTCCGCAATATCCTTTCTTTCAGGAGTGCTAGTTCTGCAAGGTTCGCAGGAGAGCTTCTGTAAAGTTTGGAAGGTAGGAGACGAGGTACTGGCAGAAGTAAAGCTGTGAGTACCGGGCGTGAGTCGTGCTTCGGTAGCTCAGATGGTAGAGCACTTGCCCGCGAAAGGCAAAGGTCCCGAGTTCGAGTCTCGGTCGGGCACACAGTTTTAATCTGCCAGGAAGTTTCACTAATGGACTTTTCTTTTGCGAGGCATGTTTTCTTTGCCTTTGCTACCCTTCTTACGTCCCACTGTACCTCCGACTGTCCCTGCTAGTGCCATCATTCAGTTCGGCAGATCCGCCCTAGCAGCAGCAGCAGGAGTAGCAGCGACGAATCGAATCTCGGAGAGCCACCTAATGCAATAAGGAGCCGGAACCGAAGAGAAATAATAGAATCTCGGCGGCGCTGTGGCAGACTTTGTTAGCAGTGCGCTGTGGGCTCGCAGCTGCCGGCTCTCCGCGCTTTCGCCGCCCCACGGTGTGAGGAAGCCGCCGCCCCCCCCTGAGCCGTGCCGAGCCGGGCGAGCTATTCTCCTCCAATCACGGCTGCCACACGCAGGCGGCGTCGCGCCGGGAGGCCAGCAAATATTCCACGGGGACGTACCGGCCTTTTGTGTGGACGAATATTCCAGAAGGCGCAACACAGGTGCTCGCTCCACCGGAGGTGGGCGCCACACCCGTCCATTCTATGAGACTTTCGTTCGTGGCAACTGTACCCAAATCTCCACCTGAGACCACTGTGCTGTAGTACGCAGTAGCGTCATACTGTAGTAGCAGTTAATAGCTACAGTGGTACGGTAGCAGTTTATAGCTGCTTTTGTAACCAACTAGATGCGGGTTGTAATCAACCATACGCGGACATACGAGGTGCATTCAAGTTCTAAGGCCTCCGAATTTTTTCTAATTAACTACTCACCCGAAATCGATGAAACTGGCGTTACCTCTCGACGTAATCGCCCTGCAGACGTACACATTTTTCACAACGCTGACGCCATGATTCCATGGCAGCGGCGAAGGTTTCTTTAGGAATCTGTTTTGACCACTGGAAAATCGCTGAGGCAATAGCAGCACGGCTGGTGAATGTGCGGCCACGGAGAGTGTCTTTCATTGTTCGAAAAAGCCAAAAGTCACTAGCAACCAGGTCAGGTGAGTAGGGAGCATGAAGAATCACTTCAAAGTTGCTAGCACGAAGAAACTGTTGCGTAACGTTAGATCGATGTGCGGGTGCGTTATCTTGGTGAAACAGCACACGCGCAGCCCTTCCCGGACGTTTTTGTTGCAGTGCAGGAAGGAATTTGTTCTTCAAAACATTTTCGTAGGATGCACCTGTTACCGTAGTGACCTTTGGAACGCAATGGGTAAGGATTACGCCCTCGCTGTCCCAGAACATGGACACCATCATTTTTTCAGCACTGGCGGTTACCCGAAATTTTTTTGGTGACGTTGAATCTGTGTGCTTCCATTGAGCTGACTGGCGCTTTGCTTCTGGATCGAAAAATGGCATCCACGTCTCATCCATTGTCACAACCGACGAAAAGAAAGTTCCATTCGTGCTGTCGTTGCGCGTCAACATTGCTTGGCAACATACCACACAGGCAGCCATGTGGTCGTCCGTCAGCATTCGTGGCACCCAACTGGATGACACTTTTCGCATTTTCAGGTAGTCATGCAGGATTGTGTGCACAGAACCCTCAGAAATGCCAACTCTGGAGGCGATTTGTTTAACAGTCATTCGGCGATCCACCAAAACAATTCTCTCCACTTGCTTGCGCGAGCCCGATGTTGTTTTGGTTTGTTGTCATACAATGTTCTGCCTTCATTAAACTGTCGCACCCACGAACGCACTTTCGACACATCCGTAATTTTCCATCACCACATGTCTCCTCCAACTATCGATGAATTTCTATTGGTTTCACACCACGCAATTTCAGAAAATGAATGATTGCACGCTGTTCAAGTAAGGAAAACGTCGCCATTTTAAGTATTTAAAACAGTTCTCATTCTCGCCGCTGGGGGTAAAATTCCATCTGCCATACGGTGCTGTCATCTCTGGGATGTATTGACAATGAAAGCGGCCTCATTTAAAACAATGCACATGTTTCTATCTCTTTCCAGTCCGGAGAAAGAAAATCGGAGTCCTTAGAACGTGAATGCACCTCGTACATTTTAATACACTCATAAGTCATGGTTAAGTGTATTGACACGAATTATTTACATAACAGTAGCACAACATTTAAAAGTAGACCTTGTGGAAGGTACGTGTGGGTTACGGAGAAATGTAGAAACACTCGAGGCAGTATTAACCCTAAGACTTACCTTAGAAGACATTCAGCGTAGACAAAAAACATTGAAACACAAAAATCATAACACATACCTCATGGAAAAGAGTGTACGGTATCTAGCCGTCTTCGAATGGATAAATGCAGGTACACTAAAGTTGTCAGTTCTACATTTACACCTACATCTATATTTATACTTCGCAAGCCACCCAACGGTGTGTGGTGGAGGGCACATTACGTGCCACTGTCATTACCTCCCTTTCCTGTTCGGGTCGCGTATGGTTCGCGGGAAGAACGACTGTCCGAAAGCCTCCGTGCGCGCTCGAATCTCTCTGATTTTACGTTCGTCATCTCCTCGGGAGGTATAAGTAGGGGGAAGCAATATATTCGATACCTCATCCAGAAATGCACCCTCCAGAGACCTGCACAACAAGCTACACCGCGGTGCAGAGAGTCTCTCTTGCAGAGTATGTCACTTGAGTTTGCTAAAGATCTCCGTGACGCAATCACGCTTACCAAATAACCCTGTGACGAAACGCGCCGTTCTTCCTTGGAAATCTCCATCTCCTCTGTCAATCCGACCTGGTACTGATCCCACACTGATGAGCAATACTCAAGTATAAGTCGAACTAGGGTTTTGTAAGCCACCTCCTTTGTTGATGGACTTCATTTGCTAAGGACTCTCCCAATAAATCTCAACCTGGTACCCGCCTTACCAACAATTAATTTTATATGATCATTCCACATCAAATCGTTCCGTACGCATACTCCCTGATATTTTACAGAAGTAACTTCTACCAGTGTTTCTTCCGCTATCATATAATCATACAATAAAGGATCCTACTTTCTATGTATTCGCAATACATTACATTTGTCTATGTTACGGGTCAGTTGCCACTCGCTGCACCAAGTGCCTATCCGCTGCAGATCTTCCTGCATTTCGCTGCAATTTTCTAATGCTGCAACTTCTCTGCATACTAGAGCATCATCCGCGAAATACCGCATGGAACTTCCAACACTATCTACTAGGTCATTTATATATATTGTGAAAAGCAATGGTCACATAACACTCCCCTGTGACACGCCAGAGGTTACTTTAACGTCTGTAGACGTCTCTCCATTGAGAACCACATGCTGTGTTCTGTTTGCTAAAAACTCTTCAGGTCAGCCACACAGCTGGTCTGATATTCCGCTGGCTCTTACTTTGTTTATCAGGTGACAGTGCCGAACTGTATCGAACGCCTTCCGGAAGTCAATGAATATGGCATCTACGTGGGAGCCTGTATCTAATATTTTCAGGGTGTCATGAGCAAATAAAGAGAGTTGGGTCTCACACGATCGCTGTTTCCGGAATCCATATTGACTCCTACAGAGTAGATTCTGGGTTTGCAGAAACGACATGATACGCGAGCAAAAAACATGTTCTAAAATTCTACAACAGATCGACGTCAGAGATATAGGTCTATAGATTTGCGCATCTGCTCGACGACCCTTCTTGAAGACTGGGACTACCTGTGCTTTTTTCCAGTCATTTGGAACCTTCCGTTCCTCTAGAGACTTGCGGTACTCGGCTGTTAGAAGCAAGTTCTGAATCTTATACCATTCTCTTCCAAAATTGTGGCAGGTTCAGGTAAGGATGATGGAGGCCATTAGGGAAGACGCACTCTTCTCTCCAAAGTAGACGATAAAAACATAATAACAGTGAGATCTAATGACTGTAGTGCCACACTTCATCATCGTACTCATAGAACCAGGGTTCATGTATCCTAGGAAAGCAGCAGCACCATTGGGGAATAACCATCGTACCGTGCGATGGATCTGATCAGCCGAAATTGTCACATAATCCTTTGCAATAGGGCGACCTTGCAGAGAAGCCTAGCTGCCTATGGAATATCACGATAAGGCTGCCGGAATCAACGCCGAACACCCTCAGTCTAGAGACGTCAACCCGAGTAAATGACATTCTTCCACTGATCCACCGTTCAGGTTTAATGGCTTTGTCACAAATTTTCCTGTTAGGCGCGTTTGCATAATTGTTGAATGGCTTTGAAATTTCATATCGCCCGGCAATTCCCTGCATATGGAGTTTCTCTCATGATGTTTAGGTACACACAGGGTTCACGAGTGCGACGTTTTGTTGACTGTTGTAGCTATTGTTCTCTTACTTTCTGTCTTACTCCTCATCAAAGACGGTGTGTCACGAATGCTCAGCAAAGACACTTTCGTCGGCGTTGTGACTCAGTGGATGACGTTTTCCCGCTTTTCGTGTATGAGGTATACATCTTCGATACGGTGCGTCTTGGAACACCAAACACTTCGCGTACCTTGCTTACGAAAACATCCTGTAGAGTCCCGCCACAGGTCCAGATCACTAATATGGAGTCATTGTAGCCTGCCCGGAGCAGTCGCGACATTCTGATGATTGCTCAAATTAGCGTTTATAGTAGAGGTGTTTAGGAATGTGTTGCTGACTGCTTCCTATGAGTTGAGTTGATTTTGGCAGGAATCATTTGTCAAAGTAGCAAGTTATTAATCATCTTTAAACAAATTTATCATCCCTAAACTCATTAGTAGTAGTAGTATTAGCTTTATTCATCCATAGATCTCTCTTTACAAGGATATAGGACATGTCAAAATATTTACAAGATTAGATCAATTTAAAATAAGCTAATTCGTATACACATATATTTACAGACTTCTAGTTAGAGACAATCATTAGATTTATTCCTGGTATGCACTACTTTTTTTTTACAAATAACTTATTAAATAATGCAATGCCACACTGTTCACTCATATTTCACTATCAGTCACAGCACACATTATACACACATTGTTTCATAACACACACACACACACACACACACACACACACACACACACATGGCCGGCCTCGGTGGCCGAGCGCTTCTAGGCGCTTCAGTCCGGGTCCGGAACCGCGCGACTGCTTCCGTCGCAGGTTCGAATCCTGCTTCGGGCATAGATGTGTTTGATGGCTGTGTGTATGGTGTACTTCATTATTATTATTCGGTTTTTTCATTCAAAGTACGTTTGTTTATAGATAATAAAGAGATTATTCCAGCTAAGGCTCGAAAGTTTGCGGGAGGCGAAACAATCTCTTACTTCTCGAACCAGGTTTTGGTATTACACTCGTCAGCGTAGGAAAGTAACGTTAGAGAACAATTACAACGCGTATCTTACATCATTACATCCACATACCTAGCATCACCAACAGAAAGTTGGCGGCAACTGTTTTGTTGCCTAAATAGAGCATACGTTTACAGCTATCAGATTTAAAAACAGTTTCACTCGTGACTAATTAGTAAAGGTGCACCATTTGTCTTCCAGCGAAGTGTCCTCCAGTGGAAAATTTCTACCAACACAACTGGATAGTGTGTCCCCGACACGTGCAGTGTGGCTCTCACGTCGGAAACTGTTCAAATGGTTGAAATAGCTCTGAGCACTATGGGACTTAACATTTGAGGTCATCAGTCCCTTAGAACTTAGAACTACTTAAACCTAACAAACCTAAGAAATTCACACACGTCCATGCACTAGGCAGGATTCGAACTTGCGACCGTAGCAGTCGCGTGGTTCAGGACTGAAGCACCTAAAACCACTCAGGATGTGGGAAACTGTACAGGGTTTAATGGGTATAAGTGCAGATATATTTTATCAGTATTTACTTCATATCCAGAGTAAAGTAAAATGTTTTTTAGGTTGGTCAGAACCTCCATGTACAAGTGCCAAAAGAGAGCCATTAACACTTATTTTCCCCTGCGCTGAAAGTCAGGTGTTTGAGTGTGGAGGTGTGGATACAAATAGGTTAATCTACACTGACAGGCGTATTCCAATTAGTGGTGCAGTTACGACCATGATGAAAACATAAAGTATTAAACTTCGTGGCTTGTTTTTGCGAAGACTGTTCGAGGAAGAGAAAAGTGAACCAACACACGGATGCGTGAATATATTAAGTTACATGTGTAAAAATATCTGTACTTGTACCAGATACACCCTTTATATAGAGTCACATGCATCGTTTGCCCCGTTGCCAGTCACCTACAACCAACGGTTCGTACGCACATAAATCTTGCCATACATCTTTTCGTTCATATGTAAAATAGTACCGCCCAAGTCTGTGAATTAGGTTTGTGTCCTGAATAGGTAGATTTTGGGAAAGCTTCTGACACAGTATCAATAAAATCTGCATGGATAGCGCATGAAAAACGTATGCCGGCCGCGGTGGCCGTGAGGTTCTGGGCGCTGCAGTCCGGAACCGCGGGACTGCTACGATCGCAGGTTCGAATCCTGCCTCGGGCATGGATGTGTGTGATGTCCTTAGGTTGGTTATGTTTAAGTAGTTCTAAGTTCTAGGGGACTGATGACCTAAGATGTTAAGTCCCATAGTGCTCAGAGCCATTTGAACCATTTTTGAAAAACGTATGTTTACATGTTGAAAAGTACATACTAGAACGATAAAGTTTCCAACTGATTTCACCTGGATAGAAACATGGAATGGAAAGGCCTATAAGAAGAGTCATGGACAGGAAAATAAACGAACACAAGAGTAAAAATCGTCTGAAATGCTTGAGGGAAATTAGACAGCGTTTGAAAAATCAAACATAAAAGGAGATCTCATAATCATTACGTTATTTAGATATTTGTTATCACTAAAACATGGAATTTTAATATGAAAAACCACTCAGGCTTCGGCGATTCCACACTGTGTAAGAGATGTATGTTACGAGATACGGGATATGGAAATTGTTCAGGACAGAGTCTGTAGAGAAAACATTGTCATGACTGCAATGAAAATTAAATGGGTTTCAACTAGGCATATAGCGTGACCAAACAGCAAGGAAATATTTCAGCAAGTAAGGAATGGCTGGGGCGATTGCTTGAGTGTATAGGTTGTACTATAAAATGTCCAGGAACGACAAGACTGCGTATATCTGAAGATATTAGTGAATGAAAGTTTGAAAGATGGCTTTATTCAGCTGTGGAAAGCAAATGGTTGCAACTAAAGGTGATAAAAGTCACGATAATAGAAGTACAGAGTAGGCTAAAGCGTAAGTAGTAGATGTGGTATCAGGTTTCACAGCAGCGTGAGTTTCTGGGTACTTTCTGCGGCTACTTAGAGACCGCGGTGGACACGGAATAGTAAATTGGAGTCGCAGACAGATACGGCTGCAGCTTTAGTTTGGAAGGCTGCCCAAAAGAACGTATTAGATGGCAGCGCCGCGGCTGCCAGTAGGCGGTGACTCCTCAGCGACAGCAGCAGTGGGTTGCCAGGCGGCGGTCTCTGCGCCGGCGCCGGCGTCGGTGTAGCTAATGCCGCGAGGGCGTCCCGCTAAGAGGATTCCGCGAGCGCCTCATAATGCACCTGTTTTGTTTATGCAACTCGGAGCCCCGCGCTGGCAGCGGCTTTGCGCTGCCTGATGGGTAACGTAGCCCGGCGACGGCTCCGAAATGGAGCGCTAAGCGGCTCCCAACAAGTTGCGAGGTCACGAGCGATAATTCAAGGCGGCGCGTCGCTCAAGCGCGTTGGAAAAGCGAAGGACGAGAAAGTTATATGTGTGGATTTTTCGTTTATACAAACGTGTACAGAGAAATTCGTGCCCTATTCTCGTGCGCACAGACAAGCAAATCAGGCGTAGACAAAATTACAATAAGAGGTTTGTGTTTGTTTAGTGTTAGAGTCTTGGTTACACGTAAGTCAAAGAACGGGCTGTAGCCAATACGGTTGTTACTTGTTACACTACTGGCCATTAAAATTGCTACACCATAAAGAAATCCGATTGATAAACGGGTACTAATTGAACAAATATATTATACTAGAACTGACATGCGATTAGATGTTCACGCAATTAGGGTGCATAGATCGTGAGAAATCAGTACCCAGAACAACCACCATTGGCCGTAATAACGGCCTTGGTACACCCAGGCATTGAGTCAAACAGAGCTTGGATGGCATGTACAGGTACAGCTGCCCATGCAGCTTCAACACGATACCACAGTTCATCAGGAGTAGTGACTGGCGTATTGTGACGAGCCTGTTGCTCGGCCACCACTGACCAGACGTTTTCAATTGGTGAGAGATCTGGAGAATGTGCTGGACAGGGCAGAAGTCGAACTTTTTCTGTATCCAGAAAGGCCAGTACAGGACCTGCAACATGCGGTGGAGCATTATCCTGTTGTAATGTAGGGTTTCCCGGGGATCGAATGAAGAGTAGAGCTAAGGATCGTAACACATCTGAAACGTAACAACCACTGTTCAAAGTGCCGTTAATGCGGACAAAAGGTGACCGAGACGTCCAACCAATGGCATCCCATACCATCACGCCGGGTGATACGCCAGTATGGCTATGACAAATACACGCTTCCAATGTGCGTTCACCGCGATGTCGCAAACACGGATGCGACCATCGTGATGCTGTAAACAGAACCTGGATTCATCCGAAAAAATGAAGTTTGGCCATTCGTGTACCCAGGTTCATCGTTGAGTACAATAATCCCAGGCGCTCCTGTGTGTGATGCAGCGTCAAGGGTTACCGCAGCCATGGTCTCCGAACTGATAGTCCATGCTGCTGCAAACGTCGTCGAACTGTTCGTGAAGATGGTTGTTGTCTTGCAAACGTCCCCATCTCTTGACTCAGGGATCGAGACGTGCCTGCACAATCCGTCACAGCCATGCGGATAAGATCCCTGTCATCTCGACTGCTAGAGGTACGAGGCCGTTGGGATCCAGCACGGCGTTCCGTATTACCCTCCTGAACCCACTGATCCATATTCTGCTAACAGTCATTGGATCTCGATCAACGCGAGAAGGAATGTCGCGATACGATAAACCGCAATCGCGATAGGCTACAATCGAATCTTTATCAAAGTCGGGAAAGTGATGGTACGCATTTCTCCTCTTTACACAAGGTATCACAACAACGTTTCACAAGGCAACGCCGGTCAACTGCTGTTTGTGTATGAGAAAGCGGTTGGAAACTTTCCTCATGTCAGCACGTTGTAATTGTCGCCACGGGCGCCAACCTTGTGTGAATGCTCTGGAAAGCTAATCATTTGCATATCACAGCATCTTCTTCCTGTTGGTTAAATTTCGCGTCTGCAGCACGTCATCTTCGTGGTGTAGCAATTTTAATGGCCAGTAGTATATGTTCACGGAGAGAGCCATGAATGAAACCAAAGATAAATTTGGAAATGGAATAGAGATAACAGGCAGAAGATCTCAGGAAAATGCCCTACCGGAGAAAGACATTAGTACACCAGGGGGGACTATATCAATTTGTGTCTTATGGTGGCATATTCCACCTGGAGGATAGTAGATGTATTGATAATGGTTTCAGGATCGTCCGCCAACAGACATGAAGTTGCATGGTACAAGAACGCAATCACCTCGACATCAAACCTTTTGTTACGGCTACACTGCTTTGCACTTGCTTTCTTTTGATGATATTTGTCTAGTATTCCCTTTCCAAGAAATTACGTTTACTGTTCACCAGATCACTCATGTGATTTTCCATCTCTGACAGAAACACAATGACTCCGACCACCTTAAAATCTTTTTTCCTTCTCAATTAAATTTAATCCCCGTTTTCAAATTTCGCTTTGGTTTCGTGTACTGCACATTCAGTATACACTGCCCGAAAGAACTCAGTACAGCTGGAAAGACGACGTCCATTTTGATCCGATAAAAGCAAATGCCACGTAGGGATTGGTAGATGTAGTGCTAATGGCCTCATCGTCGTCCACCGACAGATTGTGAAGCGGCTTGATACCAGGGCGCCGCCTGCGTCTATCCTTCAATAGGTAAGGCTCACGACCAGAAAGTCCAGTGTGGTGCAAACGTGAGAAGCAAGCAGGCATCCATGTCACGGAGATGCACTTGCGCTTCCTACAGCCAACTGAGCGAAGTAGGAAGAGGTCAAATTGTGGCCTTCCGAATGTCGGGATGGTCCTTTCGGAGGACTGCCACACACGACGGACGTGCTGCGTCAATTGTGCAACGATGGTGGTCCAAAATCAAGCACGAGTGCGTTATGTTGGGACGAGAAGTGACTCGTACGACATATCAACAGTTCTATGAACAGGGCCGGCCGGTGTGGCCGATCGGGTTCTAGGCGCTTCAGTCTGGAACCGCGTGACCGCTACCGTCGCAGGTTCGAATCCTGCCTCGGGCATGGATGTGTGTGATGTCCTTAGGTTAGTTAGGTTTAAGTAGTTCTAAGTTCTAGGGGACTGATGACCTCAGATGTTAAGTCCCATAGTGCTCAGAGCCATTTGAACCACCCGTGGAGGCTACACAATGTACTAGTATGGGTCTTGCAGCATCGGTCTAAACCTGGTACCACAGAACCGCTTGAGCTACTGATCTGTAAATGTAATCATTTCATGTACTCAATATGCACCGCTGCATATTGAATGATTTTGAAATCTTTAGGAGACGGTACTAATTTTTTTTTTTTACCGGCACTGTATATACAAGTTTTCCGATGGCATATAAATTCACTCATAGACAGAAAAGTATCTGCAAGATCACTTAAATGGAATAGACAGTGTCTTGAAGAGAAGTGAAAAGGTTCAAATGGTTCAAATGGCTCTGTGCATTATGGGACTTACCAGCGGAAGTCATCAGTCTCCTAGAACTTAGAACTACTTAAACCTAACTAACCTAAGGACATCACACACATGCATGCCCGAGGCAGGATTCGAACCTGGACGGTAGCACTCGCGCGGTTCCTGACTGAAGTGCCTAGAACCGCTCGGCCAGCGCGGCCAGCAGAAGTTACAAGGGAAACGTTAAGAAAAGATATATTTATATAAATGATATGCCTTCTAGAATTACAGGTGATTCAAAAATATTTCTCTTTGCTGATGACACCAGCTTGATAGTGAAGGATCTTGTGTATAATATTGAAACAGTATCAAATAACGTAGTTCATAAAATAGGTTCGTGGCTTGTGGAAAATAATTTGATGCTAAATGACAGTAAGACTCAGTTTTTACAGTTTCTAACACACAATTCAACAAGAACCGATATTTTTATCAGACAGAATGGGCATATTATAAGCGAGAGGGAACAGTTCAAGGTCCTAGGAGTTCGGATAGATAGTAAGCTGTTGTAGAAAGCCCATGTTCAGGACCTTGTTCAGAAACTAAATGCTGCTTTATTTACCATTAGAACAGTATCTGAAATAAGGGACACTTCAACACGAAAAGTAGTCTACTTCGCATATTTCCATACGCTTATGTGGTATGGTATTATTTTTTGGGGTAATTCTTCAGATTCGAAAAGGGTATCTTTGGCTCAAAAACGGACTGTTCGTGCTATATGTGGTGCAAGTTCGAGAACCTGTTGTCGACCTCTATTCAATAGTCTGGGAATTCTGACATTGCCCTCACAGTATATATTTTCTTTAATTTCGTTTGTTGTTAGCAATATTAGCCTATTCCCAAGAGTTCAGAAACTAAATGCTGCTTTATTTACCATTAGAACAGTATCTGAAATAAGGGACACTTCAACACGAAAAGTAGTCTACTTCGCATATTTCCATACGCTTATGTCGTATGGTATTATTTTTTGGGGTAATTCTTCAGATTCGGAAAGGGTATCTTTGGCTCAAAAACGGACTGTTCGTGCTATATGTGGTGCAAGTTCGAGAACCTGTTGTCGACCTCTATTCAATAGTCTGGGAATTCTGACATTGCCCTCACAGTATATATTTTCTTTAATTTCGTTTGTTGTTAGCAATATTAGCCTATTCCCAAGAGTTAGCAGCTTTCACTCAGTTAATACTAGGGAGAAATCCAATCAGCATGTGGAATGCACTTCCTTGACTCTTGTGCAGAAAGGAGTGCAGTATTCTGCTGCATCCATTTTCAATAAGCTACCACAAGAACTCAAAAATCTTAGCAGTACCCCAAACACTTTTAAGTCTAAACTGAAGAGTTTCCTCATGGCTCACTCCTTCTATTCTGTCGAGGAGCTCCTCGAAGAGCTAAAAGATTAAGCAAATTCCAGTGTTACATTGTCGATTTTCTTTATTTAAATTTACGACTTGTCACCTGAATATCTTTTTTTCATATTTCGTTTCATATGTTTTTAATATCGTGTTATAATTTCATGTACTGACTCGTTCCATGACCATGGAGACTTCTCCTTAATTTGGTCCCACGGAACAATAAATCAATAAATTAAAAAAAATGAAAAAATATAGGTAAGGATAATGGGTAATTGGAATTAGATTTGGGGATATGACACTAAGTTAAGTACGTGAGGATTTTTATTTGGACAGGAAAAGTCAGTAAGTCCACATGAAAGAAAAAAGTGTATTTTCAAAATATGTGAGACAAAATGATTAAAAGTTACCCTCATCAGTCAACAAGTTTGCATTTAGAAGCTGTACAATATGGTATTAAAAAATCACTATATTTTGTAAGTACTGAATCGTCCAGACGTTACGTTTACACACGCCGATGAGCCAAAACATTACGACCACCTGTTTAACAGCATATTGTTCCATTTTTCAAACAAAGAACAACAGAGATCCTGCCTGTCATGGATTCTACAAGTTACTGACAGGAATCCAGAAGTATGTGGCACCAGACGTCTTCGTATAGGTCAAGCAATTACCGCAAATTACGGGCACGCAGCTGGCGCCCGATGTGTCTTTCAGTGGGTACAGGTCAGGCACATTTTCTGTCCAAGACATCAATGTGAGTTCGCTACAATCCCCCTCAATCCTCTGTAGCACGATTCTGATACTGCAACGTGGGTAGTTATCCTGCTGGAAGAGGTTATTGAGGGAGGTGGGGATTGGGCAGACGTAAGCATGAAGCGATGCATGTGGACCGCATTAATGTTCAAATAGTTCACTGCTGCCATGATGCCTTCGACTAACATCTTACATCACACGGAAGCACAAATCATTTTACGTCATAGCGTAATTCTGCCCTCACCGGCAATACTATATGGAATACTGATTAATTCACCAACCTTGAACCACTTTCCGTAGGTGTTCACGACGATAGTACGCTAACAGGCGATCAGCTTCGCCGTTTCAGAGAATCTCGTTTCCTGCTGCACACCTACAACAATGTGCCCTTTGGCGGAACCGCTTATATCAGTGGTTATCTGCGTTTGCGGCCCGTATGTTCGCTGTAATGGCTATCCATTCGTGTCTCTCCCACCTACATTATTTCGTTACTGCGTCACGTGCCTGCAACACAACCAGCAAGCATTCAACTTAGCGGTTGCAGTGGTCATAATGGTTTGGATCACCAGTGTGTAACCCAGATGCAGCGCGTCACGTTCATTTTTGGTGCAAATTCCAAGACCTGTTGTATATAACTGAAGTGAGCTCACACATCAGATACGGAAAATGTTGTTTTGGTGGCTTATTTGCAAATGAGACACACTATTTTTTGCAACTGCAGCTATTGTACTTAGATTTATTTACAGTGGAATATTGAAAATCGGGAGAACATGCAGTGCATATAGTTTGGTAGGCTGAAGCCTGTAACGCCGGAAATGCATATCCTCCTATTTCCATCTATTGTACTATAAATTTTTCCTTATTTTGTTACCTGAAGATATAACATTTCTGTTTCTTTATATGTTGTAATTGTTTTACAAATTATATATATATATATATATATATATATATATATATATATATATATATATATATATATATATATATACACTGGGTCTGTCCTAGGGAAAACTATGCTATCGAACGATTACATCGATCGGTCATGTGGAGAACCAAAGTGTTTAGGATCTTTGGCAGTGTTGGCTCTGCCGTGTGGAGCGCGGGCAGAGCAGAGTCTGGCTGGAGTAGTGCAGTGGAGCAGGTGTGTTGTGTGATGCTCCCGCGAGGTGCCGCGCTTTCGGGGTCTGGCAGCATGTCATTGCGCTCGACTTGCTATGATAGTTTCTGGCACGGTGTCGTGGACGGTAAACATTAGCAGGCACACATCAAGAGCCCGTTTCGCCTGGTGACCGTGTCGAGAAGGAGGCGCGACAACATCCCACTTCTGCAACAGCTACGGCCGACAATGAGTGATTGTCGCCATCTCTTCGATCGACGACTTCAAACCTTCAATCAACCAACAAGGAAGACTGAAAGCACGTAAAGTTTTAGAACTGTATGGCAGACGTCAGCTTTTCAAACTGTTCCATTTGCATCACTAATATACAGCAACTTAGCATGGACCTTTGTTGCTCATTGTCCCACTTGCATTACCAAGCAGGGTCCCTTCCTTTTCTGAAATGAACTCGAGTGTCGTTGAATTTCAGACGCCAGCATTAAAGTAATATCATTCCATTCCACTACTTTAGTTTCAAAGTTTAGAAAATTGAGAATACGCTAGGTGACGATCAGTTTGGCTTTAGGAAAAGTAAAGGGACGAGAGAGGCAATTCTGACGTTACGGCTAATAATGGAAGCCAGACTAAAGAAAAATCAAGACACTTTCATAGGATTTGTCGATCTGGAAAAAGCGTTCGACAATTTAAAATGGTGCAAGCTGCTCGAGATTCTGAAAAAAGTAGCGGTAAGCTATAGGGAGAGACGTGTCATATACAATATGTACAACAACCAAGCGGGAATAATAAGAGTGGGCGATCAAGAACGAAGTGCTCGTATTAAGACAAGGCTGTAGCCTTTCGGCCCTACTCTTCAATCTGTACATCGAGGAAGCAATGATGGAAATATAAGAAAGGTTCAGGAGTGGAATTACAATACAAGGTGAAAGGATATCAATGATACGATTCGCTGATGACATTGCTATCCTGAGTGAAAGTGAAGAAGAATTAAATGATCTGCTGAACGGAATGAACAGTCTAATGAGCACACAGTATGGTTTGAGAGTAAATCGGTGAAAGACGAAGGTAATGAGAAGTAGTAGAAATGAGAACAGCGAGAATCTTAACATCAGGATTGATGGTCATGAAGTCAATGAAGTTAAGTAATTCTGCTACCTAGGCAGTAAAATAACCAATGACGGACGGAGCAAGGAGGACATCAAAAGCAGACTCGCTATGGCAAAAAAGGCATTTCTGGCCAAGAGAAGTCTACTAATATCAAATACCGGCCTTAATCTGAGGAAGAAATTTCTGAGGATGTACGTCTGGAGTACAGCATTGTATGGTAGTGAAACGTGGACTGTGGGAAAACCGGAACACAAGAGAATCGAAGCATTTGAGATGTGGTGCTATAGACGAATGTTGAAAATTAGGTGGACAGATGCGGTAAGGAATGAGGAGGTTCTACGCAGAATCGGAGAGGAAAGGAATATTGTGGAAAACACTTACAAGGAGAAGGGACAGGACGATAGGGCATCTGCTAAGACATGAGGGAATGACTTCCATGGTACTAAAGGGTGCTGTAGAGGGCAAAAATTGTAGAGGAAGACAGAGATTGGAATATGTCAAGCAAATAATTGAGGACGTAGATTACAAGTGCTACTCTGAGATGAAGAAGTCAGCACAGGAAAGGAATTCGTGGCGGGGCGCATCAAACCAGTCAGTAGACTGATGACCAAAGAAAAGAAAAAAATATATCGCCAAAATTTGCAATGACCCTCGGATTGGACCATTCCCTCGTAAGGCGTGTTTTCTTTGTTGTAGTCTTTACCTGTCTCTATTACTTTTCCTGTTGTGGCGTAGCAAGACAGCCACGCCACTCGGAAGTAGCCGAAATGCACGCGTTACACACGCCGGCTGGCGTGAGGTCTGAAACAGGATACGAATGAATGCTATAAAGAAAAGTACGTAGCTCCAGGAATACTTTAATCCATCATTTGTATATAGCATTCTTGATAATACAAGTGAGACTCTCTCTAGAAATGGTTAATGGCGCCTTGCTAGGTCGTAGCCATGGACTTAGCTGAAGGCTATTCTAACTATCTCTCGGCATATGAGAGAAAGGCTTCGTCAGTGTAGTCGCTAGCAAAGTCGTCGTACAACTGGGGCGAGTGCTAGTACGTCTCTCTAGACCTGCCGTGTGGCGGCGCTCGGTCTGCAATTACTGACAGTGGCGACACGCGGGTCCGACATGTACTAATGGACCGCGGCCGATTTAAAGCTACCACCTAGCAAGTGTGGTGTCTGGCGGTGACACCACATTTCCCTCTGCTACTCACTGTGCCAGGTTGACTATTCCCGGGTGCGAGAACGTTACGCAGGGAGTTTCGCGGGGCACGCCGACTGCCTTTGGAGAAAGTGATCTCCGGTGCAGAGAGAGAGGAGGGCGCCGCAGGGCGGTCCGGTGTGCCCTATCTGCGGCGCACGCTCGGCTTCACCTGCTGCCGGCTTATCACGCCTGCGCCGGCGGATGGGCGGCTGCTGCGCTGCGTGGTGCTCCGAGGCCACGAGACTCTCTGGGGTTATCAAGCGCCCTCCCGGCTGCCCGAGGGCGGGACGTAACTGGGCAGGACAGACCTCTCAACAACCTGCCCACCTCTCCAGAATCTCTCTAACAGTACTTTTAGTCATGATGTCTGGTCGCAAGAGACTTATTTCTTGCTTAATGAAAATTCTCTCCACGTCCACATGAATTATACCATCTCTAAAGCAAAATACTAACACGAATTCTTTACAGACGAATGTAAAAACGGGTAGAAGCCGTCCTCGGCGAAGATCAGTTTAGATTCCGTAGAAATGTTGGAACACGTGATGCAATACTCACCCTACGACTTATCTTAGAAAATAGATTAAGGAACGGTAAACCTACGTCTCTAGCATTTGTAGACTTAGAGAAAGCTTTTGACAATGTTGACTGGAATACTCTCTTTCAAATTCTAAAGGTGGCAGGGGTAAAATACAGGGAGCGAAAGGCTATTTACAGTTTGTACAGAAACCAGATGGCAGTTATAAGAGTCGAGGGGCATGAAAGGGAAGCAGCGGTTGGGAAGGGAGTGAGACAGGATTCAAGCCTCTCTCCAGTGCTATTCAATCTGTATATTGAGCAACAAGTAAAGGAAACAAAAGAAAAATTCGGAGTAGGTATTAAAATCCATGGAGAAGAAATAATAACTTTGAGGTTCGCCAATGAAATTGTAATTCTGTCAGAGACAGCAAAGGACTTGGAAGAGCAGTTGAACAGAATGGATAGTGTCTTGAAAGGAGCATATAAGATGAACATCAACAAAAGCAAATCGAGGATAATGGAATGTAGTCGAATTAAGTCAGGTGATGCTGGAGGAATTAGATTAGGAAATGAGACACGTAAAGTAGTAAAGGAGTTTTGCTATTTGGGGAGCAAAATTACTGATGATGGTCGAAGTAGAGAGGGTATAAATGTAGACTGGCAATGGCAAAGAAAGCGTTTCTGAAGAAGAGGAATTTGTTAACATCGAGTATAGATTTAAGTGTCACAAAGTCGTTTCTGGAAGTATTTGTATGCAGTGTAGCCATGTATGGAAGTGAAACATGGACGATCAATAGTTTGGACAAGAAGAGAATTGAAGCTTTCGAAATGTGGTGCTACAGAATAATGCTGAAGATTACATGGGTAGATCACATAACTAATGAGGAGGTATTGAATACAATTTTGGAGAAGAGGAGTTTGAGGCACAACTTGACAAGAAGAAGGGACCGGTTGGTAGGACATGTTCTCAGACATCAAGGGAACACAAATTTAGCATTGGAGGGGAGCGCGGAGGGTAAAAATCGTTGAGGGAGACCAAGAGGTCAATACACTACACAGATTCACAAGGATGTAGGTTCCAGTAAGTACTGGGCGATGAAGAAGCTTGCTCAGGATAGAGTAGCATGGAGAGCTGCATCAAACCAGTCTCAGGACTGAAGACCACAACAACAACAACAACAACAATGTTTATTCACTTATGTCACGGTATTGATCTTTCATTTCTGCCCCTTATCCCTTGGCAATGACATACAAGGAGTCACTATGAAATAAAAATCCTAATTCTGTGTAATGGTGGTCATTAGAAAGGAATACGTTAGATTTAATTAATGTGTTTGTTGTGTAACGTTTAGTACCGCTGCCATTTGCCTCTGACTCAAAGTATCATCTTCATCCAATATTGCTTGCAATTCGACGTCATCGAACTTTTATGTTGGTCCTGCCCATTCTTCATTTCTTACATTGAAATCATTATATCTGAACCGTTGAAACCATCTTTTGCATGTTGCTTCAGATAGAGCATGTTCACCATATGCCTCGACATGCATTCGCTGCATCTCTGCAACACTTTTTTTCAAATGAAAACAAAAAATTAATGCTTCCCGCAAATCATCACTTTCTGGTACACAATTCGACATTGTTAACACGATGAAAACATATGATGTTGTTTGTTCCATGACTTGATGTATACTAAATTTCTTTGAAAGATGTCATACCAACCAAACAAAAAAAAAACATTAAGGCTCGTTCACAATAAATGTTCCCTATAGACACATTTGTATCTTAACACCTATGTCATACCGGTACACCTGGTATTCGGCTTAGAATTGATTAATGCAGTTGTTCGATGCCCTTCCTAGAGATATAATGCCAAGTTCTGTAAAATTGGCACGTTAGATCGTCAAAATGCCGCGCTGGTTGAAGGGTCCCTTCCCTTATGGTATGAACAATTTGAAAGAAAGCCGGCGATATTGATTGCCAATTTATGCTTTGTCAAGCAGGAAAACAAGCAACAAAACATCTCACCGTGTGAGGGTGAACATTATCTTGTTGAAAAGTGAGCCAAGACTGGCTTGCTATGAAGGGCAACAAAACGGGGCGCAGAATGTCGTCGACGTATCGCCGTGCTATAGTTGTGCCGCGGATGACAATCAAAGGGGTCCTGCTATGAACTCATGACCATCACTCCTGGTTGTCGCGTCTTATGGCTGGCAACGGTCAGGTTGGTATTCCACCACTGTCCAGGTTTCAGTTCGAGGCGAGTTTCATCAGTGAAGACAATCCTACTTCTAACATTGAGATTCCAAGCACAAAACGTATGGAGACGCACCGGACAGCAGTTGGATATCGTTGCGCGTCATACGAGGTGCATTCAAGTTCTAAGGCCGCCGATTTTTTTTCTCCGGTCTGGAAAGAGATAGAAACATGCGCATTAATTTAAAATGAGGCCGCGTTCATTGTCAATACGTCCCAGAGATGGCAGCACCGTACGGCAGATGGAATTTTACCGCCAGCGGCGAAAATGAGAACTGTTTTAAATACTTAAAATGGCGACGTTGTCCTTACTTGAACAGCGTGCAATCATTCGTTTTCTGAATTTGCGTGGTGTGAAACCAATTGAAATTTATCGACAGTTGAAGGAGACATGTGGTGATGGAGTTACGGATGTGTTGAAAGTGCGTTCGTGGGTGCGACAGTTTAATGAAGGCAGAACATCATGTGACAACAAACCGAAACAACCTCGGGCTCACACAAGCCGGTCTGACGACATGATCGAGAAAGTGGAGGGGGATCGCCGAATGACTGTTGAACAGATCGCTTCCAGAGTTGGCATTTATGTGGGTTCTGTGCACACAATCCTGCATGACGACCTGAAAACGCCAAAAGTGTCATCCAGGTGGGTGCCACGAATGCTGACGGACGACCACATGGCTGCCCGTGTGGCATGTTGCCAAGCGATGTTGACGCGCAACGACAGCATGAATGGGACATTCTTTTCGTCGGTTGTGACAATGGATGAGACGTGGATGCCATTTTTCAATCCAGAAACAAAGCGCCAGTCATCTCAATGGAAGCACACAGATCACCGCCACCAAAAAAAATTTCGGGTAACCGCCAGTGCTGAAAAAATGATGGTGCCCATGTTCTGGGACAGCGAGAGCGTAGTCCTTACCCATTGCGTTCCAAAGGGCACTACGGTAAGAGGTGCATCCTACTAAAGTGTTTTGAAGAACAAATTCCTTCCTGCACTGCAACAAAAACGTCCGGGAAGGGCTGCGCGTGTGCTGTTTCACCAAGACAACGCACCCGCACATCGAGCTAATGTTACGCAACAGATTCTTCGTGATAACAACTTTGAAGTGATTCCTCATGCTCCCTACTCACCTGACCTGGCTCCTAGTGACTTCTGGCTTTTTCCAACAATGAAAGACACTCTCCGTGGCTGCACATTCACCATCCGTGCTGCTATTGCCTCAGCGATTTTCCAGTGGTCAAAACAGACTCCTAAAGAAGCCTTCGCCGCTGCCATGGAATCATGGCGTCAGCGTTGTATAAAATGTGTACGTCTGCAGGGCGATTACGTTGAGAAGTAACGCCAGTTTCATCGATTTAGGGTGAGTAGTTAATCAGAAAAAACAGTCGTAGGACTTAGAACTTGAATGCACTTCGTATGGCCGGACAACCACGAATGATGGTTTGGAGTGGTGTTTCAGTTCATAGCGGGATCGCTTTGGATGTCATCCTCGGAACCCTTACAGTACAGCGGTAGGTTACGATATTCTACATCCCGTTATGTTGTCCTCCTTGCCAAGTTATTTTGGGCTTACAATTCAGCAACATGACGCACGCCCACACACGGTGAAAATTTCTTATGCTTGTCCTCGTGTTTTCCAAACCCTGCCTTGGCCGGGGAAGTAATCGGATCATTGCCCAATCGAGAACGTGTCGAGAATTGTTAAACCCTTCAACCAACTAGGGATTTTGTCCACGTAAAGCGTCTGTTAGCCCGCCGCTGTGGCCGAGTGGTTCTAGGCGCTCAGTCCGGAACCGGGGGACTGCTACGGTCGCAGGTTCCAATCCCGCCTCGGGCATGGATGTGTGTGATGTCCTTAGGTTGGTTAGGTTTAAGTAGTTCCAAGTCTAGGGGACTGATGACCTCAGATGTTAAGTCCCATAGTATTGGTTGGCGACTCCGTGGAGTGCTGTGTGCACAACGACCATATATGTTAAGTTAAAGGTAAGGTCAGCGTTGGCCGTAATGTTGATGGTTTATTGATAGCAAAATCGATTTTCTATCACATAGTGATCATCTTCAGTGCTGTGGTGTACAAATTAAACTCATAGACTCTGGAATCAAGTTATCAGTAACCAAAACTGAGAAGCGATCACAATTGATCACTTGTTATGAACGCTTCTCAGTTTTGGTTACTGATAACTTGATACCAGTGGCTATGAGTTTAATTTGTACATTGCAGCACTGAATATGATCACTATGTGATAGAAAGTCGATTTTGCTATCAATAAACCATCAACATTACGGCCAACGCTGTCCTTCCTTTTAAGTCCCATAGTACTTAGAGCCGTTAAAAGCGTCAGTTGGACAGGATTTTGAACGTTATCCTTCAGGACGACGTCCAAGATACTATCAAAAAATACCAAACCAACCGAATAACTGCTTGCATAACGCCAAGGAGTGGGTCAACGGTGTTATAGACTTGCTCGATGTGTGAAGTTCTTTGTCTTGAAAACATCAATTTTTCTGAAACTGTGGTCAGTTGTTTGTCTGCAGAGGTATTTTTCTGTTTTTCTATCTTACATACTATTAAAATATTGTAAAAGATGTACTTGCTGGCCAAAAACAAATCCTTTGGGTCCTCTCATACTGATCGTAACTGGTAGTAAAAACTTTGTTAAAAATCTGAATATGAAGTGAGTCGACCACGTCGAATCACTTGTTGCTACGGCAAATGGTACAAATAGGTCACAGGAGATCCTCAGTTTATCTACGAAAGAGACTGCATTAAAACATTTGTACGACGCATACTAGACTATTGATCGGTAGTATGTTGCCAGTTAGATCAAACATACAGGGAAAGTATAGCGTGTATAGATATAAGAGCGGCGTTAATTGAGATAGGCTTGTTTATTTGGCATGCAACTTTAACAGAAATGAGGAAATACGTAACTGGTACGCAATCGAAAGACGACGTCGTGCATCTCGTGAAAACTTACTTATAAAATCTCAGGAACTGTCTTCCAGATAGCGGGCTACTAATATCTTTCATTCTCCCAATGTATCTGTCCCACTTTTGAATTGTAGTACTAGTTACATTTATGTCCTTGTTCAGTCCATGAATGGAACTAAAAAAAAAAACTTAACTCATATATGGTAGGTTAAAAAACAAAACTAAAACTAAAAAATAATAAAAGAGAAATATCGAGTATGGGTCGCGCTCTAAGGCACGCATAAAAACTTAATTGTCTGTTAAAAATAATAATTTCAGTTGGCTAAATGGGTCAGTGGAAGCCTTTCTGATGGACGCCACTTCGGCGACTAGCGTCTCCCTAACCAATCCGAACCATCGAACCGGGGAAAGCGGACTTACAGTTTAACGCGCAGTTCGAACGTTGTGTTCTTCCTGGTACCTACGTACATCGATGAAAGGTGAAGACTAGGTTCAAACGAGGAAAAATCCATAGACCCACCGAGATTTTAACCCATGACCTCTCGATTTGTAAGCCCGCAATTTACCACCTTTCCGTTACTTCCATTTTTGTTCATCGTTGTTATCGGCATTTCGGTTCGGCGTACGTCGCATGACAACCCCCGACCCCCTCCTACTCCAGCCAAGTTCGCCATTGAATACTTCACTCAGTTTGCTTTTCATTACAGAGTGCAGCGACCCCTCTCACAGAACGCGCTCAGCTTACGTGTGCATATATTTCACCAATGGTTTTTGATGAGTGAGTTGGCGTGTGTCAGAACGTGTAACGTATATGACCGTATCTTTTACTTACACTACTGGCCATTAAAATTGCTACACCAGGATGAATTGCAGATGATAAACGGGTATTCATTGGAAAAATATATTATACTAGATCTGACATGTGATTACATTTTAACGCAATTCGGACGCAGAGTTCCTGAGAAATCAGTGCCCTTAACAACCACATCTGGCCGTATTAAAGGCCTTGATACCCCTAGGCATTGAGTCAAACATAGCTTGGATGGCGTGTACAGGTAAGCCGCCCATGCAGGTTCAACACGATACCACAGTTTATCAAGAGTAGTGACTGGCGTATTGCGATGAGCCAGTTGCTCGGTCACCATTGACCAAACATTTCAATTGCTGAGAGAACTGGAGAATGTGCTGGCCAGGGCAGCAGTCCAACATTTTCTGTATCCAGAAAGGCCCGTAGAGGACCTACAACATGCCGTCGTCTCTTATCCTGCTGAAATGTAGGGTTTCGCAGGGATCGAATGAAGGGTAGATCCACGGGTCGTAACACATCTGAAATGTAACGTGCACTGTTCAAAGTGCCGTCAATGCGAGCAAGAGGCGACCGAGACATGTAACCAATGGCAGGCCATACCATCACGCCGGGTGATACGCTAGTATGGCTTTGACGAATACACGCTTCCAATGTGCGTTCAGCGGCCATCATGATGCTGTAAACATAACCTGGATTCATCCGGAAAAATGACGTTTCGGCATTCATGCACCCTGGTTCGTCGTTGAATACACCATCGCAGGCGCTCCTGTCTGTGATGCAGCGTCAAGGGAACCGAAGCCATGGTCTCCGAGCTGATAGTCCATGCTGCTGCAAACGCAGTCGAACTGTTCGTGCAGATGGCTGTTGTCTTGCAAACATCGCAATCTGTTGAATCAGGGATCGAGACGTGGCTGCACGATCCGTGACAGCCATGTAGATGAGATGCATGTTATCTCGACTGCTAGTGATACGAGGGGGTTGGGATCCCGCACGGCATTCCGTATTACCCTCCTGAACCCACCGACTCCATATTCTGCTAACAGCCATTGTATCTCGACCAACGCGAGCAGCAATGTCTCGATACGATGAACCGCTATCGCGATAAGCTACAAACCGACCTTTATCAAAGTGGGAAACGTGATGGTACGCATTTCTCCTCCTTACACGAGGCATCACAACAACGTTTCATCAGGCAACGCCGGTCAACAGCTGTTTGTGTATGAGAAATCGTTTGGAAACTTTCCTCATGTCAGCTCGTTGTAGATGTCATCAGCGGCGCCAACCTTGTGTGAATGCTCTGAAAAACTAATCATTTGCATATCACAGCATCTTCTTCCTGTCGGTTAAATTTCGCGTCTGCAGCACGTCATCTTCGTGGTGTAGCAATTTTAATGGCCAGTAGTGTATTTACACTGCGACGGTGCTGTAGACACTAGTATATGAATTAAATTTCACCTTGATAGCTCAACAGAAGTGGTCTTGATAGGCGGGCAGACAGACGGCCAACAAACAGGATAAAAATACCCTGTATGTGATGCAGGTGAAATGTATTCACCGTTGTGATTACGGACAACAATCAGCTGTATAAGGGAACAACGGCAGTGAAAATTTGTGCCGTACCAGGACTCGCAACCATATTTCCCGCTTTACCCCAGCGGTCGCCTAATCGCTTCGGTTATCCGTACATGACTGACTGCTAGGACCAATCTTTCACATGTCGTCATTCCTGCGTCACAACCTGTTCTCGTACAGAGATCACGTAATTGCCCTACAAGAGTTGCTGTCTGGTATCGAGGGATAAATCTGATCTTGCAATGCCTGTGTTCAGAGTGCAGTTGGAAGAGCACTTGCCCGCGAAAGGCAACGGTCCCGAGTTCGAGTCTCGTTCCGGCACAAAATTTTAATCCGCCAGGAAGTTTCATATCAGCACACACTCCGGTGCAGAGTGAAAAATCTCATTCTGGAAACATCCCCCAGGCTGTGGCTAAGCCATGCCTCCGCAATATCCTTTGTTTCAGGAGAGCTAGTTCTGCAAGGTTCGCAGGAGAGCTTCTGTAAAGTTTGGAAGGTAGGAGAGGAGGTACTGGCAGAAGTAAAGCTGTGAGGACAGGGCGTGAGTCGTGCTTGGGTAGCACAGTTGGTAGAGCACATTCCCGTGAAAGGAAAAGGTCCTGAGTTCGAGTCTCGGTCCGGCACACAGTTTTAATCTGCCAGGAAGTTTCAATGCCTGTGTTGTTAACAAGTTCGATGCACTGTCCCTTTGAACATGCATGCATTTTCGAAGGAACATTGTGTTGTTCTTCTTAACATATCGTATGTAATATAATTACATATCAACAATTTTCCTATTCTTTTCTTAACTTGTGCTATGAGATCTTACTTCTTGTCAAATTTCATGACTATACCTCAACGGTAAGTATGTAACATTATCACCCGTCTGCTACTACTATACCGTAACCTCTAAGCTGGATGCAGTTCGTTTAATGAAATTAATTATAGTATAAAGACGAAGAGCAGTGTTAACCTCTGAAAGGAATTTAGTTGTGTTGACCGTGATATACCTAACGGAGGTGGCTTATCGGAAGTGAAAGTCAGAATTACGTAAATATTTAAGTAGGTAACAAACAATATTTTACCTATCTACACAGTTCAAAGAATAAAGTAAACGGTCTCCAGCCTAATTGGGCAAGAGAACGAGTAACTTTAACGGACAAACACAACCTATACTCTGCCACACACGAGTGCAATGAACTCTGGCACCTGAAGACACTATGTTCACGTTAAGGTTGGAGCTAACAGATCAGAACAAACTACTTGCATAAATATAACAGATAACAAAACACAATATTACCTTGAGGACTTAGTGGAACTGTATGGTCTCAATAACGTTACTATAAATATTCACTGTAGAATCGTAAATTGGACATAAGTTTAATATATCTTTCCAAACGTTTTTGTATCTGACAATAAATTGTAAATGTAGTTCACTGCAAAATTATGAACTGGTCATAGGTTAAGTCTTTCTCAGCTAAATACATTTCTATTTAGAATGAAAGTTAAATCTATTTCACTAACAAACAATTTCTCACTGAATTTTGAATAAAAGAAGTTACTGTTTTTATAGATAGTGGTCTTTCTATTAATAGTTATTTATCATGAGCATAAAGGGTAAACTGTGGATCCTATACTATTAATATGCACTTTCAATACGCAAGAGAAACAAGTGCTCAGCAAGCATGAGTATATATCTTTCCACAATTGTAGTTTTCAACTTTTACTACAGTGAGACACAAAATAAACATATTTGTAAGATACTGACTCATCTTTTGCGATTTACAACAAGCAGCCATGTGATCATTTGCTAAACAAAACTTTATAATCCTCAGTTTTAAGAACTTTTAATTTTGAAGTTGGCAACAACATATTAATAAGCACTTTTAATAGAAAATTCGTTTTCACCAAGCATCATTTACTTTAGCCCATTCCCTTGCCAAATTAACTTTAACTTTCTTTTTACTATGCTCAAAAGGCTTTAATTAGTAAAACACTGAGCTTTAATGTTCTTTTAATAAGGACACTCGGTAATCACTTTAGCATAGGAAGGACCCTAAGTGGAAATGTGACAGAGAGGTAAGAAATCAAGGTAGATATAAGGGTTCGAGTTTAAGTTATCGTGTATTTGCGCACACTAAAACATCCAATGAACTGATCCTTCACCAGACGATTCTACTATTCCTTGGTTCCTTTTCAGTGATTGCGAAATTTGGTGGCGACTGCACGTAGATGGATTTGCAGATAGAATTGCTGGACTCTGTCATTTCTTGGTGGGGATGACAGGTATCAATTGCAGAATAGTTCCAGCTCTTTATCTATCCATCCGAGGCATTGGAAAGCGGCACGGAAAGCCTCTCTCGGCACCAGCACAACAATTACATGAGCAGTTGACAGTTTGGTAGCTCGTCCCCTACTGACTCTTTGTTCCACCTTTCTATCCATGCCAACCACATTTTGTTCGCGCTACACAGTTCCGTACCCAAGGGAAACCACTCCACCTTTTACATACAAAATAGCTAAGAACCCTAAGTGAGGATAAGAAATATTAATTAAAACAGGACCTTTGCACATATTAGTATTTCTACAAAAATTATTCACACAGAAATTGCAATTATATACAGTAAGTTTTGTCTCGCTCCAAATGAGACAAAAAAAAGTAAATGAGAGATAACACTACATTGCATAGAATCAAACCATGACATCAAAGTTTTTACACAGAAAAGAGTAACCTTTCTCATGGTAACGATTCAGTCCAACAACATTTACAGACACTAAACGGAATAACACTAAACAAAACAAAAGGCAAAGTAAATCAGAACAGCATTAGAGCTATAGTGTTACAGTACACTATATTTCCTGATGATTTTGATACCGAGTATCAAAATATCTTACATAAATAGCTGTTATCTTTGTTTTGCATTGACTTACAAGCTTTGATTTATCACACCAAGAAGGGCCCGTGGACTTTCGTTGTTGTTGTTGTTGTTGTGGTCTTCAGTCCTGAGACTGGTTTGATGCAGCTCTCCATGCTACTCTATCCTGTGTAAGCTTCTTCATCTCCCAGTATCTACTGCAACCTACATCCTTCTGGATCTGCTTAGTGTATTCATCTCTAGGTCTCCCTCTACGATTTTTACCCTCCACGCTGCCCTCCAATACTAAATTAGTGATCCCTTGATGCCTCGGAATATGTCCTATAAACCGATCCCTTCTTCTAATCAAGTTGTGCCACAAATTCCTCTGCTCCCCAATCCTATTCAGTACCTCCTAAATGGTTATGTGATCTACCCATCTAATCTTTAGCATCCTTCTCTAGCTCAACATTTCGAAAGCTTCTATTCTCTCCTTGTCCAAACTATTTATCGTCCACGTTTCACTTCCCTACAATTACTCTCTGAAACGACTTCCTGACACTTAAATCTATACTCGATGTTAACAAATTTCACTTCTTCAGAAACGCTTTCCTTGCCGTTGCCAGTCTACATTTTATACTCTCTCTACTTCGACCATCATCAGTTATTTTGTTCCCTGGACTTTCGTATGTGACACAAATTTTTACCTGATGCCTCTGCCGGTTCATAATAGAAACAGGTCTCAACATTCGCACAGACACACAGACAGACAATCTACGAAGTGATCCAACAAAGGAACACTTTTACTAACGGAGGTACGTGACCCTAAAAATACCCCCTTACACGCACCTCACTGTAATTTACAGAGTAGAAACATAGATGTAGTTATGCGTAACAATGGCACAAGTTCATTAGCCATGTTTAGGTCGAATAGTAAACGGAGTTTATAATCGGTGAAAGACGGTCTGTACACACCCTGTAATATAGCCCAGATACTACAAGGCAGCACTTGTAAGGCTTTCGGCACTTGTGTAGCGATGAGGAGATTCCCCTGTAGGCCAACGAGCCATTAAAAGTTGTTTGCAGAGGAAAGGAGGGCAGCGCCCAGTGCTTCCATGCATGGGAACGGCGTGCAGCGAGCGTTAATAAACTAGACCTGCAGCGCCGTCTTACGCTGCGGTACCGAAGAATAAAAGGATGCAGAGAGGAAACAAAAAGCAGGGGACGCAGAAAGTGGAAGAAAGAACGCCCACCGGGGTGGAAACGTTTGCGCTCCGTCGAGCGTCCCTCCAGCGGCTCATGAATAGCAGACGGGGTCAGCAATGCCGGTGGCGGTGACCCCGACAAGAGCCGCACCAGTGGGAATTACTGGCTCGCCGGAGCCGCGGGCACGGCCGTCATTTTCCGACATTAGCGCTGCTGTACCGCGTCCAGGGCGAGCCTTTGCGCTCGGCACGCTACGGGGTGAACTCATCCGGAATCGTGAGAGGGAAAGGCACCACATTCTCGATATCTCTAGCACGGTGGGGAACAAGATAACGAAAGAAAGATGTAGCAGCCGACATTATCGCCACAAGGGAGAGATACTGGCGACACCACGGTCCTGACACCATGCACTAGCAACGAAACTCAAGATTTATAAATCTGGGACGCCATGACTGGAAAAAGTGTCTATAAAATGTGGCAAGACGAATAGACCTCTAGTAGTACAACGTAAGCTTGGTTCTACGGACGTACACAACCTACTACACAGCTGGCCATTAAAAATTCCTACACCACGAAGATGACGTACTACAGACGCTAAATTTAACCGAAAGGAAGGAGTTGCTGTGAAACGCAAATGATTAGCTTTTCAGAGCATTCAAACAAGATTGGCACCGGTGGCGATACCTATAACGTGCTGACATGAGGAAAGTTTCCAACCGATTTCCCGTACACAAACAGCAGCTGACCGGCGTTGCCTGGTGAAACGTTGTTATGATGATTCGTGTAAGGAGAAGAAATGCGTACCATCACGTTTCCCACTTCGATGAAGGTCGGATTGTAGCCTATCGCGATTCCTTTTTGTCGTATCGCGACATTGCCGCTCGCGTTGGTCGAGATCCAATGACTGTTAGCCGAATATGGCATCGGTGGGTTCAGGAGGGTAATAGAAGACGCCGTGCTGGATCCCTAAGGCCTTGTATCACTAGCAGTCGAGATGAGAAGCATCTTATCCGCATGGTTAACGGATCGTGCAGTCACATCTCGATCCCTGGATCAACGGATGGGGACGTTTGCTAGATAACAACCATCTGCACGAACAGTTCGACGACGTTTGCAGCAGCATGGACTATCAGGTCGGAGACCATGGCTGCGGGTGTCCTTGACGCTGCATCACACACAGGTGTACCTGCGATGGTGTACTCAACGACGAACCTGAGTGCACGAATGGCAAAACGTAATTTCTTCGGATGAATCCAGGCTCTGTTTACAGCACCAAGATGGTCGCATCCGTGTTTGGCGACATCGCGGGGAACGCACATTGGAACCGTGTATTCGTTATCGCCATACTGGCGTATCACTCGGCGTGATGGTATGGGGTGCAATTGGTAACACGTCTCGGTCACCTCCTGTTCGCACTGATGGCACTTTGAACAGTGGACGTTACATTTCAGATGTGTTACGATCCGTGGCTCTACCCTTCATTCGATCCCTGTGGAACCCTACATTTAAGCAGGATAATGCACGACCCCATGCTGCAGGTCCTGTACGGGCCATTCTGGATACAGAAAATGTTGGACTGCAGCTCTGGCCAACACATTCTCCAGATTTCTCACCAATTGGAAACGTCTGGTCAATGGTGGCCGAGCAACTGGCTCGCCACAATACGCCAGACACTACTCTTGATGAACTGTGGTATCGTGTTGAAGCTGTATGGGCAGCTGTACCTGTCCACGCCATCCAAGCTCTGTTTGACTCAATGCCCAGGCGTATCAAGGCCGTTATTATGGCCAGAGGTGGTTGTTCTGGGTACTGATTTCTCAGGATCAATGCGCCCAAACTGCGTGAAAATTTAATCACATGTCAGTTCCAGTATAATATATTTGTCCAATGAATACCCGTTTATCATCTGCATTTCTTCTTGGTGTAGAATCTATAATGGCCAGTGGTGTACTATAAATGGCTCACGGTTCCATTGTTTTGTACGCCGTCCACCGATAGAGTTTAAAGTTCTTAGACTCATTATAGTCGTAGTACCTAAGCGACGGTGGAGCAGCAACTACGATGGCAACTTTAGCGAGAAACAGTAAACAACAGATGTTCGTTTGACCAGCCAATAGTGAGTAGGTACCGTTAAGCAGTGCGCATGTTGACGTAGTGCGTTAGCGTTTTTCTGTCACAAATCTTAGTAGAACAATATCTCTAAATAATGTTACAACACCGCAACTCTGTGGGCTATCAATATTCGGTGTATTTTTTTTGATAGCTTACAAATGAGTCTGCTAATGTCCGTATAATGCAATGAAAGGTTTCCTCATTATAAAGTTTAATAAATGTTAGTTGTAAGCCCGTTTTAAGCAGACACATTGGCTCAATCTGGGCGTTACGACACGATTAGTGAGTATACTGGACAGGCAGTTGGATTAACGCTGTGAGTGTAAGCACGCCAGCAGTTAAGTGCAGTGGCGAGGAGAACGTACAAAGGTGTTGTGAGAGACAATCGATTTCAGTTGAGCAGCAGCTGTTTTGCTGAGAAATGGTCGTAACGCAGTAGAGCTGAAGTATGTGATGGCTTAGACGATGCAGATCAACATGAGGACTATCGTGGGCCCAATTTGTTACGGAGCTGCAATATGAAGAGCCTGTGCCCCGCATTGCCCAAGAACGATGCGTTACTGTGCACCAACGACGTCTCAACCTGAAGTAAGATCCGACAAATTACTTGGTCAGACTTATAGTTGGTTAGCCAGCATCGTAATTCATTTCGTCTTTGAATACTACCGATTTCTACGAAAATATTCACCTGGGAAAAAATACCTAAGTAGGACTCATCCTATCCATTATTGATGACCACAGGGAGATCTGACGACTGACAAACTACTGCACTGTTTACTGAAAGAAATACTACTAATTAAAACGTCAGTAAAGTGCAATACTTCAATTAGCAGAAGTACTCAATAACAATAAATTTCGAAGGCAATACAGAGTTAATCCAAACGATGGACCAATTTTCAAAAATTCATATGTATTCAAGTACAAATACAAAATGAACAAGCTTTATACGAAGAAGTTTCAAAGTTTTTGGCGGGCGGCGGCGAGCCGATGGTGATGGTTTCAGAAGCGGCCGGTATAGTTCGCGTCGCTGCAGGGACGTCATCTCGCTGCACTGTCAGTTGTGGTTGAGATGGCGACTGTGGACCACAAGGTTATCCTCGTTCCTGAGTTCGCGAAAAGTGAGCCGCAAATTGCAGTGCAGAGGGCATTTCGTACCAAATTCGGTATCCAACCACCAACTCGCAAAAGGATTAGCCGTTGGCTTAAGCAATGTAAACATACTGGGAATTTTTGCGGAGGAAGAAGCACAGGCTGACCGCCTGTGTCAGAGGATGATGTCCGACGGATTTAAAAATGTATCGTGCCCAGTCCCAGTAAGTCTAGTAATAGTGCCAGTCGAGAACTTGGAATACCCCAAACAACTGTATGGAAAGCTTTGGGACGGCATTTTCTGTACAAGCCCCACCCATATCAAAGATGAAGGATGACGCATTTCTACAGCGTATAATCTTTAGCGATGAAGCAACATTGCAGTTTAGTGGAAAAGTCAACAATGTTCGCATATGGGTTTTTGAAAATCAGCATTAACGATTGCAACACGAAACAGACTCACTGAAGATCAAAGTGTTCTGTGCCATGTCCCGTACAATGGTTTATGGACCATTTTCCTTTGCGGAAAGATCTGAAACGGGAATCACGTACCTGGACATGTTGGAACAATGGCTGATCCCTGAAGTTATGGAAGTTTCCCAGGACTTCATTCTCAAACAGGATGGAGCTCCGCCCCATTGGTGATGATGTACGAGACTTTTTGAATGACTCCCTTCCTCAGCAGTGGATCGACTTCTTATGGGATTATATGAAGGAAGCTGTTTACCTCCCGCCTCAACCCACCACTCTGAACGATGTAGGGAATCGGATCACTGCTGCTCTGTACTCAGTAAAAGCAGATACGCATTCGCGTGTATGGGACGAGTTTGGCCACCGCGTCGATGTTTGCTGTGGGGTCAACTGTAGCCACACTGATCATATATAAAATTATTAAATAATCATTAAAAACTAATTAATTACAAGTTATTAAATTTATTACATTAATTTCAAATATCATTTAAAAATACCTTGAATCTTCCTCTTTTCTTTGGTATAAAGTTTGTTCATTTTGGATTTGTACTTCAATAAATACGAAGTTTTGAAAATTGGTCATCGTTTAGAGTAACCCTGTATATAACAGAGCAAGATTCAGCAAAAGATATTTTTTGTACATGTTTCACGGATAAATATGTTGTCAACTTCACGAACTGCAATCAATCAGAAATATTTGTTATCCTCTTAAGCAAATAACACTAGCAGTTGCACAAAGTGATTAGCAGATAATATTAATGACTAGTAATGAAAGTTGAAGTTGCATGAAACCAGTAAGTCAGCATATACTTATCACGAACTTTGCCATCTTCTATAACCGAAATTTTGACTTAAAAAATCACATAACTATCTAACAGGAAAGTGATTATTGAATGACGCTGTATCAGTACTGTACATTTTAAGCAAACTGACCACATTTGTTAACAATAAAGGTAATTAACTTTTTAGTTAAATTAAAGACAGTTTGACAGTGAGTGACGTCACGAAAGTTTCGCAGTTACGTAACTGTTTCTACTGATGAGATTTTGTTGTTCTTTATTACTGATTGATACCATTAATCCTGCAGGGCTGTCCATAAATCCGTAAGAGCACGAGAGGGTGGATACCTCTTTCTAGCAGCACGTTGCAAGGCATCCCAGATACGCTATATAACGTTCATGATTGGTAAGTTTGGTAGCAAGGGAAAGGGTTTGAACTCAGGAGGTGTTCCTGAAGCCCCTCCGTAGCAATTCTGGACACGTGGGATGTCACATTTTCCTGCTGGAATTGCTCAAGTCCGTCCAAATGCACAATGGACATGAATGGCTGCAGGTGATTAGACAGGATGCTTAAGTGCTTGTCGTATCTAGATGTATCAGGGGTCCAATATCACTCCAGCTGCAGGCACCCCATACCATTACAGAGCCCCCACCAACTTGATCAGTCCCCTGTTAACATTCAGGGTCCACGGATTCCCGACGTTGTCTCCATACACTTACTGGTCCATACGATTTGATAAGAGATTCGTCCGACCAGCAACATGTTTCCAGTCCTCAACGGTCCAATGTTGACGGGCCAAGGTGAGGCGCAAAAGCTCTTTGTCGTGCAGTCATCAATGATACACGTGTGAACCTAGGATCTCCTGCTTACATGGCAGACGCTCTATCCATCTCAGCCACCGAGGAAAGTGCGACTGTAGGAACTTATTTCTGGGACGCCTCCCGTCAGACTCACATTCTTAATGAACCGTGAATTTACTTTCTAAACTTTTTCTTAAGAATCTACTTTATTTACTAGCGATTCATCAAGAACATTAACACATTTAATCACACTAAGTGAGCGTGGAAGTAGTTGCCCAGGAGTAACTGATGAAATCAAAATGAAATTGCTTTTAACAAATGGGAATTTTATTCCTAAAAGCTTTTTGTTAAGAAACAGATTTAAAATTATAAGCAGAAAGCACGCTCTAAATATCAAAGTTACAATTTATTCAGAGGCAGAAAGAAACAAATTTTTGATTGTATGAGCTTTCGGGCTGAGAACCTTGCATTGCCAACACAATCAGAAATACCATCAAAACATATAGGTATCACAGCCGATTAGCGCACCTAATTTTTCGGCGCTAGGATTCAGATTGTCCTTTAAAATGTTGATATACATATGGTGATAAGTTGTACCTCCTATGGAATGTAATTTTCCAACACCTGCAGCACTCATACAGCCCAATACCATCAGGGAGCCACCACTGTTCAACCGTTAGCACAAGATTGCGTGGCAATATCTCCGCATTCTTCTTACGCCACACCATTCGCCTGCCATCCGACCAGATTACGTTATATTTACTCTCATCAGAAAATATTACTCTATTCCAGAAGACTTCTTTTTTGAATCTATGTTCCATCGCAAAATGAAGACTTTTCTTTCGTTTATGTTCACCAACCCAAATTTTCTTGCGCGCTAATCGCTATCAACTCTATGTATAATGGCTTGATTACTAAGTACTTTTCATTGATAGCCAAATGATTATGAATTCTTAGACTCTGGGTGCTTTTATAAAAGGTGGGTCTCATGATGTTCATTGGATGTTACGTATATCTCCAGAGGCAGGCGCAATGGATCCACTCGGAAGAATTTAGACAACAGTTGTTCGTTCTGATGGCGTTGCGTCTGTACAGCTATTTTCGTGAAAAGTGACAGAGCCAAAATTAAAAAGCATTCTCCAGAGTTTTCAAGTAACGTTAACAGGTATATCGTTACACGGGAAAGTGTGGACTCTGACCACAATCTGTTGGTTATGAACTCTAGTTTAAAACTGAATAAACTGCAAAAAGGTGGGCATTTAAGGAGATGGGACCTGGATAAACTGACTAAAACACAGGTAGTACAGAGTTTCAGGGGGAGCATAAAGGAACAATTGACAATAATTGGGGAAAGAAATACACTAGAAGAAGAATGGGTAGCTTTGAGGGATGAAGTAGTGAAGGCAGCAGAGGATCTAGTAGGTAAAAAGACGAGGGCTAGTACAAAACCTTGGGTGAAAGAAGAAATATTGAATTTAATTGACGAAAGAAGAAAATATAAAAATGCAGTAAATGAAGTAGGCAAAAAGGAATACAAACCTCTAAATAATGAGATCGACAGGAAGTGCAAGATGGTTAAGCAGGAATGGCTAGAGGACATATGTAAGGATGTAGAGGCTTATCGCACTAGGGGTAAGACAGATACTACCTACAGGAAAATTAAAGACACCTTTGAAGAAAAAAGAACCACATGTACGAATATCAAGATCTCAGATGGAAACACAGTTCTGAGCAAAGAAGGGCAAGACTGATGACCATAGATGTTATGTCCCATAGTGCTCAGAGCCAAAGAAGGGAAAGCAGAAAGGTGGGAGGTATATATACAAGGGCTATGTAATTGAGGGCAATGTTATAGAAATGGAAGAGGATGTAGATGAAGATGAAATGGGGGATATGGTACAGCGTGAAGAGTTTGATAGAGCACTGAAAGACCCAAGTCGAAACAATGCCCCTGGAGTAGACAACATTCCATTACAACTACTGCCAGCCTTGGGAGGGCCAGTCCTGACAAAACTCTACCATCCGGTGAGCAAAATGTATGAGACAGGCGAAATACCCTCAGACTTCAAGAAGAATATAACAATTCCAACCCCAAGGAAAGCAGGCGTTCACAGATGTGAAAATTACCGAACTATCTCTTTAATAAGTCACGGCTGCAAAATACTAACGCTAATTCTATGCAGACGAATGGAAAAACTGGTAGAAGCCGACATCGGGGAACATCAGTTTGGATTCCGTAGAAATATGGGAACACGTGAGGCAATACTGACCCTACGTCTTGTTTTAGAAGCTAGTTTAAGAAAAGTCAAACCTAAGTTTCTAGCATTTGTAGAATGAGAGAAAGCTATTGACAATGTTGACTGGAATACTGTCTTTCAGATTCTGTAGGTGGCAGGGGTAAAATACAGGGAGCGAAAGGCTATTTACAATTTGTACAGAAACCAGATGGCAGTTATAAGAGTCGAGGGGCATGAAAGGGAAGCAGTGGTTGGGAAGGGTGTGAGACAGAGTTGTAGCCTCTCACCGATGTTATTCAATCTGAATATTAAGCAATCAGTAAAGGAAACAAAAGAAAAATTCAGAGTAGGTATTAAAATCCATGGAGCACACATAATAACTTTAAGTTACGTCGATGACATTGTAATTCTGTCAGAGACAGCAAAGGACCTGGAAGAGCAGTTGAACGAATCGACAGTGTCTTGAAAGGAGGATATAAGATGAACATCAACAAAAGTAAAATGAAGATAATGGAATGTAGTCGAATTAAGTCGGGTGATGCTGAGGGAATAAATTAGGAAATGAGGCACTTAATGTAGTAAAGGAGTTCTGCTATTTGGGGAGCAAAATAACTGATGATGGTCGAAGTAGAGAGGATATAAAATGTAAACTGGCAATGGCGAGGAAAGTGTTTCTGAAGAAGAGAATTTTGCTAACATCGAGTGTAGATAAAAGTGTCAGGAAGTCGTTTCTCAAAGTACTTGTATGGAGTGTAGCCTTGTATGGAAGTGAAACATGGACGATAAATAGTTTGGACAAGAAGAGAAAGGAAGCCTTCGAAATGAGGTCCTACAGAAGATTGCTGAAGATTAGATAGGTAGATCACATAACTAATGAGGGGGTACTGAGTAGGATTGGCGAGAAGACAAGTTTGTGGCACAACTTGACTAGAAGAAGGGATCGATTGGTAGGACATGTTCTGAGACATCGAGGGATCACCAATTTAGTACTGGAGATCAGCATGAAGGGTAAAAATCGTAGAGGGAGACCAAGAGATGAATACACTAAGCACATTCAGATGGATGTAGGCTGCAGTAGGTACTGGGAGATGAATCAGTTTGCACAGGACGGAGTAGCATGGAGAGATGCATCAAACCAGTCTAAGGACTCAAGACCACAACAACAACAACAACAGAAACTTCAGTGCATTCCAACATCTGTATCACGCAATCGTACGAAAACGAAACGGCTGCAAAATGTCACTGATTTGGAATCAAGGTAACGTTTTTTGTACACGAAAGGAATTTTCACATGTGCATTATCTTAAATATCTATTATTTTTCTCAAATTTGCTAATTATTTAGCATAGGGCACAAGACGTTGCAAAAATAAAGATGCGTGGTAAAATAACGACAGTTTAAGTAGTTTTGTACATCTTTCAGAAACAGAAGACTTGTCATGCATGTACAATAAACACTTTTCCACTAAACATCAGATTTCATTACGTCGTCAAATAGACCTTGAATCACTCAAAAAATTAATGCGTCAGTATAAATATGGGTCACAGTATGTTTTCCGATATTTTTATTTGGAATCATATGATATTGGCTAAATACGACAATGATTATTTTCAGAGGGAGATATTCAAATTGTTTTACGCACATTCGGCAAACCTGATTCGTGGCTATTTACGGTATGGTAACTGATGTAATTAACAATAATCCACTTGCGGGTAATTGCTCGTCTCTGCTGCTACGTGAAATAAGCGAAATTGAGAAATAAAGATGAAATATCAGACATTCAGTCATCATTGTAATTAAATTGGGGATAAGAGTACTAAGTACAGTGATTTATAATTTAAAGTTTCGTAACTACGAAAATATTGGTTTTAAATTAGAAACTTCCAATGTTTAAATACTTTGATCGAACTTTATTTAGAATTGTTATCAACGACGATACAAGTAAAAGGACACCTTATGCCCTACATAGTTGTTCTATTTATTTTATTTACTTTTTGGAAGAATGTAACTGTGCAGTACTGACAGTGGCAATTAATTCGAAAACTAAAATATCTAATAACAATTTTCCTCTGAATTACCTCTACACCATATCTAAGCTTTGATCCGATTATTTACATTTTAGCTTGCTATAAGTTGGTACTGCACCTTTTAACAACCAATTTCAAGCTAAGTGTACTGTCTAGTCTTTTAAAATGTTATCTAATCCGAGCTTAAGAATGATATTAAATCTAGAAATAACTATTAGCTGCGGCTGCTCGCCCACTTTCCTGAAACTAAGTCATGTAAACGTACCAACTGTAGTTACCGTATAATGGTACACCAAACAACAAATCTGAAGTTAGTGAAAGAATATTTGTCGAGTTACGTATAATTTTCTGCGGATGGCTTTCTGTCGGGGAATAATGGTTAATACTAATCAGTCACTGTATGATACAGCTTTTATGATGGTTGGAAACTCTAACAAGGCACGAAGCCGTCATCTATGTAATCGCTCTGTCTGTAGGAGATGAAGTCTGAGGAGATGAAGAGAAACATGCTGTTTTGAGACAAAAATGTCCCAGATGCAACCTTTCACAGCCGAAATTTCATGAAATTTTTGACGCTAGTGGTTTTCAGTATCAGCATTGAAATTGATAATCGTTTAATAAATGTTACTGAAATACCTCCAGGTTTCAGACACTCAGATCGGTACGAAACATTTTGTATCGATAGAGTACAAATCAGAACTCCGATTTAGTTCGCACTATGTACTGTCGTCAATCTAACTGGCGTATACGTTAATTAAAAGTAGCACCAGAACTACGGAGCACATCAACAGCAAAACTGTAAGTATCTAACATATGTTGCTACCTTGGGGATGTTAACAGAGCGTTATATCCTCGTACTATGAGTCCAATGCTGAAACCCCAATGTCGACAAATATTTGTACTGTGTTATTCGTAAAAGTATTACAAGGTATAACGTGTTTATGAAATGTAAAAGGGCTATTTGGAGTTTACAGCAATGTTCTCTGGGCAGTATAATTTCGCTTCGCATCTTTGAAAGTAGTGAATCTGTAGAGTACCTTGTAGTTTCACAGAACATACAATCAAAACAGGAAAATAAAGAAACATTTAATTGCATTGTACGTGCGGAAGAAATAGTAACAATAATAATTAGAAGTAAAGAAAATATTAAGATAAAAAATAAGTACATAAAGTTCAGTAATGAAGTGAAAACAAATTGCTAAAAGAACATTGCACAAAATGTGAATAGTTTCTTTTAGATATCAGGACAATGTAGTCCAAAATAACAGTTTCATACGTTTTGTTGTCTTCAGTCCAGAGATGGGTTTAATGCTCCGCTTCATGCTACTCTATCGTGGGCAAGCTTCTTCACGTCCAAGTAACTATTGCAACCTACATCCTTCTAAATCTGCTTCGCATATTCATCCCTCGTTCTCCCTCTACAAATTTTAACCTCCACGCCACGCCGGCAATACTAATTGATACAATCAGAACGTGTCCTACCAACCGATCCCTTCTTCAAGTCAATTTGGGTCACAAATTTCTCTTCATTCTAATTCTGTCCTGTACCTCCTCATTAGTTACGTCATCTGCCCATCTAATTTTCAGCATTTTTAGTTGCACCACATTTCGAAAGATTCTATTCTCTTCTTGTCTAAACTACTTTTCGTCCATGTTTCACTTCCATACATGGCTACACTCCATACAAATACTTTCAGAACCGACTTCCTGACACTTAAATCTATACTCGATGTTAACAAATTTCTCTTCTTGAGAAACACTTTCCTTGCCATTGCCAGTTTACAATTTATATCCTCTCTACTTCGACCATCATCAGTTATTTCGCTCCCCAATTAACAATACTCATTTACTACTTTAAGTGTGTCATTTCCTAATCTAACTCCGGCAGATCACCTGACTAAATTTGATTACATTCCATTAATCTAGTTTTGCTTTCGTAGATGTTCATCTTATATCCTCCTTTCAAGACACTGTCCATTCCGTTCAACTACTCTTCTAGGTCCTTTGCTGTCTCAGACAGAATTACAATGTCACAGGCAAACCTCAGAGATTTATTTCTTCTCTAAGAATTTTATTTCCTACTCCAAATATTTATTTTGTTTCCTTTACTGCTTGCTCAATATACAGATTGAATAACATCAGGAGAATGATGACCTCAGAAGTTAAGTCCCATAGTGCTCAGAGCCATTTGAATAACATTGGGGATAAGCTACAGCCCAGTCTCACTCCCTTCACAACCAATGCGGCCCTTTCGTGCCTTTCGACTCTGCAGTCTGGTTTCTGCACAAATTGTAAATGGCCTTTCACTCCCTGTATTTTACCCCTACCACCCTCAGAATTGGAAACAATTTATTCCAGTCAACATTGTCAAAAGTTTTTTCTAAATCTTTAAATGCTAGAAACGTAGGTTTGCCTTTCCTTAATCTAAGATAATTCGTAGGGTCAGTATTGCCTCACGTGTTCCAACATTTCTTCGGAATCCAAACCTGATCTTCCCCGAGATCGGATTCTACCAGTTTTCCATACGTCTGTAAAGAATTCGTGTTAGTATTTTGCGGCCGTGACTTATTAAACTGATACTTCGGTAATTTTGACACGTGTCAACACCTGCTTTCTTTGTGATTTGAATTATTATATTCTTCTTGAAGTTTGAGGGCATTTCACCTGACTCATAAATTTTGCTCACGAGACGATAGGGTTTTCTCAGGGATGCATCTCCCAAAGCTATCAGTCGCTCTAATGGAATGTTGTCTACTCCAAGGGCCTGCTTTCGAATTAGGTCGTTCAGTGCTCTATCAATTTCTTCGCGCAGTATGATATCTCCCATTTCAACTTCATCTACGACCTCTTCCATTTCCATAGTACTGCCCTCAAGTACATCTCCCTTTTATAGACGCTCTATATACTCCTTTCACGTATCTGCTTTCCGTTTCTTCCTTAGAACTAGTTTTCTCTGAGCCCTTGTTATTCATTCATTCATAGAAGTGGTTCTCTATTCTTCAAAATCTCTTTAAATTTCTTGTAGGCAGTATCCATCTTACCCCTACCAATATACGGCCCTACGTCCTTACATTTGTCCTCTAACCATTTCTGCTTAGCCATTTTGCACTTCCTGTCGACCTCATTTTTGAGACGTTTGTATTCCTTTTTGCCTGCTTCTTTTACTGCATTTTCATATTTTCTCCTTTCAGTAATTAAATACAATATCTCCTCTGTTACTCAACGATTTCTACTAGCCGTCGTCAGTTTACGTACTTGATCCTCTGGTACCTTGACTATTTCATCTCTCAAAGCTACCTATTTTTCTTCTACTGTATTTCTCTCTCCCGTTTTTGTCAATCTTTTCCAAATGCCCTCTCTGAAACACCTTACAACCTGTGGTTCTTTCAGTTTATCCAGGACCCAACTCCTTAAATTCCCACCTTTTGCAGTTTCTTCTTTTTTACTCTACAGCTCATAACCAATCGATTGTGGTCAGAGTCCACATCTGCCCCTGGAAATGTCTTATAATTTAAAACTTTATTCCGAAATCTCTATCTTACCACTATAGAATCTATCTGAAATGTTTCGTTGCCTCCTGGTGTCTTCCACGTATAAAACCTTCTTACATGATTCTTAAACAGAGTGTTAGCTACGATGAAGTCATTCTCTGTGCAAAATTCTACCAGGCGGCTTCCTCTTCCATTCCTTACCCAGATTTCATGTTCACGAACTACTATGGCATTCCTGTCCCTCATGACTATTAAATTGTCATCTCCCTTCGCTATTTGAATAATTTCTTTTATCTCTTCATACATTTCTTCAATATCTTCGTCATCCGCGGAGATAGTTGGCGTAAAAGTGAAGAAAAATTGTCATATGTGAGGTTTGATCGCTGTACCACTTCATCCACGCAAGACCTAAGATACTTGCACTCACAAACACACTGTTCATGCGCTGCGGAGGTTTGATAATACTTGTAGTTACCGTTTACGTATGTTCTACTGAAGGACAGCGCTCAACATGAACTAAATCGGTGTTTAGGTTGATACTCTATCGGCATATAACGTTTGATAACAACTTGAGTGTCTGACATCTGGAGGTTTGGGTGTTGGATTAATGCAAATCTGGCATCTGCTTGCGAGTGACTATGTAACAGGTTCAGAACAACCAGTTGTTTCACGAATAACGGTGGTAGCTTAAGGCAAACGGACAAGCAAATTTCTGAATTGTCTGTCTGTGTAACACACACGAAACGCTTCTACTCCCCCCGCAGAAATGACTCCAGTGGACTGGGGCTGGAAGAACGCGATGGCCACAGTAGTGGACTTTCACACCCAATTCAGTAACTGGAAGAAAACATTGTCTAAATGTTCTTTGAGATGAACGGAGGGAGCTCTGTCATTCTGGAACCATAATCGACGTCTGACTTTTGGAAGGACATCCTACAGTATTTCCGATAGTGCTTCACGGAAAAAGAGATAGTAAATTCCTGCAACGACTTTTTATGGGAGAAGAGTTTTCTGAATCAGATGCTCGTGACAATACGTACACTAAATCTCTGTTGATGTTGTAACGCACAAATTGACTTAGGATTATGCAACTCCCAGTCATGGCTATTGTGGCTGCGGCGCTGTGAACGTTGGTCTAAGGGAAGGCTGGCGTCAATATTCAAGAACCTCAAGGAATGAAACGGTGCACTTGCGACGTTTCTGTCACATAACAAAAGTGTTTCTAACTATCTCCTATAAGACCTAAACAAACTTTTGTTCGTAATTTTTAAAGGAAGTCACAAAGAAACTTTCAGCAGGGAACCGCACGTACTAAGGAAAGATAATATGATGGTTTATCGTTATCATTCACGTTGAAGAACTGTAGTACCCTGCAACTTTGACAACTGGAGGACCTGCCACTTTCCCTGAATATGAGGCTTCTCTGTAAACCAACCCCAATAAGGAGCGCTGTTGCTTACGTACAATGAGCCGTGTTGTGGTTTCATCATCCGATCCTCCTTGCACACCGTTTCACTTCCTGGCAAAATTCTGGCAAACCTGGCTATATAAATCAAAGTCTTTAAATAGGTGTTAGTACTCCATCAATTCGCCTTCACCCTGGTCTGTCGAAGGCATAGCCTGCCCTATCAAAAAGAAGTCAATGTTTTATCCAACAAATAATTCTGCATACAGAGAAGTGGAATATCTCTGACGCTGAGGTCAAGCGTTACTGCTAACTGACTGCCAAACCCGACATTCGACAGCAGCCTGTATTACTGTTTGTCCCAATCTCCCTGTCTTATATGGAGATGGTGAAGTAAATATCAGGTAGAAAAGCTAACTGTACAATGATTTCAACAGATTATCGTTAGTACTGAAATGAATCAGATGCTTGGATGCACACGCATCCAACAGTTTGCCGCAGTATGTTGAATGTCTTATGTGTGATCTTTCGTAGTTTAAGACTGAATAAATGAACCCTGTGTTGGGCAGTTGTTTCTAGGCCACTGTAGAGTGTTTTCAAACAAACTAGCAAAATTGAAACCTACGTTATATGCTGTTTATTACTAACTCCTATAATTAACTTTTATTTCATAAGTTTAAGTCATTTCGTGGCGTTCACACAAATAAAATGTAGATCCTTGACTTATTTCAATCATCCAGAGACTCCTCACCGAAGTATCCGAGGAATGAGACTACTATATTGTAATACAGTGTTCACTCACATTACAAAGTGCATTCAACTTCTAAGGCCTCCGATTTTTTTTCTAATTAACTACTCACCTTAAATCGATGAAACTGGCGTTACTTCTCGACGTTATCACCCTGCAGACATACACATTTTTCACAACGCTGACGCAATGATTCCATGGCAGCGGCGAAGGCATCTTTAAGAGTCTGTTTTGACCACTCGAAAATCGCTGAGGCAATAGCAGCACAGCTGGTGAATGTGCGGCCACGGAGAGGGTCTTTCATTGTTGGAAAAAGACAAAAGTCACTAGGAGCCAGGTCAGGTCAGTAGGGAACATGAGGAATCACTTCAAAGATGTTATCCCGAAGAAACTGTTGCGTAACGTTAGCTTGGTGTGCAGGTGCGTTGCCTTGGTGAAACAGCACACACGCAGCCCTTCCCGGACGTTTTTGTTGCAGTGCACGAAGGAATTTGTTCTTCAAAACAATTTCGTAGGATGCACCTGTTACCTTAGTGCCCTTTGGAACGCAATTGGTAAGGATTACGCCCTCGCTGTCCCAGAACATGGACACCTTTTTCCAGCACTGGCAGTTACCCAAAATTTTTTTGGTGGCGGTGAATCTGTGTGCTTCCATTGAGCTGACTGGCGCTTTGTTTCTGGATTGAAAAATGGCAACCACGTCTCATCCATTGTCACAACCGACGAAAAGAAAGTCCCATTCACGCTGTCGTAGGACGTCAACATTGCTTGGCAACATGCCACACGGTCAGCCATGTGGTCGTCAGTCAGCATTCGTGTTACCCACTTGGATGACAGTTTTCGCATTTTCAGGTCGTCATGCAGGATTGTGTGCACAGAACCCACAGAAATGCCAACTCTGGAGGCGATCTGTTCAACAGTCATTTGGCGATCCCCCAAAACAATTCTCTACACTTTCTCGATCATGTCGTCAGACTGGCTTGTGCGAGCCCGAGGTTGTTTCGGTTCGTGGTCACACGAAGTTCTGCCTTCATTAAACTGTCGCACCCACCAACGCACTTTCGACACAGCCATAACTCCTTCACCACATGTCTCCATCATCTGTCGATGAATTTCAATTGGTTTCACACCACGCAAATTCAGAAAACGAATGATTGCACACTGTTCAAGTAAAAAAAATGTCGCCATTTTAAGTAATTAAAACAGTTCTCATTCTCGCCGCTGGTGGTAAAATTCCATCTGCCGTATGGTGCTGCCATCTCTGGGACGTATTGACAATGAATGCGGCCTCATTTTAAAACAATGTGCATGTTTCTATCACTTCCCGGCCCGGAGAAAAAAAATCTGAGGCCTTAGAACTTGAATACACCTCGTAAAACAGATACTTCCGAAGTTTTTCTTGAATCTTTGCCATATGTTTAAATACTTTATTTGAAACCTATGTGGGCCTTACAGCTTACTGTATTCTCTAAGACAGTTTCATGCAGAGTTGTGTAACCATAACCATGTACCTAATTGTGGTATAAAGTTCACCTCTAATAATCATCTTGTGGTGTTGGAGTTCTTCTTATGTCCGTGCTTGCTATAAAAATCGGCCGAGCAGTTCCGCCTTATGCAAGGAAACTTTATTTCTGTTTTGTGAATGTAGTAATGGCGGCGAAAGATTTGCCTATGTTTTGAAAAATCGGTGAAGGTGAAGTGTCAAGCCACTGTAGGTCACAGAATGAGCCTACTCACTTCGCCAACTACATATGAGAAAGCACAACAATATCAAAACCATGAGAAGCTGTAGATTATGTAGCAGAATGTCCAATAGCACTACTTAAGTAAGAAAATAAAAAATAACCCACTAAAGATAGCACAGAAAAGTGCTGAAACATTTCTGGACAAAAAAAAAAAAAAAAACAGGAAAAAGGTGTCTTGCTTGAGGCGAAATTCCTCGTCCTATATTCGGCTCTCATGTATGTCGTATTAGATTCTCAGAATATAAAGAATTTTATTAATACAGCGTTTATTTAGACCAAGGAAACAATTTTGATAGCACATTTAACTAACAACGACTTTTATCTCATATAATATAAATTGACAAAACATTCAATACATTCGACGTCTACTTATTAACAGACAGACTGAAGCATTGCTTTAAGTACATATATGAGAGCACAATGTTCCAACAGTACTTACATGGAGCCCTATGACCAATGTTATTTCCGAAAATGTCACAATAACAGCCATTAGCAATAACTTATAACACTCCTGTCTGCTACTGATGTACCATAACCTAAAAGTTGGAGGCAGGTTGTGAAATAAAACTATCTTATTAATGCGATTATGGTATAACGCAACAGAGCAGTGCTACCCTCTGAGAGGAATTTATTTATGTTGACCGTGTTGTGCCTAACAGAGGTGGCTTATCGGAAATAAAAGTCAGAATTACGTAAATATTCGAACAGTAACGAACAATATTTATGCCTATATACACTGTTTAATGAATAAAGAAAACGGTCGCCAGCCTAATTAGGAAAGAGAATGATTAACATTCTTGTTTAAGAAAATAGGTATGAGTAACTTCAAAGGACAAACACATCCTATATGTTGCCACACGCGAGTGCAATGAACCATGACACCTGCATATGTTCACGATTAAGATTGGAAGCTGACAGAGCAGAACAGACTATTTGCATAAATATAACAGATAACATTACACACTGTTACTTTTTACACATTTTCCTAGCTGACATAAAATCGTAAATGTGGTTCACTGCAAAATTATGAACTGATCACAGGTTAAGTCTCTCTTAGGTAAATACTATTTTATTTTGAATGAAAGTTAATTGGAATTCACTGACATGTTACTTCTCACTGTTTTTTGAATAAAGAAATTTTCATAAATAGTGGTCTTTCTATTGAACAGTTATTTATCATGAGCATGAAGGATAACCTGTGGACCCTGTTACACTATTAATATGCACTTTAATTACCCAAAAGAAACAAGTACTTAGCAAGCATGAGTATATAACTTTCCACTATGAGTATATAACTTTCCACTTTTATACAGTGAGGCTCATTTTTGACAAATTTGCAAGGAACTGACTCACCTTTTAAAATTTACTACAGGCAGCACTATGATCATTAACTAAGCAAAAATTTATAAGCCTCAGTTTTAAGAACTTTTAATCTTTAAAAGAAACAGCAAATTGTCTTTATTACCACAGTCTTCTACTTTCAAGTAAATGATTAAATAGGTGACTTTGAAACTCCACAAAACTTTAAATTGGACTGTTTCCATCACTGGGAGGCTTTCACAAAACTACATTTACCACCTCCCACAATTTCACTAAATCCTCAGTAAATCTGAATACTCCTTCCTTACCAAAGATCAAACAACATTATTTAATTAACTATTTGGCTTTGAGGCTTTCATTTTTTCCACAAACTAGGACACTCGGTAATCATCGTTCAGATTGAGAGGAACCTGAGAGATGTTGTGATAGGGAAAAAATGAAGGTAGGTACATGAATTCAGTTATAAGTTACCTTATATTTGTGCACACTAAAACATCCAATGAGCTGATCCTTCACTGTACCTTATTATAATGCTCCATATTGGTGATCGCGCAATGTGGTGGGGATTGCATGTTGGTAGGTGCAATTGCAGGTAGAATTGCTGGACTCTGTCATTTCTTGTTGGCGTTGATAGATACCAATTCCAGAATAGTTCAAGCTATTTATCCAACCATCCGAGGCATTGGAAAGCGGCAGGAGAATCCTGTCTCAGAACCAGCACAATATACAACTTTGACATGGACAGTGCACAGTTTGGTTGCTCGTCCCCGACTGACTCTTGTTCCACCTTTTCTACCTAGGCCAGCCACAATTTGCGCGCGCTATTAAGTTCCATTCCCGAGGGGAACCACACTACCTTTTACGTACAAGAATCCTAAGTGAAGGTCAGCAGTTTACATAACAAAGAGCAAACATTTTAAATAAAACAGAACCTTTGCACATATTGACATTTCTAAAAAAAGTTATGTAAACAAATTTATTCATCCTCAAAGATAACCAAAGAGATTATGTAAGAAAGACAAAACATATCATTACAGAGATTATACTTTATTACAGTGTCGAATTAATCATACACTAATTACAGAAGTTCAACGATGGGATGTTGAACAAACTAAAAAGCTAAATCAATCAACAAAAGGTATATAGTGTCTAAGCTATGGTGTTACCAATATAACACAACAGCATCTAACTAATAGTATTTCAAGGACTGGGCAGTAAATAGTTTATATTAACAATAAATAATTACATGTTTTATTCTTCGGATTTGTTTCCTGTGACGCGAAAACCTATGTCTTGTATAGGATGCGACTAAGCACTGAAGCAATAAACCCCTGCTCGGGGCAACTTGCAGCGAAGCAACAGGTGCCAGACCGGTGCACAGCATCGAATACAAATTACCGTTGTGTTTACAGGCACTTGACGCCAATGGCTCGCACTTTATGACATACATTTTTAGTGTGGGCTATGAGGGCAACTAATAATATACTTCGCGTATTTTTATCTTTCTTGTGTATTTGTGCCATGACAAGACTTTTTGGTGCACTAAAAGATGGTCCAAAATCATAAAGGAAATTACTGTAGAGAAATTTAATAGTTACTTAACATCATTTCTCAAAGTTGCAATATTTGTAACTCAGGGAACACATTTACGTGATGAAGCACCATAAATTTTTCTAACACATATTCCAGCGTCTGACCCAGACAAAATCGTATGTCAATGCATTTCTTGATTCTGCTACAATGAATCTAGTTCATGTATTCACTTTCCGCACTTTTTTTGGGTATCTAAGAGTTGTGGAGCTTTTGTTATGAAATGGATTTTACTAGTTTCAGTGAAAATTCAATATCATTCCGCTGATATGCTACGGTGGTGTACGTTGTATTAAACCAGCAAGGCAAGATACAAGTATGGTAATGACGACAGAACAGTTTGAACGCGCGGGATCGAGTACTTTAGCGCCTTTCAAAAGAGTTAGAACTAATATATGAATATAATAGAGGGAAACACTCCACACGGGAAAAATATATCAAAAAACAAAGATGATGAGACTTACCAAACAAAAGCGCTGGCAGGTCGATAGACACACAAACAAACACAAACATACACACAAAATTCAAGCTTTCGCAACAAACAGTTGCTTCGTCAGGAAAGAGGGAAGGAGAGGGAAAGACGAAAGGATGTGGGTTTTAAGGGAGAGGGTAAGGAGTCATTCCAATCCCGGGAGCGGAAAGACTTACCTTAGGGGGAAAAAAGGACAGGTATACACTCGCACACACACACATATCCATCCGCACATACACAGACACAAGCAGAGATTTGTAAAGGCAAAGAGTTTGGGCAGAGATGTCAGTCGAGGCGGAAGTACAGAGGCAAAGATGTTGTTGAAAGACAGGTGAGGTATGAGCGGTGGCAAATTGAAATTAGAAATTAGCGGAGATTGAGGCCTGGCGGATAGCGAGAAGAGAGGATATGCTGAAGGGTAAGTTTTCATCTCCGGGGCTCTGACAGGTTGGTGTTAATGGGAAGTATCCAGATAACCCAGACTTCCGCTCCCGGGATTGGAATGACTCCTTACCCTCTCCCTTAAAACCCACATCCTTTCGTCTTTCCCTCTCCTTCCCTCTTTCCTAACGAAGCAATTGTTTGTTGCGAAAGCTTGAATTTTTTGTGTATGTTTGTGTTTGTTTGTGTGTCTATCGACCTGCCACCGCTTTTGTTTGGTAAGTCTCATCATCTTTGTTTTAGAGAGAGAGAGAGAGAGAGAGAGAGGAAGCACTCGGACTTTGCAGCGTACTGACAATAAAAAATTTAAAACTCTCTCTCACAAAATTGCGTCCTGCGCATATTTTCGTCAGTAAATGGACGTTAAAGATTGGCACTCTGGTGACACTTTAATCACATGTACGGTAAATACATCCGACAGCAGATATAGCAGTTCTGTGCAGTTGGTGCAGTGAATAGTATTTTAGGTTGGCATAGAAGTCCAGGATTAGATTCTGGGTTGAGGCATATTTGTTTTTATCTGCTGAAAGTAGTCTGCTTGTTACCGTATCTGGCGTCGTAATGGTCATACAGCGATTGCAATGGCTTTTCTACAAAACATTTGCAGCTACTTACTACGAACATAGAAATGGAAGTACAATCGTTTTCAGGTCAGTTTTAACGCAGGCTTTTGCACGTCGTGGACGCATCTACTAGATTCCAGATGTGTTGCCTGTGTACCCTCCCCCAATGGTCCCACGGAAATTACTTGCAAAGCACGTTGCAAGCCCTGCTGGTGACGTGAGTCCCTATCGGATTGTAATGGACCTGTACGTGGCAAGAATAATAATTGACATTAATCGATGGGACCATTGGGAGAGGGTACACACAAAACAAGCATCGAATGCAATAGCTGCAGCGGTGCGAAGCAATTAACCTCCACGACATGCAAGAGTTTATTTAAAAACTGACCAACGAAAACGATTGTTTCTGTGTTCGTAATACGTAACTGGAAATGTTTTGTTGAACACCCATCGCAATCACTGTGTGACGATTAAGACGCCAAAAATCGTACCACGCAGATTACATTTAGCAAATAGAGAGAAATAACCCACGACCCAGATTCTAACCCTCGACCGCCTGCATGCTAACCCACAGCACCGACTGTGCAGAGCCAGTTGTAGATACCGATCACACAATTACACTTTTCCCAGACTGCCGATCTTCAACGTCTATTAATACGCAGGGAGAAATTTTGTGACATACATTTTTAATTGCCAGTATGTGAGACAATGCGCTGAAAATTTCGAGTGCGCTAATTTTTCTTCACCCTGTAAAGCCGGAAATGCATATCCTCCTATTTCCATCTATTGTACTATAAATTTTTTCCCTATTTTGTTACCTGAAGATATCACGTTTCTGTGTCTTTGTATAATGTAATTGTTTTACTATTTGTATATACAGGGTGTTCCAAAATGACCGGTATATTTGAAACGGCAATAAAAACTAAACGAGCAGCGGTAGAAATACACCGTTTGTTGCGATATGCTTGGGACAACAGTACATTTTCACGCAGACAAACTTTCGAAATTACAGTAGTTACAATTGTCAACAACAGATGGCGCTGCGGTTTGGGAAACTCTATAGTACGATATTTTCCACTTATCCACCATGCGTAGCAATAATATGGCGTAGTCTCTGAATGAAATTACCCGAAACCTTGGACAACGTGTCTGGCGGAATGGCTTAACATGCAGATGAGATGTACTGCTTCAGCTGTTCAATTGTTTCTGGATTCTGGCGGTACACCTGGTCTTTCACGTGTCCCCACAGAAAGAAGTCACAGGGGTTCATGTCTGGCGAATAGGGAGGCCAATCCACGCCGCCTCCTGTATGTTTCGGATAGCCCAAAGCAATCACACGATCATCGAAATATTCGTTCAGGAAATTAAAGACATAGACCGTGCGATGTGGCCGGGCACCATCTTGCATAAACCACGAGGTGTTCGCAGTGTCGTCTAAGGCAGTTTGTACCGCCACAAATTCACGAAGAATGTCCAGATAGCGTGATGCACTAATCGTTTAGGATCTGAAAAATGGGCCAAGGATTCCTTTGGAAGAAATGGCGGCCCAGACCAGTACTTTTTGAGGATGCAGGGACGATGGGACTGCAACATGGGGCTTTTCGGTTCCCCATATGCGCCAGTTCTGTTTATTGACGAAGCCGTCCAGGTAAAAATAAGCTTCGTCAGTAAACCAAATGCTGCCCACATGCATATCGCCGTCATCAATCCTGTGCACTATATCGTTAGAGAATGTCTCTCGTGCAGCAATGGTAGTGGCGCTGAGGGGTTGCCGCGTTTGAATTTTGTATGGATAGAGGTGTAAACTGTGGCGCGTGAGACGATACGTGGACGCAGGCGTCATTTGGACCGCAGCTGCAACACGGCGAACGGAAACCCGAGGCCGCTGTTGGATCACCTGCTGCACTAGCTGCGCGTTGCCCTCTGTGGTTGCCGTACGCGGTCGCCCTACCTTTCCAGCACGTTCATCCGTCACGTTCCCAGTCCGTTGAAATTTTTCAAACAGATCCTTTATTGTATCGCTTTTCGGTCCTTTGGTTACATTAAACCTCCGTTGAAAACTTCGTCTTGTTGCAACAACACTGTGTTCTAGGCGGTGGAATTCCAACACCAGAAATATCCTCTGTTCTAAGGAATAAACCATGTTGTCCACAGCACACATGCACGTTGTGAACCGCACACGCTTACAGCAAAAAGACGATGAACAGAATGGCGCACCCACAGACTGCGTTGTCTTCTATATCTTTCACATCACTTGCAGCGCCATCTGTTGTTGAAAATTGTAACTACTGTAATTTCGAAAGTTTGTCCGCCTGAAAATGTACTGTTGTCCCAAGCATATTGCAATAAACGGTGTATTTCTATCGCTGCACGTTTAGTTTTTATTGCCGTTTCAAATATACCGGTCATTTTTGAAACACCCTGTATATGCATTTATGTCGATGTATAATTGGTTTGTAGTGTAAAGATTATTTGTATTTTTACGCTGGGTCTGGCGTAGGAAAAACTATGCTATCGAACGATTACATCGTTAGGTCGTGTGGAGAAAAAAAGTGTTTAGGATCTTTGGTAGTGTGAACACTGTCGCGTGGAGCGCGGGCAGAGTGGGGAGTCTGGCTGGGGTGGTGCAGTGGAGCAGGTGTGTTGTGTGAAGCTCCCGCGAGTTGCCGCGCTTTCTGGGTTTGGCAGCATGTAATTGTGCTCGAATTGCTATGATAGTTTCTGACACCGTGTCGCGGACGGGAAGCATTAGCTGGCGCACATCAAGAGCCCGTTTCGCCTGGTGACAGTGTCGAGAATAAGGCGCACCAAAATCCAGCTTCTGCAACAGCGATGGCTGACAATGAGTGACTGTCGCTACCTCCACGATCTACGGCTTCAAACCTTCAATCAACCAACAAGGAAGACTGGAAGCACGTAAAGTTTTAGAACTGTATGGCAGACCTCAGTTTTTCAAACTGTTCCATTTTTGTAACTATAATTACAGCAACTTAGCATGAACCTTTGTTGCTCATTGTCCCAATTGCATTACCAAGCAGGGTCCCTTCCTTTTCTGGAATGAACCCAAGTGTCGTTGAAATTCAAACGCCAGTATTAAAGTACAATCATTCCATTCCACTACTTTAATTTCAAAGTTCAGTTAAGGTATTCATAGCTGGCTACAATACTATTTTACACAAACACAAATTAAGAGTGGGAGTTTTGTTACCATATTTTAGCTTACCTGTGACTACAGCTCAGCATGGTACGTACTAAATTTTACTAATGTTAATTGTTCAGAATCATTAAATTCAAGTTCAAAGTTAAATCTCTTATTTCTAAATTGCGTAGAATCAAGTAGCTTTTGAAATGATTGTTGAGGTAGCCCAAGACTAACCTTATTTTATTGAATATCGTAGTGCTTCAGAAACAAAGCTCACTATTAATTGCAGTCACTAAATTAACTTTCTGTTTTCCGGTTTTATGAATTCTTTTGCTAAATTAAGTCAGAGTGTAGTGAAATTTATTACTTCTGACAAACTTTCAGTTTTCACACTACACGTGTCAACCTTCGGTTGCCACTCTTCTAGTGTAACAACCTTTCTTTTTCAGTTACTATAGTAATTGCCCATAGGACTGGCGACCGTAATTTCCCCCAAATCTCAAATATCTCATTACCGCTAGTTAACTGTTAACGCAACGGCCACACATTTACATTCTTTATTAACTTTACCCCTTTTCAAAATTAATTTCCACCAGTCTCATTTGCACTTTTCCTGTCATTTAGATGTAACACCTTCCTCTTTACCGACAGTTTAACCTCGGTGACGATTGTTTTTCCCAAATTTCCATTAGGTACACGCGGTTAAATTTTCACTGTCATTGAGGTCGATAAGTGAATGGGAGGTTACAATCCAAGATCAATAAAAGCAACAAACTGCAAGGTCGGAATCTTGACTGTAAATGGAGGGGAAAATGTCCTTTGAACATGTGTCGAGAAGCGCATCGTTGCCACAATAGATAGCACTGACAAATGAAAATTCCTCTAACCACGTGTCGTGTATTCCTGTTGCGTTTCAGGCTCTGCGATTGACACGGCGTAGTGTAAGCAGCAGAGTGGCCCCGGTATTCATGTCGGGAACAAGACGAGTTTGAGTTTGGGTACACCAAAGCAGATGTAAAACGGCGAGGGGCAGCACGGCTGCACTAAGACAAGTACCCTCACAGACAACAACCAAAACACACATCATGTCAACCCTTTTAGTGCGTTTTGTTGATCGTGGGGCCGTTCAGACAGTCGAAAGTGCAGGTAGACGGTGGAACGTGACTGCACGGGATTTGGAAAACTGACAAGCTGCCCATCGAACCTGGACCTCCAAATCTTGTGTATGCACAAACCACCGCCTCCCTGCACTTTCGTCTATCTGAAAGAACCCATGATCTCATAAACGCTGAAAAGGGCTTGAAATGTTGTGTGATGTTGTTGATGTCCTTTAGACCACATGTTTTCTTATACCCTACTGGCCATTAAAATTGCTACACCAAGAAGAAATGGACATGATAAACGGGTATTATTTGCACAAATATATTATACTAGAACTAACTTGTGATCACATTTTCACGCAATTTTGGTGCATAGACCCTGTGAAATCAATACCCAGAACAACCACCTCTGGCCGTATTAACGGCCTTGATACGCCTGGGCATTGAGTCAAACAGAGCTTGAATGGCGTGTACAGGTACAGCTGTCCATGCAGCTTCAACACGATACCACAGTTCAACAGGAATAGTGACTGGCGTATTGTGAAGAGCCACCATCGGCTAGACGTTTTCAATTGGAGAGAGACATGGAGAATGTTTTTGCCAGGGCAGCAGTCGAACATTTTCTGTATCCAGAAAGGCCCGTACAGGACCTGCCACATGCGGTCGTGCATTATCCTGCTGAAATGTAGGGTTTAGCAGTGATCCAATAAAGGTTAGAGCCACGAGTCGTAACACATCTGAAATGTTCAAAGTGCCGTCAATGCGAACAAGAGGTGACCGAGACGTGTAACCAATGACACCCATACCATCACGCCGGGTGATACGCCAGTATGTCGATGACGAATACACGCTTCCAATGTGCGTTCACCAAGATGTCGCCAAACACGGATGCGACCATCATGAAGCTGTAAACAGAACCTGGATTCATCCGAAAAAAATGACGTTTTGCCATTCGTCCACGTAGGTTCGTTGTTGAGTACACCCTCGCAGGCGCTCATGTCTGTGAAGCAGCGTCAAGGGTAACGGAAACCATAGCCTCCGAGCTGATACTCCATGCTGCTGCAAACGTCGTCGAACTTTTCGTGCACATGGTTGTTGCCTTGCAGGTGTCCCTATCTGTTGACTCAGGGATCGAGAGGTGGCTGCACGATCCGTTACAGCCATGCGGATAAGATGCCTGTCATCTCGACTGCTAGTGACACGAGGCCGTTGGGATCCAGCACAGCGTTCCTTACTACCCTCCTGAACCCACCGATTCCATATTCTGCTAACAGTCATTGGATCTCGACCAACGCGAGCAGCAATGTCACGACACGATAAACCGCATTCGCGATGTGCAACAATCCGCCCTATGTCAAAGTCGGAAAAGTGATAGTACGCATTTCTTCTCCTTACACGAAGCATCATGACAACGTTTTACCAGGCAACGCAGGTCCACTGCTGTTTGTGTATGAGAAATCGCATGGAGGCTTTCCTCATGTCAGCAAGGTGTAGGTGTCGCCCCCGGTGCTAACGTTGTGTGAATGCTCTGAAAAGCTAATCATTTGCATATCACAGCAACATCTCCCTATCCGGAACGCCGTGATGGATCCGAACGGCCTCGTATCACTAGCACTCGAGATGGCAGGCATCTTATCCGCATGGCTGTAACGGATCGTGCAGCCACGCCTCGATCCCTGAGTCAACAGGTAGGGACGTTTGAAAGACAACAACCATCTGCACGAACAGTTCGACGATGTTTGCGGCAGCATGGACAATCAGCTCGGAGACCATGGCTGCGGTTACACTTGACGCTGCATTACGGACAGGAGCGCCTGCGACGGCGTACACAACGACGAACCTGGGTGCACGAATGGCAAAACGTCATTTTTTCAAATGAACCCAGGTTCTGTTTACAGCATCATGATGGTCGCATCCGTGTTTGGCGAAATCGCGGTGAACGCACATTGGAAACGTGTATTCGTCATCGCCATACTGGCGTATCACCCGGCGTGATGGTATAGGGTGCCACTGGTTACACGTCTCGCTCTACCCTTCATTCGATCCCAGCGAAACCCTACATTTCAGCAGGATAATGCACGACCGCATGTTGGATGTCCTGTACGGGCCTTTCTGGATACAGAAAGTGTTCGACTGCTGCCCCGGCCAGCACATTCTCCAGATCTCTCATCAATTGAAAACGTCTGCTCAATGGTGGCGGAGCAACTGGCTCGTCACAATACGACAGTCACTACTCCTGATGAACTGTGGTATCGTGTTGAGGCTGCATGGGCAGCTGTACCTGTACACGCCATCGAAGCTCTGTTTGCCTCAATGCCCAGGCGTATCAAGGCCGTTATTACGGCCAGAGGTCGTTGTTCTGGGTACAGATTTCTCAGGGACTATTCACCCAAATTGCATGTAAATGTACTCACGTGTCAGTTGTACTATAATATATTTGTCTAATGAATACCCGTTAATCATCTGCATTTCTTCTTGGTGTAGCAATTGTAATGGCCAGTAGAGTAATTTTGATGGAACATGTCAGGCGCTTTTGGCCACATCTTTCACTTATCTGCCCTTTTCCACAGCATTTTTACTGGAATTTATTCTCATGAGTTTTGTCGTTTACTTCAAGTCTTCGTATTTGCTTTCCGTTTTTAGAAATCATCCCAAGCTTTACTAAGAAGTACTAGACGTCAGAAGCTCCTCATATTCGCAGTGATATAACATGTATGGTGAAGAGTAGCTTCTATAAAGTAATAATCCTAAGCTTGCCATGAGAGCACTGCTCGAACGACTTTTTGACTGTTTCCTTGAAAAGGATCCTGAAGTAACAGTGGTATCGTAACCGATGTACTGCAATACACGTACGCACGTCACCTAAATAACCCCGATATGGCGTGAAGGTGTGTTGCTGTTTTGGCTTCCTGTTGCGTTCGAAATATCACAATGACGCTGTTGTACACATAAACATAGTTATCATGAGAGCTACCTGCAAGTGCAAAACGGCACGCATATGGAGTGCACAATGTCATTTAATAGTAAAGCACCTGCAGGGGCGCATCAGAGGCCTCTGAGGAAGGGTAGAGTGAGCATCCGTCATGGCCTGAACGTCAGTCGCCACCGGAGATATGGTCTGCATCACAAAAAACTTGCCACGCCGTGTGCTCTCGAGTTGAAGTGGTGTGGTACCGACATGGAATGGGTTCTAGTTGTCAGGCAGTGTTGGGGACGTACATGAGACAGGCACTTTACGGTCGTCAGGTGTACAGTATGATCGAAATCTACGAATTTTCAATCAGAGAAACAGCGGGCTGAGTGCTCCAGGTCTGAATTCGATGTTCGAGGAAGATACACGACGTCACGTATCGCATGAAAATACTAAGAGACGATTACATGATGCGAATCTCCATTCCCAACGACGATGACGATCACCACATCGTAGGCCACACCCGAAACAGGTGCGCAAGAAATCATGCAGCGTGGTGTCCCCATTATTGGCATCGGGTGTTGATTATGGACGAAATTCTGACCCTTTTTGTACCCCAATGATTGCAGACAAAGGGTTTGGGGGCAACCCAGTAATACCGAACGCATCTAGGACTGTGTCCCACATGTGAAACAATGTGGTGGTGGAATGATGTTCTGGAATGACATTATTGGAGGAACAGTAAACCACTCGTGGTTGCTGACAGATTCTCTGTTCTGCGGTACAGTTACGAAACTCTGCAGCCAATAGTGGGATCGTATCGCCAAAATTCTGGCGATAATTTCAGCTCGGGTGATGATGTCTCACTCGCTCATCGTTCTAGTTAACACGTTCCTTCAAGCATGCTAGGATCACCAGACTGAGTGCTTGAGAATATTGCGCAGTCATTGTCTTAAACCCTGAATGTAAACCTGAATATGTATAGCCACGGGCGATGTGGATTTGAGAATCTACTAAACGATTTGCTAGACAACAAAGTGTAAGTATATACCAACAGATATTTTCTATGCACTGTGTGAGAAGATTATTCACCACATCTGTTCATCAGCCGGTCAAGTAATTTTTATTTCGACTCAGACAATCTACCTACGTATACCGGTGTATGTTCATTCTACAAACGTTACACGCAATGATGAGTACACAAGTAAGAAGGATTAATGTCGTCAAGATCTTTACACTACATTTATGGTGAGATCTAACTTTGTAGAAAACTAGAAAGTGAAGTTTGACAAAATAATCCCTACCCAATAGAAAAACTGAAGCTTAGAATGAGACAAGAGATTAATTTCCCTTAATTCATTGCATTAAACGTGAGAACACTGCTTAAATCGAAGTGAGGTATTTTTTACAGCAAGAGGAGAAATATTCAGCAGTAGTTCATACTGGAGGCCAGTACGAATAAGAAAGAAAGGAGGTTCAACGAAGTTCCTGTTAAGATGCTTGATATTATTATTTAATACCGCACTGTACTTACAGGATGTACAGATTTATGATTCATTTGCATAAGAATTTTTAGCGCATACAGAGACGTTAATCACAATGGTGTGTAAAGTTAATTACGAGTCTCAAAAGTATGGGTTTTAAAAGTACGGTTTTCATGGTCTTCTGAATTAATACTTCGTATCTTACACTCATTTAAATATACAGGCGCTGCTTATGACTGATGTAAAAGTACAGCACATTAGGAGAAGGAGAAAGTAACTGTTTGGCATATTTCACCATTCTCGTTGTAAAAGCAAAAAAGAAGAATGTCTTCATTGTACAAAGACATGCAGACTCGTAGCTTGGAACTAAGTCTCTTCCACGCATGAGACCTCTCTCTCACACATATTTGCTGTTACAATATTAAAAGGCTACCGCAAGTTTTAAAAATCCGTAAACTGAATTGTTAATGGAGTTCTTTCTGACCACAGTAACATCAGCAGGTGCAACGTTTTAAAACTGAAGCACCCTTTCTGCATTCACTAACAGTACATTCATAGTTTAGTTCGTTCTGTAATTCACTGATCATACTAACAGTAAGTGTTATGACGTGAAACGAGACAGAATCTTGATTCAATAAAATTTTTTGGCCACATACTTGTCGCTTACAGGTTTGTTACTAACAATTTATTGCTACTGAAGAATTTTTTTATTGTGCAGTAAGAGTTGTGCAAAGGAAAATGCTGTAATGTACACTTGAGGCCACTTTTGCTATCAGACATTTCATATCCATATCCTGTCATAGAATTACATAGGATTCAAAGTAAACTAATGAATATTTCGCGTGAAGTTTCTTTACATTTAAATCTAAAACTAAAGCTAACTCTAACGCGTGTCGTAATGCGCTTTTAGCAACACAACAATAGCGCTCAGCTTCAAGAGTCGTCACCGCGTGTCTTGTATGTGAGAAAAATTTTCCTGGTGTAAATTAATCCCCCAGTGCTGACATTATGCGACAAACGCAGCAAGTGAAACGTGATGAATTTGTATTCCTGGAGACATCTATGGCTGCCGACACAGAACAGTGCGTATTTCTAGTCTACCAGCAGACAACTTTAATTAGAGACCGCTGCTGAACTAAGCAACAGGGCCAACGGAACTTGCAATTTCCAAGCTCTTTGTTCCACTAGCCCTGTTTCGTCTCATGATGGGCACTTAATAAGACGAAGGGGTGCAATAAGTCGCCAGTAGTGCTCTCTAGAAGAAACCGGTTTACTCGTTTTTCCTACAATTGCACCAAACAGCAAAAAGAATTTCGAAACACACAACCTTAATGAATTTCTTGACTCTCCCATTTTTCTCTATATTGCATTGTACGATTACCTCCTTTTCGCATAGTCAGTTCCATTACTTAACGGTTACTTCATAATGTTCGTAACTTAGAAGGAAGGTGTGGTTCGGCAGACATAGTGTCCATTGTATTATGGAGTGGGGAAGAAAAGTATTCTCGCTGACAACCAATACTTTCAGAGTGCCTAATTGACTGATACGTAGGTTCTTCGCAGAATATGTTATATATTACCACTAATCTGGCTGTTGATTGTGTTTCAGTTTTCGGATATGCTAATCACAGGATATACACGGATAGCATATAAACTGTTTTTGTGGGAATTTCATGAGATGCAGGTATCGCATAAGACATTTCTCTTAGAATTATGACATTCCAAGTACTTTTTGTAACGCAGTCTATATTTTGTATTTTAAGCGTCTTTCTCACTAAGGGATGTTGTCGCAGGCATATCGGCCACTGATAAAACAGAAAATCTCTTGTACGAGTTTGTTGTTGTGGTAATTATTTACTCTAGAAACTATTTACTTTAATGAAGGCTGACCGAGGCGTGCTCGATAACATACAGTGAGAACTAACAACAACTCATTTGTATAATACGTTTCGTAACGATTAACGTGACGATACATCAGAAGCGCGTTCACGCATTCAAACTCTCTACAGTGTCGTTAAGCAAGTACAAAACTACAAAATTAATGTGGAATATAATGATGAAGATATTGTGTAGTTAGTGTAGTGCCAAGAGGATATTCAAATGGCCTTAGAATTATTTTCTTTAATTCAAATTGATATCGTATCTGTAGACTGAAATGACAATAGTACTCCTTTGGAAAGAATTCTTGAATCAATACCTCTAATTTACTAACAAAATTCTCATTTGCTCTTCCGCGTATTTCACAGGAAGTTCATTCAAAACTTCCCACGCTTAAAAGCTCAAAATTTAATCACCGATCTGCCAGCTCTAGTTCAACTGAATTTCCTCAAAATTATGAAATTATGATCCGTTTTAGCCTCATTCGTTGGAAGATCATGCCTTTTAATAAAAAAAGCTTCTTACCTTTTTTATGAGTAAGATAGTCGTTCATTACTATTCACTCTGCTGCAATATATTTCGTACCTCGGTACGCATTACACCCTATGTCTTCTCCTGTAAAATCATTGATGGGAAGAGGAGTCAACCACTAAAAAAAAATGAAAAGCCAGCGAGTAATGGCGGTACAGTTCAGTAATTTATTCGTTTGTAGGCGGACCATAATCCAGATTGTAGCTTACTGCGTCTTTAGTGCTTTTAGGTGCATTGACGATGTTCGTCGCGGATTTATGTTCGTACACTAATAGATCTTGTAAAATTAGCAACAACTCGGTCGGTATTAAGAATCTATGTAAATAATCAGCCTCCACTTACTTCTGCACAGGAATGTAAAGAAAAAAGCATGTAAAGCCACCACGTCCATAATTCAGACCATTACTGCCTCGAAATTGGCTACCGCCATTCACAGATCCTTGACTGACAATATCTCCATGACATCTCTCTTCATTCGCTAGCCCGCAACAACTAAAATAATCTCTAGCATTTATAGAAACTTAGCACATACATCTCAGACGTTTACAGAAATTGAACGAAGTGATTATTGTTTCACTCTAAAAATTCTTTTACTTACATCACAATCAAATATTAAATAAAACCGATCTATTTTCAGCCCTTAGAGAAAGAGAAACTTATAATATGTACTTATTAAACGTTCAATTTGTTTGTTTTACACGGTACTCAAACATGGTACCTAGTGGCTAATTTTCATAGATAAATTTATAGTAGAAGAGTCCACGTTGGCTATTTATGATACACCCGTGTTGACTGCCATGCTGAAGTAACTAGCTATAACAGATGTATATTTCTGTTTTGCAGGATATCTGCGAATTTTATACCAATTCAGTTTGCCGAAAAAGACATCTTGAATAGATAAACTTGAACAGTATGTGCGAAATGCACACAGCAAGCAATCAGAACTATAGCAGCGACCTTTGCCGCGATAAACTGTTAACGGGCGTATTTAGTGATCCAGTAATGGAGCGTCATTTATGCAACACGGTCTAATCACATTTCCGCCCGTTCATATTAGGATGCCGCAATATTTCATGGTGGATTTTGAAGAACTCTTAACTCGTTGGCACGAATGCATCAATAGAGATTACAGATCACTCAAATGTCAGATTTTTGCTTTCTTAATGTCGTTTTAGTTCGCTTGCAGAGGTGACAATTATTTGCCCTGCATAACAACACACCTGGAAAAGAGTTATTGCAGATAAAAACGTCCGCGCAAGTCTTTCTCTCACAGTAATAGAAATTTTTCATGAGTTTTACAGAATCTGAACTTCTTGTGAGCGAATACTAGCCGATGTTATAGTGAAGACGTTGCTAAGCAGTGTACGATCAAGAAATATCAGACAATTCTTATATTGGGTTCATGAGACTACTTACTACCAGAAAATAACTTAAAAACAATTTTGCACAAGCAGATTGAGGATGGGTGTATAAACAACACACGCCAATGGTACTTCTGAATACATTTGTTTTACTAACAGAAAGCAGCTTTCCTAAATGATGAATTTGGAATGACATAAAATATAAAAGAAAGAAAATTAAATATCTTTGATTGTTTGAAATACATCCACTTTCAACACTGGACTCCACATCGTCATCACACACAATAGTGAATAAAAGACAATAAATATTGTAAGATATTTGACAAATAACACTAGCGACGAAAACAGGAATTTAAATTCTAGTTTAACATAACAGTCGCGACACACCGTCCTACTTGTGTTGCCCACAGTGATGGTAACATGCTAAGCAGCCAGCAAGCGACACTTTGAATAAGGTACGGATGAGTTCTATACTAACGTTTATATTGATTTCTAACATAATTTTTACAGTATTGCCATAAAAACCGACAAAGTCTAAAAAATTGCACTACATGTGTTTTCCTTTAGTTTTCTAATCGCCCTGAAAGGTACATCGCAGGGGAGTTTATTTACGATTTTCTTGTAAGGTACAGATTTATTCTGAATAATGTAGTTTCCGGTTAATAACAGAGAAAGTGCTAGAAAACTCCAGAAGATCTGTCCTTCCGCAGAAACACGTCATGGTTCTACCGAACAAAGTGGAGTTTTATTCGCTGGACTTTCAGTCGAATTAGCGTATGTGGAACGTTGGAAACTTGTATGGAACGTAATACCTATATTATTTAATGTACCAAATAAGCCACCACAACTATAGCTTAAGCGAAAACCACACAGATGTGATAAAAAGCTGTCAAATGGAATGAAACTGTTTCGTAACACAGAAGAAACCATTTCAACAATTGTTACCAAATTTGAGCCACGAGCGGCAAGAATCTTCGACACGTTGCCTATCGAAGCAAAAGTAACTAAATTTGCAAAAATATTCTTGTATTAGAAAATCAAGTGCACAGTAAGAAAGGGCGAATCATTAGATTCGCGCTTCATTGTTAACGTACGTGTTCACATTCTCTTGCTTTCACTGGAGTAAGCTGTAAGTACACGTATTCGAAAGAATTTCGTGAGTACGGTGTAGGATGCAAAATTGCATCAGTGAGGTTCTCCTGCTTTCACATGTATTTAGTGATACTTCATGTCACTTGATAATTTATTAACACATAGAACACCAAAATATAATAACTGCTTCTTTAATTAAGTAGAAAATAACTTAAAACAAACATATCTTTACGACTCATTGTATGTCTGCTTTCTCACCGCTTGGGGCGCTGGTGTCGCTCCAGCAGTCAAACGGTAACGGTGAGTGTCGTGACTGTATGTATTGGACTTTTGTTATACACCTAATGTCAACATCAAAGAATGTCCTGTAGGTAATATCTCTGGTTTTCAAGGTTTCGTTTGGTCAGAGAACAATAAATCAATATATCATTACAAACACAACGGTCCTCCTTGACGCAAATGCGCAACAACAAGCGCTTCAAACGGAACAGTGACGGAACGGTCGTGCAAAAATTACGGAACACTCCGTTGACGTTCCACTGAAAAATTACTTACTTTCGCTGATGAAAGTGCTTCATTACCAAAAGTGTTAAAGTGGTAATTTTCGCTTCAGTTGCGATTGTCATATCTTGTGTTTCCCCGTAAAGCTGGAGTAAGATTCACGTGATTGAAATCACCTGTTCCTGCTAAACGCCTGTTTCTCTAAGCGAAGTGACAGAAATAAAGCAGTCACATCAAAATGCGCGGAAATGGAGTGGGTAATGCCAGCAGTAAATCCATCGTTATTGCTCACGCCGCTTCGAACGCCGTGGCGTGCTGGAAATTGGACGTAACGATTGCCGGCTTTATTTTGCACAATGTGAGAACCATATAAAACGTTCAATTTCATGAAAGGCTCTACGTTGCGAATTTCCCTCGTTACTTACACTGCATTTGTTATACATGGCCCTAAACCCCAAAAGTACAGAATATCTTATTAATAAATTTGCTTCCACACACATACTATCCACACGTAACTAACTAGAATTATGCCCAAACAGTGCGATATTCACTTTCCAAATTCATGTGTGAAACACATGACCGACACAACGTTGTATGAACTCATTACCTCCTCCCACACAAACTGTATTTAGTTGTTATATTACTCTCCGAAAGTGAAAATATCACATATTTAGTCCGCTGAATCGACTCCTCATTTATCACCACTCAAAAAATTTGCCTAGTTCATTAGGTCAACAACACTCGTGAAATGCTCAGCCCTTATATTTCAAATTACTTAAGCATGCATCTAACTACAACTATTTAAGCCAAATCTTTTTGTGTTGAAGTAATTCAAAGAAAAATTTCATACCTACTTAGTGAAAAGAGACGGGGAAACGATTTTCACTTGGATAACACTTCGTTAACAGTGTACACTAGAGGTGCACTACACTTCAGGTTCGGTTTCGAATAGGTTACAGCAGAACTGATATATTTAACTGACTTTCGAAATTCAAATGTTTCCTTGTGGTACAATTGTTGTTATTTATGTACAGGAGCCCCTTGTAGAGGTGTAGAAAAACAGTGGAATTGGCAGTTGATTTTGATTCGCTTTCAAGTTTTCCTATCTTTTTTTTAAATTGTATTGTGATCATCTTATTACAAGCAGTCTGGTCCACATGGTCCAGGTGACTGTAATGATTAAAAAAAACGACTACGGAATAATCAAGGAAATTTCAAATTTGATGGTTTCAAAACATACTATTGCGTTTCATGAAATAGTGTTAGCTTTGCCTTATAAATAATATTAAATCTACCTTTACGGTTCTTCCGAACGTCATAGATCACCATATGCCATCTTAGGATATTAGGCAGAGAGACAGGTACATTTCAACTTCCTTTCGTCTTGTGTCATTCTCTTTTTCTTTCGATTTTATCACTTTTACTTTAAACCTCTTAATCTCAAAATTTTTGAATTTTCGAGCGGAGTTGTAATTTAAAGCAGGTGTGTACATCCAACTTGTCATTAGACTTTACGTAAAACTATATTTACTTTGTAAAATCTAAGGCAGATTGTTCAATCGAACAGATGGCCCAGCGACCTTCGTGGCTGAAGTAAACAAATAAATAAATAAAAGAGGGACTTTATGGTTGGAAATATTCACTTGTTCATTTGACTTTTCCACCCAATGAAACAACTCCATTTATACTTAAGAAGCGACCTTAATATGTGTGGTGGGGGGTACGTCTTCTATCACCACTATTTTGCATTTTCCCTTTTCGATTCACAAACACTTCGTAAGTAGGCTGTTTAGATTTTTATATTGGTAATGCCACGTAGCGCTCGGTATGAAAATCACTGGCTGTGCTGTGTGCAGTCTGTGGTTAGTTTGCATTGTTGTCTGCCATTGTAGTGTTGGGCAGCGGCAGCTGGATATGAATAGCGCGTAGCGTTGCGCAGTTGGAGGTGAGCCGCCAGCAGTGGTGGATGTGGGGAGAGAGATGGCGGAGTTTTGTAATTTGTCATGAACCGCTATATATATTATGACTATTAAGGTAAATACATTGTTTGTTCTCTATTAATATCTTTCATTTGCTAGCTATCCCTATCAGTAGTTAGTGCCATCCATAGTTTGAATCTTTTATTTAGCTGGCAGTAGTGGCGCTCGCTGTATTGCAGTAGTTCGAGTAATGAAGATTTTTGTGAGGTAAGTGATTTCTCAAAGGTATAGTTTAATGTTACTCAGGGCCATTCTTTTACAGGGATCTTTGATAGTCAGATTGCGTTGCGCTAAAAATATTGTGTGTCAGTTTAAGCACAGTCTTGTATAAATTGTTCAAAGGAGACGTTTCAACTTCTCCTTGTTAAAAAGCAATCAAAAGCCAAGATCACAGAATATATTTTTTTATTCAAGTCAGCCGGTTTCTACAGTCTTAGCTGTCATCTTGAGGTCGTCAACGTGTTATGAACACGTTTATTTTACGCTGACCTCTTGTACAAAACGTCAAGCGGATAAAACTCAGCACACTATAAACTTTTGTCATCCCTACATGCTGATATGAATTTTTAGATATTTCATTGATGACAAACATTTATAGTGAGCTACGTTGTATCCTCTTTACAGTTTGTGTATGAGATCCGCGTAAAATGATCATGTTTTACTACAACAAATGTTTAAGACCTGAAGATGACAGCAAAGACTGCTGAACCCGTTTGCCTTGAATAAAAAATAAATTGTGCGAGCTTGGATTTTCAATGGTTTTTAACAATTAAAACAGATTTTCCTTCAGTGCTCCTATAATCAAATAATTCTCTCACAAACCAGCCATGATAACGTCCCGAAACATACACTCCTGGAAATGGAAAAAAGAACACATTGACACCGGTGTGTCAGACCCACCATACTTGCTCCGGATACTGCGAGAGGGCTGTACAAGCAATGATCACACGCACGGCACAGCGGGCACACCAGGAACCGCGGTGTTGGCCGTCGAATGGCGCTAGCTGCGCAGCATTTGTGCACCGCCGCCGTCAGTGTCAGCCAGTTTGCCGTGGCATACGGAGCTCCATCGCAGTCTTTAACACTGGTAGCATGCCGCGACAGCGTGGACGTGAACCGTATGTGCAGTTGACGAACTTTGAGCGAGGGCTTATAGTGAGCATGCGGGAGGCCGGGTGGACGTACCGCCGAATTGCTCAACACGTGGGGCGTGAGGTCTCCACAGTACATCGATGTTGTCGCCAGTAGTAGGCGGAAGGTGCACGTGCCCGTCGACCTGGGACCGGACCGCAGCGACGCACGGATGCACGCCAAGACCGTAGGATCCTACGCAGTGCCGTAGGGGACCGCACCGCCACTTCCCAGCAAATTAGGGACACTGTTGCTCCTGGGGTATCGGCGAGGACCAATCGCAACCGTCTCCATGAAGCTGGGTTACGGTCCCGCACACCGTTATGCCGTCTTCCGCTCACGCCCCAACATCGTGCAGCTCGCCTCCAGTAGTGTCGCGACAGGCGTGAATGGAGGGACGAATGGAGACGTGTCGTCTTCAGCGATGAGAGTCGCTTCTGCCTTGGTGCCAATGATGGTCGTATGCGTGTTTGGCGCCGTGCAGGTGAGCGCCACAATCAGGACTGCATACGACAGAGGCACACAGGGCCAACACTCCGCATCATGGTGTGGGGAGCGATCTCCTACACTGGCCGTACACCACTGGTGATCGTCGAGGGGACACTGAATAGTGCACGGTACATCCAAACCGTCATCGAACCCATCGTTCTACCATTCCTACACCGGCAAGGGAACTTGCTGTTCCAACAGGACAATGCACGTCCGCATGTATCCCGTGCCACCCAACGTGGTCTAGAAGGTGTAAGTCAACTACTCTGGCCAGCAAGATCTCCGGATCTGTCCCCCATTGAGCATGTTTGGGACTGGATGAAGCGTCGTCTCACGCGGTCTGCACGTCCAGCACGAACGCTGGTCCAACTGAGGCGCCAGGTGGAAATGGCATGGCAAGCCGTTTCACAGGACTACATCCAGCATCTCTACGATCGTCTCCATGGGAGAATAGCAGCCTGCATTGCTGCGAAAGGTGGACATACACTGTACTAGTGCCGACATTGTGCATGCTCTGTTGCCTTTATCTATGTGCCTGTGGTTGTGTCAGTGTGATCATGTGATGTATCTGACCCCAGGAATGTGTCAATAAAGTTTCCCCTTCCTGGGACAATGAATTCACGGTGTTCTTATTTCAATTTCCAGGAGTGTATGTGACAGGAAGTACCATGTTACTCTACTCTTCGTGGAATTTTACCAGCAGTCGTCTCAGTAATTCGCGACGCCCCTCTTGTAGTATCTTCCTCTGCCGTCTCTCAAGTATTTCTGAAAAGTTACGAACCAGCAGCTGCTAGGCGTTTCAGTCTGGAACCGCGCCACTGCTACGGTGGCAGGTTCGAATCCTGCCTCGGGCATGGATGTGTGTGCTGTCCTCAGGTTAGTTACGCTTAAGTAGCTCTAAGTTCTAGTGGACTTATGACCTCAGATTTTAAGTTCGATAGTACTCAGAGACATATGAACAATTTTTGAAAAATTACTAGGCGACCCCGTGAAGAATTGCACCACTGTTCATTGGATATTCTCTTTCCCTTCTATGAATCTAAGTTGTTAAAAATTACAGACACAACAAAATATCACTGTATTCACTATGCAGACACAATTATACGAACACCTGTCAAAAGATTGAATGACGGCGTTTTACACTGCTGACCGCACCGAGACGTGCCGGTAGAGTTTCAGTGAGGTTCTGGAAGGCACCGGCAGGGATGTGGAGCCATGCCGATGCCACACAGTGGCCGGGTGTTGGTTGGTTGGTTGGTTGGTTTGGGGAAGGAGACCAGACAACGAGGTCATCGGTCTTATCGGATTGGGGAAGGACGGGGAAGGAAGTCGGCCGTGCCTTTTGAAAGGAACCATCCCGGCATTTGCCTGGGGCGATTTAGGGAAATCGCGGATAACCTAAATCAGGATGTCCGGACGCGGGATTGAACCGTCGTCCTCCCGAATGCGAGTCCAGTGTCTAACCACTGCGTGGCCGGCTGTGCCAGGACTCTCGGTTGAGAATCCATGACGAGAACAGCTCGATCGAGGTGGTCGCACATTTTCTCTACTGGGGGTGCTCTTAGAATCCTAAACGTACATTTCTGGCTGTGTGATAACTTTCGTTACACTGCACATCAAGGAGAGAACTAACTACGTATAGGAACTGACATAGTCTCCGAGAATAGACACACGGACACATTCTTGGACTGACCCATTGTGCGTTCCAGAATGACAAAATCAGCCGGCCGGTGTGGCCGTGAGGTTCTAAGCGCGTCAGTTTGGAACCGCGTGACCGCTACGGTCGCAGGTTCGAATCCTGCCTCGGGCATGGATGTGTGTGATGTCCTTAGGTTAGTTAGGTTTAAGTAGTTTTAAGTTCTAGGGGACTGATGACCTCAGTAATTAAGTCCCATAGTGCTCAGAGCCATTTTACAATGGCAAAATCACCCAGAGGAGGTCACTCAAACATTCCCAAGACCATAACGCGACCTCCTCCTATCTGTACCCTACCGACGATTGTTGGAGAACCATATCCGCCAAGGATGGAGCGTACATCTTTCCGCCGCAACGAAAACCGCCCTTGTTTAATACGATGTCCACCCTCAAACCCCATCATTTCCAAGACACTCTCTCCCATATTTCGCTATAATACAAAACGTGGTGCCCTTCTTTGAACCTTCTCGATGTACTCCCTCAATCCTATCTGGTGCGGATCCCATACAGTGCAGCAGTATACTAAAAAGAGGAGGGACAGACGTAGTGAACCGTGTGTTGACTCGTGCTACACCTTGTGTTTCATTTGCATTGGTTTTCTCTATCTTCCCCTGACATGTTTGTTTGATATGTTGTCTGCCATTAAGTGGCTGCTTGGTTGTCTTTTCCCTCTGCTATCGATATCTGCGTTTTTACTTCCGGGAAACTGCTATGGAGGAAGTGAGATCTTGGACCGGTTGTAGCCTTGTGTGGTGGAGGGGAAGTAGGGGCGTGGCGCGCAGAGAGTGTGGTGGACACTGGATGGCAGTGTGGCTCTCCAGCGCGAAGCAGGCGTGGTCGGCTGTACCGAGTCGCCACGTGGTGTATATCGGTTGTGTGTAACGAGCGGGTCGAGTTGACGGAAGAGCTCCCCGCGTGTTGGTTGTATACAGAATCGCCCCACGAGTAGTTGCTGTTCATTTCGCCTTGGTGGGACGTTAACAAGCTTCTTTAAATCCTCCGTTTCAACACTGGAGTTTAAAAGGGCATACCTAACATTAAAGAGCGTTCACTACCCGTCAACGTTGCAGAAAAGACGTGAACTCCGGTGACAGAGCGTGTTGTCACGTGACCGTGGCGTGTTGGGTACACTGCCGACGCGTGCGCGGTCGGATGTGTGGATCCTTGCCATCGGAGGTCGTGTGCTGCCTGTTCGAGCATAATTGCAAGATAAGTTCGTGGAAGGTTTAATCATTAAGTAATAATTTGGTGTAACCGGCGTCTCTTCTGACTTGTGGGCACCGGCGACCGGGTTTCCTGTACCTGGCACCGGTGTAATTGAAGACAGTGACCTTTTCTCCTCCTCTCGTTACTGTCCGATGGGAGGTGTAGTTTTGGCAGTTTAATTGTTTCGCTATTCTGTCGTTGGTTATGAGTAAACGCATGCTTCTTGTTGGTTGATCATGTGGTCGCTCATTCAGGACTGTGTGGTTAATGTTTTCTTGCAAAAGGTTAGCTCTAATTCTGTCAGCAAGTTAAGCCATCTTATAACAAGTTTTCACTGGCTAAACGTCGGTGCAGTGACCAGCCTGAGAGTGGCAATTGTGTTTACGGGCGTATTTAAATTGGTCAGTATTCTGTCTAGCCTGAGCATCCCTGAGTGGGTGATTTGTGGCCGCCTTACACGGGTCCGTCATATCTCATTTGTTCCAATGATATTCCAGGACACTTTTGTTAAAAAAATTTTTTTTAATGCCTCCAAGTTTGTAAATTCCTTTTATTGCCATAAATACCTGCTTAATTTTGACCTGATTAATTTTTTTAATGGCGGTGTTGGTAACTTCACTGCCTCACCGTACTTTATTAACGAAGTTCTGTATTTACTTTAGTAGCCTGTTTAATAATGTTCCTTATTTTTTTTTTAATTGTTGCTTCGCTATAAATGACTTGGATTGGCGTTAGCGGCGTGTTTTAAAAGGTATTTTATTGCCGTGCTGCTAGCATTTGTGTTTTTTTAAATTTTTTTAACTTTTGTATTGCTATAAATTACTTGACTGCCGTTAGCGGCGTGTTTTAAAACGTTGTTTACTGCCGTACTGCTAACTTCTGTGTTTCTTCTTTAATTTTTTTAAATTGTTGTATTGCTATAAATTACTTGATTGCCGTTAGCTGCGTGTTTAAAATTCTGTTAGTGCCGTACTGCTAGTTCTGTAAGATACGAATAAAACATTTGTGAAAATCTCGACTCGACAGTAAACTACTAGAAATTTGGCCCCGTTTCCCAACTTGTGGTAAGGCTTGTAGTAACCGTAACCACTGTGTGTTTCAGTAAAAAGAGTCTTGCCAATAAATCGCAGTCTTTGGTTAGCCTTCCCCCTTCCAATTTAAGTTGCTAGTAACTGTAATTCCTACGTATTTACTTGAATTTACGGCCTTATCGTGTAACCGAACGTGATTCATCTGAAGTGGTCACCTCACGCCATTCAACAGACACCCAGTCACGAAACAAGTGTGCATATTCCAGCATTCGTCGCCGTAGAACAGCTATCAGCATGAGCGCATGAACAAGGAACCCGCTACGTAGGCTTTTACGCACCAGAGTTCACTGAACGGTCGTTTAGGACACTGTATTGGAGGTTCCTTGGTTAATCTGTGCGGCCAGTTGCACAACAGGCGCACGTCTGTTCGTCTGTACACATCCGCAGCCTCGTCCACTCCTGCCCATGCATGGTCCTTGCTGCACTACAGTAACCTGGGCGCCTATTTTATATGGCATCGTTTTGCGACGCATATTACGCGTATACTTTATCCACAGCGGCAGGCGAGCAGTTAACCAACTTAGCCGTTTCGGAAATACGTACAACCTTGGCTGAAATGCCCATCATCGTGCCATTTCCCAGCCTTTGTGGCCGGCCCGTTCTAGGGGCTTCCGTCCAGAACCGCGCTGCTCTTACGGTCGCAGGTTCGAATCCTGACTCGGCCATGGATGTGTATGATGTCCTTAGGTTAGTTCGGTTTAAGTAGTTCCAAGTTTAGGGGACTGATGACCTCAGATGTTAAGTCCCATAGTGCTTAGAGCTACTTGAATCGTGCCATTTTGAACGTCAGATACATTGGTCTGTTTCCGCATTGCAGAGACTACACTGCGCGTCTTCCGCAACAAGCTATTTTACTATCCACTGCTAGTGCTGTTAGTGGTTACTGCACTTTGAACATTGGCGGTTGTTATATTAATGTGACTAGATCGTGTATTTACACTTTATATATACATAAAAATAAATTTTTTGGCTGGGACGGAATCCTCAACGAATGACGACATCTCACATATAAATCAATTGGATTTAATCCCGTGGTCTGACTGCGAGTTTTAGAAGGTTTCTGTTCGTTGTTAGGCTAATGCTTCTCTGGTAACTGGCTGAAAGGAACGGCGACTTTTCAACGGGCTGGATCACGAAGAGCCCGCTCCATTCGTTGGAGTGGAAAATAAAAAGATGTAATCTGCTGTATATATACACTACGTGATCAAAAGTATCCGGACACCCCCAAAAATATACGTTTTTCATGTTAGGTGCATTGTGATGCCACCTACTGCCAGATACTCCATATCAGCAATCTCAGTAGTTATTAGACATCGCGAGAGAGCAGAATTGGGACGCTCCGAGGAACTGGTTCAAATGGCTCTGAGCACTATGGGACTCAACTGCTGTGGTCATAAGTCCCCTAGAACTTAGAACTACTTAAACCTAACTAACCTAAGGACAGCACACAACACCCAGCCATCACGAGGCAGAGAAAATCCCTGACCCCGCCGGGAATCGAACCCGGGAACCCGGGCGTGGGAAGCGAGAACGCTACCGCACGACCACGAGATGCGGGCGCTCCGAGGAACTCACGGACTTCGAAAGTGACCAGGTGATTGGGTGTCACTTGCGTCATACGTCTGTACGCGGGAATTTCACACTCCTAAACATCTCTAGTTTCACTGTTTTCGATGTGATAGTAAAGTGGAAACGTGAAGGGACACGTACAGCACAAAAGCGCTGACATTTGAAGAGGATCGTCAGATGTAATAGCCAGACGTCTATCCACACCACCGCACAGGAATTCAAAACTGCATTACGGTCCACAGCAAGTCCTATTACAGTTAGGCGGGAGGTGAAATAACTTGGATTTCATGTTCGAGCTGCTGCTCTTAAGCCACACATCATGCCGGTAAATGCCAAACGACGCCTCGCTTGGTGTAAGTAACGTAAACACTGGACGATTTAACAATGGAAAAACATTGTGTGGAGTGACGAATCACGGTACACAATGTGGCGATCCGATGACAGTGTGTGAATGCCCGGTGAACGTAATCTGCCAGCCTGTGTGGTGTCAACAGTAAAATTCGGAAGCGGTGGTGTTATGGTGTGGTAGTGTTTTACATGGAGGGGGTTTGCACCCCTTGTTGTTTTGTACAGCACAGGCCTAAATTGATATTTTAAGCTCCATCTTGCATCCCTCTGTTGAAGAGCAATTCGGGATTGGCGATTGCATCTTTCAACACGATCGAGCACCTGTTCATAATGCACCATCTTTGGTGGCGTGATTACATGACAATAACATCCCTATAATGGACCGGCCTGCACAGAATCCTGACCTGAATCCTGTAGAACACCTTTGGTTTCTTTAGGAACACAGACTTCGTGGCCGGCCGCGGTGGTCTAGCGGTTCTAGGCGCTCAGTCCGGAGCCGCGCGACTGCTACGGTCGCAGGTTCGAATCCTGCCTCGGGCATGGATGTGTGTGATGTCCTTAGGTTAGTTAGGTTTAAGTAGTTCTAAGTTCTAGGGGACTAATGAACACAGATGTTAAGTCCCATAGTGCTCAGAGACATTTGAACCATTTTTGAACAGACTTCGTGCCACGCCTCATCGGCCGACATCGATACCTTTTCTCATTGCAGCATTCCGTGAAGAATGGGCTTTCATTACCCAAGAAACCATCCAGCGCCAGACTGAACATATGCCTGCGAGAGTTGAAACTGCCATCGAAGCTACGGGTGAGCCAACACCATACTGAATTCCAGCATTACCGGAGGAGGGCGCTACGGTAAGTCATTTTCAGCCAGGTGTCCGGAAACTTTTGATCACATAGTATTTTTGGGTGTCGCTTTTATCTTGACGACCCTAAATTGACCAGTTGACGAGATGAAAGCTACAAAATGTTTCAAGCAAATGTTCTTTAGTCGTCACGGGGACATCAATCAGCGTTATTCCCTCTCTTGTAGCTTTGTTTTTTACAAACATATGAACAGCGGTATGACTTTTACAAATGGCACCCTGTACCTTTTATTCGGTAATTCATTTCCTCTCCTAATGACCTATTCAAAAATGTATCACAGTGTACCGTTCACTGAAACACAACGTTATTAATTACAGTACACAACATTGACATAGAGCCCGGGATCACAAACTCATCCACTTGCTGGAGTTGTCAGAAAACTAATGAAAACTAAGTAAAAAGATAACACAAAATAGACTTTGCTGTACCATTGTCCAGGAGTGGAACAGTCAAAGTTGCTCAAAGTGGTGGCCCTCAACACCGATGCTCTGGTGCACTCGTTGAATGGAAGAATTATTTATTACTTCCAGTGTTGCCTGCTGAAGAGAATTACATGCAAGCACGATACGTTCCCGCGTGTCCTCTGGAGTTGTTGGAATGCATCCCCCAAGGAATAAGGGCCAGCGGATTTAAATCAGGAGACCTAGCATGCTAAGTAACTGTTCCTCCTCCACCAATCCATCTGGCAGCATACCTTCGGTTCAGAACACAATGTGTACGCAAGGCGTTATGTGCTGGACATCCGTCGTGTTGATACCACATAAGCATTCTGATTCTTAGCGGCACTTCATCCAGAAGAGGAGGAAGAAATCGTCTGAGGAAATTGCCATGCGCTGTGCCGTTTTGACTACCATTGATGAAAAAATGGCCAATATTTGTAGTGCGAAGCATCCCACACCAGACATTAACTACCCAGTGACGATGATGTTCCATCTGTCTAAGGCATCGTGGACTGTCGCGGGACCAATAATGGATGTTCCTTGTATTTACTTGTCCTCGTTTGACAAGGAACATTCATCGGTAATTAAAACATTGGAGAAGAAATTCGGTTTGGCGAGGATTCGCTGCTGTGCCTATTGAGAGAACTGTACAAAATTCTGGAAATCATTCCCATGCAATTCTTGATGTAGGTGTACATGGTAAGAATGGAATCGGTGACGAGTAAGAATAATACAATGTGCACTGGTTTTAGGAATGCCAATCTCATATTCAAGCTGTCGTGTCCTCATATGTGGATTCACAGCAACGGAAGCGAGAACAGAACTCCGGCAGCTTTGTATGTGCGAGTGCTACGACGATTGCGCTGTCGTGGGTTGAAACTTCTCGTTTCCAGAAGCGTCGCAACAAGAGGAGAAAACATCTGTCGGGAAGGTAGGTTCTTGTCAGGATATCGCTCTCTGTGCAGTTCCGCTGCCTGCGTAGCATTTCGCCGACTTACAACAACAACAACAACAACAACAATAAAAGAAATGTTATGTCGATGCAGTTTGATTGAAGGACTTGTGGGGCGGCGGGTAAAATTATTGTTATTTAAATGTTCCTATTATTTGTGCTGTTGTTTTGCCGTTCTCAACACTGGCTCTCTAACTACAATTTTGGCAACCAGAAAGTGATTAGCAAAACGTGAAGCCAGTAATTAGAATTCCTAGTGCCCACTTCATCTGAGAAATAGTCTTATAGGTACAGCTTATAGCTCTGAGGAATTAGGAGATTGTCTGGGATTCATAATCAAAAACGATCGTAAAAAAAGAAGTTCTCTGTATTCTGAAAGTCATAGATGAAAAAAAAAAAAAAAGAATCCACGCAACCTGACTAACAGAGCAGTTCAGAGTCTAATGCGCTGATGCAACTATAACTGTCCAAATTAAATGTTTAAATAAATGCTCGCCATAACTTGATGATAATGTTCATCAAACGCCACGCTAAATAATGGTAGAATGTCTGTCCCGCGACGGCACGTGAAAATACGACATACGCAAACTGAAGATAGATCATTAAAGTCTTCCCCGAATTAACACTTCACTCGAAAACGATTTCATGCTTACGCGTATCCCGAGTAACTTAATACGGCATCCGAGGCTGTTTATAGCAATGATACCGACGCGACGCGACTCCAGACACAGATGGTGTGCTATTCAGCGTCCTGGAGAGAACTGGGGCCTTCTTCTCTCGCGTAGCGTTCTTATATATAAAGCCGCGGTGCGGACGGCTAAGGGAACGCCTGATTAAATCGGCTCTCCCAACTAGCCGCTGGGCTAGTAATGCACCACTTTAAGTCATTGAATAAATCATAGCTTCTTTTGCTGATGGCCGATGAAGCTCTCAATTTAAATGTGCATTCAGCACACAGGTAAGTAATGATAGTAAAAGTCTGACGTGGCTAAGTAAAATATTTTGGGCGAGAGAATTAATTTAATTACACTACACGCAGTAGACGAGCTCTGAACATGCCCTTTGGAGATACGCTATCGCTATAGTTTTATAGTTATTCAATTGAAACTTCTTACATCTTTATGATTATAGCGGATCTCCATTCTACTTAAATATAAACATCCTAGCCTTATTTATTAGCCTACTTAATCTATCTTGCTTCCTTAATTTTTAAGACAAAAACCAGAAAATCATGTATTTCCACTAAAATTTTAATTTGTGAGATCCAAAGTACTGTTTCTATTAAATTATTATGAAAAAGGAATCTAAATATATATATTTTTAAGTCTCTAGCTCTTTTCTGTTGCGCCAATAATTTTTACAGAAAAACTTCCAAATTTTGAACATGGTTAAAGTTATCGAACTGACATTAAACACATATTAATTTAGCATTAATCCTGACATGCTAGAATCGTTTCAGGTTATTTACTTGATTTTTATAGTATTGCGCAACATTCATGACGTCAGAACTAGTTACAGCGGACTCGGCTGGCACACAATGGAAAGACTGATGTGAATTTATTACGGCATGAGTAGGCTGCTTCCCTACAGACAGCCTTTACTGTATTCCTACTCTACACAACAGTATTTAAATGGCCTAAATTACTGTACTAAATGTACCCATACATAAGAAAACAGTATAGCAATTACTGATTTTCTAACTTACGTTCCCCATAGATGAACAGGATTTCTAACTTCTCTTTGTTGGTGTACATTCTACTCACACAACTCTTCAACTGACGATGGTTGACGGAATGACGGGTGTGCATTCTACTTATGTTTACATTTGTCCTCTGTCAACGTCAGCTCGTGGAAATATTCCATTACCCCGAGTACCAGCACTAAGCGCTGGGGGCGGCAACGTCAATGCTGTGTTATGTAATTAATAACGCTGTGTTTCAGTGAATGATACACTGTGATACATTTTTGAATAGGTCTTTAGGAGAGGAAGTGAAGTACCGAATGAAAAATACAGGGTGCCATTTAAAAAAAAAAGTCATACCGCTTTTCATACCTTTGTAAAAAACAAAGCTACAACGTAGGCAATCATGCTGACTGGTATCCCCCTCACGGCTAAAGAACAAATGCTTGAAACATTTTGTAATCAGCATCTGGGAAAAAAGTTATTTAGGGTGGTCAAGATAAATGGGACACCCTGTAGATGTACACGGAGCAACTGTACTTATGAATGTCTAGGGCATCGTGTAAAAAATAAAAACTTTGTGCAATTCGGTAAAGAACTTTCCGAGGTTTTTGGAAACAGCTTTACGTCTTTAAAAAAAGTGGGGTTGTTTTACCTCAAGACCACGAAATATCTCAAAAACCACGCTTCGCGTTGAATAGAGGAGAAATACGTGTAATATTTGTAAAAAATACTATCTGGAGTTATCGGCATGGGACGAGTAGCAACTATCAAATATTAAATAAGAACATCGCAGTATCATTGCCGGTTCGTAGTGTATGGGAGAAATACTTTTGGATATAAAACTTTTATGTTGCAGCTATAATCGATCAATAATAGAGCTGAGTTCGAAAACGATATCAAAAGCACAAAAAAAGATGTGTGTGTCTTTACACGAATTACGCTGAATTTCGCTCAGTGGAATAGGAAGCGGAGGAGTCCATTGGTACTCGACCGTTTGTGAAAAAACAACGATAGTCAGTAGACACTATCAAGAGACTCAATGATGGCTCACTGGTTTGCACTTCTTACTTTTTTTTTTAGTTTTACGCTGCAAGTTCGAAACCCGAGTATTGTTTTCATTTATTTTATTTTTATTGTTTTCATTTATTTACTCATGTCGTTTGCTTCGAACAACACAAATGTTCCTTATCAAATTATGGGCTACAGGAGCATTATATGAATTGTAAAATTACAAGTGGGTATCACAAGAACTGTCATACATTTATTTTGTAACATACTTCTGTGTATTATGTTGAAGAGCTACAATCTTTTTAAATACTCATATTCTGATATTTAATTCTCATATCAATTGAGATATGATTTGTTACATTTTATTCATATTCTTCAGGATGACTTGGCGCGTTCTCTTGGAAGATATCCATCATAGAAACATTCGAACACCACGACCATCGCAGACTCGCCACAGTGACATTTCTTCGAATTAATCTCACTCAGGAAAGAAACGTCGTAACATCGCTGAAGATTTCACACATTGTCAAAAATTTCTCGGCGTACCATACATAACGGATAACTTTTCCGAAAACTGGCGGTTTCTTTTGATTGTGAATCAAGATACGCTTCAGGAATTTCACCAATAACGATTTCAAATTATTTTCACATTCTTTAATTCATTTGTATGACTTACAAATAGTAGACGGATAAGGACGACATTATATCAATACACACTGGTAAACAGTCGTGTAGTAATCTCCCACAGACTTGCGTATACAAATGGAAAACAAAATAAAAGTTATTATCGGGTTTCGAACACGATGCGCAAAACTAAGAATTGATTTCAGGATTAAATATCAGACTATGAGAGTTTAAAAAGATTGTAACCCCTCAACATAGCACACGTACATATGTTTCAAAATAAATATACGACACTTATTGTAATAGCCAGTTGTAACGCCCTGATAATCCATAATTTGACAAGAAACATTCGTGTACTTACCTTGTAAGATCATGGGTAGGTAAATCAAAAAAGAAAAAGAAAGAGAAAATAAAGTAAATAGAAACCATAATCCGGTTTCTAGCTAAGGGCGCAAAATTAAAAAATGCCTCAGTGCTTACCACTGAGCCACCTTTTCGTCTCATAATAACACCCACTTAAACGAAACTACGTCGTAAATATTTCGAAAACTGTTAGTTTTTCAGAGTATGGACAGACAAGCCGAAACCTGTGCTCGATTATTTTTATCCCTCTTTCACTGAGCGAAGACTCTGGTATTTCGTGTTATAGCACATGTCGTGTTCTCGTCAGTGTTCTGCAGTTTTCTCCGTGTACCTGTTTTGAAATATTTATTCACTATCTGATTTGATGACATTGCGTGCATGTGGTTCACAGTATCACGAATGCATGTCATCAGATTACATCGGAAATATTTCACAAGTAGAATCATTGAAAGTTTGGATAAATAAGTACGGCGGCATTGTTGAGTAGTTAATGTGAAGCAATTCTTACCAACTAGCAACCCGTTAATGAGAGGTGAGAGGACACATCTCAAACGAGCATCCTGCTGGTGGGAGATGGGAGAACACAGTAGACTGAACGAGTCGTTATATTAATCCAGTTCACTGTTTTTGGTGTAATACAGGTATTGAACTCAACTGCGTTATTTGTCAATGACAGCGCCATACATCGCTCAACGTAATAAGTGTTACATTTAAAAGTTACGTATTAAGCGTGGATTCCGAATCTACAATAAAATAGTAATGTTCGTATTTAAGATTTCAACATAGCTCACTGTGCCGACACGGGTGGGACAAAGTAGTCAACATTGACATGGCCGGACAGAATTTTTAATAATTGAGATTTCACTTTGAAAGGCCGGAAACGCATATCCTCCTATTTCCATCTATTGTACTATAAATTTGTTTCCCTTATTTTGTTACCTGAATATATGACATTTCTGTGTCGTTACATATTGTAATTGTTTTACTATTTGTATATGTATATTTATGCATTTATGTCGATGTATAATTGGTTTGTTTCGTAAATATTATTTGTATTTTTACGCTGGGTCTTGCCTAGGGAAAACTGCTATCGAACGATTACATCCATAGGTCGTGTGAAGAATCAAAGTGTGTAGGATTGTTGGTAGTGTTAACACTGCCGCGTGGAGCGCGGGCAGAGGGAGTCAGGCTGGGGTGGTGCAGTGGAGCAGGTGTGTTGTGTGAAGCTCCCGCGAGTTGCCGCGCTTTCGAGGTTTGGCAGCATGTAGTTGCGCTCGACTTGCGATGATAGTTTCTGACATGGTGTCGCGGACGGGAAGCATTAGCTGGCGCACATCAAGAGCCCGTTTTGTCTGGTGACCGTGTCGAGAAGAAGGCGCGCCAACATCCAGCTTCTGCAACAGCGACGGCCGACAATGAGTGACTGTCGCCACCTCCTCGATCGACGGCTTCAAGCCTTCAATCAGCCAACAGGGAAGACGGGAAGCACGTAAAGTTTTAGAACTGAATGGCAGACCTCAGCTTTTCAAACTTTTAAAATTGTTGCATCACAAAATTACAGCTACTTAGCATGATCCTTTATTGCTTAATGTCCCAATTGCATTCCCAAGCAGGGTCCCTTCCTTTTCCGGAATGAACCCGAGTGTCGTTCAAATTCAGACGCCAGCATTAAATTACAATCATTCCATTTCACTATTTTAATTTCAAAGTTCAGTTAAAGTATTCGTAGCTGGCTACAATACTTAGATTACACAAGCACAAATTAAGAGTGCTAGTTTTGTTACCATATTTTAGCTTACCTGTGACTGCAGCTCAGGTTGGTACGTACAAAATTTTACTATTGTTAATTGTTCAGAATCATTAAATTCAAGTTCAAAGTTAAATCTCTTGTTTCTAAATTGCGTAGATTCAAGTAGCTTTTGAAATGATTGTTGAGGTAGTCCAAGACTAACCGTACTTTACTGAATTTCGATGTGCTTCAGAAAGGAAGCTCACTATTAACTTCAGTCACTAAATTAACTTTTGATTTTCCGGTTTTATTAATTCTTTTGCTAAATTAAGTCAGAGTGTAGCGAAATTTATTACTTCTGACAAACTTTCAGTTTTCACACTACACTTGGAAACCTTCAGTTGCCACGCTTCTAGTGCTAATTATATGTGTAATAATCTTTCTTTTTCAGTTACTATAGTAATTGTCTTTAGGACTGGCGACCGTAATTTCCCCCAAATCTCAAATATCTAATTACCGCTAGTTGATTGTTAACGTAATGGCCGCACATTTACTCTCTTTATTAACTTTACCCCTATTTCTAAATTAATTTCCACCAGTTTCATTAGCATTTTTCCTTTCATTTAGATGTAACCCTTTCCTCCCTCTTTACCGACAAATTAACCTCGGTGACGATTGCTTTTCCTAAATTTCCATTAGGTACACGCGGTTTAATTTTTCACTGTCATTAAGGTCGATAAGTGAGGGGAAGGTTACAACTTGTCGCAAGGTAAAAAGTCACCTACTTTGTATATGTATATTAGCACAACTTTGAAAGAGGTTTGGTTTACGATATTGGATGATGCAAGTAGTTACAGACTAAGTTCTTGTGTATTCACTTTTTGTATGAACGGAAATTTGCCGGGAATGGAGCGCCTCATTGTAGGTTGCAGTCCTTAGAAAGGATTGTACGTAAACGGGATGGGACTCTGGCGACTGGAGGCTTTCCAAACCACGTTGTTTGCAGCACTCTATGATCTAAGAGCGGGTAAATATCTCCGACATCAGGAAAAAAATCCATGTACCCCTCGTCTCCCTTCTGCCCTCGGATGCAGCCAATAAGCTTAATGGAACGTGCCGCAGTCATGGGTCTGGCGTCATATTTGAAGGGAAGGTAGGCTGCGGTGCGGCTGGAAAATATTTGAGAGGTTGCTTGTAGACTGTGTCTCGCAGGTTAAAGAAATCTCTTCTCACTGACGTGTTTGTTCTCCTCTTACAGGGTTATTACAAATGAATGAAGCGATTTCACAGCTCTACAATAACTTTATTATTTGAGATATTTTCACAATGCTTTGCACACACATACAAAAACTCAAAAAGTTTTTTTAGGCATTCACAAATGTTCGATGTGTGCCCCTTTAGTGATTCGGCAGACATCAAGCCGATAATCAAGTTCCTCCCACACTCGGCGCAGCATGTCCCCATCAATGAGTTCGAAAGCATCGTTGATGCGAGCTCGCAGTTCTGGCACGTTTCTTGGTTGAGGAGGTTTAAACACTGAATCTTTCACATAACCCCGCAGAAAGATATCGCATGGGGTTAAGTCGGGAGAGCGTGGAGGCCACGACATGAATTGCTGATCATGATCTCGACCACGACCGATCCATCGGTTTGTAGCAATTGTAAACGGTAAGGTTTCTGCTTTAGCCTTTTCCGTAAGATTTTCCAAACCGTCGGCTGTGGTACGTTTAGCTCCCTGCTTGCTTTATTCGTCGACTTCTGCGGGCTATGCGTGAAACTTGCCCGCATGCGTTCAACCGTTTCTACGCTGACTGCAGGCCGACCCGTTGATTTCCCCTTACAGAGGCATCCAGAAGCTTTAAACTGCACATACCATCGCCGAATGGAGTTAGCAGTTGGTGGATCTTTGTTGAATTTCATTCTGAAGTGTCGTTGCACTGTTATGACTGACTGATGTGAGTGCATTTCAAACACGACATACGCTTTCTCGGCTCCTGTCACTATTTTGTCTCACTGCGCTCTCTAACGCTCTGGCGGCAGAAACCTGAAGTTCGGCTTCAGCCGAAAAAAACTTTATGAGTTTTTCTATGTATCTGTAGTGTGTCGTGACCATATGTCAATGAATGGAGCTACAGTGAATTTATGAAATCGCTTCAATCATTTGTAATAGCCCTGTATAATGGGAATGCAAACTTGACTAGGGCTTTATTTCACGCCCATGTTTACACGGAAATAGTCGCCGAATCAGTGTTCCAGAACTAGTGATACTGTCAAAATTAAACCCCTTGACATGTTTTCATGTGCATCTCCATATAAAGTACGCAACCCACTATATTGTACTCGTCGGAAACTGCATCGTTCCAGCGCGAGCGATTTTCTGTGCAATTTCATTCACATGCTGAAGGAAGGAACTGTCGCTTTATGTATGATGCTGTAGATTAAGGTGACAAAAGTCTTGTAGTATGCGACCGAACCGCTGAATCTTTCCATCAGTAAATGGGGTATGTTCTCCCCTGACTCGGTTGTTTTAACCCCCTCCACTGACGGAATAACCCACTTCCCAATTCCGTATGTATAAAACCAATACGGACTTGTAGCTGTCACGCCTTTGCGCTTACTGCTACGTATTTTAACTGTCAATAGCTCAGTCCCAATGGTAAGAGGCAGTAGTGAATTCACGTAGTTAATATTTGAATCCAGCACAGCTGCCACAAGCTCAGCTCACTTTTACTCCACTCCTACCCTCGCCATTGCACCACATTAACTAGGTGCTACGTGGACCTTGCTAAATTCACTTGCGTATACATTTTTGACCGTTACTCGCCAGTATTTACCTAATGATTAGTACACTCCTAACCGGACTATTTCCCTAAGAGCTGTGATGATTGAACGGGTTCGATCCACGGCCTACAGTGCCCTACAGTTCACACGGTAACACTGCCTACCTGACCCACTTAACTTGGTAGTGAGCTTATGTATCCAATCACCACTGCTAGCAGCAGTGGATAATCCTATCAGCACGACGAGAGCAGCAGACTTACCGTCGAATCCTCCTGAAAATACTTATAACTATGGTCGCCAGCTCTGAAGGAGCAAAAGAATAAATCAATTTTTGGGCTCGTTTCAAAGTGAAATGGCTTGAGTTGAATTTAAACTTAATTCTGAATATTACTATTTCTGATCATTCTAGATGATTCTACAAAGCAGATACTCTCTCAATTTCTGTGAGTTGGCTTGGTAATTACTACCAAGACAGGTTATGCAACTTCGGTTAACAAAATTCTATCCTTCAACTTATTTAATGATTTTGGATATTACTCTTTGGACCATTGATACAGAATTGGTTAAGTGACTTTACTTGAAAGGTTGCTCAGAAAAATTTAAGTAACTGTAAATAGGCGACTCATTCTGGTGTGACCATTGCTCTTTTCAACATTCTTATACGCTAAAGTATTCTACAACCAAAAGAATTGTAAATGAAAGAGGCGATGGTGGCCTCAGTCTGATTTCACTATACTATGTTTGAGGTTACTACACTTTACAATGAACAACATGCGTCGTAATTTTACTCATTACTATATTCTGTCCTCTGCACTTGCATAAAAGAAAACTGGTATTCTCCTTTTACATGTATACAAAGTTCGACTTAACAATTGCAAGCAGTCTTGCCTTGGGTAGACGTGTCGGTGCTGGTGGTGAGATGCATGTGGCTAACGCAGCTCTTCACGCCTCATGCCCTTAATGGCGGCTGGAACTATGAGCTGTAGCACTCGTATAAGCTACTGCACGTCCGCCATAAAATCTGGGCACAGGAACTCTTACAATCAGCCCCAGTGGCATAGAGGCGGCTTCAGCAACCTTTCGTCGCGTTTTACTCTAAAAACGGCGACGACATTCGCCTCTTCGCTGTTGCACAATCACTTTTGCGTGAGCACAGTTACGCACGTCCGATCACGTCAACACTCCCCAGGCCATTCATTGTTCAGTCCCTGTGTCTCCAGCTACCCCTAGCTACGCTCGTATCACCAAGAGTGGGGGCGTTCCCCTACCACCTTTTTACCGAAATCATTTAGTATTTAAGAATATTTATATTTACTACCCTGGAGTTCATACCAGTCATAATAATTTACTACTAGCGCTTTACAACATTAAATTATACAGTAATAACTTATAATTACCAAGAAAAAGAATACATTTGACGCCGAGAGCTTAGTGCATTGTCTGACAGACAGCGCTAATTCCCAGTTTCGCCAATAGATGACATCAGGGTGCACTCCCTGGCAGTCTCACACAAGTGTGCCCGTTTCCGACGCGCGGGCTCCAAATTACTGTCAGCCTACCATCATTTCAGTTCTGTTACAAGTACCTCAAAAAATCACGTCAGTCCCCCTTTCGCACGGGGTAGTGCTGCCTCTCGACGTGTCATGGACCCAAAAAGTTGTTGGAAGTCTTAAGGTACTGAGCTACACTTCCTCAATAGCTGTCCATAATTGCGAAACTGTTGCGGCGCAGAATTTTGTTAACACATTTAGCACTCGCAACGCTATGCAAATGCCACTGCTTTTACCACGATGAGAACTAATGCCGAAAATTTTGTATTCTTGGCTCTGTGGATATGAAAATATTGAATGCCTAAGGATTTCCGAAATGGAATGTGCCATCCGTCTAGCTCCAACTACCATGTGCTATGTGGGTGGCCAAATCATCCACTCGAAACGTTCAGAATGTTCTTCAAACCAATCACGAACAATTGTGGCCCAGTAACACGGCTCATGATCGTCCATAAAAATTGCTTCGTCGTTTGGGAACACGAAGTGCGTGAATGGCTAGTAGCCGAGCATAACCGTTTCCAGTCAATGATTGGTTCAGCTGGACCAGTGGCTTCAGTCCGTTCTATGTAAACACAGCCCACACCATTGTGAAGTTGGTACTAGCTGGTACGTTCCCTTGTTGACCACCTGGCCCATGGCTTCAATGTGTCTGCACCACACCCGAAATCTACCATCAGCTCTTACCCATTGAATTCGAGAGTCATCTGACCAGCCCACGTTTTTCAGTCGTCTAGAGTCCAATCGATATGTTCACGAGGCTTGGAGAAGCGGTGCAGACGATGGCATGGTGTTAAGCAAAGCCAATGGCATCCGTCGTCTGCTGCCATAGTCCATTAGTGCAAAATTATGCCGCACTGTCCTAGCGGATATTTTCGACGTACGCCCCACATTCGCTTCTGTGGCTAGTTCAAGCAGAGTTGCTTGTCTGTTAGCACTCGCAACGCTATGCAAATGCCACTGCTTTTACCATGATGAGAACTAATGCCGAAAATTTTGTATTCTTGGCACTGTGGATATGAAAATATTGAATGCCCAAGGATTTCCGAAATGGAATTTGCCATCCGTCTAGCTCCAACTACCATTCCTCTTTCAGAAGCTGTTAATTGCCGTCTTTCTGCCGTATTTCCGTCGGAAATCTTTTAGCATGAATCACCTGAGTACAAAGGCCAGCTACGTCAATGCAGTGCCCTTTTATACCGTGTGTAAGCCATACTGTCGCCGTATGTACATGTACATATCGCTATCCCATGACTTTTGGCACATCAGTGTATTCACCTTAATACCTCTTACTTTATTCTCGGCACACGTTCCAGACATACCGGGTGATCAAAAAGTCAGTATAAATTTGAAAACGTAATAAACCTCGGAATAATGTAGATAGAGAGGTAAGAATTGACTCACATGCTTGGAATGACAGGGGTTTTTATTAGAACCACCCCATATTGATAGACGCGTGAAAGATCTCTTGCGAGCGTCGTTTCGTGATGATCGTGTGCTAAGCCGCCACTTTCGTCATGCTTGGCCTCCCAGGTCCCCAGACCTCAGTCTGTGCGATTATTGGCTTTGGGATTACCTAAAGTCGCAAGTGTATCGTGATCGACCGACATCTCTAGGGATGCTGAAAGACAACATGCGACGCCAATGCCTCACCATAACTCCGGACATGCTTCACAGTGCTGTTCACAACATTATTCCTCGACTACATCTATTGTTGAGGAATGATGGTGGACATATTGAGCATTTCCTGTAAAGAACATCATCTTTCCTTTGTCTTACTTTGCCGGCCGCGGTTGCCGTGCGGTTCTGGCGCTGCGGTCCGGAACCGCGGGACTGCTACGGTCGCAGGTTCGAATCCTGCCTCGGGCATGGGTGTGTGTGATGTCCTTAGGTTAGTTAGGTTTAAGTAGTTCTAAGTTCTAGGGGACTTATGACCTAAGATGTTGAGTCCCATAGTGCTCAGAGCCATTTGAACCAACCTTTGTCTTACTTTGTTATGCTAACTATTGCTATTCTGATCAGATGAAGCGCTATCTGTCGGACATTTTTTGAACTTTTGTATTTATTTGGTTCTAATAAAACCCCATGTCATTCCGAGCATGTGTGTCAATTTATACCTCTCTATCTACATTATTCCGTGATTTATTCAGTTCTCAAATTTATACTGACTTTTTGATCACCCGGTATGTTACGGTGGAGGAAGATTTATTACAGGATCGTCAGCTGACGTCAGTTCTCCAAATTTACTCAACGCCGAAGAGGATTTCGCGAGAAATGTGTCGACTTATTTCTCGACTTCTCTCAAGGAATCCAAGGTAAATCCCGCATGCGCTATTGTTACAAGTTCCTGTCGGCTGTAACGACCTGTTACAATCCTTGTAGCGCGAGTCTGATTTCGTTCGATGTCTGCTTTCTTGTCTCTTTGTTAAGGACTCCAAACGCTGACGAAACACTCTAGAATTGGAATTTACATCGTGTAAAATGTTTGCTTTCCAGACACACCGCTGTTCATCAAGTCATCGATCATACAATGATTCTACTAGTACAGTTGTTTTAAGGACATAAGACCGAGGTCCCAGACATAATTCTCCTCCTAACGTTTCGTCAGCCATTGTTGGAGATATCAGAGGCTTTAAGGACTCAAAGCAGTTATAGTTTCAAACAAGTCAGCAAGCCGAATGTTTATATGTATCCATGCAACGGTCGATTTGTGATGTCCTCAGGTCACTGTCTAAGATGGCACTAACGCCCACGACTCGTCTAATTTCATCATTTATTCTATTAAAGTTATTTCGCACTTCTGAAATTCTTTAGGTTCCCAGTACATACTAAAATATTAATGTTTGCTAAAACCACGTCGCCAGAGAGACGAATTTCGTATCAGCACATAGTCTGCTACTACTGATTAAACCGTATTGTCGAGGCCATATTTCAGAGCAAGTACAACAGATCGTAGATCATTTTGCAGTGTTGAAACATTCGTGCACCTTCCTTGTTGTTTAAACACTGAATCAATTCCGTGTTTTCTGCGTACTCTGCTCATGCGATCTGTGATATTTTGTAAGTAGGCTGTTTAGGTTCTTATATGTAGGCTGTTTAGGTTCTTATATTGGTAACGCCGCCGCCACGTAGCGCTCTCTTTATGAAAATCACTGGCTGTGCTGTGTGCAGTCTGTGGCTAGTTTGCATTGTTGTCTGCCATTGTAGTGTTGGGCAGCTGGACGTGAACAGTGCGTAGCGTTGCGCAGTTGGAGGTGAGCCGCCAGCAGTGGTGGATGTGGGGAGAGAAATGGAGGAGACTTGAAATTTGTAAGACTGGATGGTATATAAATATTATGATTATTAAGGTAAATACATTGTTTGTTCTCTATTAAAATCTTTCATTTGCTAACTATGCCTATCAGTAGTTAGTGCCTTCAATAGTTTGAATCTTTTATTTAGCTGGCAGTAGTGGCGCTCGCTGTATTGCAGTAGTTCGAGTAACGAAGATTTTGGTGAGGTAAGTGATTTGTGAAAGGTACAGGTTAATGTTAGTCAGGGCCATTCCTTTGTAGGGATTTCGGAAAGTCAGATTGCGTTTCACTAAAAATATTGTGTGTCAGTTTAAGCACAGTCATGTATAAATTATTCTAAGGGGACGTTTCATATGGCGACCCTGCCAGGATACCTCACTGGAGTCTTCTGATTTTTTCTTGTAGTTTGTGTAATTAGTGTAGCTTTTGTTTATTGCTAGCATGTAATTGTAGAGAGAATCTCCTTTGTAGTTGCAGTCTTTCATTGTTGTGCAGTAAAACAGTTGTGGCATGCATGTAGATTTGCACCAAGTATTTCACAGCTGCGCTTGCAATTAACTAGATATTATTTTCAGTGCTATGTTAATGTGTTCCCCTATTTTTGCTCTTCAAATAGTGTTTTTCTGTGTTGTCGTGTGAAATATTGTGACAATAATGGCGTGTGAAAACGTAACACTAGGCTCCAAAGTAAACTGAGAAATGACAGTGAAGACGAAAGCAGTGTGTTAACGCCACCATGTAATGAATTAACTAATATTCAAAGTAGTTACTTAGTAACTGTGCATAGGGAAATGGAGCGGGGGTCAAATAATGGTGTAGACAGTGAAACAGGTAGTAATCAGATAAGCATTATCGATCGATCGATTAGAAACAGCTCGCCTCAGGAATTGGGAATGACAGAACACAATATTGCAAATACTGCAGACTCAGGTTTTGCGTCCTCACCCTTTTCTCAAACAAGTCAAAACACATTTTCTGCTTGTCAAAATGCGAATGCTGCCGGTGCAAATGCACTGCCGAAATGCATAGAGGAACAAATTCCAGACACTAATACATTATTACTGCAATTAATGTAGCAAATGAAACAAAATCAGAGAGAAACACAGCAACAGTTAGACACAATGGAACAAAATCAGAGACAAACACAGCAAAAGCTTCAAAAGCTAGACACAATGGAACAAAATCTTGGGAAGTTAGACACCACACTTGAACAAACACGTGAAGATTTAACTACTGAGTTACATAACATTGAATCGAAATGTCAAAAAGTCTGTAATGACGTAAAAACAATAATTTGTGAGCATTTTCAACCTATTTTTTCGCGGCATGAAAATTCATTACAGAATCACGAAGCAGCCATAAAAGAACTGCAAACCATTGTTCATGAAAATCATGAGACCTGGTGGGCTAAAATTGACTCAGTTGCATCTACCGATTCGGTTACGCAACTTGCAAAAACTCAGGAAAACTTAAAGGACACAGTAGTTTCGATTTCAACACAAATGGACACTCTGAAACTTGGTTCAGAAAAACTCACTGAGGAAATGTGTTCACTATCGGAGAAAGTAGCCGAACTTTCGGATCAGGTCACTAACTTATCTACAAAGGTAGATGATGATCTGAATGACACAAGACCCGTAGCCTTCACTGACACAGAAGAGTATGAACAAAATAGAAAATTTAAACAAAATCAAAATCAAATCAATACACAGTACAAAAGAGAAATCCGGGAACTACAAGATCAGCTGACACAGGTAATACAAGAATTACGTATTTCAGAGGACACTCGCGCTCCAATACAGGAAGAGGGGCATAGAAATACGGAACAGCCACAAAATAATAACACAGGGCACTTCGGAAATTATGAAATAAATTGGCAAGGCACACCGAATTTTGAGATGGATCCGCCGAAACGACGTATCAATGACCGACATGCAACTCGCCGACATGATGCTTTTGACTATAAGCTGTTCATTACTACACGTAAATTCAAAACGTTTAAGAATTCTGCCAACGATATTCATCCACAAGCGTGGCTCCATCAATTCTCTCACTGTTTTCCTCCCAACTGGTCATTAGAACACAGACTAGAATTTATGTGTGGCTACTTGGAGAATAAACCAGCAGTAAGAATGCGATCGGTCATTCACGATTGTCACAGTGAAGGAGAATTTTACCATGCCTTCCTCTCAGCATATTGGTCTCAAGCCACACAAGACCGAGTAAAACATGGCATCATAATGATGAAACACTTTGAACAATCTGAATTTTCCAGTCTTGTGAAATATTTTGAAGACAAGTAGCACAAGAATCAGTACCTGTCAAACCCATACAGCCCCTCAGAACTTATCCGCATTTGCTTAATCAAATTACCTGAACATTTACGTCATATTATTTTGTCAGGACGTTGCAAAGACGACATTGAAGCTTTTCAGGGACTGTTACAAGAACTGGAAATTTATACTGACAGTCGCGGAAATCGCGGAATGCGAAAACAGGAAAACAATCACTACAGGTCACATCCATCACAATCCCATGACGACAGAAACAATAACTGGACACGACAATTCTATTCTTACAACGTAAATCTTGACCAAAAGGGACACCACCCGTATGACAACCACTGGCAGAGTAATAGTTACAGAGAAAGATCGCATTTCCGTAGTAATGAATATGACAGAGATTACCATAGAAACAGACAATATGGGACCAAAAACAATTATTATCACGGGAGACAGAATAACTTCAGATGCAACGGTCCAGCGTGCAGTTACGATTCAGGAAGAAATTCTCCACCACGTGACTGACAAGAAAGAAACTATGGAATCTACCGACATGACGACAGACGATATGATCGTAACGACACAGGTGAATTTCATCAGAACTGGCGGGATTTAAACAGGGCTGGGCCCTCTCGGCAAGGCGAATTTGTAGAAGTTAGGTCTCCTAATCCCAATAACAACGCGCGCCAACAAAGAAACAGACAATGACTCGCACCGCAGGCAGCCACTTGCGCCCGCTGGCTCAGGGAAAAATAACATTGACGCTAACCTTGAGCAAAATTCCAGTGTTCTTTACGGACGAATACCGCATGATAATTGCATTCAAGTTGAAACTCTGCGTACTGAGGAGAGCAAAGGGTTACACCACATCTCACATGTAAAACCGTTTATTGAGAGATAAACTGTTTTTTAATTTAGTCTTTGCTATAAAATTTTTCACTTCACGTTACTAGTGCTCTTTTTCAATCTTAGAAACTGTTAACATGCAACTTTGTTTTAAGGTTAACTATCCAGTCAAGAACCAAGAGAACTTATTTAAACAGAAATTACGAATGCATTGTTATTGCGAACAGACGACACAGTGTTATTGTGTGTGTACACTCTTGCTTGTTAGTTGGACGATTACGTAACTACTATAAGGCTCACATACTTAGGACATTTACCAGTACTGCTAATGAGATTTTAATGCAACATTTTGGTTTACTTGAAAATACATTCTGGATTTAAAGTGCTTTGTGTGAGATACTAGACGACACAGTGGTTAGTTTATGTGACAGCTACACGATTTTATCGCAACACTACCAATGAGTGACAATTTACAATTTTGCTCTTGCGGTGTTTCTGTTTTATATCTGCACAGTTTTTCTGAATTGTTCTGGAAAGTAAAACATGTTTTAGTAGTAACTTTTGTGGTATAGCTACAATGAGACAGCCTTTTCCGTAGCACAACAATATGTTACAGCACAGTACTATCTTCATCATGGCAATAAGCGTAATAACTAAGATATCTATACGCAAAGCATTTCCCTTTTGTTTATCATGAGGTAAGTACATTGGCTTCTGCAGAACTTAGCTTTCGGAGGACAATAACTACGACACTCCCACAGAGATTATCTTACAGCAAGACGCATATTTTGCGCTACAGGACACGTATTTGAGTAATTAATTTTGTACTTATATCATTTATTTTTAAAGATATTTGAAGTACAATAATACAAAGGTTTTCCGTAATACATTTCATTCCATTGTTGTAATCTGTAACACCTGAAGGTATAATTACATTAATCCTCAGGGGGGTACACGCCTGCTTTGTGTACCATGTGTTTGGCAAGCACAAGGAGCCCTAGCTAATATGGTATTTGCTTATACAACTTTACACATCGGTACCATATTTCTCTAATACATAAATTACACATCTATCTGATCATTTAACTGAGAGATAAACTTTTTTACTACGTCAGTGACAGATGTCTACGCAATTACACCGTTGGATAACATCACACTTACGAAATTGTATTTTGTCTGTACTTTGTGAACTGTTCATATTTTTTCGGAACCATTGTGATACTATGAGAGCTTTGAATGATGTATGTAAGTAGGCTGTTTAGGTTCTTATATTGGTAACGCCGCCGCCACATAGCGCTCTCTGTATGAAAATCACTGGCTGTGCTGTGTGCAGTCTGTGGCTAGTTTGCATTGTTGTCTGCCATTGTAGTGTTGGGCAGCTGGACGTGAACAGCGCGTAGCGTTGCGCAGACGGAGGTGAGCCGCCAGCAGTGGTGGATGTGGGGAGAGAAATGGCCGAGACTTGAAATTTGTAAGACTGGATGGTATATATATTATGATTATTAAGGTAAATACATTGTTTGTTCTCTATTAAAATCTTTCATTTGCTAACTATGCCTATCAGTAGTTAGTGCCTTCAGTAGTTTGAATCTTTTATTTAGCTGGCAGTAGTGGCGCTCGCTGTATCGCTGTATTGCAGTAGTTCGAGTAACGAAGATTTTGGTGAGGTAAGTGATTTGTGAAAGGTACAGGTTAATGTTAGTCAGGGCCATTCCTTTGCAGGGATTTCTGAAAAACAGATTGCGTTGCGCTAAAAATATTGTGTGTCAGTTTAAGCACAGTCATGTATAAATTATTCTAAGGGGACGTTTCAATTTGTTGTAAGCCGAAGGAAAATTTACTCTTTATTTGTTTATACATCGTTACACACTCTATACCTTTCAGAGGTTACGGCCGTATTTACTGTCAGAGCAGCCACTGCTTCTGAAGGCAGTTCTTAAATGATCTAGTTCGTCCTCGAAGTACAGTAGTTCAGAGATCCTTCTAGACTGGTTCCTGTTTTCAGCTTGGGATGAAATTGAAATTTCTGTGACGGTATTTGCGCGTGTGAGTGGGCTTTCTGTAGACCTTGCGCCCCAAAAGTCCATTAGCTTTTCTTAGCACACAAACTAGCTACACTCCGTCGGAACAAGACTCGGGAGGCCCAACGGTAACGACCAACCGCCGTGTCATCCTCAGTCGTTATGCGCGACTGGATGTGGAAATGGAGGGGCACGTAGTCAGCACACCGCTCTCCCTGCCGTTGTCAGTTTTCGTGACCGGAACCACTAATTCTCAATCAAGTAGCTTCTAAATTAGCCTCAGCAATGGCTCGGTACACCCAGCTTGCCAGCAAGCGTTCGGCAGACCCGGACAGTCACCCATCCACTTGTAAGCCAAGACCGAATGCGCTTTACTTCAGTGATGTGATGGGAACCGGTGTTACCACTGTGGCAAGCCGTTAGTATTTTTAGGCAATATGAACTACAAAAAGAAACATTAACACCCACCTTAAGGAACACAAGAGCAAGTGCCTCCTGGTCAGTTCGGACAAATCAGCAGTAGCATATCATGCACTATTATCAACGAACCAGCGCTTCGTTTCTCTGTCTATATGGTTGTAGCACGATTTAGTCATTACTATGCTCCGATGTACGTAGAGGTTATAGAAACATAAAAGCACATTGCACCTTTAACAGAAATAATAAGGATTCAGATTAGACAAATTGTGGGGGTTAGTGCTCAATGAATCAAACGGCGTTTTCAGTTCCCCAGTACAAGCTCCGTAACACACGTCGACATAAATCCGCGATCTTGCGCAGCTGTCAGGTGAAGTCATGAACCGACCACTGCGTATATACGAGGTTAAGTCAATTATTATCAGTAAAATGGTTATAAAACTTTATTGTAATCAGATAGGAAACTCACAAGAATGTATTTCAACATAGTCTCCTTGTGTTTCAACGCACTTGGTCCATCATTCTACAAGCTTCCTGATGCCGTCATAAAAGAAGGTTCTCAGTTGAGCTGCGGGCCAGGAATGCACTGCTCCTTTCACCGCTTCGTCCGAGGGAAATCGGCGGGCCCTTAATGCCTGTTTCATTGTGCCAAACGAGTGACAGTCAGAAGGGGTAAGGTCGGGACTACATGGTGGATGACCCAGTACTTCAAATTTGAGTTTATGGAGCGTTTCAGCAGTATGGGCAGCAGTATGCAGACGGGCATTGTCGTGAAACAACACAACACCTTTTGATAGCAATCCTCGTCGTTTGCTTCGAATTACAGTCTTTAGCCTCGCAGTAAGTATTTCACTGTAACGTATACTGTTTGTTGTTGTGCCACTTTCCCCAACTATTCCAGTACTGGACCTTGTGCGTCCCAAAAATCCGTAAGCATCAGTTTATCTGCGGGCACTTTGGTCTTGAACATTTTCTTGCACGACAAATTTGGATGTTTCCATTACACACTCTGCCGTTTACTCTCCGGCTCGTAATGATAGATCCATATTTCGTCACCAGTAATGATCCTGTCTAAGAACTTGTCCTGTTCGTTACCATAGCATTTTTTGCAATGTCCAAGCGCGTTTGTTTATGCAACTGTGTGAGTTGCTTTTTAACCCATATTTCACAAACTTTATGAAAACCAAATATGTTGTGGATCGTTTCGTAGGCAGAACCGTGACTAATTTGCAGACGATGTACCACATCGTCAATAGTTAATCGTATGTCTAAGAGAATCATTTCAAGTGAACGCTCAATGTTTTCTCTATTTGTGGTGGTAAACGATCGTCCGGATCGTTCATCGTGCTTAACACTTGTGCGACCATTTCGGAATTTTACAATGCATTCTTAGACACTCTGTTGTGGCAAAGCACTGTTCCCGTAGTGTACCGAAAGTTTTCGATGGAATTCGGTCCTTCATACGCACTACAAAAAAAAAAAAAAAAGAAGATAGCTTAACGTTGCTCTTCTTTGGTGGAAATAGACAGCGGAGCAGCCATGATTAATGGCAGCGATATCGAAATTGACCTAGCAGCTTGTAAGAGGTCCGAGAAGATGTAATTTCGATGTATTGCTCATGCGCTGCCTACGGTATGCAAGGTATAAGAGAATCTCTGACCAGAGAGCAGTGTTGACTGCAGGAGGACCTGTGTAGCTGTAGCAGTAAGTTTTGGCTAGTCTGCAGTCTGCTCTGGTCTGGTCTGGTGTATCGTGTTGGCTGGGCCGGTCGCGGTGCAGCGATGCCGGAGCCTGAGTATTACTGTATAAGGTAAAAAGCAGCCTCGCGCATATGTAGTAATGTCATCTCAAGTCCCATGTAAATGTTTTAAAAATCTCGTAATAATAATCTTTCTCATAAAAAGTAACTTTTAACAACCATTCATTTCAATGTAAAGAATTTTCTAATTTCTCCCACCCATGATCATCCCGATTGTTGCAAAAGAAAAATCAGTTGCTTCCTTTCATAAATGACAAATCTATCGGCCTGCATTGCACAGGGATGTGCCAGAAAACATTATTTTAAGAGCAGATATATATGCGTTATCCGGCGACCTTTATTCAGAATGATCTTTCAGGGCCATAACGCAGCACTGCTGACGTCCAAAATTTACCAAGTTAAATTCACAGTCAATTACTAAAAAGTTATAAGTGAGCGACAATTTAATTGAGAGGTTAGTTACATTGTATTATTACCACGTTACTGAATTTTTTTTTTTTTTTTTTTTGTTGGGACGTTACACTGAATGTGAACGACATAATTTTAATTTTTTACTGTTGAGAGAATCAGGAACTTTTCTTTTTTGAGATTACATTAAATGGGAACAAATTTTGTGGGGAGATTAAATGTAAATGAATTTTGTGGGGAGGTTAAATGTCAATGAATTTTCTGTTTTGAGGTTACACTAAATTAGAATCATATTAATATTGTTTATTTTATTTTGTAGGCAGGTTGCACTAAAAATGAGAATATTATTCATATTATTTATTTTTATTCTGTGGGGAGGTTACAAGCTTGAAAGTTGCAAAGATATGACAGCAAATAAACAAAGCAAGCGTCATCAACATAAAACGACAGTACTACAAAAATACAACTTAACTGCGGATAGTAATTGACTTACCGTTGTACATGTAAGCAATTCGGCTTGCTGAGCTTGTTTGAGACTGTAACTGCTTTCTGAGTCGTTAAAGCTTGTGATGATTCTTCCGACTTTGGAAGACGAAAAAGTTATGCAAATAAATATACCACAGAACACTGCCTGGCACCCATAAAACAAATATCAGTAATAATGGAAATACCAGCAGTGAAAGCTTGCATTCCAGTATATATGAGACTTTCATTTGTCTTTCGTTCCACATGATATCGCTTCACAGGACTATCCCCCAATACTGATGTCACGTGACAATTTCCAAACATTCAACGCAAATCTGGTAATGGAATACTTTTGTGTTCCTTCTGTTTGTTACGGACATTATCTTTCTTTTAACATTTAAAGGTAAATGCCATTCATTACAACGTGTATGTATTTTATGGGCAACAACTACGTCACCTAAGCATCTTATAACCCTTCTGGCCCTAATTGATAATTCGTTGATGTATATTTGAAACTTCACAGTTCCTATTATGTTTTTCTGGGGTTCACCCAATATTACCTTAGCGTTTTGCGAACATTGGCAGTAGGGTTTCGTAAATCTATAATTGATAGAGCAGTCACAGATCTGCAGATATCCAGTACGATTGTAACTTGTGTATTATACGACGGTATAGGACAATATCGAAAGCCTGTCGGATAGCTAGGAAGACAGATTGCTTACTTGAATGCAGCACTGTGAGGTCGTCGGCAACCGCTGATATTTCGACAGGAGTACCTTGCCATTTTCAAGGCAATTTTGCCTTGAAAATGGCAGGCTGTGCTCCTGTCAAAATATCGGAGGTTGTCGACGACGACACACCGCTGCATTCCCGCAAATTATCTGAACATTGTGCATGCCGGAAGCAGTTAAGGTATCACACAGGGAGACAGAACCTATCGGTTCATCTGTACATACTGTTTGGAAGCTACTCTGATTCAGTGAAGCAAACTGCGCTTCACATTCTTTTTTTTGTACTCACTGACTTTATTTAACTTCTGATATGGCTAAGCGACGGAAATCTGAACATACATAGGTAACGGATACTAATGCCGTCAATGTGTAGTGTTTCTCTACAAATGATCAGAATTCACATCAAGATCATGGAATATATTCCAACCACCTCTTTCTTGAGTCGTGGAATGAAGGTGGATGGGGAATTCAGGTACGTGTCACCATGATGATATTCGAGAAGAGTAATATACGATTAAAATATGAGACAGAAGTATATGAAATATTTCCAGTTTGCAGTTCTTGGGCTTACAGTTTAATAACAAATTCAGTACGGAGGAACATAGCACAGGACTGCTCAAATGCCTAACTAAATCCTTAGTTGGAGTAACGATGTTTTAAGACGTAGGTTATGTACAAGCAAAAAAAAAGAACGATATATTTCCCTGCTTTTCATTCCACAGTGTCACACGGAATCGTCTTATTGGAAAACTCATCCACGGTAAAGTTGTCAGGGTACCAAAAAATAAAAAAAAAAACGATTTGTTTTTGGTGTTAACTCATGTAAGTAATGGAGAGGCATGTTCCAGGAACTTGTAATTTATTATACGTTGTACTTTAAGAGTGGACTTACATCGCGAAAATTCCAACACAGAAAAATGATTCTCCTAGTGGTGTAGTTGCCGCTCCTGCAAACATGCAAAAGCACAGCTGTGCAACACCTAGACGAAAAGGCCAACAAGAACTGGAAGTTGTGAAGTCAGCGGGAAATAGCAAACGTCAACAGCATGCTGGGTATAAAGAAACTCGTTGTGCTATATGGTCGTTACGAGTATATTGTTTCAGTAAACGGAAATCATACTGAGTGTTGCTAAGTTGTGTTTGTGTGAGTTTCACGCAACGTAACATAGGTTTATGAAGTTTCATCGTCATTACTGTCATGAAGTGTTGCGTACTAACAGGTAGTGCAGATCACACAGCAGAAAACAAGGTTAGTGTGTTCAAGCTTCTCAAGGACGATATAATGAGATAGAAATGGCTCCATTTAATTCCAAGGATTTCGCAGACACTAATTATTCAGTAGTAGTTTTTGTTTTGTATATAATTTAACAGTGCTTGTTTTAGATTATGGTATATTGTTACTAGCCGGTCACTTGGCTTCAGTATGTTACGATTAACGAATTTCACTGCTTATTCTTCAGATATGTCACAAGAATTCCAGGAATGGCAACATTGCTGGGAAACACCTGTTACAGATGAAAAACCGTAACTACTCCACTCGAAGGGGCCGATGACTTAGCAGTTTGGACCCTTGCCCCCTCTTTGAAACCAACCAACCAACTGTACTCTCAAAACTATTACTTGATTCAAATACTGTGTCAAGCATTTTTCTGATTTGCCCAGTCAACCTGCTCGACAATCCAGAGGACCATAAGAAAATGGTCGTTGGAGTAGGAGCATTGCAGGGAAGGACAAAGTTAGTGGTGTCAGTCATAACGAATATTTAAATAGAATTTCATATAACATCCATCATGAACGGAAAGATATCGTTAATATAATATCTTTACAAAGGAATTTTGAGAAGAGAGTGAAAGCAGAGTGTGTTATTTTTATATGTGTGGAACAATCTGTGCACTCCCATTACTTATTGAGCACTGTAATTGATAATAATTTGAAAGTGGAGATGGGTTTCAAAGGATTTTCGCTATACAAAATTCTAGTCACTGAATTACTTCTTGGAGATGTAACAGAAAATTGTGTGAACACAACCATGAGCAGGTCTCGGGGTTTTCGTATTAAAATACTATGTGTGAATGTTTTTACTAAGTCACTGCATTACCTTTAAATTCCCCCAGATCTTCCTAACAGTGTATAAGCAAGGTAACGGCTCATTTTTTAAAATAAGTCAGTGACTTTAGTTACAAACGGGCAAGTGATATTAAATGTGGTATGTACGAAATTAAGGGCAGTCATATGTTCTTAATTGTTTTAGAGTCGTTTTGACATAACAGCTATATATGTTTTCTCTGTTAACTAATCTCCTTCAAGAGTATAAACTAAAAAATCGCTAATTTTACGAGTCACACTGGCTCTATATGTTACTATAGCCGCTTTGGTATGACGTGACGGTACAACTGTTTGGCCTGTCTTTAGGTGGTGCTGAGCTGTGTCAAAACTTTGCATCTTCCTCTATTCGGTGACACTCGCAATGTGTTTCTATCGGTTATAGTCTGTCTGTGATAAACAACTGAAAGCTGTTTTTCTTTAATCAGCCGGTATTAAATGGGTATCGCTCTTTGGACAGTAAAATGTCTGACTACGGCCAAATTAGAGGGGATATTGAATGAATACTGGATACAGCAAGAAGAGCATGTCTGAAGAAGAGAAATTTGTTTATACAGAATATAAACCGAAATGTTTAGAAGCCTATTCCGAATATCTATCTGTCGAAAGTAGTCTTTCACGAAATCGAAAAATGGACGGTAAACAGATCAGCCCAGAAAAGGAACATTGTTGTTGTTGTTGTTGTTGAAGTGTTGGCAGAAGAGCCAACACTTTGTTGCTAGAGGAGGCCGAAATGCACGTGTGCAAGCTCACGCAGATTGGCGTGAGGTCTGGAACAGTTAAGGGAAATTGTAGTAGCAAATAAAGTACGTAGTTGAAGTAATGCTTAACTTTATTCCACAATTGGAGAACATCGCTCTTGAATGTACATGTTTTTAATATCTCAATATCAGTTGGCAATGGTGCCTTGCTAGGTCGTAGCAACTGACGTAGCTGAAGGCTACTATCGTCTCGGCAAATGAGAGCGTATTTGTCAGGGTAGCATCGCTAGCCAAGTCGGCTGTACAACTGGGACGAGCGCTAGGACGTGTCTCTAGACCTGCCGTGTGGCGGCGCTCGGTCTGCAATCACTGACAGTGGCGACACGCGGGTCCGTCATGTACTAACGGACCGCGGCCGATTTAAAAGCTACCACCTAGCAAGTGTGGTGTCTGGCGGTGACACCACAGTTGTTGTTGTTGTTGTTGTGGTCTTCAGTCCTGATACTGGTTTGATGCAGCTCTCCATGCTACTCTAATCATACTGTAAAGCTGCATGCCCTCGGGAAAATTTACGGCCGTAGTCTCCCCTTGCTTTCAGCCGTTCGCAGTACCAGCACAGCAAGGCCGTTTTGGTTATTGTCGCAAGGCCAGATCAGTCAATCATCCAGACTGTTGCCACTGCAACTACCGAAAAGGCTGCTGCCCCTCTTCAGGAACCACACGTTTGTCTGGCCTCTCAACAGATACCCCTCCGTTGTGGTTGCACGTACGGTATGGCTATCGGTATAGTTGAGGCACGCAAGTCTCCCCACCAACGCCAAGGTCCATGGTTCATGGGGGGAGGAGAAAAGAAATAATGTATTTAAATTCTACTGTTACAGTATAATGCTGGAAGTTCCATGGATATACCGATAACTGATGATGAGGTACCACACTGAACTGGGCATAAAAAACGTGAGATACAATTTGACATAGAGCAGGGATTTGTTGATGGGAAACATCTTGAGGCATCTAGGAGTGGTCAGTCTGGTAACCGGGGGAAGTATGAGGAGTAATAGCTGTAGAGTCAGGCCAAAGAATGACTCCAACAAGCAAGTTGAAATGGATACAGGGCGCTTTAGTTAGGGAGAGATGTAGAGGGTTGCACAGGATAGTCTAGCGTGCAGAGTTGCGCTAAACCAGCCGTTCGACTGAAAACTTCAGCAACAACGATTACTCTTACACCATTGCAGTGAACAGATCCACTTCATTCAAAACCATGTACTAAAGTCAATTTTATGTTCTTTGGCGTCAGACGGTGTTACACGTTCCTCTAAAGTTACTTGTGTTTTTCAAGTGATATTCATGAAAGTGGTGTCTCGTCTAAATAAAAAATTGTCACATCACAGACGTTATGAAATGGACCACATCGCTGGCCGACATCGGGTATCGACAGTTTGGAAACGGAAATAGAATCATTTCTACTAATAAGCTTGAATTTATGATGTCGTTGCGTAGTTACTCAGTACCAGATTAATTATACAGTAATGAATTATGGCTTTCGACTGTAGATCAAACCCGCAGAAATACTTTTCTAGTTACCTGTGTAAAAGAAGCAGAATGCCTTCAGAAACTGCTGAAAGGTGGGATGTGACTCGTTCTGTACAAATGATTATACGCTGTCTAATAATTTAACGCAGACCAAGAGCCGATAGATGAACAAGTAGTTAGTGATAAGAAAATGGGCCGTCTGACACTGAACCGTATTCCTTGTAAATTGCTAAAAAGTTTGTAGGACTGCTGACTGAAACGAGATCAACCTCTTGATTAAAGAGCTATTTCATATGAGATTTACGACTGATGCAGAAAATACTTAAGACGGGCAGTAATCTTGCAAGCTGTTGTATAGGATATATTTCGGTAATTTGTCTCTACGTAGTCTAGTGAAAGCGTATTATTTATCAGATATATAGCGGAAAACTGGTTAACCGTATGCTTTTATCAGACATAGGTAGATTTCTCGTGCCATTAATCACTTCATCTTCCCAAGCATGTTAGATATGTTATCCAGAATGAAAATATCTGATATTCCTTAACATGAAAGCGAGCTCGTTCTCTTTAATGTTGACTTATGGAGACAGATGCGCCAATATATAACCCTCTGCGAGTTTCATTCCGGGAAAAGCTTTCCATTTACATAACAAATCGAGGATTTGAACGACCCACACTTTCAGTCAGCTCTTGAATCTCAGTGTCATTCGTGAGTGAATAGTATTTTCCACAGTTACTAAGTCAGGAATGATGAACTAGTTCTCTATATCGGTCTAGTACACAGCTGTGGTTTGTAAGTTATTTCTACTCTCAACTTCGAAAAATTCAGACTATACTCGTGTCATACAACATGTTCAGTTGCGTACTTCAGAACTGCAATGACTAATCATTTTGAAATCTATTTAAATATGATGTTACTTATAACAATCATCTCCTCTGTGTTTGACTGGAAATATTACATATTTTATACTGAAATAGAACATTTCAGGATTATTAGACGTTGCATTTGTGGGTTAGACATTCGAACAGGTTTAATAAACAGAAGATGGTCTGAATTTTACCCAACAGATAGTCTGAATACAACAATAAGTACAGCTGCGTATTGCAAAGTGTAGTTTGTAGCAGATTTGAAATCTGTAATACACTGCCTGCACGAAATATGCTCTGTATCAGTTGGGTGATTTCCATTCAGTTGATATTAAAGGTATTACGCGTTGATTACTGGCCAGCACAGCTTCTTAGAACCTGATGCCTTTCTCCGACAAGATTCTAAGTCGATTTGTTCTAATCCTTGTATTTAGCTAATACTTGTTAGTGTTTTTCACGATTGCCTACCATAGGAGGACTGGATTGTGTTCTTTCTTGCAATTACTGTAAGGAAATTATCTGTTCTGAATGTTTTTATTGTGTCATTATTATATCAATATTTTTGCATATTACGATTGATTTCTGTGAGTGTATTGAGACGATCTTACGTGTAATAAACGGATTAGTCATGTGTAATGTTTATTCGAACAAATTCCGTCGCTCAGTTTTGATTTAGCTCTATAGCTCATCATGAACACAGTGTGCTGCTCGCAATATTCAGGACCTTAGTACAACATTTCTCTCGACCTTGTGGAATTAATATTCCGACGCATTGCTCTCAAACAGTATCGAGATTTCTTGGGAGACAAAAGAAGGAAATATGAGCATTAGTATTAGTGAGATGGAAAATATCCTCAAAGAGTGAATTCTGTGTTTTACACATGGTGTAAGCCTTATTACTATCTACGACAAGATATTAAGTAAGACTGCTGAAGAGTTTGTTTGTACAGCTCATTGTACGTAAATAACTTATTGATCAATGTAAACAGAATTAAAATTAGATGAGGCTTGATAATACAGTTGCTGTTAGAAGTTAAAAAAATTTAACATTATTCAATTTCTTAAAGAAGCAGTGTATTTAATCAGAAACAAAGTACAAAACGGACATGCTGAAGAATTTAGATGTGACGGAATCGTGGCGATACGTAAAGGCAGCACATGAAGGAAAACCGAAAGCGTGTCGATGAAGATAGAAACTAAAGGGAAGGAGATGTGAAGATGGATATGCGAGAAAAATAATTGCTATAGAAAATAAAACCTACATAACAATAAAAAGACAAAATGAAGGCAAATTGTGGACCTGTGAAGGCAGAGTAGGAAGAAAGAAATCGTGTTGATGAACTCGAAAAGCCCAAGTATTTTTTTCGCAGTGTGGTAGTCAAGCTAGGTCAGCAATATTATGTAGTCACTGTAAAAATTTGACATACTTCTATGTCAGAGGGATTCCCATTAAATAGAGAAGAAGAACAGGCATGAAACAGATTTTAATCGAAAAGGAGGGTGTCTACTTGTATAGTCTTTATCCCCATCGGTTACCAGAGTTCTTTGTCATAATAAACTAGCGGTTCAATAATTTCTCGAAGAACCGGAGGTAATTTTTGAGAATACTTTAGGAAAAGCGGGAGAGAAGTGACAGGAATCAGCGGAAGTATGACCCAGCACATATCTTGCATGCAGTATCATTTACAACAAATCCTATAACGGAAAGTAACAATTAAAAAAAAACAATACTGCCCAAGACTTCAGAGTCAGCTGCTTAACAAAGGATATTAACTATGAATCTATATATTTCGTAGGGTAAGTAACCTATGTTGAGGTCCACAGTCCTAACAACGTGAAAATTCAAAACACATAATTAATATACCAGTTATATAAACAATTCAAATCACGAAAGTAGTTAGTACCAGTAATATTAACACTATTAATAATAACAATATCAACAAGACGAAACGAAAAGAAATGGTAAAAACCCACATTTACAATAATAATAAAATCAATGACCTTAGTAGCTCAGACGCCGTAACATTTGAAAGACAAGGAATCATGTCAGGAGCGGATGTAGAAATTTTGGTAGTTGGGTTCATTTCGAACCAGAAGAACACTGTTTCAGCAGAGGGTTCTTCTAACAAGTGGGTCTGAAATGGGTCTGGTAAACGTGAAGTGTATTCCTGAGGCCGTTATGGCAACAAGCTGTGTACTGGTAAGTGTCATATGAAGCAACACTAGAAAGTTGTTCTACGTCTCCGACACTTTCAAGAAGTCCTGTCCGGAGTTGAGTAGCAGCTACGAAACTAACAAAGGAGATTTTGAGGAAATGACTGTGTAGAGGATACAGAGAGCATTTCTCTACGTGGAGAACGATTATTGCTGCTTTGCTGTTCAGTTTTAGCCCCAGGGAGATTGTGAGTCATTACGGCTTCTCGTAAAGTGCCAAGACAATTGTCCGTATGATGGAGTAATGTTATCGAAGTGACATGCGTCACAGACGGTATGCAGAAAAGCTTCATTACCAAGTCTTGCTGACACATTGAGATAGAAAAATTGTGTTATGGAGAACACTTGATATGAAGCTCATCAGCGAGGAATTAACTGCAGATAATATTCTGAGAATCCTAAATTTGTCATTTTCGTGATTGACGAAGTACCTACTGAAATAAGAGATTGATATGTTTTCGGTGAAGATCCATGGTAGTGCTCGAGAAATCAATCGTAGAAGCAGGAGCGCTTAGCAAGTGCTCTCCGATTTTGGAGAACGATTTACTTAATTTCCCCAACAGGTCCGGAAAAAAATATTAACTTCTACAATACATTCGTCAAATTTCACTTTGAACATATAACACTCGATTTGCGCAGATATCATTTCATATGATTTCATGTTCATCGACTTCATACCAATGGACCCATTCTTTAAACTTTATTTCATTGCATCTCTTTCTTCTCACATTACGAAGCAGATGTTTCTTGGCAGAGCAAAACTACGTGCTGTTCCTCCACTCGAACTCACAATCTTTCTTTAGTAGCAACACTCTTGCCGACGGAGATTCACTTCTACCAGCCTCTCTCCCATAATTTCCAAACGCCTTAGAAGCTGCCTTTGAAATTATTATGGACAGAAGAATATGGGAGCTACTTACGAAATAAAACTCTAACTCGGCAATCTTCTGAGACAAGAATGAGGATGTAAATCGTTAATCGACTTTCATGTAAGAAAGTTCGTACCATTTATTTCCAGAGATTTGTGGAAGACACTGTTAACACATGTCGACATTTCTGAACACGAGTCTTAGCAGCTCTCTCTCAAGTGCTAGGCCAGAACGCCGTTACAAGTCTGCAAATCACAAGGACAACATAAACTAGTTTATTCCTACCTTTACGCAGCGCGAATTTTGAACTATTGTCGAAAAGGTGCGCAGACGTGCCCCAAAAGTATACACTCCACTCATGGCGTTAAACGTAAACGGTCTAAAGAATAAGTAAGTGCTATACAGCAAACGGAAAAAATGTACGCGAATGGAATCTGCAATTCACCCCGTCTACAGTGCTAGAATATACTGTAGACTGTTTTTTAGTCATCCTGTATGGCAGATGTTTCCTTCTTCTGGGAATGGCGACTTCCCCCACCAAGAGCTCTGCTCACTCTTCAGTTTACAGACAAAGTAAGGCCACTACTCCTCCAAAGTCTATCACAGTCATTACTGGTACCTTAATCGATGAAAACGGAACACTTATACCATTATAGGATCATTTTGTCGTCCATTCGTTAAGAGCCCTTTTTCTCAGGGAAGGTTAGAGGCATCACGTTGAAACCCATGTTAGCTACTAAGGACTCTCGCCTCTTGGCTGTGTGAAAAATTTAAGCTTCTGAGGCAGTTCAATCAAATAATTCGATTATCTGTGTCATACATTTTGATATTTTCTAACTCACTCATCTAAACGTGTACGTGAACTATTTACACACCTCACTGAACCTGTACAGAAGCTTCAGAGCGCGAGTTCTTCTTGTTCTTTTTGCACTGATCCTGTACCTTTCTCTTTGTCTTATCTGACTGGTGGCTGATTTTACAGAGTCTCTCACACCCCCTACACAATTTTGCCTTCTCTGATTCACTCTAGTATCGTGGAAGCTACAACATGTGGTCTTACCACACACCATATCATTCACCCCATTTTCATGTCAGCGTTTTCATTGTAAACCTTTGCTTCACCAGTTCTGCAGTGGACCTAATTATTTGTAAGACTTCTTAATTTTCAGCATTAATCTGTAACACAATATCTCAGAAGAAAGGACTCTTTTACGTGTTCCCTCAGTCAGTGATTCACCTCCAACCAACACATTCTCAGAGATATGTTACTCAAATTCTGAAACTACTTTATCAAAGAAGACGAAGTAAATACTCCAGATTTAGAATCAAGAAAAGCGGCCAACATGAGTGGCTTAAAAGTAGATAACCTCCGAGTAGATCAGCAGCTTAATAAAACGATGTCCTCTGATCCAGACTGTATGCCAATTAGGTTCCTTTCAGAGTATGCCATTTAATAGCTCCATATTTAACAATCATATAGCACCGCTCGACGAACTATCCGTATCCAAAGATTGGGAAGTTGCACAGCTCTCACCAGTATTCGAAAAAGGCAATAGTAGTAATACACTAATACCCATATCGTCGATGAACAGCAGGATTTTGGAACAATATATACTGTGTTCGAAATTATGAATTACCTTGAAAGAGAATAGTTTATTGATACACTGTCAGCACGGATATACACTCCTGGAATTAGAAAAAAGAACACACTGACACCGGTGTCACACCCACCATACTTGCTCCGGACACTGCGAGAGGGCTGTACAAGCAATGATCACACGCACGGCACAGCGGACACACCAGGAACCGCGGGGTTGGCCGTCGAATGGCGCTAGCTGCGCAGCATTTGTGCACTGCCGCCGTCAGTGTCAGCCAGTTTGCCGTGGCATACGGAGCTCCATCGCAGTCTTTAACACTGGTAGCATGCCGCGACAGCGTGGACGTGAACCGTATGTGCAGTTGACGGACTTCGAGCGAGGGCGTATAGTGGGCATGCGGGAGGCCGGGTGGACGTACCGCCGAATTGCTCAACACGTGGGGCGTGAGGTCTCCACAGTACATCGATGTTGTCGCCAGTAGTCGGCGGAAGGTGCACGTGCCCGTCGACCTGGGACCGGACCGCAGCGACGCACGGATGATTGCCAAGACCGTAGGATCCTACGCAGTACCGTAGGGGACCGCACCGCCACTTCCCAGCAAATTAGGGACACTGTTGCTCCTGGGGTATCGGCGAGGACCATTCGCAACCGTCTCCATGAAGCTGGGCTACGGTCCCGCACACCGTTAGGCCGTCTCCCGCTCACGCCCCAACATCGTGCAGCCCACCTCCAGTGGTGTCGCGACAGGCGTGAATGGAGGGACGAATGGAGACGTGTCGTCTTCAGCGATGAGAGTCGCTTCTGCCTTGGTGCCAATAATGGTCGTATGCGTGTTTGGCGCCGTGCAGGTGAGCGCCACAATCAGGACTGCATACGACCGAGGCACACAGGGCCAACACCCGGCATCATGGTGTGGGGAGCGATCTCCTACACTGGCCGTACACCACTGGTGATCGTCGAGGGGACACTGAATAGTGCACGGTACATCCAAACCGTCATCGAACCCATCGTTCTACCATTCCTAGACCGGCAAGGGAACTTGCTGTTCCAACAGGACAATGCACGTCCGCATGTATCCCGTGCCACCCAACGTGCTCTAGAAGGTGTAAGTCAACTACCCTGGCCAGCAAGATCTCCGGATCTGTCCCCCATTGAGCATGTTTGGGACTGGATGAAGCGTCGTCTCACGCGGTCTGCACGTCCAGCACGGACGCTGGTCCAACTGAGGCGCCAGGTGGAAATGGCATGGCAAGCCGTTCCACAGGACTACATCCAGCATCTCTACGATCGTCTCCATGGGAGAATAGCAGCCTGCATTGCTGCGAAAGGTGGATATACACTGTACTAGTGCCGACATTGTGCATGCTCTGTTGCCTGTGTCTATGTGCCTGTGGTTCTGTCAGTGTGATCATGTGATGTATCTGACCCCAGGAATGTGTCAATAAAGTTTCCCCTTCCTGGGACAATGAATTCACGGTGTTCTTATTTCAATTTCCAGGAGTGTAGAAAGCGTCGTTATTGTGAAACACAACTAGCTCTTCACTACCCAGTGTTGAGCACTATCGATAATGTATTTCAAATTGATTCTGTTTATGAGGACAGCGAGAAACTCAATATCAGGATTCATGGTCATGAAGTTGATTAAAGGTAAGGAATTCAGTTACCTAGGCAGTAAAATAACCAATGACAGGAGGAGGAAGCAGGACATCAAAAACAAAGTAGCAATGGCAAAAAGGACAGTCCTGTCCAAGAAAAGTCTACTAATATCAGACAGCGGCCTTAATTTGAGGAAGAAATTCCTGCGAATTTACGTATGGACTACAGCATTGTATGGTAGTGAGAGATGGACCTTGGGAAAACAGGAACAGAAGAGAATCGAAGTATTTGAAATGTGGTGCTACTGACGAAACTTGGAAATTAGGTGGACTGATAAGGTTAGGAATGAGGAGGTTTGGCATGGAATCAGAGAGGAAAGGAACATGAGGAAAACATTGATAAGGAGGAGGGACTGGACGATAAGACATCTCTTAGTACATTAGGGAATGACTTCCATGGTACTAGAGGGAGTTGTAGAGGGAAAAAATTGTAGAGGAAGACTGAGATTGGAATACATCCAACAAATAATTGAGGAAGTAGGTTGCAACACTACTCTGAGGTGAAGAGGTTAGCACAGGTGAGCATGCAGCATGAAAACCAGTCAGAAAACTAATGAACCCCTTCTCCCCCCCCCCCCCCCCACACACACACACAAAAGTCTACTTTTCCAGAGGGCTTTTGACATCCTAACTCACAAGCAGGTTGCAATCAAATTACTTGATAACGGAATATCGTCTCAGTTGTGCTACTGGATTCGTGACTTCCTCTCAGAGAGGTCAGAGTTCGTAGTAATTGACGGAAAGTCATCGAGTAAGACAGAATTGATTTCTGGCGTTCCCCATGGTAGCGTTGTAAATACCAAGGGATTACCAGCAGAACGTGTATTATCGAGAAATAGGGGAGAGAATTCTACAGTCATGATACAGAATTTGGGGTGGACATCATTAACACGAAGGCGTTTCTCTTTGCGGCGAGATATTTCAATCAAGAACTTTCTCATCTGAATACTAAACTATTTGATTGACTCTGATCTAAATAGGGAGAAACGATCATCATAACAAAATAAGGGAAATCGAGCTCGCAGGGAAATCTATAGGTGTTTTTCTTTTCCATGAGCTATTCGAGAGTGGAGTAACACAGAATTATTGTGAAGACGGTTCGATGAACCCTGTTCCAGGCACTTAAATGTAATTCGCAGAGTATCCACGTAAATGGAGATGAAGGTCAATGTATGATACCAGTAGTAATAAATTGCAATTGTTCATAAAATTGCTTCATGGGGGGCACCTAAAAGATAATGAATACAGAACTGATTGATGAAATAAATATGCAAATGGAGTCATCTCTTGGCGGACGCCAAAATGTAATAAATTGAAATATGTGAAAATTAATATGCAAATCACCCACATGGTGGGCCAAAATGTAGTGAAACGGATTCAGTGGACTCAATTGGAAAAGAGTCGTTGTGAAATCAAATTGATTGTAGGATTAAAATATGGTAAAGTTTACTTTTGTTATTAGATCAACAGTATAAATACTGTGAGGGTCGATTTGACTGGGCATGGACACGACTCAGTGATTGGAAAAGTAGATGGTGTTACAGACGGACGAACTATCATTTCACCACTCGAGTGAGCCAGTTTTTTATGCAGTGAGTGTAATGTTTGCGCCTCATGTCGATCACTCCTCATTATGGGTGTGGCTGTGTGTTAACAGGTGGCTTCTTTCGTCTTCGGTGTACCGCGACTACGAGACGACGTCCTGTGGAGCAAACTTCTTCCTTCGAACGCCATGGCTGACCGTCTGAATATATAAATTTTTCCGACGTTTCGGAGAGTTATCGTTATATTCATTGGAAAATCTTATATATTGACAATGCGGTGAACTGCCCAGAAAAAAATTTATTGACCGTGACAACGGCCTCGGAAGCCAACGCTTGCACCATTTTAAAATTTTTAGAGGTAAATTAAGATAAAGATTAACATGCCAGTTTTATATGATATATCTGTATAAATTTTTACACAAGCCTTTGCAACGTGCGAACTTTTGCAAGTATTTTGTACTTTCAACGTTGCAGCACAATCATCAATCGTGATTATCTAATATATATATATAAAACTATCAACCTTGACTGTGGTAGTGAAACCAACCTTTATACCTGGGTTTCAGCCTAAATAATTGAGCTTTCTTCAGAAGATATACCTGAATCTATAATTTGTCTAGGAGAGCATGGTCTAGCAACAAAACTAAAACAGCCAGAATAGCCGCAGTCACATTTTAAAAATGCGGTACATAGGTACTAAGTGAACGTTTCACATGAGCTCCCGAGGACCACCGCACGGGGTCCAAGGAGACGGGACGCACTCCAAAGCTAAAGTTAAGTCTTGGTGTTGACTTAGCACTTTTGTAGTGCATTTTTAAAATGTGACTACACCTATTGAGGCTGTTTAGTTTTATTTGTAGACCATACCCTCTTAGACAAATTATAGATTCAGGTATGTCTTCTGAAGAAGGCTCAATTATTTGGGCTGAAGCGTAGGTAAAGTATGGTTTCATTACCGCAATTGAGGCTGATAGTTTACATTATAATGCAACTTTGTTAGAACATTTTTCTGAATATCTGTGCAAATGACTGAAATCTTTGGGCTACTACTCTTCTTGCACGCATTTGACTGGAAGGGTACTTGAAAGAATGAGTCCTGTAATGTTAAGTGGAGCGGAGAGACACGATTTGTGCAGATGTAACGAACAGAAATTTTTATCTTACGTGAGCAAATAAAATAACATTAATCTGGAAATGATATTATCGTTTTGAGCGGACATCTGAGTTACAAATAAAAGAGAGGATAAAACTCAGAAACTGATTTTATTTGGTACTTAGTGCATAACTGAACTACAATGCTGGAACTAGTATATGATTTTCGCATGAGCTATATCTGCCGGCCTTTAGTACACCTGAGAGGAGGCAACGAGTCCCACATCGAGAGAAGAGCTAAATACAATATTAATAGTTTAATCCTGTGTGCACATCTTTCTATTTCGTCTCTGAAAGACCAACATCCGTGTAGGGTAGTGTAGGGTAGCGGTCCTTGTATAAACACTATTCAAAGAGGTGTGTTGCACTTTGCTCTCGGTGTCTGTAGTCTGTGGTGATTGTCTCGTAGAGGAGGTATCAAAGCAAGAGTTGGAGGCTAAGATAAGAGGAGGATGTTAATCGTGGGACTGCAAGGAATGTGCATTCGATGTGGATCGGAAAATATGTGTCAGAGATGACAGACATCGATATGAACACAAGGATGTGAAGAAATGTCCAGTGAGACGTTGGTATGCCTCCGAAAGACAAACTCTGTCCCATCCTGTTCTAATCCTCTCTCGCTGCACTGATTTCTCACTAACTCCATTACTGCTGACTCACATACTCCTTCACACTTGCCGCACTGAGTCATTGCTTGCTGTCTTATTGACTCTCTGATCCCTCTGACTCTCCACTTGCCGAATACCCTCTGATTGATCCCACTGACTCCTCATTGACTGAGCGACTCCTCTCTGATCTTCAATCGATAGATTCCCGTTGCTCCTATTTGACAGTATTTGCTTCAGATCCCTCCAAATCTGGCCTGCAGTACATTGAGTTTCATATATCATATGTGACTGCGCGAGCTATCTACCCAGCGAAATGATCACCGATAGACATTACTTCGTCCTCAGACCTCCAGTCTTATTGTTCCCCTTGGCTCTTGTACATATTGTAAAGTACCCGCCTATACTTTAAGCGTTTACTGAATATATTGAAGGAAAATAAACTACTTATTCAAATTATAAATCAACGCGAATGTCTCAATATTTTAAATTTCACCGCAATACCTGCCTGCATTGTTTTGTTATTATTTATTTCGGCTTAAAAACTGAGTTTACGACAGGTGTGAGCTGGCACCCTATGAGGGAAACCGTACCCAAACACTGAGACCAGCCACATCTGTGGGCCGCTAAATTACGCTGAGTGTAACAAATACTAATATTTTCGTGGCATAGCTTGTGGGGGCTCGAGTCAAACTATTCAAACTTCAATGTGCAGTGTCCAGTACCGTCGTAAACTACACAATCTCATAACGGAACTCACGAAGCAGAAAAATACGAAATCTCACTCTGCAAGAAATACGTTTCACCGATTCAGAAACGATACACTTTAGTAACTGCAGAATCTTCTAATGTAGATCAAACAGGATAATTAGCAAACGAGCAGGTCTTCATTGTAGACAAAAGTTTTGGATTCAGTAAAAGATATGAATCCCATCAAAAACCGATTTACGACTTAAGAATCAAATTCCCAAAGAAAACCTGCACCTTCATTTAAAGTACATGCACCAAGAAATGGTGAGAATAAAAATGATTTTGAAAAAACAGAAAAATTCTGGGAAGGACTTGAAACAGAGATTGCCAAAATTCCAAAATATGATGCGAAAATTCTACTCGGTGATTTTAATGTCTAAATTGGCAGGAAATGAAAATACAAGAGGGCAGTGGGAGACTATCCTGCTCAGAAGTTCACTAACAGGAGTGAAAGACCACTCGAGTCATGCCAACTAAACAGTCTAAAAATTAGGTCAACCTCACTTCGTAAAAGCTCAAAAACCAAAAACATGGCGATCACCCATCCATAATTTAGAAAAATTTCAGACTGCTGATGTGGTTAAACGCACGACTCCCAAAGAGAAATTCATGGCGTGTAAGTATGCAGAAGTGCAAACTTCGGTTAGGATCGTTATTTAAACTGAATCAAAATAGGTTACCCCAATTCATCTCGGAATTTCGAAAATCTTGCACCATTTTACACTGTCGGACGCTTTTTCCAGGTCTACAGATCCTAAGAACGTCACGTGATTTTTGTTTTGTTTTGAGACTAGCTTCCATAACCAACCGCTATGTCAGAACTGCATCACTGATACCTTTACCTCTCCTAAGGCCACACTGATCGTGATGTGACAGATTCTCAATCTTCTTTTCCATTCTTCTATATAGTATTCTTGCCAACAACTTGGGTGCATGTGCTGTTAAGCTGATTGTTCAATAATTCTCGTACAACCTTCAGAATTGTGTTGATAACCTTACTCCGATAGTCTGATGATATATCACCAGTCTCATACATTCTACACCAACATGAAAAGTGGTTTTGTTGCCATTGGTCCCAATCATTTCAGAAATTACGAAGTAAGATTATCTATCCCTTGTGCCTTATTTAATCTATAGTCTTCGAAGTACAGCAGTTGGCATAGCTGTAGTTTATCGTCAAACCTCGTGTTCTTCCGAAGCTGGCAATAAGACATTTCATAATAAAAGCTGGAAATTTTTCACTTAGAACTTGAGTTAATTCGTCTTATTTTATACTGTTTTCAATTGATGATATTTTCAATAATCTTTTTTTAGTACCACTTTAATATGAACAATGTCTATACAATTTATAATATATTGTTACATAATTTATAAATATATTCATGTAACATATGATATTGTATGTCACCATCAGTACTTAATGTGTACGTCCTGTTTAATGTTTAAAGGCTACAGGTCTAATATTAATGGCATTAAGCAGAACTGAACTGTAATGTACGCTCGATTTTAGGCTCTCGCCCACATATTGTGGAATTCCGTGGTACGTACGCTGCCACACACGGTCCTGGTGTGTCGAGTGTGTGTAATGAATTTCCCAAGATTGCAGACAGTTACAGCCAGAGGCTGGTTCTCTTTATTGGACACGTTTGTCGTAATGAATTTAGGGCAAGCAATATGTGCACGTACGAAGCGCAAAACGCGTTCCCTCGCTAACTGTAATCATGATCACACAAGTGACTTGTTGTCTTACACATTACATATTTAAAAAAAATTACCCCTTTCTACGAGGGCGTGCTGAAAGTCATTGCGTCCGAACATTTTGTGAAACTGCTTAAAGATTTATAAAAATAAAACAACTTTTTTTAAGATTCTTTATTCTTCATGCCTACATACACAACTGTGCATTAAAATTGCTACACCACGAACATGACGTGCTACAGACGAGAAATTTAACCGACAGGAAGGAGATGCTGTCATATGCAAATGATTAGCTTTTCAGAGCTTTCACACAAGGTTGGCGCCCGTGGCGACACCTACAACGTGCTGACATGAGGAAAGTTTCCAACTGATTTCTCATACACAAACAGCAGATGACCGGCGTTGCCTGGCTAAACATTGTTGTGATGACTTGTGTAAGGAGCAGAAATGCGTACTATCACGTTTCCGACTTGGATGAAGGTCGGATTGTAGCCTATCGCGATTGCGGTTTATCGTATCGCGGCATTGCTGCTCGCGTTTGTCGAGATCCAATGACTATTAGCAGAATATGGTATTAGTGGATTCAGGAGGGTAATACGGAACGCCGTGCTGGATCCCAACTGCCTCGTATCACTAGCAGTCGTGATGCCAGGCATCTTATCCGCATGACTTTAACGGATCGTGCAGCCACGTCTCGATCCCTGAGTCAACAGATGGGGACGTTTGGAAGACAACAACCTTATGCACGAACAGATCGACGACGTATGCAGCAGCATGAACTATCAGCTCGGAGACCATGGCTGCAGTTACACTTGACGCTGCATCACAGAGAGGAGCGCCTGCAATGGTGTACTCAAAGACGAACCTGGGTGCACGAATTACAAAATGACTTTTTTTTGGATGAACCCATGTTCTGTTTACAGCATCATGATGGTCGTATCCGTGTTTACGACATCGCGGTGAACGGACATTGGAAGCGTGTATTCGTCATCGCCATACTGGCGTATCATCCGGCGTGATGGTATCGGGTGCCATTGGTTACACTTCTCGGTCACCTCTTGTTCGCACTGACGGCACTTTAACAGTGTACGTTACGTTTCAGATGTGTTACGACCCGGGGCTCGACCCTTTATTCGATCCCTGCGAAACCCTACGTTTCAGCAGGATATTGCACGACCGCATGTTGCAGGTCCTGTACGGGCCTTTCTGGATACCGATACTGTTCGACTGCTGTCCTGGCCAGCACATTCTCCAGATCTCTCACCAATTAAAAAACGTCTGGTCAATGGTGGCCGAGCAACTGGCTCGTCGCAATATGTCAGTCACTACAGATGATGAACTGTGGTATCGTGTTGAAGCTGCATGGGCAGCTGTACCTGTACACGCCATCCAAGCTCTGTTCGTCTCAATGCCCAGGAGTATCAAGGCCGCTATTACGGCCGGAGGTGGTTGTTCTGGGTACTGATTTCTCAGGATCTATGCACCCAAACTGCGTGAAAATGTAATCACATGACAGTTCTTGTATAACATATTTGTCCAATGAATACCCGTTTATCACCTGCATTTCTTCTTGGTCTAGAAATTTTAATGGCCAGTAGTGTATTTATTTCTCAACATAGACACCCTGGTGGTGAAAACATTTCTCCCAAAAAGAGAGTAGTTTGTTGATGTCGTCACTGTAGAATGTTTGATGAGGGAGTCACAACCTCAACTTGGCTGGCACCGCTGCAACGCTATCAGAGTGGAGTCCTCTAATGTGTTCCCTAACTTCTGGAAACAGATTAAAATCCGATAGGGCCAGGTGAGGACAGTATGGAGGATGAGCGAGGGCAGTGAGCACAAGTTGTCAGACTGCTGCAGACGACGCAGCGCTCGTGTGTAATGTGTCACTGTTATGCTGAAGGCGAGACTACTCCAAGTGTGGAAGAAATCTGCGAATTCGAAACTAAATTATGGCACGCTGTTTCTGAAGCACCGACATAACTACATCACATACCACTATGCTACAGGCTACAATTCGGAGTCCTCTAGCAGCAGATGACTGCCAATAGATAGACATGAGGAACAAAGGTGTTCAACGTTAATAAAGTTCGCTTTACTTAAGAAGTTTTAAGGTTTTTTACATAATAAATTCGGAGGCGTTGCTTTCCACCACGACCTTGTTCTATCAGGGGAAGTTGCAGCAGAAAATGGCGCCTGTCACTTTTTACAAAACATCTTACCCCAGACGTACATAAACATACAAGTGTCAGTAAAACAGAAACAATGCAGATGGAAAATGTAAGTAAAGTGTCTATTATTTCAAAATTAACTGCCGTAACTGTTAAAACATTTATACCAGTCTGAAATGTGACAGTCAATGACTTGATGAAAAATGTTTGCTGTTGTCTTCGAGCTACCCAGGCGTACACCGATTCAGTCGAGGCAGACCGACAACCTGGAATGTGCTCATGCATAGGGAGGGATGGAGATAGAGAACGGACGTATAAGGACTTCCCACGGCACTGCAGAAGCGTACTCGAAACAATCTTGGCAACATTTGGGTGGGTGCTGGTTGCAAGGTTCTTCCGTCTTTGTTGCTGAAACACCACTAGGAAGCACTTACATATCCTCCATACAGTCTCCGATCTTTCCCGATGCGATTTATATAATTTTAGAGTCCTAAAGGACCGTAGTGGATACACCGGTTCTCGGGAGATCACCGAAGTTAAGCGCTGGCGGGCGTGGTCGGCACTTGTATGGGTGACCACCCAGGCCGCCACGCGCTGTCGCCATTTTCCGCGGTGCGCTCAGCCTCGTGATGCCAATTGAGGAGCTACTCGACCGAATAGTAGCGGCTTCGGTCAAGAATACCATCGTAACTACCGGGAGAGCGGTGTGCTGACCCCACGCCCCTCCTAACCGCATCCTCCGCTGAGTACGACACGGCGGTCGGACGGTCCCTGTAGGCCACTCGTGGCCTGAAGACGGAGTGCTTGAAATGAAGACATTCGTTGCCGTCGATTTGCTTTCGACCAAGGGCTGCACACGTGGGTACAGTCAGGATTCTGTAGACAACCGCAAACATTTTCCCTTGAAAGTATTGACTGTATCGTCTCACAGTGGGACAAATGTATAAACGGTTATAGGGCTACTTTTGAAACAACGGTTTACATTTTCTATCCATCTGAGCCACCGAGGACACAGAGGACAATGCGACTGCAGGGATTTAGCTCAGCCACGCCTCCCGTGAGACCCACCTTCCCAACCTATTGTCCCGCACTATATTCATAATGCCCCTGTCCATTATGCTCATTACTTGCGGCTCGTTACCAATTCCCGTAAGAATTCAGGCACTGTTTGCGCACCCGCACAGAAGAAAATGGTCAAATTGCCGTTGAGCCTTAACTGCACACACACGCACACACACACACACACACACACACACACACACACATATATATATATATATATATATATATATATGGTATCCCTTCTTCCGGACATTTCATTTATTATTCTTCTGGGGCATGTATTGAAAACTACGTTACTTCTTGAACATACTCCTTCTAGTACTGCTTACTCAATTGGTCTGTTTCATTTTCAAACTTTTAGATATTTGAACAACTCTAGATCATGTTGTTTTGTCATTTTAGAATTCATTGAAGAATATGTCTTTTACTCTCCGTGTGATGTTTTCATTGTCATAACCCCTTTACCTCAGTTCATAGCTTTACTACAATTATGTCTCTTACGTGCTGATACTAACCCAATTAAGACAATTGATTAATTTTATCACATCTTATGAAATTACTTCCTGGTAACGTCACTAATGTCCTATTCTAATGCTATGCCACTAATATCGTTCATATGTAGAAAAGACATACAACTTCTGTTCCTGTACTTTGATATTATCTTAATGCCATCCTCTTTCTTAGGTGTCAGATAAAACTGTAATGAAGCTTCTTGACGGCACTTAGTGGTGCAAATGATATTTCCCGAATGTATATACGCTACGACTGAATCTTTTGCCAAGGACGCTAATCAACCACCCACAGTGCAAGCAACCTAAAGTCATCTTTATAATTAATGTAAATTTGCACTCCCCCTCTATCACTTTTGTGTTATTTATATGCCGTATTAACGTCACCACTGCCTATTTTCATTGTACTGTGCCATGGTTTACGTTATTGTTTACACCATAACTAAGTCAATAATCCATTTTCAGTTTTATGCTGTCTTCTTTAATTACTTATTTGCTTTTAACGACTAAAAAGGGTGCCAATATCACATTCCAAATGATATGTACTACGTAAAATTTTTGTAACAGACCATTTCTTCCTGGGACATATTAGCGTCCACACTGGTTACCATGGCACTCTGTCGAGTCATCATGAGACTCCAAACGTTTCACTTAAATCCTCATAGATAACAAGTTGTGTTTACACGTATGCCACCACTGAGGTACTAAGGGAGTTTGTGTATAATTGTTACTAATACTCACACTGTACGCTCATAGTACACACAGCTCTGTCTCCTCCACATAATGATTATCAGTACATTCTTTTATTTTAGTCTTTTATGATTTTAGATTTCAATAATGTTACAATATTCGAGCAATTATTATGCGCTAGTTAGCAGCATTCTTTACGCTCTTCGTAATTCATGATATATCTGTTACCCATTTCCAATGTTACGTTAATTTTTGTAACATTCATTAATTATTTACATGGTCTGTAAGGTGCACTTATGATCTGTGTCGACGTTTTAGTAGCTGGCAACTGCTTCTGTTTCTTTGACTGGTGGTCACAACACTTTAGAGATTACACAGTATCCTTGCTACAGCTGGCGTCCTACCTGAGCTGTCTTTACTCTGCATACGCTTCGTGCAAGTCCCTATAGACGGTGCACTGTCATTCGTACTGTGAATATTGTTTCGAGTGTATCTACTACATCTCTTATATGTACTGTAAGTGCTAATATTATGACATATATTTTTCTCCAGATCAAACTTTTAACAGCTAGCTATTACTTCTTCATCTTCGACCTGTAACCGGAACATATAGATGCTTATACCGTTACCTTGGTAACTGGTGCCGTTCCTTCTGAGCCATCTTTGCTTTACATAATTAAATTTGGCGCAAGCCCCGATAGAGGGCGCCTTGATCTAAATCTAGTTTCAGTTGTATATTTCGTTATTATTTATCTGTTACTTGAGCTGTTATTGTATTACCTTACGATAAATATTTATTTTTGTACGTCTGTAATCGAGTTCCACATACAGTACCTTACATTTGCATTCGTACTGATTTATATTTCACGACTATTGGCTATCAATCACACAATGTTGGAAACGGCGAATGGAGCTCTCGCTATTTATACGTCCACGACATGCAGGAGCTGACCTTTATGCCTCCCTAGAGCGGTTCCTGCTACGTGCCGCCACCCCAATTATTTCATTTATATCTCTTACGGTTAAGTTGTTATATTATTGTGTATGTTTTTACGTCTCCTCTAAATAATAATGTCACTCCTTTCAGAGGGAAATTGGCTTGAAGATTATCTCACGCAAACCAGAACCAGTCACACCTTAAAATAAAAATTAAAATAATTTTATGATGTCGGTCCTGCCTCGTAATTAATTTTCTTAATATAACAAGTGAACATATCGTAATTTCTCAGTCCATCTAAATAATGAGTCTTACAGTATGACTAGATTCTATCTCCCTAGATCATCTTGAGATTTATTTAGGTGCGTCAAAATAACCGTTATGTTATTATCAGAATGTACTACCAGATTTGTAACACGATTTTGCCTGATTTGCCTCCTGTACAATTCACGGTTATGTCAAGATTTGGATCTTTTATGGAGAGGGAGTATTTCAGAATCTTGAATCGAATCAATAGAATGTGACGGCGATTTTAACCGATTTCCAGTAGAAGATTTTACCAAGGTACTGAAGAACACTTGCGATCGGTGCCACGTATGTGTGGCAAACCAAAACAGAGGTATGTTGAAAATAAATGCATCTGGTGGAGTGACCACGCCAGGACAGACATAGACTTTCTTGTCAATATGGAGGTACCTGCTCGACAGGACAGAAGAAAGAGGAAACTACTGTGACTCGAGAAAACCCTCCACAACACAACTTGACGTGGGTTACGGAGTAGAGATGTGGCTGTAGATACTGCACGACGTGCTGAGTGCCTACAGCGAATTTCGCAGGGTTGCAAGCGGCGACAGCTGACAGCCTGTTGTTGGATGTCTCAGTCGTACTTAATGTAGAGCAGGGCGGTATTTACACTCCTGGAAATTGAAATAAGAACACCGTGAATTCATTGTCCCAGGAAGGGGAAACTTTATTGACACATTCCTGGGGTCAGATACATCACATGATCACACTGACAGAACCACAGGCACATAGACACAGGCAACAGAGCATGCACAATGTCGGCACTAGTACAGTGTATATCCACCTTTCGCAGCAATGCAGGCTGCTATTCTCCCATGGAGACGATCGTAGAGATGCTGGATGTAGTCCTGTGGAACGGACTGCCATGCCATTTCCACCTGGCACCTCAGTTGGACCAGCGTTCGTGCTGGACGTGCAGACTGCGTGAGACGACGCTTCATCCAGTCCCAAACATGCTCAATGGGGGACAGATCCGGAGATCTTGCTGGCCAGGGTAGTTGACTTACACCTTCTAGAGCACGTTGGATGGCACGGGATACATGCGGACGTGCATTGTCCTGTTGGAACAGCAAGTTCCCTTGCCGGTCTAGGAATGGTAGAACGATGGGTTCGATGACGGTTTGGATGTACCGTGCACTATTCAGTGTCCCCTCGACGATCACCAGTGGTGTACGGCCAGTGTAGGAGATCGCTCCCCACACCATGATGCCGGGTGTTGGCCCTGTGTGCCTCGGTCGTATGCAGGCCTGATTGTGGCGCTCACCTGCACGGCGCCAAACACGCATACGACCATCATTGGCACCAAGGCAGAAGCGACTCTCATCGCTGAAGACGACACGTCTCCAATCGTCCCTCCATTCACGCCTGTCGCGAATGGTCTTCGCCGATACCCCAGGAGCAACGATGTCCCTAATTTGCTGGGAAGTGGCGGTGCGGTCCCCTACGGCACTGCGTAGGATCCTACGGTCTTGGCGTGCATCCGTGCGTCGCTGCGGTCCGGTCCCAGGTCGACGGGCACGTGAACCTTCCGCCGACCACTGGCGACAACATCGATGTACTGTGGAGACCTCACGCCCCACGTATTGAGCAATTCGGCGGTACGTCAACCCAGCCTCCCGCATGCCCACTATACGCCCTCGCTCAAAGTCCGTCAGCTGCACATACGGTTCACGTCCACGTTGTCGCGGCATGCTACCAGTGTTATAGACTGTGATGGAGCACCGTATGCCATGGCAAACTGGCTGACACTGACGGTGGCGGTGCACAAATGCTGCGCAGCTAGCACCTTTCGACGGCCAACACCGCGGTTCCTGGTGTGTCCGCTGTGCCGTGTGTGTGATCATTGCTTGTACAGCCCTCTCGCAGTGTCCGGAGCAAGTATGGTGGGTCTGACACACCGGTGTCAATGTGTTCTTTTTTCCATTTCCAGGAGTGTACATGTACTGACAGTAGTGGATTTAAACTCGTCAGGACTAGGAACTCCTTCCACTGTTACGAGTAAGCGTATTGAAATAAGGTGAGTTATTGATGTTTCTGGTCACATTAGTGAGCTAAGCGGTGCCATGGTGATGACATAGAGGACGTAGTTAACTTCTGTTTTAGCCCGTGAAGATTAACTTTGTTGAAATCTGTTTACCTATGGGCTTTCTTAAGAAGCTTGTGTGTGAGTGTGTTTGTGTATGTCCATGTTTATTTGGACCGTAAAACATGTTTCAGGATTCCACTTTTAGCAAAACAGAATTAACTGTTCTAATTCTTGTGAAGGAAACGAGTGAATAACTGTTATCGCAATGTATACAATTATATTTTGTTTCTTCTAGGCGTAATACCTACAGTGTTTTCCTGTCATCGTAAACAACTTTTCTTTAATTTACATAATGCTATTAGGAAGACCGCGACTTTGTGTGTTTGTACAATAATTTATTGTCTCAAGACGGTTCCTATGATGGGACGATATGATGTATATTCATGGAAATACGTTGTATGCCTTCATGATGTTCGCATCTATACGAAGCATTTTTGTTGATCAAGCAGATCTGATGATGCCAAGTACCATACTTGCCAAAAAAGACAATTTCAATATTTTTATGTATCCAAGCGGTCCTGACGTACGAAGTTGTTATGCATTGATAAATTATCTTGTGCACGAGACTAATAATTTCTGAAGATGGCGAATGTATGGTCTAACAGGCTCACGATGCAAGGGATACGCTCTGCTCGTGTCTAGAATAAACGAAACTTAATAATACTTGTCCATATTGTTTCACAATACTAAAGATGTTGTTTTCTCAAAAATGTCTCAAAAATCGATGATTGTTCCCTTCTTCAGTGGTTCCCCTGACATTCATTTTACGCATGTGACATTCTGGTTCCGATATCATAATTTTCTTATAAGATTGTAACCACGAAGACGCACGATATTTTAAAATTTTGTGATGTCTGTCGGGGAAAGGACATATTTCAAGAAAGGTGGTGATCATTACATGTTTTCTAGGAGATAAGCATAATATAAGTTGCAAGAACAGGAAGAATGTGGTATATTTCCTGTTTCATGGAAATTAATGTGGATGAATTTGTCTGATGATATAATATTTCATTATTACCTACTGAGGCGGTATGTTCATTACATTAAATCTATCGATCCGCTGCATCATTTTCTCTTAAAAGCATTTTTCACCCTTCATCTTTTATATTTACTTCCGTAGTCTCTTCTCACATACATTGTGTGGCATAAGGTGCTTGTCATTCAGTTGTAGAATTTTATTGTTGTCCCTCAAGCGAACGGTAAGCGGGATGGACGTCTAAAGGTAAATAACCTCCATATGAGTTCTAATTCCGAAGCGTTTCCCTGTTCTGGTCGTTCCGCGAGGTACACAAGTATTGTGACCATCTGCTTAGTAGCATGTTGCTCCACTTTTGAAACGAAATACGGCAGCGCTGCTGAGTGGCATGGATTGGACAAATCGTTGGTATATTTTCTAAAGTAGGTGATACCAGATATCTACGCATGAGTCTATCCACTCCCGTAACTTGAGTGTGGGCAGATGTTTGCTGTCGGGTCATAACAAGTGAATTAGGTGGCCAAAATATCAACGTGGGTTCAATGTCAAGTTACTTATAGCAATGGGATGATATTCTTGCCATGTGAAAGGGACTGTTGTGCTGCTGGAAAATGTAATCGCCGTAGATAAATATATCGATCGTGAAAGGAGTTGGGTGATCCGTAATGTGTTGACACGTTTTTTGAATGATAACATTTTCACTTTGGACTGCACAGTTTGTTATAATTTTCACAACTGTAGTTTCTAAATTATAACATACACAGTTGCCGCTGAAAAAAAATTGTGTGGCTGAAAAACCAAGACAAATACTATGTTACTGCGTCACTGTTCACGTAGTCCAGATGTGTCGCTCACACCGATACAAGGAAAATAGTAATCAAAGTTAAAATAGTTTATTGACCAAGAAAGGAAAGATCTGCTTCTGTGAAAATAACAAAATCAAAATTACAGAGTCTCACAGGTATGAAGAACTGACAGTATGGTGATCCCAGTGATTAATTATACACAAATGAATAGAATATAAGTACACACCATCTAACATCGTTATATGATTTGGCAAGGACGTGAATAATAACCATAGAAATATTCTGCAAAACTTGTGCTGTCGTATCGTTATATGAATTGACAAGGACGTGAATAATAATAAAAATGTCCAGCTAAACATGTGCTGTCGTATACAAGAAGTAGACCTAAGCAGCATGAATTTGATTATGTTGCCCGATTTATGCCACGTACTAGATCAAAAGAGCGCATTATTTACATCAATGTTTCATCGGCTTGCTAGGTCATGCTGCATTAAACATGTGACTGAGAGAAACTGACTTGACTGCCTAGTAGCTACTATGAGGCGCCAGTCAGAAGGATTCGAAGAAAAATTTTTAATAATGCAAAAAAGAAAGTAGTGGTTAACAAGGAATTGCATAACTATATTTCGTTGTATTAATATGGATTCATCTCAGATAGGATAGAAGATGTCTTCCGCAAATACAATATTACATTTGAATTTCGGACGATTAAATTCTTTAGTGAAGGTATCGAAAAGACTTTCAGTGGTTCATGTAAAAAATATTACATCGGGAAATATAGAAGCGAGTTTCAAATCTGATTTCGTGAACCTGGATGCACAAGTAGTATAAATGCGTTCGGATATCATTTCAAGAAGAATAAGCATCACCTTAAAAAGATTGAAAGTGACATGTACATTTTGCATTTTGGTGATAAAGGTACAATATCGGACGTTTTAGAAACGACTGAAATATATGAGAGTAATCAGGTAGGCACAAAACTCAAAAGAGATGAGCACAATTCAAGCAGTCGTAGACGATTCTTTGAAATTTTTCAATAATAAAAATGTCCAGCTAAACATGTGCTGTCGTATACAAGAAGTAGACCTAAGCAGCATGAATTTGATTATGTTGCCCGATTTATGCCACGTACTAGATAAAAAGAGCGCATTATTTACATCAATGTTTGTTTGAAAATTTTCAATAATTGTGCCTAGAAAGAGACAGTAAGAGTCCTCACCTGAATATCTGGATATTCTTTCCATTAACTCTCGTTATTTTTTATGGAATTCTTAATGGTAATATACAATTTTGTTAGCGAACTGTTTTTCTTAAGTTGTACTTAAAACGTAAAGATGTTTTGTTTCAATATGTTGCTTTCATGAAGCCTTCGCTAGCCCGTTGTGTTTTACTGTTGACTTTCTTACACAATTATTTTCGAAAAATGAAATAATTATTTTAATTAATTTTATTTTTTTGAAAAATAATTATCTGAGTTTACTTTTTATCGGACGTGTTGCCCTCTACAGAATTTATTAAAAAATCGTACCGCATACGGTTGTATTATGACGTAGTTGTAGAAGGAATTTCTTGTTCTATTATCATGCTTTTACAGTTGACTTTCTCGCAAACTTCTGCTGGTTGACCTTTTATTATTTCATAGTTACGCTTTGATTTTACACGTCATCAAAAGTGCTGCCCCTTACGTTAAGGCTCCGTTAGCTGTGCCCTGACACTCTAACTGTAATCAGCTAATGATTAGGTCTACATCTTGTATACGACAGCACATAATTTGCTTGAAATTTCTATGGACATCATTCAACGTGCCTGTCAATGCCTTTAATCATCTGAAAAATTGTGTACACTTAATATCATTTGAGATCTATATAACCTTAATTTCTTGGTGAAACTGTATTGTATCATTATTTGATGTGGAGCATCTTCAACGCTCTTGTGTTCACTAAATTAACTCGTGAGAAGGTGCATATTCTGTATGTGAATCTTCTTTATCTTCTCTGTCATTCCTAAATGGCAGTGATTTCAGCCTATCGACGAGTCACAGTAGATAAGACATTCTTCCGTTTAACGAATTACGTATCCCAAGGAATTCTGCTACGATGCCGAATCTGTAGTTTGTTCTTATGTGGTTAAACTGTAAATGTCGAATAGCACTGATAGCTGTGATAGCTCCGGGTGAGGGCTCAGAGACCCATCGGAAACGGTGCTTGACTTTCGTGCACATGAGTCCATTTTTCTATAGACACGTGGGGTTTGTGTTGTATGCGCATTTACACATACGTCCCATTACCGTCCTATTCGGATGATTTCTTCATAAAGCGTTGTCCCCCCTCCCCCCTTCCTATGATAGAATGCTCGAAAGCTCTACAGACTTTTCTTTCTTTCTCTTTTTTTTATCGTAGAGTATATAAAGATAGAATGGTTAACATCCTGAGCTCCCCAAGTCTCTTCTTGGACTGTCTTGTTGCATACGGGGGCGTGTATAGTATATAGTGTAATCTTTGCGTTCCTGGGTGACATATGAGAGAAGAGAGGGGGTGAAATCGGGTGCCGGCATATAGCCTATTCCTGTCGAATAGCACCGATGCAGCAGGCGAGTTTAACGTCCTTATCCGACGGACGAGTCACCATCAACACCGTAACCATCCCTCACGTCGTAAGACACTGCGAAGAATTTTGGAATTTAACCTGGAGCACTGGCGCAAGGGTTGGTGGCCATGAAATTTACGCTACAACTTGTCGTCTCCTTGCCGCCAAAATACTGTCGGTGAAAATTTTATCCACCCCATGATTCTCACCGGTTCATCTCCGAGTGCAACCGCACAGGCGTACGTTATTGACCTAAGCTGTGGAGGTGGTTCTTCTGTGTGGTGATTCAAACTTAGACAAGCATGGACTATTGTTCGGTATTTTACTGTTGTTGAGCAACAGCGTCATCGAAGAGATAGAACAAGATGTGTTACATTTAAGCCAAATACAGGGTGTTTCAAAAATTACCGGTATATTTGAAACGGCAATAAAAACTAAACGAGCAGCGATAGAAATACACCGTTTGTTGCAATATGCTTGGGACAACAGTACATTTTCTGGCGGACAAACTTTCGAAATTACAGTAGTTCCAATTTTCAACAACAGATGGCGCTGCAAGTGATGTGAAAGATATAGAAGACAACGCAGTCTGTGGGTGCGCCATTCTGTACGTCGTCTTTCTGCTGTAATAGTGTGCTGTTCACAACGTGCAAGTGTGCTGTAGACAACATGGTTTATTCCTTAGAACAGAGGATTTTTCTGGTGTTGGAATTCCACCGCCTAGAACACAGTGTTGTTGCAACAAGACGAAGTTTTCAACGGATGTTTAATGTAACCAAAGGACCGAAAAGCGATACAATAAAGGATCTGTTTGAAAAATTTCAACGGACTGGGAACGTGACGGATGAATGTGCTGGAAAGGTAGGGCGACCGCATACAGCAACCACAGAGGGCAACGCGCAGCTAGTGCAGCAGGTGATGCGACAGTGGCCTCGGGTTTCCATTCGCCGTGTTGCAGCTGGGGTCCAAATGACGCTAACGTCCACGTATCGTCTCATGCGCCAGAGTTTACACCTCTATCCATAGAAAATTCAAACGCGGCAACCCGTCAGCGCCGCTACCATTGCTGCACGAGAGACATTCGCTAACGATATACTGCACAGGATTGATGACGGCGATATGCATGTGGGCAGCATTTGGTTTACTGACGTAGCTTATTTTTACCTGGACGGCTTCGTCAATAAACAGAACTGGCGCATTTGGGGAACCGAAAAGCCCCATGTTGCAGTCCCATCGTCCCTGCATCCTCAAAAAGTACTGGTCTGGGCCGTCATTTCTTCCAAAGGAATCATTGGCCCATTTTTCAGATCCGAAACGATTACTGCATCACGCTATCTGGACATTCTTCGTGAATTTGTGGCGGTACAAACTGCCTTAGACGACACTGCGAACACCTCGTGGTTTATGCAAGATGGTGCCCGGCCACATCGCACGGCCGACGTCTTTAATTTCCTGAATGAATATTTCGATGATCGTGTGATTGCTTTGGGCTATCCGAAACATACAGGAGGCGGCGTGGATTGGCCTCCCTATTCGCCAGACATGAACACCTGTGACTTCTTTCTGTGGGGACACTTGAAAGACCAGGTGTACCGCCAGAATCCAGAAACAATTGAACAGCTGAAGCAATACATCTCATCTGCATGTGAAGCCATTCCGCCAGACACGTTGTCAAAGGTTTCGGGTAATTTCATTCAGAGACTACGCCATATTATTGCTACGCATGGTGGATTTGTGGAAAATATCGTACTATAGAGTTTCCCAGACCGCAGCGCCGTCTGTTGTTGAAAATTGTAACTACTGTAATTTCGAAAGTTTGTCTGCCTGAAAATGTACTGTTGTCGCAAGCATATTGCAACAAACGGTGTATTTCTATCGCTGATCGTTTAATTTTTATTGCCGTTTCAAATATACCGGTCATTTTTGAAACACCCTGTACATCACATTTACTTATGATGAGTGTAGACTGTTACATCACTAACTGTCAAACCCTCAGCATTTCACTACAGTGCTCTCATGTATGCAACAGAGTAGTCTAAGAAGAAACTTGAGGACCTTAGGACGTTAATAATTCTGTATTTATACAGTGTGGTCCACTGATCGTGACCGGTCCAAATATCTCACGAAATAAGCGTCAAACGAAAAAACTACAAAGAACTAAACCTGTCTAGCTTGAAGTGGGAAACCAGATGGCGCTATGGTTGGCCTTCTAGATGGCGCTGCCATAGGTGAAATGGGTATCAGATGCGTTTTTTGAATAGGAACCTTAATTTTTTATTAGATAGTCGTGTAATATGTACAGAAATATGAATGTTTTAGTTGGACCACTTTTTTCACTTTGTCATAAATAGTGCTGTATTAGTCACAAACGTATAAGTACGAGGTATCACGTAACATTCTGCCAGTGCGGACGGTATTTGCTTCGTTATACATTACCCGTGTTAAAATGGACCTTTTACCAATTGCGGAAAAGGTCGATATCGTTTGGATGTATGGCTATTCTGATCAAAATAACAAACGGGCGTGTGCTATGTATGCTGCTCGGTTTTCTGGACGACATCATCCAAGTGTCCGGACCGTTCCCCGGATAGTTACATTATTTAAGGAAAGAGGAAGTGTTCAGCCACGTGTGAAACGTCAACCACGACCTGCAACAAATGATGGTGCCCAAGTAGGTGTTTTAACCTGCTGCCGCGGCTAATCCGCACATCATTAGTAGACAAATTACGCGAGAATTGGGAATCTCAAAAACGTCGGTGTTGAGGATGCTACATTAACATCGATTGCACCCGTACCTTATTTCTATGTGCCAGGAATTGCATGGCGACGACTTTGAACGTCGTGTGTAGTTCTGCCACAGGGCGCAAGAGCAATTAGGGGATGATGACAGATTTTTTTGCATAAGCTCTATTTAGCGACGAAGTGTCACTCAGCAACAGCGGTAACGTAAACCGGCATAAGTCTGTAGAGCTTTCGACGTCACCCGTAGGCAGGGGAGCAGGGGGAGGGCACAATTCCTTATGAAGGAGTTATCCGAATGGGACGGTAATCACGTAGACGTGATGTACATGTACAGACAAATAAATAACTAAAATTTCAGAAAAACCGGATGATTCATGCAAAGGAATGAGCTTCACAAATTGAGCGAGTCAATAACGCATTGGTCCGCCTTAGGCTCTTATGCTAGCAGTTATTCGGTTTGGCCAGTAGGTAGAATGGTTGGATGTAATAATGAAGGATATAGTGTAAAATTCAGCCCAACGGGTGCCTTGGATCGTCGAAATCCCGAACTGGTAGTGGGGCACTGCCAGTAATCTCCCTACCCTCTCATTTGTGGAGTGATCCGGTGCCATTGTTGGCCAAGATGAGGTTTGGTAGCCCAGAAGACTAGCAGTAGAAAACCTCTCGGTGTGTGAACTTCCCTTATCTTGCTGAAATGTAATCTCAGGACCGCTCGCCAAGAAGGGCGGAGCGTAGAATAGCGTCGACGTACCGCTGAGCTGTAAGATGGCCGCGGATGACAACCAATGGGGCCCTGCTATGGAAAGAAATGACACCCCAGACCTTTAATCCGGGTTGTCGGGTCGTACGGCTGCCGACAGTCCAGTTGGTACCACACCGCTATCCTGGGCGTCTCCAAATACGTCTGCTCTTGTCATCGGCGATCAGTTCCAAGTGGGGCTAATCACTGAAGACCGTTGTTCTCCAGTCAATGAGATTCCAGGCCGAAGATGTGTCTGGAGACGCTCCAGACGGTGGTGGAACACCAACCCCAGTGTCACTCGCCATACAGCCCGGAAAACAGAAATGATTGTCTGGGAGTGTTGTTTCATTTCAAATCAGGACCAGTTCGGTTCTAATCCTCGGCTCCCTTAGAGCACATAGGTATATCGACGATATTTTACGCTACGGTTTGTTGTCTACCATGGCAAGATTTCGTGTGCATATATTTGAGCATGATAATACCCCCCAGCTCCGTTGTTGTGACCGTAGAAAATTTTAATTTTTTTCTTGCTTTTGTGACCATTATGAGAGTTCAGGTTCATTAGGCAAACAGCCTGCCGACATTAAGAAATAGTCCACCAGGACGTAGGAACATGATAAGCGACGGAGGCTGCCAAGTATAGCTTGTTGATCAAATAACTTAGTGTTTGACTTCCTGCCAGAGGAAGCAGCATGAATCAAACTTGCGCAATGCAAGACGTAAACACCAGGGCGATAACACAGCAAGAGAGAGTGTCAGTCACGTGTGGAAAAGACTTTTGTGGAACCAAATTAAGTTTTCTGCCGCTAGAAACGAAAGTGTCGTGTGGAACCGAAGGCATTCCTGAGCAAACTGACCAATTAGAAACGAGAGTGTTGTGTGGAACCATAGGCATTCTTGTGCAATCCGATCGCTTAGAAATGAAATGGTCGTGTGAAACAAATTAACTCGTGTACACCCAAGTACATGAGAAACGAAATAAAACGCCAGGCAGCGGAATAGCTAGAAGCATAGTTTCAGATGCAGATTCAGAGCCAGTGCCGGCTGTTTGGAGATTGCGCAGTGAGACGCCAGTGGGGCCGAGTAGGCACGTAGCAGCCGATACAGCTGATAAAGACTTCAACTACGAGGAGACGGTGATAGACTCTGGTGGACACCCAGGAACTGCAGGTCAAGTAGGATATTTAGAGTTTCACTGAAATAGTGTTGAACAGAGGTTGTCAGTCTTTGTCTCAATTACTTAGAGAGATTTCAGTGCTAACGAAGAACAAGTGATTGCTTTCTACTTGTTTCTAATATGTACTGGCAAATAGCTTTGAAGTAGCAAGTCCAAATAAATAGACTGAATCTTACTAAGGAGTTTATGGTCCAACACCTCACGTGAATAAGTATATGTGAGAATAAATTAGATAGAAGCTAACCCATCTTTTCTGCCTATTGCAATTCTGTAACCTACTTTCAGGAAACTTATTTGCTTCAAACCAAAGATATTCTCACCCTCTCATCTCCGATATAAAGGTTGACAGCAATTTATAACCAACCTACTGTCGTTAACGTCCCAATTCCGCTACGAAGTTCGTACTTACTTCATTCTGGTATAGTGAGGCTGTGCTGGGACCTGATACTGGAGACTGTTTCTACTGATTGTCTTCGTCCTAGCCAAATCCTACCTTGGGCAGCAGGATCGATAGATTTCTACCCAATGGAGAATGTTTGAAGCATTATGGACTGGGCCTTCCAGCCACTTCGGGATTTCGATGATCTCACATGCCACTTTTATACACTGTCACTCAGAAGGACATCCAGCAATTGTATCAAAATTTGCCAAGCGGAATAACAGCTAGAATAATGGCCAACTGTGCAATACTGATTCACGCAACTTGTGATGCACTGTCTCTTCGATAATTTAAAAAATATTTCTGCTGTTGTATTCATTTGTCTCGCGGTTCATGTACATCACATATACCTACCTTCGTCTCATTCGTATAATTTCTTCGTGGTGCGTCATATTTTTTCTCTTAGAGAAATTTATCGTAATCAATAATGACGAAATAAAACATCCATGAGGTGCTCCCGAAGCTACTTTTACACATGAGGATATCGTTTCTTTAAAAACGTCGTGTTACATCTATCTGCTGTGATATTCCGCACTGTATCTAGCTGAGTAGCCTACATTTTTTAACGAACAGTCGACCAATTTCAAAGGAACGTCAGCACAAAAGAATCGTGTGAAAATCTGCCGCTCATAGCCACCGAGTTTCATCAGCGCTGGCGATTGAAGGCATCTGACGGTGCAGATCCGCTCATCCAGAAAAAGCCGTCCTCTTAGGGCAGCGAGGCAAAATATCGCATTATTACGCGTGACGGAAAAAGTTACAGTCACCCCGGGCGGGAGATTCCCCAGTGGGATTAGCGCCGACGTTAATTGCGCTCTTTTATGGCTCCGTAGAGAAAAGATAACGCCAGACCAGACAACCCTACTGCAGCATTAACTCAGTTCCATGATCAACCCTTCCAGGATGTTCAAGACATCCTGATGTTACTAAAAGATTCACTGATTAAGAAAACAGACGAAATAATTTTAGTCTCTATAACGTGAAATCAGTTTAATAAATCACAGCTGCAAAATACTAACACGAATTCTTTACAGACGAATGGAAAAAATGGTAGAAGTGGACCTCGGGGAAGATCAGTTTGGATTCCGTAGATATATTGGAACACGTGAGGCAATACTGCCCTTACGACTAATCGTAGAAGAAAGATTAAGGAAAGGCAAACCTACGTTTCTAGCATTTGTGGACTTAGAGAAAGCTTTTGACAATGTTGACTGGAATACTCTCTTCCAAATTCTGAAGGTGGCAGGGGTAAAATAAAGGGAGCGAAAGGCTATTTATAATCCGTACAGAAACCAGATGGCAGTTATAAGAGTCAAAGGACATGAAAGGGAAACAGTGGTTGGGAAGGGAGTGAGACAGGGTTGTAGCCTCTCCCCCATGTTATTTAATCTGTATATTGAGCAAGCAGTATAGGAAACAAAAGAAAAATTCGGAGTAGGTATTTAAATCCATGGAGAAGAAATAAAAACTTTGAGGTTCGCCGATGACATTGTAATTCTGTCAGAGACAGCAAAGGACTTTGAAGAGCAGTTGAACGGAATGGATATTGTCTTGAAAGGAGGATATTAGATGAACATCAACAAAAGCAAAACTAGGATAATGGAATGTAGTCGAATTAAGTCGGGTGATGCTGAGGGAATTAGATTAGGAAATGAGACACTTAAAGTAGTAAAGGAGTTTTGCTACTTGGGGAGCAAAATAACTGATGATGGTCGAAGTAGAGAGGATATAAAATGTAGACTGGCAATGGCAAGGAAAGCGTTTCTGAAGAAGAGAAATTTGTTAACATCGAGTATAGATTTAAGTGTCAGGAAGTCGTTTCTGAAAGTATTTGTATGGAGTGTAGCCATGTATGGAAGTGAAACATGGACGATAAATAGTTAGGACAGGAAGAGAATAGAAGCTTTCGAAATGTGGTGCTACAGAAGAATGCTGAAGATTAGATGGGTAGATCACATAACTACTGAGGAGGTATTGAATAGAATTGGGGAGAAGAGTTTGTGGCACAACTTGACGAGAAGAAGGGACCGGTTATTAGGACATGTTCTGAGGTATCAAGTGATCACAAATTTAGCACTGTAGGGCAGCGTGGAGGGTCAAAATCGTAGAGGGAGACCAAGAGATGAATACACTAAGCAGATTCAGAAGCATGTAGGTTGCAGTAGGTACTGGGAGATGAAGAAACTTGCACAGGATAGGGTAGCATGGAGAGCTGCATCAAACCAGTCTCAGGACTGAAGACCACAACAACAACAACAACGTGAAACCAAATTATCAGGTGCAGTATACGCAGAGCAGAATTGTATTTATAAGGACCACTCAAATGAATATGATACATATGGAACAAAAGCAACTCACCTGTTTATTATTGCCAAAATAATTGTCATAGCCGTCAGGACATTTTTCCGACTGTGAGACAAGAGGGTCAATGTGTGTTCATTAAAACAGTTGTAGGATTATTTCCGGAATCATGATTGTATCCATGTGTGCACCTCTCCGTCCGAAGCAAATCAACAGTCACTTATAACTGTCTTCAGAGCTGAAAAAGTGGAAATCCCATAGGGAGAGATAGGGATTTAATGGAAAATGTGTAAGGGCTCCCACAGAAACTTCCGCAGGATAAACCAACCGATCTTGGCAACTTGTTTCCGATGAGGGCGCTAAATGTACTGTCTCACATTGAGATAAATATACTAACAGTTACGGTGATGGCTCTTGAACCAATAAACTGTTTACTTGCTTTACTTCCACCTCTATCGTTTTCGTTCGACCACCCCTTATACCGCTGCTTCAAAAACCAGACAGTTATTATAAGTGTCGTAGGACATGGGCTGGAGATAGAGTCGTAACTTATTCCCACGTTTTGCAGTGTGTACGTAGAGCAATGAGCAAAGGTACCTGAAGAGACATTTGAAGAGGAGAAGGTTCAAAGTCCATGGACCTGTAACAAAAGATTTACGTTTTGCCGATGCCAGAGAAGCAGAGGTCTTGGTAGATCAGTTTACGAAATGAGCAGTGGATTGAAATGCGCATTTACAAAAGTAAAACTAGTGTAATGGAGTGTAATCGAGCAATGAGATTAGCAAAGGAGACGCTAGAGGTAGCAGACGGTTTTTCTTTCTTCTCTATATTGTATCGAACAGGATACATTCGTGGGAAATACTGAATAACCTACGAAGGAAAATAATTTGGGTGAATGTATTATTTATGATAGAAGAGTTGATAGAGATACAATTTCCTTACTAGTACTTAGGTGTATCGATAATAAATGTGGTTGATTATTGCACTGCGTAGTTAATGCATGGAAGACTTCTGCACCACTTTACCATTTCAATTAGTGCAAAGAAAAGTAGTCGCATTTAAGGTCTTGATAATCATCGCTTCCCTGTTACCCTAAATTACGGAGAATTAGAGATCGACTGATATACGATAGTTATTCTTCGCTACATACCATCCCCCCCCCCCCCACCAAAACCATTCACCCACAAAACAGTAGTGAAATTCAGGAAAACCTGCAGATGATCGAAATCGGATGTAGGGATCCACATCAGCAATGTCACTACAGCTGACATATTTGTCTTGAGAGATATAGGAAGTGTGCTGATATTTAAGATAATCCTCCTTAATTGTTCTGTCTCAGTTGCACAGATTTAATTAGAGTACACGATTCGATCACTCAGCATCATCGTCAGATCGGCACATGTAATCTGAATAGAAATGTGCAACTGATATGGGGTAATAAATGAGATTACCATAAATGTAATGCATTGCTCATAAATATGCGAGATGCATTACCTGTTAGATTATAGTATTAGCGATAAATCATTACACACTGGAGCAACCGTAAAACAATTATAATTAGAGCGGAGCGACTTTGTGTATGTGATTGCAAACTGATACAACGGGAAGTAACTTCCTCCAGGCACTTTAGAGTGGTTCGAAGAACATAGAAATAGGAAAACTTGTAATGTCTAGTGAACCTAGATGAGCGCCTCTTATTACGGAGTTTTATTCCTCGAATTTAGCAAAAAACAGTCAATACTTCTAAACAGTATAAATAAATATATCTGAATATGAACGTTTCACTGTATCGCTATGTACCTTAGATTAACGAAACTGAAAAATCGAATGGAGGTTCGGTGACGCAAACTATTGATACGCGGTGTCACTGGTCGGTTGGCTTTCATGTGTGAGGATATGTAGAAACCATTTAAATTTATATGTGATCAATGTACACTTGAATGCGGAAACACAGTGAACAGTGTAGTGTAATTTCATTCCTGGATGATGTAACACAATTGAAACATGAACAACGGACGCATATCAGTGGGTCGCTGGAGAAATAATACGTGTGCGCGAATTAGATTTGATCATTGCGAAACCGTGCATTCATGTAAATAAGCTTTTAAGCACGGTCACTAGAACACACCGTAGGTATCACGCCTAGGTGTGCTGTGAACGCTGACGTCACATGCTGAAACTCTTCGCTCAAGGCAGCGCATTGAAACTAATAGGCACACCGCGAAGCAATGTTTATCTTTTACATAGTTGTTAATACAATCGAAATTCATTTTATGATGTGTTATTGGCATCAAATTATTTATTAGTTAAATAAAGTTAAATAAATTCGCCATTTGAAACTCGAATCTTCGTGCAGAATAAAACTGTGTGCCGGACCGAGACTCGAACTCGGGACCTTTGCCTTTCTTGGGCATGTAGAGCACATGCCCGCGAAAGGCATAGGTCCCGAGTTCGAGTCTCCATTCGGCACACAGTTTTAACCTGCCAGGAAGTTTCATAACAGCGCACACTCAGCCGCAGAGTGAAAATCTCATTCTGGCTCCAAATTCGCCTATTTAAAAAAATAAAAAAAACAACGCTTTTCAAGACACACAACGTAAAGATGAAGTCATTGCAATATCTTCAGCTGATCAATTAATACAACGTCCTTTCAGAACCACTTGTTGACAGTCAGGAAAGGCTCCTCAGTCGCTTAATTAAAATGTTTTCTTATAAATAACTCAGGTTTCCACCAAGAGAGACGATTTTATAAATATGTATACATTCACCCAAATTGTATGTATATGTTTCCACATTTCCTAGTTGTTGACATAAACACGTATTATTGCATTAACAACAATGTTTATCTTCATAGTAATAGCTTTTTCTACCAGCAGTATCTTCATTAGATGGTATTACATTCACCTTTAAACTCCACTACTTCTTTAAGGTGACTTTTTTATAGCGCTCGAATTTTTCTGTCATTATTAGGCTCGTAATTACCCTCTAAAATCACCTCCCGAGGATGGAAGATGTAGAGCTACAACAGCATCAATCTGAAGCTTCTGTTTCAGAGGGAGATACAATAATACCTTTTCTAAATGCCTTTTTCACTAGAATCAGAAAAATGTAGTGCACACACCCGAGCAATAGCAACTGAAAACTAATTGGTACATATTTATCCGTTTTCGCTTCGTTTCATTGTAACTATTAATTATTTAAAACTTTATTTGTAACTTGTTTCGTTGTATGTAGTGGTTAATACAACACGTGATCGCACAGCAAACTATTATTTTGACAGAACAAATTCAAAAACTACTCTCATCACATCTCGACGAACTGATAACTGTAGCGTAACTCTGCACTTATTCTTAAATCACGGATTACGCTATTTTAGAGAGGGAAATCGCTAAGCTGCAAAACTTGCAGCGAAGTGCAGGAGGACCTACGGAGTATGGACGTTTGCTGCACCGATTGGCAGTTGGTCCTCAACGTAAACAAATGTGATATATTGGGAATAAGTAGTATAAACAGGCAAGAAGACACATTACACTGAGATGAGAAAAGTCGTGCGATACATCCTAATATCGTGTTGGGTCTCCTTTTGCCCGGCGCGGTGCAGCAGTTCGACGTGGCATGGACTGAACACGTCACTGCACGTCCACTTCTGAAATACCGAGACGCTGCCTCTACAGCCGCCCGTAACTGTAAAAGTGTTGCCGGTGAAGGATTTTATGCACGAACCGACCTCTGCATTACGTCCCATAAATGCTTGATGGGAGTCATGTCGGGCGAACTGGGTGGCCAAATCATTCAATCGAAATGTCCAGAATGTTCTCCAAACCAATCGGGAACAATTTTGGCCCAGATACAAGGCGCAGTGGCATCCATAAGAATTCCATTGGCGTTGGGAACATTAAGTCCGCGAATGGCTGCAGATGATATCCAAGTAGACGAACATAACCATTTTCAGTCAATGATCACTTACGTTGGACCAAAGGACCCAGTCCATTCCATGTTAATAGAGCCCTCAACATTATGGAGCAACCAACAGCTTGCAGAGTGCCTTGCTTAGAGCTTCAGTTTATGGCTTCGTGGGGTCTGCATCACACTAGAACTCTACCATCTGGCTTTACCGTGAAATCGGGACTCGTATGTCCAGGCGTCGGATTTCTCGTAGTCTACGGTCCAACCGACATAGCCACTAGCCCGGGAGAGTCGCAGCTGGCGATGTCGTACTATTTTCCGGAAAGCTTTTGACACCGTTCCTCACAAGCGACTTCTAATCAAGCTGCGGGCCTATGGGGTATCGTCTCAGTTGTGCGACTGGATTCGTGATTTCCTGTCAGGAAGGTCGCAGATCGTAGTAATAGACGGCAAATCATCGCGTAAAACTGAATTGATATCAGGTGTTCCCCAGGGAAGCGTCCTGCGACCTCTGCTGCTTCTGATCTATATAAATGACCTAGATGACAATCTGAGCAGTTCTCTTAGGTTGTTCGCAGATGATGCTGTAATTTACCGTCTAGTAAGGTCATCCGAGGACCAGTATCAGTTGCAAAGCGATTTAAAAAAGATTGCTGTATGGTATGGCAGGTGGCAGTTGACGCTAAATAACGAAACGTGTGAGGTGATCCACATGAGTTCCAAAAGAAATCCGTTGGAATTCGATTACTCGATAAATAGTACAATTCTGAAGGCTGCCAATTCAACTAAGTACCTGGGTGTTAAAATTACGAACAACTTCAGTTGGAAAGACCACATAGATAATATTGTGGGGAAGGCGAGCCAAATGTAGCGTTTCATTGGCAGGACACTTAGAAGATGCAACAAGTCCACTAAAGAGACAGCTTACACTACACTCGTTCGGCCTCTGTTAGAATATTGCTGCGCGATGTGGGATCCTTACCAGGTGAGACTGACGGAGGACATCGAAAGGGTGCAAAAAAAGGGCAGCTCGTTTTGTATTATCACGTAGTAGGGGAGAGAGTGTGGCAGATATATGATACGCGAAATGGGATGGAAGTCATTACAGCAAAGACGTTTTTCGTCGCGGCGAGATCTATTTACGAAATTTCAGTCACCAACTTTCTCTTCCGAATGCGAAAATATTTTGTTGAGCCCAACCTACATAGGTAGGAATGATCATCAAAATAAAATGAGAGAAATCAGAGCTCGAACAGAAAGGTTTAGGTGTTCGTTTTTCCCGCGCGCTGTTCGGGAGTGGAATGGTAGAGAGACAGTATGATTGTGGTTCGATGAACCCTCTGCCAAGTACTTAAATGTGAATTGCAGAGTAGTAATGTAGATGTAGATGTAGATGGCAAAGGCACTCAAGACGGCCGTCTGCTACCACAGCCCAGTGCCAAATTCCCCCGCACAGCTTTAACGGATACGTTCGTTGCAGTCCCACATTGATTTCTAAAGTTACTTCACGTATTGTTGCTTGTCTTTTAGCACTGACATCTCTGCGCAAACGCCACTGCTCACGATCATAAGTTGAGGCCGTCTGCCACTGCGTTGTCCATGGTGAGAGTTAATTGGCTCTAAGAATACTGAAGATCGTTACGATTTATCGAAATGAAATGTACTATATACTATGCGTCAAGCCGTAACTACTATTCCGCGTCCAAAGACTGTTAATTCGCGTCCTGTTCCTATAATGATCCCGGAAATCTTTTCACATGAATCACTTGACTACAACTGACAGCTTCGACAATTCGCTGCCGTTTTATACCTTGTGAACCCTATGCTACCGCCATCTGTATATCTGCAAATCGCTATCCCACGAGTTATGTCACCTCAGTGCATTTTACGATCACCCGAATGCGGAAATCACTGGAAGCAGTTACTTCCATTAAAACAGCCACTCAGAACGCAGTGGCAACACGATCTGTTATGGCTGTGTCGCTCTACTGAACGACAATAATGTCGTCTGTGAATTCAGTGCAACAGCTTGCTACCGTGTACACAACCCGTGATCCTTAGGGTGTAGCCCAGTAAGCGCGGTTATAACTGCTTCGTAACATTCAGTGAACTGAAACTGCTTCCCGATGAAAAGGAGCGAGACGTCGTATAAAGGACGATATTTCGAAAATAAATCAGTGCCGCGACTTTCAAATTGTAAACACCAGCGATCCCATGTTCCCAGCGACAGTTGCGATAGTACGGGATCCGTATCATTGAGAAAACCGTCCCGAAACACATGTGCTACAAAACGTCACTGTTTCCTGCGCATGTACCCCGACATCAATATGGGATATGATCACCATGCACACGTACACAGGCCGCACAACGGGTTGGCATACTCTGGTTGGCTCAAATGGCTCTGAGCACTATGGGACTTAACAGCTATGGTCATCAGTCCCCTAGAACTTAGAACTACTTAAACCTAACTAACCTAAGGACAGCACACAACACCCAGCCATCACGAGGCAGAGAAAATCCCTGACCCCGCCGGGAATCGAACCCGGGAACCCGGGCGTGGGAAGCGAGAACGCTACCGCATGGCATACTCTGGATCAGGTGGTCGAGCAGCTGTTGGGGTATAGCCTTCCATTCTTGCACCAGTGCCTGTCGGACTTCTGAAGTGTCCTAGGGGTTTGGAGAGGTGCAGCGATAGGTCGACCGACAGCATCTCAATCGTGCTCGATGGGATTTTGGTCTGGAGAACAGGCAGGCCACTCCATTCGCCTGATATCTTCTGTTTCAAGGTATTCCACCACAATGGCTCGGTGGGGCCGTGCGTTATCATCCATCAGGAGGAAGGTGGGATCCACTGCACCCGTGAAAAGGCGGACATACTGGTGCAAAATGACGTCCCGATACACCTGACCTTCTACAGTTCCTCTGTCAAAGACATGCTGCGGTTTACGTGCGCCAATCATAATCCCACCCCACACCATCAAACCACGACCTCCATACAGGTCCCTTTCACGGACATTAAGGGGTTGGTATCTGGTTCCTGGTTCACGCCGAACTGAAACTGCGTCCCGATGAAAAGGAGCGAGGCGTCGTATAAAGGACGATATTTCGAAAATAAATCACTACCGCGACTTTCAAATTGTAAACACCCTGGAACGGCGATCCCACGTTCGCAGCGACAATTGCGATAGTACGGGAGCCGTATCATTTACCCTGAACAGAAATGGAGACAGTGCATGGGGGCTTAATAAAATGAAAAATGAAAATGCAAATAATTTTTGTAGCTGTCTGTCCGATTACGCAAGTCTCGTAAACGGATGGCCCTGACTAGTAATTGTTACGCTATCTGACTGCTTAGAATGACAACAAAGAATGAAAAGAAAATTTTCGTTAACACAATTAATTAATTAAGTCCCCAGCAACTATAAAACCTACGAAACCAGAGCACAAGTATAACTGTTCTGTGTGTGGGAGTGTGACTCAACGCACATCTGGCACGGTTCTTCTTCAACAAGACAAGAAATTTTAAATACCATTTATACTGACGTCATAAAAAAAAATAGAAATACTATAATTGCTCAAGAAACCAGAATTACACTCTAATACAAGAACACACGCCAGATGCTTTGTTGACTGAACCTGTAAGCATTATTCAGGACACACAAATAATAAGAAAATAAATAACATTAGTTAGTTACCTTAATTTATATTGACGAAAAGCACTCTGATCATTACAATATCTCCATTAGAATAACATCTACTATCTCTCCCATCACATAGCTGCATAACATGGAACAACACTCTGAACTACCACATCTCATCTCAACTTCCGCTACACGCAGTGTCCACCACAACCGCTCGGCAAGAACTCTCGGCAAGAACTGCCTGCCACTACCTCTCAATGAGCACTGCCTGCCGCTACCTCTCAACACGCACTGCCAGTGGAGGCGGCGGAACAATACACTCTCTGGTGCGATTTTTGGCGCTGTGGCTCAGTGTAGCCACCTTTCATATGCCCTTCCTCCACGGGCTAGAATTTGATGGTATTTTTGCCAGCATTGGTGGTGAAAATACCACCGGGGCTTAATAAAATGAAAAATGAAAATGCAAATAATTTTTGTAGCTGTCTGTCCGATTACGCAAGTCTCGTAAACGGATGGCCCTGACTAGTAATTGTTACGCTATCTGACTGCTTAGAATGACAACAAAGAATGAAAAGAAAATTTTCGTTAACACAATTAATTAATTAAGTCCCCAGCAACTATAAAACCTACGAAACCAGAGCACAAGTATAACTGTTCTGTGTGTGGGAGTGTGACTCAACGCACATCTGGCACGGTTCTTCTTCAACAAGACAAGAAATTTTAAATACCATTTATACTGACGTCATAAAAAAAATAGAAATACTATAATTGCTCAAGAAACCAGAATTACACTCTAATACAAGAACACACGCCAGATGCTTTGTTGACTGAACCTGTAAGCATTATTCAGGACACACAAATAATAAGAAAATAAATAACATTAGTTAGTTACCTTAATTTATATTGACGAAAAGCACTCTGATCATTACAATATCTCCATTAGAATAACATCTACTATCTCTCCCATCACATAGCTGCATAACATGGAACAACACTCTGAACTACCACATCTCATCTCAACTTCCGCTACACGCAGTGTCCACCACAACCGCTCGGCAAGAACTCTCGGCAAGAACTGCCTGCCACTACCTCTCAATGAGCACTGCCTGCCGCTACCTCTCAACACGCACTGCCAGTGGAGGCGGCGGAACAATACACTCTCTGGTGCGATTTTTGGCGCTGTGGCTCAGTGTAGCCACCTTTCATATGCCCTTCCTCCACGGGCTAGAATTTGATGGTATTTTTGCCAGCATTGGTGGTGAAAATACCACCGGGGCTTAATAAAATGAAAAATGAAAATGCAAATAATTTTTGTAGCTGTCTGTCCGATTACGCAAGTCTCGTAAACGGATGGCCCTGACTAGTAATTGTTACGCTATCTGACTGCTTAGAATGACAACAAAGAATGAAAAGAAAATTTTCGTTAACACAATTAATTAATTAAGTCCCCAGCAACTATAAAACCTACGAAACCAGAGCACAAGTATAACTGTTCTGTGTGTGGGAGTGTGACTCAACGCACATCTGGCACGGTTCTTCTTCAACAAGACAAGAAATTTTAAATACCATTTATACTGACGTCATAAAAAAAATAGAAATACTATAATTGCTCAAGAAACCAGAATTACACTCTAATACAAGAACACACGCCAGATGCTTTGTTGACTGAACCTGTAAGCATTATTCAGGACACACAAATAATAAGAAAATAAATAACATTAGTTAGTTACCTTAATTTATATTGACGAAAAGCACTCTGATCATTACAATATCTCCATTAGAATAACATCTACTATCTCTCCCATCACATAGCTGCATAACATGGAACAACACTCTGAACTACCACATCTCATCTCAACTTCCGCTACACGCAGTGTCCACCACAACCGCTCGGCAAGAACTCTCGGCAAGAACTGTCTGCCGCTACCTCTCAACACGCACTCTGCCAGTGGAGGCGGCGGAACAATACACTCTCTGGTGCGATTTTTGGCGCTGTGGCTCAGTGTAGCCACCTTTCATATGCCCTTCCTCCACGGGCTAGAATTTGATGGTATTTTTGCCAGCATTGGTGGTGAAAATACCACCAAATTCGTCAAAAAAAAAATACAGACAAAAATAAAAGTTAATATTAATACGTAAATATCATATAACTAGATAAAATTTTGGCTTTGCACTGACCTTTCAATAGCCTAATAAAATACACTAAGCAATACAAATTCTTTCATACATGTGACTTTACATAATAGTTTACACGAGTATTATGTGGTTAAACAGTTCAATCAATAGCGTCAGCAATGACGGATATGTACAGGTAAGAGTCTCATAACTTTTCACAAACAGTAATACACAAAAAATCAATTTATACAAATATTCACATAAAATGTTTACACAACAAGTGGTTGACAGTTCCAGCAGTAGCACCCAGCAATGTTGAGTAGGTGCAGACTCCAACAGGTGACATCATTTCAGTAGAAACAGTCCATCGGTGGCACCCAACAATGTTGAACAGGTGCTACAGCAACAAGTGACATCATTTCAGTAGAAGCAGTCCATCAGTGGCACCCAGCAATGTTGAGCAGGTGCAGACATCAAGAAGTGACTTCATTTCAGTAGAAGCAGTCCATCAGTGGCACCCAGCATTGTGGAACAGGTGCAGACAGCAAGAAGTAACATCATTTCAGTAGAAGCAGTCCATCAATGGCACCCAGCAATGTTGAGTAGGTGCAAACAGCAACAGGTGACATCATCTCAGTAGAATCAGTCCATCAGTGGCACCCAGCAATGTTGAGCAGGTGCAGACACCAAGAAGTGACTTCATTTCAGTAGAAGCAGTCCATCAGTGGCACCCAGGAATGTTGAGTAGGTGCAGACACCATCAAGTGACATTATGTCAGTAGAAGCAGTTCCATCAGTGGCACCCAGCATTGTGGAGTAGATATCAGACCCCAACAAATGACATTAAACAACTATCACTGATTACACTGTTCCTCAGCACAAAGTAAACATGTCCTAGTGGCACCAATCATGTAGAAACAGTACAAGTAACAGTCCATAATTTCGTCCCTACTCAGACAGTTCAAGCATGAACAATAGTTTGAATACACTTACAAATGCTTTTACAATGCTTTTACACTAAACATACAAATCATAACAAACACACAAATGATATCAGATAATTGTTATATTACTATTACAAATACACAAACATCAGTTAATATTTTTGGGTGTCAGTGCAAGCCACTACAAACAAATAAAATAATATTTAGGAGATAGGTGGCCAGGATTAGGAAAGGAAAACACACAAAACACACTCACTCATCTTTCATCCACATTAAGTACTACTGTGTAATTGTATAGTGTTAACTGGCTGAATCCGCTTCTATCAAATTTCATGTTCATCATGTGTATCAAGTAGTAGTGACAGCAATGTATAACAGTCAATGATTGTTAAGTCAACGTCATAGTCATCATGTCAAGACCAATGTTTGCCAAGCCAGATCAAAATGTACTGTTACTAAACAACTGTCAGTGTGCCAAGATATGCAACTTCCTCTCTCCAAAAAAAAAAAAAAATACATACTGCTTAGTGATTTAACAAAGTGTGTGTAGACAATCTTCCTTCCATTTTAGTGTTCTAGTCTGCTATCTTCATCCTCCTTGTTCCATATAGACCAACAACAACAAAAAATATGCACCTCACTTACTTGCCTCTTATCCACTAAAACACAAATCAACTTCATATAATCTCAATACCTCTATAATACCTCTTCAATAAGTCGCTACATATAAACCTTATTGCCAGTTTCATTTCACTTCCATAATAACTCTTTCCTCTAGTCAGTTTCGTCGATAAAATCCTAATGCAAACCTCCTCATCCCATACAATCCGAAGACACACTGTCAACACACAACCTCTGTGTAATCCATCTGACCAAAATCTTCTACTCATTATGAATTATAAACAAAGAATGCATACATGACCTCTAACAGACTTAGTTCGAATAACCCTCAGTAATTAAGTACGATTACGGAGTGTGAATGATCATAATATTTCACAGTGTGTACACCACTTCAAGAATTATGGCAAACAGAAGCAAACATGTGGAGTATTTCTTGTGTCAAGTGTCACATCCTCTTTCAATTGCTCACGAAAAATGCAGTGTAATAACTGTGTTGGTATGTCATGTCGTTAGCTTCCTTCCTATTGGCATACATTTATACAGCTTTTATAAAACCTCCAGCTCATGTGACTTCTATGACGTTTCTTGTACTAAAGTCGCTCGTCGAATTACTGCAGTTCATTTTCTTATGTTAAAATATAAAGCACTGAGCGTAAGCAAAACAAGCAACAGCGAGCAAATATACCAGTAGAGAACAGAATGTCAACAAGTGGATGCAGCACAATTCTTACAACGAGGCTCTGCCAAGCGAACAATTTGTAACTAGTACCATAGTGTAACCTAAACTCTATGTTCATACACAGTATAATAGCATTTCTATATACAAAATTAAAGAGTAGTTGTGACAACAAACAGAAATGTATAAATATTCAGTCCATACGCATAGCAGCAAACATATCTTACGTAATAAACAGGTCATCAGCATCGTATAACCGTAAGCAAATAAATGTTCTTATGTAATCTTAATAAATAAACATGAAGGCGCAAGCAAATAAGTAAACATGAAGGCGCAAGCAGATAAATCACAAAGTATAACTTACATACCTAACCACATCAGCACAATTAATCAGGTGACAATTATAATTTAAATAAATAGGCACAGCAGGCACATAATTAAAAAAAAAATATAACATCAGTGAAAAAGCATAGCAGCCAAGCGATGCATAATATACACAAGTTACAATCCAGTACATTAATAAAAATTGTCAAAATCAGTTAACGTACGCAAGCACGTCGCTTCACAAGTAATTTCATAGATCATATAATTAGCACAAAGTATGAATCACGTAATCGCGCAGCAAATTACGTCTAAGGTACGTACCTAAGTGGAAATGTGTTACCTGAAAAATAAACTCAATTCATAATTACCTTTTTAGTTCATTACTTTCTTCTTCGAAATGACATTTTTTCTGAAATTTTCTCGATAGCAAGTCGTCTTAACGTCGGACACGCACAGAATTTACCTGAAGTTCTTAAATATCTTATAGAACCGTATCCTGAAAAATACTGAATGTTAATAACAGAATTCATCAAGTCACTATAGCTTTATACTGAATTTAGTCGGAGAAATTAGACTGTGTATTTATTTACGGCTGTCAGTGCATTCGCACTGAGCGCTCGATCAGCTGTAGGCGCGTGACGTAGGAAGTGATTGTTTGCGGTCAACGACTGCCTTCAGCGGCGCGCAGACTTGACTGTTGCTTTGAGTACGTGCCGCCGCCAAAACACAGCGCGGTGTCTTTGTACTCTCCGCATGTTTACATACAACTGTTAGTTTCTCAAAAGTATGTCATTCTACAAAAATTTTTCAAAAGTATATCATTCCACAAAAATTTTAACGTTAGATATATGATGTATTCCTTTAGAGCGTCGAGATTTAAGAGTTTCTACTTCAACAGTGTTATCATGTATAATTTTGCGAACTCTATATGGACCGTTATAAAGCAGAAAAAATTTGCGACACAAGCCTTTTCCTTTGTGAGACAATCGATGAGACTTAATTAACACCTTCTGACCAACTGACAAGATTTTTAAACGACCAGGACGCTTCGCTGATCTCTCTCTTCTAGCAGCCGCAGATGCAATATTTTGTAGAGCCAGGTTGACAACTTCAGAATGCCGCAGTTTCCGTGAAGGCGGAAAAGGAACGATTTCAGAAATGCGATTTGTCGGTGCTTTGTTTTTTAATATCAGTATAGGTGGTAAAGAAGTTGAGTCATTAGGAAGTTCATTCAGAATGTTTTGAAAAATATGAAGATACTGATCCCACGTTCTGTGATTCTGATGACAATAAAGACGACACAATTTATTGATTTCCTTCATCCATCTCTCTGAAGCGTTAGATTGAGGGTGAAAAAGTGAAATGAAAATTGGTTTAATTTTACGACGCCGTAGAGTACGAAGCCAAATTTTAGAACGAAACTGTGATCCATTATCTGATATAACCTTATCAACATGACCCACTTCTTTAAGAAAATGTTTGATGAAAGCATTAGATACTGAACGAGCTGTTGCTTTGCGTAAAGGTGTAAAACACACATATTTTGATGTCAATTCCACTGCTACGAAAATGTACGCAAAACCATTAGTAGATCGAACCACTGGACCGAACAAATCAACTGCAGCCATGTCCTTTAATTTCGCTGGAATGATAGGAAACAACGGTGCTCTATGAGAAATTGTTGGCGGCTTAGCCTTTTGACATAATTTGCATTTGGCCAGAACAGATCGAATACGTTTTTCCATATTATTGAAGTAGCAATTTTCCCGTAATTTATGAAAGCATTTTCTGGGACCAAAGTGTGCATAACTGAAATGCGTATACCAAATCAGCTTATTAACCCTCTCATCAGGAATACAAACTAACCAAACAGAGTTGTCGACCGATTTTCGTTTAAAAAGAATTTTCCAGATAGTTCGCAAAAACGAGGTGTGGCCAAATTGTCCAATCTAACAAAGCGTCTAAGAAAATTACAGACACCAAGGAAACTACGAACATCACGTTTTGTGGTAGGAACAGCATAATTACGAATAGCGTCTAATTTTTCTGGATCAGGAAGAATACCTTCTGTAGAAATAATGTGACCGAGAAATTTCACCTAAGAACGACCAAATTCAGATTTTTCCAAGTTTACTGTAATGCCAACTCTTGCAAAAATACGTAACAATGAATCCAAAATTTTGTTGTGCTCACTCCAAGAATTTTTAGCAATAAGAATGTCGTCAACATATGAAGTAATATTGTCACGAAGATAAACAGGTAAAATTTCATTTAAACTACGAATGAATGCTGCTGAAGGTAAAGTCCAAACGGTAATTTACGAAATCACATTTAGGTAAAATAGTCATATCAGGTTATTGTTTATCTACTCTCTAGATAGATTGATAGTTGAAGAGTTGTTTCGATAGATGCAAAGAATAGTAAAAGAGTAGGCAGCGGTACAGAAAACTAAAAGAGAAATAGCACCACTACAGCTCGAGGCCCTGTGCACGCTACGGCACATATTCACTTAGAGTAGTGAATCCCCTGAGGACCTTAATAGCTACACATTAATTTCAATTTGTGACTTAGTGGCAAATTTGGCGCAAGTGCGCACACAAACCGATCCAACCATGAATATGGATGTATGTCATTCTTAGAATTGCGGAAGATCTTAAATTTCCGAACAGTCAAAAAGTGTTTATAGTCAAAGTTTTCGCCTCGTGGCGACAAAGACCTACCCCGTCTGTCCCAGTCCAAATGTCGATTATTGTCAAGTTCGCGCGCCTGTCGCTCTCTTGTTGCATCTCGTAAATGAAACAAATTACTTTCTTCAAACCCCTCTGCTATCTGTGATTCTAAATTCCTTCTGCTGTCTTTTCCTACGATTTCGCCTTCAATTTGTTTGACTTGCTTTCGTAATGCCTCCACTTCCCTTTTAACGCGTTCATTAAATTTTCCCTGATTTTCAACATGTTTATTTATGCTCTGGTACTCTTCGGTTTCTGAAAATGGCAATGGAGCTGTGTCATCTGAATCTCTGTCCCCATTCAAACTAAGATTTGTCAATTTATTTGAAATCTCCTCCACTCTTTCCGATAAGTCACCTATTTGTTCCTTCTGTTTATTTACGTCTTCCGTAAGTGTCGCGACTCGCGTTTCAGTATTAACGCATTTAGTAGTTAACTGTTCACATTGTTGTGTTAGGTTATTTAATCTGTCATTTGGTACGGATTTCTCGATTCTCTCAAATATTTCCTCCTTATCGTGTGCACGTTGTAAATTTAACTCTGAAAAATTTTGCACTATCACGCGATCTCTTTCTTCCTGTTCTCTATCCTGTTCCCTTTGTCTAATCTCTACTGCAACCAATCTATTATTGTGAGCATTCAAAATCGGTTGTACTTCTTCTCTTATTTCTTTCTTTAATTCCTCTTTCATATTTTTGAAACATGTCCCTATTCGTGAATCTAACCGTGTTTCCATTGTTCCCATCTCAGTTTTAATTGTTCCTATCTCTGTTTTTAATTCAGATCTAAACCGTGTTTCCATTGTTCCCATATCAGTTTTTAATTCAGATCCCAAAGTTCCCATCTGTGAGTCTAACCGTGTTGCCACTGTTTTTAATTCAGATCCCAAATTTAATATTGCACTCATCAACTGCTCTGTGTTAAGTTGTTCGAAATTCTTTTCGCCCCTAACATTTCCCACAAAACTAACTTCCTTCTGCATAGCTGTAAGGCTATCTCTGTTCGATACTCCTTCAGAATCCTCTATCGTTAACCTCATATTCTGTGAATTTTGTGATTGAGAAAAATTTTGAAATGGTTCTGGACTATTCTCCCGACTTATTAAATTGTTTTCAACTTCATTATTAATCACACCGTTGTCCTGTGTTGGCGAGTTCGCCATGTTAACAATTTCGTCATTCTCACTATTCGTCATTTTTGCCTTTTTCATCGATCGCGTAATCATTTACAAAACATACAAACTCGTCACTATATGAAAATTACACCCAATGACACTTTATCACCAACAATATCAATCACACGAAATGCTTCCTTCAAACACAATTAACGAACAATAGAAGAATGACAATTACCAATCTACACATGCAAAATAGACTACAATTCCTAAACTACAAATTACTACAACAATACTACGGTCTACTATTTTTACAGTCAGAAGATTCCAAGGGACGATCCGAAGCAGCGGTCGCCACGTGCATGGGGGCTTAATAAAATGAAAAATGAAAATGCAAATAATTTTTGTAGCTGTCTGTCCGATTACGCAAGTCTCGTAAACGGATGGCCCTGACTAGTAATTGTTACGCTATCTGACTGCTTAGAATGACAACAAAGAATGAAAAGAAAATTTTCGTTAACACAATTAATTAATTAAGTCCCCAGCAACTATAAAACCTACGAAACCAGAGCACAAGTATAACTGTTCTGTGTGTGGGAGTGTGACTCAACGCACATCTGGCACGGTTCTTCTTCAACAAGACAAGAAATTTTAAATACCATTTATACTGACGTCATAAAAAAAATAGAAATACTATAATTGCTCAAGAAACCAGAATTACACTCTAATACAAGAACACACGCCAGATGCTTTGTTGACTGAACCTGTAAGCATTATTCAGGACACACAAATAATAAGAAAATAAATAACATTAGTTAGTTACCTTAATTTATATTGACGAAAAGCACTCTGATCATTACAATATCTCCATTAGAATAACATCTACTATCTCTCCCATCACATAGCTGCATAACATGGAACAACACTCTGAACTACCACATCTCATCTCAACTTCCGCTACACGCAGTGTCCACCACAACCGCTCGGCAAGAACTCTCGGCAAGAACTGTCTGCCGCTACCTCTCAACACGCACTCTGCCAGTGGAGGCGGCGGAACAATACTCTCTCTGGCGCGATTTTTGGCGCTGTGGCTCAGTGTAGCCACCTTTCAACAGTATTTTCAATGAGGAATCGTCAGATACCAGCATATCGCTATCCTCGTTGCTACACTGTTTAATATTCCTGCAACGAGGTCATGTGCACCCAAAGCGAAGATTTTTGAAGCTGGCTGAGACTGCTAAATAGGCCAAGGGTCTCATTGGCTAAAGTTGTGCCTTACGTGTTTCTCCTTTAAAGAAAAATGATGTTCTGCTTGTAGTATGTGGTAGTCCAACACTACTGTCGCCAACTGCCACAACGGTACTGACTTATAAATATGGTGATGGTTCAAATGGTTCTGAGCACTATGGGACTCAACTGCTGAGGTCATTAGTCCCCTAGAACTTAGAACTAGTTAAACCTAACTAACCTAGTGACATCACAAACATCCATGCCCGAGGCAGGATTCGAACCTGCGACCGTAGCGGTCTTGCGGTTCCAGGCTGCAGCGCCTTTAACCGCACGGCTACTTCGGCCGGCTAAATATGGTGATTGCTCCACATCCCGCAGTAAGATTAACCTAATACTTTGTGAAATAGTAGTCACAACACTGCCATTAATTCTGTGCGTTTGACATGTTTCGCAGATAAATATTTCCCATGTAATAAATAAATTCATTTCTGAAGTGGCCAGGTTTGCAAATCGATAGATAGGCACTGCGTTCATACTGCTCGAGAATCGTAGCAGGTGCGGCATTCCTGTCTCACAACTGGTACACAAGGGTTTGGGGCTAATTTGTTTACTGCATTATAGCAAGTTGCGTTGACTGGACGTGTCACTGCACTTGAGTGGCCGGAAGCATTTCTGGATGCTTATTATTCACCAACGCGTGTACTACACATTTGCGAACTGAAGTTGTATTTAATGTTCCAGATGATGTTTATTTAATGTTCTTGATCCTGTTTTGCCACTAGTGAGTACATGTATAAGGTAAGTATGTGAGTACAGCTTTATTGATTTAGAGTTGAACCGTAAATTTACTTTCATTGTTTTTACCTCAGAATTCAAACGTAGAAATAGTCTCTGTTGACTAATAGACCTCAGTTCATTCAATTTAATATTTCGGGATTAGGTCACCATTTGATTACATGGTAATTTATACTACTCAAATTTAGGTAGGCTATCCAACTGCTTTATAAGCCGATGCGAGGTCGGGATTCATTGGGTTGATCCTATGGCAATGTGTACATTAACGAAAGAAGTGGTTCACCGGACACCTGGTTGACAGATACTAAGGATTCCTCGTCAGTCTGGTATCCTAACAAGGTAGAATCAACAGATGACACGAAGAACTTCCAAACGAATGATCGAAAGATACTCAAATGACTGATAATCACGATAATCACTTAATTGTAGTTGTAAATTAATGTTTACCTGTTTTGTCCATGTTTGCGAATGAAACCTGGATCTTTGAAACTCCGCCTTCTCCAAAATGCAATAATAAAGAAATATATAGTGTTCCGGAGAAGTGGCAGGTTGCAAATTTGCATGGCAGACGCTACACGAAAGGCATTCTTCTTCACAGAGAAGATTAACGTTGAACTTCCAAGAGGATATATTCCAAGAACTGCTGAAACATATTACTTCCTCTGACATACATTTCGCGAAAATACCGCTACCAGGAAGTCAGAGAGATTAGAGCACCCATAAGCTTAATGACGGCGCCTCTTTGTGTACATTATTGGCGAATGGAAAAGAAAGGGAAGAGATCATGTTGGTACCGGAAGCAACCTGTACAACACACCGTAAGGTGGCTTGTACATTGTCAACACTATGTGAATGATAATTTGCGATCCCCTGAACTAAGTACAATCTATGAAGTAGTTTGAGTCTCAGGTAAGACGAAAACGTTAACCAAAAATGTAATTGAAGTTTCTGTCAGACGACATATGTAGAAAGGAACTAACATAATCACCAACATCGTCTTTTCTTGAAGTATTAGGTGTTTTTGATTTTCCTGTTACTGTGCACATCGCTTCCTCGATCTTCCTTGACTTCTCCCAAATGGCTTAAATCTTCCGTTAAATTTTCCGTTCGTTCTTTCGAGATATTCATTCAATTTCCATTTCTTATGTCCTTACATTTTATTGGGAATATTAAATACATTCAACTCTTCCTTAATTTTCAAATTTCGTTGTCTGTCGACTTTTTCGCATCCCTTTTCTGCTGTTATAAAGCTCATCCTTACTGCTTGTAAGCGATATCTTTGACATCACTTATAACCTACGATTCACTTTCGTGAACTAGCTCTGTAACAGCCATTGACATCAAAAACTTCAGTCTTGTTCTTTTCAATGTTTCGTTTTTGAGTCAGCTGTTTATTGTTCCACACATATATCCCGAAATTCAGTGATCCCTTCCCTGTGGCTGTACAGGATACCTTCCTTCAAAAGCAATTGATTTTAATTTCGTTTTTCAAAACCTCAAATAGTACACTTTACGGCTCTTATGCTACCTAATAAATGTATTCCCCTTTGTACGTCATATTCAGCCTCCGCAGCCGGCCGGTGTGGCCGAACGGTTCTAGGCGCTTCAGTCTGGAACCGCGCTGCTGCTACGGTCGCAGGTTCGAATCCTGCCACGGGCATTTATGTGTGATGTCCTTAGGTTAGTTAGGTTTAAGTAGTTCTAAGTTCTAGGGGACTGATGACCTCAGATGTTGAGTCCCATAGTGCTCAGAGCCAACTCAAACCAGCGTCCGCAAGGAACGTGGCGTCATCTGTCCATAAAACGCAACTGAAGCGGGAATATCTGTTATTATAATGCTTCGACATATCCAGAAAAACACTAACTGGAGTGACGTATGAACTGCAGTTCAGTTATGGAGACGTCGTTTCTATTTGGTGCTGGAAAAATCAGCAATGAACCGGGTTATTAACAGAAACTCATATAGTAATTGGTATAAAAATTGGGAATAACGTCTTTTATTATTAATTTGGCACATTCTCCTAGACGTCTTCTTATTCGATTTAGTACTTTTTGGTTAAGACTCGCTAAGTATGTAATCGTTATCCCTAGTGGCATGATTTTAAAATTGCAATTACTGAATTTGACGTGTACACTCATGCTCATAAATTAAGGATAATGCTGATAAAAATTGAAAGAACGCTCTGGTGTGCGTTTTGCGGGTTTAAATCACCTCGAGGTATGACCTAGCGATGCATTTGATCTGCGGTCGTCGCACGGTGGCGCTGGCAGCAGCCCACATATGTAGAGGTGTGTTGGTGCATGTCAGAGTTCAGTGCAGCGAGTAAGTGTGCAGACGCTTTCAGACGTTCTAACGGTGACTCTGTGTTGAAAATGGCTCAAGGAACACACATTGATGGCGTTTTGAGGGGTAGAAAACTAGGGTGACTGGAGACTGGTTAAATGCAGCAGGTCGTAGCACTGGCCCTCCGTGTGCCACAAAGTGTGATCCCACGATTATGGCAATGGTTCCAGCAGACAGAAAACGTGTCCAGGCGCTACAGTACAGGACGTCCACAGTTTAAACACCACAAGACGACCGATATCTCACGATCAGTGCCCACAGAAGACCACGGAGTACTGCAGGTAGCCTTGCTCGGGACCTTACCGTAGCCACTGGAACAGTTGCCTCCAGACACCCAGACGACTGAACAGACATGGTTTATTCGCCCCGAGGCCGGCAAGGTGCGTTCCACTGACGCCTGGTCACAGGAGAGCCCGTAAAGCCTGGTGTCAATAACACATTACATGGTCATTGAAACAGTGGTCCCAGGTAATTTTCACGGACGAGTCCAGATATAGTCTGAAGAGTGATTCTCGCCGGGTTTTCATCTGGAGTTGACCAGGAACCAGATATTAACACCTTAACGTCCTTGAAAGGGACCTGTTCCGAGGTTGTAGTTTGATGGTGTGGAGTGGGATTATGATTGGTGCACGTACACTCCTGTATGACCTTGCCAGAGGATCTGTGACAGGTCAGGTGTATCGGGACCTCATTTTGCACCAGTATGTCTGCCTTTTCAGGGGTGCTGTGGGCCCGACGTCCCTACTGATGGATGGTAACACACTGCCCCTTCGATCTGCCATCGTGGCGGAGAACCTTGAAACAGAAGATATCAGGTGGATGGAGTGGCCTGCCCGTTCTCCAGACCTAAACCCCATCGGGCAGGTCTGGGATGCTCTAGGTCGACGTAACGCTGCACGTCTTCAAACACCTGCGGCACTTCAGGAGCTCCGACAGGCACTGGTGCAAGAAAGGGAGGCTATACCCCAGCGGCTGCTCGACCACCTGATCCAGGGTATTCCAACCCGTTGTGCTGCCTGTGTACGTGTGCATGGTGGTCATATTCCATGTTGATGTCGGGGTACATGCGCAGGAAACAGTGGCGTTTAGTAACACATGTCTTTTGGGATGGTATTCTCAACTTATCACCAATACCGTGCATTTACAGATCTGTGTCGTGTGTGTTCCCTATGTGCCTACGCTATTAGCGCCAGTTTTGTGAAGTGCCACGTTTTATGGCACCACATTCTGCAGTTATCCTTAATTTATGAGCGTGAGTGAAATTAAATGAGCACACAAGACATTGCATGTATTATTGCGTGAAGGTAGATTTATCTTCAGTAAGAAAACAGGTAAGTGATGGTCAGTACACTAACTTTTCCCGTTGTGACATGTCAACCAGTTCTAATATTCATTGATTTTCAGTATCGTCAGCACAAACTCCCTACTTTAGAGTCAAGCTATATGTTAAGCTAGCAATCTGTAAATGGTCATAAAGTTACTGGCACACATGTGGGACGGAGACACTGATCCAGTGCGCCCGTGAGCAGTGAGTTATGACCTAAATCTGAGGTCCATATAGAGAAGCCAACAACTAAAGGTGATATTCAGAAACGATTCTGTGTGTGGGTGCCGCTTTTTGCACTAAATGTAAGATGGAGAGGCGTTTTCGACTGTGAAGTTGATAAAAGGTGGCAATGATTATCAGCGAGTAACAAAAGAACAGGCATAGCAGAATAATTCAATAAAGAAACAGTCTTCTACCAAGTTCCTATGGATGGCGCTTGTTCACTGGTGGAATAGTGGGAAAATGCAGTGTATCTACAAAGGAAACTGCCTGCAAAACAAATCAAGCGATTCTGTCTGGATCTCTACTCATACTACATAGAGGTAAAAGAGGATAAATAAGTCTATCTTCGAGATTGTGCGTCACGAAGATGCCGAAAACCTGAAATGCCAGAAACTTGAAGATAGACTGTAACCATACCGTGCAAGCCTGATTATAATGTACTGTGTGGGGAATTGGAGAATATACTACAGATCCTCGTCGGCCTCTGTGGCCGAGCGGTTCTAGGCGCTTCAGTCTGGAATCGCGCGACCGCTACGCTCGCAGGTTCGAATCCTGCCTCGGGCATGGATGTGTGTGATGTCCTTAGGTTAGTTAGGTTTAAGTAGTTCTAAGTTCTAGGGGGCTGATGACCTCAGAAGTTAAGTCCCATAGTGCTCAGAGCCATTTGAACAGATCCTGACGTTCCGCTCCCGTTAGAGATGTGGAAACAAGAATGCACTAATGAAAGACAGCAAAGCGGCATTTGAGCAGTCATCCTTCCACACTACCGTCTGGAGTCTCCTAATGTATATGTACGTCCATTTCTGGAGTTCATAAGGTCTCTCAGTTAATCAAATTTAATTCCTCAGTATCAGATGCAAAAACATATCAGATATAAATTTGATACATTCAGCACATTTTCTTGGTTGGCTGACTTCTTTATTTCTTAGATAAAGCATCATCGAATTATTAACCTTTTACTACTTGTTATTCCGCACTGTATGTAGTTGTCATCGTAGAAAATTGTATGTATATGGTGATAGCGGTATAGGCCCAGATATTACTATCGACAGCTAAGAACAGTGCAATGAGCAACGTTACACCAGTATCCACAGTATTTACAGACAAATAATTGTAGATGAGGATAGGAACTGCTCTCGAAAGAACAGCTATCGTTGATGACCGTGCAGCTTCTCTAGAATAAATTATGATTAATTGAACCTGGGATCTCCGGCTTACATTGCAGACGCTCTATCCATCTGAGCCACCACGTCTTCAGGGACTTATTCCTTGCACACTTCCCGTGCTATGTGAGTAACATGGTACCTCCAAGTGCACGTGGAACAAGCTAGCCGTTTATGTTTACTTTCCTTTCGCCAGTAGTTTAGGTATTGAAGTGTGTACAAGAGGACGCAAAACGTAATGTCAATATTGACAGGCGTAGTACAGCTACGACAGGGAAGGAAACATCAGGTAGAGCATTATGTGATGTGTCTGTAGGTAGAGTGTGAGACGCACAGAAAAACATACATTAAGCACGTGCGTGTACATCTTAAGGTACCAATCATCACAACACGAGTGCCTAAATACATAACTTCCTATATATACACATAAAAAAGAGTTTAGTATCACCTCGGTTCCGAGAGTTCCGGAGCCTGTAAAGAAAATTGGAATAGAGATCAACGTAAATATTATTTCCACCCTTCTTATTGCTCATGAAAAGCAAACACTTCATGATGTACCATCATACAGCGAGACCTTCGGAGGTGATGGTCCAGATTGCTGCACACACTGGAACTCTAATACCCTGTAGCACGTCCTCTTGCATTGAAGCATGCCTGTATTCGTTGTGGCATACTATCAACAAGTTAGTCAAGGCATTGTTGGCCTGGATTGTCCCACTCCTCAACAGCGATTCGGCGTAGGTCGCTCAGAGTGGTTGGTGGGTCACGTCGTGCGTAAGCAGCCCTTTTCAATCTATCCCAGACATTGTCGATAGGGTTCATGTCTGGAGAACGTGCTTGGAAACCTCACGCAGCAGGTCCGACCATGAGCTACCTAGTTTTCTGACGGTTCTTAAATGGTTACACATTGTTTTGTCGGACAAAGGTGATTTAACGACTGTAGCGGCCACAGTTAACACTGGATGATTTTAATGGCCCAGTCCATACAAATGATTTTAACATAATATTGAAAGCTGTACGTCTTAGAGACATCAGCAATTTACAGTTGAGACCGATCGAAAATAGCTTAAAAACTATGCAAAGTAACTCGGCATCGCAGTACGACGACAACTACCTCCGGTCTGAGAGTTTATGGAGAATCTCTACCGCGCTAGAGGCGCCTTCCTGGCCGTTTTAGATGTATTACGAGACGCCAGAGCGGTCGTTGTCCATCTGAAGAGAGCGCTGCCCGCCGCCCTCATGAAACATGCAACACAGCAGGAAGCGCAGCGCCGTCCAGACGGCCAGCAGAGGTCAGGGTGGCGACGGCGGCGGCGGCGGTGGTCTGGGGCTGCTTGCTACACAATAGCAGGCGGCGACGGGAAGGAAGTTGTAGGTAGCGTCCGCCGCTATTGAGAGCCAGCAGCGATAGCGGCAGCGGGGCTTGTGTGAGGCCGCGTCTCAGAGGTACTGGAGGCGCCAGTCTGGCTGGGCGGGGCGCTCGCAATAGGCGGGTACTGTCAGGTGCCGTCAGTCCGACAACTAGGCGTTTTGTAGGGACGGGAAGGTGTGAAGGTTCCACGAGGTTCTATATGGGTGTCCGGTGACATTTTATCCACGAAGAAACGAGATTCTAAAATTGAGATTTTTGGAGTACCTAACCTGGTGACGTCGGGAGGAAGAGATGGATACACTCTTTCAGCCCTACTCTTCAATCCATATTTCGAAGAAGCAATAACGGAGACAAAAGGAAGATTAAAGAGTGGGTTTGAATTTCAAGATGAAAGGATATCAACGACAAGATTTGCTGATGGCTTCTCTGTCTTCAGTCAAATGTGAAGTATAACTACAGAATGTGTTGAATGGAAGTACACATAATGAGTGCAGAATATAGATTGACGATAAATTGAAGAAAGACGAAAGTAAAGAGAAATGGCAGAAATAAGAACAGACAGAAACATAGCATAGAATTGCTAGTAGATGCAATAAAGGAATTCTGCTACATTGTTGTTGCTGTTGTTGTGGTCTTCAGTCCTGAGACTGGTTTGATGCAGCTCCCCATCCTACTCTATCCTGTGCAAGCTTCTTCATCTCCCAGTACTTACTGCAACCTACATCCTTCTGACTCTGCTTAGTGTGTTCATCTCTTGGTCTCCCTCTACGATTTTTACTCTCCACGCTGCCTTCCAATACTAAATTGGTGATCCCTTCATGCCTCAGAACATGTCCTACCAACCGGTCCCTTCTTCTTGTCCAGTTGTGCCACAAACTCCCCTTCTCCCCAGTTCTGTTCAATACCTCCTCATTAGTCATGTGATCTACCCATCTAATCTTCAGCATTCTTCTGTAGCACCACATTTCAAAAGCTTCTATTCTCTTCTTGTCCAAACTATTTATCGTCCACGTTTCACTTCCATAGATGGCTACACTCCATACGAATACTTTCAAAAACGAGTTCCTAACACTTAAATCTATACTTGAAGTTTCTCTTCTGCAGAAACGCTTTCCTTGCCATAGCTAGTCTACATTTTATATCCTCTCTACTTCGACCTCATCAGGTATTTTGCTCCCAAATAGCAAAACTCCTTTACTACTTTACGTGTCTCATTTCCTAACCCAATTCCCTGAGTATCACCCGAATTAATTCATCTACATTCCATTATCCTCGTTTTGCTTTTGTTGATGTTCATCTTATACCCTCTTTTCACGACACTGTCCATTCCGTTCAACTGCTCTTCCAAGTCCTTTGCTGTCTCTGACAAAAATTCAATGTCATAGGCATGCCTAGATAGGCAGCAAAGTAATCCATGATGGAAAAGAAAACTGCTAATTTCTGGTGTGGTCTTATGGGACCAAACTGCTGATGTCATCAGTCCCTAAGCTTACGCACTACTTAATCTAACTTAAACTAACTTACGCTAAGGACAACACACACACCCATGCCCAAGGGAGCACTCGATCCTCCGACGGCGCCGCCGCATGGGCTGTGACAAGACGCCCTAGATCGCGCGGCTAGCCCGCGCGGCGGAACAGAAGAGAATAGAAGCATTTGACATGCGGTGGTGCAAAAGATTATTGAAAGTTAGGTGCACTGACGAGGCAATGATTGAGGAGATCCTTTACAGAAACGGAGAGGAAAGGAATACACAGGGTGGTCGGAAATTCCCGTTACAAACTTGTAGGACATGTAGAGGGTAGTCGGTACACAACATTTTGAATAGGAACCCATGTCTGGAATCGTATCCTTTGCATTCTACGCCAGTTTCTCTTCAGATGTGTACCTCGTCAACGTGTGCTTAGGGAAAGAGAAAAGTCTCAGAGTTCCCTGTCCTCGTATACAACAGGGTAGACACGATGACGTCTAATACGTCAAACGATCCCCAGATGGCAATTATTGTCCGCTTTGCTGTGGGACCGAGTCATTACCTGTGCAGCACCCACAGGGGAAACATGGCGCAGTACACGTTTGTGGAAAACACAGCCATGCTCCTCGTGTATCGCGAAGCTGGAGGTAACGGAAGAGCTGCTAGTCGGCTGTATCACGAATGTTTTCCACACCGTCACACTGTTAGCCCAAGTTACACAACGGTTACGAGAAACGAGTACCTTCACCGTGAGGAAGCAGGACTGTGGTGCTCCACGGCGACGCCGCAAACCCGAATTTGAAGAAGGTGTACTGCGTTCGTCACATTACCGTCTTGGACGTCCTGCATTAGCAACAATTACATCCGTACCACTTACAAAGGGTACACGCTATGGGTCCAGCATACTTTCCACAACGCGTCGCCTTCTGCACATGGCTCCTGCACCGATGCATTGACGCACCCCTGTTTCCAAATCGAGTTCTCTTCACAGATGAATGTAGGTTCACAAGGAATTGTGTTCTGAATGCCCGAAATAGCCATGTCTGGGCGGACGAAAACCCTCATGCCACGCATATTCATGGGTTTCAAGACAGTTTTGGAATTAATGTGTGGGCAGGTATTCTGGCTCAAAATGGTTCAAATGGCTCCGAGCACTATGGGACTTAACATCTATGGTCATCAGTCCCGTAGAACTTAGAACTACTTAAACCTAACTAACCTAAGGACATGACACAACACCCAGTCACGACGAGGCAGAGAAAATCCTTGACCCCGCCTGGAATCGAACCCGGGAACCCGGGGTATTCTGGACGGTCATGTGATTGGACCGTACCTCCTTCCATCCAAGCTCACGGGTCTCGCATACTTAGTCTCCCTACGACTCGCACTGGACCCTTTCTTGGAAGTTGTGCCATTGAAAGTCTGTCAGGAAAAGTGGTTTCAGCGTGATGGACCATCACCTTACTATTCAGTGGCTGTCCGGAGACATCTCAACAGACGGTATGGTGAAAGATGGATAGGCCGTGGTGGTCCAACCACGTCGTCGACGCGATCGCCGGATTTAACCCCTATGGAGTACTTCTTGTGGGGTCGTATGAAGAGCCTAGTTTATGAGACACCTGTAGAGACAGAGGAAGATCTACTGGTACGAGTTCTGGCCGCTGCACAAGACATTGAAGAGACACCAGGTGGGATGGAGAGAGTGTTCCAGATAATGCTTCGGAGGTACAATGTGTGTAACAACGTTGGTCGTCGCCACATCGAGCCGCTGTTGTGATGCATCGGTACGTTGCTGCTGGTGCTGTAGATTCTGGGTTCTTGTTGTCGTCGACTAATGTAACCCATAAGGTGTAAGTTGTGATGCAAATGCGTGAGTAATAACGGAACGAGTCAGTATTCTTTTCAAACGGATTGCAACAATAGCACTGGGTCATCCCTAAGTTTTGTTTCTCACGTGGGTGTGGATAAGATATTTATCTCCATTTAACTGTCGTAGAACGGAAACGATACCTTTCCAGACATGGGTTCCTATTCAAAATGTTGTGTACTCACTACCCTCTACATGACCTTTCAGTTTGTAACGGGAATTTCGGACCACGTTGTATGGAAAACTCTGACAAGACGAAGGGGAAGGACGATAGGACACGTGTCCAGACATCAGGGAAAAACTTCCATGATACTCGAGGAAGCTGAATAGTGTAAAAAGTAAGAGTAATTCCGAGGTTGGAAAACGTCCAGCAAATAATTGAGGACGTAGGCGAGTGGTACTGTGAGACGAAAAAGATGGCTTAGGAGAGTCGGACTGCATCAGACCAGTCGGAAGACTGATGACTGCATCTGAAGACGTGTCTTGGAATGAGAACTACGTCTGACGAGAAATCTGTAAAACTTACTGCATCGCAACGGATTCAAAGCGATCGAATGAATATACTTTTAATGTAGATTATTTTGGTGCTTAAAATATAGGCATATCACATAGGTATGTATTAATACTGAGAAGTTAGTTACTCGACAATTGTTTCACATAGTGTCTGCTTTTCAGATTCAGCGCTCGCCTGCGACCATCTCTGAAGGCGTGTCACGCGCTGAATAAACAAGCGGCGTAACGATCCTATACTGGACCAATGGGGTATCTACGTGCTGTCTGTAGGCTTCATTCTGACTGTGATGACTAAGAGCAAGATTCGATTCGCAGGAACTGCTTCGTTATACGTACCCCTACGATCTGTAGCACCGAGGTTACCGGAAGCGACTTACAGGAATGTCTCTTGGAGCTGAGTAACCATTTCTCAAATATGTATATGCTATTGCAAGGGCTCGTGGTTACATATAAAGCACAGTATATACAAAATTAAGCGCTGCGTCACAATCTTACACTCGTAGGTAACAAAGTTTAAGATAACCTAAAAATGCAGTGATAAAACATTACACGTCATACAAGAAAACTAAATTAAAGAAATAATGCCCTGTTTTATACATTTTCCGTGGACCACTGAAGACGCCTCGCATTACTACATGAAACAGTTTTGGCTAAACGCAATAATAAAATACGAAAGAGGAGTAACAGTTATTCTTTTAGTGGGTTCGGCAAGCGACGATGTGTAAATGAACTTTGACCTACTAAATGAAGAGCTCATACTAGTTTTTACTGAAGCCTGGTAGAAATACAGTAGACTCAACAAGAATACTATAATACCTTCATATGCATTTCAAGATATCAGAACATCGTTTTGCCCAGCGATGGAATGCAAAGGAGAGAATACTTTGATCCTGGAGAGTACTTACAATTCTTCTTCATTTATTGAGAAAACGAAGACAATACTCGTTTTTCGTGAACTATATGATTTCCAGCGGCACTCAACAGGTCCCGAAGTGAGGCCGGCCGCGGTGGTCTAGCGGTTCTGGCGCTGCAGTCCGGAACCGCGGGACTGCTACGGTCGCCGGTTCGAATCCTGCCTCGGGCATGGGTGTGTGTGATGTCCTTAGGTTAGTTAGGTTTAAGTAGTTCTAAGTTCTAGGGGACTTATGACCAAAGATGTTGAGTCCCATAGTGCTCAGAGCCATTTGAACCATTTTTGGTCCCGAAGTGAGGTCCAGAAATGTAAAATTTATCAATACTCCACAGGATATTTCGATAAAATAGTCATGAAGTACGTGAAATATAATGCAGAAAATACCGGTATAGTTCACTTTCGCTACTAGTTTGACGACTATTACGTACAAAGTGGGGAGAAACTGCGTCACGCAGACGGAACGTAATTCTGCCTGTCAGTTAATTAGACAAATATCGTGAAATGTTTCTGTCGATACACTGGTATGCATTCTATTGATGTGTGCCGGTTTTCGTGTACTCTCTAGAGTATACTAGCAATAAATGTATGCTCTTTAAACAACAATATGTCAATAGATTACAAGAATTAACCAAACAGATATACACTCACCTCTTTTGAATGCTCTTTCAGTTACTAACGCTTATAATGAAATACTTAATCTTTTCATTCCACGTTTTACCGTGAGCTCCTATACAGTAAAGCCTTGCCATGCGGCTACTATACACTGAGGTGAGCAAAGTCATGCGACAGCGATTCGCACATATAAAGGTGGCGGTAGTATCGCCTAAAAAAAGGTACAAAAGCGCAGTAAATTATCAGAGCTGTCATATGTACTCAAGACATACAAGTGAAACGGCCGCACTACGGGAATTAACCAACTTTGAGCACGGAGTGGAAGTTGAGGTTAGACGCATGGAAAACCAGTATTCCGAGGTCCACAGTGTCACGAGTGTGTCAGCAACATCAGATTTCAGGTATTACCTCTTATCATGGAGAAAGCAGTGGTCGCCGGCCTTCGCTGAACAACCTAGGGCAGCGACGTTCGCGTAGAGATGTCAGTGTTAACAGACAAGCAGTACTGCATGAAATGACCGCAGAAATCAATGTGGAATGTACGACGAACAGATATGATAAGGCAGCAAACGACCGATGCGAGTGCCTTTGCCAACAGCACGGAATTGCCTGCACTGCCTCTCCTAGGCTTGTGATCACATCACTTGGATACAATAATTGAAAAACATTATCATCGATCTCTTAAAATTTAAATTTAAAGAATAAAAACACTCTTGATCGCAACTTTTTATTTATATTGGGGTGACTGGTTGGGCCGCCCCTTGACGCTGGAATAACTCCAACTTGCTCTACGGAGTCCACCCATTGTTCTGGAGTCTGAAGATGTTCCTTAAGGGGCTCCGGAAAGACTCAAAATCATGAAAAGTTCAATTTTTTTACTTTTTTGCGTTTTCTGAATCTGCAGACTATTACCTTTTAATAGATATATAATTTTTTCAATTCCGAAGACTACAACTATTTTTAATTTTTTTTTTTTTGAAATGTGTTCTACATGGGCGTGACCCACTGTGGCGCTGTTAAACTGCTGTCAAATGGTGTTATTATTAACGTCCGTGTTCATCAGGTACATTTTAGTGATGTGAGATAAAGTATGTGTTGTGGCTAAACCTATTATCAGAGACTTAGCAGAACCTGAACTGTTGAAAAAGTGTATTCACGGAAAAACTCAAAACCCCAATGAAAGTGTAAATAGTGTTATATGGTCGAGAATGCCCAAGACTGTATTTGTTGGAATAGAAACACTTCACTTTGGTGTGTATGATGCTGTTGCGACATTGTAATGTGCAAGGTATTTAGAAATATGAGAATGAAGATAGGTTCTAACATGGTACGAGCGATGCTTGCTTTAGACAAGGAACGCCTTCGGGCTGCAGACAGGGCTGTAAACAGTCTAGAAATACAAGCAAGAGTAAACAGGACGAGAAACAAGAGGAAGCTGGAGGAGGAGTTAGCAGAGGATGAAGATAATCCATCCTATGGACCTGGAATGCACTAAAAAGTTAATCCAATCTTTGTCGCTCGATTCCCAAAACTTTTATTTTCTCATACTAATTACATGTTTTCTAAGGATCTTCCAAACATATTTGTTTCAAAATTTCAGTAAATGTTACACAGTACCTTCTGCATAATTTAACACAGCCTTTTTCCAAAAAACTGTATATTTTTGAATATATAAATAAAAATTGCAAAAAAATGTTGTGAATTTTCATTACAATTGAAAAAAATCATCTCTAATAACTGAACTAAAATTTTGTAAAATCCCTGTGTTAAGTTGTAGCCCATATTCCAATAAATAATCTGTAAGAAGTTCAACTTCCTACCTCAAATACTTTGTGAGGAAAGATGTAATTTATAAGCGTTATTTTGACATTGCAAGTATAAGGCGTTCCGGAGCCCCTTAATTAGAATCTAAACGTCCAACAAAAATAAAAAGTTGCAATCAAGACTGTTTTTATTCTTTAAACATCATTTGGACCCTCGACGACTGGAAAATCGTGGCCGGTCAGATGCACCCCGATTTCCGTTGGTAAAACCCATCGGTAGGATTCGAGTGTGGCGGGGACCCCATGAAGCCATGGACTCATGTTGCCAACAAGGCACTGGGCAAGCTGGTGGTGGGTCGACAGTGGTGTGTGCCGTGTTTACATAGAATGGACTGTGTCTTCTGGTGCAGTTGAACAGATTATTGGCTGGAAATGCTTATGTTCGGATTCATGTTCCCACGCGAGGAAGGAAATTTTATCAACGATCAGGCAAACCTCGTTCGCGATTAATTTGAAGAAGTTTCTGAACAAATCAAGGGAGTGGTTTGACCACACAAATCACCTGTCATGTATCGCATCGAATATTTATGGGACGTGATCGATAGGTAAGTTCGTGTACAAAATTCTGTGAAACTATAGAGGGAGAGCGGCTCGGTATTTCTGACGGGGACTCCCGACGAATAGTTGAGTCCACGTCACATCGAGTTGCTGCCTTATGCCGGGCAAAATGAGGTCTGACACGATGTTGAAAAGTACGCCACCTCATTGTGTTTATCAATGTAGATTGCTTTAGGATCTAAAATGTGAGCATATTGACAAGTAAGTTAATCGACAACTGCTACACTTCGTGTCTCCTACTCACACCCAGCACTCACCTACAAAAAGCTTTGTAGGCTTCCCTTGCACTGAATCGGCAAATTGCCAAACCGATCCTGTACTCGATAGACGGCGTATCGCCGTGCCGTCTGTACGCTCCGATACGACAGTGGTGAGTAAGGGTAAGATTCAACACGCAGGAACTGCTTCGTTATCTGTACCCGCTTGATTTGTTGCAGCAAGGTTACCAAAAGCGAAATGCAAAGTTGTGTGATGCAACTGAGTGACAGTTTACCAAAGATGTGTGCGTACAGAAGTGGTTATACAAGTGCCAGTGGATACATGTAAGGCATCTGAAATATAAAATTAAATACCATATCACAATTTTACAGTTGTAAATAACGTACATTTTAAGATAGTATATAATGCTGCCACAAACCATTACGTCTTTTAAAACACTTCTAGTCAAAGAAAAATACTTTTCTTTACTCTAACACAGAAATGCCTCGTTCAGTTAGGCTAAAAGCAACAAAAGAAGCAACAAAGCTACAAAAGAAAGGCAGTACATAATCTTACAGGGTGTCTGGCGGACAACATTGTATGAATCAGTTCGATGTGCTAAAGAAAGATCTCGTGCTATTTATCTGGTGTCATTTAGTTTTATTAAATCTGAATGGAAGTACAATACTCCTCACATAAACACTAACAACTTTCAAGGCCATTTAAAGACATCAAAACCTTGTTTTGGCCAGTGACGGAATGCGAAGGAGCAACTACTTTGCTCCACAGAGAGTACTCACAACTTTTTCATGTATTGAGAAAATGAAGTTAATACTATTTTGTAATGAACTATATACTACTTTTCTCCACAGAGAGTACTCACTACCGTTTCAAGCATTGAAAAAATGAAGTTAATATTCTTTTTTAATGAACTATGTACCACTTTTCTCCACAGACAGTACTCATAACTTTTTCCATGTATTGAGAAAGTGAAGTTTGTTAATGAACTATGTACTACTTTGCTGCACAGAGAGTACTCATAACCTTTATCATGAATTGAGAAAATGAAGTTAATATTCTTTTTTAACGAACTATATATTTTTCAGCGACATTCAGTGGTTCCAGAAAAGAGATCCAGAAACGTAAAACGTACCTAATATGTCAGACAATACTCTAATAAAGTACCCATGAAATATATAGAATAAAAGGCAAAAAAAACCGGCACAGTGTAGTTTGTGCACCAGTTTCGAGATAACTGCGTGTAAAGCGGAGAGAAGCAGTATCGTGCAGACACAGTTGTTTTCGCCCGTTACATGTCGTTAGACTAATACTGCAGAATGCTTCTGTCTGGGTTGTATTGACGTCCATTGATTTTCAAGTACTCCCTGAAGTGCACGGAAAATAAACATTTACCCATTAAAGAAAGACATGTTTATTCCAGTATGACAATAAATGGGAAGAACAAAGCAGAGAGAGATACATTCGCCGCTTTTACGTACTACTTCTCTTACGAACACTTATTTTGAAATATTTCATTTTTCAACGCCACATTTTACCATGTACTCGTGTACAGTAGGGTCTCTCCGGTTAGCTAGCACACATTAGTGAAACTTTTGCAGCAGTTTATCCTTGTCTTTTTTTTAATTACCTGTTTTCATATTAACGTTACTTCACTCAGTATTAATAAACTCGTCTTCTAAGGGGCAAAGGAGAACAAATGAAATATGTATTGGTATGGAGAAAAAATTTCATATGTTTTGTACCCTAATACGTATTGCAGGATAAGATCTATTTTTTTGTCAGTTTCAAATCTCAAGGGTTTATGAAAATCGTTGCTTCTGTGACTGAGCTTATTAAACCTGTTTCAGAGGATTATGTAACTGGTAGAAGTGATTAAGGAAACCATTAGTGCCTACGACAAGAATTTTCAATAATGTGGTCGAATATCTCCTCTTTCGTGACGATTCAATTTTAAAACCGCTTCATACGTTGTAACCGCCAAGACACTAGCATGCTCTTTATATAAGTCTGTAGTTATCAACTACTTGTAGCTCCTTCATTTAACAGCAATGTACATCAATTATTCTACTTACAGTATCATTTGGACATGGTAACGAATATCTGGATAAATGTCGTCAGCAAACTCATACTTTTAACTAAACCTCCGCAGTGTTCTGTTCTTCGTAAAACAATACACATAAACAATCAAAAAGCTAAGCCACGTATACACGGAACTTTTCCCTGTCACTGAAAAGATACATTCAGGTCTCCGTACAAATTCCCTCCCGTGTTTTCGTAGTATGTAATTCATTCCTAGTGTTTCAGATTGCCCGTTATTGTCTCGTGGAACGTCCGTGTGGCTTACACATGTCCTTGAGCAAGGTACTAGGTACAAACTGCATCAAAATAGGCTACACACACACACACACACACACACACACACACATATCCACTGCTCGTGGTAGCGTTCTCGCTTCCCGAGCAAGGGGTCCCGGGTTTGATTCCCGGCGGGGTCGGGGATTTTACCTGCCTCGAGATGACTGGGTGTTATTCATCATCATCATTCATCCCCATTATGGTCGGAGAAAGGCAATGGCAAACCACCTCCACTAGGACCTGGCCTAGTACGGCGGTGCGGGTCTCCCGCATCGTTCCCCTACGCTCCATCACGGAGTATGGGACTTGTTGCACGAGACAATACGGGCAATTTGAAACACTGGGATTGAATTTCATACTAAGAAATTTTTTCAGTGACAGGGAAAATATATGTGTATACGCGCGTGAAATTTTTCAGTGACAGGGAATATATATATATATATATATATATATATATATATATATATATATATATACGCCCGTGAATATGCACTTACTGCTAATGAGCCAACGTAAAGTACATGTGTTTCCTTTTGCAAATAGTGATTAAGGTTTAAATTCTTTGGTTTAAATAACAGTGTAGATAGCAGTGATATTTATCAATTATGGACGGATTCGACTTTAACTTAAATTTTCATTCAAACTGTCAGCCCCCTATGGCTGGTCATGGCGGCTCCTTGGCTGTGCTCCTGGTAGCACAGTTGTGATCGTCCTACCACAAGCAGTCATAGGGGGCTCACAGTTTGAAGGTAAATTGAAGTTAAAGTCGAACCCGTCCATAATTGATAAATATCACTGCCACCTAGACTGTTAATTTGAGCAAATTATAGCATCAGTTCACCGTTCTCCTACGCCCAGTGTTTTCTAAATTTATGAACATAAATAGTTTACTAAACTACTAATAATTCAGGCTGTTATGCGTGACACCGCAACAACCTTAATCTCGGTGCCGGCATAGCAGCATATGAATACAGCTCATTCCCCTCCTATGACCAATTGGACAACGGTCGCATGTGGTGTCTGTGTGTGTGTGTGTGTGTGTGTGTGTGTGTGTGTGTGTGTGTGTGTGTGCAGCATTCCTAATCACAATAAAAAGAAATTGCCTTCACACGTGATTTTCTTACACATTAGCCCTTGATCCGCAGGTGCAACTTCCATTCGGTTTGGTCGGGCAACTTTTCTACTGGTTAACACAGACTTTTAAAGAAATTCTGCTTAGTACTACTAATTCTTTGTGAAGACGTGTAAGAATGTCCTCTTCGATTGTTGAATTAAATAAAGATTAGACTCTCAAATGTATCAGGTATCCTCTTGCAATCTGTCTGTTGAGTGTGTAGAGTAATTTAATGCAATCCAGTTTTTATCAGGGATTATTATTTTCCGTATTTTGGCACTGAACTTTTGCTGTTCTTTAGGAGTTAACCAAATGCTTCAGACTTCGCCATTTAATATACATGAAAACGGAAGCAGTCCATATTATTGCGTATGTCTACAACTTCGATACTTCCGCTTAGAGTAATCTCATGATTAGTAGGAAGACATGGTCGATTTAGTATCACACATTATTTTTAATTTCAGGTAATTACATCAGCCGAATGTACCATATTTTCAAATTTTTATAGTTCCTAAAATTACCTGAAATTAACGAATAGCTTGCAGAAAATTTGTGAAATTTTCTCGGGATAAGGTTTAGTTATGTATGTGCCATCCTAGATAAGTGTATCATTATATTGCCGTTACTTAGCTGGCTTTTAATACTTGTCTAATACGAATAGTAAATGCTATAAGTCGGTATTTATGCAACCCGCAATGTTAAATCTTGCCTTCATACCACAAGCAATATTTTCATATCCTTTTGCTTGCTATGCGCGTCTATTAGTCGTAGGAAAAAAAATAACAGAAAGTTTCACTGGGAAATTTAATGTAGTTAAATTTTGTAGTCGAATAAGTTTTCGTCGTAGGCCATATTATTCTTGTTATTCGAAAAACACACACACACACACACACACACACACACACACACACATATATATATATATATATATATATATATATATGGTGTGTGTGTCTGCTTGTGAACTAGATTGCTCGAGTGCAGTCAAGTACAATGTATGCATTTAACACCTCGGGCTTCTTGTCCGAGTCCTATCATACATTTTCTGGACGTGAACTGGTAAGCGATATATGGATTTCAGTGTATTGAGGTAGGGAATCCCAGACGTTCCTGCTGGAATTCTACGAAGAGTGCACATCATCAAATGCGCACAGCGGATGTTTCCGACGGCGAAGTGTAGCTACTCGGTGCGATTGGCTCCGTGCCAGAGGACGGCAGTCACTTCGAGCAACGACAGTGCATGTCGACAACTGCGATGGAAACTCCCGGGCGAAGCTAGGAGAACGCCAGCTCTCCCGCAACGCTTTCAGCAGGAGCTGTGGCTACGTTCGATCGCTGATATTCGTTCCCGTCTGCTCTTTCCTGCACAACCGTATTTCTGCACGCCCTCAGTGTGATCTTGCGACGTGCAGAACTACTTCTCTGGAAACAACCACTGGATGCATGCTGTACGTCTTTCCCTCCACTGACTGTGTTTCGGAAAGAACTCGTCGAACACCTGGTACTAAAAATATCGTAAGTTCCACTCTTCGCTACTATCGCATACACCACAAATCACACAGAAGAAGGCACTATTTTAATAGTGAGGCACCTATTATTGTGGAACAAGCAGAACTAAATTAGTTTCTTTATAGTGTATATGTGAACTTAGGAAAGTGCCACTCGTGATAGTTTTCTGGAGACCTTACGGCAGGAACAATCGAATAACTACATTTTTTCTGAACAAATCAACCAAAAATCTTCCCTGCTCCCCATAGCAGCTAGATTAGCCACCGACCCAAGAATACAGCAGCACGATATCTCAAAAGTACTCCATGTGGGTGGAAAGGAAGGTCCCGCTTCATTAGGTTTCTGGACTGTATCATACAGCGTATCTTATTATTCACTGGTAAATGAGAGGCGATGTAACACAGTATCTTCACAAATAGGGGACTGACGTGAGGAAATTTTATTAACATAATCCTGGGCAATGACATTTACGTCGGTAGACAACAGGAAACGTAATAAAATAACTAAATATCCACAACATATTCGTATTATCGTTTAGGGTTATAAGAAATCTGAATTTTCGCACACTGTATCATTTCGTCGTCGGATGATGCTGCGGGCATCCAGAAAGGCTTAGAAGGTGGTGTCTATGAATACAGCTCTCTATAAACATGGATAGTGTAAGCCAGAGATCATAACGAACGAAATCTATGTTGGGTTGCGAGATTAGTGGTAAACATTTGGAACCTGTCAAGTCGTTCAAACAGCTGGTGGCAATATTACTAAGCTCTATGACGTTATCTGAATACCAGCACGCAGGCAGAATGGAAAACTTAGAGGTGTTAGGTAAAAGCGGGTTGTGAGATGCAGTTGTAGAAAAGATGCCAAAAAAGACACCAGACCAAAAATTCTGTTGCAATGCCAAATCAGTCACACAAGTCAGTCGACCTCTGGCGATCCGCAAACACTCTGCTGGAATCGTAACTGATCTGTACTTCCCAAGTGGAAGTAGTGCCCCACAGCTGCTCAGTGGGGACTAAAAAAAAATTGTGTGGAAGGAATAGGACATTTTTCTCGCGGCCACCAGTGGGGTGAACTCGGAGAACCATGCTCCAAGAAATATTTTGGGACGCTTCTGCTGCTTCCACCAAACATCCACCATTGATATCGTGAGAGGAAGGTAAAGGAAGGTAAAAGATATTATGTAGCATATGGAGGTACATTACCACTTTTCTTTAACTATATCCATGAACAGATTAGGACAAAAAAGCGCTAATTTTACTACAAAGTATACTGCGCAACGCAATATAACATGGGCTGCAGCATATTTCGAAGTGTACCCTCAAAAAGTCACTGGGTTTGCAAAACAATGCTGATTCGTCGCAACAATGTAACGCTGCGTGCGGAATGAGACGGAAAGTAAACAAGTCAGATTCAGCTAGGCTCCTCGTGAACAATGAAGTGATTAGAGAGGGAGCTCGAAGCTGGATTGTGAAGGGAAATAATTTTTGCCTATAATGATTACCATACCTTCAAAACTAGAGGAAAAAATGATTTTTATTACCCATTATTAAAGCTGTCAGTGGCTAACAAATAAGTTCAATGTACTACAATAAAAATTTGTGATCATTTGCGCAGATATATAATGTGTCTGTCAGGCCGGCCGCGGTGGTCGTGCGGTTCTGGCGCTGCAGTCCGGAACCGCGGGACTGCTACGGTCGCAGGTTCGAATCCTGCCTCGGGCATGGGTGTGTGTGATGTCCTTACGTTAGTTAGGTTTAAGTGGTTCTAAGTTCTAGGGGACTTATGACCTAGGCTGTTGAGTCCCATAGTGCTCAGAGCCATTTGAACCATTTTTTTTTGTGTCTGTCAGGTAGGAAAGCAAATTTTAAATGTAACCTAAAATAATTTCGGCTAAACAGCTTTCTCCATTCCATGGGTGAATTTCTGTTTAAAGAACTCGTAGCCGGTAAAAAAGTGTAGTTTTCAAGTGTAGTGGCATGACTAGGACTAAAAATAACGTTTTCATTCATTTTAACGCTCATCATGTGAACAAATTCTGTGAACTGTTTCACTCCACATCACTTCGATAAAAGAATCGTTCAAATTCTCTGTGGGACATGTAGCTAAATAATTGTCAATGTTCCCAATCTGATATTTGCTTCGAGCGCCTTAGAGAAATGGCGAAAATCCAAAATATTCATGGCATAACAGATATTAAAGTAACACATCCTCCAAATGCGAGTCTTGAACATGAAGTCATTCCACTTGGTTGCAGATAAAGATTTCATACAGGGCTCTCACGATCATTAATGTTTATCAACATCAATATCTCCTAACGTCCGCTCCATGGTGTACTGTCGTGATGAAAGACATTATCTTCAGTTTCACTGTTCTCTCGTCGTAGACATTGAGATGTCAGTCCATCGGCATTTGGTCAGATTTCAGTGTAGTAGTGCGGAGAAGGTTTGTGTTGCCATCATCTGGTGCGCTCATCAGACATACACCTGTGTGATAACTGTCTCAATAATCTCATTTTCCCAACTTGTAAATACTTAGTTCACTCTCTAAATTAAGGCAAATTCAACGAATCTCTGCACATACGGAACGAATCATACATGTATTCGTAAGCGGGTGGTGTAGGGTTCATATCGAAGGTTTTCCTGAATAACTAAAAGGAATGCGTATTTCGAGAAGGTCTCATCCGGCTGCTTGTTAGAGTTTTTGCCAGATTAGAGACGACGGGGGTGATGAAGAATTTAAGAACTTGGAATAAAGGCGTGCTCATTGTCAAATTTGGACACTAGGCTGTAGTAGATGAACAGAAAGAAAGTCTAAGAAGTGGGGTTATACAAGATGCCCGAAGCATAAGATGATGGGCCCTGACAATCAAAGACACCACTTGATACAACGTATTGATACGGAAATAAGGAGTAGGTCGTTGACATTGACGTCTGGAGTAAAGCATTGCGAGTTAGTGAATTGCGGACCATCAGATCTCGAGAGAAAAAGAGTAGAACGCTTTGAAACGCCGTGGTGTTAACCAATGTTAATAACTGAGTGGACAATAGTAAAGGGGAGAAATACTAAAAACCAAAGGCTAGGAGCGACGTATATGGAAGTTTCTCAGCACAAGAGACAGATCTGTGGAACATGTGCTACATATTCCTGGATGTACTGGAAGGAAGAGTAGCGGGATAAACTGCCAGATCATTCGTGGAAGATCTCCGATATTTCGGCGAAAAATGGTTCCGCCACCATCAGGTAATGCTGAAGGAATGATTTGTGTACTCGCCAGGCCCACGTCGTGATCTGTGGGAGTGGGGGGGGGGGGGGGGAGTAGCAGGCACATTACTTCAGTGGGAGTGGGGAGAGACTCAATTGTCTTTTATTTTAAATGAACACACCGCTATTTGAATGCATTGTTGTTTATTTAGTTACGACCCCGATTCGACCTTTTATGCCATTTTCAAATAACTAAGTTTTAAAGTGGCATTAAAGGCCGAAACCTGGGTCATAATCAAATAAACAAAAATATAGTCAAATGGCAGTGTGTTGTTTTAAAAATAATTGTTGCTCTGCAACATCAAAAACTGTTTACAGACTCAGTTGCATCCACCCTACACCCTGCCGCATCTAATGTCCAGATGTCGCGCTCTATTTTGATGTAGTTTAGCAGTGGCTCTCATGCCGTGCGAAGTAGGTACCTCGTGTTCACGATGACAAAATTATGAGTCACACGGCTTTCAATCGCTTCTGTCAAAGTGAGAGTCCCAAAATTTTTCGGTATTAGCCAGGACTTTCAATTACTGACAATTCAACTGTATTGGACAAACGATCTGCACAATCAAAGCTCGATGTATAGAACACAAACGTCACACTCGCTTACTGCAGCCCAACAAATCTGCAATAGCAGAGCGCTGCATTGAAAATCTATAGAAACTGAAACACCATCCAAAAAAACTCCTGTGATGTTTGAAACTTTCCCGGCGTACTGACTTACCGCAGTTCTCCCGTGTTTTTATGGAACAAAAGGAACTCCTGGCTAGCACCAGTAAATTTTAGAACTCTTTTTGCAAAGATGCGATTGAAATCCGCGTGACTGATAATTTAATCAATGGGGACTTTGGCTCTCAATGGCTAAAGCACTGGAGTCAATTCTAAGCTGCTTCAAAGCAGTCCGCTAGATGCAATTGGGACGGAGAGGGGATGGCAACTAAGACTCTCGCCCCTACCAGCGGAGCCGAAGCTCTCCCCCCTCTCCCCCCCCTTCCCCGTCACCCTGACACTGTGTGGATGAGGCGAGGGGGATGGGAAGACATAAATGCTGCCAGCGCACAGCAGACAGATATTCCATCAGCGCTACTTCATGATCGCAGAACCGTTATTCGCCGGAATATCGTGGACCGTCGACGACTGGATCCTACAGTAAACCAGAGAATCTCCGAAGCTGCTTTTTGTTTGACGAGACGTTGCGCCGATCTTCCTTCTTTCCACCTTGGTCTTGTATCAAAAGCAGCGTATTTTGGGGAAGTATTCTATGAACTACGACCCTGAGCGGGCAGTGATTAAATCAGTTTCGTCCCGGCGACTTACCGTTTCTTCCGGCTCAAGCGACGCCGCTAACCCTGGTGCTTAAAACCCTGTGCTCTGCCATGCGGCGTAGCACGCCGTCTCCGACAGTTGGTAAGTCTTTAAGACCAGCCAGACGCGCGCAAGATGCTGCCAAAGAGGAACGCCGCGGCGGGTGAAACTTTCCCTTCAACCGACGAAACTGGGTCACGAGGCGAGATTTATGACCGCGTGTCCACGGTGCACACCGGGCGCGGGCTGTCGTTGGCCTCTGGAGCTCAAGCACGCTGCTGAATGTCGCCTGCGGACGTGGCCGTAGATGATATGGCGAAAGCACCGCTCCAGGTAGCAACTGCACGCGGCCCCTTTATCGGTTCAATACGAATTCGGGTGCAGTTACATTCAGCATACTTTCGGATAGAAGGACGGATGTGCTCCTTCAATTGTAATCATACACAGTGAGAAGCAAGTACACACTGTATCGAAATACACTTGCATGAGTCTGAACCGTGAATTTATTTTCAAAGAATATTAAAAAAAAATGGCTCTGAGCACTATGGGACATAACATCTGAGGTCATTAGTCCCCTAGAACTTAGAACTACTTAAAACTAACTAACCTAAGGACATCACACACATCCATGTCCAAGGCAGGATTCGAACCTGCGACCGTAGCGGTCACGCGGTTCCAGACTAAAGCGCCTAGAACCGCACGGCCACATGGGCCGGCTAAAGAATATTCTTAAATTTTATTTTATTTACTAGCGATTCATCAAGAACATTCACACATTTAATCACACTAAGTGAGCATCGAAGTAGTTGCCAGGGAGTAACTGATGAAATCAAAATGAAATTCCTCTTAACAAATGGGAATTTTATACCTAAAAGTTTTTTTTTAAGAAACAGATTTAAAATTATAAGCAGAAAGTATCCTCTAAATATCAAGTTACAATTTATTCAGAGGAAGAAAGAAACTAATTTTTGAGTGTATGAGCTTTCGGGCTGAGAACCTTGCCGCTCTCTTTTGACACTACGGCTCACAACAACCTCTGAAAGACTACACAGGTGCACATCTGCAACCCACCAGATTACCTTAAAGTAAAAGTCTTAACAATTCACACAAGCACAGAAACTACGCACCCCGTAGGAGGGATGGAAATGGTACAAAACACTAAAATTAGAAGATTAACTTGCCACCGAAGCTGCAACTTGATTTTAACTTCTAAGGAAAGTCTTACGGTGGAAGGGTGGCAGCATTATATACTAAAATGACAATTTAAATAAAGGCCCAAGAAATGCAATCTTACATAAAATTTTCAAGGTTGGCCAACCATGCTCTACAGTACACATATACCGCCTCTCAAAATGATAGGCAAGATAAAAAATATTTCCGGTATTGGGTTGTTACGCTCCAAGCAATAAATTCGTTAACACATCAAATCCGACAAACATGACAGAGGCAGCTCCGAACGACGGACAGACACTAACTGCCTAACAAATGCGGCGAGGCAGACGAGCAAGCTGGGGACGAGAGACTGACCAAGAAGACAAGTGGAATTTAAAAATAAATCACATCACATATCACCAATCACGTAACTTCTAAGAAACCGCGATTTCTGGCGAAGACCTGGCGCAGCACCCCCAAAACGTTCTCCCGAACCGTCCACTGCCAGCCGCTTCAACGGACGCAGGAAGGCGCGCCGATCTCCCGTCTCACGGCGTCGCAGCTCGCACCGGCCAGCCCGATGTATCGAGTTGACTCCTACTGCTCTCGTGTCGGCCGCGAAGCCACTACCCCTCGCTATACGGCGCGGCCCACTGGACTCACGTGGCGACCTCACATACGCCGACGCTCAAGGCGGGCAAGTCATCTTGTGTCTCAGTGCGCGACCGACCAACTGATCGATCCAACCGCCAATGACCATTGCCTGAGCAAACTCGAGCAGACTGGAGGCCTAACGCGCAAACTCAGATGCAGGAACTAAGCCCCGACGGGCGACCACTCGCTGAGTTCGCTTACTGGCGGAGTGGAAAGCCTCTCATTTGCCCGGCTTTAAATATTGATCCGAACGAAAGACATAATAGCACTCCGACCGGCGGACAGATACTCACTGCCTAACAAATACCGACGAGAGACAGACTAGCAAGCTGGGGACGAGAGACTGACCTAGACTCACCTCGACTGACCCACTGACAGACCCACTGAGCAGTTTTTTTCTTTTCCTTTATTCAGTTTCGATTCCCCCTAAAGGGGGCGGGCTGGCAGCAGCTTATTACACCGCTCTTCAGCCTACAGAATTTGTTTTAAAAAGATGAAGATAATAAGAAAAATAATAACAGTTGGCGATAAAATCGGTGACTTAAAGGTAAAATGGCAGAAAATTCTGGAGCTTAAACATAAAACACAGGGTTGATGATGCTAATAAAATACACAGGAAGCAGAAAAATAATAGACAGACAATTAAAAAGCATGGCCACAGTCTGGGTTCTGTTCGCAAGAGATATAAAATGCACACCCAGCGACAGCATGATATCTGTTCGCAACACTGTGGAAAGACGCACAACACTGAACACTCACTTAAACACTGCACTAAAAAGTTGGCACCAATATGACATACCAAACCCGAGAGCAGGTGGGGGGAAACTGGTCAGATGACGGGAAAAAAGGGGGGGAAGGAGATTAAAAGTGAAGGGGGAGGGGGGAAAGGAGCCAATGGAAGTTGAGGATCCATGAGAGGGGTGGAGGGTGCTGAGAAGACGTGCCAGGGAATGGGGAAGACAGTGGAGGGGAGTACAAAAGGACTCGGGGAGGGGGGAAAAAGGAGATAGGGAGAGGGTAGGTGTGGAGAAAACACAGGATGGAAGGGGGGAGGAAGAGGGAGCCCAGGGAAAGGACAGAGGAAAGGAGGGGGGTGAGGATCGGAGTTGATAGGAGGGATAAATGGAGGGAGAGAGGGCACCATCCGGGAGGGGGAGTTGATAGAAGCCACCTTGGGAAAGCAGATGTGGGGTGTAGAGATGGAGGGTAGGGGGCATACAACAGTGAAGACGTGGCAGGGGGCGGGGATGGGAGAGGAGAGGAGCAACCAGGGCGTGAGGGGATTCAAGGCGGCGGGAGGTGTAGAGGATGCGGATATGTTCGAGGAAGAGGAGCAGATGGGGGAAAAGAATGAGATCATAGAGGGGGTCGGGAGGCGTATACGGAAGGTGAGGGGGAGTGCATGGCGCTCAAGGATCTGGAGGGACTTATAGAATTTGGGGGGGGGCAGATATCCAGGCAGGACTGGCATAACAGAGGATGGGACAGATTAAGGGTTTGTAGGTGTGGAGGATGGTAGAGGGGTGCAACCCCCATGTCCGGCCAGAGAGGAGTTTGAGGAGTCGGAGGTGGTTGTGGGCTTTGGATTGGATGGAGCGGAGATGATGGATCCAGGTGAGGTGACGGTCAGTGGTGAGGCCAAGGTAGGTGAGGGTGGGGGTGAGGCGGACAGGTCGGGCGCAGACAGTAAGGGAGAAATCCAGGAGCCGGAAGGAGCGAGTGGTACGACCTACGATGATTGCCAGGGTCATGGAAGGATTGATTTTCAGGAGCCACTGGTTACACCATGCAGCAAACCACTGAGCAGCTCATAGCGCCCCTTAAATGCACATAAATAGGCAACCTTCCCCCTACCTCACCAGAGGGAGAAACCAAAGCTGCGATTGCCACAGCGGCGCCACCGCCAGAAACGGAGGGCGACTGCTTCACACTACGCGCTGCGGCGCGCTCTTGAAAACAGCAATTTTTACCACGGCTCATAGTTGAAAGTAGTTACACTGTTCCATTGTAACCTACGAAAATTGTATTGAACCACAAGGTGAATGTACTATTTTCTATGCTCTGCGACTTATGAGCAAGTGAAGTTAGAACATTTTGTAATCCAACTGACGAGGCGTGTGTTTGTGACCGATATGCAGTACTTAGTTTAAGAAAGCTGTATCCATTGTTTTAAGTATCACCTGATGACCTAGAGTATCATCTGCTCTCTCACATGCTATGGGATATGGCTTCCTGAGTTCGTTTCTTGTTCGGCTGTGTTCAATCAATATTTCACATGCACAGTTTTGGTTAAAGATTATTTGTTTTAGTTACATTTACTGGTGTAAAATAATTTTGTTTATTGTGAGAACGTTCTTTAAAGTTCTATGCCACGGCTGACCAACTTATATGAGAATTCCTTGCTACTTTTTAAAGATAGTGCCTTGATAGATTCTTAGTTAATAACAAAGTACAAAGCTGACATAGGTGTCAGACCTCCCGATAGAGAACTTATGATTAAGATTGGTTTAAGAAATAATGTTATGTTGAATTAAAATCAAACTTATTGCGGTTCCAGTACCATCACTAATAAGAAAGTTACAGAGAGTACACCCCATCTGCGCTTATTACACATTTTCATAATAATGAAGAGGGATACAGCATTCAACAGAAAAAATTTAACTTATTTAAAGCTTTTAAACCAAAGTGACATAAACAGACACAGACACAGGAAACTCGTTAGAACGCTGTAATATTTATTTAGCGTATGGCATTAAGTACATTTCAGCATCTGATCACGTTATTCTAGATTACATAATATTACATTTATTTACAGGCAAACATCTAGTCCTTGTATATATACAATGGATTTTTGGGATGCAATGAGGAATTCTTCAAAGTCCCCACTGAATGCTCTGGCACTGCATTCTCCTCTCATGTGTTGGATGGTTTGCTTAGGCGCGTCGCAGTTACATGCTGGCGAAGACAGCAGTCCCCATTTGAAGACTGAGTCAGCACATCTTCCATGACCAGTTCTTAGTCGGTTCAGAGTTCATCAGATCTTGCCGCGCTGATCTAACCCAGCAACCGCCTCGGTAATACAAGGCATTAGGTGGCAAGTTATTGGGGCATTTTGGAGATATTCTCCTCTGCAAGGGATGATGTTAGCCCCGGTGAGGCTGTAGATAGGGAGAGGAGGATGTCTCGAACGAAGGCTCTTGATACTCAGATCAGGCATATCGAGGTGTACCGGTAGTTCAGGGTTTGCTTCGATATTGTTCCATTCCCTGACCAAGCTGCTTCTCGTCGTATTTTGAGGGTGGTATATGACTCAGGACAGGTAGCCATAGTTTAGGTGTAGACCTAACGGTTCCTGAAATAATGCACATGGTGTTGTTATGTTCGACATCGATTTTGTTCACATGACTACTGTTTAGCCATACTGGTGCTCAGTACTCCACCGCAGAGTATACCAGGCTCGGCGCAGTAATAAAAAGGACATAACTATCCTATGTTAGATAGTAAGTATTCTCGTTCTTCGGGAGGACCATGTCGTACATGCATCCACAAACGTAAAAGGAAATAACTTCATTGGCCAAAAACAAAGCAGCTGAAAAAGTATATTTCCAACACTCACAATATTCAAATAATAAACAATAAAAATTATCCGTATAAGAGATAGAAACCTAATAAATACAGGCATATGCACCTGCACAATCAGTCCCACTACAGCGATCCCACTATTATACAACACCCCCCCCCCCCCACCCGAAACACAACATTCCAACGACACTATTTCAGCGAGCAAGCCTCGCACTCTCATTTCGGAGGAGAGTGGTTCACGTCTCCTTAATAGCAACCAGATTTAAGTTTAACTGCCTTACCAAGATTATTGCTTGGATGGTCTCTTTGATCTGAACTTGACCGATATCCTGTTCCGTTCTACCTCTGTCCATGTTTGTCCACATTTATAGTCACCTGTTCGCCCACGGAACATTAACCCCAACAATTTCCTTCCTTCCAAGCCACCGTGTATAATTTGTAACTAGCTATCCATTCTCTGTTAACGAAGCAGGCGTGACGAAAACCTGATTGACAGTTCTTTGAAGAGCAGATCAATTGAAATTTTCAAATAAAGGAGTTCGAGTCCAGAAGTGCTCTTATAGAAGTAAGTGGAAACACATAAAAAAAGACATAAATATAAGGGTTCATGCTACGTCCTTTGCTCATAACCGATGTTGATCTAAAAGTGATTCTATAAAATATTATTCACTTGATCCCAAACCACCAAATAGGAAAATATTTGTAGTCAAGTAAATAATTATTATGATAATTTCCTACATAGATCACTGAAATGCTAGAACTCTTACTTGAAACATGTTTCAGTGAAAACAAAAATGAAGTTCAATTTCAGTAGCTCGGTATAGCCATTGCAGGCTACAAGACAATACACAGGAAGAAAGGCTTCAGACATTGAAAATAGATATTACCAGCTTCAGCCGACATCAGACAATGATGAGGAGAAGCGATATAATTGAAAAGAGAATGAAAACATGGTCCGAGTAGACTGTATTCTGTATATTACGCGTGAAATTGGCCAGTTTCAACCGTGGGTGACGCTCAAGCATTTATTTTAACCTTCGCGCTTCATTTCACACTCCAATTTATTGCTGGTACATGTGGACAGGTATACAGCGTATTTCTGTGCGTATCTGGCACAAAAACAATACAACAGTGTACATGATTCACGTTCACTGTAGCAGTACTGATCGCGTATGTGCATATCGCACTGTATTTATTACTTTCTTAGATTGTGTTTTTTAAAATTATGTATCATGTTTGATTCAGGAAACTCATTGTATTTTTTTCTGCCAAGCACGCACAGAAATACGATGTATGTCAGTCCACATGTACCAGCGATGAATTAGAAGGCAATGTTACATTATGTGCTTCGTACTGAAAACAAAATACAGTCCGCCTGGATCATGTTTTCATTTTCAGAACACGTTGAGGCTGTGAATTCCACAGAAATAAATTTTTTAAAATACATATGAATGTTAAGTGCGAGTAATCAGTTTGGAATGGACAATGTTGTTGCCTAAACTAACGTTGGAGTAGACTTATTCTTCATTTCAGGAGCGGAAGAATTCCAACGTCGGATGAATTGACCCGTTTCTGTAAAACATCTGGTGACGGTGCCAGAAAATAAACATCTTAAATATACATTCTGAGGCGAGTAAAAGTTATCTTCTTTTCAGATAATTTCGTCACAGCTGAAAATATCAGGTTAACAAAAAGGCCGGCCGCTGTGGCCGAGTGGTTCTACGCGATTAAGTTTGTAACCCCTCGGCTGCTACGGCCGCACTTTCGAATCCTGCCTCGGGCATGGCTGTGTGTGATGTCCATAGGTTAGTTAGGCTTAAGTAGTTCTAAGTCTAGGGGACCTATGACCTCAGATGTTAAGTTCCATAGTGCTTAGAGCCATTTGAACAGTTTTGGTAACATTAGGACAGAATTTACTGACATAAAGATGAAAAAAAGAAATCTCTCCACCGTGTTCTTTTTCCAACTACTTAATTAGAGAACAGAACAGCATCGGTGAAACCCTGTGATTATGTAGCAAGGCATGGTGATTGAAGGAGTTATGAAAGGGGGCCATAACAGACCCCTTTCAAGATCACACCCGCAAAGTGAGCAAAACAGAGCACCTGCTTCTGTGAATTACCCGCCTACCCGAGGGTGGCTGTCACGAACTTTGTGATGGAATTTGTAACCGCAGCCTCTCGTGTGCCGAGTACGTAATGAGCGTCACAGCCAAGATGCACAAGGGAAGACGCATTAGCGAACGGGGTGGGCGGAGTGAGTCGGGCGCCGACATATGCGGGCCATGGTTCATTCTAACGCAGCTTGTGGAGGCACAGTAGCAGTGGCCATAAAGCTTCTCTCCGTGAATCACCTGTTCCGGCGACATGGACCGTCATTACCATAATCGCTGACGCCACATCTTCCCGCAGTCTTCAGTCACAGTTAACGTGATTTAACATTGAGATGCTGGCACTGGGTAAGGGTAGTGGAGTCGACGAAGAGTAGTAGCTCTGATTTTTAAATCATAGTTTGTGAGAATGAAGTACTATATGCCCCGCTTCAGTACAGTTCACAAAACTACATGCTTGTGGCTTTTACATTGTATGCTGGAAATATGATTGCTTCAAGATGAATTCAAATAAATATAAAATAACACATTTTCTTGAGACTCAGAAGCTTATGTCCACGAATCAGCAAGATTTAGAATGTATCGCTCTTGCAAAACTCAGTTTGTCCTTTCTCACATGACATTCGCGGACTATGGATGAAGAGAAACAGGCAGATTCCATATTTCTAGTTTTCCGGGAAGCATTTAATACGGTGCCCCATTGCATGCTCTTAATGAACGTACGAGCATATGGAATAAGTTCACAGATATGTATGTGGTTCGAAGACTTATTAAGTTACAGAATCTCGTATATATTCCTCGACCGCGAATGTTCATCGGAGACAGGGATATTGTCAAGAGTGCCTCAGGGACGGAATTGTACACTGGTAGCCTATCACAATTATACAATACTGTCACTTCAAGTCTGTATATGTTCGTAGATACAAACGGTGAGTCCAAACACTTCGCGAGACCGCAGTCTCACTTCGCTCTACCGCGTGTGAAGTGGTGTGCACTTTTAAGTAGACCGGGAGCGCAGAAGTACACAGGCCGCCGGCGATTCCCCTGTGGCGTGGCATGGCGTGTTTGGCCCGTAGTCGGTAGGTTACTACTTCCCGTATATATATATACAGAAATTAGGGCTCAAATGGGGCACGTAGATACTAGTTTTCCCCTCGTTCTGTTTGCGAGTAGAACAGAGATGACTAGCAGTGGTACAGTGTACCCTCGGCCTCGCACCGTACGACGGCTTGCGGAGTATCTGCGTAGAAGTAGATGTGGGGACGTTGAGGACTATACTACTTATGTGTCAGTAAAGTATGTTCGACTAATCATGGACTCATAGCCAAACAGCCAGCCTTATATGAAAGACAGGTACTGAATATCAATTAGGCCGGCCGTGGTGGTCTAGCGGTTCTAGGCACTCAGTCCGGAACCGCGCGACTGCCACGGTCGCAGGTTCGAATCCTGCCTCGCGCATGTATGTGTGTGATGTCCTTAGGTTCGTTAGGTTTAAGTAGTTCTAACTTCTAGGGGACTGATGATCTCAGATGTTAAGTCCCATAGTGCTCAGAGCCATTTGAACCATTTTTATCAATTAGGTAAACGGCAGTATTGTTACGTACATCGAGTACTTCCCCTACACGATGTTGTAAATGAGATCTATGGGTTCATAAAGGCATTTAGTGCTTCGGCTTGGTATAAGTGCCTTTGAAATGGCTGCGCTTACCGTTTTCGTCCTGGTTGTTATCACAGGTAAGTAACACAATAACAGGATACTACTGTATGATTCTCAAGTTTTTCAACGTCTTCTGTATGAGACCAAGAGAACGTAGGACAGAAGGTGGCCACATGGAAATAACTCATCGTTTATCTACATTCTCATGTCACCCAGGATTAACACGAAGAGCTGATCATCACACGGGATGTATTACCACAGGCCGAGCGCCTAACTCTTTTCCACAGGACGTCATCGGATTTTGTGTTGTGCTGCGAGATGTACTTTCCTTCATATATCACTTTGAGGCGTTTCCTCTCGTATGCCGTCTCAGAGGTTTCGTAGCGTTGGCCGAAGAGCCGATTGCAAATGATTGAAATGGCTCTATGCACTATGGGACTTAATATCTGATGTCATCAGTCCACTAGACTTAGCGCTAATTAAACCTAACTAACATAAGGACATCCCTCACATCCATGGCCGAGTCAGGATTCGAAACTGCGACCGTAGCAGCAGCGCGATTCCGAACTGAAGCGCCTAGAATCACTCGGCCACAACGGCCGGCAGCCGCTTTCAGCTGCGATTAGAATCGACACAGACTTTGTTGGTGAAACATAATTATTTAATGGTATCCATTGTTATACCGTGGTGGTATAGAGGATAGGGCACGAAATTCAGATCATAGAGGTTACAGCTACAATTCCAGATAGGGGAGTTTCCTCATTCCACAGCGTATAGCAAGGCACCAAGAGCAAACATACTCCTGCTAAATGAATACGAGGAACTTTCCCAGCGATAAAAGGTAGCCGGGGTGAAGCACACGTCGCCCCCCCCCCCCCTCCCCCTTCTAGAACCACAGCGAAGAAAGGCTGTGCTCTACCAACAAGAAGGACAATAGTTAGGTCATTGGCTCGCGCCACGGACGTACTATCTATATCGATAATCAATTTGTTATAGCAACCCAACTACTGTCAGATCCGATTCGTCCACTATACTGGGAAATCTCAGCTGTTTCAAAATGAATATCGGGATCTGAAAGCTATGTAGCATATATTGCATTCACGGTCCGTGCGGCTCCCCCAGTCGAAGGTTCGAGTCCTAACTCGGGCATGGGTGTGCTGTCCATAGCATAAGTTATTTTAAGTTAGATTAAGTAGTGTGTAGGCTTAGGGACCGATGACCTCAGTAGTTTTGTCCCAAAATACCTTACCACAAATTTCCAAATACAATAAAAAAAATTATAAAAATGGAAGAACAACTCGGACAACTTTTATTGTGTGTTCATTACGATCAGAATTCGTCGCACGGTAAACAAGAGTGACTGATGACGTGTTGCACGATTGACACAGTTTTTCACGCGTAAACCCAACAAATCAGTTCGGATGCCTAATCATGAATTAGCAATTCCAGTTACACCTATGTGGAGTCTTACTACTATTTCCGTATACATAGCAGTTGTCAAAACCTCTAAAGCCTACAGACTACGGTTTACGTGCTGACTTTGCAAACCAAATGTTGCTGCAAGACGATGAACATTTCCTGATTCGTGTCGTCTTTAGTCATGAATTGACATTTCATGTAAGTGGAAATATGAACACACACAATGTGCGCATGTGGGGGGGTCAACATATCCCCACGAGATGGTACAGTTGCAAGGAGACTCTCCTAGATTAAATACTTTCCATAAAGTTTATGGGCCCCTCTTTTGTAGTGAAGTAACTGTAACTGGTGTTTCTTATTTTCATGCGCTATAAATATAGCTCTTTCCTCAGCTCCAACAAGAATAACAGAACTTTGTTTGGCAGGAAAGAGGTGGGTAGCGTAATTCAGTATCCGATTGGTTAAACGACCTTTCACCAGACCGCTGGATTGGCCGAAATCGGTCAGGTGACTGAGCTCGTTTCCCATGGTCTCTACGTTCATCTTACCTGACGCATCCGATTTTTACCTTTGCGGGGGGGGGGGGGGTGGTTTGGGAGATTCTTGCAGGGTCATATGCTTGTGCCTTCTCTACCGCCTGATCTATCCGACATGTAAACCAGTACTGAAGCAGTTCTTTCAATAATTACTCCAGACGCTCTCATCAAGGTTTGACAAGAGCGGGACTCGACTTTAGCCTTCTGACGAATTGAGCTCACATTGAGCATTTGCAAGAAAAACTACGAGGTGCATTCAAGTTCTAGGGCCTCCGCTTTGTTTTCTAATTAACTACTCACCCGAAATCGATGAAACTGGCGTTACTTCTCGACGTAATAGCCCTGCAGACGTACACATTTTTCACAACGCTGACGCCATGATTCCATGGCAGCGGCGAAGGCTTCTTTAGGAGTCTGTTTTGACCACTGGAAAATCGCTGAGGCAATAGCAGCACGGCTGGTGAATATGCGGTCACGGAGAGTGTCTTTAATTATTGGAAAAAGCCAAAAGTCACTAGGAGCCAGGTCAGGTGCGTAGGGAGCATGAGGAATTACTTCAAAGATGTTATCATGAAGAAACTGTTGCATAACGTTAGCTCGATGTGCGGGTGCATTATCTCGGTGAAACAGCACACGCGCAGCCCTTCCCGGACGTTTTTGTTGCAGTGCAGGAAGGAATTTGTTCTTCAAAACATTTTCGTAGGATGCACCTGTTACCGTAGTGCCCTTTGGAACGCAATGGGTAAGGATTACGCCCTCGCTGTCCCAGGACATCGACACCATCATTTTTTCAGCACTGGCGGTTACCCGAAATTTTTTTGGTGGTGGTGAATCTGTGTGCTTCCATTGAGCTGACTGGCGCTTTGTTTCTGGATTGAAATATGGCATCCACGTCTCATCCATTGTCACAACCGACGAAAAGAAAGTCCCATTCATGCTGTCGTTGCGCGTCAACATTGCTTGGCAACATGCCACACGGGCAGCCATGTGGTCGTCCGTCAATATTCGTGGCACCCACCTGGATGACACTTTTCGCATTTTCAGGTCGTCATGCAGGATTGTGTGCACAGAACCCACAGAAATGCTAACTCTGGAGGCGATCTGTTCAACAGTCATTCGGCGATCCCCCAAAACAATTCTCTCCACTTTCTCGATCATGTCGTCAGACCGGCTTGTGCGAGCCCGAGGTTGTTCCGGTTTGTTGTCACACGATGTTCTGCCTTCATTAAACTGTCTCACCCACGAACGCACTTTCAACACATCCATAACTCCATCACCACATGTCTCCTTCAACTGTCGATGAATTTCAATTGGTTTCACACCACGCAAATTCAGAAAACGAATGATTGCACGCTGTTCAAGTAAGGAAAACGTCGCCATTTTAAGTATTTAAAACAGTTCTCATTCTCTCCGCTGGCGGTAAAATTCCATCTGTCGTACGGTGCTGCCATCTCTGGGACGTATTGCCAATGAACGCGGCCTCATTTTAAAACAATGCGCATGTTTCTATCTCTTTCCAGTCCGGAGAAAAAAAATCGGAGGCGTTAGAACTTGAATGCATGTCGTATTTAGGTTTCTCTTTCGTTTGATGTGTTATTTACAATTATAAGTTGAATGCAGAAAATCCCACAAAGCCTTAAAACCTCGATGTTCCTCTTGAAACACCCGATGCCGTACCCGGCTGCAACATGTTGCCAATCAAATAGGGGTGTAGCGCAGGTAGCCAGAGCTCCGGTCTGCTCGTAGCGCAACAACACACATCAACACGAACTCGCCCGACCGTTTTCAACCAAACGGCCTGCAACCGTCGCCACAGTACTGCGTGGAGCCAGCCGTGCTGCCAGAGGCTCGCATGCAGCAGCAAACCGTGCCGCAATCACTTGCACCACTTCTCTTCTGCAAAATCATTTGCCCGCTAAACACCAAGCCTGATTCCTTCCGCTACCGGTATTTAGGTCGCCGCCCGATCGTTCGGCGGGCAATTAACACTCTGTGTGTACACTGTATGTAGCGGTCAATCAGTCGGAAATTATCTTCGCCGAACCGAGCGAGATGCATTTCACTGCAGTATCAAAGTAACAAAGCGATCGCCAAGAGAATCGGCTGCTCACTGCTTCGCTCGATTTCGCCTCGGCTGCCGTAGCATTCACCGCTTCACTAGACGTTCTTCGCGGACAGGAAACGAAAAACCGACAATTTAGAAGAAGACAGAGGACACTACAGAAATATGAACAAGGAACTAAGGAAGTTAACTGACCAGAGAGAAGTGGATGAGGAAGCGATGTGAGGAGCAAGAGGAACGGGAAAAGAAAGGAAAATTTAAATAAGAAGTGAAGTAGGGGAAACAACCAAACAAGGAATGTTATTTAAACACAGGAAGACGAGAGTATGTATATAGCAAGAGAGAAGAGTTTAGATCATTATATGGATGATTATAGGATGAAGAGAAAATTGTTCCAGATTGGTTTTGGAACATGAAGTGGAACAGACTGAAGATGACCGAGGTCCCAAGATACTGAAATGGGGATTGGAGAAAGCAACTGAGAAACTCTGGAAAATAAGAAAGCATTAGTGCAATTTTGTCATATGATGACATGGTTGGAGACCGTGGCTGTTATTTGAAGACAAATGTTGATAGTGTTGGGACAGCAATCAGCCACAAATTTACATTCAGTTCCTTCATTCAAAATGCACTTCAGTTGCGTAAGTGAAAATATAATCCTTTCCAAACACAGGACATCTTCAAATGTTACGATGTATCATAGCATCTCTGATGCTCATATGTTTGTAAGCTCTTTGTATGTATCTAAACATGTGGTGCGTGGTAGAAATCTTCTCTGTGACAAATCTAAAGTGTTCAGTGAGAAAAATTTACATGTGCAATAATAAGAATGCAGTTGGAATGTATTCACATCTGTTGGACGTATTTTATGAAAACAAACACCCCAAACCGACATCTCATGTAAGTCACATGCAACGAATATCTGTAACGCAACCATCTGGGTGCGGCGTGCTTATAATAATGTAATATTTATACTTTAGGACAATTATTCTGTAAAAAACACACCACATATTATACTGAAAGCGTGTAAACCGTCTGAAGATGAATTACATCTATTTTAAGCCGGCAACGCTACCGTTTGAATAAAGGAACAAAAAGCATTACACTGTGACAGAATATCGTTCCAGGTACTCGAAGTCCAAATTCGATAGCCGGACAGTTTGGTAGTAAATAGAGTTTATGAGACGTTAATACGGTCTCTAGGCCTATATAAGACCAATGTAGAACTACTGTGTAAAGCGTGTATCGCAAAGGAACGCACGTACTATAGGTACGTTACAAAAGCTGTACCGGGAGTCATGATAAGGTCAACTGAAAAGCAAAATTGATGAAAATACTGATGAAGACTAGTCCAGGTTCGAAAAGAGCAAAGGATATTCAAATACTATAAGTTGCTCGGCGATCACTCGAGAGAGAAAGTCAGAAACGAAAAAGGAGATGTTCATTTTTTCTGTAGATTGGAGTACAAACATGCGATAGTGAACTGGAGTACACTGTTGATAATTGTAACATTGCAGCGAACTGGAAAGATAGGAAATTGATGGATATGTACGCAAAACAAAGAGTGAAAATACGAATAAGCAATGAGGACGCGATGAATATGAGCGTTGTCCCTGTGAAATTGAATGATATGGAATGAAAGCTGCACAAATGGAAACAGGAGAAAGATATCTATAGAAAAGAAAACACTTGAAAAAGTGAAGCCGTTACTTACAGCTACCAGAATTCCGTTGTATTTGAGGAAGAGATTTGTTAATTCTTACGTACAGAGTGTAGTTTGTAGGGCAGCGAATCAAGGACAGTGAAAAGGAAAAGAGATATACACTTGCAGGCGTCGGAGAAGAATGCTTAAACGTGAAGTGGACCTGCACACTTAACAAAGATAAAGCAACAAAGGGAACAGAAGAAAGTATTACTGGAAGTGTTGAGGAAGAGGAAAATGTTCCTGCTGCGTAGGAATAGTCTGCAATATATAATTACGAAGGGAGAAATGGAAAGGATGATGAGAAGAGGTAGGTAGAGAGTTGGAATGATGGATGACATTAGAAGAGAACGAACATACAACCAAATGAAGGACGCAGCTGTCAGCTGCAGCAAAACATTAAGCGGAATCAGGGGCAACGAGCGGAAACGTGTACCGGATCGGGACTCTGTTGCGTGTGTACAGTCATGCTCAATGCCACGTAATACATATGGAGAAAACTCTTACTACAACTTCATTATTGTGTCTATGACTTTTTGTAAAGATGGAAAGCATATATATGCTAGTTCTATTATTAATGCTATCTCATTATCATCTTTGAATGTCAGTTTTAACAAAACCTCACGGTTCTAGGCGCTACAGTCTGGAGCCGCGTGACCACTACGGTCGCAGGTTCGAATCCTGCCTCGGGCATGGATGTGTGTGATGTCCTTATGTTAATTAGGTTTAAGTAGTTCTAAGTTCTAGGGGACTGATGACCACAGCAGTTAAGTCCCATAGTGCTCAGAGCCATTTGAACCATTTGAACAAAACCTGAAGATAAATATGATACCCCCAACGAACGACAAAATTGAAATATTGATATAAAACCTTTATTTTTCACATTTTGTATCCAATATGTGAAATTATTTTTCATGTTCATGGTTAAATAGCCTAACTATAAGTCAGAGCTTGTTTTAAGGAGCTCTATCTCGTAAGATATTTTCTTAGAGGTCTAGAAGCAGTTAGAATTTTCACACTCGCACTATACACAGTTGTAATCCTCTGCAACATTTGAGTGAAATCGCGCGACGACAGATAAATATTGATGGGCAGTTACGACTATCTGGTGGGATCCATACCGTTAATTGTGACAATATGCTGTTGGAATACTTCAGTAATTTTGGAAACGGTACTGTTTTCCAAGAATAAATAAATAAACGACGGCTGAAACGTTGCGAAACGCTGTGACAGACTAAAAATGTGTGCCGCACTGGTTCGCGACCCTGAAACCTCACATTCTACGGTAATTGTAATTCTGTTATTTTCCGGTTCCAGATTTCCACAAAATGGTCTGGAGTCCAGTCTCAGTATGGTACACAGTTTTACTCTGATACGAGGTTACGTAATATGTTTTTGACTGTGCTGTGTCAGAATAACCGACGAAATCGCTCCATCAGATGCTTGAGTAACAGAGCAGGGTGCATACATAGTGGGCAGACCCAACTCTTGGATGTAGGTGCACATTCATTTGGGGAAAATGATTATTAGAGCACTCAGACAATATGAGAAAGCCTGCTTTAAATCATTACAGAAACCTTTTTTGCAGTGGACATTGTCGCAAGAAAGGAATAGAACTATTAACTAGTCAACAATTATACGATATGAAGTACAATTGTTGATATGAACTGTATGAACTCTATAAGCTGTTGATTTAGCATCTCATTCCAGAACTGTACTTCGAGATGTGAGAGGCCTAGTGAATGCGATATTCGAAACGACTATTTAATAACATTTTCTCTCTCTACAGCAAATACGTAAGGTACTATTTGACACTAAATAATGTCCACTGCCAAAGAATACATTGGCAGAAACTAAAATTAATGATTTTTTTCCTGACTACGCGAAAACAATTAGTAAATTCTACAATATTAGGACGTTGTCATCAGCTTACAAAATCCTGTACAGGAAAACTGCTGAGCAAGAATAGTCATAATTTGAGGTTGTGTTCCAGTTTTTGAAGTGAGCGCACTTGTCATTTTGTATTCATTAAGCTCTTTGCCCAGCATTCATCTTATTGGATTACTTAACGTTACTAATTTGCTGAAGAGTTTAGAACTGAAACTGAATTTGCTTTCATCTGCCGCTATCTCCTCCTTGTTTTCACTACATAATTCTTGCTGACATTCAAGTGTGATGAGCTCAGGACCGTTTCGGCAAGTTTTGGTTACGCATCATAATGGCGTTCAGCCTAGTACGAGTAAATTGTAAAGTTTATGCCGAGCAGTGTCGGAGAACGACCGCCACTTCACGGGTTAATAAATATGTCCAGGTACGCTGGCCACGCTGAATTGCGTACATCGACCGTCAGACTTAAAGTGGTATGGAATACTGGCAGAGCTCTGTAGATCACATATATTTATAGGGTCCAGTTTTCACAATAGGTGTGGTCAATGCTGTTCATCGAGAACCTGACATTATCTTCTATTCGTCTTTTCCCATTCGATTTAATGTTAAAGTCGTTGAAGTAGCACAATAGCCACCAGAAATCAACAGTACACTTACGGTCATTTATCCTTCTCAGGTACATAATAAGACTAAAGGGTTAATGATTGTAACTTACGCCTCTTTGTGTTAATTTAAAGGTTTATAAACAATATAAGTTATTATTTCAAACATTTTGTCTGTACTTCTAAAGAATGTTCCTTAATGGACAATTGTAGAACACATGGCCGTGTATCTGTTGTCTGTGTGATGTGAAATTCTGCAAAAACAGTTTCTGCTTCACGCAAAGCATAATTTAACACCATATTGCTCTCAGGTATGCTAAGTGCTATTTTCAACATGCTTTTATGCACAATGAACACATCTTTTCATCACACCGAATTTTATCGTTCTGTTCTCCAGCTCTTTGTATTATAATGCCATTGTAGCCTTTTCCAGATCTTTACAGCTGTCTAAAAATTCCTTTGTCGACTTGAATAATTGTTACTGAGACTTCTTGTAATGTATTATCTGATCTCTAGAGATGATGACGTTCATTTCAATACTACTTCTGTCTATTTTGAAAGTATTACATACACATTGCTCACACCAACGTCAAGAAGGTCCAAGACAATTCTCAGGTAATACTTAACTATTGCCTTACTGTCAGTGTCATAAGTAACTTCTTTTTGATCCATGAGGTTCATCCCTCCCATAGACTTGGGGTATTTTCTTACCGTAAAGCGACACTGAACACTAATCTTCTCAGAAGAAACAGACTGATACCTCTTCACATTTATATATAGTACAACTAAATTCCTCCCGAACAGGCCATCAAGGCCCAACGGTATCGACCGGCCGCCGTGTCAACCTCAGCCCACAGGCGTCACTGGATTCGGATATGGAGGGCATGTGATCAGCACACTGCTCTCCCGGACGTATGTAGTTTCCGAGACTGGAGCCGCTACCTCTCAATCAAGTAGCTCCTTAGTTTGCCCACAAGGGCTGAGTGCACCCCGTTTGCCAACAGCGGTCGGTAGACCGGATGGTCACCCATCCAAGTGCTAACCCAGCCCGACAGCACTTCTCTTCGTTGATCTGAAGGGAACCGGTGTTACCACTGCAGCAAGGCTGTTGGCGTATATAGTATTGGGAAAATAAAACTAATCATCTGATAAACTAGCTTCTTATCCGTCCGTTTAAGGATTGTCAGTCTAATGCTGCTAAGACTTTCAATTTCCTTGTGTGGAAGGAATGACTTCTCGATGTTTAAACGATTACTGCTTACTTCCTGAAGCAAGGAAATATTTCAAAGCTGAAGAGCTAAAAAGTTACCTAAGTAAATTTAATTTCACATCCCAGCCTCCATATAGATTTTCTCAGTTGAAGAACTACTGCCTCAGCGAGTACTACCTCAGCACATGCGGTTTTTCTGACAATGTATAAATCAAACTCACGTAGATAACCAGCTTCTGTATCACTCCTACACCACATTATGAAATCCACTCTGACTGTCTTATTTTTAAGGACTGTCACTTAATATCGACATGTTTGATTCTGAGCATATTTTCGTCCACAAATTGAGCTCAAGTTGTACAAGACGAATCGTAGAAGGTTCAGTTCTAATGGTCAATAACAGGGCTCATTTTGTATGCACGATATTTCGTTATTGATTGATTAACAATGTTAGAAAAATGTAAGTACTTTCGAATATCTTAATATCGGTGTAGTATCTTAATGTATGCTATATACGGAACATTTAAATCAGATTCAGCTGCCAGTAGTTCTTAAATGTAAGTAAAGCATGGTCCTCCATTACCAGGGTCATTCCAAGAAATGCCTTCATTTCATCCTCATTTGTGATGAAGTTTGTTCTGCATACGGAATACTTTCAGGAGTCAGTATATTATACAACAAGGCTTTCAGGCCCATTATCGAAGAAATATTGTCAAATGGGACTTGTATCTAACAATTTTTACTAAACAAAAGCATTTTTCAAAATTCATGGTTAACATTATCACTGAGCTATCCTGGTTGATAAGTTCAGCTCTATTTAAGTTCTGGTAAATTTGGAAGGCTTTTGTTTACCTCATTATTGGACTACATATGTCTTTTACAGGATCTTCTGCCATAACAAGTTCACTTCCATTTCCCATGCCTTTTCCTAAAAAAATTTTATCCTTTTCATTTAACGACAGATAACCCTATTCAACAGCCATTTAGCATCTGGGACGCACCATTTCTGAGAATTTTTAAAGGTTTTTTATTTTTGGTATTCAGTATTTCGCTTTCAGCTGTTCTTCCGTTTGATGTTTCATCGTTTGTTTTTGATCTGTAGAGGAGTGCTAGAAGATCTACAAATTATCAGTAAATGGATGGTTTTGTAAACCAGTGGTGTGAAAGAGATCCTCAGTGGGTGTTCACTGTGAAAGATAGTGCAAACTTTTTTTGTTGAAAACTTACACTAAGAAAAATGGCAACTAGTGAATTCGATGCTGTCTAAACCACCCCGACAACTTTTGTTAGATATGTTGGAAATTCACTGCAAAAGCCTAAAGACAACCAGTCACTGATTTGGTTAAGAAGGCATATTAATTGTATTTTAATTGTCCTGTTGGTGATTGAGATAAAACTTTTGCACCTCATTTGAATGCATAACCTATAATACAACCTTAACCAAGTAGTTGAAAGGCAACACCGAGCCATGCCATTCGCTGTTCCGATGATGTGGTGTGAGCCTGAGACCAATATTCAGACTGTTATTTCTGTCTTACAAATATTTCGGGAGATTCAAGCAGAATAACACACAAAATAGAGTATCCAATTGCATATTCAGTGCATTTGTGTCCCATGATGAAGGGTTGCCTGTTTCTGTCTGTAACTTGAAAGCCACGGAACTTGACACCATGTCAAGTGAATCAGAAAGTATTGAACATATACGACGTGCATTCAAGTTCTAACGCCTCCGATTTTTTTTCTCCGGACTGGAAAGAAATAGAAACATGAGCATCTTTTTAAAATAAGACCGTGTTCATTGTCAATACGTCCCAGAGATGGCAGCACCGTAACGCAGATGGAATTTTACCGCCAGCGTCGAGAATGAGAACTGTTTTAAATACTTAAAATAGCGACATTTTCTATATTTGAACACCGTGCAGTCATTCGTTTTCTGAATTGGCGTGGTGTGAAACCAATTGAAATTCATCGACAGTTGAAGGAGACATGTGGTGATGGAGTTATGGATGTGTCGAAAGTGCGTTCGTGGGTGCGACAGTTTAATGAAGGCAGAACATCGTGTGACAACAAACCGAAACAACCTCAGACTCGCACAAGCCGGTCTCACGACATGATTGAGAAAGTGGAGAGAATTTTTTTGGGGGATCGCCGAATGACTGTTGAACAGATCGCCTCCAGAGTTGGCATTTCTGTGCGTTTTGTGCATACAATCCTGCATGACGACCTGAAAATGCGAAAAGTGTCATCCAGGTGGGTGCCACGAATACTGACGGACGACCAAATGGCTGCCCGTGGGGCATGTTGCCAAGCAATGTTGACGCGCAACGACAGCATGAATGGGACTTTCTTTTCGTCGGTTGTGACAATGGATGAGACGTGGATGCCATTTTTCAATCCAGAAACAAAGCGCCAGTCAGCTCAATGGAATCACACAGATTCACCGACACCAGGAAAATTTCGGGTAACCGCCAGTGCTGAAAAAATTATGGTGTCCATGTTCTGGGACAGCGAGGGCGTAATCCTTACCCATTGCGTTCCAAAGGGCACTACGGTAACAGGTGCATCCTACGAAAATGTTTTGAAGAACAAATTCGTTCCTGCACTGTAACAAAAACGTCCGGGAAGGGCTGCGCGTGTGCTGTTTCACCAAGACAACGCACCCGCACATCGAGCTAACGTTACGCAACAGTTTCTTCGTGATAACAACTTTAAAGTGATTCCTCAAGCTCCCTACGCACCTGACCTGGCTCCTAGTGACTTTTGGCTTTTTCCAACAATCAAAGACACTCTCCCTGGCCGCACATTCACCAGCCGTGCTGCTATTGCCTCAGCGATTTTCCAGTGGTCAAAACAGACTCCCAAAGAAGCCTTTGTCGCTGCCATGGAATCATGGCGTCAGCGTTCTGAAAAATGTGTACGTCTTCAGGGCGATTACGTCGAGAAGTAAAGCCAGATAATTAGAAAAAAAATCGGAGTCCTTAGAACTTTAATGCACCTCGTAGAAGAGCACTGCCCTCAATATCATGACACTTATTGTCAGCTCTTTAATGAAAAGAAACTGAACGATCTGGTTCGCGATTTACAAATTCCGAAACAGCAATCTGAACTCATGGGGTCGAGGTTGCAACAATGGAACCTTCCAGCTCCAAGGACCAAAATTTCATGTTTCAGATCATGAGGTGCTTCTTCCCCTCCATATTTCGGTATGCAGAATTCAATGTATGTATATTGAGATATCAATTGTCTGATGATGTAGCTAGGTGTACAAAATAATCCACAGGAGTGGCGAGTACTTATTGACTTCAGTAAAACCATCTTGAAAGCAGTAGTACTGCAAAATGGCAATGCATTTCCATCTGTAACTTTAGCCTGCGCAGTAGACATGGAAGAAACTAGTGAAACCACTGCTTTTCTGCTAGAGGAAGTCAAATATAAGGATGATGAATGGCAGCTTTGCTGTAATTTAAAAGTTGTTGCAGTCCTTACAGGTTTACAGGCTGGATTAACGCAATACTGCTGCTTTTTTGCCTCTGGGACAGCCGTGACACCAATAACCACTATACAGTCTAGGAATGGCCTATAAGGAAGTAGTATGTTCCTGGAAACGTAAATGTGAACGGTACCCCAATAGTTGAGCCTGATAAAATCATTTCTCCTCCCCCTCATGTCAAGCTAGGCCTTATCAAGAACTTTGTAAAAACTCTGGATAAAGAAGGTGAGGCCTTCGATCTCTTAAAAGAAAAGATTCCCAAATTGAGGCATAGCTTAAAAAGGGTATATTGGTTGGACCACAAATAACAGCATTGCTGAAACATCCAACCTATGACACCAAACTCACAAATGTCCAGTTAGCTGCTTGGTCTCCTTTTAAAGCAATTGTGAAGGGGTTTTTGTGTAACAGAAAAGACAAAAATTATCTCACCATTGTGAATGATATGCTGAACAACTAACGAACATGGGGTGTATAATGTCGCTTAATTATAGCTTTTTACGTTCTCACCTACAATTCTTCCCGGAAAATTTGGGAGCCGTAAGCGATGAACATGGTGAGAGCGTTCACCAAGACATTCTTCCCATGGAACACCGTTACCATGGCCTTTGGAACCCTTCGATGTTGGGCGAGTACTGCTGGGGTCTTGTCAGGAAGAGTGATGAAACAGCAAACAAAGGAAGAGCTCCGTTGTCGCATTTTTCAAATACCAAAGTCGATTAAAAGCGAAAATATCTTCTGAACTAATTTAGATCTTTTATTGGCATCATTTTCATACATACACACAAAACAGTGTGGATTTCAAACGTTCTGAATGTGTATTTTTGTCTGACATAATTGAGTAAATTTTCGGTATTATTATTTTTTATTCTGCTGTGTATCTAGGAAATGTGACGTGAGAGAGACAAACTGACTTTACCAGTGTATTCAGCACCCCGAAATTAGGTCAGTCCACCCATCTACAAACCAGACGCAGAAAAATGTTTAAATCTGTTAACTAGTGTTATCTTCATCACTACTGAAAGCCTCCAAAATCTGCATCATACTTTCATCAGTGATGAAAAAGTATTTTTCTCTGGATCATACGACCTAAAAGATAATTTGAAATTTTGCTGGCACAGAGATTTTTCGCTCATATAATTAAAATATACATAATAAATTTCCAGCCAAAGATAAAATACCATTCCACTCAATTTATCTACATAGTAGTTACGATTTTTTATCATAAAAATACATTGATATGCAAGTGCACCATTTACCATTGGTATACTGCGACGATTCCGTCCCGTGGAATAAAAATAAAAACTGTCACTGACTAATTTCTGTTACTTTCTGAACAAATGGTCTAAAGTAAAAAAAAAAAAAAGAAGAGCTTTCCTGGATATTTTTTCAGGCAGAGATAATTAAATACTTACAATAAGTGAATAAATATGTATGTGCATTTGAAGCAAGAGTCACCAACAATTACGAATAACTGATGGCAGTTCTAGTAAACGTTGCCACAAAAAAGTATGGAAGTAAAGAGAAACATGCATCACTACTTTAAGCATAGCACCTGCAAAGAGCCTTGCTTCATTACCATTCAATTATTAAGGAGATTTATAGGTGGAAAAAATTCGTCCCAAGTACGTGAAATGGTTAATATTCTACAAATTGATGGGCCTGCTTCATTCTATCTATAGTGCTGTATTCGGTGTGAAGTTTGCGTAGTTGATGACAATGTAGCAGAAAGGACCCGAGGAATACCGACACCCGGGCATAACCTACATACTCCAAGTAAAAGTAATAGGATCGTGGAAGTAACATCTCCTTCTAGTGCATGACTACTTAATGGTAGTTACTAACCTACGGCAAATGGACTTGGAATTCAAGACTCTGATTTTATGATGTTTATGTACTGAATGGTTACAGTATCCTTCCACCTGTCAGTCGATCTTCTCCAGCACTTCTCCATCACCAGCACGCCTGCACCGATGGACCAGCGCACGTTACAGACATCAGCAACGAAGGGAGGTCAGTGTACTTTAAAACTACCCTGACATAATTGTAGTATGTGCACTGTCTTCCCGACGTAAAACTGTCAGCACTCAGATAACATTTTCTAATCTCGGAAGGTTTTCAGGCTTAAGTTACATCTGGGTTCAAGTATTGTAGATTGAGGCCCGAAGTTCGACTTCATATTGTGTCTCTCTGAGAGTGGGCTATCGTTAGTGAGTAATATCGGTTCGCCAATAGAGTTTCACAAAATGTATAACAAAAACATTAACTTAATTCAGCTCCAGTAATGACACAAACGATACATAAATTAATAATTGCTTACTCTGTGTGCTGCTTTGTGGATGATGCAGTTTTTATGACCCTTTCGCTGCTACGAACATGCTCTCCGCATTCCATGCTGAGCACACCTCTGTTGCGACTGTACTTCTCGCTTTATGGAACTACCTGCGCTGAGAGCCGGTGCACGGGCCGCTATGGAAACTATGATGTGAAAAAAATTGAATTTCTGCACATCTTATAGTCTGATATACTAGCTCAATAAACCTCTGAACTTATTTTCGTTATTCTTCATAGCTACTGTGCTAAATCCAATTAGGCGAAACGTAGTGCGACATTTTAGAGTGTTGGCTGAGGTAAAAACGCATTGTGTAAACAATGCGTATGGTTCATTTCAGCTCATACATTGCAGTGTTTGGAATATAGACAAAATACCGGAATTTTACTTAAATTTGAGAGCAGAACGATATCTCAATTCATTCTTTACTTACTGATTCCTTTATCCGCCAGTCAGTTGCACAATGCGCCCATTCCATCCCCTACACATCGCGAATCATGTGGTTATAGCACCCGACGTATTTCATAAAAGGTTCAGGACATCTAAACGAGGTTTTTTGCAGATCATAGCATACAAATAGACACATATTTTGTGTGATTAATTCTCAGAACTCTTTGACTGACCGAGATATGGAAGTAAGTTGTCCGCAACAGTGTGAGATCGATTGAATGGTATACGTAAAAATATCAGTAGCGCTCTAGGAAATCCCACACGTTTCTTAACATTCTCGGCGCCTGGATAGTGCAGGAACATGACGAGTTAAAGCGTCCACAGCATTTAAAGGGTTAAAATAAAGCCTCCTGTCTGTAAAACGAACATTTTCCTTGTGGCGTAAATTAAATGAGTTTTCATTTGTACGTCATCTGAAGAGCACCACACTATTAGTCCTCGTTTGGTCCAGCCCAGATGAAATCCACATGAAACAATAGTTTGTTGGCCACGTCAACCTGGCTTGCAGATAGAGAAACTGCGATTCCGTAATAAATTACAATCTGACACTCTGTGGTCGTGATGTCCGATTCTGACTGTGATTCATTGTAAGAAAAGCCTGGAAATGTAGTCTACCAACTAATGCTGTAGCTTACAATCCACTCGTTAGAGCGATACGTGTCGCTCATCTGTCTGGAACCCTCACCAGACAATGCTGATATAGGACGTAGATATTTGTAAGAGTGGCAGGGACGTGAAATTGCTCATCGAAATCCAGTGGCAACTGTTACAAGAGAGGCTTTGTGTATCACGATGTGGTTCACTGTTAAAATTCGGAGAGCCTACTTCCTTAGAGGAGCTGACAAAAATATTGCTTCCTCCTACGTATATCTCGAGAAAATATCACGAAAGTAAAATCAGAGACACTCACAGGTACTCTTCCCAACAATCGTCCCATCTGCGCAGCTTTCACATATGGAGCTTTAAACGGTAAGTGACCTTGGTAGAAATGAACTTTCCACTAAAGAGCTGCTTGTAACTTACGAAGTGCTGATGTAGATACAGAAGAAACCCAAAACATTTTGATGGTTCGAAACATTTTGCTACGGTAAATTAACCCGTGGTCTAGGGGTAGCGTCTTTGATTCATCATCAAAACGTGTTCGATCCCCGTCACTGCCTAAATTTTTATAAATAATCAGCATTGGCGGCCGAAGACTTCCGGCATAAGAAGTCAGCCTCATTCTGCCAATGGCCTTGTCAAAGAGAGCGCATGAGTGGATAGAGGTTCAGGGCACTCACTTGTCCTAGGGGTGGGAAATTGCCCCTAAAGGCGGAAGGAACAGCAATGATCAACGACATGAGGATGCAGAAGGCATTGGAAACCACTGCATTAAAGACACGTAACGTGTATCCACAGGACATGTGGCCTGTATTTGAAGAAGTGTCATGATGATCTCTCCATTGGCAAAAGATTCCGGAATAGTCCCCCATTCGGATCTCCGGGAGGGGACGGCCAAGGAGGAGGTTACCATGAGAAAAGATTGAATAATCAACGAAAGGATAACGTTCTACGAGTCGGGGCGTGGAATGTCAGAAGCTTCAACGTGGTAGGGAAACTAGAAAATCTGAAAAGGAAAATGCAGAGGCTCAATCTAGGTATGGTAGGGGTCACTGAAATGAAGTGGAAGGAAGACAAGGATTTCTGGTCAGATGAGTATCGGGTAATATCAACAGCAGCACAAAATGGTATAACAGGTGTAGGATTCGTTATGAATAGGAAGGTAGGGCAGAGGGTGTGTTACTGTGAACATTTCAGTGACCGGGTTGTTCTAATCAGAATCGACAGCAGACCAACATCGACAACAACAGTTCAGGTATACATGCCGACGTCGAAATCTGAAAATGAACAGATAGAGAAAGTGTATGAGGATATTGAAAGGGTAATGCAGTATGTAAAGGGGGACGAAAATCTAATAGTCATGGGCGACTGGAATGCAGTTGTAGGGGAAGGAGTAGAAGAAAAGGTTACAGGAGAATATGGGCTTGGGACAAAGAATGAAAGAGGAGAAAGACTAATTGAGTTCTGTCACAAGTTTCACCTAGTAATAGCGAATACCCTGTTCAAGAATCACAAGGGGAGGAGGTATAGTGGGAAAAGGCCGGGAGATACGGGAAGATTTCAATTAGATTACATCATGGTCAGACAGAGATTCCGAAATCAGATACTGGATTGTAAGGCGTAACCAGAAGCAAATATAGACTCAGATCACAATATAGTAGTGATGAAGAGTAGGCTGAAGTTCAAGACATTAGTCAGGAAGAATCAATACGCAGGGAAGTGGGATACGGAAGTACTAAGGAATGACGAGATACGTTGGAAGTTCTCTAACGCTATAGATACAGCAGTAAGGAATAGCGCAGTAGGCAGCACAGTTGAAGAGGAATGGACATCTCTAAAGACGGCCATCACAAAAGTTGGGATGGAAAACATAAGTACAAAGAAGGTAACTGCGAAGAAACTATGGGTAACAGAAGAAATACTTCAGTTGATTGGTGAAAGGAGGAAGTACAAACATGTTCCGGGAAAATCAGGAATACTGAAATACAAGTCGCTGAGGAATGAAATGAATAGGAAGTGCAGGGAAGCTAGGACGAAATGGCTGCAGGAAAAATGTGAAGACATCGAAAAAGATATGATTGTCAGAAGGACAGACTCAGCATACAGGAAAGTCAAAACAACCTTTGGTGACATTAAAAGCAACGGTGGTAACATTAAGAGTGCAACGGGAATTCCACTGTTAAATGCAGAGGAGAGAGCAGATAGGTGGAAAGAATACATTGAAAGTCTCAATGAGGGTGAAGATTTGTCTGATGTGATAGAAGAAGAAACAGGAGTCGATTTAGAAGAGATAGGGGATCCAGTATTAGAATCGGAATTTAAAAGAGCTTTGGAGGATTTACGGTCAAATGAGGCAGAAGGGATAGATAACATTCCATCAGAATTTCTAAAATCATTGGGGGAAGTTGCCACAAAACGACTATTCACGTTGGTGTGTAGAATACACAGGGTGTTTCAAAAATGACCGGTATATTTGAAACGGCAATAAAAACTAAACGAGCCGCGATAGAAATACACCGTTTGTTGCAATATGCTTGGGACAACAGTACATTTTCAGGCAGACAAACTTTCGAAATTACAGTAGTTACAATTTTCAACAACAGATGGCGCTGCGGTCTGGGAAACTCTGTAGTACGATATTTTCCACATATCCACCATGCGTAGCAATAATATGGCGTAGTCTCTGAATGAAATTACCCGAAACCTTTGACAACGTGTCTGGCGGAATGGCTTCACATGCAGATGAGATGTACTGCTTCAGCTGTTCAATTGTTTCTGGATTCTGGCGGTACACCTGGTCTTTCAAGTGTCCCCACAGAAAGAAGTCACAGAGGTTCATGTCTGGCGAATAGGGAGGCCAATCCACGCCACCTCCTGTATGTTTCGGATAGCCCAAAGCAATCACACGATCATCGAAATATTCATTCAGGAAATTAAAGACGTCGGCCGTGCGATGTGGCCGGGCACCATCTTGCATAAACCACGAGGTGTTCGCAGTGTCGTCTAAGGCAGTTTGCACCGCCACAAATTCACGAAGAATGTCCAGATAGCGTGATGCAGTAATCGTTTCGGATCTGAAAAATGGGCCAATGATTCCTTTGGAAGAAATGGCGGCCCAGACCAGTACTTTTTGAGGATGCAGGGACGATGGGACTGCAACATGGGGCTTTTCGGTTCCCCATATGTGCCAGTTCTGTTTATTGACGAAGCCGTCCAGGTAAAAATAAGCTTCGTCAGTAAACCAAATGCTGCCCACATGCATATCGCCGTCATCAATCCTGTGCACTATATCGTTAGCGAATGTCTCTCGTGCAGCAATGGTAGCGGCGCTGAGGGGTTGCCGCGTTTGAATTTTGTATGGATAGAGGTGTAAACTCTGGCGCATGAGACGATACGTGGACGTTGGCGTCATTTGGACCGCAGCTGCAACACGGCGAACGGAAACCCGAGGCCGCTGTTGGATCACCTGCTGCACTAGCTACGCGTTGCCCTCTGTGGTTGCCGTACGCGGTCGCCCTACCTTTCCAGCACGTTCATCCGTCACGTTCCCAGTCCGTTGAAATTTTTCAAACAGATCCTTTATTGTATCGCTTTTCGGTCCTTTGGTTACATTAAACCTCCGTTGAAAACTTCGTCTTGTTGCAACAACACTGTGTTCTAGGCGGTGGAATTCCAACACCAGAAAAATCCTCTGTTCTAAGGAATAAACCATGTTGTCTACAGCACACTTGCACGTTGTGAACAGCACACGCTTACAGCAGAAAGACGACGTACAGAATGGCGCACCCACAGACTGCGTTGTCTTCTATATCTTTCACATCACTTGCAGCGCCATCTGTTGTTGAAAATTGTAACTACTGTAATTTCCAAAGTTTGTCCGCCTGAAAATGTACTGTTGTCCCAAGCATATTACAACAAACGGTGTATTTCTATCGCTGCTCGTTTAGTTTTTATTGCCGTTTCAAATATACCGGTCATTTTTGAAACACCCTGTATGAGTCTGGCGATATACCATCTGACTTTCGGAAAAGCATCATCCACACAATTCCGAGGACGGCAAGAGCTGACAAGTGCGAGAATTATCGCACAATCAGCTTAACAGCTCGTGCATCGAAGCTGCTTACAAGAATAATATACAGAAGAATGGAAAAGAAAATTCAGAATGCGCTAGGAGACGATCAGTTTGGATTTAGGAAAAGTAAAGGGACGAGAGAGGCAATTCTGACGTTACGGCTAATAATGGAAGCATGGCTAAAGAAAAATCAAGACATTTTCATAGGATTTGTCGACCTGGAAAAAAAGTTCGACAATAAAATTGGTGCAAGCTGTTCGAGATCCTGAAGAATGTAGGGGTAAGCTATAGGGAGAGACGGGTCATATACAATATGTACAACCACCAAGAGGGAATAATAAGAGTGGACGATCAAGAATGAAGTGTTCGTATTAAGAAGGGTGTAAGACAAGGCTGTAGCCGTTCGCCCCTACTCTTCAATCTGTACATCGAGGAAGCAATGATGGAAATAAAAGAAAGGCTCAGGAGTGGAATTAAAATACAAGGTGAAAGGATATGAATGATACGATTCGCTGATGACATTACTATCCTGAGTGAAAGTGAAGAAGAATTAAATGATCTCCTGAACGGAATGAAAAGTCTAACGAGTACACAGTAAGGTTTGAGAGTAAATCGGAGATAGACGAAGGTAATGAGAAGTAGTAGAAATGAGAACAGCGAGAAACTTAACATCAGGATTGATGGTCACGAAGTCAATGAAGTTATGGAATTCTGCTATCTAGGCAGTAAAATAACCAATGACGGACGGAGGAAGGAGGACATCATAGGCAGGCTCGCTATGGCAAAAAAGGCATTTCTGGCCAAGAGAAGTCTGCTAATGTCAAATACCGGCCTTAATTTGAGGAAGAAATTTCTGAGCATGTACGTCTGGAGTACAGCATTGTATGGTAGTGAAACATGGACTGTGGGAAAACCGGAACGGAAGAGAATCGAAGCATTTGAGACGTGGTGCTATAGACGAATGTTGAAAATTTGGTGGACTGATAAGGTAAGGAATGAGGAGGTTCGACGCAGAATCGGAGAGGAAAGGAATATGTGGAAAACAATGATAAGGAGAAGGGACAGGATGATAGGACATCTGCTAAGAGATGAGGGAATGACTTCCATGGTACTAGAGGGAGCTGTAGAGGGCAAATACTGTAGAGGTAGACAGAGATTGGAATATGTCAAGCAAATAATTGAGGACGTAGGTTGCAAGTGCTACTCTGAGATGAAGATGTTAGCACAGGAAAGGAATTCGTGGCGGGCCGCATCAAACCAGTCAGTAGACTGACGACGAAAATGAAAAAAAACGATGTATTTGATTCAAAGTAGCAATAGTACGGTAACGCTGTGATCCTGAAGCCATTAATACAGCATTCGTGAAATTATTTATAAGAAACGGGAATGTTTGTAATGGCTCTGGACACTATGGGACTTAACATCTGAGGTCATCAGTCCCCTAGATCTTAGAACTACTTAAACCTGACTAACCTAAGGACATCACACACATCCATGCCCGAGGCAGGATTCGAACCTGCGACCGTAGCGACTGAAGCGCCTAGAACCGCTCGGCCAAAGTAACAGGACTGTATTAATAATTTTTTTTCTGTTAACATAGCGTTTGCTCGTACCCAATGACTTAACTCACACTCAGGTATAAAAGTCATGCGACACAACCATATATCGTGTCGGACCATATTTTGACCGTCAGGGCCAGCAAATGACGTGGACAATATTCAGTCACGTTGGGTCTATAGCTGTCCACAGTGGCGAAAGTGTTCTGGACGGAGGATTTCGTGCAGAAATCGACCTGTCGATAGTGTCCCACAGTTATTCGATTAGTTGTCACATCATTCACTCGAACAGTGAAGAATATTCTTCAAATGAATTGCGAACAATTGTGGCCCTGTGATATGGCGCATTATCATCCATAAACATTCCCTCGTTTTATTTGGAACGTGAGTTCCACGTATGGCTGCAAATGGTCTGCAGGTAGCCGAACGTAACCATCTCCAGTTGCTGATCGGTTCAGTTGGCTCAGAGCACTCAGCCTATTACGTGTAAACACAACCCCTAGGAGCCACTACCAGCTTGTGTAGCCCCTTGTTGACATCTTGGGTCTATGGCTTCTTGAGGTCAGCCCCACGTTCGAACCCTATAATCAGCTCTTACCAGCTTAAATCGGGATTCTTGTGACCAGGCGACTGTTGTACAGTCATGTATCATTCAAACGAAGTAAGGAGCCCGGGAGAGGTGGTACAGGTTACGTCGCGCTGTTAGCGAAGGCACTATCGTCGGTTATCTGCTGCTGTAACCCATTAGCATTTGAAACGTCCCCTTAGAAAAATTAATGAATTACTGTGCTGATAAACCTCTACGTTATTTGATTTTCAAACAGTTGAGCAAAACTGAACGTACTCAGACATTTCTCTCTTTACTTATTCTGATCAACACTAAATTGGCACACAATGTTTTTAGCGCAACGCAATCTGACTTTCAATAATCCCCACAAAAGAAGGGCCCTGAATAACAATAACCTATACCCTTCATGAACTTCTTACCTCACAAAAATCTTCATTACTCGAACTACTGCAATACAGCGAGCGCCAATACTGCCAGCTAAATAAAAGATTCTAACTACTGACGGTACTAACTGCTGATAGGCATAGTTAGCAAATGAAAGATTTTGATTGAGAACAAACAATGTATTTACCTTAATGATGTTAAAATGTCGTATACATATATATATAATGAACCGATATATATATATATATATATATATATATATATATATATATATATATATATATATATATATATATATATATATATATATCAGTTCATTATATCCAGTATTACAAATTTACTCTTTCTGATGGACACACGTCCAGATCGTCCGCTCTCAAAATTCTACCATCTCGCTCCCCACATACACCACTGCTGCCGGCTCACCTCCAACTGCGCAATGCTACGCACTGTTCACATCCAACTCCCCAACACTACACAAGCGAATATTTCAACAATGAGTCCAACCAGCCACACACTACACACAGCACAGTCAGTGATTTTCATACAGAGCGCTACGTGGCGTTACCAACATAAAAAGCCAAATAGCCTACTTACACATTTTGTTCGTTCGTTGTATGTTCCACACTGATTTGTACAGTTATTTCCTGTATTTTTTTTGCGTGCTCATTCACAGCTTTGAATTTTCGCTCCAATATTTTTATTTTCCTTCTCCTTTCAAACATTTCGCGGCTGTTGTTGTGGTTGTCCTGCCTGACGACCAGCTAAAGGTTCCCATAGTACTGTGCGCCTCGCCGGTGAGCGGCTGACACTGACATACGACATCTGCAGGTTATTATATCCACTGTCGGTTGAGCGTGCGTTCCAGCGCGCAGAGAACCGCTCTTCTATGATACTGTTGACAATCAGCTTATTTAATCGCACAATCAGCTTAACAGCTCATGCATCGAAACTGCTTGCAAGAATACTACACGGAAGAATGGAAAAGAAAATTGAGAATGCGCTAGGTGACGATCAGTTTGGCTTTAGGAAAAGTAAAGTGACGAGAGAGGCAATTCTGACGTTACGGCTAATAATGGAAGCAAGGCTAAAGAAAAATCAAGACACTTTCATAGGATTTGTCGACCTGGAAAAAGCGTTCGACAATATAAAATGGTGCAAGCTGTTCGAGATTCTGAAAAAAGTAGGGGTAAGCTATAGGGAGAGACGGGTCATGTACAATATGTACAACAACCAAGAGGGAATAATAAGAGTGGACGATCAAGAACGAAGTGCTCGTATTAAGAAGGGTGTAACACAAGGCTTTAGCCTTTCGCCCCTACTCTTCAATCTGTACATCGAGAAAGCAATGACGGAAATAAAAGAAAGGTTGTGGAGTGGAATTACAATACAAGATGAAAGGATATCAATGATACGATTCGCTGCTGGCATTGCTATCCTGAGTGAAAGTGAAGATGAATTAAATGATCTGCTGAACGGAATGAACAGTCTAATGAGTACACAGTATGGTTTGAGAGTAAATCGGAGAAAGACGAAGGTAATGAGAAGTAGTAGAAATGAGAACAGCGAGAAACTTAACATCAGGATTGATGGTCACGAAGTCAATGAAGTTAAGGAATTCTGCTACCTAGGCAGTAAAATAACCAATGACGGACGGAGCAAGGAGGACATCAAAAGCAGACTCACTATGGCAAAAAAGGCAATTCTGGCCAAGAGTTGTCTACTAATATCAAATACCGGCCTTTATTAGAGGAAGAAATTTCTGGGGATGTACGTCTGGAGTACAGCATTGTATGGTAGTGATACATGGACTGTAGGAAAACCGGAACAGAAGAGAATCGAAGCATTTGAGATGTGGTACTACAGACGAATGTTGAAAATTAAGTGGACTGATAAGGTAAGGAATGAGGAGGTTCTACGCAGAATCGGAGAGGAAAGGAATATGTGGAAAACACTGATAAGGAGACGGGACAGGATGATAGGACATCTGCTAGGACATGAGAGAATGACTTCCATGGTACTAGAGGGAGCGGTAGAGGGCAAAAACTGTAGAGGAAGACAGAGATTGGAATACGTCAAGCAAATAATTAAGGACGTAGGTTGCAAGTGCTACTCTGAGATGAAGAGGTTAGCTCAGGAAAGGAATTCGTGGCGGGCCGCATCAAACCAGGCAGTAGACTGATGACCAAAAAAATGATACTCTTTATAAAAGCTGTATCACATTGTACAGTCACAATGGTTTCAGTTTGTGATAACCGCAAAAAGAATTTCAAATCTACTCCAAGCTTTCTGTTATAAGTCTCTCCTCGGTGGGGAAAGGTTAGTTTGGAAAAATGAAAACACTTTTTTAATTTGTGACTGGAAAATTCCCTAATTTGAGATTTACATTAACGATACACGCGTCTGTAACCTAGAAAAATGTCATTAATATTGGAAAAATACGTTTCAAGAGACGAAGTTTTATATTTGACAGTTTCTAGGGCAGACGCCCATAACTCTCACCGTCTTGTGTGCTGCACGGCAACGAGTGTTGCTGACAAACTGCAAGTATTTTGCTGCACTGTTCGTCTTTTGAACCATCAGGCACTTCAGTTACGTAGCATAGCTCAAATCCTTTCACATAATATATATTTGTATCGTGTACAGTTGGCAGCTTAGGAAATCAAATGACAGTCATTCGGCCATACTTGCCGTTTTGTGCTCCGCGCCGCGTCTAATGTTCCCGAAAAAACTTCACGAATCCGCAGCACTGTTCTCCTTTTGTAAAATCTGATAGTTCGTTAGGATAATTCACGCCCTTCAGATTTTATACGTTCGTGTCGTTTGTCTTCTGTACATTAGGAAATCAAATTTTAACTGTTCGATCGACTTGTAAGCAGAAAGGGGCTAGAAACAGGCATTTCCGACATTTAAAAGAAGAGAAGATAACGACGGCGTTGGCATGAAGCGGAAAACATTCAGTGGTCGTTCTGCTGTGCACGTTTTTCCACTCGCGCGCCCAGGCGTACGCATGAATGCTCTTAGCTGTCGGGCCTTCCCGCCTTCCGGGCGTAGCCCTTTTATAGAGGATGGAGCTCCTCCACGTCCACAACGACGTGTTGACCATCACAAAATTTCTGTGCCACCTCAATAATTGTCAGCTGCTAATCTAGGACTTCACGGATGGTGGGGCCGTGATGTTTTCCGTACGTGTAGGATCACCCACTAACACGGTCGCATCTGGGACACAGATAGTGGACGAAAAGTGAAGGAAGGGTAGCAGTTTCAGGGGCGGTGGGGGAAAAGGTGCCAAGGCAAGCGCATAGGGTAAATACCTCTGCACTACTCTGGTCGGTAGTAACCGCACTAGGGGTTTCCTCGCTAATTCCGATAGAACATGCAAGGGTGAGATTGTTCTTTTTCGGGTATCGTGCGATGTTCGGTACAATTGTCATTGCCTAGGCCATCATAAAGGACTAGAGCTGGGCTGGACACTTGCCACACTTCTGGGCCAGCTGCAGCGTCTCTGCCTGTAACAAGCCAAGATCGTTATGTGAATGGTCGATTGGTCACACGTCCATCGCACTGTGTAAGGGTTTGGTTTGAGTTTGTTTCCGCTTTAGCATGCAGAACCGCTCACCTGCGCCGCCGGTTAATTTTGCTGTGCTGCAGGTTTCACCACTATTTGCTATGCCTGTGTGTTCGTGTTATCCATAGGTGGTTGATTGTCCCTCTCTAGCTGTACGCTTATTTTTCCACCTTTGGCCGTGATCGTAGTTTGACACGTAAAGGAGGATAGGATTGTTCGAATGTCTAGTTATCCTGCACAGTCGTGTGGCCAGGTGTCTGAATACCGTGACAGTCTGAAGGTGGTATTCTCTGTGAAGGCCTGCCGTGCGTGTGTGTCGTGGAGCGTTGCTTATAATACTCGTATGCAGCACTTTGTTCTGTGTGAGCTGCAAGCGGTGCAGACTTGTTGGCGCCACGTATCCCCGGACTGGAGCTGCGTATTTGGCCGTATCGCCGTTCTACCTGATGGGCGCACATATACGCCCGTTGCCGCGAAAGGGTTAGTGAAAACAATATATTAAGCTTTATTTCACTTTATTTGTTGTATAAGTAATGCGAAAATTAAGAAAAGCAATTTCCGCGTAATCAATGGACCCCACGACCCTCATATTACTGGTCTGTAGCATTTCCGTTACACCAATCGCTGCCTGGAAACTACGCTGGCACAAACGCCTCATCCCTCACCTGCCCCCGCATCGTAACAACTGCCCCCGCATCGAAACAACTGTAAAAAAAAAAAAAAAAAAGAAGAAGAAACGCTTGACTCTCTGGAGCTCCCACTTCAGTTACTTTCGTTTCTACCCATATTCTGTATACTTCATAAACATGGAGGAAGTCGTTGGCGACAAGTACTTGTGGACCTATTGTCTGCTGCGGGGACGGGCAAAGTGGATAATGGGCTGAGACTGGTTGTTCGCGCCTCTAGCGGCATGATACGGTATCAATTACGTAATTTTATTTTCATGATGTTATAATCGAAACCTTGTGGCCATATCTTGTATAACGACTTTAGAACATGTACCAGCGCACGTGACGTGATAAGACAAGTTCAAAAAAATGGCTCTGAGCACTATGGGACTTAACATCTATGGTCATCAGTCCCCTAGAACTTAGAACTACTTATACCTAACTAACCTAAGGAAAGCACACAACACTCAGTCATCACGAGGCAGAGAAAATCCCTGACCCCGCCGGGAATCGAACCCGGGAACCCGGGCGTGGGAAGCGAGAACGCTACCGCACGACCACGAGCTGCGGACAACAAAAGAAGTACTCGGATCGGGAATGAATGCATAACACTTAGAGAGAAATTGCAAGGAATTTATACCAATCGTCGCTTGATATACAGATGTATAAATCCAAAACCTGTGAAAGAAGGGCAGGTACCGGCTCAATTTAGGATGGCTATACCAACAACGGGACTAATATGGTCCGATAATAAATAAAAAAACAACCGGGTAAGTACGAGTATGCGCTCAGATGGTTCCTTAGCAACTTAATTATGCATTTAGATAGTCCTTCCATTTCGAGAACCGAGAATGTAGACGATTTTTCCTGTTAGTGATATTAATACAGACAAGATATCCGTACAGGGGATCCCAAGACTTTCGAGAATTTCGTTCAAAATCTTTGTGTGATGTCCCACTCGCTACTGTAATTTTTAATTTATTTTATCAATTTTGGAGGTATATTAACATGCTTTACGAATTGATAATTGCAGATTCTCTGACTTCGTCTCCCCTCGTTCCTGTTGCGATTACTGTTAAGATTCGACGGAAGTCTCCAGAGAAGGAAACGATATAAGTGATAAACGTGCCTGTACGGCTAATGGTGTGACGCAAATCTGGAATTGTTCTGTGGAATGCTCCAACCGATATTTTATGGGATACTGGAATCTCATCTCAAACAAAGGAATTGCAGTTGTGCATCAATTAAGAATTTTACTTCGCTCTGAAACATTGTAGATACGAGGTGCATTCAAGTTCTAAGGCCTCCGATTTTTTTCCTAATTAAGTACTCGCACGAAATCGATGAAACTGGCGTTACTTCTCGACGTAATCGCCCTGCAGACGTACACATTTTTCACAACGCTGACGCCATGATTCCATAGCAGCGGCGAAGGCTTCTTTAGGAGTCTGTTTTGACCACTGGAAAATCGCTGAGGCAATAGAAGCTCGCCTGGTGAATGGCGGGCACGGAGAGTGTCTTTCATTGTTGGAAAAAGCCAAAAGTCACTAGCAGCCAGGTCAGGTGAGTAGCGAGCATGAGGAATCACTTCAAAGTTGTTATCACGAAGAAACTGTTGCGTAACGTTAGCTCGATGTGCGGGTACGTTGTCTTGGTGAAACAGCACACGCGCAGCCCTTCCCGAACGTTTTTGTTGCAGTGCAGGAAGGATTTTGTTCTTCAAAATATTTTCGTTGGATGCACCTGTTACCGTAGTGCCCTTTGGAACGCAATGGGTAAGGATTACGCCCTTGCTGTCCCAGAAAATGTACACCATCATTTTTTCAGCACTGGCGGTTACCCGAATTTTTTTTTGGTGGCGGAGAATCTGTGTGCTTCCATTGAGCTGACTGGCGCTTTGTTTCTGGATTGAAAAACGGCATCCACGTCTCATCGATTGTCACAACCGATGAAAAGAAAGTCCCATTCATGCTGTCGTTGCGCGTCAACATTGCTTGGCAACATGCCACACGGGCAGCCATGTGGTCATCCGTCAGCATTCGTGGCACCCACCTGGATGACACTTTTCGCATTTTCAGGTCGTCATGCTGGATTGTGTGCACAGAACCCACAGAAATGCCAACTTTGGAGGCGATCTGTTCAACAGTCATTCGGCGATCCCCCAAAACAATTTCCTCCACTTTCTCGATCATGTCGTCAGACCGGCTTGTGCGAGTCCGAGGTTGTTTCGGTTTGTTGTCACATGATGTTCTGCTTTCATTAAACTGTCGCACCCACGAACGCACTTTCGACACATCCATAACTCCATCACCACATGTCTCCTTCAACTTTCGATGAATTTCAGTTGGTTTCACGCCACGCAAATTCAGAAAACGAATGATTGCACGCTGTTCAAGTAAGGAAAACGTCGCCATTTTAAATATTTAAAACAGTTCTCATTCAAACCGCTGGCGGTAAAATTCCATCTGCCGTACGGTGCTGCCATCTCTGGGACGTATTGACAATGAACGCGGCCTCATTTTAAAACAATGCGCATGTTTCTATCTCTTTCCAGTCCGGAGAAAAAAAAATCGGAGGCCTTAGAACTTGAATGCACCCCGTAATCATGAATCGACAGAAATACTCCTGTCCGTCGTGGTGAGCATGCCGCTGGAAGCACTTTACCTCCCTCATAAGCAACTCAACGCTCCTTCAGGATGCTAACTGATGAATATGACGTCCCTTCAGACCACAATGTTGAGAGACTTTTTCCCCTATGGGATTGGCAGGTGGCACATCGCCAGAAAATTAGTTTTTGATTGCACTCCACGGCTTATACTGCCACGACCAGAGACAACCAAACATCCGGTTCGCCACGGTCCCCCAGCGGGAGCCACATTCGTTTCAAATCCCTGCGATCAAATATGAGAGGTCACTACCGAAGTCGATATCGCCTGATAACTGCCACGCCTCGAAAACGATTTTCTCGTTTTACGGAGAATGATTTTGGCATTAATGACTGTACGTTCTGCAAGACCTTCGGGGTTTGACGAAGATTATTTAAACGCGTGAACCAACAATAATTCGCATCAGTGTACTCGACAACTTCCACATGTGATGAAGAGTCATCATTCCGCCATTGAGTAAAGTTTCCATTTCGTGGGGAACGTTCAATGTACCTGTGCTTTCTGCCAATTCTCTGCGCTTGACTACAGCTCTTTGCGTGAGCAGACATAAAAGACAGGGAGAGTCAGTCACGGGCTATAATGTGAGTGACTGCAAACACTTCCAATCGAAAACGCTGCAGGAGCATCTTCATTGCCCCAGCAGAGTGCGGCCGGGAATTGTCATGCAGAAAGAAAGGTATGATAGGTATGTTATGTGGGCTGCAAAACATCAGGAGTAATCTTACACCAGGCCCTCATATTTGGCGGGAGGCACAGAAATTAAAACAAAGATAGCAATGGCAAAAGAGGCGTTTTATAAGAAAAGGAGAATCTTCTGCAGCGGTCTGGACAGAGAACTCAGAAAGAGACTCATAAAATGTCTTGTATGGAGTGTTCTTCTATATGGCGCTGAAACATGGACTATGAGGAAAAAAGACAGAGAAAGGCTGGAGGCTTTTGAGATCTAGACATGGCGGAAGATGGAAAGAATAAGTTGGATGGACAGAGTAAAAAATTAAGAGGTACGTACTGAGAAGAGTGGGAGAGAAAAGACCGTTACTAGATGTAAAAAAGAGAAGAAAAAGAAATTGGATTGGGCATATATTAAGGAAGAATGACGGACTGATAAAAACAGTTTTAGAAGGTTATGTAGAAGGGAAAAGGAAGCGAGGAAGGAAGAGATTCCAGATACTGGATGACATGATGGACGGTACAACATACAGCAGCCTTAAGAAGGAAGCAATGGATCGCAGAAAATGGAGAGGCAAAGGACCTGCTAATATAGCAGATAACTGATGATGATGACTATTGTTCTAAGCATCTTTACGTGCTCACTGTGTGCTAAGCACTGAAAAGGGTTACGTGACGCGATGGACGGCCATACGAGAGGCACTGCCCAACGCGTAGGTGCAAAGTTTCATTGTACTTTCACTGTGGTTCCCACTTTGCACCCCATCAGATCTTACTTTCCGAATGTTTTTGTTGTTGTTGGCTTCACTCCTGACACTCGTTTGATGCATTTCTCCATGCTACTCTATCCTGTGCAAGCTTCTTCATCTCCCAGTACTTACTGGAACCTACATCCTTCTGAATCTGCTTAGTGTATTCATCTCTTGGTCTCCCTCTACGATTTTTACCCTCCACCCTGCCCTCCAATGCCAAATTTGTGATCCCTTGATACCTCAGAACATGTCCTACCAACCGGTCCCTTCTTCTTGTCAAGTTGTGCCACAAACTCCTCCCCAATTCTATTCAGTATCTCCTCATTAGTTATGTGATCTACCCATCTAATCATCAGCATTCTTCTGTAGCACCACATTTCGAAAGCTTCTATTCCCTACTTGTCCAAGACTATTTATCGTCCATGTTTCACTTCCATACATGGCTATACTCCATACAAATACTATCAGAAACTACTTTCTGACTCTTAAATGTATACTCAATGTTAACAAATTTCTCTTCTTCAGAAACGCTTTCTTGCCATTGCCAGTCTACATTTTAATCCTCTCTACTTCGACAATCATCAGTTATTTTGCTCCCCAAATAGCAAAACTCCATTACTACTTTAAGTGTCTCATTTCCTGATCTAATTCCCTCAGCATCACCCGACATAATTCGACTACATTCCATTATCGTCGTTTTGCTTTTGTTGATGTTCATCTTATATCCGCCTTTCCAGACACTGTCCATTCCGTTCAACCGCTCTTCCCAGTCCTGAGCTGTCTCTGACAGAATTACAATGTCAGCGGCGAACCTCAAAGTTTATATTTCTTCTCCATGGAATTTAATACCTACTCCGAATTTTTCTTTTGTTTCCTTTACTGCTTGCTCAATATACAGATTGAATAACATCGGCGACTGGCTACAACCCTGTCTCACTCCCTTCCCAACCGCAGCTTCCCTTTCATGCCCCTCGACTCTTATAATTGCCACCTGGTTTCTGTACAAATTGTAAATAGCCTTTCGCTCCCTGTATTTTACCCCTGCCACCTTTAGAATTTGAAAGAGAGTATTCCAGTCAACATTGTCGAAAGCTTTCTTTAACTCTACAAATGCTAGGAATGTAGGTTTGCCTTTCCTTAATCTATTTTCTAAGATAAGTCGTAGGGTCAGTATTTCCTCACGTGTTCCAACATTTCTGCGGAAACCAAACTGATCTTCGCCGAGGTCGGCTTGTACCAGTTTTTCCATTCGTCTGTAAAGAATTCGCGTTAGTACTGATAGTTCGGTAATTTTCATATGTATCAACACCTGCTTTCTTTGGGATTGGAATTATTATATTCTACCTGAAGACTGAGGGAATTCCGTCTGTGTCACACATTTTGCTCACCAGATGGTAGAGTTTTGTCAGGACTGGCTCTCCCAAGGCTGTTAGTAGTTCCAATGGAATGTTGTCTACTCCCGGGGCCTTGTTACAACTCAGGTCTTTCAGTGCTCTGTCACACTCTTCACGCAGTATCGTATCTCCCATATCATCTTCATCTACATCCTCTTCCATTTCCATAATACTGTCCTCACGTGCATCGTCCTTGTATAGACCCTCTATATACTCCTTCCACCTTTCTGCTTTCCCTTCTTTGCTTAGAACTGCGTTTCCATCTGAGCTCTTGATAATCATACAAGTGGTTCTCTTTTCTCCAAAGGTCTCTTTAAGTTTCCTGTAGACAGTATCAATCTTACCCCTAGTGAGATATGCCTGTACATCCTTACCTTTGTCCTCTAGCTATCCCTGCTTAGCCGTTTGGCACGTCTTGTCGATTTCACTTCTGAGACGCGTGTATTCATTTTTGTTTGCTTCATTTACTTGATTTTTATATTTTCTCGTTTGATCAATTAAATTTAATATTTCTTCTGTTACCCAAGGATTTCTACTAGCCCACGTCTCTTTACCTACTTGATCCTCTGCTGCCTTCACAACTTCATCCCTCAGAGCTACCCATTCTTCTTCTACTGTATTTCTTTCCCCCATTCCTGTCAATTGTTCCATGATGCTCTCCCCGAAATTCTGTACAACCTCTGGTTTAGTCAGTTTATCGAGGTCCCACCTCCTTTTAATTCCCACCTTTTGGCATTTCCTTCAGTTTTAATATATAGTTTATAACCAATAGATTGTGGTCAGAGACCACATCTGCCCCTGGAAATGTCTTACAATTTAAAACCTGGTTCCTAAATCTCTGTCTTACCATTATATAATCTATCTGATACCTTCTAGTATCAGCAGGATTCTTCCACGTATACAACCTTCTTTTATGATTCTTGAACCAAGGGCTAGCTATGATTAAGTTATGCTCTGTACAAAATTCTAAAAGACGGCTTCCTCTTTCATTTGTCTCCCCCAATCCATATTCACCCACTATGTTTCCTTCTCTCCGTTTTCCTACTCTCGAATTCCCGTCGCCCATGACTATTAAATTTTCGTCTCCCTTCACTACCTGAATAATTTCTTTTATCTCATCATACATTTCATCAATTTCTTCATCATCTGTAGAACTAGTTGGCATATAAACTTGTACTACTGTAGTAGGCATGGGCCTCGTGTCTATCTTGGCCACAATAATGCGTTCACTATGCTGTTGGTAGTAGCTTACACGCACTCCTATTTTTTTATTTATTATTAAAACTACTCCTGCATTACCCCTATTTGATTTTTATTTATAACCCTGTATTCACCTGACCATAAGTGTTGTTCCTCCTGCCACCGAACGTCACTAATTCCCACTGTATCTAACTTTAACCTATCCATTTCCCTTTTTAAATTTTCTAACCTACCTGCCCGATTAAGGGATCTGAGGTTCCCCGCTCCGATCCGTAGAATGCCAGTTTTCTTTCTCCTGATAACGACGTCCCCTTGAGTAGTCCCCGCCCGGAGATCCGAATGGGGGACTATTTTACCTCCGGAATATTTTACCCAAGAGGACGCCATCATCATTTAACCATACAGTTGCATGCCCTCGGGAAAAATTACGGCTGTAGTTTCCCCTTTCAGCCGTTCGCAGTACCAGCACAGCAAGGCTGTTTTGGTTATTGTTCCAAGGCCAGAGCAGTCAATCATCCGGAATTGCCCCTGCAACTACTGAAAAGGCTGCTGCCCCTCTTCAGGAACCACACGTTTGTCTGGCTTCTCAACTGATACGTCTCCGTTGTGGTTGCACCTACGGTACGGCCATCTGTATCGCTGAGGCACCCAAGCCTCCCCACCAACGGGAAGGGTCATGGTTCATGGCCCTCGTATATTTGGGAGGAGGAACTTGGTAACACCTTTATTCTAGCCCATAAGTAAGGTAACTATTCTCTACTGCAGTAACGTGTCATTGAATTTCTATCGCAGGGGATCGTCGGTGACCGAGCAAGCCTCCCCACCAACGGCAATGTCCATGGTTCATGGCCCTCGTATATTTGGGAGGAGGCACTTGGTAACACCTTTATTCTAGCCCATAAGTAAAGTAACTATTCTCTACTGCAGTAACGTGTCATTGAGTTTCTATCGCAGGGGATCGTCAGTGACCGAGCAAACCTCCCCACCAACGGCAAGGTCCATGGTTCATGGCCCTCGTATATTCGGGAAGAGGCACTTGGTAACACCTTTATTCTAGCCCATAAGTAAGGTAACTATTCTCTACTGCAGTAACGTGTCATTGAATTTCTATCGCAGGCGATCGTCAGTGAGCGAGTTCGTATGGAAGCGACCCATTCAATATGTGGCTCTAGACCATGCTGGTCCCGCTACCGTGCTGTCCTGGTTGGTGGTGAGGCGCGGTCGCGGTGTCTACCCTGCTGTTGCGACACATCCCTGGCACTCCGCATTGGCCGAGGCGGGGCGCCAACCACAGTTCCGCTCACCTACATTGCGGACAAATTACGTTTTCTTGTCACTCTCGGAGTGTCAGCTTACAGGGCTTCCTGAGGTCGCTGATGATTAACCTAATTAAGAGGATCCACAACCATTCTCATTTCCAATATATCGAAGCTATGTTCATTTTTAGTACATTAATATTTCTTGGGAAATATACAGGGTGAGTCACCTAACGTTACCGCTGGATATATTTCGTAAACCACATCAAATACTGACGAACCGATTCCACAGACCGAACGTGAGGAGAGGGGCTAGTGTAATTGTTTAATACAAACCATACAAAAATGCACGGAAGTATGTTTCTTAACACAAAACTACGTTTTTCTTTAAATAGAACCACGTTAGTTTTGTTAGCACATCTGAACATATAAGCAAATACGTAATCAGTGTCGTTTGTTGCATTGCAGAGAATGCGTTGCAGTTCTACCTGTTTACCGATGAAGCGGGTTTCACAAACCACGGGGCAGTGAATCTACGGAACATGCATTACTGGTCCGTGGACAATCCTCGCTGGCACAGACAGGTAGATCGACAGCGACCGTGGACTGTAAATGTATGGTGCGGAATCATTGGCGACCAGCTCATTGGTCCTCCTTCATTGCAGGGGCCCAAACAGCTGCAACATACATCGCGTTCCTACAGAATGATCTGCCAACGTTGCTCGAAAATGTCCCACTGGAAACGCGTCGACGTATGTGGTATCAGCATGATGGTGCACCTGCACATTCCGCAATTAAGACTAGGCTGACCCTTGACAGGATGTTCGACGGGCGTTTCATAGGACGTGGAGGACGCATAAATTGGCCAGCCTGTTCTCCTGATCTTACACCTGTGGACTTCTTTCTGTGGGGTACGTTACAGGATAATGTGTACCGTGATGTGCCTACAACCCCAGAGGATATGAAACAAGGTATTGTGGCAGCCTGCGGCGACATTACACCAGATGTACTGCGGCGTGTACGACATTCATTACGCCAGAGATTGCAATTGTGTGCAGCAAATGTTGGCTACCACATTGAACATCTATTGGCCTGACATGTCAGGACACACTCTATTCCACTCCGTAATTGAAAACGGAAACCACGTGCGAACGTGTACCTCACCCCTCATTGTAATGTACATGTGCGTCAGTGAAAAAGATCAATAAAAAGGTGTCAGCATGTGGACGTAATGTGCTGTTCCAGTCTCTTCTGTACCTAAGGACCATCACCGTTCCCTTTGGATCCCTATGTAATTCGGTGCTCTCCGATACACACGATCGAACAGCGGAGGAGTGGTACTCAAGCGTTAACTTTAGGTTACAATATCTCCGGATGTAATTAACATTTTACAATGCAACAAACGGCACTGATTACGTATTTGTTTATATGTTCAGATGTGCTAACAGAACTAATGGGGTTCCATTCAAAAAGAACGTAGGTTTGTGTTAAAAAGCATACTTCCGTGCATTTTTTATGGTTTGTATTAACCAATTACACTAGCCCCTCTCCTCACGTTCGGTCTGTGGTATGGATTCGTCAGTATTTGATGTGGTTTACGAAATATATCCAGTGGTAATGTTAGGTGAGTCACCCTGGGCATATCTCTATGGTAGGAAATCCAAATTAATTTCTTGTTGATCTAAACTTGAAACGTAAGTTATTACTTATTTGAAGCAAACCTAAAATTTCTGTTTTGAAGGATTTTAAAGGACGGCTCATGGCCGTTGTTATTTGAAAGTAAGTATTCAAATGTGTACTCTGTGTTATAGGGTATGAGTGTTCAGGTTAATAATGGTTCAAATGGCTCTGAGCACTATGGGACTTAACTTCTGAGGTCATCAGTCCCCTAGAACTTAGAACTACTTAAACCTAACTAACCTAAGGACATCACACACATCCATGCCCGAGACAGGATTCGAACCTGCGACAGTAGCGGTCGCGCGGTTCCAGACTGAAGCGCCTAGAACCGCTCAGTCACACTGGCTGACTGTATTCATGTTATCCAGGGGATTTGCATATTGGTGATCCATTAGTTATAACTTGTTATTAACGTTAATTGTTAATTTCTTGAAAGTAATTTGTTACTTGACCTAACTCTTGTGTTTTCTAGAGTACATATCTTACCTTGTACTAAATTTTATGACATAATTTATGTAATTTGGAACGGAGATTGTTTCATAAATTACGTGTATGAATTCAACCAGTGTATGGAACATTTGAAATCCCTTGGGCCCAGTGCTGCCCGTGAAGTCTGGGGGCCATTTAAGAGGCAGTAATTTCTGATAGAAATTTTATTGCTGCGCTCTGTCCAATAACATTATTTGCATACACGGTGCTCATGTTTCTGCTTGTATCCGCTGATGTCACGCCTGTATCGAACTGAAACAAAAGAATATGTTGGAAATACTTCAAATTCTTCACTGTGCACTCAATTTTCTAGAGCCAACAGCTGCGCTCAATGCTAGCAAATGACAATATTTTCACTCAAATAGCACCAGTGAACTACAAATAATAAATGAGTTTCGATAAATAAACCTATAGCAACCGGTATACCAACACGAAAAACAGAAACGCTACAAAGTAGTGCACCAATCTGATAATTCAAACTCTTTTTCTGTCAACTGTAGACCCATCTCACCTAGTACGTACTCGGAAGTAAAAGACACAGTAATCACCTGCGGATGGATCGCGGGCTGAGCCGTACGGAAGCGCTAGCATCCCTGTCTGCGGCTACTGGGGTGGGGGGCGGGGGTCTCAACCCCGTATCTGCTGTCAGAGAGGGTGGGAGTGCCCGATAAGGGCGTAGCCACCACGTGGAGCCGCAAGCGGGGCAATTAGCGGCGCGTGTCGCAGATTTATGGGCCGGCCGACCCGCATCTGATAGGCCGGCACGCACGCTCCGGCCTCTCTAATGTCTGGTCTCAGACACCCTACACTAGGTGGCACGTTAGTAAAATGAGGTGACAGATTTTGCAGGCCAGGCACGCTGGGACAAATTATCGATGTCATGCAGTTCTACAGTTACACACACAGAAATAGACAGAAATATGGTTACACCAAAAACACTGCACATTAACACGGCTTATACTGTGGAGAGAAACCGTTGGCATTCGAAACAACTTCCAGCCGTTATAATGTATAAATGTAAGGAGAATAGATGCTGAATGATGAATGCATGCAGCTTGCCGCTAACTTTGTGTAATGTTTTGTCTGTATAGACGTGTATCTGTTGCCTTTAAGATCCCTTCACCTTCACACATAAATCTATACAGAAAAGTAAGGGCCTCCCGTTTTGTCTTTAGGCTGATCCGTGATAAGATAGGCGAAAAGTTAGACTAATGGAGGGTTATGAGTATTTTCTCTAATTTCATTCGCTCTCTCTCTCTCTCCTTTATCTATGTACAGTTTTAAGTATAATATTTCATTACGTGAAATCAGCCCAATAGAATCTCTGGTGGAGCCCTTCGTCTTAGTGTTCAGCGGCTGGCTTGCTGTAAAAGATCTTTACATTTATTATTATTGTTAAGCGCTGCATTCAGTTGGGAAAATCGATCGTTTGAACAATTCGTTCCTTTTACGACAGATTTCGAATTCCAGATGTGTACGAAGCCTTTTTGGACGATTTAACAAAGACTCGGTGATTGAATGGCTCTCTTCGACACAGCTGAAACTTCCCCACTAATTACAGAGCCAACGCGATCATCAATGATTCAGACAAAGAACTCATTCGTTCATTCACTCCAGAATAAAAGGGGTCACAAACCTTATTTATGAAGGAAATTATATATTCAATCCATCTCCATTACATGTCCAGATTTCTGTTGGTTCCAAGTCTTAATTTTTTTCCGTTTACAGTCTTTCTCTCTCTTCAAATAACCCGCTAGTGGCACAAATGTTAATAGCTCGCTTTAGCGAGAAGCAAAGGAAATATGTCTCTCTTAGAAACCAGTCAATCTTTCAACAGATACTTCCGAAGCTGACCTCGTTACCAGTCTAACCACCATGGAGAATACATACATGTATCTCTGTTATTCCAAAGAATAAACGTACTAGAAAATACTTTCGCGTCGCCGAGCTGTCGCCGCATATGTTGCTAGAAAAATCAGATCAGATACTTTTCCAAAGTAAATAAATGTGGATGGTTTGATTGACAATGATTAATTGGTGCGTGGTAGAGGGTAATTTTCCGTGGGGAGATTACACCGTCTTGGAATGCATAAATGAGGTCCTACGTGATTTTGAAGGGAATCTTGTACCATTATTACTGCAAAATAGTGGCAAGCTCAAGGAAACGGAAATATAGATCAAAAGCGATCACACACACCTCTGTCCACAGTATGTCGTAAAAGCTGAATGACGTTGAGATTTGTTGATTGATGTGTCCAGGGAAAATGCCAGACAACGTCTTCGTGCTCAGTCTTCCACGATGCAAGCGGTGTGGAAAGGGGCCCTGTTGTCTTGGAACGTATCGGTATTGGGGAACTTACGTTGTCCGTGGGATGAACATAACCTACGAGAAAGGCCGCATAACCTTTGGCAGTAATACGATCTTTTCCAGTAGTCAGGGGGCAGACGGAATGCCATCATACGGCTGCCAAATCACCAACCTCCGCCATTTTTCACTCTTTGGACGTAAACTCTGTCAGAAGTTGGAAACAAGACAAATCCGACCATATGACATTCTTCCATTGCTACATAGTTCAGCTGTTATGGCTTCGGCACCACGTTTCTTGTTGTGGGCATTTGTATCACAGCCCCCCCCCCCCTTTCCAAAATTCCAACTTATGGAGCGCCATTTGCATTGTTTTGGTGCTGAAAGGGTTTGCGAATGCGACATTCTGTTTTACACTAACTTTTTTTTTCAGCTGTCGTCCTCTTATTTCTCTCACAGTCCTCTTCAACTGTTCATCACGACCACTCAAACACACACTTTCGTCCGCGTTCTGAACCGAACTAGGTAACGTAGATGTCAACACACTGGACTTGCATTCGAGAAGACGGCTCTCCAAATCCCCGTCCGGTCAACGTGATTTAGATTTTGTTTGATTTTACTAAATCGCTTCTGGGAAATGCCGTGATGGTTCCCCACACTTGAAACAATCCAAGCTTGTCTTCTTCTTCTGATGACCTCGATGGCGACCGGACATTATACCCTAATCTTCCATCTTTCTTTCCGTCCGAGTTGTATCTTATCGGATGATGTTTCCTCGCTTTCCTTCCATGCGGTGTAAATATTCGCCACGGTGCCTATTTAAAAACCAGACCTCAGTTAAGGAAGCAAACATCGTGCTTAATTCGCACACAGATATACAGAACAATGTTTTGGCCACAGCTGACACTTTCATCATATGGTCGACGCTACACAGTTACCATTCGTGGTCAAACATAACAGCGGAACCTCCAGGCCAACACCTTCATGTAAATTCAAGCATGCGTTTCTCGATGAGTTTCCTTATTTTTGACGAATCCTTGTACTCAGACTTCTTATTCTCACAGGCTGCGCGGATAATTTGCGGGGTCTCTTCTTCATCCTCGAGGGAGTCTATTGTGCATGCCACGTAACGAAATCACCCTGAATGAAATCAGGTGATAGAGGATCAGGTGAAAACGAAACAGTAACTGTATTTACGATCATCCTTTCTGTAATCGTCTGACAATGGTGATCGCCAGCAAAATGTATACTCATGCTCATAAATTAAGGATAATGCTGATACATCGTGAAACAACGCTCTGGTGGGCGGTTTGTAGGTTTAAATCACCTCGGGGTATGACCATGCGGTGCATTTGACCTTCGGTCGTCGCACGTTTGCGCTGACAGCTGTCCACATACACAGAGGTGTGTTGGTGCATGTCAGACTACGGTGCAGCGAGTAAGTGTGCAGACGTGCTAATGGTGACTGTGTGTTGAAAATGACTCAAAGAACACATATTGATGTTATGAGGGGGTGACTGGAGGCTGGTCAAACACAGCAGGTCGTATCACGGGTCCTCAGTGTGCCACAAAGTGTGATCTCACGATTATGGCAATGATTCCAGCAGACAGGAAACGTGTCCAGGCACTACAGTACGGGACGTCCAAAGTGTACAATTCTACAAGAAGACCACCAGTGCCCACAGACGGCCACGGAGTGCTGCAGGTAGCCTTGCTCGGGACCTTACCGCATCCACTGGAACAGTTGTCTCCAGACACACAGTCTACAGACAGAGACCTGCAAGATGCATTCCACTGATCCCCGGTCACACGAGAGCCAGTAAGGCCTGGTGTCAAGAACAAAGTACATGGTCATTGGAGCAGTGGTCCCAGGTTATGTTCACGGACTAGTCCAGGTATGGTCTGAACAGTGATTCTCGCCGAGGTTTCGTCTGGCTTGAACCAGGAAACAGACACCAACCCCTTAATGTCCTTGAAAGCGACCTGTCTGGAGATCATGATTTGATGGTTTGGGGTGGGATTATGATTGGTCCACGTACACCTCTGTATATCGTAGACAGAGGAACTGTAAAAGGTAAGTGTATCGGGACGTCATTTTGCACCAGTATGTTCACCTCTTCAGGGGTGCAGTGGGTCCCACCATCCTCCTGGTGGATGATAACGCACGGCCCCAACGCGCTGCCATCGTGGAGGAGTACCTTGAAACAGAAGATATCAGGCGAATGGAGTGGCCTGCCTATTCTCCACACCTAAACCCCATGGAGCACGTCTGGGATTCTCTCTGTCGACGTATCACTGCACGACTTCAAACCCGTAGGACACTTCAGGAGCTCTGACAGGCACTGGTGCAAAAATGGGAGGCAATACCCCAGCAGCTGCTCGACCACCTGGTCCAGAGTATGCCAACCCGTTGTGTGGCCTGTTTACATGTGTATGGTCATCATATCCCATACTGATGTCGGGGTACACGGCCAGGAAACAGTGGCGTTTTGTAGCACATGTGTTTCTGGACGGTTTTCTCAACTTATCAGCAATACCGTGGATTTACAGATTTGTGTCGTGTGTGTTCCCTATGTGCCTTTGCTATGACCGCCAGTTTTGTCTATTTCCATGTTGTGTGGCACCATATTCTGCAATTATCGTTAATTTATGAGTATCAGTGTACTTAAGGAAGAGGGCTATCCATCCACCTTAATGTAAGTAAATATGTTGATTGTGCTTATCCTACTGCTAAAAACGTTATAATTCAGTATATCGCATCGCATACACTTTGACTTGTATGTTCACAGATTCAACTAATAGCAGTATCCCAAAATATGGTTGCCTCGCTTTTGTTACTATACCCTTATCACAGACTGATAAATTTCTTCTAGTCACTTAACATAGGATTTTGTGTTATCATCATAACACTCCCAGTACACGCACACATCAAGTCTTCAAGAAGAAAAGCTTTACCGTACTAGATCATAGTTGTTCGCGGTGCCGTTAAGAGATAAACTGACGAAAAAACATCGCTGCACCAAGGAGGAACTGTGCGACGTAAACGAAATTTGGTAGGCGTGTTTCTGCATCCGAAAGATGATGCTTATTCAGATCTGAAGTCAGTCGCGCTTGGGTGGCGCTGTTACAGCCACTGAATGTGGACACACAAATCAGATTTGCTTGAAATACACGCTGTAACGGTTGCGAGCGTTAGTTACCTTTGAGACAGGACATGATGAGCTGATGTTAGTCAAGAATACCTTCAAGAAGACAAAGACTCCATTATCAACAACTCACTGAGTTTGGACGAGGTCATGTGACAGAGCTGCGAGAAGCTGTATGTTCCTTCTCGGATACTGAAAAAAACTTCGCAGGAATGTAGTCACTAGTACACGGTTGATGGCACGGGAATATACGATCGCAAGAAGACCTGGCTTCGAACGGCCACGCGGCACTACTGAGAGAGAATAGCATTGCGTTCGGCGTATGGCTCTGGCGCATAGTGCTGCTTCTGCAACAGTAAATTGAGCAGCAGTGGCCACCATAGTGACATAACGAAATATTACAGTCGGTTACTTCAAGGACAGCTCGGCACCAAACGCCCTGTAGCACGCATTCCACTGATCCCAAACCACCACCATTTGCTACTTCAGTAGTGTCAAGCGAGAACTCATTGGAGGGCATGGTGGAGGTCTGTTTTGTTTTCTGATGTAAGGTGGATCTGCCTCAGTGACAGCGATGGCCGTTTGTTGGCTGGAAGGGGGCCACTTCGTGCAACTGATGACCTCAGAATTTAAGCCCCATAGTGATCAGAGCCATTTGAAGCTAGTTGTTGAAAATAGACCATTACTTATGCGATGTTGGCGTTAGAAAGTTTATGCCATATCTACACTCCTGGAAATTGAAATAAGAACACCGTGAATTCATTGTCCCAGGAAGGGGAAACTTTATTGACACATTCCTGGGGTCAGATACATCACATGATCACACTGACAGAACCACAGGCACATAGACACAGGCAACAGAGCATGCACAATGTCGGCACTACTACAGTGTATATCCACCTTTCGCAGCAATGCAGGCTGCTATTCTCCCATGGAGACGATCGTAGAGATGCTGGGTATAGTCCTGTGGAACAGCTTGCCATGCCATTTCCACCTGGCGCCTCAGTTGGACCAGCGTTCGTGCTGGACGTGCAGACCGCGTGAGACGACACTTCATCCAGTCCCAAACATGCTCAATGGGGGACAGATCCGGAGATCTTGCTGGCCAGGGTAGTTGACTTACACCTTCTAGAGCACGTTGGGTGGCACGGGATACATGCGGACGTGCATTGTCCTGTTGGAACAGCAAGTTCCCTTGCCGGTCTAGGAATGGTAGAACGATGGGTTCGATGACGGTTTGGATGTACCGTGCACTATTCAGTGTCCCCTCGACTATCACCAGTGGTGTACGGCCAGTGTAGGAGATCGCTCCCCACACCATGATGCCGGGTGTTGGCCCTGTGTGCCTCGGTCGTATGCAGTCCTGATTGTGGCGCTCACCTGCACGGCGCCAAACACGCATACGACCATCATTGGCACCAAGGCAGAAGCAACTCTCATCGCTGAAGACGACACGTCTCCATTCGTCCCTCCATTCACGCCTGTCGCGACACCACTGGAGGCGGGCTGCACGATGTTGAGGCGTGAGCGGAAGACGGCCTAACGGTGTGCGGGACCGTAGCCCAGCTTCATGGAGACGTTTGCGAATGGTCCTCGCCGATAGCCCAGGAGCAACAGTGTCCCTAATTTGCTGGGAAGTGGCGGTGCGGTCCCCTACGGCACTGCGTAGGATCCTACGGTCTTGGCGTGCATCCGTGCGTCGCTGCGGTCCGGTCCCAGGTCGACGGGCACGTGCACCTTCCGCCGACCACTGGCGACAACATCGATGTACTGTGGAGACCTCACGCCCCAAGTGTTGAGCAATTCGGCGGTACGTCCACCCGGCCTCCCGCATGCCCACTATACGCCCTCGCTCAAAGTCCGTCAACTGCACATACGGTTCACGTCCACGCTGTCGCGGCATGCTACCTCTGTTAAAGACTGCGATGGAGCTCCGTATGCCACGGCAAACTGGCTGACACTGACGGCGGCGGTGCACAAATGCTGCGCAGCTAGCGCCATTCGACGGCCAACGCCGCGGTTCCTGGTGTGTCCGCTGTGCCGTGCGTGTGATCATTGCTTGTACAGCCCTCTCGCAGTGTCCGGAGCAAGTATGGTGGGTCTGACACACCGGTGTCAATGTGTTCTTTTTTCCATTTCCAGGAGTGTATATATTTCATTCGTAAACATAGAAATTCTGAATTCCGAGAGCACCGTGCGAAGTAAGGTTTACCACACTGACATTTCTTCGTAGACGTCTCCCTCTGTAACGAAATGTGTTTAACACTGCTGAAGGTTTCACGCGTTGCAAATAATTTGGCTGCAAACCAAGCTTAATGAATCACTTTACCGAAAACATGCGCTTGCAACTGATTATTAATCAAAATCAGGCAACAGCGCGAAGCCGCGACGCTAGCTACTGTGCCGCCGCTTCAATTGAACTGTTTACTCCATAAAAGACACATAAAGAATCTGTTGAGTGTTCGTGTTCTTATTTGGATCCCTCTTTCTCTGAGCAAAGTTTCTGGGAAATCATGTTATAGCACATGCCATGTTATTCTCCTAGGTTCAGCTTTCAGTTTTAAATCTCACTGCAATCTCTCATTGTGAAGTCATTACTAAAGGCGTGTAGTGCAGCTTTGCACTGCAAATCACCACTGTCGTAAGAGCACTGTCTGTAGCTATCCGCCGGAGCATCATTTCGCCATCGTCATCAGCCCCATTCTTCTGCTTGACCATTTAGTAAGCTACCTGTTAGCAATTTCTGCAGCATCGCAACAGTCGCAACAGGGAAACTACGTGATGGCTGCAGTATACCCAGCTGGCAAATGGCATCAAATCGGTAAATGCTCTGCAGACAAGCTATCACCGTGTGGTTGATAGAAACAACATCGTGCTACGGCTGTCTGCTTGTGCAGTCCTAATAGTCCTTCGTGTCACAGGACTGTGCACCGTATGTTCGTCTTCGATTGGTACACAGTCGAACTAACAGCTTTCTAGCCAATGAACTACTTAGTACCTACTATCATAAGGCACCGCCAACCTGATTTTAAGGATCGCGGTTCGCTCCTTGGATGCTAAGGTATCCATCAGCAGTCACAGTACACCAGCACCTGACGCAACTCCACCACAGTCAGGAATTGTTACCTCGTTAGGTCGGACTGATCTTGGGTTGTGATAACTACATCAGCTGCAGGCAAAAATTTGACTAAGCGTTGCCACTGAGGACTGTGGAATGGGCGCTCATCTACCGCCTACTGGATATGGGTTTGCATATCCATTGTATGCACATCACAAGAAATCAATCGTTAGTTGACATCTGAGTGAAGGTTTGCTTCTGCTTCTACTGGAGAGCCTACACCATAGGGTGAGGTTGCACTTTACAAGTCCACTACTAACATCTCATTCTCTGATGATGTCTAATGATGTCGATACTGTTCAGCTCTATCAGAGGCCGACAGACAGTATATATACCCATAGCTCCACAGAGGCGTGTATCTCTCATAAACCACCCTCACAGCGATGCATAGCAACATCTACATCTACATCCACATCCATACTCCGCAAGCGACCTGACGGTGTGTGGCGGAGGGTACCTTGAGTACCTCTATCGGTTCTCCCTTCTATTCCAGTCTCGTATTGTTCGTGGAGAGAAGGATTGTCGGTATGCCTCTGTGTGGGCTCTAATCTCTCTGATTTTATCGTCATGGTCTCTTCGCGAGATATACGTAGGAGGGAGCAATATACTGCTTGACTCTTCGGTGAAGGTATGTTCTCGAAACTTTGACAAAAGCCCGTACCGGGCTACTGAGCGTCTCTCCTGCAGAGTCTTCCACTGGAGTTTATCTATCATCTCCGTAACGCTTTCGCGATTACTAAATGATCCTGTAACGAAGCGCGCTGCTCTCAGTTGGATCTTCTCTATATCTTCTATCAACCCTATCTGGTACGGATCCCACACTGCTGAGCAGTATTCAAGCAGTGGGCCAACAAGCGTACTGTAACCTACTTCCTTTGTTTTCGGATTGCATTTCCTTAGGATTCTTCCAATGAATCTCAGTCTGGCATCTGCTTTACCGACGATCACCATTATATGATCATTCCATTTTAAATCACTCCTAATGCGTATTCCCAGATAATTTATGGTATTAACTGCTTCCAGTTGCTGACCTGCTATTTTGCAGCTAAATGATAAAGGAACTATCTTTCTGTGTATTCGCAGCACATTACACTTGTCTACATTGAGATTCAATTGCCATTCCCTGCACCATGCGTCAATTCGCTGCAGATCCTCCTGCATTTCAGTACAATTTTCCATTGTTACAACCTCTCGATACACCACAGCATCATCTCCAAAAAGCCTCAGTGAACTTCCGATGTCATCCACCAGGCCATTTATGTATATTGTGAATAGCAACGGTCCTACGACACTCCCCTACGGCACACCTGAAATCACTCTTACTTCGGAAGACTTCTCTCCATTGAGAATGACATGCTGCGTCCTGTTAACATGAGAAGGTCAACGTGAGTACTGCTCTCCGTTTAATAAAAAATTACGATTTTCCACTACCAGTCTCTTGAACTGCGCTATTACCATTGCAACGCGAAGTTTTGTCGGTGACGCTTGCATGAAGTTGGTTCGTATCTCCTACTTAGATGATTTTGTAAACCGGTGGACACGGTGGCATTCGAGAGAAAGTGGTGATTTTTCAAACTGGTTATGTCCTAGATGAACGACACAATGGTGTCTGTGAGGAGATATTTGTGTCTTGTTTCCGAAGAGAGAAGTATCACATGAATGCGAGGCGAGCTCCACTGCTTAAGCGCTGAGGTCCGGCTGTGTCGTGCGCTGGGGCGTCGCTTATGCAGCTTCGTGTTCGCGTCGCGGCGGGGCTTCGCACGATGTCAGCACTTTGCGGCAGCGGCGGTGCGTGAGCGAGTTTAGCCCCACAGACGGAGCCGCTCGCACCACGTTATCGCCTCGCCAGCTACTGCCGTGCCCTAGTCAACAAAGCGTTGGAAAAGAGCATCAGCTCATGACCACACAACAATAATTTGTGATTTAGTGACTAGTAATACGAAGCACTGTATCTAGTACGATCTGTGAACTGCTATATAGGCAGGACGTGGAGGCAAAGGCTGGCTACCTCAACTTGCCTTTTTCTCACGTGACTAACTGATAGCCATGTATCGACGAAATAAGGTAGCTACAATGTTTCGTGACTTCCGTAAAGCATTTCCCTTGGTACCCCGCCAACATTTATTAACAAAATTAAGGTAGAAAGAAGGATCCTTTATTGTATGATTATATGATAGCGGAACAAACACTGGTAGCAGTTACTTCTGTAAAATATCTGGGAGTATGCGTGCGGAACTATTTGAAGTGGAATGATCATATAAAATTAATTGTTGGTAAGGCGGGTACCAGGTTGAGATTCGTTGGGAGAGTCCTTAGAAAATGTAGTCCATCAACAAAGGAGGTGGCTTACAAAACACTCGTTCCACCTATACTTCAGTATTACTCATCAGTGTGGGATCCGTACCAGATCGGGTTGACGGAGGAGATAGAGAAGATCAAAAGAAGAGCGGCGCGTTTCGTCACAGGGTTATTTGGTAACCGTGATAGCGTTACGGAGATGTTTAACAAACTCAAGTGGCAGACTCTGCAAGAGAGGCGCTCTGCATCGCGGTGTAGCTTGCTCGTCAGGTTTCGAGAGGGTGCGTTTCTGGATGAGGTATCGTATATATTGCTTCCCCAAACTTATACCTCCCGAGGAGATCACGAATGTAAAATTAGAGAGATTAGAGCGCGCACGGAGGCCTTCAGACAGTCGTTCTTCCCGCGAACCATACGCGACTGGAACAGGAAAGGGAGGTAATGACAGTGGCACGTAAAGTGCCCTCCGCCACACACCGTTGGGTGGCTTGCGGAGTGTAAATGTAGATGTAGATGTAGATGTAGAAGGTTACAAGGGGTACGAAACAAAATTAAGGGCTGCATTGAGGACTTATAACTACACAGGACACAGGATGCCGTGTTGGTCTGACAGTCATCAGCACATGTAACTTATGGTATCGACATCTACATCTACGGGATTACTCTGCTATTCACAATAAAGTGCCAGGCAGAGGGTTCAATGAACCACCCTCAAGCTGTCTCTCTACCGTTCCACTCTCGAACGGCACACGGGAAAAACAAGCACTTAAATTTCTCTTAATTTATCGTGATGATCATTTCTTCCTATGTAGGTGGGTGGCAACAGAATGTTTTCACAATCGGAGGAGAAAACTGAAATTTTGTGAGAAGATCCCGTCGCAACAAAAAACGCTTTTGTTTTAATGAGTGCCACTTTATTTCTCGTATCATGTCTGTGACACTGCCGGCCGCGGTGGCCGTGCGGTTCTAGGCGCTCCAGTCCGGATCCGCGCTGCTGCTGCCGTCGCAGGTTCGAATCCTGCCTCGGGCATGGGTGTATGTGATCTCCTTAGGTTAGTTAGGTTTAAGTAGTTCTAAGTTCTAGGGGACTGATCACCACAGCAGTTGAGTCCCATAGTGCTCAAAGCCATTAGAACCATATTTTGTCTGTGACACTATCTCCCCTACTTCGCTATAATACAAAACGAGCTGCCCTTCATTGTTCTTTTTCGATGTCATCCGTCAGTCCCAACTGATGTGGATCCCACACAGCACAGCAATACTCCAGTACAGAGCGGACAAGGGTGGTGTAAGCAGTGTCTTTAGTAGAAGTGTTGGACCTTCTAAGTTTTCTGCCAATGAATCGCAGTCTTTGGTTTGCTCTACCCACAACATGTCCCAGGGAAGCGTGTTAGCTACGTGGTTCTTTATGTTGTACTTTAATTACCGGGCAGACACAATATATAGCCACTACAGACTTTTCACAGATGATACGAAGTAATATCCGTAGAAAAAATGTGAAACTATTCAGTCCCACACTGGTGTCCAAAATTTAAGCAACAAACCGAAATTTTGCAAGGTTTCGTTTATTTTGCTGCAAAACAGTATAATCAGGTGATAGTAACGTTGTTGTTGTTGTGGTCTTCAGTCCTGAGACTGCTATGATGAAGCTCTCCATGCTACTCTATCCTGTGCAAGCTTCTTCATCTCCCAGTACCTACTGCACCCTACATCCTTCTGGATCTGCTTAGTGTATTCATCTCTTGGTCTCCCTCTGCGATTTTTACCCTCCTCGCTGCCCTCCAATACTAAATTGGTGATCCCTTGATGCCTCAAAACATGTCCTACCAACCGATCCCTTCTTCTGGTCAAGTTGTGCCACAAACTTCTCCCCAATCCTATTCAATACTTCCTCATTAGTTATGTGATCTACCCACCTAATCTTCAGCATTCTTCTGTAGCACCACATTTCGAAAGCTTCTATTCTCTTCCTGTCCAAACTATTTATCGTCCATGTTTCACTTCCATACATGGCTACACTCCATACAAATACTTTCAGAAATGACTTCCTGACACTTAAATCTATACTCGATGTTAACAAATTTCTCTTCTTCAGAAACGCTTTCCTTGCCATTCCAGTCTACATTTTATATCCTCTCTACTTCGACCATCTTCAGGTATTTTGCTCCCCAAATAGCAAATCTCCTTTACTACTTTAAGTGTCTCATTTCCTAATCTAATTCCCTCAGCATCACGTAGTAACGTAGAAATAATATAAAGACTACAGAACGTAAACAACTGCAACTTGCCTTTTTTCAGACTGAACGGATTTACACACACATTCCGGCAACTAGTTAAAGCGCTCCGTGTGAGTTGTGACGACTTCTGGCAGCAACGCTGGCTTGACAAACGACGGGACGTGCTATGAATGATGCCATCAAACTCATGTTGAGGCAGTAAAGCCCATTCTTCCAGCAGCTCTGCTCGCTAGGTTTGGAGAGCGGTTGGTGGACTTGATTCAAATCGGGAGAGCGAGCAGGCCACGCCATGGGTGCAATATCTTCCGTTTCCTAGAGAACATCAACGAAGCGTGCTATATGAGGTAGAGTACTATTAGAACGAAGTTTTTCGCGGCGGCACTTATGTATAAAATATTCTCGGTATTCTTGCCGCGTCAGTTCTAGATAAAATCTCGAGCTTTCGACGATTACCTCCATCGTCATCGTCAGGAGCAGACTGTCTCCACTGCTGCTATGGTAGCCTCTATATAGCCCGAAGACGGCTTCTGATTGGTCGGCTTCTGATTGGTCGGCGATTACGTGCTGCTGTCTCAGACGGTGTCACTGTGTGCGCCGGTGGCGCCACCGCTTCCGTTTGAACATAAACCTTGGAAGGAACGTCTCTGCTGCTTCTCTGCATCAAGCGCTCGTTTCCACGCACAGCTGAGATGGTATCCGCTATCGCGGTTAAAGTTCCTGCGTAGACGTGGTATTAGACCGATTTTTCGTCCTCCTAAGAAAATTAAGGAGATGATGCGCCCTGTTAAGGACAATCTCGACCTCAGGGTCCCCGGTGTTTATAATATACCCTGTGAGTTGGAAGCAATTATATAGGTCAGACTATTCGTACCGTTTCCGACCGCTGTGCAGAACACCAACGCCACATTAAAAATAGAGAGCTTGAGAAATCGGCAATTGCGGAGCACAGCCTCACGAACAAACACAAAATATTGTTCGATGAAACTAAAATTCTGTCCCATGCCTCCACGTACTGGGATTCTGTTATTAAGGAGGCTGTTGAAATCAGAATGAGCCAAAAGAACTTTGTTAGACATATTGCATCTTCTGAGTGTTCTGCTAATAAAACACAGACTTTTGTTAGCTTTCCCCACAACATCATCTATGTTATCCAGCCACTTAAGTTACTTGTAGCTGCAATCCCTTTGTGTTTAGTTAAAATCGCAGAATTTAGAGTCGTGTGATTTATTGTGTAACTGAAATTTAGTGTATTCTCTGTGGCACTTATGTGGATGACTTTACACTTTTCGCACCTTACAGGTATCCTGTCCAAATGATTTTACAAATGGTTTTCATCTTCTGATGACTTTACGACACGAGAAATGATGGCAATACCTGCGAACAATCTATGATTGCTATTGAACTGGTCTTCCAAATGGTTTGCATTGATAAAGAAAAGCAAATAGTCTTTAGCACTTCCTTGGGGAACGCCAGACTTAAGTTCTGTTCCGCTCTTCTTCTTTCCCTCTCTTACCTCGAACTGTGACCTTTCTGACAGGAAATCACAGATCCAGCCGCACAGCTGAGACGGTATTGCGTTGACAAGCAATATCATTGGAAGTCGCTTGTGAGGAACGGTATCGAGAGCTTTCAAGAAATCTAGACATATGGGATCAATTTTGATTGCCTGTCGATAGAATTGGCTATTTCGTGTGAACAAAGAACTAGTTTTCTTCGAGGCAATTCAGAATGTTCTATCCCAGCATACGTTTCAAAATCGTACTGCAAATCGATATTAGACGTATGGTCTGCAATTTAGCAGCCGGCCGGGATGGCCGAGCGGTTCCAGGCGCTACAGTCTGGAACCGCGCGACTGCTATGGTCGCAGGTTCGAATCTTGCCTCGGGCATGGATGTGTGTGATGCCCTTAGGTTAGTTAGGTTTAAGTAGTTCTTAGTTCTAGGGGACTGATGACCTCAGAAGTTAAATCCCATAGTGCTCAGAGCCATTTGAACCATTTTACAATTTAGCAGATTACTTCTATTCCTTCTTTTGGGAACTGGTGTGACCTAAGCGATATTCCAATCTTTTGATAGGGATCTTCCGACAATCGAGGGTTTATATATGTTATATGGAGTATTATACGGGCATGTCCTGGAAGAAACTAACGTATACAATCTGGATCGGGAGCCTTACCTTTATTAAGTTATTTACGCTGATTTGCTAAAAAGAAGATATCTACGTCTAAGTTAGTTAAGTTGGTAGTTGTTCTTGGTTCAAATTCAGGAATATTTTCTTCGATATCTTTGATGAATGTACTTCGGATCTCTACTTGAGTGACACTGTCACCCACCATTGGTACCGCGCAGAGAAGGTGTTGATTGTGTATTGCCTCTGGCAAAGCTTACATACGACCAGAATCTCTTTCTCATACTGCACTGAAAAAGGCGTTCCAAGAAATTATAATAGTTGTAGCACATGTGTAACTTGGTGAATTATTAACAGGCCTCGAAAACCATTGTCCCGGCTTCAGTATCAAAAATGTGTGCTTTCTATGCCAAACACGTGAACTGGGTATTTTTCTCGCGTTTACCTGTGTGCTTCGAGCCCGTTGGTAGCCCATCTTTGTGTATTCTGCTCTTGTAGCGATCACACAATTTTCTCTTGAAGCTATTCAGACTTTCAAAACGGATATCCGTGTATCAGTATGTAGGGAGGCGTGGTGAGGGTTCGTTCAGAAGACACCCCTGGTTGCCCTTCTTTTAGGGATTGAAACGGGAATGAGCTGACATGCAAGGATATCTCTGTAACATCTGATACACGTTTAGTCAAACGTGATATATATGTATATATACTACTGGCCATTAAAATTGCTACACCACGAAGATGCCGTGCTACAGATGCGAAATTTAACCGACAGGAAGCAGATGCTGTGATATGCAAATGATAAGCTTTTCAGTGCATTCACACAAGGTTGGCGCCGGTGGCGACACCTAGAACGTGCTGACATGAGGAAAGTTTCCAACTGATTACTCATACACAAACAGCAGTTGACCGGCGTTGCCTGGTGAAACGTTGTTGTGATGCCTCGTGCAAGGAGGAGAAATGCGTACCATTACGTTTCCGACTTTGATAAAGGTGACATTGCTGCTCGCGTTGGTCGAGATCCAATGACTGTGAGGAGAATAAGCAATCGGTGGGTTCAGGAAGGAGATACTGAACGCCGTGCTGGATCCCAACGGCCTCGTATCACAAGCAGTCGAGATGACAGGCATCTTATCCGCATGGCTCTAACGGATCGTGCAGCCACGGGTCGATCCCTGAGTCAACAGATGGGGACGTTTGCAAGACAACCATATGCACGAACAGTTCGACGAAGTTTGCAGCAGCACGGACTATCAGCTCGGAGACCACGGTTGCGGTTACCCTTGACGCTGCATCACAGACAGGAGCGCCTGCGATGGTGTACTGAACGACGAACCTGGCTGCACAAATGGCAAAACGTCATTTTTTCTGATGAATCCCGAGCTGTTTACAGCGGTGAACGCACATTGGAAGCATGCATTCGTCATCGCCATACTGGCGTATCACCCGGCGTGATGATATGGGGTGCCATTGGCTACAGGTCTCGGTCACCTGTCGTTCCCATTGACGGCACTTTGAACAGTGGACATTACATTTCAGATGTGTTACGACCCGTGGCTCTACCCTTCATTCGATCCCTCCGAAACCCTACATTTCAGCAGGATAATGCACGACCACGTGTTGCAGGTCGTGTACGGGCCTTTCTGGAAAACAGGAAATGTTCGACTGCTGTCCTGGCCAGCACATTCTCAAGATCCTTTACCAATTGAAAACGTCTGGTCAATGGTGGCCGAGCAACTGGCTCGTTACAATACGCCTCTCACTACTCGTGATGAACTGTGGTATCGTGTTGAAGCTGCATGGGCAGCTGCACCTGTACACGCCATCCAAGCTCTGTTTGACTCAATGCCCAGGCGTAACAAGGCCTTTATTACGGCCAGTAATCGTTGTTCTGGGTACTGATTTCCCAGGATCTATGTACCCAAATTGCGTGAAAATGTAATCACATGTAAGTTCTAGTATAATATACTTGCCAAATGAATACCCGTTTATCATCTGCATTTCTTCGTGGTGTAGCAATTTTAATAGCCAGTAGTGTATTTGTGAAATTGCTTTGATGGAAGGACAACTCAGTTTTCATGAGGGTTTGAAATGTGTGATATTACCATCGAATCCAAGTATTTGGGGATCGTTTGAGTGATGATAAGTCTAATAACGTTTAACTGCTATGGCGATGGAAATGGTTTAATCTTACAGTAAATTCTACCATTATTCGTACCCAATTGTCTTCCTACCTAGAAGTAAAAATAACGTGATGTTACTCCTCGCGCTTCAAGTGTTGATGGTAATAGCATGTGTTTTCTGTGACCACCTCGTAAACTGGCAAGTACGCTACTGGTCATTTGTGAACGTCTTAAGTTTTATCTGTGTGTTAAGAAGATGCTGTGCATTTCAATTGGAGCGACAATTTTAACCAGATACGGATAATGCTGGTTTTCGTCCCAAGGAAGACGACTCATTCTGACCGGTCAACCGTTCAACTTTAATTTCTCCGCGGGCGTTCATTCTCGGTAATGATCAATAAATCATATGAGCTATGTGTTAAGTAGTGTGGAGGGGATTTGAGATCAACTTTTTGCAGCAATAGGCTGCTTTATGAGGCTTAAGCAATATTGAGTTCGCCCAATACAAGCTAGTGGATTAAAACGTTAACAGATGACCCATTTGTGTACTGAGAAGACAGAAATATGGTACGAAATGTGAAACATTCGCACATGACGACTACCTCTTGCAAGGATTGGCAGCTGGAGCTCAATATTAATAATATAATGCAAGCCATGTTGTATCATTTGGCTACGGGATAAGTTAAGGGGATTCCGCTCGGAATGATTTGAGGTGGAACTGCCAAAGCCGTGGTGAAGGTGGTTGAAGTTCTGAGTTGATGGAAGTGTTCCATGAAGTACTATTCAAGGACGAAGTAGGTCACTAACAGCTTGTTCTTTGACCATTTCTTGATTATTTATCGTAAATAGGATACACTTCGGAGTTAGATTAATGGAGGAGACTGAAAATATTTGAAGAAGAAAAACACAATTCATTCTGTGTTTGCTTACAACACCTGAGAGTGTCACTGAAGAGATGAAATGGACTGCACAGGAAGACGTCAGAAGAATGAAGGTGCGCATCGTGTGGAGTGTCACTCACAAAACTGCTAGAACCTGTAATCAAATATCTGCACTGAGGAAGCAGTAAGTGAAACGACGGAGAATTTTAGAGGTAAAAAGTGTTGCAGATTGCCGAAGACAAAGTGTTGCTGTCGCTCACGGCCAAGGTCTCTCAAGGCAATTGAACGGATCTGAGAGTCACTTTGTGTCGACGCCCGCCTGCTTTGTTTTCTTCGTTTGTTGATTGTCAGCAGTGTCGAGGGATTGGCTAAAAAATGGGGTGTGGATGTGCAACCACCGTATACTGTTAATGATGTAGCCGACAGATTCACAGTTGTGTTTCACAGTCTTCTAATTTCACTGTTCAAAACCCCCCAGTATTACACAGTTATATGACCAGTGCACTATTCTTTAACTTTCGACAAGCCCCGTTAATAGGCCGCAGGAGAAAATCCACATACTGCTACTATAGTTTACTGTTGAACATCTACGAGCAGTAAATAACATAACCACAGGTTAACTAGGCAGGCAGAAGTATTCGAAACAGAAATTACACATAACATCCGGCTGCATTTGTAAGGTAATATGATAGTTAAATATTTGAAATTCAATAGAGAAGAAAGTTTTTGCCTAAATACCGCCTGGAATATTGTTTTTCCCCAGAATTAAACAACAGGGGTAAAGAAATATCACTTCTTGCTCATCCTCTTTTGATAAAAGATTCACAACTGGTGGCGTCTGACGTAGGTCATATTTGCTTGTGTGAAGGTGCTAGTTGTTTACAATATGTGCTGTCTTTGTGCGTTTACCTTTTTTAATTTCCGTTTCGGCGCAGCCCCACCAACTGAGGGCATAAGTGAAATGCACGAAGATTTTTTCGTGGTACTACTATCCTGTGCCTACAGAAAGAATTCACTGTACCCATTTAGATTTCGGTATGTCTCACATCAGCAACCTGTATCCACTTCGTTAGCCCACAAAACGAACAAGCTCTACAGCGTTTGGATATGTGGGTAATTGAATGTCCATTCGTAGTACCAGAAATCATAGTGGTTTGATTCAATTTTTCGTTTCTGACCATTCAGGCTGAACTTGAACATCTATGTAGTACTAGACACTATGTGTGTTTTGAGGAGAGCTTTTTCGTCTACCAAGTTGATTAATTGAATAATTCTCATGGCGCTGAATATAACTACTGATGTGTCTTCAAATTCTCGGCTGTCAAACTTTATCGACTTTATTCTATTTCTTCAGATTGGCGCTGAATCTGTTAGTAGGCTCACCTAACTCCATCATGTCCTACTCCATGAGCAGAACAAATAGCTATATAGCTGCAAATGTTACTAAGCTTTGGGATTTGTTAAAATTGTCTTTTACCAAATGTAGTGGATTTGGATTTCTGACCATGAAAGCTCTACCTATGACCATAGTGCATACTTTTATCAATATAGTGCGTAAATTTTCTGTTAAGCGAATAACTGTGTAGTGAGATTCAGAGCTATTTTGTCTATTAGTGTATCCATTTTCTCTAATATTCCAACGAGCCCCATATACCAGTGTCAAAGACATGGATTATTAGTAGTAATCCTCCACACATCTCAAGGAGCCATGCTGACTTTTTTCCGTCTATGTACTGAGAGTGAAGGATTTCACCAGAAATAAATATTCATTTTATAGGCAGTGAGTCATTCGAACTTTCAGCCCAACTCATGCTCTACTGTATTCATATTTTAAGTGTCAAATGACTATGAGAAAGTCTACTCTACGTAGGATATCTTTGGCAGACATAAAACTAGGAATCCTCCCTGTATCATCGTGTCGATGTCTCGTTTTAATTACTGTTGCACCTTTGATTAATGTTCAGGGTCATAAAAAGTATGTTTCCAGCGTGACTACACATCAACATAGTACATACACTGGAACAGAAAAAAAAGCTACTCTCCTACAAATTCTAACATTCATAAAGCTCTTTTAAACTCCACTGTAAATGGGGAAAGTGGTGCGCCATAGAACATGTAACGCCGGAAATGCATATCCTCCTATTTCCATCTATTGTACTATAATTTTTTCCTTGTTTTGTTACCTCAAGATATGACATTTCTGTCTCTTTATATATTGTAATTGTTTTACTATTTGTATATATATATTTATGCATTTATGTCGATGTACTCATATAATTGGTTTGTTTCGTAAATAATATTTGTATTTTTACGCTGGGTCTTGCCTAGGGAAAACTGCTATCGAACGATTACATCGATAGGTCGTGTGAAGAATCAAAGTGTGTAGGATCTTTGGTAGTGTTAACTCTGCCTCGTAGAGCGCGGGCTGAGCAGAGAGGGTCTGGCTGGAGTAGCGAGTGGAGCAGGAGTGTTGTGTGAAGCTCCCGCGAGTTGCCGCGCTTTCGGGATCTGGCAGCATGTAATTGCGCTCGACTTGCGATGATAGTTTCTGACATGGTGTCGCGGACGGGAAGCATTAGCTGGCGCACATCAAGAGCCCGTTTCGTCTGGTGACAGTGTCGAGAAGAAGGCGCGCCAACATCCAGCTTCTGCAACAGCGACGGCCGACAATGAGTGACTGTCGCCACATCCTCGATCGACGGCTTCAAACCTTCAATCGACCAAAAAGGAAGACTGGAAGCACGTAAAGTCTTAGAACTGTATGGCAGACCTCAGCTTTTCAAACTTTCAAAATTGTTGCATCACAAAATAACAGCAACTTAGCATGAACGTTTGTTGCTCATTGTCCCAATTGCATTACCAAGCAGGGTCCCTTCCGTTTCCGGAATGAACCCGAGTGTCGTTGAAATTCAAACGCCAGCATCATTCGATTTCACTGCTTTAATTTCGAAGTTCCGTTAAGGTATTCATAGCTGGCTACAATATCCAGATTACACAAGCACCAATTAAGAGTGCGAGTTTTGTTACCGTATATTAGCTTACCTGTGACTGCAGCTCAGCTTGGTACGTACTAAATTTTACTACTGTTAATTGTTCAGAATCATTTAATTCAAGTTCAAAGTTAAATCCCTTATTTCTAAATTGCGTAGATTCAAGTAGGATTTGAAATGATTTTACTGAATTTCGATGTGCTTCAGAAAGGACGCTCACTATTAACTTCAGTCACTAAATTAACTTTCGATTTTCCTGTTTTATTAATTCTTTTGCTAAATTAAGTCAGAGTGTAGCGAAATTTATTACTTCTGACAAACTTTCAGTTTTCACACTGCATGTGTCAACCTTCAGTTGCCACGCTTCTAGTGCTAATTATATGTGTAATAACCTTTCTTTTTCAGTTACTATAGTAATTGTCCTTAGGACTGGCGACCGTAATTTCCCCCAAATCTCAAATATCTAATTACCGCTAGTTAATTGTTAACGTAACGGCCGCACATTTACTTTCTTTATTAACTTTACCCCTTTTCCAAATTAAATTCCACCTGTTTCATTAGCATTTTTCCTTTCATTTAGATGTAACCCTTTCCTCCCTCTTTACCGACAGATTAACTTCGGTGAAGATTGCTTTTCCCAAATTTCCATTAGGTACACGCGGTTTATTTTTTCACTGTCATTAAGATTGATAAGTGAGGGAGAGGTTACAAACACGATCTCACAGGAGAGCTTCTGTAAAGTTTGGAAGGTAGGAGACGAGGTACTGGCGGAAGTAAAGCTGTGAGGACGGGGCGTGAGTCGTGCTTGGGTAACTCAGCTGGTAGAGAACTTGCCCGCGAAAGGCAAAGGTCCCGAGTTCGAGTCTTGGTCCGGCACACAGTTTTAATTTTGCAGGAAGTTTCATGGGGAAGAATTTCGGGCATAACATTTCAAAGGAACCATTCCGGATTTTGCTTCACGAAATTTAGGTGAAATTACGGAAAACGTGTAACAGGATGGGCGGACATAGGTTTGAATCGTGGTCCTCTCGAACGCGAGTCTAGTGTGCTAACCATTGCGCCACCTCTCTCGGTGCATACAGGGATGTACAGTCTGATGGTGAATGGCATCACAATGTGTTTAGTAATGAATGACAGTTCTGCTCTACTCCAGATGACTATCTTTGGCGAGTATGGCGGTGACGTCTGTAGAGATCCAGTTCTTCCAACGTTTTGGAAAGGCATCGTGGCATGGGGAGTCTTCGGGTATGAGATCAGGTCCCAGGAGACTGAGAAAATTTTGGAAGCAGAATGGTATGTCAGGGACAACCAGTGTCCACATGTGTTACCTCTGAAACCATAGTATCGTGGCTCCATTTTTAAATCGGACAAGGCACGTTCATACATGATATGAGTCTCTGTGAACTGTCTGCCTGATATTAAGATACTTTCATAGCCAGCAAGATCCCCACATCTCTACATGTTATAACTTGTGTGTTCATCAGATGGCTCTGAGCACTAGGCGACTTAACTTCTGAGGTCATCAGTCGCCTAGAACTTCGAACAATTTAAACCTAACTAACATAAGGACATCACACACATCCATGCCCGAGGCAGGATTCTAACCTGCGACCGTAACGGCCATTCGGTTCCAGACTGTAGAGCCTAGAACCGCACGGCCACTCCGGCCGGCTGTGTTCATCAGATTGGACATCAACTCTGCAGCAGTGCCTGTATCTGAGATAACAAGAACATGCTATAGTTGCTGTGGGTCAACTTGCAACAGGAGAGGAAACAAAGGCTTTGTGCCTCTCTTCCCAACCGAATCGGTGCATCGATCCAGGACGAGGAGCTACAAGTCATAGAAAGAAGTGGGATAATACTGGCAAGTTCTTTTAAATTTAACAAGGTTTCCTAGTCAGAGAAACAACATCATGTACTCTCTCAACTCATGAAGTTTCGTTTCGTATCCTCCATCCCTACTCCTTGGTTACTCACTCTTGTTGTCAGACAATGTAATAATATCCATAAAGTCCCAACACCTTCATCCATTTAAAAGTCAACATTCCGGTGGTTGTAGGACTCCCAGTAGACGAATCAATAGATGTGCAAGGCAAAGATGGCAGTACACAACATCTCACATCTCTCTGCACGTTCCCCTCACATGGTACAAGTTTGGACTAAGGAATGAAGAGTGGCTACAAGAGATGGACAATTAGCTGCAGCTGCTAAAGTAAGTACTCTGTCTCTGGATACCCCATCATAGCTACAAAGTTGTAAAGACGTCATATGTGGTATCCTGCCTACTGGTTGATTATGGGGTACCTAGGAAACCTGCTTTCTCGGATCACTGGACAACTATTCAAGCAAATCCTATTAAAGGGTGTTATTGCAGAAAATGTCGATATTTAGAGAAATACAGATGTGCCGCAAGCAAGGGGTGACATGCAAATAAGTCCGCAGCTCGCGGTCGTGCGGTAGCGTTCTCGCTTCCACGCCCTGGTTCCCGGGTTCGATTCCCGGCGGGGTCAGGGATTTTCTCTGCCTCGTGATGACTGGGTGTTTTGTGATGTCCTTAGGTTAGTTAGGTTTAAGTAGTTCTAAGTTCTAGAGGACTGATGACCATAGATGTTAAGTCCCATAGTGCTCAGAGCCATTTAAACCATTTTTAACATGCAAATAATAAATCTCTTCCATATATACAATTCCTAATATAAGTGAAGTAATACGGTCGATGCTTCTATCCAGGTCGCTAGACTTGACGCTTCTGTAGAACTCGTAGAAGTGGGTGGCCATTTGGGTGCAGCGCGTATGTTCTCTTTCTTGTCATCCTAGACAGGGGTCCGTCCACCTACTGTTGGCTTACGTCTTCTTCACAGCCTTCTCTGCTCTAACGATCCTGACCGGCGCGCCGTTTCTTCACTTTACGTCCGAACATCCTCTTTAATTGACACACAAATCTCTATACCAGTGTCTGCTACTTCAGTGATTGAACCTACTGAATATCTGTAAAAAATTATAGTCGTTGTGGATTATAGATTTCTGTATTCCACATTTACTTATAATTTGACAAAATGGCAGAGAGTGGTCTACCAAATGATGTGCCCCCCCCCCACCTCTACCTTACACATATGAAAACAAACACAATTTTTCAAAGATTTTACATACGGGTTTGATTTGTTTCTTAAACTTTTTGGGATGAAATGGTCACGTAATGCGAGGGAGGCAGACTAGTTCAGTAATTTTTAAACCTTCCAGTGGTCACCTTCTTACTGCTTTCTCTTTATTAATCGATTCAGGTTTATAACTGTAACCATATTTACAGTAAATGTAGTAGTCTACAGGTAAATGTGAACGTGGGGGATGTGTGTGTGTGTGTGTGTGTGTGTGTGTGTGTGTGTGTGTGTGTGTGTGGGTGTGTTTGTCTGTGTGTGTGTGTGTGTGTGTGTGTGTGTGTGTGTGTGTGTGAGTGAGTGTGTGTGGATGTGTGTGTGCATACGTATCTCGTATCAAAGGATATTGTTGGTCAGAGACGGAATTGAAGATCTTGCTGGTTTTGTAGTGAGACTGCAATTGATGCTGCTACTATAATCGGCACTAGGTCCTGGAGAGCTCATTAGCAATGAACTAGTCTGGCATACCCGGGGTGCAGGAGTAAATATTGTGAGGGCACCAGAATATAGCTAGTTGTATTTGCAGTCACGTGACCCCGAAGAAGCAAGTGGGTCCTTGCGCTAGCGATCGTTTGGAGCAATCACGCTGCCTGCTGTGCTGGTGGGTCTGCGAAACTTCTGTTCCTCCTCTGCTGAAGTGGCACCTGCAGCTTTGCTGTATAGGCCACCTGTTTGGAGATGATGCATGATTAGCAATCATATGAGGGAGAATGGTCCCGACAGGCAATCCCTCCCCACATGATAGCTGATAGGGTGGGAGACATTTCAAAGTCACTAGATCCACCCAAGATCTGTGGAACTGGCGAACTGGGATGGATCCTGTCGACGTCAATGGGTATGGGCGCCTAGGTCGTGGGAGGGCTGTCTTCGTCAGCATCTAGATATCATGCAGCCCTTTGTGGTGGTGACTAAGGTTTCTGTTGATGGTCCTGAGTATCTAGGTGTCTGGCTCGAGAAGAAAAAGCTGTGTAAATTTTCCGGTAGGAGGATTTGGCGCACTACGAGAATGCACTTATTTGATATTTTTGTGGCATCAGGGGCAATCTGGGAGAGGCATCAAGACCACAGCTCGGCTTAAGGGATTGGTTACAACCGCTGGGACCCAGAGTCAGCTGTCCCTGTAGGGATTATTGGTTATGGCTCATTCACTGGGATGGGGATAGAGGATAGTCAGTTGAATAATTGACAGTTGTTATTAGTGAAGGCTGACATGCCAATTTTCTGGCTGGACTAGATCCATCTTGAGGGAAAGAGCGGTAGGAGGCTAAGAACAATGTGAATGCCCTGTCCAGTGCATGGTGCTGTTGCAGATTGGGGATTTTTGCCTTGAAACTGAAGTCTCTTTTAAGACCGTTGGATGTATGTTGGAAGTGTGCTATGTGCACGTAGTAAATGCCATTTTCTGGAGAAAATGCATCCAATTCGGTGGATTCAGGGCTGTTATCCATCATGACAGTTTTTGAGAGCCCCTCAACGGAAAAAAATTCAAGGAATTGTTTGTGTCGTTTGGAATGAGGATGTTGAAGGCATTCGGGACATGTAAGGAAACTGCTGCGTGGACCAGTGACAGCTGAGCATAAGCGTCTGAAGGAGGGGTCTGCAAAGCCTGAGGCCAAACCATGCAGACGAGGCGTCCTGTCAGCAAAATGTTGTTGACCTGGAGATGCCTGTATATGGTGACAGGTAGCACATGCTGAAACTTCGTCATCAATGTCATTTTCAGTACCTCACCAATTTCTGTGTTTGTGAGCCAGTTGGTTAGTCAGGCCAGTGGCCAATGTGGATCAGCTTCAGAATGCGTTATCTGAAGGCTTGTGGAATCACCACTATGTTGCGATCACAGTCTCCCTGAAGAGAGCTGACAAGGGAAATGCAAATTTCGCCATCACCTCTTCTGCTTATGTTTCCATGTGAAGACAGACATTTGATGCCTTGTTGAACTCTGGGTCTTGTTTGTGTGGTAGTCTTAGAACGATATCAGTATGGGCATGTTCTATAGAATGCCACAGATGTACCAGAACAGAAACTACATCCACTGCTGGAGACGACATGCTGCTCGTGTTGAAAGGTGGGTGTTGGCCTTGAAAAATGACAAAACAGTTTCTGACCATTTCATAGAGTAAAATGTCTGCTGCACATGTAGTTTTGAAACTTCTTCAAGATGAAGACAATAGCCATGGAATACTTTTCTATTTGGCTGTAATGACGTTTGGCTGGTGTTTTTGTCTTGGAGACGAATGCGATAGGTCGATTCACCCCACCAGCTCCTGGGAGAGAACCACTTACAAGCCGCACTACGATGCATCTTCTGCCACAGTTAAGGCTTGCAAGGATCATACGCCATGAGACGTGATGGGTGACGAAGAGCTGGTTTGAGATCCTGGATATCAGTGTCAAATTTGGGAGTGCAATTCCTCATAACACTTTTCCACTTCATCAGTTGGAGTGGTTCAACGATAGTCGCAACCTGGAGAACAAATTTTCTGTTGGAGATAAGTTGTTCAAACTCAGATTTCAGTTCTTTGATGTTCTTGGAGGCTGGAAATTTCTGGACAACGTGGATGTAGTATGATGTGAGTTGTATATCCACTAGACAGAATACATGTCTAAAATATTCTACCTGTGGAAAAAAAACAACATTAATTCGTACATTTGTGACTGGCCGTGCCTGAGGACAAGGAGTTAATGTTGGCAGCAAAACCTTCAGCATTTTTACCAGTGACACTAATGTCATCTAAGTTATTGATCATCCCCAGAATATCTTGCAGAAGAAATGTTTAAAGATAACCAGTGGCCTGTCAATGCCAAAGAGGAGCCGATCGTACCAGGAAATTCCAAATGTTGTGTTGATGGACAAGATGTGTTTTTGCCACTTTCAATAATGGGAGCTGGAGGTACACTTTGTGCAAATCAATTTTTGCAAAGGTCTTGCCACTGGTGAGGTGTACCATGATGTCTTCTAATTCATTTGGAGATTAAGATGTTACACATCATTGACAGACTGGATGTTAGTTGTTTCTAAGCGTTCACAGGCCCGTAAAGAGCCATTTGGTCTTCTCATGATGATGATGCGCTTGCCCACTTACTTCTTGGGACTGGGTTCAAATGGCTCTGAGCACTATGGGACTTAACTTCTGAGGTCATCAGTCCCATAGAACTTAAAACTACTTAAACCTAACTAACCTAAGGACATCACATATATCCATGCCCGAGGCAGGATTCGAACCTGCGACTGTAGCGGTCGCGCGGTATCAGAATGTAGCGCCTAGAACCACTCGGTCACCCCGGCCGGCTATGGAGACTGGGGTCAAGACGCCCTAATCCTGAAGGACCTGAAGATGGTGTCACTAAGGCAGAAGAACTTGTAGTTCATAAAAATAATCAGTAAGATTATGGCTGTCAGTATTTCATTTGTTCAAGTGTTTCACTAAGCGCAGTCCCAGTTCTTTCACACAACGTGGAACTAAGGAATTTTCTTGAGGACGTTGGAGCTCGCTCCGAAGCCTACGCTGGAATACTAAAGTAGTGTTGTGCACTTTAATGAAGTGGAGCTTAGTGAAGGGCAGGAACGGCGTACATGTGCCTTAAATCCTGTGACACTACTAGAGAAACTTGAAAACTTATTCATACTTATTGCAGATATCCAACGCATATGAGCTAACTATGAACGGTAGGTTACTGTTAGCACAATCATGGACTTCCAGCTCCAGGGTGTTAGAGAGGTCTAATCCCAAATAGTTTCGGACACCCACCACATCAACCGAAAGAGGCATGCTCTAAATGAGAGGCCTGGTACAGGACTTGTGCATTACCTTGGCCCTTGACAGCGATGGTATCGTTGCTACAGCACTTGTATGGAGATTGGGTGTGGTAAAGGAGAACCTAAGTGGTAATATGTTTCCCAGTCGACAATGGTCGTTGATGGGCCTGTATCGATTTGGAAAAGGTCTAGAACGGTGTCGACAGCCACTGTCAACGTTAAGATCCAATCAGAGAAATGGAGAAATCAGGAGGGAAAACCCTAGGCACCCCGTCGGAGACGGAATCTGAAGGGTTGAGGCAAATGCAGTCCACGTTTATGGCAGGAAAAAATCTTGTGAAAAAGTGAGTGGACGGCATCCAGCTAATATGTTATTCTTCCCCCAAAATTTTAATATTTATTTATTTATTGCAAATGTCTTCAGTATTGACATTTGTATGACATATGCTCAATATCAGAAATCCTGATATTAGCTCAGATCTTGGCAACTTCATTTTCCTATCCGATACATTATTTGGGTTAACTGAAAGTCGTAAGTGTTATTGGCTTACCTAAAAGCTTTCCTAGTTACATTCACTAGTAATTTCAAGTTTCATTATCATTGTCCATGTGTAAACATGTACGTGACTGATATCTTCCCGATAATATAGATAATAATGCCGCGAGAAGGCCTGTAGCTTTTATACAGCTAATGTCGAAAAGATGAGAGGAATTGTGGCACTCATTTAATTTCAGTTACTGAACAGAATACCTTACTCTGACGAACTGTAAGGCATAATTCAATAGCAGTTACTGTTATATCTAAAAGATCACACTGAGAAGAATCTCCCTCCATTGTTCAGCTAATTGGGATTGTAATACACTAGTTGTAATTTGTAAAGGACAGCGGAATACTACAGGAGTGTAGTTTTAAATTGTATTAGATCCTCATAAACGAAAGGCTGTTGGAAGCCATTTTAGTCCGTCTGTGGAAGGCTATGAAGCGAGTAAAGTAACTAAAAGTGTGTCGTAGACGAGTTAGCACAAATCATGATTTTTATGTAAATTTTGAATTCAGGAGATCATTCTGCACCATGGAGACTCTGATTGGACATTGAATATGTAATTACATTCTGGAACAATGTTAAAACTCAATAATAGCTAATACAAACTGTGGCAATCGTTTATGACTATGAACAAAGTTATTTCCAAATTATACTCGCTGTGAAAATCGTTTTCATATTAATATGACTCTTATACTTCAAGGACAGTGATTTGAGAACTTCGTTCAGTGATGGCTGCATTAACGATTTTCTTGCTACACGCTAATGTATTTAATTACATTAGTGTTAGGTTACTGCACTTGTACAATCATAATAAAGGACTTCAACTGGGTGTAGTATGTTGCTAAGTGATTATCTGTAGGTAAATAATAATAAATAAGGCTCGATCTTGCCGTAAACTGTAGATTATTCAACATCAAATAAAAACTAAAGTGTCTGACTCCAAACCTGATGCAGCCTATATCATTTACAATTGCCTAATTGGGAAGCCAGATTCTATGGAGGTGCAGCTGCCGAGGGCAGATTAAAAGCACTCCGTCTTCAGGCCACAAGTGGCCCATCGGGACCATCCGACCGCCGCACCATCCTCAGCTGAGGATGCGGATAGAAGCGGCGTGTGGTCAGCAAACCGCTCTCCCGGTCGTTATAATAGTTTTCTGTGACCGGAGCCGCTACTATTCGGTCCAGTAGCTCCTCAATTGGCATCACGAGGCTGAGTGCACCCCGAAAAATGGCAACAGCGCATGACGGCCCGGACGGTCACCTATCCCAGTTCCGATCACGCCCGACAGCACTTAACTTCGGTGATCTGACGGGAACCGGTGTATCCACTGCGGCAAGGCCGTTTCCCCGAGGACATATTATCATCATCATCATCATCATCATCATCATCATCATCATTTAAGACTGATTATGCCTTTCAGCGTTCAGTCTGGAGCATAGCCCCCCTTATACAATTCCTCCGTGATCCCCTATTCAGTGCTAACATTGGTGCCTCTTCTGATGTTAAACCTATTACTTCAAAATCATTCTTAACCGAATCCAGGTACCTTCTCCTCGGTCTGCCCCGACTCCTCCTACCCTAGAGTTCATTTCCAGTTTTTCTTTCATTTGCTCACTGTGGACACGCTCCTGCCATTGTTCCCATCTACTAGTACCTGCAATCATCCTAGCTACTTTCATATCCGTAACCTCAACCTTGTTGATAAGGTAACCTGAATCCACCCAGCTTTCGCTCCCATACAACAAAGTTGATCGAAAGATTGAACGGTGCACAGATAACTTAGTCTTGGTACTGACTTTCTTCTTGCAGAAGAGAGTAGATCGTAGCTGAGCGCTCACTGCATTAGCTTTGCTACACCTCGCTTCCAGTTCTTTCACTATGTTGCCATCCTGTGAGATTATGCATCCTAAGTACTTGAAACCGTCCACCTGTTCTAACTTTGTTCCTCCTGTTTGGCACTGAATCCGTTTATATTTCTTTCCCACTGACATTACTTTCGTTTTGGAGATGCTAATCTTCATACCATAGTCCTTACATTTCTGATCTAGCTCTGAAATATAACTTTGCAAACTTTCAATCGAATCAGCCATCACAACTAAGTCATCTGCATATGCAAGACTGCTTATTTTGTGTTCACATATCTTAATCTCACCCAGCCAGTCTATTGTTTTCAACATATCATCCATAAATAATATGAACAACAGTGGAGACAGGTTGCAGCCTTGTCTTACCCCTGAAACTACTCTGAACCATCAACTCAACTTACCGTCAACTCTTACTGCTGCCTGACTATCCATGTAAAGAACTTTAATTGCTTGCAAAAGTTAGCCTCCTATTCCATAATCTTGTAGAACAGACAATAACTTCCTCCTAGGAACCCGGTCATATGCCTTTTCTAGATCAATAAAGCATAGATACAATTCCCTGTTCCACTCATAACACTTCTCCATTATTTGCCGTAAGCTAAATATCTGGTCCTGACAACCTCTAAGAGGCCTAAACCCTCACTGATTTTCATCCAATTGGTCCTCAACTAATACTCGCACTTTCCTTTCAACAATACCTGAGAAGATTTTACCCACAATGCTGATTAAAGAGATACCTCTGTAGTTGTTACAATCTTTTCTGTTTCCATTTTTAAAGATTGGTGTGATTACTGCTTTTGTCCAGTCTGATGGAACCTGTCCCGACTCCCAGGCCATTTCAATTATCCTGTGTAGCCATTTAAGACCTGACATTCCACTGTATTTTATAAGTTCCGACTTAATTTCATCCACCCCAGCCGCTTTATTGCACTGCAATCTATTGACCATTTTCTCCACTTCCTCAAATGTGATCCTATTTCCATCATATAGCACAGGTAAAAATAATCATGCTTCAAGCTGCTCAGGACATCGTCTGCATGTATCTTTGTCTGTACTGAGCAAAGTGGGCCAATTTGGAGTCGAGACTGGAGCTGAGTCTGGAAAATCCAGCAATCACCGGAGAGGTGTCCTGCACAGCTGCCGAAGGTCTAATAGTTTTTTTAAATCCCTAATAATGGGAAGCCAGGTATCGAATGACAGGTCCTTACACTTAAGTAGATGATTGCGGCGTTCTTCATCAGGTGAAAGAGCGAAGACCATGTTTAAGATAAGACGCAGTATACTATTAAGACTTTTATCCATTGTGGATGTGGAACACTGCGACTGTGGTGTGAAAAGGTTTTCAGAAATTACTGCAACCAGTCGCCTTTTATGTAGATGTATTTTATAAAGGCGACTGGTTGCAGTAATTTCTGAAAACCTTTGCAGTATACTATTGTCTGCATTGGGGGTTTGTACACTGGAAATGGCACTCTCTCGACAGACCCTGTAACCGTGATATCCACTCTCTATGCGACTGCCCACTGAGCTTATAGCAGCAGACAACATACGATGGGCAGCCGTGGTGTGTAGTTGCGACTCAAAATGGGCTAGCAAGCATGACTTCATTCGTTCATAAGGAAGCACATGCGGTTCGACCGCTGTGTTGCGCTGCTAACAGTAAATGGCACACTTTAGGGCCTGCGTAGGCCAAAAAGAATTAGCGCTGTTCAATATCACCTGCGCCTGGATGTACAAGCCACAACACCCATGGAAAAACGTTGACAAATGGCTGGAACGGCGCAGACGCCATTCAGAGTAATTTCACTGCTATATCGGTGCCCCACAGACAGCAGGAGATATCCAGTGGTGTTTAACCTATGTCAGCCACCTTGTCCAGCATTACGTTTTTGCTTTCCGCTTATTGTGGAGAAGTAGTAACACCATAGAAAGCACATGTCAGTTCAATCTGAACTTGGAAGTTACGAGATAGAAAAGATCGTCTACCAGAAACGTGATACATGTGTGAGAAGCTTAAATAAATAAAGACCGCTTCATCACGTGGTATACACCGCGCCACTGTGGCACAATGACACTGCCCAGGTAAAAAGCGCAGAAAAACTTGGTTACTGATTACATGAACTAAAATCTCCACCTTGGATTAAGTTCTTACATTCACCAGCTGCGACAAAGTGTAGTTGAGGGAGGATGTAATGGATTTTGGTCCAAAAAATCGACTTTTCAGAAATATTATTTTCTTGATCTACATAGTCTAACCCACGTTGTGTATGAATTTTATGGTGATAGGAGCTTTAGAAACGACTTTAAATTGTTATACTGATTAACTCTGCACTGACGACCACTTCGATCTTTTTCGACATTTGGAAACTGCTTGCTTCAGGGGAATTTTTGTCAGTGTGAATATCTTTGGCTGACATCTATATCTCTGGCTGACATCTACATCTTTGCCTGAAAACTTTCTTGCATGTGGTTTATTTACATAATGACATTCCTAACACATACTAGTAGGTGGAAGGTTGAATTCAGTAACCTTTATGTAGAAGTCAAAATTATGTGTAATGGGTGTTAGAAATCCTGTGTTTAGGCAACGGAGGTATCATGGAAATCGGTTTACCAACAAAAAAGAGGAAGCAGCTCCAAATGAAGAATAAGGGCTCTCAGCTTCAGCATCGAAACTTGGGACAGGAGAATTGTACAGGTGCGTGATTAATGTTGATATGGATTCCACTCGATTCAGACTTAGTGATTTAGAGCTTCTGTGTCGGGCTCTATAGTTTTCATGTTTATATGATAGCTGTGAAAATATGGAATGCATTATTGTTGTTGAAGAATGTAGAGAGGGAATAGCTTGTGATTTTAAATTAATTTGTAATTCGTGTGGCTATGAATTTTAATTTTCCTTCTCCCAAAAAACTGACACTAGCAATTTTAGTTTAGAATACATTCTGAGATGCTGTGGACATGGCAGCGAAGGAGGTAATTATTGTCTGGTTTTCTGAACGTGCCTCCATCTTGTGCAAGTCTGAACAAATAAACAAAGAAAGGTCTGATGCTGTATGCGATTCTGCCAAAGTTTCTATGAAGAAAGCAGTGGAGAAATAGGTGGAGATAATCCAAAAAGAAGTAGATCCTGGGGTAGCTATGCATGACATTGAATCTCCTACAAATGTTACTGACCTGTGTGTGTCTGTAGATGGGATCTGCCTGGAAAGGGGTCACACATCTGTGTATGGAGTTGCCTCTGCTATTGGTATTGACTCAGGTAAAGTCTTAGATGTACAAATTATGGCCAAATACTGTTACCAGTGTGCTACAAGGAAAATGTCCTACAATGAAGACAGTGAGAAACTGTGACAAGAAAAGCATGCAGTAGCATCCTATAAAAATTATAATGGCTCAAGTGGGGGCATGGACCCTTCTGCAGTTGTGAGGATGTTTTCCAAATCTGAGGACCAGTATGATGTTAGATATACTAAATATCAAGGTGAAGTACGTTGTGATGGGAAACCTCTAGCAGGAAAAGGCAGGCTTAATCTGAAAGAAATTGATTCTCTTCAGTTATTTTTTGGGAGAGCCATCAGTAGAACCACACATAATTTATAGGCTATGAGGCGTGATGTGTGCGCAATTTTTTTTTTTTTTTTTGACCAAACACCAATGCACAATCTGTGTCCCACAGACGATACGTGGAAGTTCAACAACAGAAATGAGACCTGTTCACTTAAACACTAATTACCAGAGCCTGTTAATAATGCAATTAAGCCCACATTCGGGTTTGTTGAAAACTCTGATTTATTCAGGAAGTTTCTTCATGGAAAAACACAAAAGCCAAAAGAAAGCCTCAATGGTTTCATTTGGGTTAGATGCTCAAAAGGGGCATTCTGGGGTCTTGAAGCACCAAAAATAGATGCCTATGATGCAGTTTTATGTTACAATAACGGAAATAATGGCGAAATTGAAGTGCTGAAGAGAGTTGGTATAGTTCCCGGTGTGTTTACAACAAAAGAATTTTACACCATAGACGACAGCAGGGTCAAGAAAGCTAAAAATTCAGTGTCTTACCTGCAAATACAGCCCAGGAAGATTCGAAGAGGAGAGAAGAGAAACCTGGAGGATGTGGAGTATCAGTATGGAGGATTTTAATACTGAGATAATGTAGAAGTATGAGAAATAAATATTTGAAGCTCATTTTCTCCGTTGTACATTCTTTAAACTATTAGAAGCCATTTCTCAAAAAGTATATACGGTAATGCTATGAAACTTTTAGGAACTCTTTGCAACGTGTTGCTGTCTGCCTGTAAATAAAAACACGAGATCCTGCTTTTACATTCAGATTTTTAGATGATTGTGTATAGAAAATAAATTAATTTTGTATGTGCAGAATAAAAAACTGTTAATGATACAATTTGAACAATAAATTATTAACTACAGTTCAGTGGTCTTATAACCTCCACAGGACACTACAAGAAAATTTTCAGATTAATTGGTTATTTAGAATTTGAGTTATGGCTTTTTGTATAAAAGAGAATAAAAAATTAAATAATCAAATTTCTGGCAAAATATTAATGCTGCATGTTTTATTATATTTTTCCGTTAAAGCACAGCTCCTTCGATTTACACATGCAATATTTTAGGTTTGTACATTCATCAATACGGAATTGTTGAAGATGAAGCTGGTTTCTTAAAGGGACTTCTGAAGTGCTACTGCGGTCGGCAGGTGTCCCACATATCCCACTAAGAATACCTAAATAATGTGAAGGCTGCCACGTCTACTTGCAGCCATGTGATCCAAAAGGGGGAAGTAGGTCTGTGGGGGCCATCGACCTCTTTTGGTGATGACGCCGCGGCCGGCTGTACCAATGGGTGTGGCTGCCGCTGGTGGAGTTGTCCCTCTGGCTTTGCTGTGTACGACTACACTGATGCTACGTGAAAGGATGAATGGCCCCGACATAAGACTTACGAAATTTGCCGAGTTTGAGTGTAAGAGTATTCAGAACACTACAAGTGAATATGACCTATGTTACCCCTAAGTGAATCTACACTACTGGTCATTACAATTGCTACACCACGAAGATGACGTGCTACAGACGCGAAATTTAACCGGCAGGAAGAAGATGCTGTGATATGCAAATGATTAGCTTACCACACAAGGTTGGCGCTGGTGGCGACACCTAAAAAGTGGAGGAAAGTTTCCAACCCATTTCTCATACACAAACAGCAGTTGACCGGCGTTGCCTGGTGAAACGTTGTTGTGATGCCTCGTGTAAGGAGGAGAGACGCGTACTATCACGTTTACGACTTTGATAAAGGTTGGATTGTAGCCTATCGCGATTGCGGTTTATCGTATCGCAGCACTGCTGCTCGCGTTGGTCGAGATCCAATGATTGTTAGCAGAATATGGAATCGGTGGGTTCAGGAGGGTAATACGGAAGGCCTTGCTGGATCCCAACGGCAACTTATAACTAGCAGTTGAGATGACAGGCCTCTTATCCGCATTGCTGTAACGGATCGTGCAGCCACGTCTCGATCCCTGAGTCAACAGATGGGGACGTTTGTTCGCATTGACGGCAGTTTCAACAGTGGACGTTACATTTCAGATGTGTTACGACCCGTGGCTCTACCCTTCATTCGATCCCTGCGAAATCCTACATTTCAGCAGGATAACGCACGACCGCATGTTCCAGGTCCTGTACGGGACTTTCTGGATAAAGAAAATGTTCGACTGCTGCCCTGGACAGCACATTCTCCAGATCTCTCACCAATTGAAAACGTACGGGAAATGGTGGCCGAGCAACTGGCTCGTCACAATACGCCAGTCACTACTCTTGATGAACTGTGGTATCGTGTTGAAGCTGCATGGGCAGCTATACCTGTACACGCCATCCAAGCTCTGTTTGACTCAATGCCCAGGCGTATCAAGGCCGTTATTACGGCCAGATGTAGTTGTTCTGCGTACTGATTTCTCAGGATCTATCCACCCAAATTGCATGAAAATGTAACCACATGTCAGTTCTAGTATAAGATATCTGTCCAATGAATACCTGTTTATCATCTGCATTTCTTCTATGTGTAGCAATTTTAATGGCCAGTAATGTAATTTTGCCCCAAGACAGGAATCAATTAAGCAAATATGGAAAGACGTACAGATAGCAGACGTGTTTTCTAATATATATCAAAGAATTTTCTGAAAGAAAAAAGCAGTAATGGCCTACATGCATTCATGTTAACGAATAGAAGGGAGGGGAGGACTGAAAAATAGGATCCAGGTTTCTGACCGCTATGTACGAGGAGACACGAAACACAAATTCAGTATGGAAACAATGGTAGAGGAAACAAGTTATAAGCGCTTTAACTGTGAATGTGGCAAACTGCTTCTCATTGAAGCTACAGCAGTCTAAGAATTACCTTGTACATTTCATTGTTCATATTTTACATGTTTGTGACTAGCCTGTTATAAGTATCTAAATTAAAACAAAAACATATCAAATCTTTTGTACTGGTTCTACGTCCTCACTTCACTTAGGGTCTATGGGAGGAAGGTTAAAATATCTCTCCTTTTGAAAATAAATGTTTTGCGAATTTTTATTTTAATATCAGGTTCTACATCTTCGAGGATGCTCAATATGTGTTCATAGAGCCAAAGATGTATCTCTCTACCTGTCTGTCTAGATAAGTGATTTCTTGTGGTATTCATCTTACGAAACGATGGGAAACTTTAATCTGGATGGTTAGGTGTGGAATGGGTCAATTCTCGGCTGTGAGTCAAGTGCCTTAAATGTGGTGAGAAGCAACAGCTATTCCGTAGCTGGCGTGCAGCTACCTCCGACAATACGAGTATGTTAACGGTGCCAGCAGACCACACGCTGTGACGAATTTCAGATGTTTTGCGTGCCACAAAGTGGGCTCGCGCTCCGTGTCTGGCTCTAACATTACGCCTTATCGTCGTACATCTCAAATGGCGTAATCGTCACGGTCATTATGAAGGAAGGAAAAAAAATGTTTTCAACACACTAACGCACGAGGTAAATTCGCTTTCGATCCATTGCTACTGGATGAAATTAAGACAGCTTTCTTCAATGGAAGACGATATGAATCATTTCAATCTGTAAGTCCACATTATTTTCTTGTAATGTAACCGCCATCAATATAATAAACTGCAGACAGACGGAGTATGCTGTTAGATCAGTCCTTCGACAGTACTGAGATTTGATGGATATGTTACAAATAATAACGGAAAGTCTGGAGGCAACTGTAGTCATTGTACTAATTACATTTAATCACATTGTCACAAATTTGCATAGGTAATCTTTTCACGATATACTATAATGCTGCGATTAACGTTTACAAATATACGGAACGACTTACGCTGTGGCTGATGATACTAGAAGTGTTTTTCTTCCGAATGCATAATACTACTATCTCTCGCGGTATGATGTATTTCCCTTTACTGCTTCAGAGTTCGTGAAGGATTTTATGAGATGGGACGGTCTATAGGAAACCATAGCACGATTTCACAGAGCCGGCCGGTGGGTCCGTGCGGTTCTAGGCGCTTCAGTCTGGAACCGCGAGACCTCTACGGTCTCAGGTTCGAATCCTGCCTCGGTCATGGACGTTTGTGGTGTCCTTAGGTTAGTTAGGTTCAAGTAGTTCTGAGTTCTAGGGGACTAATGACCACAGATGTTAAGTCCCATAGTGCTCAGAGCCATTTTTTTGGTTTCACAGACTTGAATCACTCCCTTCGGATAAGAAACACTAAAGCATGACCTACGCATCAAGCAGTCGCTTTCAATTTGGAGTCAACATGCTCACTGGCTCACGCCATTTTTCAATTTCTTGGTTGCTATATTGGCATCGCACTTTTCCTCAAAATAAAAATTCTTTTGAACTGAGTATGTTAAGTAAAAAAAACGTATATCAGTTTTTCTCTTCTTTATTTGGAGAAAGTGATGTGCAATGAGAAGTCCCCCTTATTAACTGACGATAAAGTCACCACATAAAGTAGGAAGCCTGAGTAGATGCATACACCGGTGGCATACTGAAGCAGCCATCGACTTCGAAGTTTTGTGACCTATTGAGAATGATTTAGGTACCTAAACCACTTTAAACAATAAAAAGTCCATGTGAGTATCATTATCTCTGTAGTCAGATTTAATGTGCCTACTGATCCTTCAAACCAACAGCAAGGCTGACACGATATGGACTGGCTTAGTTGACTATTCACGAGTTATAAGTTGTATTACAGGCTACGTTTTGGAGTCCATAGTAAGTAAAGAGTACATACCAAATAATTGATGAGTATTTCCATATACGGAGAAGATGTTTTCAGCAAGTGCTAGTATTTTCAAAATAATCGAAAGTCCGTAAGGATTTTGTACACTGACATATTTCAGTCAATGTGCTTTCCTGTGCATTGTTACACATCTTTTCTCTCCCATTAAAACAAAAAAAAAATGCTATCAGGATCGATAAAGCTTACAATGGAATTTTTAGCAACAACAACACCAAGTTTTACAAAAATGGAAACTGAAATTTGGCTACATCATTCAGTTTCGCCTGTATTACCGATTAATGAAGGATGACAGCCATACAATAGAATGTAACAGCAGATTTTGGGCAGCTATATAACAAAATTTCCGATTACTTTTCAGAAACGATTCACCAAATTCTTGAACATCCTCTGTATCAGTACAGTCACCTATCCGAGTTGAACGCGTTGTTAAAGAGCGATAGCTTCTCATTACAAAGCTATAAACCTTAAAAATAGAGGAAACCTCATCCTGCACTATGTACCATCATTTTCACCAAATCTGTTCCGATGTCTGGAACATTTTTTGTGGAGCAATGGTATGTGTTATTACGGTGGATCAATCATTATGAAAACTCAAAACTTTACAAGTATTCTATGGTATGACATATACTACAGCACGGGTAAAGTTAAATGATGAATATTAAGCACATGTATGCGTGTCATTGTGTGTGAGTGAAGTCGCCGTCTTCAGAGCCAGATTTCCCCATCCCATTGACTTTGCACTCGCCTGCACAATGGCAGAGGGTCTTAGAAGCAAAATCTGTAGTGTAATATTGTACAGAGAATACCTCTCGTTATGTATTCCCGATGAAACTTAGATTCACATCGCAAATTTTGTCGGGATGCTAGAGGGCGTTCGCAATTTACGTGCAACTGATGCAAGATGCATATGGAAGCCGGTAGACCCTACTGCTTACATCTTGCCTGACTCAGTTACCACCACACACAAACTTACACACAGGACGTGTGAGAGCCGATATGCGGAAGTAGGAGGTGACAGATGTGGATGGTCAGGATACAATTTTTTGTTCAGCTATCTCCATTTAGTCGTTCCGTTTTATCTGTAGATTCTGGGAAAATTCCTTGCAAAGATCACGACAGATTTTTTCACCACGGCTGACAATTGTAAGCTTGTTATTCGTCCATAACGACATTTTCCTATTGGCCAAATACAAAAATAATGTTCCTTTCCTTTCTTCTTTGTCGAGATTGGGAGGGACAACAAACTAGTACCAAGCGCCACCCATACGTTAAGCATTCATGACGAGAAAAGATCAAATTATTATTACCTCCTGGCTGATTTAGGGTTATGGTGACTTCCCTAAATCACTCGAACCATTTTCATTACGATGACAGGACTGGCGGCGCCGTCTGATAAAGGTTTTACTACGGAAGATTTATTTCGTTTTGTTTAATCATCGTATCAGCTATGATCAATCATCAACTGCAATTCCTACTCTTCCTCCGAATGTTTCCTATTTTTCGTCTTCCCCCCTTCCCCCCACCCCCAATATCCACTTTCGTTCTTTCCATGTAGTGAGTTCTTATTTTTCTCTGTTTGGAAACGTTTCTAAATTTAGTATTTCATTCTCAGAATGTTTCTTCCTGTTATTTTCGATACCTTGACGCTATCTCCTTCTAGTTCCTTTCTTACTCCTGTAATCCATGCTATTATTACTCTCCATTTCCATAAATACAGGAATATTTGTTCCGTTAGCCTGTTGTCGTTTACTTGGTAGAAGTGTCCGAAGAAGATTTACATTCGCTAACCTATTACTTATGGTATTTTCTGCACATTTTGGCTGACTATTAGTTGTCGTCCTCATTGTCAAACCTTCCGTGATATGTATTACGCACGTCCTTTTCAAACAATCCGTGTTGCAGGTATATCTGTTGTGTCCAGCTTATAGTTCATCATTAAGCATGTGTATGCCAGCAAAATTGCTGTCTTACTATTGTGGTATAGTGTTTTAGTTTCTGCATCTACATGATTACTCGGCAATTCACAATTAACTGCTGGGCAGAGGGTTCATAAAAAATCACCACCATCAAGCTATTTCTCTACTGTTTAACTCTCGAACAGCACGCGGGGAAACGACACTTAAATCTTTTCGTGCGAGATCTGGTTTCTATTATTTTATTACAATGATCATTTATCCCTATGTAGGTGGGCGCCGACAAAATATTTTCACTCTCTGAGGACAAAGTTGGTGATTAAAATTTCATAAGAAGATTGAGTCGCAACGATAATCGCATTTGGTTTACTTATTGCCACCTCAATTTGTGTATCACGTCCGTGGCACTGTTTACCCTATTTCGCGATACCTCAAAACGAGCAGCCCTTCTTTGAACTTTTTGGATGTCCTCTGTCGCACCTATCTGATGCGGAGCCAACACTGCACACCATTACTCCAGAAGAGGGTAGCCAGGCATAGTGTAATCATTCTGTTTAGTAGACCTGTGGCATTTTGGATGTGTTCTGCCAATAAATCACAGCCTTTGGTTTGCTTTCCCCACAACGTTATCTATGTGATTTATTTACTCGATGACTTTCCGTTCATAACTACGACATGTGACATTTCTTCCAAAATGATTGTGTAAGTGTAGATGGCCGTGGTTTAAATTCAAAGAAACAGAATTGACGACAGTTGAGAGGTAGATACCAACTAAACTAATAAGAGATGGTGTTGATCCCCCATCGTTGCAGAAGCAATGAAAGAAGCATGCAAAATTTCGTACAATGCAAAATCACAAGATTGGCAAAGTATAAGAGAAGCTCGAAATTTAGTGCGAAATTTAATTCGATGTAATTTTAATATTTTCCACAACGATCATCTGCCTCCAAATGTAGCAGAAAATCCGAAGACATTCTAGTCTTACGCAAAATGTTTCTCCTGAAAGACACAATCGATATCCTCAGTGCGCGATAAGAATGGCGAACTTACTGATGAAAGTGCCAATACAGCAGAGTCAGTAGACACAGTTTTCCGAAATTCCTTTCCAAAGAAGACGATGTAAATATTCCTGAATTCGAATGAATAACAACCGCCAACGTAAGTAAGAAAATAGATATATTCGGTGTAGCGAAGCAGCTCAAATCACTTAATAAAGGCAAGGCCTCCGGTCCAGATTGTACACTAAGCAGGTTCCTTTCAGAATATGCCGATACAATGACTCCATGCGTAACAATCACATACAAATGCTCGCTCGTCGAAAGATAGGTACCTAATGACTGGAGAGTGGCACAAGTCTCAACGACCCCCACGGAAGGAAATAGAAGTAATTAATTGCAGACCCGTATCGCTAATCTCGATGTGCATTAGGATTTTATAATACACACTGCGTTCGAAAATTATGGGCTACCTTGATATTAACGATTCATTGACAAACAGCCAATGCGGGTCAGAAAATATTGTTCTTGTGAAACACAAGTAGCACTTAATTTGGAAGAAGTAACGAGTGCTATCGACAGGAGATATCAATCAAATCTCCATGTTCTGAATTTATGTTGTTGTTGTTGTGGTCTTCAGTCCTGAGACTGGTTTGATGCAGCTCTCCATGCTACTCTATCCTGTGCAAGCTTCTTCATCTCCCAGTACCTACTGCAACCTACATCCTTCTAAATTTGCTTAGTGTATTCATCTCTTGGTCTCCCCCCACGATTTTTAACCTCCACGCTGCCCTCCAATACTAAATTGATGATCCCTTGATGCCTCAGAACACGTCCTCCTAACCGATCCCTTCTTCTGGTCAAGTTGTGCCACAAACTTCTCTTCTCCCCAATCCTATTCAATACTTCCTCATTAGTTATGTGATCTAATCTTCAGCATTCTTCTGTAGCACCACATTTCGAAAGCTTCTATTCTCTTCCTGTCCAAACTATTTATCGTCCATGTTTCACTTCCATACATGGCTACACTCCATACAAATACTATCAGAAACGACTTCCTGACACTTAAATCTATACTCGATGTTAACAAATTTCTCTTCTTCAGAAACGCTTTCCTTGCCATTGCCAGTCTACATTATATATCCTCTCTACTTCGACCATCATCCGTTATTTTGCTCCCCAAATAGCAAAACTCCTTTACTACTTTAAGTGTCTTATTTCCTAATCTAATTCCCTCAACATAACCCGACTTAATTCGACTACATTCCATTATCCTCGTTTTGCTTTTGTTGATGTTCATCTTATATCCTCCCTTCAAGACACCATCCATTCCGTTCAACTGCTCTTCCAAGTCCTTTGCTGTCTCTGAGAGAATTACAATGTCATCGGCGAACCTCAACGTTTTTATTTCTTCTCCATGGATTTTAATACCTACTCCGAATTTTTCTTTTGTTTCCTTTACTGCTTGCTCAATATACAGATTGAATAACATCGGGCAGATGCTACAACTCTGTCTTACTCCCTTCCCAGCCACTGCTTCCCTTTCATGTCCCTCGACTCTTATAACTGCCATCTGGTTTCTGTACAAATTGTAAATAGCCTTCCGCTCCCTGTATTTTACCCCTGCCACCTTTAGAATTTGAAAGACAGTATTCCAGTCAACATTGTCAAAAGCTTTCTATAAGTCTAGAAACGTAGGTTTGCCTTTCCTTAGTCTTTCTTCTAAGATAAGTCGTAAGGTCAGTATTGCCTCACGTGATCCAGTATTTCTACGGAATCCAAACTGATGTTCCCCGAGGTCGGCTTCTACTAGTTTTTCCATTCGTCTGCAAAGAATTCGTGGTAGTACTTTGCAGCTGTGGCTTATTAAACTGATTGTTCGGTAATTGTCACATCTGTCAACACCTGCTTTCTTTGGGATTGGAATTACTATATTCTTCTTGAAGTCTGAGGGTATTTCGCCTGTTTCATACATCTTGCTCACCAGATGGTAGAGTTTTGTCAGGACTGGCCCTCCCAAGGTGTCAGTAGTTCCAATGGAATGTTGTCTACTCCGGGGGCCTTGTTTCGTCTCAGGTCTTTCAGTGCTCTGTCAAACTCTTCACGCAGTATCGTATCTCCCATTTCATCTTCATCTACATCCTCTTCCATTTCCATAATAATGTCCTCAAGTGCATCGCCCTTGTATAGACCCACTATATACTCCTTCCACCTTTCAACTTTCCCTTCTTTGCTTAGAACTGGGTTTCCATCTGAGCTCTTGATGTTCATACAAGTGGTTCTCTTATCTCCTAAGGTCTCTTTAATTTTCCTGTAGGCAGTATCTATCTTACCCCTAGTGCGATACGCCCCTACATGCTTACATTTGTCTACTAGCTATCCCTGCTTAGCCATTTTGCACTTCCAGTCGTTATCACTTTTGAGACGTTTGTATTCCTTTTCGCCTGCTTCATTTACTGCATTTTTATATTTTCTCCTTTCAACAATTAAATTCAATATTTCTTCTGTTACCCAAGGATTTCTAAAAGCCCTCGTCTTTTTACCTACTTGAACCTCTGCTGCCCTCACTACTTCATCCCTCAAAGCTACCCACTCTTCTTCTACTGTATTTCTTTCCCCCATTCCTGTCAATTGTTCCCTTGTGCTCTCCCTGAAACTCTGTACAACCTCTGGTTCTTTCAGTTTATCCAGGTCCCATCTCCTTAAATTCCCACCTTTTTGTAGATTCTTCAGTTTTAATCTACAGGTCATAACCAATAGATTGTGGTCAGAGTCCGTATCTGAACCCGGAAATGTCTTACAATTTAAAACCTGGTTCATAAATCTCGGTCTTACCATTATACACTCCTGGAAATGGAAAAAAGAACACATTGACACCGGTGTGTCAGACCCACCATACTTGCTCCGGACACTGCGAGAGGGCTGTACAAGCAATGATCACACGCACGGCACAGCGGACACACCAGGAACTGCGGTGTTGGCCGTCGAATGGCGCTAGCTGCGCAGCATTTGTGCACCGCCGCCGTCAGTGTCAGCCAGTTTGCTGTGGCATACGGAGCTCCATCGCAGTCTTTAACACTGGTAGCATGCCGCGACAGTGTGGACGTGAACCGTATGTGCAGTTGACGGACTTTGAGCGAGGGCGTATAGTGGGCATGCGGGAGGCCGGGTGGACGTACCGCCGAATTGCTCAACACGTGGGGCGTGAGGTCTCCACAGTACATCGATGTTGTCGCCAGTGTTTGGCGGAAGGTGCACGTGCCCGTCGACCTGGGACCGGACCGCAGCGACGCACGGATGCACGCCAAGACCGTAGGATCCTACGCAGTGCCGTAGGGGACCGCACCGCCACTTCCCAGCAAATTAGGGACACTGTTGCTCCTGGGGTATCGGCGAGGACCATTCGCAACCGTCTCCATGAAGCTGGGCTACGGTCCCGCACACCGTTAGGCCGTCTTCCGCTCACGCCCCAACATCGTGCAGCCCGCCTCCAGTGGTGTCGCGACAGGCGTGAATGGAGGGACGAATGGAGACGTGTCGTCTTCAGCGATGAGAGTCGCTTCTGCCTTGGTGCCAATGATGGTCGTATGCGTGTTTGGCGCCGTGCAGGTGAGCGCCACAATCAGGACTGTATACGACCGAGGCACACAGGGCCAACACCCGGCATCATGGTGTGGGGAGCGATCTCCTACACTGGCCGTACACCAATGGTGATCGTCGAGGGGACACTGAATAGTGCACGGTACATCCAAACCGTCATCGAACCCATCGTTCTACCATTCCTAGACCGGCAAGGGAACTTGCTGTTCCAACAGGACAATGCACGTCCGCATGTATCCCGTGCCACCCAACGTGCTCTAGAAGGTGTAAGTCAACTACCCTGGCCAGCAAGGTCTCCGGATCTGTCCCCCATTGAACATGTTTGGGACTGGATGAAGCGTCGTCTCACGCGGTCTGCACGTCCAGCACGAACGCTGGTCCAACTGAGGCGCCAGGTGGAAATGGCATGGCAAGCCGTTCCACAGGACTACATCCAGCATCTCTACGATCGTCTCCATGGGAGAATAGCAGCCTGCATTGCTGCGAAAGGTGGATATACACTGTACTAGTGCCGACATTGTGCATGCTCTGTTGCCTGTGTCTATGTGCCTGTGGTTCTGTCAGTGTGATCATGTGATGTATCTGACCCCAGGAATGTGTCAATAAAGTTTCCCCTCCCTGGGGCAATGATTTCACGGTGTTCTTATTTCAATTTCCAGGAGTGTATAATATATCTGATACCATTTAGTATCTCCAGTTTTCCTCCATGTATACAACCTTCTTTCACGATTCGTAAACCAAGTGTTAGCTATGATTAAGTTGTGCTCTGTGCAAAATTCTACCAGGTGGCTTCCTCTTTCATTTCTTAGCCCCAATCCATATTCACCTATTACGTTTCCTTCTCTCCCTTTTCCTACACTCGAATTCCAGTCACCCATGACTATTAAATTTTGGTCTCCCTTCACTAATTGAATAATTTCTTTTATTTCATCTTACATTTCTTCAGTTTCTTCGTCATCTGCAGAGCTAATTGGCATTTTAACTTTTACTACTGTAGTAGTTGTGGGCTTCGTATCTATCTTGGCCACAATAATCCGTTCACTATGCTGTTTGTAGTAGCTAACCCGCATTCCTGTTTTCCTATTCATTATTAAACCTACTCCTGCATTACCCCTATTTGACTTTGTGTTTATAACCCTGTACACACCTGACCAGAAGTCTTGTTCCTCCTGCCACCGAACTTCACTAATTTCCACTATATCTAACATTAACCTATTCATTTCCCTTTTTAAATTTTCTAACCTACCTGCCCGATTAAGGGATCTGACATTCCACGCTCCGATCCGTGGAACGCCAGTTTTTTTTCTCCTGATAACGACATCCTGTTGAGTAGTCCCCGCCTGGAGATCCGAATGGGGGACTATTTTACCTCCGGAATATTTTACCCAAGAGGACGCCATCATCATTTAATCATACAGTAAAGCTGCATGCCCTCGGGAAAAATTACGGGTGTAATTTCCCCTTGCTTTCAGCCGTTCGCAGTACCATCACAGGAAGGCCGTTTTGGTTATTGTTACAAGGCCGCTTCTACAGCCAAGAAGGACCAAATATTTTGTCTCCACTACACATTCTATGGTAAGGGAGTGAGCTTAGAGCAAAGCGAAGAAATGGAAGAAGCGTTTGATGTTGAGCAGAAGACGGGAAAGAGTTTGGTATTGCAAAGACGCTGTTAGAGGGCTCAAGTACATAATTACAACTAGAATGAATAACGTTGAGAAAATGCTATTACACGATACTCATTGGTTATTAACAACGACAAGTGCACGGATAAAAGACATTCTCAGGGATTCCTATTATTTATTTTTTTTGGTCATCAATCTTCTGACTGGTTTGGTGCAGCCCGTCAGGAATGCCTCTCCTGTGCTAACCTCTTCATTTCAGAGTAGCACTAACAATCTGCGTCCTCAATTATTTGCTGCATTTTTTCCAATCTCTGCCTTCCACTACAGGTTTTGCCCTCTGCACTTCCCTCTAGTACCATGGAAGTCATTACTCCCTCATGTCTTAACAGCTATCCTATCTTCCTGTCCCTTCTCCTTATCAGTGTTTTCCACGTATTCCTTTCCTCTCCGATACTGCACAGAACATCCTCACTCCTTTCATTATCAGCCCTCCTAATTTTCAACATTCGTCTGTAGCACCACATCTCAATTGCTAGGGTTCTCTTCTGTTTAGGTTTTCCCACAATCCAGGTTTCACTACCATACAATGCTGTACTCCTGACGTACAGGCTCACAAATTTCTTCCTCGAATTATGGCGGATATTGATAGTAGTAGACTTCTCTTGGCCAGGAATGCTCTTTTTCCTTTTGCTAGTCTGCTTTTGATGTCCTCCTTGCTTCGTCCGTCATTGGTTATTTTACTGCCTACGCAGCTTAAATCCTTAGCTCGTCTACTTCGTGGCAACCAATCCAGATGTTTTCTCGCTGTTCTCAATTCTACTACTTCTCCTTACCTTCGTCTTTCTTCGATTTACTCTCAGTCCATACACTGTACTCATTAGACTGTTCATTTAGTTCAGCAGATCATGTAATTCTTCTTCACTTTCACTCAGGGTAGCAATGTCATCAGCGAATGGTGTCATTGATATCGTTTTACCTTGAATTTTAATTCCGCTCCTGAACATTTATTTTGTTCGTTGCTTCCTCGATGTACAGATTGAACAGTAGAGGCGAAAGGCTACATCCTTGTCTTACAAACGTTTTAATATGAGCACTTCGTTCTACTTCGTCCTCACTTATTATTACGTCTTTTGCTTTTAATGTCACCGAAGGTTATTTTGACTTTCCTGTATGCTGCGTCTGTCTTTCCGAGAATCATTTCTTTTTCAATGTCTTCACATTTTTCTTGCAGTCATTTCATCTTAGCTTACTTGCACTTCCTATTTATTTCATTCCTCAGCGACTTGTATTCCTGTATTCCAGAGTTTCCAAGAACATTTTTGAACTTCCTCCTTTCATCGATCAATTGAAGTATTTCTTCTGTTACTCATGGTTTCTTCACAGTTACCTTCTTTGTACCTATGTTTTTCCTTCCCAATTTGTATGATGGCTTTTTTTAGAGATGTCCATTCCTCTTCAACAGTATAGCTTAGTGAGCTATTCCTTATTGCTGTATACATAACCTTCGAGAACTTCAAGCGTATCTCGTCATTCCTTAGTACATCCGTATAACACTTCTTTGCGTATTGATTCTTCCTGACTAATGTCTTAAATCACTGCCTACTCTACATCACTACTATATTGTAATCTATGTCTACTCCTGGGTGCGCCTTACAATCAGTATCTGGTTTCAGAATCTCTGTCGGACCACGATGTAATCTAACTGAAATCTTCCCGTATCACCCGGCCTTTTCAAAGTATACTTCCACCTCTTGTGATTCTTGAACAGAGTACTCGCTATTACTAGCTGAAACTTGTTACAGATTTCAATTAGTCTTTCTCCTCTCTCATTCCTTGTCCCAAGCCCTTATTTTCCTGTAACTTTTTGTTTACTCCTTCCCTCGCCACTGCATTCAAGTCTCCCATGACTATTAGATTTTCATATCCCTTTATATACTGTATTACACTTTCAATATCGTCACACACTTTCACTATCTATTTATATTTAGCTTTCGAGGTCGACATATACCTGAACTGTGGTTGTCGGTGTTGGTTTGCTGTCGAATCTGATAAAAATAACTCTGTCACTGAACTGTTCACAGTAACACGCTCACTGCCCTACCTTCCTATGCATAATAAATCCTACTTCCGTTATATCACTTTCTGATGCTGTTGATATTACCCTATACTCGTCTGATCAGATGTCTTCTTTCCACTTCGCTTCACTGGCCCCTACTATATCAAGATTGAGTCTTTGCATTTCCCTTTTCGGATTTTCTAGTCCCTATCGCGTACAAGCTTCTGAGATCCCACGCCCCGTCTCGTAGAACGTTATCCTTTCGCTGATTATTCAATCATCGAGACAGGGTAACCTTCCCCTTTTCAGTCCCCTGTCGAAGATCCGAATGGGTTACTACTATTCCAGAATGATTTTCCAATGGAGAGATTATCATGACACTTCTTCAATTACAGGCCGTATTACCGGTGGGTACACGTTAAGGGTCTTTAATGCATTGGTTTCCATTGCTTTCTGCATCCTCATGCCTTTGGTCATTGCTAATTCTTTCGCCGTTAAGGGCAGTTTCCCACCCATAGGACTAGACAGTGCCCTGTACCTCTGTCCTCTTCACTGCACACTTTGAGACGACCGTTGGAAGCATGAGGGGTGACTTCTTATGCCGGATGTCTTCGGCTGCCAATGCTGATTATTAATCGAAATTTAAGCAGTGGCGGTATTCTAACCCGAGATCTAAGACGTTTTGATTATGAATCAAAGACGCTACCCCTAGACCATATCCCGAGATTCCGTAATGGCAGGATACTCATGAGGAAGAATCCACATACGGCAGATGCAGGAATTAAAGACAGAAATGCCACCACAGAAGTCTTACAATGGGGATGTTCTCATATTCAAGTAGATAATTTAAATTTCTTTCCTTACGTGATTCGGAACGGTAAGTGTAAGTCACTATTTAGTAAGTCTGGCATACGTCGACTGTAATTAGCAGTCTACTGAAGTATGACTGCTCACACCAAGGAACTAATTTTTTATTGACATCTTTTATAGAACGCTATTTCTTGATCTTAATTTATCGCAGTTTTAAATAGTCATTCATTACTGCCTCCGTGTATGAGAATTGTAATTATATTGTGCCTAATACTTTGCAGGAAATCGGTTGGCACTCAGAACAGCTTCCATTCATCTCGAAGTGGATAGTACAGGTCTTGTACTGTTTTGAGGTAAATTGTAATATCGTAATGACGATGGAGGTGGAGAGTCATTACGCAACTTTATCTCCAAAGTAGACCCCAAAAGCTCAATTGAGATCAGGATACGTTGGTGGCCAGTGAAATTTCGACAATCGATACTCGTCCTCAGTAAACTAGTCCTGGACGATGTGAGCTGTATGAACAGAGTATCCATCGACTTGGAATACCGCCTCGCCATTGGGGAACAAGCAATCCACCACGGGATGGACCTGATCAGACAGAACTGTCACGTAATCCTTGACCGATTGCGGATTAACGATGGGGTCCATGAAATAGTTCGATATGGCTGCCAATGTCATCAGTCGACCCCCTGTGAGTAACTCTCGGGACGTAAAGTTGGCCAGAAGTGGCAAACAGTGTGAAACAAGACTCATCCAACAAGATGACATTCTTTTATTGTTTCTAACTCTAAGTATTAAGGTTCTGGCAAAACGTTTTATACACTGTGTCACTGCAGGATAAATATATGTTGGCACTGCACGTGCATGAAAAACTCAGAGCACTTATAGGTAGGCTCTGTTTATTTGAGAGGGAAATGGAGAATGGAAATCTGAGAATCTCCACTCTCCCTGATACTCTACATTTATCTGCTGACATCTCCTTTGTACACTACATACGTAAAATTAATCAGCTGGTAAATTGTTATGAGTCGCGTGTTAAATAACCGTTAGACAAGGAATTGCGGTTGTTCAGTACTCCTTTTTTTCAGTTTTGTCTGATGATGCTCCATCTACAATGCTGTTAGTACTAACTGAATTGAATATTTCAACGTTATTAAAGGACAGATACTATGAGTGTTAGCATTTGTCTCAGTGGTACAAAAATGTAAAGACTTAACCGGTTCGCAGGCTACGTAGGAATGCAGCTGGGATTATGCGCACGTCCGAGCCAACCTACAAGTCTAAGCATTATTCTCAGCAATGAAGAGCATGGAAAACCATAATAGATCATTACTCCAGGACTAACAATGCATATTATGCCAATTTCTCACCAAAACTGTGCAAAACGAACAAAACAAATAACAATATCCTTTGTTAGTTATGCAAAGGTTACTCGGTAATTTGTTCTGCTGGGCGCCTCTACAAGCCCTGCTCATCCCTTATTATCTGTAACATTTTTGTGGCCTTCAGTTTGTAATTCAGAAAAATCTCATCTAGATTAAATTATAATTAGAGCGATTCCACTAACAGCGGTACCAGAGGCGGGATGTGGAGTGCAGCGGCGAATCCTCGGTACGTCACGCCTATGGCCGGTGCAAACTCTCGTACACGTAATCGCCGCACCCGTGTCATCAAGCAACCGCAACCCAAGCGGCCAAGTGAGCGCTACCCGGCTAGTGCCGAGAACGCACTAACCGGAAGAGCGTTTCGTACTCGCTTTAAGCAAGCGAAAAACTTTCAATTTATTGTGCTAGATAATTCTTAAATACATTCTACATTATTCTGTTAACGTAATAAAAGGGTAACGAAGCAAAATGCAGCAGATTTCACCAATAGTGTTGATGAAAAGCAGAGTGGAGTAGGGAGCGTGTAAAACTATCCTGAGGGCATTTCTGTCATTTTTTTTTTCATTCCGATTTTGGCCGTCTAGGGACCGCGTTAAACGACTTTTTTTCAATGTATATTTCTCCTATTGCGCTCCTCCTCTTTTCTCTTGTGCCAATATGTCTTCATCCTCTCTCTGTGCTGCTCCCTTTGGTCTTCTGTCCACACTGTTCCTCCAGTTCTTCTCTTCTTCACTTCAAATCCTCCAAAATGTGGAATTATGTCTCTCATTAAGTCTCTGTTGGTTATCTTCTCCTATACCCATCTCCTCTAAGTCTGCTTTGACTTCTTTGAACCAGGTAATTTGGGTTCTGGGGTTCTTGTCAAAAAACATGAATATTTTCTTTGTCAGCCTTTCATCATTCATTCTTTTCACATGGGCGTAAAAGCTTACTCTTCTCTTCCTCATAGTATCTCCCACTTTCTCAATTTTGTCATACACTTCTCTATTACTTCTAAGCTTCCAAGTCCCATTCTCAAACCTCGGCCCAAGTACTCTTCTAATGATTTTTCGCTCCTTTTTTGCTATAGCTTCCATTTCCTTGTTAGTGTTCATTGCTAAACATTCAGATGCATACAGACACTCTGGCTTAATCACAGTGTTGTAGTGCCTTATTTTTGCGTTAATAGATACTGACTTCTTGTTGTACACATTCTTTGTTAGCTGGAATGCCATTTCCATTTTTCTTGTTCTTGTTTTATTTCTTTCTTTATCTGAAGCGTTGGGCTGGATGATTTCCCCTAAATATTTGAAATTAGAAACCTTCTTTATCCGGCCATACTTGGTAATCATATTGTTCGGTGCCTCTTTTACATTGGTTAGGTACTCTGTCTTTTCAAAGGAGATTTTCAGTCCTGCTTTTTCTGCTGTTTCATTCAGAATATTGATCTGTTTGACTGCTTCTTCCAAACTTCCTGCCAGAATCGCTAAGTCATCAGCAAAAGCGAGGCAATCTACTTCTAACCCATCCCCTATTCTTCCTAATCTGATTTTTTGTATTCCTTCTTCAGTTGTTTTCTTCCTCCACTCTCTAATAACTTTTTCTAACACACAGTTGAATAGGGTAGGTGATAACCCATCTCCTTGTCTTAATCCTGTTCTGATTTTGAATGGTCTGGATACCTCACCACGGAACTTTACTTTTGCATAGGTTTCCGTAAGTGTTTCTTTGACGATTGCGACTGTTTTCTTGTCTGCTCCAAACTCCCTAAGGATGTTAAACAAGGTTGTTCTGTCAACGGAGTCGTACGCCTTCTTGAAGTCAACAAACGTGATTAAGATGTCTTTTCCTCTTAATCGTCTATATTTAATAATTAACTTCAAGTTTAAAATTTGCTCCACACAAGATCTTCCCTTCCTAAAGCCTGCTTGGTATTCACCAATTTCTTGATCAGGTTGTTTCTCCAATCTGTTTTGTAGGGCCTTAGACAGAATTTTATACGTTACCGGAAGTAAAGACATCCCTCTGTAGTTATTTGCATCGGTTTTATCCCCTTTCTTGAAGATGGGGTGGATTAATGCAGTTTTCCATTCTTCCGGTATACGTTCCGTTCTCCAAATCTCATTGATTATTCCCAGTAGTTTTTCTTGAGTTGTATTATCCACACTTTTCCACATTTCTGCAATTATCATGTCTTCCCCTGGTGCTTTATTGTTCTTAAGGTTTTTAATGATTTCTCTGATTTCTATGAGGCATGGGGGTTCAGAATTATTGTTTACTGTGTTTGGGGTGTTGGCTGGTAATTTTTCAATAGGTTCCTGACAGTTGAGGAGTTGTTCAAAATATTTTGCCAATATTTCACAATTTTCTTCATTATTCATTGCCAGTTTTCCACTGGTATCTTTAAAACACAGATTTGGTGCTACATATTTTTGTAGTTTCTGTCTGAATGTGCTGTAAAACGATCTGTTATTGTTTCTCTTAAAATATTTATCCATTTGTATAAGTTGGTTCTTTTCAAATAGTCATTAATCATTTAACTATTGTCAATGATGTAGGCTATAAGTCGACGGAGTACCGGCGATCTGAAAATTTGTATATGGAATACCAACGGCATGAAGAACAAGAAAGAGAACTGCAGGACTTCGTTGCCTACGACAACGGCGACGTGCTGCTGGCTACAGAAACTCATCTGTGCCCCAACGTGACAGTATGCCATATGGACAGGCCACAACAGCATCAAAGGAGACAGGTTGCCCCCTATCACATTGCCTGGAATCCACAGCTGTCACTATCTGGAATAAAGTCGGACTAATAACTCTGGTGGTAGCATAGGTAATGCTGAACGCTTCGCTGCGTACTCAAGATTTCCACATTATCTTTACCAGCCATCGCAAGATTCCCTGTTAGCGGACATTAACGTCTAACCCCCGCAATTGCTGGACATGGGAAGCGGCCTTTATATCACCACATGGGGACCTCAGTACCCTATGCAACCTGACGTGCTGGACATCGTGTTAACCAGAGACATCAGATGTGATCCACACTTAAGGAAGTAGTTGACCTCGGACCACCATTCAGTCTTCCGTAAAACTCTGAGTCCTCCCACAACACACGTTGCGAAACTTTCGGGACACGAAATGGGAGTGGTTTAGGCGATATTTTAACTAGACCCACGAAGGACGTTAGTATCAGGGAAGGGGACGAAAAGCGGTGGAGTACCACACGGAACAGGTGTTGAAGGCCCCAACGTTATCATCCACTTCCACAGCCTGCAATACGAACCACTCCCTCTATTGTGGCAAGAGCCCAAATGACAAAATATTAGTTGTGGAATCAGTGGCAACAATTCTGCGACCCTTGAGACAATAGACGCTTCCACACGAGGCAACGAAGGCTAGCCAGACTCCTCCTCGAACGGAGGCCAGAGATGTGGCAGAACAAAATGAAGGACTACTCCCTACACACGGAAGACGAGCGCCAGCTTGTAAGGTGTGTATGGTGGAACTAAACATCTGAACGCTCCAGTGATGACGACAGCTGAAGTGACCAAAAAACCACTTTCCAATGCTTCAGCCTGTACAGCTGCCTTCACGGCTCAAAACAGGCTCTTACATGGAGACGTGAAGTGGCTCTAACAGAGAGTATGTGGTCACCACCAACAAAGTGGCTCTGGTTCAAATGGCTGTGGGCAAAATGGGACTTAACATCTGTGGTCATCAGTCTCCTAGAACTTAGAACTACTTAAAGCTAACTATCCTAAGGACATCACACACATCCATGCCCGAGGCAGGATTCGAACCTGCGACCGTAGCAGTCGCGCGGTTCCGGACTGCGCGCCTAGAACCGCGGGACCACCACGGCCGGCCCAACAAAGTGGATGCTCGACTTCTGCAACAGGAGGTCTGCCATGAGCGGCGGCTCACCACACCTAACGAAGTCCGATCCCACACCAGGAAGTTACGTAACAGTTAACTGTCGACACCTGACAGCATTACCAACGTATAGGAGAAACGACTGCCTCGTAAGGCCATTGTGTTGTTGACAGGGATCTACGGCGCGTTTTTCCAGACAAACGGTAAGAAGAGCAGCAGGTGCCCATCCCAAAACCGACGAACGATTTGAATCGACGCAAAAATTACCCCTCGATAACTTTTCTCGGCAGTCCGTAACAGACCTTCGAAATTATTATCAAAACCCAACTTCAAGGCTTTCTTATGTACGACGAACCCATAAAACCTCAGGAGTTCAGGTTTCAAAGCAAAATTTATGCAGAAATGCATGTACTCCACAACACCGAGCGTGTTACCGAACATTTCAATACTACGACGTCGCGAACACTTGGCTCAATTTTCCGATGACATAGCATATTTCTCGGACGGACGTTGCCACGACACAAATATCCGGAGGGTGGAGTCACAACTTGATACCATCGTAATACGGATCCAGGAGAAACATAATCAAAATCAACCAAACCAACACCAAAGAAATATACTGCAATAAAAAACAGCCGCAATTAAGAGAGACATTTACAACCTTTGGGACAAACATACCATGGAACCCACCAGTTATGTTTCTGGAAGTGACTTTCGACGCATAGTTGTTATTCCACAACGGTGAAGTCACTGATGACAGTGCCACTAAAGTAAAGTTCTTAAACACGGTTTTTCGAAACTCCTTCATCAAAGAAGACGGTATAAGTACTCCTGAATTCCAATAAAGAACAACTGCCAAGATGAGAAGCATAGAAGTAGATATCCTCAGAGTAACGAAGCAGCTTAAATCACTTAATAAAGGCAAGGCCTCCGTTTCAGATTGTATACCAGTCAGGTTCCTCTCGGAATATGCTGATAAAATAGCTCCATATTTAGCAATTACACTACTGGAAATTGAAATAAGAACACCGTGAATTCATTGTCCCAGGAAGGGGAAACTTTATTGACACATTCCTGGGGTCAGATACATCACATGATCACACTGACAGCACCACAGGCACATAGACACAGGCAACAGAGCATGCACAATGTCGGCACTAGTACAGTGTATATCCACATTTCGCAGCAATGCAGACTGCTATTCTCCCATGGAGACGATCGTAGAGATGCTGGATGTAGTCCTGTGGAACGGCTTGCCGTGCCATTTCCACCTGGCGACTCAGTTGGACCAGCGTTCGTGCTGGACGTGCAGACCGCGTGAGACGACGCTTCATCCAGTCCCAAACATGCTCAATGGGGGACAGATCCGGAGATCTTGCTGGCCAGGGTAGTTGACTTACACCTTCTAGAGCACGTTGGGTGGCACGGGATACATGCGGACGTGCATTGTCCTGTTGGAACAGCAAGTTCCCTTGGCGGTCTAGGAATGGTAGAACGATGGGTTCGATGACGGTTTGGATTACCGTGCTCTAGTCAGTATCCCCTCGACGATCACCAGTGGTGTACGGCCAGTGTAGGAGATCGCTCCTTACACCATGATTCTGGGTGTTGGCCCTGTGTGCCTCGGTCGTATGCAGTCCTGATTGTGGCGCTCACCTGCACGGCGCCAAACACGCATACGACCATCATTGGCACCAAGGCAGAAGCGACTCTCATCGCTGAAGACGACACGTCTCCATTCGTCCCTCCATTCACGCCTGTCGCGACACCACTGGAGGCGGGCTGCACGATGTTGGGGCGTGAGCGGAAGACGGCCTAACGGTGTGCGGGACCGTAGCCCAGCTTCGTGGAGACGGTTGCGAATGGTCTTCGCCGATACCCCAGGAGCAACAGTGTCCCTAATTTGCTGGAAAGTGGCGGTGCGGTCCCCTACGGCACTGTGTAGGATCCTACGGTCTTGGCGTGCATCCGTGCGTCGCTGCGGTCCGGTCCCAGATCGACGGGCACGTGCACCTTCCGCCGACCACTGGCGACAACATCGATGTACTGTGGAGACCTCAGGCCCCACGTGTTGAGCAATTCGGCGGTACGTCCACCCGGCCTCCCGCATGCCCACAATACGCCCTCGCTCAAAGTCCGTCAGCTGCACATACGGTTCACGTCCACGCTGTCGCGGCATGCTACCAGTGTTAAAGACTGCGATGGAGCTCCGTATGCCACGGCAAACTGGCTGACACTGACGGCGGCGGTGCACAAATGCTGCGCAGCTAGCGCCATTCGACGGCCAACACCGCGGTTCCTGGTGTGTCCGCTGTGCCGTGCGTGTGATCATTGCTTGTACAGCCCTCTCGCAGTGTCCGGAGCAAGTATGGTGGGTCTGACACACCGGTGCCAATGTGTTCTTTTTTCCATTTCCAGGAGTGTATATACAACCAGTCGCTCACGGACATACCCGTACATGAAGACTTGAAAATTTCTCAAGTCACACCAATACCCAAAAAGGGAAGTAGGAGTAATCCGCTGAATTACAGGCCTATATCACTGACGTCGATTTTCAGTTTTGCAACATATACTGTATTTGAACATTATGAAGTACCTCGAAGGAAAAGGCTTATTGCCGTCGCTGTGGCCGAGCGGTTCTAGGCTCTTCATTTGGAACCGCGCGACCGCTACGGCCGCAGGTTCGAATCCTCCCTCTGGCATGGATGTGTGTGATGGCCTTAGGTTAGTTAGGTTTAAGTAGTTCTAAGTTCTAGGGGACTGATGACCTCAGATGTTAAGTCCCATAGTGCTCAGAGCCATCTGAACCATCTTTGATACGATTTATTGACGCATAGCATGATTTCAGAAAATATTGTTGTTGTGAAACACAGCTTGCTCTTTATACTCATGAAGTAAAAAGTTCTATCGACATGGGATGTCAAATTGATTCCATATTTTTAAATATCCAGAATGTTTTCGACACCGTTCCTTGCAAGCGTCTTCTAACCAAACTGCGTGCCTACGGAATATCGCCTCAGTTGTGCGACTGGATTCGTGATTTTCTGTCAGAAAGGTCACAGTTCGTAGCAACAGACGGAAAGTCATCGAGTAAAACAGGAGTAATATCCGGCGTTACCCAAGGAAATGTTACCCGCCCTCTATTGTTCCTGATATATATTAACGACTTAGGGTACAATCTGAGTAGCCATCTTAGGTTGTTTGCAGATGATGCTGTTATTTACCGTCTTGTAAAGTCATCAGATGATCAAAACGACTTGCAAAATGATTTAGACAAGATATGTCTATGGTGCACAAAGTGGCAATTGACCCTGATTAACGAAAAGTGTGAAGTTAGTCACATGAGTACTAAAAGAAATTAGCTAAATTTCGATTCACACAAATCTCAAGGCTGTAAATTCAGCTAAATACCTAGAGATTACAATTACAAATAACCTAAATTGGAAAAATCACATAGATAAAGTTGTGGGTAGAGCAAACCAAAGACGGAGATTCGTTGGCAGAACACTTAGAAGGTGGTACAGGTCTACTAAAGAGACTGCTTACATCACGCTGGTCCGTCCTACTCTGGAGTATTGCTGTGCGGTGTGGGGTCCGCATCAGGAGGGACTGACGGATGACGTAGAAAAAAGTACCAATAAGGGCAGCTCGTTTTGTATTATCGCGAAATAGGGGAGATAGTGTCACAGACGTGATACGTGAATTGCAATGGCAATCATTAACACAAAGGCGTTTTACGCTGCGACGGAATCTTCACACGAAATTTTAGTCACCAGTTTTCTCTTCCGACTGCGAAAGCATTGTGTTGGCACCCACCTACATAGAGAAAAATGATCATCACGATAAAATAAGAGAAATCAGGGTTCGCACAGAAAAATTTAAGTGCTCGTTTCTCCCGCGTGCCGTTCGTGAGTGGAACGGTGGAGAGACTTCTTGAAGGTCGTTAATTGAACCCTCTGCCAGGCACTTTATTGTGAATAGCAGAGTAATCACGTAGACCTAGATTTAGATGTAGACATGTACACAATCTCCGGCAAAATGCTTATAGCGTGGCCAGGGAGCTGATGTCATTCTTCATTAACAGCAAAGCGACCGTATCGACGAATATCTGGCTGTGTACTGTCCTCACAAAAATCACCTAATGGAGCACGCCTTGCTAAACCCAACTGCACACTCTACAAGTAATTCTGAATCGAGTCTTGAGGAAGATGCTTCACGTCTCACGATACACGCTGATTCCTACATTATATGCAGAAGGCAATCTACAATCGTTACCCGAACACGTCAAAAGTCGTTCTGAAACGTTACACGTGAATCGGTACCAACTGTACCCTACAACTAGGGACATTCCAGACGTAGGTAGGTATCACTGAGATATACCAGTGGCATCGCTTTAACGTTCCGAAGACCCTGCTGCAAATACGATTCCAAAGTCCATACAGAAGTTAACAAATAAGTGACTTAAACTCCGGCGGGACTCTTCCTGGTTATATGGAAATTACAAAAGTCCTCCCCACTTGAATGAAGAATAATGTGGACCTTCGAGCCTTTACCTGCCATCGAGAAGTGGGGATGTGGCTTTAAGGAAAAATAATTAATTGAACTAGCGAGACGTCATTTCTATAAATTTCCCTAGAGTGGTCTTATATAGTTTGAATTCCAGCTGTAGGTAGTGTGGGTTTATGCACACCAGAAGAAAATAACGCATGTTCCACCAGCTGTACACATAGATACGTATACCCGTTACAAACTCTTGGGAAGAAGTAAATGTAAGCTAATAAACGGGTTTCTGCTGTTTTCATTCTCGTGTCCGCGGAAATGAGTTGTTCATTTCTATACTCTTTACCATCTGAGTATTTCTCTGGCCGTCGAATATAAAGTATGTTTTAAGGTGTCTTTTGGCGATCTTGTAGACCTTACCTCTTTCCTGCAACTTAAAGGTGCTCTGTTTATGTTTTATACAGGACGAGTTTTTAATCATGAGAGAACGAAAAATCTCAACAATTACGAATCACATTAAAAATTCGAAAAATACGTATTCAGTATTTTAAAAATGCTATCTGACGACGCGAATGTGACCCACCTCCTTACCAGTTCCCAAAGGGATGAAGTGGGGGTCAACTCTGAAACGTCACACACGAACAATCCATTTTTATTGTAGAATCATATTCTATGGGGAAAAAACACGATACTTGTGTATGCAACACTTTCGTTGTTACATGCTGGACGAAGATTTAATCGACAAATGGCACAACTGAGTTCCAAACCAGTATTATTTCGAGAACAATACATCGAGTCGAAAACGTAAACACACACGTGTATGGTAAACGATGCAGTGTTTCGCAGTTTCCTCTGTGTAGCTGTTTTCAAACATTCGTTCTTTCATTATTTGTTTCTCTCTCACTGCTTGTACATCGTTCCTGATTTCGTAAATATATTCCTTCACAACTTGACTGCGTTATTAGTTAGAATGTGCCCGCATCTCGTGGTCGTGCGGTAGCGTTCTTGCTTCCCACGCCCGGGTTCCCGGGTTCGATTCCCGGCGGGGTCAGGGAATTTCTCTGCCTCGTGATGGCTGGGTGTTGTGTGCCCTTAGGTTAGTTAGGTTTAAGTAGTTCTAAGTTCTAGGGGACTGATGACCGTAGCAGTTAAGTCCCATAGTGCTCAGAGCCATTTGAACCATTTTGAAGTTAGAATGTAGGTTGTTACGACAGAAGAGAAAACTGAAATAGTTCACGTTTATGAAAAAAGTGGAAGGAATGCCGATATTGCTATAATCCTTAGTGCTCAAACTATTCCAAACAGCATGCTATCATGCACTACTTTTTTGTTAGGTTTCCGACAGTTCTCTACCGATGGAGCTGTACAGCTAGGAAAATGGAACCATAGAAGAACAGTTTCCGAAGAGAATAAGGAAACAGCGGTGTTGGTCGCACTGAATCATAACCCCCACATTAGCAGTCGGAAACTAGGTCACGAATTGGGAAGTAGTCATACTACAACTACAACCTAAAAAAAACATCAGTTTCACATTTTCCTCTATCAGGAACTTCATGACAATGATTTCCATACCCCCCGCAGCATTTTGCCAATGGTCGCTTCAGCAAACACAGAGACCCCGCTGTCTTTACTCGAGTATTGTTCACTGACGAATCGACCGTCATGAAACACGATATGATTAATCGACACACCATGCATTACTGGAATGTAGGAAACCCACATTGGTTAAGGAAACCGAACAGCAACATCCGTGGAATTAGAATATTTGGTACAGGATAATTTGTGACATACTCATGGGTCCATTCTTTATCGATGTCATTCAGAAATGGTGATAAATATCGAACGTTCTAGGAGGACTATCTCCCAATATATGCTCGTACATCTTCCCTTGGACCAGCGACAATCAATGAGGTTTAAGTAGATGATTTCCAAGCAGATTTTTCTATGTCACCTCGGCATGTATTAGATCAGTTGTACAGTCGTCGGTGTGTCGAATGAGGCGTTCCACTGTGTTGGCCTACAAGATCGCCCGGATTTCGCTTTTGGGGTCACTTGAAGAGTGAAGTTTGTAACAGCGCACGAAAACATGATGCAGCCATTCAACTATGCTTGTCGGATGATTACATACGCAACATTTCCCAGTTGTGTCGAATCATTCATTTGCGGATAAATAAGTGTATCGAAGAGGGCGATAACATTTTTGAGCACTTACAGAAGAGCACCATGCTGGTGAGAGGTGAGACGACAGACGTCAAACAGACACCCTGTTGGTGAGAGGACACGATTCAAACGAACACTGTTGGTGAGAAGACACACCCTCAAAACGTTTCTTCACCTTTGCTGAACACATACGGTTTCCTTTCTTTTTAATCTAGGGCATTTATATCTAGACAATACCGTTACTGAACTAAAGTGTCTTAATATCGCTCAACCCCAAATGTGTTACGTACAAAAGTTGCGTATTTTTCCTGTAGAGTCCGAATCTACGATTAAAAAGGGATGTTTCTATTTAAGCTATCAAAGCTGCCTCCATCCTACCCCATAGGATAGCCGTTTTACAAAAACTGAACACGTATTTTTCCGTTTCTTAATCCCAAGCGTAGTTTATGAGATATTTCGCTGTCTCGGATATAAAACTCACCATGTATTCGCACCTGTTAAAATCTACGGCAGTGAAATTGGACGTTGAAACACAAAGAAAACAAACATCGAAACACCTTACGTAAAGCACTCAACGTTATTCGCCAGGCGTAACTCCGGAGAGCTATGACAACAAGGCGTAAGACTCTGAACTTTAAGAGCAGAATACATTGACAGGAGGTTCGAGTCCTCCCTCGGGTATGGGTGTGTGTGTCGTTCTCAGCATAGGTTAGTTTAAGTTAGTTTAAGAAGTGTGTAAGTCTAGGGACCGATGACGTAAGCACTTTGATCCCTTAGGATTTCACACACATTAGAATATTTAGAAATCGTCCTCCCAATTCTGATTCCATTGCCCCTCTCCCCGTAAATTCCGATACATGGCCCAAAAGAACCACAACCCTGTAACGAGCCGCATTCCAACTTGGTTACTCAGTTCCTTGCAGTAGAAAAAAGAGGAATGAAATCACATAGAGAATGGGTATGGCTGCAGTCGTCTTTTCTTTTTTTTCTATTTTTGGAAGATGCATGGCGTCGTCTATGAAGTAAAGCTCCGCGAGAGCTCACAAATTAAGTTTCGCAGTTTCACGTTTGTCTATAGGAAGTGAGTCTTACAGCAAATTGGTCGTGCACATGAGGCAGCTACCAGTGAGGCAAATCGAGAAACCACCTGCAGTATTAGCGTTCACATCACGTGCTGCGGCGCCGTAAGCACGCTCAAGCTTAATGACGGAAGTTACCAGCCCATACACACACACACACACACACCTGTGCAGCTGGTCCGATGTTTGAGAATCAACAGTTATGTCACTAATGGCCTCCTTTCGTCACTCCTATCCAGATTATTGATACAGGTCTTTGGCAACAGAAATTGCACACATAGTAATTAAACATCGGCAACTGCAACAGGTCTTGACATTTGGGGCTATTAAAACTTCATAAATAATGGCACATTATTGCAATGTAGTCTGTGAGTGAAAACTTCACGTAACTAATAGTACGCACAAAAATGATTAACCTTGAAATTCAGGTCGTGCATAGACTATAGACATTTTTGAAATTAAGTTCATAACAGAAACTTCTGCTGTTGACATCAACGGTCATTCGAACATTACGTCATGGAAGCGGAACTAAAATGTCAACCATTTCTGTGTTCCAGTGTTTTTGATGGTCCCCATTTTAAAGTATAGGTTATTAGCATCAACTTCACCAGTCGATTTACCGAACTGATGTACAGCGAATTTGAAAACGTGGTAGATTAACGAGTATGGCATATCAGACAAAACCGCTAATAAATCATTGCGATTGATTTCTGAGACAATAGACGGCAAAACAAAATTGAGAATGATTTGAAGTGGAAGTTCGTAAATAGTATCCATGTATTCGATACATTTGTCGACTGTTCTGTCGGTTTCCTTGAAAAGTTGCTTCGATGAAGTTTCCAGATATCTTTACATTCGGTTTCGTGGTATCTTACACTTACAAGCCTGAACGTCATTCTGTAGTCGCATCTGTAGTTATAATACTCTAGTTTGCCAGTGTGTGACAGCTATATACAATATGGAGTCACTGTTAAGAGCAACATGAAAAATTACGTGCAGTCCACGGATTACTGTGCTATAGCAGGATGAGAAGCTTAGATAACGAATGGTTACCCTTTCTTCCGTGGAAATGACAGTTGTTGTAATCATGATTGCGGAGCACGTCAACGTAATTCTAACTGCACAATGTTTGACGAAAAGAATTGCAGTCTGAGGAGACAAAGTTAATGTTGACCTCTTTAGCAATCCATTTAGGTATGACACCAGCTGGACTGCTATGCATTACTGGAAGAAATAGTTATTCTTTTCTTTTATTTCGATTTAGAACGGAATCGAAGAGTTATATAGAGATTGAAGATTATCACCTTACTTGTGAATCTTCATTTGTCTAGTGTTACCCTACTAATACATGACTATGTTCAGTTAGAAGCAGCGATCATGAGAGTTAGTTTTCAGGTTTCCTTTATCTATTCCTCACTCCAACTCCAATCTCACAGACTACCAGCAAATATCTGAGTACTAAACGTGTGAAAATATCCTTCACCCTAAACGATCGCTTGATGATATTTAGTATTGAAAGTATTCTCGAAAGGGTGCCGTTAAAACGGAATATATAATCATTCTATCTAGTAGTTTCGTTGGTAAGAGGCTTTTGTTTATGGTACTGCTCTCGAGTGTAACAAAGCAGGTGGATGCTAATGATCTGCCCCCCCCCCTCTACTTTTAGCAAATATTTTCAGTAGTGTATAATAGGAAACTGCTAATTCCAAAATACCAGTTATATAAATATTCCTTATTATTGAAACTTCCTGGCAGATTAAAACTGGCTAAGCCATGTCTCCGCTATATCCTTTCTTTCAGGAGTGCTAGTTCTGTAAGGTTCGCAGGAGAACTTCTGTAAAGTTTGGAAGGTAGGAGACGAGATACTGGCAGAAGTAAAGCTGTGAGTACCGGGCGTGAGTCGTGCTTCGGTAGCTCAGTTGGTAGAGCACTTGCCCGCGAAAGGCAAAGGTCCCGAGTTCGAGTCTCGGTCGGGCACACAGTTTCAATCTGCCAGGAAGTTTCATATCAGCGCACACTCCGCTGCAGAGTGAAAATCTCATTCTGGATTCCTTATTATTGCTCCTATGTAAACATCCAGTTGCTAACTTTCACGTAAAGTTGATCAAAATTATTATAAATAAACAAAGTATCTGTACAGTTAGTGCTGGAAATATGTTAACAACTTTTGCACTCACTGTTCTTACCACACAAATTGTTACAGAAGTGGAATCAATAATCTGGCAAACTAGACAGCGTAATCCTGTAGCAATTACGGCTGTATCTCGACGTCTAGAATCTAGATAACGTCTAGATGTGAAACATGTCTTATTCCACCATTCAGCTATTCAGAAACAGAAATATTTAATTGTAAATTGAAGAACGATAGCGAATGACAAAAACCGAAAATAGTTTTAATTATTGTAATTTTATAAAAGCGGTGCTGTTGGAAGCCATTTTATTTAGTCTGAACGAGGTTATGATATCAGCAGGATGTATGCCTAAAATTACTGCACAATGCACGCAGACGAGTGAGCGCAATGAACAAGTCTCAAAAGGTGCCAAGTTTTTCTATATTTCGTCTCAGACAGTTTATACAGTGACTGTATTTCTGTGACTGATTGTGGACTCGTAATTACTTTCATGAATTGTGTTAATCTTCAGTAACGCTCACTGTGACGACAGCATGAGATTGTGAACTAAATTACAGCATTTCCAAATACTTCGAAAGACAGTGTAATTAGCGAATGTATTAGTGATGTACTTGCTACATGTTCATTATTGGGAATCAGTACGTCGCTGTTATGTTACGGCACTCGAACAATCGTCATTAAAACAGGTCATAAACTAAATGTAGTGTGCGGTTTAACTTATATCTGTGCTTTAATTATAGTGAATGAGATATATCTGGCCATAAACAGTAAGTTATTTCATATAAAAAAGTGCAGTGTTTCCGACTGTAAACCTAACGTGGACAACATAATTTGAAATAGCCTACTGTCGCCAGTTACTTTTCAGCCAGATTCGACGGCGGCGGAGCCAACAGAGGCATATCAATTGACAAATGTTGGACGGTGATATCAAATCTAAGAAGTACACTAGTTTATATAAACACATATTATACTGCGTTCCCGTCCACAGACAGTGATGGTGGCAGGAATAAAAAGAAAGAAGAAACACCGATTATTGTAGATACCAAGTCGCAAAAATTTCGCAGACACATGCATAAGAAATTACGAAGGAAGAAATGCCGATACTATTATTCAGGTGCGTAAATCAAGGGAAAGTAATTAATGAAATCTAAGCACTTTTCAGTGGCCGCTTTCAAATCCTCTTCAAATATAATCGTACATGCAGTAATGAGTTCCTAAAATTTGACACCCATGCGAACATGGCAGGTGTATGATAATGAACATCTTGAATCTTTATGACGCAAAGATACATAAACACGCACTCGTTTTCTGTCTCTCATTCACGCATCTGCTGATCGTCCCTAACACACACACAAACACACACACACACGCACACACACACATAACGCGCGCGCGCAAGCAAGCACGCACACCTTCACTGACTCACGAAGAAGTATACAGAGCGAAATAATAGGATTATACACCAACTTACAATAGAGAAAGCATCACTTAAGGGAGAACATGCCTTAAGAAAGTTGTTAATTAGCAGGATTGAATTCAGAATGAGAACGACTCTGTTGATAGTTAGCCAGAAACTTCCGTGAACTTTAGCCTTGCACTGCTCCTGAGTAAGAAGAAGATGGAATAATTTGTTTCAGACACTCGAAGTAGTTGCCTGCTGAGAAACTTTAAACTCAATTATTTTAGTTTTGTTGACTTTGTCTGTATATCTACAATGTATGAATTTGTACTTTTGTTGATTTCACTTCCCACCGCATATTTTACGAATTTTAGACGAACATTACATCTGTCGTGGTATTCGTCTAATGTTATCAGAGATTTTTATCACTGAATTTTAGACGAATACTAGACTTATAGTAGTATTCCTCTACAGTTACAAACGGTAACTATTATTTCGTGCAAAAAAATTACTTCTTTAGACACAGCAATCAAAGAATAGTAAATATTTTATTTGTTTTGGTGGTACAACCTCTACATGCAGATTGTAAAAGGTTTTAGCAGCTGAGCTGTGGGAATGCTGTGCAGCGTACGACGTAGTCGTGGTACATTCGAAGCATTTAAAACTTCACCAATGTTCTCACCAAAACTACTACTGCGATGATTTCAATATTAACACTCAGGCAAAGAGGGCTGAATCTCGAAAAATTCTGCTGTGTTATGAGAACATTGCTGCAAAATATGTTCATCGCATTCTAAACTAAAGTAACCACAAAGAACAGCCGCCACTTCAATACCCTAGAAACGGAAAATAATATTATGGGACAATCTCAACAGTTTACAGTGTTGAATATGCGGCTACAGATCTGAAGGTGAATTTTGCGCGGTCAAATTGAGTGACAGATTAAATAATATTGCTGTCTGCGAATAAACAGTTCTCAATAGTAGTCGGCGACATGGGTGGCAGACAACGCCATACTTAGCATTTTTACAGTAGCATCTGAAGTTTAACTTTAGTGCTACGCGTATTTCCATTTGCAAGCTTCTGTAGATGGTGCTAGACTCAACGATAGATGTTCATTAATAAAGGCAGTAATTTCCTTGGCTACGAATTTACGATAGTTACTATTAATTTTTAGAATAGTTGTTGTTTGGATCGCTTTCACTTCACATACATGTAGAGTTTATTGCGACTTTGTTTTTGACTTCTAAGTTTCGATTTGATGACGCAGTAGCCGAATTGTCGTATTAAATGGAAAGAAATTAAACAGTCTAGACGTATTTGTATATAAAGAGACTGAAGCATGTTTGTTTATGCTTCTACATCTACACCTACATACATACCCCGCAATCTACCATACGGTGCGTGGCGGAGGGTACCTCGTACCACAACTAGCATCTTCACTCCGTGTTCCACCCAAACAGAACGAGGGAAAAATGACTGCCTATATGCCTCTGTACGAGCCCTAATCTGTCTCATCTGATCTTTGTTGTCTTTCCGCGAAATGTAAGCTGGCGGCAGTAAAACTGTACTGTAGCCAGCCTCAAATGCTGGTTCTCTAAATTTCCTTGGTAGTGACTCACAAAAAGAAAGCCTCCTTTCCTCCAGAGACTCCCACCCGAGTTCCTGAAGCATTTCCGTAACACTCGCGTGATGATCAGACCTACCAGTAACAAATCTAGCAGCCCGCCTCTGAATTGGTTCTATGTACTCCCTCAATCCGACCCGATAGGTATCCCAAACGCTCGAGCAGTACTCAAGAATAGGTCGTATTAGTGTTTTATAAGCGGTGTCCTTCACAGATGAACCACATCTTCCCAAATTTCTACCAATGAACCGAAGACGACTATCCACCTTCCCCACAACTGCCAATACGTGCTTGTCCCACTTCTGCAGTGTTACGCCCAAATAGTTTATCGACATGACTGTGTGAAGCGCTACACTACTAATGGAGTATTCAAATTTTACGGGATTGTTTTTCCTATTCATCTGCATTAATTTACATTTATCTTTATTTAGAGTTAGCTGCCATTCTTTACTGTAGTCACAAATCCTGTCCAAGTCATCTTGTACCCTCCTACTGTCACTCAACGACGACACCTTCCCGTACAGCACAGCATCATCAGCAAACAGCCGCACATTGCTGTACACCCTATCCCAAATATCATTTATGTAGATAGAAACAACCTAGCACACTTCTAACAGAAATGTAAACGTGTGTCATTTTGACGACCTGAAATACATCGTGTTGCATTACAAATAACAGGACTATGACTAGGTAAATATATATGATAGTAGCAAAAGGAGTAGCACTCACCACGGCTGAACTGGTTGTGGTTGTGGATGACGTTCTCGGCGTTCTTGCGCGCGATGTAGAACCACTCGGAGGTGTTGCTGAGGTACTTGTACTCCACGGCGAGGTCCTTGACGAGGATGGGGCCCTCGGGCAGGCGGTACGCGTACGGGCAGTACAGCCAGTAGTCCTTGTACTGGAAGGCGTCGTAGCAGTTGCCGGCGGCGAAGATGTCGTCGTCGAACTCGACCATGGAGAAGACGGACGCGTGCAGCAGGTACTCGGAAGCGGTGACGGCGGGCGCGGCGTACTTCCAGAGGCGCGTCAGCATGTTGGCCCTGTTGACGGCGACGTCGGCCTCGACGCGGAAGCGCTCCTGCGCGTAGCGGTCGACGACGCCCTCGCCCAGGTTGAGGTCGGTGCCCGCCGTGCAGTTGACGCCCAGCTGCTGCTGCGACTCGACGATCCGCAGGAAGCGCGTCACGATGTCCTCCTCGGCCCCCGGCGCGTACCTCCTGGTCCCGGCGTCGGCCAGGCCGGTGCCGTCGGTGCCTTCCGCGCCGGGGAAGCCCGCCTCCTCGGCTTCGCCGCCGTCCAGCGGGTCGACGTCGTCCGGGAGCTCCGAGTCGTCGGCGTCCGGCTGGGGGGCGCGGAACTTGTTCTCCAGGTTGGGCGCCCCGTCGTGGTACGGCAGGTGTGCTCCGGCGCCCGAGAGCGACGACGTCGGGGGCGGGACGCCCCTCAGCGGCTCTGCGGCCGTCGGGTCGGCCAGCGCCGCGGAGGCGGACGGCGCGCCGGTGCCGCGCGCGCCGCCCCCGCCGTCGACGTCGCCGGCGGGGAGTCTCCCGATGGCGCCCAGCAACGCCTGGAACTCGGCGTCTCCGGCGTCGCCCGCGGCGGTGCGGCGGAGCTGGTGCGCCCGCGAGCGGCCGTGGCGCAGCCTGTTGGCGCCGTCCGCCGCCTCCGCCGCCTCCACCGCCGCCGCCGCCGCCGCCGCCGCCGCCGCCGCGGCGAGCGCGAGCAGCCAGCAGGAGCGGCGAGCCATGTGGCCGCGTCGCGTGCTGCCGCCGCCGTGGTCGCCGCGTCACTGGGGGCTGGGGGACGGCGCCGCCGCCGCCGCCGCCGCCACCGGCGCTGCCTCGGCTGCCTCCGCCGCCCGCCGGACGGCGTGCCGCGCAAGCGCGTCCTACCCTCCGCGCCACAGACCTTGGCGGTCCCAACAAGTCTCTCCGGTCTCCACGCAACGCAACCGGAGACGATGTGAAAATCCCCAAGTGGCCGACAGATTCTGCACACTAGGAACAGATTTTTGTCGTCCGCTGCTACACTACAATCAATCGACATTCATACCCCTACATACTCTGGTATTAAAATCCATGGAGAAGAAATAAAAACTTTGAGGTTCGCCGATGACATTGTAATTCTTTCAGAGACAGCAAATTACTTGGCAGTGCAGTTGAACGGAATGGATAGCGTCTTCAAAGGAGGATATAACATGAACATCAACAAAAGCATACCGAGGATAATGGAATGTAGTCGAATTAAGTCAGGGGATGCTGAGGGAATTAGATTAGGAAATGAGACACTTAAAGGGGTAAAGGAGTTTTGCTATTTGGGGAGCAAGATAACTGATGATGGTCGAAGTAGAGAGGATACAAAATGTAGACTGGCAATGGAAAGGAAAGCGTTTCTGAAGAAGAGAAATTTGTTAACATCGAATATAGATTTAAATGTCAGGAGGTCGTTTCTGAAAGCATTTGTACGGAGTGTAGCAATGCATGGAAGTGAAATATGGACGATAAATAGTTTGGACAAGAAGAGAAACTTTCGAAATGTGGTGCTACAGAAGAATGCTCAAGATTAGATGGGTAGATCACATAACTAATGACGAGTTATTGAACAGGATTGGGGAGAAGAGAAGCTTGTGGCACAACTTGACTAGAAGAAGGGATCGGATGGTAGGACACCTTCTGAGGCATAAAGCGATCACCAATTTAGTATTGGAGGGCATCGTGGAGGGTAAAAATCGTAGAGGGAGACCAAGAGATGAATACACTAAGCTGATTCAGAAGGATGTAGACTGAAGTAGTTACTGGGAGATGAAGAAGCTTGCATGGGATTGAGTAGCATGGAAAGCTGCATCACAGCAGTCTCAGGACTGAAGGTCGCAACATCTACATCTACATCTACATCCATACTCTGAAAACCACCTGACGGTGTATGGCGGAGGGTACCTTGAGTACCTCTATCGGATCTCCCTTCTATTCCAGTCTCGTATTGTTCATGGAAAGAGGGATTGTCGGTATGCCTCTGTGTGGGCTATAATCTCTCTGATTTTATCCTCAAGGTCTCTTCGCGAGATATACGTAGGAGGTAGCAATATACTGCTTGACTCCTCAGTGAAGGTAAGTACTCGAAACTCCAACAAATGCCCGTACCGAGCTACTGAGCGTCTCTCCTGCAGAGACTTCCACTGGAGTTAATCTATCATCTCCGTAACGCTTTCGCGAGTTTCTAATTGACCCTGTAACGAAGCGCACTGCTCTCCGTTGGATCTTCTCTATCTCTTCTATCAACCCTATCTGGTATGGATTCCACACTGCTGAACAGTATTCAAGCAGTGGGCGAACAAGCGTACTGTAACCTACTTCCTTTGTATTCGGATTGCATTTCTTTAGGATTCTTCCAATGAATCTCAGTCTGGCATCTGCTTTACCGACGATCAACTTTAAATGATCATTCCATTTTAAATCACTCCTAATGCCTACTCCCAGATAATTTATGGAATTAACTGCTTCCAGTTGCTGACCTGCTATATTGTAGCTAAATGATATGATATCTAACAACACGTCTGTGGTAATTTTAGGCATTGGAGTAACCTGAAGTAATGGTGACGTCTTCTCCCCTGTGTGACCAACTCGTGACACCTTCTTTGCATTGTTAGTGTTTCCTCTCGCACTCCTTACTGGAAGGGATCAGGAAACAGGGTCTTCTCAGGAACTTCCTATGTAAGACGACGTAGTTTCTCACGAAGTGTTCTTCAATAAATACTGCACAGTTCTTCTCAGTTATTTTGAGGAGCGATCAGAAAGACTGCCTAAGAAGGCCCTACAGTATAAAATCGGTGTGCCAACCGGGAAAAATGGCATGACCACTGAAGCAGTCATCCCACCGATGCACGAGGTTGAAGATAACCGTTTGATAAAACACCGTTTCCTGTTGCGTGAAGAAGCACATAACTGCCAGGTGCGCAGGATACGTCGACATTTCAAAGTGCTTTTTAATTGGCCGAAGTTGTGATAACCGCATAGGGAGAAGTCAGGATTCAAGGGTGAGTGCTCGATTACCTCCCACTTAATTTGGCGTAACTCCTTCATTACGGCATTGGCGAAATGGGGACGCGCGTTATCATGACGCACCAGCACCAGCACACAACTTGGCGCACCATTCCACAACAGTGGTTATTGACAGACATGCTGCCCGACACACATTCTTTATTCTCTGATCGATGTCTACTGGTGTTTGTCCTTGAGCAGCCAAGAGAAGAGTAACAGTAATGAGTTCGCCATACCGGATTTCGTATTTATTCAGTAGTCGAATGTTCACCAGGCACTTGGAAGTGCATGATGTATTGGAAGATAATTTGTTCACATCTGAGGAAAGCGGCTTGATGGGGTTTTCAGATGAACATTTTATCAGTGTCAAAGGCTTTCAAGTGCTCTCTAAGAACTTTTAGTGCCATACTCAATGGCTTACACCAGTGTTACTGTATCTGCATGTTTAGATTCTAATATTTAGCAAGTGTTTCACTTTGTTTCTTGTCGATTCCTCTATCACTGGGTGACAGTGTCAACGATACATACATACCTTTCTCTGGTGTATGCGATCTGTCTAAAGTCGGAATTTGGACAGCAATCTGGCATGTTTATTTTAACATTTTCTAGCTTGTTTTCCCATCGGTTCGTTGCCACCGGCAGATAGTAATTCTGGCATTCGTACCACATCATTGTGGCTCTGTGCTATTTGTTTGCTGACCTCAAGATATGGTCAGTTGTTTCATCACTTTTCTTGTAGAGTCTTCACTTGGGTCCTTCGCTCATTTCACCCTTGTGTCTTTCATGGCGTTACTTCTTTTGGCTCCATTCTGTGCAGCAAAAGTCAGTCCTTCAGTTTGTAAGCCAAGACCACTTTTTCTCTTCTCCAAAAACTGCCCACTCATTACTTCACGGTACAGGCTGCCAGTACGACACTGGAGTACTGCTTTCCATTATCGATTTTTTGTTGCTGTACCTTGGGAAGCTTTCTGTTGCTGATATTAATCAGAGCTATCTTTCACTTAGCTCTGCGTGTCCCAGAAATGTTGCGACAAACTTCGAGGAGTTGTAGAGGATGTTTTATGGAACAAATCGAGCATAAAAACCTGTGGCGGAACACGTCATCCCACGACGGTACACAGCGTCGAAGTTGTAGGCGCCGGCGTCTGCCTCAATACCACCCCTTCGGGAGCAAACGCGACATCGTACGCTGATGGACCGTAGTCGGGAGACCTCACAATGTTGTTTGTTAATCCGTGATCGCGACTGGTTACCACTATTGCCACTGGAAAAGACTGACATTAAAGAAGGTAAATTTCTTTGCCAAGATCGCTAATCCTTATTCTCGATAGCAAAGTTCTGTGATCAATGTTACCGTCTTTAGATCTCCACAGACAGGTTATTGCATATTTCTTAAAACAACAGTAAAAATACTCAGTGTCATGAACTGGCAGGTACACAACAGACTAGAAGACTGACACATCGGCATGTGAAAATTAAAATAACTATACACATAGTTATTCACTACGTAAGTCTGTCTTACGTCACTCACAACAGAGCACATCACTACAGGCAGTCACTCAAGTGGTGCAGAGGTTGCAATGATGTTCCTTGTTGCAAGTAAACGGCCACTTGACGCTGAAAGGCAACAGAGAAAGACGCTGAGTCGTCCACCAGCTAACGCCATCAATATCGGTGCCAATATTCTTCAGACATAGACATCGACATTATCATGGGCACCGTACGGACGTTCCGTGACATGGTTACGACTCCATGATGTAATTCGGCGAAGATAAATATCAAACGACCGTCTGAAATCACCTGACGGTGAGGCTGGAGAAAGTCGTCGAGAACTCGAGGTTGAAAACAAATCTGATGCAGCCAGAACTCCGTTAGGTATTTATTCAACTTCGCACTTAAGTGGACTACGTTTCCTAAGAATTCTTCTGCCAATGAACATCAATGTGGCATCTGCTTTTCGTTAGATTATTTTCATATTGTAATGTTTCTACTTTAAATCGCCCCATAGTCCTACTTCCAATTATTTACTGGATTTGACAATTTGCACGAATTGTTCAGCAGTCACATAATACCGGCAATTCCGCATATTAATAACCAGTGCGTTACAGTTATTTATGTTGAGGGACAACTATCAATTTCTCCTCCTACCGGCGATCATCTCCAGAATTTCATGCACGTTTCTAGTGTTGCGATTTCCGTATTTACATCAACAACAGCTTGAAGAAGCCAACTACGTTATCAGATTCTTATTCGGGCAGGCGGGGAGGCAGGGAAATCAGTCTTCTGGCTGCTAACTTAGCAGTACACCCTGAGGAAAGCGTTTTGCAATATCCTAATCTCTGTCTTCCCCCAACATGTTTTACTTTGTACCTCTTCTTCAAGTACAATGGAAGTTACTAGTCTTTTCTTAAGTAATTCCCTGTCGTCCTGTCCGTTCTTCTCGCCAATGTTTTCCTATCTATATATATACACACATACTCTGCAAGCAACTGTGCAGTGCATGACCGAGGGATTTTTGCATTACTGCTTGTCATTGCCTTTACACCACTGTTGCGAATGAAGCAGGGGAAAGATAACTGCTAAGTTTAACGTGAGTAACCTTAGATGGAACGTATTCCACATTTGAAGGTAACGAGTATCGGCGGTAAACGAAAAGAAAAATTACAGGGTTTATGCCTCGGCAAGAACCTTTATCTCCTGTAATTCGTCCTTACAGTCATTAAGTAGATGGAGGTTGCAGGTAGCAGAAACAATACGGAATCTGTCTCAACTATCGGGTCACCAAATTTTCTCAATAATATTGTTGTTGTTGTGGTCTTCAGTTCAGAGACTGGTCTGATGCAGCTCTCCATGCTACTCTATCATGTGCAAGCTTCTTCATGTCCCAGTACCTACAGCAACCTGCATCCTTCTGAATCTGCTTAGTGTATTCATCTCTAGGTCTTCCTCTACGATGTTTACCGTCCACGCTTCCCTCCAATACTAAATTGATGATTCCTTGACGCTACATAACATGTCCTACCAACCTATCCCTTCCTCTAGTTAAGTTGTGCCACAAATTTCTCTTCTCCCCAATTCTGTTCAATACATCTAAACCGTCATTTACTTTCAAAGAATATTCTTAAGAATTTATTTTATTTACTAGCGATTCATCAAGAACACTAACACATTTAGCCACACTATGTAAGCATGGAAGTAGTTGCCAGGGAGTAGCTGATGAAATCATAACCAAATTCCTTTTAAGAAATGGGAATTTTATTCACTTTAATAGTGCCCAAAAGCAGTTTTTAAAATAAACAGATTTAAAATTATAATCTGAAAGCACCCCTTAAATATCAAAGTTACAATTTATTCAGAGGCAGAAAGAAACAACTTTTGACTGTATGAGCTTTCGGTCACAGAACCTTGCCGCTCCATTTTGACATGGTCGTAGTTACGACCGCTCACAACAGCCTCTGAAAAACTACATTGGTGCAAATCTGCAACACACCAGATAACTTTAAACTAAGAGTTTTAACAATTTACACAAGCACACAAACTATGCACCCCCCGTAGGAGGGATGGAAACGGTACGAAACTCTAACAATTAAAATATTAACCATGCCACCGAAGGTGCAACTTGATTTTAACTTCTAAGAAAACTCTTACGGTGAAAGGGTGGCAACTTTATATACTAAAATGATCGTGCCCTGAGGAAGGCCGTTCCAATTCGCCCGAAACGTCGGTTTTAGTTTATTATTGTTGTTAGTTTTTAGCAATGACGCTGCATAATACCCAGAAGAATTTTAATCACTATGACGCTGGCCGTGGAAGCCTACGTTCTTATATCCATTCTCAAATTAATCACAACGTTGTTCCATACGTTAAGTACGGTCGTAAATTCTAATCGTTGACATGAAATCATAACCGTAGCTACGGGCAGTAGGAACAACAATAAAATCGTGACGGTTCGATTCCGGTGCCAGCGCCGCCTCGAATGGCCGCCGAGTGGCGAATCCGCGGCCCGCAACGAATGAGAGAGGGCGCTCCGGGAGCGGTCGAGTCCGTGATGCTGTCATCTTGCGGGCAGGACCAGAAGTAGATGACGACGAAAACTTCTCGATGCGGCAGAGACTGCAGATGAAATGTGGAGGCAGTCTTTGCCTTGGTGATCCGTTGGACTTAATAGTCGGGGCACATGTTCGGTTAACCAGAGGATCCAGGCCGTCGTTGGATAGAATGGGTATGAAGTATTTTATGAAGAGGGCCGCTGGAAATGCTGCCTACCGCCATTCGCCGCATTATTGACTCTAAGCAACGCCTTACAGACACATATAAGAAGGTGATGTTCGACGAGATAGCCGTTGGCAGCAATTAGGATATGTGGATTCGTTTGGCCGTTACAGCTTGTAAAAGCGCATTTACTGCTCACACGACTGAGTGACTTTGTTGTAGTGAAATACGTTAATGGCGCACGCGTCGTTGTTATTCGAAAATTTTTTAATAATTGTAGAAATTAAATGGGACCAAACTACACTAATGGTCATTAAAATTGCTACACCACGTAGTTGACGTGCTACAGACGCTAAATTTAACCGACAGGAAGAAGATGCAGTGATATGCAAATGATTAGCTTTTCAGAGCATTCACACAAGGATGGCGCCGGTGGCGACACCTACAACGTGCTGACATGAGGAAAGTTTCCAACCGATTTCTCATGCATATACAGCAGTTGACCACCGTTGCCTGGTGAAACGTTGTTGTGATGCCTCGTGTAAGGAGGAGAAATGCGTATCATCACGTTTCTGACTTCGACAAAGGTCGGATTGTAGCCTATCGCGATTGCGGTTTATCGTATCGCGACATTGCTGCTCGCGTTGGTCGAGATCCAATGACTGTTAGCAGAATATGGAATCGGTAGGTTCAGGAGAGTAATACGGAACGCTGTGCTGGATCCAAACGGCCTTGTATCAATAGCAGTCGAGATGACAGGCATCTTATCCGCATGGCTGTGACGGATCGTGCAGCAACGTCTCAATCCCTGAATCAACAGATGGGGATGTTTGCAAGACAACAACCATCTGCACGCACAGTTCGACGACGTTTGCAGCAGCATGGACTATCGGCTCGGAGACCATGGCTGCGGTTTTCCTTGACACTGCATCACACACAGGAGCGCCTGCGATGGTGTACACATCGACGAACCTGGGTGCACGAATGGCAAAACGTCATTTTTTCGGATGAATCCAGGTACTGTTTACAGCATCATGATGGTCGCATCGGTGTTTGGCGACATCGCGGTAAACGCACATTGGAAGCGTGTATTCGTCATCGGCATACTGGCGTATCACCCAGCTTGATGGTATGGGGTGCCATTGGTTAAACGTCTCGGTCCCCTCTTGCTCGCACTGACGGCACTTTCAACAGTGGACGTTACATTTCAGATGTGTTACGACTCGTGGCACTACCCTTCATTCGATACCTGCGGAACCCTACATTTCAGCAGGATAATGCACGACCACATGTTGCAGGTCCTGTACGGGCCTTCCTGGATACAGAAAATATTCGACTGCTGCCCTGGCCAGCACATTCTTCAGATCTTTCATCAATTGAAAACGTCTGGTCAATGGCGGTAGAGCAACTGCCCCGTCACGATACGCGTGTCACTATTCTTGATGAACTGTGGTGTCGTGTTAAAGCTGCATGGATAGCTGTACCTGTACACGCCATCCAAGTTTGACTCAATGTCCAGGAGTATCAAGGCCGTTATTACGGCCAGAGGTGGTTGTTCTGGGTACTGATTTCTCAGGATATATGCACCCAAATTGCGTGCAAATGTAATCACATGTCAGTTCCAGTGTGATATATTTGCCAATGATTACCCGTTTATCATCTGCATTTCTTCTTTGTGTAGCAATTTTAATGGCCAGTAGTGTTCTGAGGCCAGCAGTCCCGAAGCCTACACACTACGTAATCAAACTTATACTTACGCTCAGGATGACACAAACACCCGTGCCTGAGGGAGGACTCGATCCTCCGGAGCAGCACGAACCGTGACAAGGCTCCAAGACCGCATGGCTACCTCGCGCGGCCCGTGGTTATTGTATTGAGCCCACGTGGATTTTCCCTGCGGGCGCTTGTCTTGACATGAACCATATTTATGAGATTACGTTGAGTACTGTGTATCATGTTATTCGTGTGATTATTGTTGATAAAGATGTCGTTCACATTTTGGACGGAGTGCTGTCTATGGGTACTGTTAACGTGTGAGCTATTAATTCAAAGTAGTAGTGGGCTTGTCTGTTGTTTAAGAATTACCTGTGGTCATTTTAACAATATTTATTCTGAATCAAAGGACGATGAACTCAGTGCGTAAATTGATATCATTCATGTTAATTACTGGTGAGACTTGTGCGATTTCCGTTTGTCTTGGTAGTGATCGGGATTTGTTCGTGTGGGCGTGGGGTGTGTATCATAAGGATACACCGGAATCACAATAGTTATCCGTTGTAGCCACACACTTCTCTATTCAATCCTAAATCCTTATCAAATCACAATCACAATAATAAAGGCGACTGTCTTATAAAGCCAGATCACTTAGATAAATGACGAACAAATTTCTTTAATCACTACATTACAGATAAAAACTTGAGAATTGAATATAACTAGTTAAACTAAGATAAAGTTCATTACTTAGATGGAACTAATATCCGCACGATTCCTATCAGAACTCTAATTTCATCCAATCAGGTAAAGAATACATTAAGTGCCAGAACACAGATCTTGTAATATTTGGCTAGACAACTTTCCTAAATAAAACGCTGTTCCTAAAAGCTTTATTACGATAAAAATCACTTCCACGACCAAGGAGCTGCTTTAAATTGACCAAACAAATTTTCAAGTTTGCTCAGCTCCATTGATTAATCAACAAGGTAGTTAAAATCAGTACTACTAGAACATGACCACATGACAACACCCCCTAAAAAGAGGTCGCTTCAATACTGCGTGTGAATTAGTGATAGACGCGAGCACACCAGGATTTTAATCAATACAAGAGATCCACGAAACAGTAAATTAAATAGTAAGGTTCTCAACGTTGCACTGCAATTGAACTTCAGACAGTATGACTATTCACGGGAAAGATGGAATCATAAGATAGTAACAAAATAACCTGGGATGAAAAGGGGTGGGGGGGGGCACTGCTTTAAATATCACCCTGCCACCATGGTACTCCGCTCCCAGTTTGCTCCCGTCGATCACTGCCAATTGTCTGCAATACAGCGGCGGGCAATATTCTGAGGCACGAGATACACAATCTTGTTTAGAGAACAGGTGATCAATACTTTCAATGAAATCAGCCTCCGTGAGTTACTTGGCCAGTCACCGCCCTTGAAATGTGATTAACCAATTCGCAAAATTATAACTAAGATAATGTCCTAAATTTAAATATGGCAAAAAAGATCTCGGCACACATTTAAACGCCAAACTACAATAATGAACTAAAAGGTGAAATGGAAGAAATATCTCGGCATGGCTTGGAACGCCAGACACCGACTTACGCAGTACTCGTTTCACTTCTAGCTACGTATTTAGCCATGCTTCATGTCGGTCTGTTGGACGTAGCCACATTTCCTTAACTGCCGTCAAGTATCAAGACACGACACCGAGCTGCGTGATAAACAACTAGAACAATTCCAAATAGTTTTTAGTACACTGGCATGTTCATTTAAGATGGACGCAACCCACCGAAGCAACTCGACGACTCCAATCTATTCTAGTTTGTAAGACGGTGGAAGGAACTTCTCCTTCCAGCCTCTAGGAAAACCAAATCACAATGGGCAGTGGATCGGTGCTGCACAATTCAACACGCCGCAGCGGCTGGCCACGCTCCTACGTCCAAAGTCCCACGTCACTGCACCTCACACCGCAGATCCCCACACAAGAGTCTGAGCAGAACGCACGCGCTGCAGTTAAATGCCCGCCGCCAAAGATACGAAGAAGAGAAATCAGCATCGAAGTCGACTCAAAGGTGAAAATGAGAATCGATGGCAACTGGTGCCATACACGCACCAGCTCAGGGCGCTGTAAAACAGTTTATTCTATATGTAGGAAATGTGGGCCCAGCACATAATTTGAAACTTGTTTTGGTTGTTTTCAATTACGCTTATGTCATTCCGATTTCTTGTTAACTGCTAGTGATATTAGCTCCGTTTCTGTGTGCCATGTTAGTTAATTCGATTTGTTTTCTATGTAAGGATTTTCTGAGGGTCAGTTTAAAGTAGTTTATTCTAAATGCCGATGGTGAACCCTATACATATTTTGGATGATGTTTTGATTGTTTCTAATCATGTTTATGTCATGCTGTTTCATTAGCTGCAGTACTAATGTTTGTTGTTTTTTTTTAAAGAAAAGCACTGCGTCTTCAGGCCAATAGTGCCTACCGGGACCATCCGACCGTCGTGTCATACTCAGTGGAGGATGCGGATAGGAAGGGCGTGGGGTCAGCACACCGCTCTCCCGGTCGTTACGATGGTCTTCTTGACCGAAGCCGCTACTGTGTGGTCGAGTAGTTCCTCAATTGGCAGCACCGGGCTAAGTGCACCCAGAAAAATGGCAGCAGCGCATTGCGGCCTGGATGGTCACCCATCCAAGTGCCGACCACGCCCGACAGCGCTTAACTTCGGTGATCTCACGGGAACCTGTGTATCCACTGCGGCAAAGCCGTTGCCGTTGTTTTTTTGAAGCTAAGTGTAAATTTAAATATCCCTGCACGATGTCCTCAAAAATTTTATTTAAATAACATAGTGTGATAAAATTGTTTCAATGATTCTCTTGTAAGGCTAACTAGGGGTTCACTCCTTGAGTTTTCTGTTTAAATAAGTGTGTGTAATAAATGCGTGAAACTTCGTTCATTGGAATGTCGGTTTGTGCGCCTGTAAACTCCAGCATCACCACTCCATTTCTACGCCTCCAATATTTAACAATTACAAAACTTAAGTTAAATATAGAATTGTTGATACACAAACTTTTCACAACTGTTGTCACATCATCAGTCCTCGATTACTTATTTTTAAAAGGATAGCTGACGGAAAAGTATGTGAATATCAAACTTGTAATCACAACATTTGTCGTTCTAGGCGCTTCAGTCTGGAACCGGGCGACCGATACGGTCGTAGGTTCGCATCCTGGCTCGGGCATGGATGTGTGTGATCTCCTTAGTTAGGTTTAAGTAATTCTAAGTTCTTGGGGACTGACGACCTCAGATGTTAAGTCCCATAGTGCTCAGAGCCATTTGAACCAATTTTAACCACAACATTTATCACTTTCTCCAGTATGTTCCTCTTCTTTGAGCTAGTGTATCCGTAACTAGTGACAGAAATGACAAAACTTGAAGATGCGGCATATATCTGTCGCTGTTGCTGAGGAGTGAGCACGTCGGGCTACCAGCCCGTGGAACGCCGTTTAATTCCCGCAACTACTGGGGATTTTTCTCGGCAGGATTACTACAGCGGGTACCTCGTGAGGTCAAATGAGGTGCAGTTTGAATGAGAAGCAGTCTATAAACCTGAAGGCTGTTGGGAAAGCGAAATGCTCCACCATAGTATTTTATTTTCTTTGTTTTTTTTATTTTCTTTGAATCATTACTATTCTGAATGGTTTGATGTGACATGCCACCAGTACCTCCCCTATGCCCTTTTTCATTTCACAGTAGCACTTTCCCCATAAGGTCTCAGTTATTTGCTGGATGTATCTCAGTCTCTGTCATCCTCTACAGATTTTAGCCTCTACATTTCCATCTAGGACCAGGGAGGTTGTTCCCTCCTGCTTCATCAGATGTCCTACCCTTGTGTCCCTTCTTCCCGTCAATGCTGAGTATCTCCCTTTCTTCGCTGATTCTCCTGAGAACCTCCTTATTTCGTATGTTATAATTCCACTTAACTTTCTACATTCTTCTGTTGCACCACATCATCAAGGTTTCGAGTCTCTTCGGTTCCACTTTTGCCTCTCTCCATGACTCACTACCAAACAATTCTTCGCTCCAGATGCACATGTTCAGGAATTTCTTCATCAAATGAAGATCTATGTTTGGCACTCCCATTACTGTGCTGGTCTTCTTCTTATAACCCCCTTGCTTCGTTCGTCGTGGGTTATTTTGTTTTCAGGGTAGCAGAATTACTTTACTTCGTCTGCTTCTATATCACCAGTTTTAATGTGAATTTTTTCACTGTTCTCTTGTCTTTCTCTTAATCTGCATTATGTAACTAGGCAGCGCATTTCATTCAACAGATCCGGTAATTCTTCTGCACACGCACTGAAGACAGCAATTTCATAAGGAAATCATCTAATTGATTTCCTCTCACCCTGAATTTTAATCCCTCTCTTGAACCGTTCCTTTATTTCTGTTATTGCTTCTTCGATGTATAGACTAAACAACAGAGTTGAATGAGTGTATCGCTGTCTTACACCCATCTTAATTCGAAGAGTTCGCTCTTGGTTTCCTAGTGTTATTGTAGGCTCATAGTCTTATATATAATATATATCTCCCGTCTTTCCCTCTAGCTTCACCTATTTTTCTCAGAATTTCAAAAACCCAGCACTAGATGTAACTTTGCAGACTTTCCCAACGGATCTGTTGAAAATACCATTCTCGGGTTTGCTGGCTGATCGTATTTTGTAAATAGCCCAATATTTCATCGATGCAACACAAAGACATTGTAGCATTGTGTAAACATGTGCTTACTTAAATTATTTCTTATTCAATGACCAGTATTTTGACCAAGTGTACGGTGTTGTTATAGGAAGTCGTCTGTCTCCCATGGTGGCCAACATTTTTATGGAAGACTTTGAGGAAAAAACACTGCAGTCGGCAAGTCTCAAACCTATCTGGTTCTGGCGGTATGTAGACGATACATTCATGGACGTTAAAGTAACTTCTGGCGTGCCACAGGGGAGTGTTATGGGACCATTGCTTTTCACAATATATATAAATGACCTAGTAGATAGTGTCGGAAGTTCCATGCGGCTTTTCGCGGATGATGCTGTAATATACAGAGAAGTTGCAGGATTAGAAAATTGTAGCGAAATGCAGGAAGATCTGCAGCGGATAGGCACTTGGTGCAGCGAGTGGCAACTGACCCGTAACATAGGCAGATGTAAGGTATTGCGAATACATAGAAAGTAGGATATTTTATTGTATGAATATATGATAGCGGAACAAACACTGGTAGCAGTTACTTCTGTAAAATATCTGGGAGTATGCGTGCGGAACGATTTGAAGTGGAATGATCATATAAAATTAATTGTTGGTAAGGCGGGTACCAGGTTGAGATTCATTGGGAGAGTCCTTAGAAAATGTAGTCCATCAACAAAAGAGGTGGCTTACAAAACACTCGTTCGACCTATACTTGAGTATTGCGCATCAGTGTGGGATCCGTACCAGATCGGGTTGTCGGAGGAGATAGGGAAGATCCAAAGAAGAGCGGCGCGTTTCGTCACAGGGTTATTTGGTAACCGTGATAGCGTTACGGAGATGTTTAACAAACTCAAGTGGCAGACTCTGGTAGAGAGGCGCTCTGCATCGCGGTGTAGCTTGCTCGCCAGGTTTCGAGAGGGTGCGTTTCTGGATGAGGTATCGAATATATTGCTTCCCCCTACCTATAGCTCCCGAGGAGATCACGAATGTAAAATTAGAGAGATTAGAGCGCGCACGGAGGCTTTCAGACAGTCGTTCTTCCCGCGAACCATACGCGACTGGAACAGGAAAGGGAGGTAATGACAATGGCACGTAAAGTGCCCTCCGCCACACACCGCTGGGTGGCTTGCGGAGTATAAATGTAGATGTAGATGTAGATGTGGTGTGGTCCCATGGAACTGAGACATTACCTGTGTTTCTGCGGCACCCCAATATACATTTCACAATGAAAGTGGAAAAGAATGGCATTTTACAATTCCTGGATGTCATAATCAGAAGTAAAGACGATGTTACACTGGTACATAGTGTATATCGCAAATCAATTCATACGGATCTATATTTCCAGGCCACAGTTGTCATCACTCTGCGTGACACGGTATTGTCTGACGGTCTTTGGTGGATAGAGCACATGTGGTCCCGGTTGCCGTCAGTCGTCCTGGTGACCTACAGCAAGAAGAGAGTGGCTATTCCGGCAGAGTGATACGCCATGTATTCCGTTGTAAGCAGATTGGAAGCAGGGATGTAAATGAAGATGCGGAGGTAGCCATTGCACTGACGATCTTGCCGTACTTTGGTGGCATGTCTTCGAAAATACATAGAATCCTCAAAAGGTACGACATCAAGTGTGTGTTTCGGCCACCAGCGAAATTGAGGAATTTATTGTGCTCGGTCAAAGACCACCTTGGCCTTAAGAAAAGTGGTGTGTTCAAAATCCCATGCCAATGTAGAGAATATAATGTTGGGCAAACCCACCGAACCGTGCAAGACCGTCGCGTCGAACACCATAGTCATATAAGGCTGGGACAACCTTATGAATCAGCTGTTGCAGAGCACTGCCAATACACGGGATATCGTATGCTTTGCGGACAGACGGAAATTCTACCAGCAGCGTCATCTTTCTGGGACTTTGTTGCTAAAGAGGCCATCCACATCCGTACGGTGGACAATCTTATCAACAGGGATGCAGGTTTTCAACGAAGTCCACCTGGAATCCAGCACTGACTGACATTAAATCGAAATAGGGAAAACTAGATCATCCGATTCATCACGCGACGCAACGCACTACTGAGATTTAATTCAGCCTTTAACCACAGGAGCGTTTGTCAGCACAGTCGTTGCCCACAGTCCACGCGCGGGAAGCCTTTCTGCTTCTCCAAGCTGGGGGCGCTAGGAGCACAGCTTTCCTCCAACTGCGCGCGTCTTCCTGCGCTCGCTTATGCCTGCTTTCGGCCTGATAAATTTCGACGTCACCACGCGGTTACAATCAGTGGTGCCTTGCTGAGGCGGCAGCAGAAACCACCACCACCAGAAGATGTCGAGCACTTGCACCGATGAAATATTGTGCGAGTTACACAGTAAGATCCGGCGGAAAACCCGAGAAGTGTATTTCTATCTTGCACCATTTCACGATGTCCAACGGCTCTCCTTTATCGTCGAATCATAAGTGCGTATCTTGATTGTTCTTCAGTCTTGCTTCCACTATGAAGTGCAAAGTCGACGCTGTATCTCTGGTGACTTTACTTTTTGTAATGCCGGACTGATGGCCATCTACGGGATCCTCACTTTTGTTTTCCATTTTTCTGTATAATACTCTAGTAAGCTTCTCGGTTGCATGGACGATATTTTCCCGAAAACCTGGTGATACGTCACCATACTCATAAAAGCTACAGACACAACTTTAATGGCCGTTTGGCCTCTATTCCCTCCAACGATTTTAGAAATTCTGATCAAATATATGTATCCCCTCTGCCTTTATATGATCTCAATCATCCAGAGCCGTTTTAAATTCTGTCTATGATATTCGAACCTATATTTCTCTCTCTTGTCGTGCCCTGTGTCTTTTTCTATCAAGACATCAGACAAGGCCCCCACTCCTCCCCATCCCTACTACAGACACCACCACCTGTACGCACTCATCTCTGAGTTTAATAGTGGAATTCCCATAGCATTCTTAATGTTACCACCCTTGCTTTTAATTTTACCGAAGATGGTTTGAACTGTCTGTATGCTGAGTCAGTTCTCCAAACGTTCATGTCTTTGTCGATGTCTTCACAATTATCTTGCAGTCATTTGTCATTTGCTGCCTTGCACTTCATATTTATTTTCCAAGTAATTAGTTTTAGTGTATCCTGCCCCCTTCTGTCTGTCAATTACAGGATTTATTTTGTTGCCCAAGGTTCTTCGGAGTTACCTTCCTTGGACCTATGACTGAGTCTCATCATTTGTGGTTGCCCTTTTTAGAAGTGCACAATCCTACTGCGATCTTCTTTATCGCGGTATCCACATCCTTAGCAAATTTCAAACGCGTCTCATCATTCCTCAGTACCTCAGAATCTGACTTCCTTCCTGAATCACCAATACGATTCCCTTAAGCATCAGTCTACTGTTCAACAATACATTGTATTGTATGTTAACCCGGGACCTATAAACGACGGAGAGGCTCCGTCCCCGCCGCAGCCGCAGTGGTCCACAACCCCAAAACGACTACCGCAGTCCACTGCACCCCTCCGCCACCCCACACCGAACCCAGGATTATTATGCCGTTCGGCTCCCGGTGGACGTCTCACACCAGACAAGTGTAACCCCTATGTTTGCGTGGTAGAGTAATGGTGGTGTACGCGTACGTGGAGAACTTCTTTGCGCAGCAATCGCCAACATAGTGTAACTGAGGAGGAATAAGGGGAACCAGCCCGCATTCGCTGAGGCAAATGGAAAACCGCCTAAATACCATCCACAGACTGACCAGTTCACCGGACCTCGACACAAATCCGCCAGGCGTATTCGTGCGGGGGACCCTGCGCTCCTTCCCGCCAGGAAAGCTGTGCGTTAGACAGCACGGCCAACCGGGTGGGCTGCTCTTCATCATTACTAGTCTAAGTCTATATGCGTGGTCTTGGTTACACTTTACAAATCAATATCTCATTTTTGAATCTCTATCAGACCACGATTTAATTCACCTGAGATCTTTTCTGTCTCCGGTAATTTTCCAATTATGCCTCCAAAATGCATCAAATAGCTCTAACCACTGAGGTCATCAGTCCCCTAGACGTAGAACTACTTAAACCTAAAGGACCTAAGCACACCACACACATCCATGCCCGGGCAGGATTCGAACCTGCGACCTCAGCATTGCCTCCTTCTCTTCTTCCTGCTGAACAGAGATCTACTATTGCTGTTTGAAATTTATTGCAGACAGTAATTAGTCTTCCTTCTCTCTTCCTACTGGCTAGAATATATTCTCCTTCAATCCTTTTTCCTATTCCTTCCCTTAAGACCGCCTTCCACTCCCCCATCACTATTAGATTTTCATCTGTCTTTCTGTACTGAATTACCCATTCAGTATCTTCTTACATATTCATACTCCATCCGAACAGGCCATTGAAGGCCCAACGGTACCGACAGACCACAGCGGCATCTTTAAACGATAGGCGTCATTGTACGAGGTGCATTCAAGTTCTAAGGCCTCCGATTTTTTTTCTAATTAACTACTTACCCGAAATCGATGAAACTAGCGTTACTTCTCGACGTAATCGCCCTGCAGACGTACACATTTTTCACAAAACTGACGCCATGATTCCATGGCAGAGGCGAAGGCTTCTTTAGGAGTCTGTTTTGACCACTGGAAAATGGCTGAGGCAATAGCAGCACGGCTGGTGAATGTGCGGCCACAGAGAGTGTCTTTCATTGTTGGAAAATGCCAAAAGTCACTATGAGCCAGGTCAGGTGAGTAGGGAGCATGAGGAATCACATCAAAGTTGTTATCACGAAGAATCTGTTGCGTAACGTTAGCTCGATGTGCACGTGCGTTGTCTTGGTGAAACAGCACAAGCGCAGCCCTTCCCGGACGTTTTTGTTGCAGTGCAGGAAGGAATTTGTTCTTCAAAACATTTTCGTAGGATGCACCTGTTACCGTAGCGCCCTTTGGAACGCAATGGGTACGTATAACGCCCTCGCTGTCCCAGAACATGGAGACCATCAGTTTTTCAGCACTGGTCGTTACCCGAAATTTTTTTAATGGCGGTGAATCTGTGTGCTTCCATTGAGCTGACTGGCGCTTTGTTTCTGAAAAATGGCATCCACGTCTCATCCATTGTCACAATCGACGAAAAAAACGTCCCATTCATGCTGTCGTTGCGCGTCAACATTGCTTGGCAACATGCCACACGGGCAGCCATGTGGTCGTCCGTTAGCATTCGTGGCACCCACATTCGTGGCATTTTCAGCTCGTCATGCTGGATTGTGTGCACAGAACCCACAGAAATGCCAACTCCAGAGGCGATCTGTTCAATAGTCATTCGGCGATCCCCCAAAACAATTCTCTCCACTTTCTCGATCATGTCGTCGGACCGGCTTGTGCGAGCCCGAGGTTGTTTCGGTTTGTGGCCACATGATGTTCTGCCTTCATTAAACTGTCGCACCCACGAACGCACTTTCGACACATCCGTAACTCCATCACCACATGAATCTTTCAACTGTCGACGAATTTCAATTGGTTTCACACCACGCAAATTCAGAAAACGAATGATTGCACGCTGTTCAAGTAAGGAAAACGTCGACATTTTAAGTATTTAAAACAGTTCTCATTCTTGTCCCTGGCGGTAAAATTCCATCTTCCGTACGGTGCTGCCATCTCTGGGACGTATTGACAATGAACGCGGCCTCATTTTAAAACAATGCACATGTTTCTATCTCTTTCCAGTGCGGAGAAATAAAATCGGAAGCCTTAGAACTTGAATGCTCCTCGTATGTGGATGTGGAGAGTGATGTTGTCACCACACCGCTCTTCCTCGAAATGTCAGCTTCCGTGATCGGAGCCGCTACTCCTCAATCAAGTAACTCGTCAATTGACCTCTCAAGGTCCGAGTGCAGCCCATTTGCTAACAGCACTTTGCAGAAGCGGACTGCCACCCATCCAAATGCTAAAACGCTAGCCGAGCCCGACAGTGCGTAACCTCGGTGAATTGACGGCAAGTGTTGTTTCTACTGCGCTAAGGCCATTGGCATCAGTGTCCTCACACCGCCCTCAGATGACGCCATTTGGCATAGGATTTCGTGGCGGCCACTCAGATTCGAGTTACCCCTACCGCCTGATACATAGGCACTTTTATTTGCATGCTATGCTATAAACCTCACACATTTCTAGAACAGTTTAAAGCCGCGTACACACCTAGCAACAAAAGTCGCGGAACACGTGTCCCGAGATTGGTCTCAGTGTTGTTCCGGGACATTTTCTCGTGTTGCGAGACTGTCGCTATACAAGAGTCTCGAGTGTCAGGTTCCCCGTCAAATCGGGGAACATGATGTAATGTCGCGCGACATTTCGCAGTCTGTACGTGTACTTTGACGTGTGTGCGTCATTTTGTACCTTTCCGAAATGGAGACAACAATGAAAATAATTGAAGATTTTCAAGCTTGCTCTTGTCTTTGGGATGTGACATGTGGGGAATATAAAAACAGAAATGAGGAGGGATGCTATGGAATCTCTAGCTAAAAAATACCAGATGTCACACCATGAAACGGAGAAAGAAATCCACAATTTAAAATCAGAATTTAGGTGCGAACATAAAATGTTATTCAAGTCAACAAAAAAAATTGGTTAGTCCCCCAAAAAGTGAAACTGGTTTGGGTACAAACCATTACTGTTTTTGTTAAAAGGAACGGAATCCAGAGGAAGCTGGGGAAGAATAAACATACACTGTAGTAAGTAAACTTCACTTAATTTAACAATTTACACAGTCACTTTTTACTCTTACCATAAGTATATTTTATATTAGTATCTTTTATAGTATTTTAAAAGTAATTTACCAAAGCTTTTAAATTTATTTTTAACTTTACTAACATCAGATAATTATTTTCATTGGCAATGAAGGAAAAATAATTAAAAAATTAATCACCTAGCAAATATATACCATTGCCCCTATTGTTGATTGTTTTTCCAAGAAACCGCTCCTGCTAGAGATATATTTAATCTCTGGATTCATCTCGAATTTTGTTCACATCGGTAGGTGCTCTTACAGGAATACTTTGCAATTTTGGTAGACTATTTGGTGATTCTGATCTCCACTGTCCTTCTATCAAACTTCCGTCAATGTCTTCTAAATCAAACGATCCTGGAGGAGTATAAAACTTCCTTGGCTCAGAATTTCTTCTTAGGAAGTTGGGCAGATAAATACATGTCATAACCACAGTTTCTACTTTGTCTGGATCCAGTGCAATAGGTTTTAAGAGCACTATGAACTTGGAACTTAAAATGCCAAATATGTTTTCAATAATGCGTCGAGCTCTACTGAGCCAATAATTGAAAATCCTTTATGCTGAACACAATTGCTGGCCTGGATAAGGATTAATCACGTGGGTGGATAATGCAAACGCATCATCTGCTACAAATACATAAAGAACAGGGGTAGATCTGTCTGGCTATGCTTTATCTGGGGGGGGGGGGGATATTTAGTTTCTTTTGCACCATTGACTTGTACAAAGATGCTAATTTTAAGACACCACCATCCGATATTCGACCCTGACATCCCGCATCAGCATATATAAACTTATAATTGGCATCAACTACTCCAAGAAGCACAATTCTAAAGTTTCATTCATAATTGAAATACATGCTGCCACTGTTTTCTGGGGCCACTACCAGTATGTGTTTGTCGCCTATACTACCTAAACACTGAGGAAAGTTCCATCTCGTTGCGAATTGTTCTGCTGTTGCTGTCCATTCGGAGTTAGATTTTCGCATCTGAAATATTAAACAAAATACAATAACATTAAAGCCATATATACAAGTAATAGCTGTTAAACATAATAAGTTCAATGAAATTGTTGGTTTATCCCTAGGAGGATAACGACAACGGAACAGAAAAAGAGCGTTATGATGAACGGCAGTCCACTGTACCAAAAGAAGAATTCAGAAGGCCACCGATACCCAAAAGGAGGAAGAATGCAGATCACGATGTTGATATTGCAAGGTATACAGTAAGCTGCATGAAATCTTTAACAGAGGATGTTAGGAGCCGAGATGAATTTGCGGTTTACGGAGAGCATGTTGCTAATAAATGAAGAAACTGCAGTAGAAGTCGCATAGAAATTTCCTTAGCCCAGCGTCAAATTGGTGACATATTCTTAAAATTGAAAATGGGAATGTACAGTGCGATAGGATATTCACCCCAGGTCAGTTGAAACCAGTTAAGCCCACTTCAAACAATTCCACCTCCATTCGATTCTTCATCATCAACATCCCATAGTACAGGCGGCCAAAACTCATACTCTTCAGACTGTTCCTTTACACCCTCAATATCTGTGCAAGATCTGGAACCTCCTTCTTAAAATGAAGGGACACAAGTTGACCAAACCATAGAGTTTTTTTTAATTTCAAATCATTGTAATTTAAAAATGACAAAATTGTATACTTGTAATTAATTCATTTTTAAAATAAAAAGTGAAATAAATTAAAATTAAGTTACTCCTTACCTTTACAAACCCTTTCAGCGAAGTAATTATGGCTTCACAGACTTCTGGAACTATACTTGAAACTGTTTTGAAACTCAAAATGTGTACATCAAGCTGGAAAATGATTCGCCGCTAGCAAGGAACCGGAGGGTGATAGCTAGCCTGACTGAGGCTGGAATGTTTTCCCTAAATATAGTGTTTTCTTTCGAATTCCTTTCTAAATCCATTTGCAGAAGGGTTTCGAAATCAGTAGGGCTCATTCCGACAAAATTTCTGAAACCAATACAGAGATGTTTGTATAAAATTCGCATTTTCATATTATACTAATTTGTCTTGCTAGTAACGTAGTTCTAAAGGTGACATATTCTTCGTTGTTACATGTTTCAAAACTTCGATTTCTTATTCCGGAGACGTTACATTAATTATAACTTGAAACCAGTTACTGTGTCTTGCGGGTATTGGTGTTGCTTAGCCAAAAAAGGCTAATGTGCCCATCCTCATCCACGCAGCTGAGAGTCTAATTACGAAAGCGTAATAGTGTAGAAAAGTAAAATTTGAAGCTGACTCTCACAAAACTTGGCTACATGTGCTTGCACCAGTACAGCATGTGAAACACAGTGAAAGCTGTTTGTAAGGCAGTACCGGATTTACGGATTTACGATAGGGAAAAACCCTGATACTGGCGACCCCATACCCCTTCCTCACACCGCTCCCAATCGACGGTTTGAGCCAGGACGTCAAAAATAAAAAAAAATCGATTTTTCAAAAATATGCTCATTTTGTAGCGTACATTTTTCAGAAGTGTCTGATTTATATAACACATATAATTATGTTCGAAGTAATGTAACACATGTTATTTGGTCTTCAGTGTTTACAAGTGTGTGTACATTTTGCAATAGAAGCCACCAAACTTATAATCAGGAAAGATGAAATTAAAATATCCTGGGGTGAGTCTCATACTCCCAGTCGGCCGAATGTACATCCTACCCCGTTAGAAAACTCATAATTAATACTGGGTGGAATTACTTGTGACCGGGAGAATAAGAACTCTTCAGAAAATTGGCGGTGTTTATTTTCTGTTCGCTGATAACTTCCTCTTTTGTGTGACGTAAAACTAGACAAGCAAGATAGTACACATTTCTTCAATCCTTCGATCGTAACACTTTTTTTCTGTCTAATATTCCTACAGCTTTACACGGACTGGTTTTGTTTCAGCGAAAGAATCTACTACCTCATCAAAGTTCGTCAAACCTTCTGCAACATGAAAAAATCAAAATGTCGTTCTCTAGTAGTCAAAAAGCTGGTAACACGAATAGTAATTAAGATTGGTGTGATTTCTTGATTTGATTACGTCTATTTTGTCACTGTCTGCCTGATAAAACAGAATAGGCCTATCTACGAGATTTCAGCAAGTGTAACACACTCCAAACAAGCGATACTGTAATGGCGCAAGTGGACGATTTTATCTACCTCATTAACATAAATAAAACGACAGAATATAACTCACGAAGTACCAATATCAAATGTATAATAGGCCTACTACAAGAAAAAATATTTATGTTAGGAAATAGTTTCACATTTCATTTACATGCTCCACTTTCTGAAACATGAGATCGAAAAGTAGTAATAGTATGACATTTTTATATAAATTTGGAATCGTCATATTCTCCCATATAATTAGTTTGGTGTTCCCGTTTCTTCTAGCTCCTCGTTCTAACAGTCTTGTCAGCACTATTCTGTATCTATTCCTGCCATTGCCAAAACTGATTCTTCGGTTAACTTCACTGATACTGAGAGAGTCAACGGTTTAGTTAGCCTACGTATATTCTCCAGCTAGGCATTATTACATGTTCGTAGAGCGCATTTTCCGCGCTATTCCGAGAACAGAACTACTGTACAACTCGCCCTTAGTAGTGCAGTGATCTGGCAAAACTTTTATGTCAAAATTTATTTCTTGGATACACCGAGAAGATAATATGTAATATTCCTTACCTATCATCCCTGTCAGTCGTTTATTTACACTCATGTAATGTTCCTCACCTATCATTCCTGTCAGTATCTCATTTACACTCCTATACTGTGAATCTATGAACTTCTCTAATAATTATAACAATGCTCATTATTCTCACATCCAGTTAACCACATAAACAAACAGCGATAGGAATTCACCGATGCAGTTTTGATTGGCTCAGTTGGTATGGCCCCATCCTCTTTTGTCTGTAGGAAGTTGCTTTTTTTTTTTTTTTTTACAATTTGATGTGGCGTGCATTCCCCTGGCAAAGATATCACGTAAACTATGCACTGCTTCCGAAATTAATTTATGATTCGTTAAGAAATGAAGCTAGAATGTGGCGAAAGATGTTCAAAAACCAACAGGGATGCGTTTCAAAGTCGTATGAATAATCAGCTGGACTCTAGGTATTTTGTAAAACAAGGTTTTTTTTTTCTTCGAGAATATGAATATTGCGTCCTCAGAAATTGCCACCCGGAGCACATACGTGATTCTGCCCCCAGCCCCCCCTTCCATCCTCCATGCCCATAGATTCGGTCCTGATGTAAGCATGATTTGCCAGGTAACCGTACCAACATTTCTGCTCGTCTTTCGCCTTCCTGCCACAGCCTTGAAACATTGAATACATTTGAAAAACAGGAAACTGGCGTATAATATCGTTAAACGGTAAATGAGCCACATGAGGTAAATGCGAAGATACACACATACATTGCTAGTGCAAAAAAAAAGTAAATCACTAAGAAACGAATCTTCAATTCCCTTGGGATTTCATCTTTGATTATACCTCTGGCTAAAAAGTCTACCCGTGTCAAATAATTTGAAAATTTGGCCAACTTGTATGTTTTATGTCCTGTTCAACGACAAGGAAAGAGTTGGTTGAGCACTAATCTAGCTACAAGCTATTAGTGGGTCGGACACTCCCGTGCTGAAACCACACACGAGTCTACATAGTTCAAATACACTCCTGGAAATGGAAAAAAGAACACATTGACACCGATCTCCTACACTGGCCGTACACCACTGGTGATCGTCGAGGGGACACTGAATAGTGCACGGTACATCCAAACCGTCATCGAACCCATCGTTCTACCATTCCTAGACCGGCAAGGGAACTTGCTGTTCCAACAGGACAATGCACGTCCGCATGTATCCCGTGCCACCCAACGTGCTCTAGAAGGTGTAAGTCAACTACCCTGGCCAGCAAGATCTCCGGATCTGTCCCCCCTTGAGCATGTTTGGGACTGGATGAAGCGTTGTCTCACGCGGTCTGCACGTCCAGCACGAACGCTGGTCCAACTGAGGCGCCAGGTGGAAATGGCATGGCAAGCCGTTCCACAGGACTACATCCAGCATCTCTACGATCGTCTCCATGGGAGAATAGCAGCCTGCATTGCTGCGAAAGGTGGATATACACTGTACTAGTGCCGACATTGTGCATGCTCTGTTGCCTGTGTCTATGTGCCTGTGGTTCTGTCAGTGTGATCATGTCATGTATCTGACCCCAGGAATGTGTCAATAAAGTTTCCCCTTCCTGGGACAATGAATTCACGGTGTTCTTATTTCAATTTCCATGAGTGTAGTATTGCCTCTAGCAGAGACGGTAGCTCTTCAGCAAGAAACTGTTAATGTGTTTCATATGTCTTCCCCATTACGGCTTATTGAAGGAAGTGAGGTGCAGCCACATAATCCCGCACAAAATCTTCACACTACACTGCTACTGTTGGTCAACAGGTCACAGCCATAGTGGTACCTGAGCGTTCCAGCTACGCACGTTTGTTACATGCAGCTTCCCATGGTTTGTAAAGCTAGCCTTATCGTTAAAGAGAATGATCTGACGAAAGGATTGTTCTGATGACTCATCAGATATAAGCGATAGCATAGCATGCGCCTACTGCAATCTCGCTAGTAAAGTGACACACGATTTAATGGATACGTCTCCCTTCCCCCCCCCCCCCCCCTTCATAATCTGATGTATTTCGTAACTTACAAGGGCATGATCTTGTTGTCCTCATTTTCTTCATTGTCAGACAAATAAAACATATGCTGATGGAGAAAGGTCACAATGGTAAACAGCCTGTTCCCTGTGTACGTTATTCGTTTCCCTTCCTTCTTTGTCCTTTGAGTTGAAAGCGTATCTGAGTATTTTTTTAATGTCTCCAAGAGAGCAGACGAATTTCCTTTCCTTCTGAAGTGGTTTATCCAACTTCTACATTCATGCTTGTATCCTCTTAGTTTGTGGTACAAGAATGCTCTGTAATATAATATGTAACAAATCATGAGCCTTCCCTGTTCCTTCTGCTACTCCAGAAAGAAAGCACGCAGCAAATTGTAAGCCTTCAGGGCTTCTCTCTTCCTACCAATTTGCGAGTCGGGCCGATGTCAGCTACTGGGAAGAAGGAGCAGAGCGCGTCTCCTTAACGACACTGCAGAAGCAGGTTTTGTGAGGGAGTCTTGCGGCGGATCTTGGTGGGTATGGTTGTTCCTTGTTAAAATCTTGTTAAACTGCGTTCAGTGAGACATCCCTTCGCTTGGCATGATGATATCAGCGCTTTCATGTTGTGTTATTAATTACTTATATACCTTCTGATGATGTTTGAGTGTGATGATTAATTAACCTGTGAGTATACGACGTCCAGGTGTTGTTCGTTAGCGAACTGTCGATCTCGAGATTTTTCGTTTACTTGTGATAACTTTCCGGTGTCGCGCCTCACATTAGAGATTCAACGGCGTTTCATTTAATGGGAGATTTACTGTCTTTGGCCAGAAAAAAAGCATGTTCCTTGAGAGTTTTTTTTCCTGGGATGTGTTAGAGTTATCAATGTCAAATTTAGTCAAAATGTTTATTGATATTTCTTCTACAAACTGAAATTTTTTTGACTGGAAATGTCGCAGAGCAAAGGCGGAAGTGCCGTCGGAACGAAACAAAATTTCGATGTAGACCTCCAAGTGCGGTATGTCACAGGTCAGCCGGCTCGTCTGAAATCAGAATTGAGTTGACGTTAGCGAAGTATATAAGACTCTTTATGAGTTGCACCTCGCTTAAGTTATTTGGACCATATGAAACAAAATGGCGGCCATTTAAAGAAATATGGTTTTTATCAACGATTTTTCGACTTCGTCGCCCAAGTAAAAATATTTATAGTGGTGCAACTCCTAGACAATTAGTCATCTTCGTCGGAAACAAACAATCATGCCAATCATTTCAGCAGATTTGAAGTTACCATACCACACCGAGCAATAAAAAAAAGTCATTTGGAGAAAAAGGCGTTTGAAGTTTTGACTACATTTAAATGCAATAGTGTGCAACTTACGTTCAATCTGCTGTTCCAGGTCCGTAAACTAGTCCGTCCTCTTCTTCATTGAGGGCGTTGTGTTCCATCTGGGCCTTCCTGCGCTGCTCCAGAGCCGTTCGTACGGCCGGTGACAAGCGGTTTTCGGCCGCTTTAAACCGGTGTTAGTCCGAATACTTGGCGAACTGCGTTGAATAGAGTACCAGGGTGACGTCCATCATTACCATGGTATTCAGAATTGATGAATACTCTTCGTTGAAGCTGCTCACTGCCAGGAATGTCGTAATCTCCACAGTCTTCGTACCAGAATGCCAATGCTTGTGTGATAACTTCCGAACACACGCGATCAGACTTGCAATTGAATTTTGTGCGTTTCCTCCCAAGCACCGGTACTTTTTGAACTTCTTTGGAGAGCAACTGGTCGTGTTGATATTCGTCCAGATGTCCGGTAGCCTCTGCAATGCACCACTTGCACCAACTAGTTTCCCAAGCCGGACAATTTTGGTGTTGTGGATGGTCATCCGTCGAACACTTGCCCAAATTGCCTTCTTCATCTGTTCCACCGAACTGGATTGCCAAGCCGCAATACATCGTAAACTCCTTGATCAGTTTTTCAGTTTTAGTCATGGGCAAGCACATAGAACAATTTTTCGAGGCTACAAAGTCGAAATTCCCGAAAAGAACAGATGCGTGAAAAAGGCCGATTTCAGGAAGGTGCATTTTTTTGTTCAACCGCGAATAACAAACATTTACGTTCCGTGTTCGGAAAAACCGTTTCAGGAGTTGATTCTAAATACTTTTATGGATCCAAAATTGCAATTTAAAAAAAATCGATTCTTTGAACGAAATGATAGTAAACCTCCCCTTAACAGAGCGTATTCCAAACGAGGTTCTGGACTGGGGAGAAAAATTAACAGCAGAATAAACTTGGAAAATTTCATAGGTGCTAACCCTACGTCTGTCTCTTGAAACCTTGGTTGCCGCCTGCTGATCGTTGTTTATGACAATAATTCCAGCCTGAAAAGGGGGGGGGGATTGTACCTATTTCCATATTTTACTACGCTCACGACGCTCGGTTTGTGTGTTACTGAACACCCAGCATCGGCCAAGTTGTTATGATCGAATTACGAGCTGTTCCCCTAGACAGAGGTCGATCCTTTAGAGTACACGAATGCCGACATGGTAATCTCCGCAGGTCATTATGAGTTACGCTAAATTTAACGTACTTTGCCCCGGAGGCTGATCTCCCTCCGTTACCCTTCAGCATTTCCCTAATCAACTGCATTATCCCATCTGTTGAGAACAGAACTTGGGTGTGCTGGGTTGCCTTCCCTTTCTATTTATGCCTGTTCGATATACACTAAATTTTAACCGCCGTACTCATCTTCTACTAGTCTTTCTCTCTGAGTAATTGATGATTTCATCCCGTATTCCTATGAGAGGCACTATTACTGGTTCGTCATTTGATTTTCTTCCACTGTCAGTGTTTCAACGGACACATAATTGGATGGCATATTATCTCCAACGCTGGGAAGCTGTCTTAATTGCTCAGCGAAGCTTTAAGTGATAAATTTTTATTCTCTCTTCTGAACTTAGTTAGCCACTGTGAATCATTTTCGCTAAAGACAAAGCCTTAGAACTGAATGTGACATGATTTGGAAACACAAGAATAGTAAAAAGAGCGCCAAAACAGTTCCGTTCCGCATAGTCACACAAAATCAATTGCTTTTGCAAATGTGTTAACATTTTTATTCAGTAGAGGTCAGGTTTTAGGAATAAATAATACTCATTCACTTAAGACTCGACATAATCATTGCAAGAGCGGTGGACAACTTTTTTTCATAAAACAAGCAAAATAAAAAAATGATTTTCTCTTATTAACGTACACGAAAATGATTATTTTGTCATCCAGCCCGGAATCATAATCCACTCAGTGTGGTCAAAGTAATAAGATTTCTAAGAAACGTTGAAGCTACACGTTGTATGAGATTAAACGTAACGTGAATATGGTTGCCCATTCAGTGATTAAAGGCCGGCCAGAGTGACCGAGTGGTTCTAGGCGCTACAGTCTGGAACCGCGCGACCGCTACGATCGCAGGTTCGAATCCTGCCTCGGGCATGGATGTATGTGATGTCCTTAGGTTAGTTAGGTTTAAGTAGTTCTAAGTTCTAGGGTACTGATGACCTCAGAAGTTAAGTCCCATAGTGCCCAGAGCCATTTGAACCATTTGAATCAGTGATTAAATGCTAACCAAAAATGGGAATCATACGCTGGCAGCACAGATGATAAAAGTTAGGTGTATCAGATGAAGAATCCTCAATACGGAACAAACCTTTATTAACGACTTGGATGGAGGATGTTTTCGCGCAAAAGACGAACAATGCTGGTGTGATGTAATCCAGAGTCAAAGTTAATTACTGTTGAACTAACAAGTTGGTATGAACAGATGGTGTCACAACATATATTTCTTTCGCACAGCTCACGTAGACTTCTACTTATCCTTTATTTAGGATTCCAGTGCCCTTCTAAATGCAATTTCTTGTTTTATGAAAGACATTTATTTCTTCAAAGTACCCAGTATTCGACGCAAGCGAAAAACGTAGACAGAATGGAAAGCTGCATTTCATCTGAGTGCCTGTCATATCGGTATCGTTGCGGTGAAGAAATCTGTTTTCCCTGTGTCCCACGCGATATATTTCCTGGTTTTAAAAACTTCCACATAAGTAAGTAATCCGCATCATGTTCAAAACAGATAAATGCTATGATATAAATATTACAGTTTCTCTGACAGTTATACAATTCTGAAAACTGGAATGCATTTAAATTCGTTTACTTCACAACCACGAAACGGAGCGCGTACTGTGCGCTGTACCGTGGTTTGCATGCGTCTGCTGCTGCAAAGATTTTCTCGCACGTCAGGTGTGGACCGTTGCAGCTTGTTACCTAGTGGTTTTTGTCTGCACAGCTAAACTCAATATCAATGACTCCAGTGAAACTGGATGGAGTGCGGGTGGTGGAAACAGTTTACTACCAATAATGTAATCCAGTCAAAAAGCGGGCCGGAGTGGTTCAGCGGTTCTAGGCGCTACAGTCTGGAACCGTGTGACCGCTACGGTCGCAGGTTCGAATCCTGCCTCGAGCATGGATGTGTGTGACGTCCTTATGTCCTTAGGTTAGTTAGGTTTACGTAGTTCTACGTTCTAGGTGACTGATGACCTCTGAAGTCCCACAGTGCTCAGAGTGTAAAGAAACAGGTTCTCTACTTCTAAAAAACAATTTTTAATTAATAAAACATGACCTATACTAGCAATCTGATTACCCCTGTTAGTCATGGACAAAAAAAATTTCGCATAGTCTTTGTCAGAACGTGCAGAATCTTATGAGAGGCCAATAAGACCTCAGTTTTAATTTAAATATGATATGCCAATGTTTACATAATAAAAAAATAAATTATGTAATTCAGTACGATTATTATACAGATGCGATAAATGCCTTTAACGGGGGCCAAATGAACAATTAAAGTCGTCAATGTAATTCCAGTAAACCGGCAAAAGTAAAAACTAATTACATAGACATAGCGCATCTGCTAGATGCCCACGAAATACGTAATTTTGTTTTGAAGCTGACAGCCAATGAGAAAACAGGTGCAGTTTTCAAGCAGTAGTGGTGGACAGCATCAGCTGGTAATATACGTAATTTTACGGTAGCTAATTTTACTACACAAAAATAAATTACAACCAGACATTAAAGTAAAATTATAGTGAGCAGCAAAATGTCTGAGAAGAATCTTGAAAGAAATTTTTTAATTGAACTGTAATTTGTCGGGTTTTTAACACTCAACAAGACGAAATAATGGAAAGAATATTTCTTGGGTCCAAACGAAATTGAGATATTGAGACAGTATTTTTAAAATAGTTAATTTAACTGCAGTTGTCTTTAATTTGGAAATGAGCGAGAGCGTAATAATTTTCTTTTCATGTCTAAACTGTTGCTGCAGGCAGTGCGATGACGTCAGCTGTGGTCCGCGCGGACGATGTGTGAAGCGAATCCTGGTTCGTGGCTTGAAGATAATGATGGATCCTCCTGTCTCATTAATATTCCAGTTACGGCGGAGGTCCACGTCTCCATTGTAGTCGAATCAGCTGTCAGCACTGGCGCAATAGTAATAGTTCCAGTATGTGCGTTGTCGTTACGCGCGCGACGTTTTATTATTAAAAGTTTATTAATCACGCGGTGCGGGTAGGTCAGAATTATGCAATGTCTATAGTAGTATTTACGATATATAGCTGGTTAATGCCGATACTTCACACAGTTCTTTCTCCGTGTTGCCACAGGAAAACAGTCACATGTGTTTATCCCTACAAAAGTCCGTTAAACATCAGTTCAATTTACGTCGTCGTCTTTAAAACAGTTTGGACGATATAATAAATGTATCTTGATCAAATCACAGCACTGTTCTTTTACTTAACATTTTGGTTTGTTCCAATTTCACAATTATTGTCTCCACACGACAATGGCGTCTGATTCATGGCTAATAGTCATAAGTTCGCACAGTTTGTAAAATCGTCACCGCAAACACTCGACATACTTTTCAGGTTTTACTGTTCGGGGAAAGCAATGTCTTTACAAGAGCCATTTTAATTTTTGAACCACTCAAAATATTGCAGTTCAAGCATTTTATTTACACTTCGACAGTGATTTAACTACTGTTAGACGCGAAATCAAGTCTCATTTACTGTAATTCCATTAGAGGTAAATGGATAGCCATATACAGGTTTTCGTTGATATCCTTCAAAATTATTCAAGTGCAGTAATCTAACCAAGATGTAAATAAGTACAATTATTCACAATCGTTCATATGCGCCAAGTACACAATTAACACAGTCACTGGGTATAATGCGTTAGATACAATCCTTGAGATATAGCAGTCACGTGACTATGAAAACGATGTGCACAATATGCTTCGTTTGGATGGAACACTGTTCATAGCTTGACTCTACTGTCACAGTTTGCGCTAGTAATTACTGGAGCTTAGCACCACCAACGAAAATGAAAACCTTATATTTGCGGACATAGATCTTACCCTTACCAAAACTCAACATCGGCTGAACTAAAATCGTTTCCAATATCCCTCTTTGGTAAGACTACAATGATTAAAACTGAATTTCTCTACAGTTATTTACCAGTATTTTGCATATTACTATTGCAATTGTACATTTATGAGTAATGTAAAAGTGGATGGAAATTCATTTGAATATGAACTTTCAGATATAGTAATAATTTCTATTGTTGTTGTTGTTGTTGTCGTCTTCAGTCCTGAGACTGGTTTGATGCAGCTCTCCACGCTACTCTATCCTGTGCAAGCTTCTTCATCTCCCAGTACCTACTGCAGCCCACATCCTTCTGAATCTGCTTAGTGTATCCATCTCTTGGACTCCCTCTACGATTTTTACCCTTCACACTGCCCTGCAATACTAAATTGGTGATCCCTTGATGCCTCAGAACATGTCCTACCAACCGATCCCTTCTCCTAGTCAAGTAGTGCCACAAACTCCTCCTCAATCCTATTCAGTACCTCCTCATTAGTTATGTGATCTACCCATCTGATCCTCAGCATTCTTCTGTAGCACCACACTTCGAAAGCTTCTATTCTCTTCTTGTCTTAACTATTTATTGTCCATGTTTCACTTCCATACACGGCTACACTCCATACAAATACTTTGAGAAACGACTATCTGACACTTAAATCAATACTCGATGTTAACAAATTTCTCTTCTTCAGAAACGCTTTCCGTGCCATTGCCAGTCTACATTTTATATCCTCTCTACCTCGGCCATCATCAGTTACTTTGCTCCCCAAATAGCAAAATTCATTTACTACTTTACGTGTCGCATTTCCTAATCTAATTCCCTCAGCATCGCCCGACTTAAATCGACTACAGTCCATTATCCTTGTTTTGCTTTTGTTGATGTTCATCTTATACCCTACTTTCAAGACACTGTCCATTCCGTTCAACTGCTCTTCTAAGTCCCTTGCTGTCTGTGACAAAATTACAATATATCCGCGAACCACAGAGTTTTTATTTCATCTCCATGGATTTTAATACTTACTCCGAACTTCTCTTTTGTTTCCTTTACTGCTTGCTCAATATATAGATTGAATAACATTGGGGAGAGGCTACATCCCCGTCTCACTCCCTTCCCACCCACTGCTTCCCTTTCATGTGACTCGACTCGTATAACTGCCATCTGATTTCTGTACAAATTGTAAATAGCCTTCCGCTCCCTGTAGTTTACCGCTGCCAAGTTCTGAATTTGAAGGAGAGCATTCCAGTCAACATTGTCAAAAGCTTTGTCTAAGTCTACAAATGCTAGAAACGTAGGTTTGGCTTTCGTTATTCTTTCTTCTGAGATAAGTCGTAGGGGCAGTATTGCTTCACGTGTTCCAACATCTCTACAGAATCCAAACTGATCTTCCCCGGGGTCGGCTTCTACCAGTTATTCCATTATTATCGTGTTCAAAATGCACAAGTATCAGGATATAAATATTATAGTGTCTCTGACAGTTATACAACTATTAAAACTCCGAATGCAGTTCAATTCGTCCAGTTTACTACCACGAAACGTGGCGCGTACTGTGCGCTGTACCGCAGTTTGCATGCGTCCGCTGCTGTAAAAATTTTCTCGCACGCCAGGACTGGACCGCTGCAGCTCGTTACCTGCTTTTTTTTGCCTGCACAGCTGAACTCGAAGCAATGCCTCCAGTGAAACTGGATGGAGTGTTGGTGGTGGAGCAACTTTACTACCAATAATGTAGTCCACACAAAAAATTGCAGTTAAAGCCTTTTATTTACACTTCGATGGTGACTGAAATACTGTTAGACGCAAAGTCAAGTCTCAATTACAGTAATTCCTTTACAGGCAAATGGATAGCCATATACAAGACTTCGTTAATATCCTACAAATTTATTCAAGTGCAGAAATCTAACCAAGATGTAAATAAGTACAATTATTCACAATCGTTCATATGCGCCAAGTACACAATTAACACAGTCACTGGGTATAATGCGTTAGATACAATCCTTGAGATATAGCAGTCACGTGACTATGAAAACGATGTGCACAATATGCTTCGTTTGGATGGAACACTGTTCATAGCTTGACTCTACTGTCACAGTTTGCGCTAGTAATTACTGGAGCTTAGCACCACCAACGAAAATGAAAACCTTATATTTGCGGACATAGATCTTACCCTTACCAAAACTCAACATCGGCTGAACTAAAATCGTTTCCAATATCCCTCTCTTGTAAGACTAAAATGATTAAAATTGAAATTTTCTACACTTAATTACCAGTTTTTTTTACAAATTACTATTAAAATTGTACATTTATGAGTAATGTAAAAGTGGATGGAAATTCATTTGAATGTGAACTTTCAGACATAGTAATAATTTGTATTGAATGCTTCGAAATGAAACGGATGCAGGTCGGAGACTGTGTTAGTACTTAACTTTTTTTAGCTTTTTCATATACTTTACCCTAAAATCAGTAATCGTGTTTATGGAGAGTGATACCGACACACTGGTGTCTGGTAATTATCACGTTTTCCAGCCAGACTAGTCATGTTAATGGATTCAGAACAACCAAAAGCAGGTAAAGTAACGTTGAAGCAGTTCTAAGCCATTACTCAACACATTATTCAACATTTTTACGTGCAGTGAACACCTCATGTAAATGATAATATTGAAAATATTATAAAATTTAAAAAAGATGAAAATGTATTGTAGTATTGCACTGCGAAAACATGACAGTTGGAAAATAATCCACCTGCTATTTCACAAGCGGTAGTATGAAGTGTGTTAGTGCTGCAGGTTGTACTAATCGTACGAAATATCGAGGGCTTGAAGTTGTTAGCGTTCACGTCTAAAAATAGCAGCTCACAAATTGTAATGTAGACCGCCGTTAATCGAGTTGTTGGTTTGTTCTCATGGTAGTCAAAAGATCTCTGCTAACGGCGAAGTCATTTATTCTGTAATCTTTGAGGCTTGGACTGGTATGCAACATTTAAACATAAATTAATTTTTGACTTATTTTCCCTCACTAACTATCACTGTACGGTTTATTGGGGAACTTCTCAATTCTATACAATGTCTAGAAGCAATCCTTGATAAAATTCCCTAATATTCCTGGTTGATCACCAGCAATTGTAATTTTCATAGTAAAGAGACATCAGTAATGTCTTCAATTAGCGTCGCTGTTTCATTCTTTCTTCAGACTAATAACAGCCACTCAGTTAACAGATCTTCTTCATACAGGAATTGTAAAATCTCCATGTGACGAAATTCATCTTAAACATAACGCCTAGAACTTCATATGCTCTTAAGGAAATTATATACCTTTGTTACTCAGAGCTGTATACAAACTACAATCACATCATTCTAATTGAATGCACTCAATATGGCGTAAAGGGAAGTGTTTGGTTGTCATTGCAGAGGCTAGCTGGTTGTTTTCGGTTGTATGCTGTGGTAGATAGCCATCGAGTGAGAATCAGCTGCCATCCGGCAACAATTTCCACGGATGGACACGAAGAATCGTCCTTCTGCCACAGCTAATCTGCCACTACACACATGACACTTACAGATTCATTTGCAGATTCACAAATCTGCATTAACGTACCACAGTTAAGTCCAATAATATTTTCCGATAATTATTCTAACATTACATACAATGTATCATTTGGCGGAAGAGACCAAGGATGATTCAGTCCTCTACAATTCTGTACATTTACACAATGTACACACACATTTACATCCCAGCCGCACGAAACGTGGACCTAGTCTATATCAACTATACACGAGTTATCTGTTCAACCCATTAACTCTTAGCAGGTTAAATTTAACATAGCTGAAACTACACTGTTCGTTCAAAGGACACGTTTGGTTAAAGTCTCTCCGCCTGATTCATATCCCATATAAAGTTGACAGGAATAATTCATAATTAAAGCTCTTCCCTCCGCAGGATGCTTAGCTTGATCCAATTTGTGTAAAATCTTCTTTTGTATTCCTTAAGAATTATTCCTTTTATTACTCAATAACTATTTTCTTTAGAAAAATTATATTTTCTACGACCTTAATACACTAAAACATGAAATAGGTTACAGCCTTTTAATAGGCTTTTCGATATTATTAGTTTTTGGATGTAATAAGGGTACCATTACTTTTACGTCTTATTCCGAGTATCAGACTGTCGATATTTTTTTGTCAAGTTGTGCGGTGTTAATACAGAGTAGACTGATATTTGTACATCGCTAGAATTCGTTCATCCTCCGATTCTACTTACACACATTTTGTTGGTTGACTTTCCCAACGTAACTACTACAGTCTGGCATCGAGTATAGTTAACAGCACATTGACGATTTCCATATCTCAACAGGAGAAAAACCACACCATACACCAACTAGACTTGTTGTTTGAATTTAATGCTTACACTATTACCGAGGGATGGACATTTCATTTATAATATTCCGAAAAATAGGACATCGCTTTAGTTTACCCGTAACTAACTGAAATCGGATCCTCGTTTTCTGTTGTTAGAAAGAAATGAGTTACGCTATTCTTTAACGGCATTTGTAAAAAATTAAAAAAAATCATGATCGCTGCTTGAACTAAGGAATGACGCAGTATGAAATGTGCACGATAATCTCTTATTCTAACAATATCTTCTTCAGTATCTTAATAGTAGATCCACCATTTTGCAGGATTTATTTGACTACTGCATGTTCATAGTTCTATCTGAGACATATGTAGCTTATCCCACATCTTGCAGGTGCCTCAAAAAAATGTTCAAATGTGTGTGAAATCTTATGGGACTTAACTGCTAAGGTCATCAGTCCCTAAGCTTACACACTACTTAACCTAAATTATCCTAAGGACAAACACACACACCCATGCCCGAGGGAAGACTCGAACCTCCGCCGGGATCAGCCGCACAGTCCATGACTGCAGCGCCCTTGACGGCTCGGCTAATCCCGCGCGGCACAGGTGCCTCATTTAGCTTAAATTCAAGACATGTGGCCTTAGCAGATGGTGCCCCATGGGATCTGCTACCTCCTCGCCACACCCCCATCTAGATCCTTGGCACTACTGCTTCCTTGTTCGAGTTACTACCGAAAATTTCTCGTAGAGTAGTCTCATTGGGCCTAACATGTAGTTGTCCAGAAACTATAGCAGAAAGGTTCCCACCGCACCTGCGGAATGTGTTACCCCAGAAGCTATACGAAAAATTTAGTTTACTTTTATCATGCATAGTTTATTCTCTTCAAAATTTTTTTTCACCTGATCCAGAAAGAGTCATACAATGTGGAACTCATTCTACTGGCTTTTAGCATTTTCCCTTCAATATTAATTACATTCAGATCGTTGTGTTGATCAATAACAACGTAAAGCAACAAAAATCCGAAGTATTTATATCTATGAGGTGTCTCCAAAATTTACGAAGAGCACTAATTCCAGCAATAGAATGTTTTTCTTCAGTTTGGAGCTGTACCGGTGTGCCCTCGCCATTGTCAAGTTTCTAACTTTTAATTTTGGTGTCCATGCTATGGCATAATACTTTTGTAATCTCTTTCCAGCATTTGTTACCAAACTGTCCCCAACCCAGTTTGCGTTAGGTGCTTCCCTCTAGGAACAGTGTGGTGGCCACTTTAATGTTTTCAAAACAGGATATCTTACGAATGTTGTACCTATCACTTCCACGGGTATTGGTACCGTTCTCATTAAGTGGTAGCTCGTTAAGTATCGTCCGAAATGCGAATAATTTTTCCACCCATAAACTACTCCAATTTGACAGTAAGTTCGACAAAGTCTCCCCCAATCTTGTATCATACTTTTAGAAGGATTCCCTAAGGGTGATACTTTGAAACTTAAGTGTGTGTTATATTATGGATTTCTAAAAATTGCTTGAGTGTGAATCCAACAAAGTGGCTGCTGTTCTCAAATAAAATTCTTTGTAGTACTTGGAATTTTGTAAAACAGTCCCTATCAAAACACACGTGATTACACTACTTAAGGTAGAATCTCGTAGTGGATGCAACTGTACATATTTTGACTAGCTGTCTACCACAAGAAATACATATGCGAACGCACCTAAACAACCAATCACAAACTGGATTTTTTGGCGACAGCACCCTGAATTGGGGAACACATCTCCGAAATATTTCAAATATATGATGGAATACACCATATTTTCAGTCTTAAACATTGAGATATTCGTTTGAGAGGCCACAGTATTTTACAAACTAAAGTCCTCCGACCACTCTATAAATGAATGAATAGGCTATGTATATTCTCTTCCAGCCACTGTTCCACACTAACTTTCGTTATTATTTCCGCTGTTGACGTTCACAGGATTAATGGTACAAATATAACCTGGTTTTTATAATGACTAAGTATAAACATTCGGTTTGGTATTTTTTACAACTTCAGTTGATTGTTCTTTACCTTTCATGTCATCAAAATCCCCCTTAACTTTGATGTAAAACTTATAATATTAATCTTTAATTTAGTACTCACTATTCTTTGCCCCTTTACTATCTCAAAGTGATACAGAATATATTCTGTTTCGTTTTTTGTCGTTCTATGTTCATACCCTGAACTGTAGGACCATAAGATTTTATTTCACTTCATTCAAAGCCTGCGAGATCTTGATGTGTACCAGTTTGTTAAATACCTGCTTTGGCCCTACTGCTGTCTTTTCACTACTCTCTGTCACTTCATTACTCGCTTTTAACTGAACATCTCTAACTTATCTCGTTAACATTTAAGTTTCTAGTCTGATAATCTTGATGTGTACCAGTTTGTTAAATACCTGCTTTGGCCCTACTGCAGTCTTTTCACTACTCTCTGTCACTTCATTACTTGCTTTTAACTGAACATCTCTAACTTATCTCGTTAACATTTAAGTTTCTAGTCTGAGATGCTCCTTTTTCTGTGCTAAATTCTTTGACGTTGGTGTCTTGCCTTAGATGGACAGTATATATCATACGTTGTGTTTCAGTGATATTCTCGAATAACTCATCAGTCATGTCTTCTTGTACCTATCTTATTTCTGTATTCTATTCTACTTGGTTAACATCTAGGTTATTAGAAAATTCTGCTTTTAGTTGGGTCATAGTAAGAGTAATAGTTTATCTAACTGTTCACTTAATGCTGTCATCTCCATACTCAGTAGCTATAGAAGTCTCTAAAATATTTGCAATGTATTCATTAACTGTCTTAAAGATAATGTATTTCAGTAAATATGAAACTTCCTGGCCGATTAAAACTGTGTGCTGGACTGAGACTGTAACTCGGGACCTTTGCCTTTCGCGGGCAAGTGCTATGCAGAACTAGCATTCCTGAAAGAAAGGACATTGCGCAGACATGGCTTAGCCAGAGCCTGGGGGATGTTTACAGATATTTTAAATATGTTCGCGTTTACCACTATCCAGCTGTCTGACAACCTCTTCTCACCGTCCCTTACACTTCTTGTCGGTGTTCTAGTATTACCTAACTTTATTTTTAAATGGGTTCGACTCCCCAGTTTACTTTCTTTCTTTCTGTTTTCTTCTGTTTTTTTACGCTCCTTCCCCCCCCCCATGCCGTCAATGCTATGACGTCACGCCGCTGGTTCCACCTGCTCCTCCGTCCCCGTCCTTGCTAACGTTACGTTTACGTTACGTCCTAGTTACGGTGTAAGATATACGCTGGCTTAGTCAGTGAAGTTCGTTATTGAGTAGAGCCAAAGAATACGTGGAGGTAGGAGTTTTGTAGCTGGGCTCGTAGGCGCGGGTCGAGCAGAAGTACTCGGCGGAAAGGAGTTGCTAGCGGTAAGTTGTGTGTGAAATCTTATGGGACTTAACTGCGAAGGTCATCAGTCCCTAAGCTTACACACTACTTAACCTAAATTATCCTAAGGACAAACACACACACACCCATGCCCGAGGGAGGACTCGAACCTCCACCGGGACCAGCCGAACAGTCCATGACTGCTGCGCCTAAGACCGCTCGGCTAATCCCGCGCGGCTGCTAGCGGTAAGTGATCCACTGCAAACGCGCTGCGAGGGAAAGTAAGGAATAAATTTCAATGTGTTTAATATATGGACAAGCATAATATGTGTCTGTAAGTAGGCACAGTACATTGTCATGAAGAAGAACCACCATTCAAGAAGAGTACTGTGGGCCCGAAATTGCTACATCGAGCGACGATGAAGAAAAGCCTGTTCCCATACATTGTTGGCGGCTAATGTCGCACATCGCAGCAGCTCGTCAAAATAAGATCCGACTATTTTCGTCTTTAAATTGTGCAAGACTAGCCAGCGAAGTAGTTTTTCTTAATTGAAAGCAAAGTGTTTAGTGCAGCAACTCTTGTAGTGTAAAAGAAATTTACCCCAATCATTTACCTAACAGGATCCTATTGATTCTGAGAATACCACCAGTGAAAAAATACGAAATTATTGAAAGTGATGATCCTATTTAATTTCGGGAACTAATACAAAGAAGCGTAATTTAGGAAACAGAGAACTATCGAAAAATTGCTTTTAACAGCAGTAATCTTTACTGATTGGTAGGATAACTAGTTAAAAATGATGCCTAAGAGTAGAGAATTAAAGTACAATTTAAATTAATATTGACAAAGTATTATTTCGGAATATTTCATTACACGTTTCTTGTGTGCACTGCAAACTCTGCTCACATTTGCTAATTACGTAACAGTGCAGTCTAAAATTACTTTTCCTTCGCTAAATGAAATATTATGAAATTCCTAGAACTGACTCATTGTAATAGACAACAAGTGGTTAAGAGCATTTGTATTTCTAAAATCAGAAACAGTTAGCATCACAGTGTGTAACGTAAGTCTAGTAATTACGCGAATTGTTTTAGAGGCAATTAATTTTTATATGCCTGAGTTCAGTACAAATTATTCTGCTGGTTTTCGGATTAACTTTAATTCATGATATTAACAGTGTTTTTATATCTGAGCTCGAATGAGTGCCTTTGTTTCTGTGGTCTTCTGATTACAATTCAACATTTAGTTCGTAATTACATTTTATAAACAATTAATAATCATTTAATAATTTTTACTCACACAGTGATCTGGCGTCCGTCAATACGTAATTTGCAATAACAAATAATAACAGATTCAGTTTATTTGTTCCAAATTTCGCTGACTCTTATTTTTACCATTTTTTCAAAATTTCTTTCAATCCATAGCGGGCAAAAGTATTTTCGTGAAGCGATTCAGTTATAACTTCATCTACTCTTATCTGGATTTTCATTATTTGTTGGAATAGATACCTTCCCCAAACAACATGGAATATCGGGTGCACATACCATTTAAAAATCCTAATTAAAGGGAGATGTAGGTCAGTTATATATGGAGCAGTGCAGTTTACAGAATCACACCACAGCACAGCAACCAGTAATCACAGGCTCAAAGTAAGAGCTGCTGTAAGGACAAATGTGCGTTGTTTAAACCTGCTGATGTAGTCAAAACTTTTGGATTATTTGACGTGTAACGACATTTGTGCGGAGGCTTGTGTTTTGAACTCTCGAATTTGAAGGTAAAAATGTTGTCGGCAAAGAAGGATGTACTAGTAGATATTATTGTGGAAGCTCACCCTAGTGAGGGGGAAATAATCATACTGTTCAACGCAATAAGGAAAATTGAAGAGAAATGGACAGAGGAAATAGTATTAATGTTTGAGAAAAGCAAGGATATAATGACGAAGATATTTCAGGAGGGTAGAGAGGAAACAGCGAAGACATTTGAAGAATGACAAGAAGATAAACATGTAGATGCATGTGAAGATACTCGAAATATACCTATTCCGTTAGAATGAACATCGTTGGAAACCGACTTGTAAACCAAAGTACCTAGTTCTTAACCGAAAATATCAAGCAGAATGGCTAGTTCTTAACCGAAAAGATCAAGCAGAATGGCGACTAATGCATTCTAAGGTGATGCAAGGACTAAACGATGACAAGGTGGTTATAATAGCACATTCACAAATTCTCGGTACGGATTCAGATGTATTGTCAGTGGTTGAAGAACTTTATCAAAACGGAATATTGAAGTAGAGGATATGTATAATACTGTCACAGAGAAGATGGAGCAGACTGTTCGCAAACGAAAGCAAAATTTGGAAGAGAAATGTCTGAGTTAGTTATATCGTGTGAAAAAGCCTAAGCCTAAAGATTTATTTAGGAAGTAAGAAGAAAAATGTATGTCTTACTATGAGTTTGGGGAGATGTTCTTGGATAAATACCAATATAAAATCCTGAAATTTGACTGTTTTAATTTTATTTGCGTAATCCACACTGCCAAAGATATGACGAAACGAATTTTTGGAAAAAGAATCACAAAGAAATCACTGTTCTGAAATGCGGCGTAGAGAGAATTACATTGTACGTAGAGTGATGCAACAGCAGACGTTCGAAGTAAGTGGCCTCCTACATAGAGCAATAACTGGGACAGTGAAACAGTCACGGCGATGATACACAAAAAGTGGAGGAGACGAACGGAAGCGCAGTCAAACGAACCAAGATAAGAAACAACTACCAGCGGTAAGACGCGCGAGGTTGTCACGGCTTCTCGACTCATTGACAGCAGAGTAGGAAGAAAGGGAGTGAGAAACGAACGAATGCACTGAAATCAAGCAGAATAAGCAGATGAGTAATCACGTATTGTCAGTTGAGCACTTACGAGGACATAAATATTGCACAGTGGAAGAAGGAGGGGAAAAAAGGAGAAGAAGTCGACAACATGTATTTTGCATATTGTACAGCTTCAAGAAGTCTGAATGGCATTTGCAAATAAAAAAAATGTCAAATATTTTTGAAAAGTGATTCGTTTGTAATTACATAGGGATTATGTTAAGGTACTGTAAACGTTTGTTAATGTAGCAGCAATGTATTTTGTTGTTTGTCGGAACTGTGAAATTTTCTTTTCTGGCTTTTTTCGATTGCAGCGCTTACGAAAGTACGCATGTGATACGCTTCTTAGTCTTCCATTTCCTGTCAAGCTTATGGACGCTAAGCTGCGTTATTGTTTTCATGTTCACTACATGTCTGGGGTGATGGAGTGGGGTTTCAGATGATTCAGTCACCACACCAATGCACCTGGCCTCGTCCGCAGCCTAGAAGGTGTGGTTTGCACGGATGCTCGCTCGCTCTGGTACTTCTCACCTCCTTCTGCCCCAACGATGCCGATGCTGCGCTGTGACTGTGTTTACCTCTCGCCCGAGCCGCCGGAGACCACTGGCTTATGTCCCCAAGCCGCAGCAACACGCCGCCCGCCACGTAGCCACCTGCCCCATACGTAGCCGGCGACCAAAACAATTCCCGTGTCTACCTGCAGTGACGCGAGAAACGTAGACCTCCAGCCGCGCTGATGGGCACTACACGTCAGTCGACACTCGCTGCTCCTGCTTGGCGTCCTCAACAGAAATGTCACTATCAGCTGTTACATCCAACTGTCACAGAGTGTGAGTACTGCTAAAAGTGCTGGCCGGCAAAGTACGGGTGTGTCTGTGTTTTGTTTCAGGAAAATGGCTCATTCGTATTAATTGTCTTCCTTGTCCCTTTCTACCGCAAATGCCACATGTTTGCATGTTTTATATAACTTTCAAGAAAATGAAACATTATCATTTTCTTTATGTTACGATAACTAACATTCTTGACTGTTAATCGTTCTACGTATCTATGTTGACAGCATGTTGTTTTATGTTGATGTACTGTATTTTCGATTTTCGCCTCTTCGTATACGGATGTGTCAATATACAGTAAAACTCACTAACTGAAGATATTGAACGGGCAAGAAATATATTTAATTTTATTAGCACTTGTCTAATGACGCTCTACTCGGTGTACAGTTGTAAATTACTATACCTCATTAGGTAATGAGTTTTTAACTAATCAACTTTCAGTTTCAGAAATATTTACATTTTGTTAATTGCTCTTGTAGACTGACACTTACACACACACTTATATATATATATATATATATATATATATATATATATATATATATATATATACTCCTGGAAATTGGAATAAGAACACCGTGAATTCATTGTCGCAGGAAGGGGAAATTTTATTGACACATTCCTGGGGTCAGATACATCACATGATCACACTGACAGAACCACAGGCACATAGACACAGGCAACAGAGCATGCACAATGTCGGCACTAGTACAGTGTATATCCACCTTTCGCAGCAATGCAGGCTGCTATTCTCCCATGGAGACGATCGTAGAGATGCTGCATGTAGTCCTGTGGAACGGCTTGCCATGCCATTTCCACCTGGCGCCTCAGTTGGACCAGCGTTCATGCTGGACGTGCAGACCGCGTGAGACGACGCTTCATCCAGTCCCTAACATGCTCAATGGGGGACAGATACGGAGATCTTGCTGGCCAGGGTAGTTGACTTACACCTTCTAGAGCACGTTGGGTGGCACGGGATACATGCGGACGTGCATTGTCCTGTTGGAACAGCAAGTTCCCTTGCCGGTCTAGGAATGGTAGAACGATGGGTTCGATGACGGTTTGGATGTACCGTGCACTATTCAGTGTCCCCTCGACGATCACCAGTGGTGTACGGCCAGTGTAGGAGATCGCTCTCCACACCATGATGCCGGGTGTTGGCCCTGTGTGCCTCGGTCGTATGCAGTCCTGATTGTGGCGCTCACCTGCACGGCGCCAAACACGCATACGACCATCATTGGCACCAAGGCAGAAGCGACTCTCATCGCTGAAGACGACACGTCTCCTTTCGTCCCTCCATTCACGCCTGTCGCGACACCACTGGAGCCGGGCTGCACGATGTTGGGGCGTGAGCGGAAGACGGCCTAACGGTGTGCGGGACCGTAGCCCAGCTTCATGGAGACGGTTGCGAATGGTCCTCGCCGATACCCCAGGAGCAACAGTGCCCCTAATTTTCTGGGAAGTGGCGGTGCGGTTCTCTACGGCACTGCGTAGGATCCTACGGTCTTGGCGTGCATCCGTGCGTCGCTGCGGTCCGGTCCCAGGTCGACGGGCACGTGCACCTTCCGCCGACCACTGGCGACAACATCGATGTACTGTGGAGACCTCACGCCCCACGTGTTGAGCAATTCGGCGGTACGTCCACCCGGCCTCCCGCATGCCCACTATACGCCCTCGCTCAAAGTCCGTCAACTGCACATACGGTTCGTGTCCACGCAGTCGCGGCATGCTACCAGTGTTAAAGACTGCGATGGAGCTCCGTATGCCACGGCAAACTGGCTGACACTGACGGCGGCGGTGCACAAATGCTGCGCAGCTAGCGCCATTCGACGGCTAACACCGCGGTTCCTGGTGTGTCCGCTATGCCGTGCGTGTGATCATTGCTTGTACAGCCCTCTCGCAGTGTCCGGAGCAAGTATGGTGGGTCTGACACACCGGTGTCAATGTGTTCTTTTTTCCATTTCCAGGAATATATATATATATATATATATATATATATATATATATATATATATATATATATATGATAGTGACCGGGCCAAACGTCTCTCGAAATAAGTATCTAACCAAAAAACTAGAAAGAACGAAACTCGTCTCGCTTGAAGGGCGAAACCAGATGGCGCTATGGCTGGAGCGCTAGATGGTGCTGAAATAGGTCAAACGGATATCAACTGCGTATTTTTAAATACGAACACCATTTTTTATTACATATAGTAGTAAGTAAAAGAATATATGAATATTTTAGTTGGACCACTTTTTTCGCTTTGTGATAGATGGCGCTGTAATAGTCACAAACATATGGCCCACAATTTTAGACAAACAGTTGGTAACAGGTAGGGTTTTTAAATTAAAATACAGAACGCAGGTACGTTTGAACTTTTTATTTCGGTTGTTCCAATGTGATACATGTACCTTTGTGAACTTATCATTTCTGAGAACGCATTCTGTTACAGCGTGATTACCTGTAAATACCACATGAATGCAATAAATTCCCAAAATGATGTCCGTCAACCTTAATGCAATTGGCAAACGTCTAACGACATTCCTCTCAACAGCGAGTAGTTTGCCTTCCGTATTGTTCGCACATTCATTGACAATGCGCTGACGCATGTTGTTAAGCTTTGTCGGTCGATCACGACAGCAAATATCCTTCAACTTTCCCCACAGAAAGAAATCCGGTGACGTCAGATCCGGTGAACGTGCGGGCCATGGTATGGTGCTTCGACGACCAATCTACCTGTCATGAAATGTGCTATACAGTACCGCTTCAACCGCACGCAAGCTATTTGGCGGACATCCATCATGTTGGAAGTACGTCGCCATTCTGTCGTGCTGTGAAACATCTTGCTGTAACGTCGGTAGAACATTACGTAGGAAATCAGCATACATTGCACCATTTAGATTGCCATCGATAAAACGGGGGCCAGTCATCCTTCCTCCCATAATGCCGCACCATACATTAACCAGCAAAGGTCGCTGATGTTCCACTTGTCGCAGCCATCGAGGATTTTCCGTTGCCCAATTGTGCATATTATGCCTTTTAACGTTACCGCTGTTGGTGAATGAAGCTTCGTCGCTAAATCGAACGCGTGCAAGAAATCTGTCATCGTCCCGTAATTTCTCTTGTGCACAGTGGCAGAACTGTACACGACGTTCAGAGTCGTCGACATGTAAAACCTGGTGCATGGTAATATGGTACGAGTGCAATCGATGTTATGTAGCATTCTCAACACCGACACATGGGCACATAGACTGAACGTGGTCACCAACAAAGCATCCGTCAGACGAGGGCAGGGAAGTGACCTACTTTGGATATCTGGAGCATTCGGTACCATCTCAGCGGATGCACTGTGTGTGGTGCTCGGAATATGCCCCATAGATATCACGATCAAATACAGAACTGCAAGGTACTGGTTAAAGGTGGGGAGACTAGATAATGTACACACAATTACCGGTGTGGCGTTAGAGATGATACGTCACCTTAAAATTTGGCGTTTGGATACATGGCAAGGTGAGTGGGATGTATGTGATAAGGGACATAGACTGCACGACTTCCTCCCTGACATGGTTCAAATGGTTAAAATGGCTCTGAGCGCTATGCGACTTAACTTCTGAGGTCATCAGTCGCCTAAAACTTAGAACTAATGAAACCTAACTAACTTAAGGACATCACACACATCCATGCACGAGGCAGGATTCGAACCTGCGACCGTAGCGGTCGTTCGGTTCCACATTGTAGCCCCTAGAACCGCACGGCCACTCCGGCCGGCCCTCCCTGACATAAGGGAACGGTTGAGAATGAGACATACATATCCCAGACGCGCTATGGTACATTTCTTAACCGAACACGGACCTTATACCACGCACTTAAACCGTGTGAGTCTGAGGCAGACAGCTAGGTGCACATGCGGGGAAGAATGTTCCCCAGAACACACTGTCTTTTTCTGCGGGCAATACGCGAACAATAGACATATACTACACTTAGACCACACAGATACAGCCATAGATATATACACAGCAATACGAGACGAAGAACAATGGGCACAATTAAACGCACTGACAAACAGAATGTCAGAAACAACACATGAAGAGTACATGCCGACACGACATTACAGACACGCCTATGTGCAGCATAACAACAATCTCCAGAGGATGGACAGCGATACCCACAGTGACAGCGAAGGTAGTGACAATGAGGAGGAACAGGAGGAGGAAGCTGAAATGCGACAGCAAATAAGCAAAAGTGCTGGCGATCTAGCCAAGAAAATACCAAATGCTGTAGATGGATGGGCACCTAAAGTAGTTAATTCATAGGATTCGTAATAAATACGATAAGCAACATTATTTCTCAACTAATAACCATGTGTGTGTGTGTGTGTGTGTGTGTGTGTGTGTGTGTGTGTGTGTGTGTTTGTTTGTGTGTGTGTGTTTGTGTGTGTGTGTGTGTGTGTGTGTGTGGTGTGTGTGTGTGTGTGACTGACGGTCAACGGCTCGAAGAAACCATTTCGAGGTATTCACCGGCAGTCACATTCGGGGATGGTACTAAAAAATCTCTCCTCTATCCTATCTTATTTTTATATTCTTCTTAAAAAACAACCAAATTTTATTTATATTTCAACCTTAAATTATTGTTATTTTGAAAAGTATCATTCTTTGTAAATGTTGTAGGTAAAACAAAAGAAAAGAAAACAGTAAAAAGATGAAAAACGAAATTTGTAAGATATACGACCTGTTTTGAACATCAGGTAACAGGTCTATAATTTGGCAATAAATAAATAAATAAGTAATAAATAATTCTCAACACCGACGTTTTTGAGATTCCCGATTCTCGCGCAATTTTGTCTGCTACTGATGCGCGGATTCGGCGCGACAGCAGCTACAGCACCTACTTGGGCATCATCATTTGTTGCAGGTCATGGTTTGCGTTTCACTTGTGGCTGAACACTTCCTGTTTCCTTAAATAACGTAACTATCCGGCGAACGGTCCGGACACTTGGATGATGTCGTCCTGGATACCGAGCAGCATACACAGCACACGCCCGCTGGGCAATTTGGTCACAACAGCCATACATCAACACGATATCGACTTTTCGCAATTGGTAAACGGTCCATTTTAACACGGGGAATGTATCACGAAGCAAATACCGTCCGCACTGGCGGAATGTTAAGAGATACCACGTCCTTATACATTTGTGACTACTACAGCGGCATCTATCACAAAGCGAAAAAAGTGGTCCAACGTAAACATTCATATTTCTTTACGTACTACATGAATATGTAATAAAAATGGGATTTCCTATTTTAAAAAACGCAGTTGATATCCGTTTGACCTATGGCAGCGCTATCTAACGGGCCAACCATAGCGCCACCTTCTTTCCCCCTTCAAGCTAGACAAGTTTCGTTCTTGTAGTTTTTTCGTTTGAGACTTGTTTCGTGAGATATTTAGCCCGGTCACGATCAATGGACCCCCCCAATAACCAGACAAATATTTATTTACACAGGATCTCAGAAATATCATAACTGTTGAGTTTAAGGATCATGTTCGTAAACAAATATGTACCACATTATCAGGTCTAGATAAGAGGAGAGACATGCAGCGTTTTCTGAGTAGTACAAGATGTGATGATTTTCTAGCAGTAGTTTAGTTCATTCTGTGCTACATGCGGTCATAGCTTCTGCAGATTTATATGAAGCTGCATTAATTGTACTGAATATGGTCCTGAACAAACTCTTCTTGGTATTCAAGCCGCGCCCCTTCAAATAAAATTCTCGAGCATATTTAGATATGCCGATACGTAAGACTCCTATGACACAAACATCATCCTTCTCATAGAAAAAGTTGATGCTTCAACTGAGGTGTAGGTTGCAGGGATTTAAATCGACTGCATTAAATAATTTTCTTGCACTATATTCATCAACCTCTGTATACAAGAATTTCAATACTTTTTTTTACTATTTAGTACAGTTATGTGACAGATGTGATTGATATGTGTCCGCTTGACACATATACCTACACTGAAGAGCCACAGGAACTGGTACACCTGGCTAATATCGCGTAGGGCCCCAATGAGCTGGCAGCGGTGCCGCAACACGAGTTGGCATTGACTCAACTAATATCCTGGAGGGAAATGACACCATGAGTGCTGCAGGACTGTCCATCAATTCGTAAGAGTACGAGCGGGAAGAGATGTTTTCTGAACAGTACATTGTGAGGCATCCTATATGCACTCAGTAATGTCCATGTCTGGGGACTTTGATGACCAACGGAAGTGTTTAAACTCAAAAGAGTATTCCTGTAGCCGCTCTGCAGCAATTCTGGATGTATGTGGTGTCGCATTGTCCTGCTGCAATTGCTTAACCTAGTTGGAATGCAGAATGGATGTGAATGGGTGCAGGTGATCAGACAGAATAATTACGTACGTGTCACCTGTCAGAGTCGTATCTAGACGTATCAGTGGCCCAATATCACTCCAACATTACACGCCATACACCCTTACAGAAAATCCACCAGCTTGAACAGTTTCCTACTGATGTGCAAGGTCTTTGGGTTCACGAGGTTGTCTCTATACCTGTTCACGTCCATCCGCTCTATAGAATTTGAAACGGTTCAATCAGGTAAAATGTTTCTACTCAGCAAGAGTCCAATGCCAGTGTTGACGGGCCCAGTCGAGGCGTACAGCTTTGTGTCGTGGAGTCATCTAGGGTACACGGATGGGCATTAGGCTCCGAAACCTCATATCGATGATGTTTCGTTGAATGGTTCGCACGCTGGCACTTTTCGGTGTGCTAGCATTGTAATCTCCAGCAATTAGCTGAAGCGTTGCACTTCTGTCCCTCTAAACGATTGTCTTCAGTCATCGCTGGTCCCGTTCTTGCATGACCTCTTTCCGGCCGCAGTGGTGTCGGAGATTTGATGTTTTACCGGATTCCTGAAATTCATGGTACACTCGTGAAATTGTCGTACGGGAAAATCCCCACTTCATCACTACCCCGGATATTATGTGTCCCATCGCTCGTGCGCCTGTTTACAGATCTCTGTCTTTGAATAAGCATGCCTCTACCGGTTTCTGTGGCATTCAGTGCATAAACAAAAACGTAAATATTGCAGTTTTCAGTGTAGGGACGAAAGTGTGAAGTTTACGTGATATTTCTGGTGCCTTACAGCTTAATAATAAGTCACGCGAGAGTTATAGCTTGATTGTTCATTGGTTATTTCTATCTGTGAGGATTTTCTGCTGGGTCACAATGTCTGAGCGATTTCTGCTTTTTCTTTATCCAAATAAACTTTTTTCTCGCGTGTTTAACAAATTTTATTATGGTTGGGTAGTAAGTACAGGGTGTTTCAAAAATGACCGGTATATTTGAAACGGCAATAAAAACTAAACGAGCAGCGATAGAAATACACCGTTTGTTGCAATATGCTTGGGACAACAGTACATTTTCAGGCGGACAAACTTTCGAAATTACAGTAGTTACAATTTTCAACAACAGATGGCGCTGCGGTCTGGGAAACTCTATAGTACGATATTTTCCACATATCCACCGTGCGTAGCAATAATATGGCGTAGTCTCTGAATGAAATTACCCGAAACCTTTGACAACGTGTCTGGCGGAATGGCTTCACATGCATATGAGATGTACTGCTTCAGCTGTTCAATTGTTTCTGGATTCTGGCGGTACACCTGGTCTTTCAAGTGTCCCCACAGAAAGAAGTCACAGGGGTTCATGTCTCGCGAATAGGGAGGCCAATCCACGCCGCCTCCTGTATGTTTCGGATAGCCCAAAGCAATCACACGATCATCGAAATATTCATTCAGGAAATTAAAGACGTCGGCCGTGCGATGTGGCCGGGCACCATCTTGCATAAACCACGAGGTGTTCGCAGTGTCGTCTAAGGCAGTTTGTACCGCCACAAAGTCACGAAGAATGTCCAGATACCGTGATGCAGTAATCGTTTCGGATCTGAAAAATGGGCCAATGATTCTTTTGGAAGAAATGGCGGCCCAGACCAGTACTTTTTGAGGATGCAGGGATGATGGGACTGCAACAAGGGGCTTTTCGGTTCCCCATATGCACCAGTTCTGTTTATTGACGAAGCCGTCCAGGTCAAAATAAGCTTCGTCAGTAAACCAAATGATGCCCACATGCATATCGCCGTCATCAATCCTGTGCACTATATCGTTAGCGAATGTCTCTCGTGCAGCAATGGTAGCGGCGCTGAGAGGTTGCCGCGTTTGAATTTTGTATGGATAGAGGTGAAAACTCTGGCGCATGAGACGATACGTGGACGTAGGCGTCATTTGGACCGCAGCTGCAAAACGGCGAACGGAAACCCGAGGCCGCTGTCGGATCAGCTGCTGCACTAGCTGCGCGTTGCCCTCTGTGGTTGCCGTATGCGGTCGCCCTACCTTTCCAGCACGTTCATCCGTCACGTTCCCAGTCCGTTGAAATTTTTCAAACAGATCCTTTATTGTATCGCTTTTCGGTCTTTGGTTACATTAAACCTTCGTTGAAAACTTCGTCTCGTTGCAACAACACTGTGTTCTTGGCGGTGGAATTCCAACACCAGAAAAATCCTCTGTTCTAAGGAATAAACCATGTTGTCTACAGCACACTTGCACGTTGTGAACAGCACACGCTTACAGCAGAAAGACGACGTACAGAATGGCGCACCCACAGACTGCGTTGTCTTCTATATCTTTCACATCACTTGCAGCGCCATCTGTTGTTGAAAATTGTAACTACTGTAATTTCGAAAGTTTGTCCGCCTGAAAATGTACTGTTGTCCCAAGCATATTGCAACAAACGGTGTATTTCTATCGCTGCTCGTTTAGTTTTTATTGCCGTTTCAAATATACCGGTCATTTTTGAAACACCCTGTATGTACTGCTTACCTTGAAGTTGCAACGCATCGATATCATACTTGTTACTTATCGCTGGTATCTGGAACATTCGTGACCGAACGCGCCTCTTCTGTGTGGAAGTGTTGTCCTACTGTGTAATGGCAACAATGCGTAAGCGCTAGAGACCTCGCGCAACCTTGCCGTGTGGAAGAGCGTCAGTGTTGGCCTTAGGCACAGAGCAGCAGGCGGATCATGGATAGGTAATGCAAACAATTTAGCAGAAAGATAAATAAGAGTTAAGAGTGGAATGTTGCGTAGTGGAAGGAGATACTTTGAGTAATTTAGTTATTACTCTGAAAGGTGCGCCGCGTCAGTTATGAGGTTTGAGGTTGAAACGGAAGTCGTGTTTGTGATTTGGTAATGGTCGTGAAGGATTATATTGATAGTAGAGCATACAAGAATAGGGTTCCATGCTTAGTGATTACCTGCTTAATTAACGCGCTGACGCAGTGTTAAAGTGAAACTAGCGTAACTCTTAATTCGAGACTGAATGGGCGTAAACATTTTTAGGAACGATTAAACAAAGTAAATGGAGTATTATTTTTATTGTTTCGATGTGCCAATTTCAGTTCTTTATCTGAATAGCTTTAAAATTTAGACATATAAGAGACACGATTTTGTATTAGGCAGATGGTCATATTATTTGGCAACAAAGCCTATTCTGCATGTAAATCTTCCATCCTTCTAATTGATAGCCCGAAAGCCGCAAAACCAAGCAAAAATAACGACTGAAAAGACAAGACACAACGTGAGCTTCACATTCTTTGGATTTTCTTCCGTGGTAGATGAACGTAGACTTGGAATTTGCTGACATCTGGCGACGATTTCTGGCGGTGGACACCAATACTCGTCCTTCCACCTCCACTGTTCCCCAACAAGGAACGTGAAAGATACAAACCCCACATCCATTATCAGTATCGTATTTGACAGTGATAAGTGAGAATAAATACAGTGTTAAATACCTGATATATGTACCGCAAATACTGCGGAAATGGGAAGTGCTACAGAGGCGCGGTTTTCACAGAATGGTTTGGTAGTCATTGGCTCGTATTTTAAGCCAAAGAATAGAGTGTAACAATATTTAAAAGTTGTATTATTGTGCGAACACACACTCTCTTAAAATGGAACAATGCCTATTGACACGGACTCAAAGTAGGGTAAATCAGAGTGGCAGTGGCGTTTGTGAAGGAGTTTAGTGCGAGTCGCTTACGACTTAAGATATTCTGCAACGTTTGCGTAAGGACACTTGTACAATACGAGGTGCATTCAAATTCTAAGGCCTCCGATTTTTTTCTCCAGACTGGAAAGGTAGAAACATGCGCATTGAGGAGACATACTTACAGGAAGTATCATGGTGTGAAAATGAGGATTTAAAATCTAGATTGGCTACTTTAAAATCTGATCTAGAACCAGCGAGACTAACGTTGGACAATTTAAAAAAGGGAAGTGCTTCCGAAACTCTGGTGAGGACCATCAAATGTTGATGGAAAATGAAGCAACTATGAATGTCCATAAACATCCAGTTGTGATGGAACAAACACAGATACGTCGGTTAAATTACGAAGCAACTGAGGACATAATAATGGAGGAAGTCGAGAGTACTTCAGAGACTAGTCCGATTCTTCGTGTAACAGTCAGGCAGTCAAGGGTATTGTCGTTAAGGCAATAGTAGATAAAGGGAATTAGTTAACGGCGATATCAGAGCTGTTATTCAATTGTTGCAATAGTGACAGTGACTTATTAGTGTTAAAAGCACGAAAGGTCAAAATACATGTACCAATTATGGTATGTTCGTCGTTCGTCAGAAACCACACAAGGCTCATGTTTCAAATGAAGGGAAGAAAGACCCAGAGGTGTTAAGGGTCAAACATAAGTGGAAAGACAAGAACTCGGTTGACATTCGTCAGCTTTATTTGATGAAGAATGATGTGCTGTTCTGTAGGCGCATTAGATAGGAATTCTTGCAGTAGTCATACGGCAATTAACCATGATAACTGTAATATAAATGGATCACAGATGATATAGAAAAGGAACGGAGATATATTTCAGGTAGCAGAAAATCTCAAGAGGCAGACAGGAGGAGCCAAAAACATGTAAATATTCAGAAATAGGAATAATAACACTAATAATTTGAATCATCAAAGTAGGTTAGAAACAAACAAATAGAAGAAAACTAATTGCATAATGTACTAATTAACTAACCTACACATCGTCAACCCATGCTCATACAAGAAGTAAAGGAACCATTATAAAATGAAGTAACTTAATATGTAAATGACGTAATTCTTTTGTAAAAGACTAGAAGAAAGTATTTAACCGTTCCTTTTGTATTATTCATGTAAACATTCAAATGTAAAGCTCATTGTAAATTCAGATAAAGAAACTTATAAGTAGTAGCATTACGATAAAGTCATTGTAAACAAATGAAACAAAGAAGACACAGAAAACAACGTCACTACAATCGTCTGGGTCAGGAAACCAAGCTGACGATAGAAGCAGAGAGTCAATGGGAAGCTACGGTCTGAGTGTGAGAGTTTATATAATTGGACAATACGGCACTGGAGACAAACCAGAGACCGAATTAAGGAATTCACTGACTCACACCTCACATTAGTGCGGTGACCGAGCCACGTGTATTTTGAAGAACATAGTACCATGCTCACCCCAATAGCGAGAGCACAGAAGAAACTCAGCAGCAGTGAGGGACAAAGGAAACACACCTGCAAGGAAGGCGAAGCGACGCCATTAGCGGCGACACCCAATAGCACCAATGCACAATAGCAAACCGTCATAACAACTCCTTATGACAACACCTTATAAAAATAATCTGAGAATATTTCTCTGAATACCAGATGGAGAAGCTGATAACTGAAAAAAAGATGTATCACTTCCAAAATTATCTATTCAGACTTCACCACATCTCATAACAACACTATTGGTAATCCTTATGCAAAGCTTTTGCTGAATAACATATCCTATCCTTATGCCCAAGAAGTTGCAAGTCCCAGGAAAGTAGACATGAAGACACAGCAAGTAACGAAGAGAAGATAGAGCCCCACGATTAGGGCAGAAGACAGCAAGATTCCTTTACAAATCCTACATCTTCAACCAGAGATTTGGCAGAATCAACAGAAAAAAATATTCAACAAAAATCCATGGCAGTTATTTAATTCTAACTACTAAACCAACAAAAGGCGGCCAAACCATTAAACAGAGTAGACATAATGGGGACATGAACATGCTGCAATCATTGAGGGGCTGCACTCATCAACCTCAATGGCCACAATGCCAGTAAAGGATTGCACCACCTATGTTGTCACATCATGGCATTGCCTTGGAGGAGCAGATTGTCGTCAAAACAATGGAACATGGGATCAACCATGTAATGGCATTCATGTTCGAACACTCAGAACTGTAAATGTCGATAATCTTCATCAACATCATGCAGAGTCTACAAGTGACTAGCACCACCAACCACAACTGATCGACATCAGCATGTAACGGAAAATATTAAAGGCTTTACTTTACCGAAGTATGATACCCTCCAAATTCAACCAGTTTAATGAGTATTTATGATTATAGAAAAGTTATTGTGTATGTTAACAATGATCGCATAACATATCTGCATAAACAGTCAACCCATTAAATTATACTGAATAACTGACCCACACAAAAGTTAATATCACTTGATCACTGATACAGCAAATGTCATCATGTAAAAACACTAAGTTCATCTTAAATAATTAATATGAAGTACGAAAAATAGTAGCCAACTTTGGTATTTTAGATCTCCTTAAATAAAACTCACCCAGTGAAACCTATTTGTTCACTAGGAGCAGTTTCACCCAGTATTCACGAAATCAATCCTATTTTAGACGAAAACCAATGTAATTCTTAATAATTCATGTTATTTACTTATTTATGCAAATTAGAGAAGTCAATTGACAAACTTCTAAAAAACGGCCTTTTTGTAACAAAGAGTTATTCTGTCAAGTCAACATATCTGTCTGTCATTTTAATAACATGTTAAATTATGTCACTCGATGCAAATTAATAACTTTTCTGCACAAATTATGATAACAGATGTACATGTGACTTATAAACTATATCTCTTTTTAGTAGTTCTTTGACAATGTTATAAATACGAGCAGCAAGAAGGGTCGGGAGGTCACTTTGGTAAAGTGTGTTTGTGTGTTATTGTTTGAGGTGGATAAACGATGCAATGAAACATGTAACAGAAGTACTACTTTGTGTTGAGTCATGGTCTTTGGTGGACAGTGGAATTAAGATGGCCACCAGAGTAATAAATATTTGAAGTTGTCATATTTGTTGGTTTCGCTCGTTCTTTATCATCAAAAGCACATAAAAAACACGGGACCTCATGTTTTTAACCCTAGACAACCAGATTTATAGCCAGCATCAGCATCGAGACACAGCAGCGATCCAGCAAGTAGCAGCGATTACCACAACACAATGCATTTTAATGGCGCCAACCTAACATCAAGTGCTAACATGCTCTGTAAATGTGAGTGAAATAGTGCGATTATAGCAGTTAGCTATATCTACGACTAAGCGACCATTACATGCATCATGAACCAAACCCAGCCTAAACTTTAAACGGCAAAGTGTGTGAAGAAAGAAAGCGATGCTTGTGACAAATTCATTGTAATATTTTAAAGAGTGCAAAAGATAATCACTTCACAAGGAGTTCAGATACCTGTAAATATGCAGTCGCACCTGTACCACTAAGAAATTGAGAATTATGTGTTTCATTTGTATTCTATAATTTGATTTGTGAGTTGTTAAAGAATATTCATATATGCACCATGTTTTATATTTTGTATTTCATGTGAATTTGTAAATTTCCATTCAATCTAAGAGTGTTAATAAGAATTTGTGTATTGTAGCCATTTTGGAAACGTGTTTTTAATGATAAATAGTGTAAATGAATGTAAAGTTTGTGTTAATGTGTGTAAAAATATGCAAAAATATAAGCTGTTTTACATGAATAACTTCACTTATGTAAATATGTGTCTGTTTATGAGGATGAATTGTGATATCGATATAGCATTTAAGTGTTCATAGAAGATATAGGAGAAACAAATGCTTCCTTAACTTCACTCACCTTTCACAATCATCAATATCATGAATGTTTGAGAATTTTGGAATGCCAGTAGTTTTTGTAAAGAAAGACTCGAAATGGTGGATGAACAATTTTAATAGAATTTAACCGCAAGTACTAGTGAGAAAAACGTTTTAAGATTACTCAAATATCTATAAAGGTCTGTAAAGCCAGATAATAATCATCTAAGTAGAGAATGCCGTGTAAAGCAACACATTTCATTAAAAGAAAATGTTAAAACCTCAAAATCTAGCCTAAGATAGACGAGTAGCTGGACAATGATTAAAATTATTTGAATTTATAATTTTGCACTGCAATGAGCAGTGCCTCAACCATTGACCAGAGCAGCACAAAATTAATTTGGAAGGGTGGCACGTGTAAGGGGTCCATATTTTGTGGGCCTTCCATGATCTTGAGCTGTAACGACAGTACAATACAGTAAGAGACCCACAGAAAATAATAATTACATTATTTCAACAATAATCAGTTAATATCTTGTACCGAACACTAACAAAACAATATTTACCAATATATGGACTGGGGCATGAATGCTGTTGTAGTAGCTTACTCGCATTCCTATTTTTTTATTCATTGTTGAACCTACTCCTGCATTACCCCTATTTGACTTTGTGTTTATAACCCTGTATTCGCATGACGAAAAGTCTTGTTCCTCCTGCCACCGAACTTCACTAATTCCCACTATATCTAACTTTAGCCTATGCATGAATAAACAAGTTAAATTGAAACGCATGTTGGAGAGAAACCGAGCAGGTGGTTAATGCCTTTGCAAAACCCCATTTAACTTAAATACGGCTGGGACCAAGGGCAAGCGTCTGCACGGTATTAACAGCTCTAGGCTGTGGCCCAGCAAGAAAAATAACATTCAACTCTAGTGAGTCAGTGATTGTCTGAAGCCATACTGGGCGACACAGACGCAACACGGTGGGGAGATAGCCATTACAGGAAAGCATTTTGAGATATAAAATTTTCTAGACCTCTCTTGTCTCGCAGCAGACCACACTACTGTGTGGAAACAAGAGAGGGCGTTGAGGGCTTTGCTCTCTGCAAAGTGAGGATTATACGCTTCATGTATCATGGTGACAAATAGCAAAGAGGGAGTTAATTACTCCTAGAGGAATTTTTTCAGGCAAAGAAATTGCGCACCTCGCTCCACCACTTAGCGAGTTTGGAATAGCCATTATTTCGACTACGGAAATATTAACGTTCTACAGAACACAGGAAACTTGAGCCTAGTGAATTCACTCAAGACCAGAGTAGGGTATTAGCGTTTCATATCGAGCATGGAGACAATGCCTTTGGAGATAGCGCTTGGTAAAGTATCATCGCGCATTAGGCCACAGTATATTCTGAGTCTAGAATTGCTAACTCCAACTTGTGTACGCTTTGACTATTGAATATCAAAGGCTAGGATACTAACCTACCCTCACATTCAATTCATGAGAGATTTTTCTTTGGTACAAAAACTAAATGTATTCTCCACCAACTCAATGCACTGACCAGCTACGACCACATAGATGTAAATGAGTTGAGAAAGATTTTTAATCATTCTTTCCCGTGATAAAAAGAGTTATGCATAGAGAAAACGATTCTAATTATCATCAATTAAATATGTGCAACAGTTATTTATTTTATTTTTTGAGTTTCAAAAGTAATTGTGCATGATTGTGGTGTATCACTTGATCCCTGAAAGTACAGTGGTTAGTTCACTCACTGTGCAGATACAGACCACAGGACAATGACAAGATTTAGATTCAGTTAGATTTTGTGCTGGTATACATTCTCTTTCGAGGTCGCATTTTTATAATTATTCAAGTGAAACGCGTTTGTAGGTCACATTTCTACGCTTTTCTTGAATAGTTCAGTAACTACTGTCTCAAGGGAAAGTATATAGCAATATTGTTGTTGTGGTCTTCAGTCCAGAGAATGGTTTGATGCAGATCTCCATGCTACTCTATCCTGTGCAAGCTTCTTCATCTCCCAGTACCTACTGCAACCTACTTCCGTCTGAATCTGTTTAGTGTATTCATCTCTTGGTGTCCCTCTACGATTTTTACCCTCTGCGCTGCCCTCAAATAATAATAAATTGGTTGCCCGTTGATGCCACAGAACATGTCCTACCAACCAATTCCTTCTTCTAGTCAAGTTGTGCCACAAATTTCTCTTCTCCACAATTCTATTCAATACCTCCTCATTAGTTATGTGATCTACCCATCTAATCTTCAGCATCCCTCTGTAGCACCACATTTCGAAAGCTTCTATTCTATTTTTGTCTAAACCATTTATCGTCCACGTTCCACTTCCATACATGGCTACACTCCATACAAATACTTTCAGAAATGACTTCCTGACACTTAAATCTACGCTCGATGTTAACAAATGTCTCTTCTTCAGAAACGCTTTCCTTGCCATTGCCAGTCTATATTTTATATCTCCTCTACTCCGACCGTTTAATAATCTAATACCCTCAGCATCATCCGCTTTAAGGGGCTCCGGAACGCCCTATACTTGCAATGTTAAAATAACGCTTATAAATTACAACTTTCCCCACAAAGTATTTGAGGTAGGAAGTTGAACTTTTTACAGATTATTTATTGGAATATGGGCTACAACTTAACACAGGGATTTTACAAAATTTTAGTTCAGTTATTAAAGATGATTTTTTTTTCAATTGTAATGAAAATTCACAAAATTTTTTTACAATTTTTCATTTATGTATTCAAAAATATACAGTTTTTTGGAAAAAGGCTGTGTTAAATTATGCAGAAGGTACTGTGTAACAGTTACTGAAAGTTTGAAACAAATATGTTTGGAAGATCCTTAGAAAACATGTAATTAGTATGAGAAAATAAAAGTTTTGGGAATCGAGCGACAAAGATTGGATTAACTTTTTAGTGCATTCCAGGTCCATAGGTTGGATTATCTTCATCCTCTGCAAACTCCTCCTCCAGCTTCCTCTTGTTCCTCCTCCTGTTTACTCTTGCTTGTATTTCTAGACTCTTTACAGCCCTGTCTGCAGCCCGAAGGCGTTCCTTGTCTAAAGCAAGCATCGCTCGTACCATGTTAGAACCTATTTCATTCCCACATTTCTAAATACGTTGCACCTTACCATGTTGCCATCATTGAAAGTCGCAACAGCAACTTTACTTTTACTCATTATTATACTTCAACAAAACAGAATTAATTACGAATATTTTCGAGATAACGACAGAGTAAATAAACATGAAACAATCGACAATCACACCAGCGATATATATTGAACCATCACAGGTTAGCCACAACCCATACTTTATCTCACATCACTAAAATGTACCTGATGAACACGAACGTTAATAATAACACCATTTGACAGCAGTCTAACAGTGCCACAGTGGGTCACGCCCATGTAGAAAACATTTCAAAAAAAATTTAAAAATAGTTGTAGTCTTCGGAATTGAATAAATTATATATCTATTAAAAGGTAATAGTCTGCAGATACAGAAAACGCAAAAAAGTAAAAATTGAACTTTTCATGATTTTGAGCCTTTCCGGAACCCCTGAATTCAACTACTATCCTCGTTTTCCTTTTGTTGACACCAATATAAAACTTAATTACATTAAATATTCTACAGAAAGGTCTTGTCCATTTTTTCTGTGGGACTAATTGAGTGCCCATAGCGAGCGAGAAAATATGAGCATCTTGTACATGTTATCTGAAGGTGTTGCATGTTGCATAAACCTCTGGTCTGGGGCCCATGAATCACCATGTGTAAGCCAAAACCTTTAATCACGTAAAATAAACTGCGAGGTTGACTTTCAAGCGTGTTTTTCTAGATCCACAGCTACAGCATAATATAGGTTGAGATGTTAAAGCATAGCAATCCTGGTCTCAGTGACATATTCAATGTAATCGATTCTGAGGAGGTACAGGACTTCGCGGAATTACCTATAACCAGAATGTTGTTGCAGTGATAACCGTGCCGCATGTTAAAAACAGCCGCTAAAAGCGGCGATGCAGTACAGTTTTACAGCAATTACACGCATTCTGAAGTCTTGTGTTACATGCTACGCAATTTTCAACCACAGTATTGTTCTATCAAGGAGTGACGACGCTCAGATCGGCTTCGTGGGTCAGACGTAATCGGAGTTGAAGTATATGCAGTACTCACCAGAAAGCATTTTATAGTTGGATGGTACTCTTTCTCAGATGACACTGTACTTGTTTACCGGAACGTCTCCGTGTACATCCGACAACGGCCAAATGCAATGATATCATGGATGAGTAGTATAACATAACCGAAAACATTGCATTTTATGCCAAGTGAAAACCACACTCTGGCATAAGACAGGGCACACATGCGCATACACACACCCGGAGAAAGAGAAAGAGAGAGAGAGAGAGAGACAGAGAGAGTGAGAGAGAAAGTACGCCAGTAGAAGTATTGCAGGGTAAATGCTGTCCCACATAAATGTTGAGCAGAGGAAATGGAAACCTAAGAGATCTCACATTCTGAATTTTCACCAACTCCTCCTGACAGTACTCACAGGAAACGCAGAGGCAGCGGTAACAGTAGCAGAACAATACTCAAGTACGAACCTCTGTTCTTCTTGAATTGGCGAACTGCAATACGCTCAGTCACTCACAATCCCAGACGAAGGCAGTCTTCCAAAAGTCAGAACCGACAATCAAATTCAGAAGACTAACTGCAAACTGTTCATATTTTTACATATTTTCCATCAAACTGTACCATTTCGGTTAGATACTGATGCTTCGGCAACTTTATTTAGACAGAGTACATACGAGGACATTCTATCTAGACAAATCATGCTGCACCTCGCGACCCAGAACAGTAAAAGTACCTATAACGGATTATGCACTTCGTAAATAAATTATAAAAAAGCTACTTTATTACTACCTTTCACTGTGGTTCAGTCGCACTCTGATCCAAATATTTCCGCATCGATGCATTTTATACGTTCGGAATGGACATTTAGAATACTATGCACGCCAACAGCCAACAATTGTGTGAAAAATATGGAGATTGGTTCAATGGCACATTCGGAAACGGAAGGAATTCCAAGTACACATTACGTACATTATGTTCGAAGGCAATACTCAACTAAAACATTACCATGGAAATCAGGTACGTCATACTATTTGCGATGACGACGTTTCTGAACTCAAAAGGCTGGAACAAACTGGAGTCCTATAACCAAATTCGGGAATCAAATGACCACTCACGGGTCTAATGGGAAATATTTCACTTCGTGAAGATTTTGAAGAAATAGTAGGAGCTTACGTTTCGACTCGCGGGAGGATAATTATTTTTCGAAACTGCCTTATTCAATGTTTACCCTCATATTCCCCTGGATGAGGCAAACAAGAAAAATGTATGGTGGCCAAACCGCAGGTTGGCTTGTATCAATACCAGCATCCTCCCTTCAGAAGCTCGTCTGCCCTTGCATTGTTTCATCGCTTTCTCGAACAAGTAACATCGAAGTTACATCATGTTCAAATTATTTGAGGACCTAGGATTTTTCGGACAAACACTGCACCAGCATCTGCAAAATTTGGAATCTCCTTATCAAGTTTTTACTCACGCAGGACTCAAGTGCAGTTCACAGATAAGATCATTTTTAAATACTGGAGCTGAGTGTTTGGGGCACCTTATCCATCGGCAGAGCATGTAGAGGCCAACCGGAGAGTACCTTCGCTAAAATCATATAGGAACTACACGAAGATCTTGAAAAACGTACATGCTGCACATTACATATAGTCCTAGCGCACGCAAACTGCCGCTCCTTTGCATCGCCTTTGACGTGAAAATTTTCCGTTCCAATACACTGGAGAGAGCGAAATACCATTTTAAAAGCTGAAAAGTGCATTACTTTTAGCTCATACCTTGATCTTTACAATCCGCAGAAAAAGATAGTTCTAGCAGTTAATGCATCGTCACAAGAAATAGGAGCATTTTCATTACATCCCGTGGAATTAGCATTTAGTCATCATCTACGTCCTCTCGAAATTTCAAAGTGTGTGTAACTGACTGATCATTTCTGGAGTACAAAACGGCTAAGTATTCTCGAGGCACACAGTAAATATTCGTTTGTCATTTCAATGAATTCGAAGACAAGCACACGCTTCTGCCTTTTGTTTAGAAGATTTTCCTCAAACTACTGTTTCAGACGTTGGTCCGCAATTTACATCAACAATTTTGTTAACACATGGGGATTCAGCATACCCGAACACCTCCATTTGCTACACCATTATCGATTTTCTACCATTGTCTTATCTAACGCCTTTGTCTGTACTTTATTAACATGACTTTCGTGTCACCAAGGTCTTTGATGTAACGACTGTGTAAATGTTTTATGCGTTATTTATGATCATTTACGTAATTGTAGTTAATCCGTGGATGTAATTTCGAAAGTTGATGGTGAATGAAAAAGCTAAAACTTTACATGTAATACTGGTTAACGCGTAGGGAAAGTACATTTGCTATCATGTAAAACTTCGAGTCAAGTGACTTCTCAACCGAACTTCCTAGTCCCGAATAGGGGAGGTGGATCTGGCGATCGAAGTGCCTAGCTCCTTTGTGGCTAGAATCAGTCGTTGGCTAGCACTGGAAGTGTTCGCAACTTGCGAACTGAACGAGCAAGAAGAGCTATAAGATCTTATAGCTTCGGATGTGGACGTAATTTGACTTAATATTCATGGCTGACTTTGGCTTGCTCTGAACTTTGAATGTCCGACACTAAGAATAGATATTTCAGAGCTAGCTACTCAGCAAGAGCCCTGGATACTTTTGCTGCCTTTCTTCAATAGCCACAGGAGGTCTACACTGCCACCATGTTCATCTCAAATGTTCAGTTGAGTACTGTAAAACTGTACAGATCATTGATTGGCGACTCCATGTTGTCTTGTGCACTACGACCAGATAACAGGTATACTTGAAAAAAGAGACAGCATTGGTCATATATTTTTTACTATCGCAAAATCGATTTTCTGTCACTGAGTGACCATCTTCAGTGCTATATTGTATAACTTAAATTAGGATGCAGTGTTGTCACTAAGTTTACGGTAATCGCATGTGTGATTGCCGTAAACTTAGTGACAACAGTGCATCCTAATTTAAGTTATACAATATAGCACTGAAGATGGTCACTCAGTGACAGAAAATCGATTTTGCGATAGTAAAAAATATATGACCAATGCTGTCTCTTTTTTCAAGTATACCTGTACAGATCAGTTATGAGATTTCTGTTTGAATAACAAGTCAGTGTTTTGTAAACTATGTTTTGAGCCACCGTATTTTATCCTTAGTCGCTTACCTAGATAGGTTCGTATCCCAGGCGCTACGATAATTCCGTGTACCCTATATCACTGAAGTGAAAAGAAATTACCGTCCTTAGCAAATGTTAATATACTTTGTAGAGTTGTAATGTCCTTAATTATTTAGTGACAATAAGTTTAGAATTGCTCCACGTATTTTACATAACTGGGCAGTCAAAGTTTCATCAAAGTACAATTACTTATAAAAGAATGAAGGTATTCAGTTTAAAGATTCTTCTTACTGAAACAACAGTGTTTATTATTTCATATTTTATACACTAATCAATTTTTCCAATGTTATGTTGTGAGTAAAATGTACAGCCTAGACCGAGTCTAACGGTAGATTCGTTTCTAGGTCCCCATGTTAATAGTTGACCCAGATTTAAATTTTACATTACCATAACATTATTCACGAAGAGCAACTTTCATTCTTATAATTTGTGTGTACTGTAGTAAGCAGATAGCTGCAACTAGTCAAATTACACCAGATTCAGCTATCTCATGTCCCATCTGAGCTACATAGCGTAAGAATGTATTTCTTGACAATGCAAACAATAATCAGTATAAAAGATACTATAACTTCAAAACCGTTTCATTTTAATAATTTCTACTAATTAAACTGACAAAAATCCGAAGTTACTAGTGCTCCACCATTAGTAATTCTTTAACTACAATGATCGTTATGTTCCTACGTAATATAGAGGTATTAAACGTTAAGAAGAGCCAATTTTTGCCTATACGTAATAGTAATTCTCCTGTGTAGTCGATGTCAAATTGCTGTTACATTACCTATTAAATTGTGCTACTGCCTTGTATATCACCAGAAAAATGAATTTTAGTATCAAGTAAAGTCAATCCCAAAAGTCTGTTTTCTTTATGGACCATGGCAGGACTTGGCACAACTTTGCCTTATTAGGTTGGCGACCATTTCCTTCTACGTAATTATAGTTTACTTGACTACTAATTGGTCCTTGATTCGTTTGCCATATGTTATGCTACTGCTTTATTTCTATAGAAACCTTTACAGAATCAAAAATGATCCTATACCTTCCCATTACACACGATACCGCTCATATATGTATCCTTTCCCAGGACTACCATTGTTAGTATATTTACCATTTACTGGTAGCCGCTAGTGATCGACGTGACGACTGTGACAGGACTTTCTTTAGACTCTTGCGCAGTAAAATACAGGCAATATCTTATGTTCCAAGCGCTAAACAAACGTATTATGGGCACAGAATGTCCAACGGTATGACCATGCAGAAAATGCAATAAAGCAAATAGTAGAAAATATTACGGACGTTTAGAAAGTAAATTGTAATTCGTATTCGATATTGAAATGGACACAAAAAAATAGTAGTAGATCAAAATGGGCAGAGCGAGACGGTATGGGACTCATCGAAAATCGTCATGGAGTCTGATAGCAATTATCGAAATGAATTCACAGGTAGTGCCACAGAACAGCCACAGGCGTATGTAGCATACCACTGGAAACGTAAATTATGAAATTCCCGACACAAAAAAGAAATTAGAGAACGTAACAAACGAGAAAAATACACATCGAAAATTGTGGTTATGTGAATGAATCGGTTGATACGTTCAGTTTTCCACAAACGGAGAAAGAACCCGTCGAGGAACATGAGGTAGAATCAGAACGTGAAGATACTGTAGAGCAGAACAGTGGAAAACCTTTGAGCACACTATGATAAAATTTTTATCTACCCGAATTAAAGCACAAGGTATCAGCTCTAACAGTCAAATTAGGGAACAAGTTAGTGGTCTTGAGAATCAACTGAAAACAGAAGCAAGTGGTATTAACAACCTTAATAATTAGCTAAAAACGCAAGCTGATATCGTGAAAACACAGAGCGTTAAAATCGGCAAACATGTCGGAGAGGTGAATGAAACAGCAGGCACTTTAAGTACTGTATTCACAGAAATGAAACTTGAAATAAGCACCAGAAATACAATGTTGCCACTATGCAGATGCAGATCAATGATGTCGACGAAAGATTCGATTTAAAAATCATAATGATCCCATAAACTGTTAAACCTTTACTTGTAACGAAAAAGGACGAAAAAGTCTTCGGTTTGAAAATCGAAATTGTTGGAGAATGTAGAAATGAAGTGTCATATTTGAGAGAGACAGTGATTGATTCTGAGAAATAAATAAGCATACAGGTAAATATTAGCGAACGTAAGTGCTACTTCAGAAGATTGGAAAGAAATAAAGAGACAAGCCCAGTTGTATCAGTGACAGGGTACTTTACAACAAACTATTAGAGGTTGAAGAACACTTTGATCCTGCCAAAAAACATATTGGCTGGCACCCACTCTATTTTCCGAAAAATTGCGACAGCATTTTTCCTGAAACCAGGAAAAGACTAACGTAGTTATCAGTGAACTAGCAGGTGATGCTAAACGATGGGGGCTAAATTTGAAAACTGATCAGATGACACACAAACACGAGAGCGGTTATAGGCCTGATTGTATGAAAATAGGTGCAGAAACTCTATGGAAGATTTCTGCGAATCCAGGTACCGACAATTGACACACTTAAGTAGATGATCCGAATCTGAGATTATTTGGAAGCTATGTAAAAAGCTCGATGAGGATTCAAAGAGATACGTAGGAAGCACTCGGAAAAGCTTTTCTGCTTTTCTATAAAGATAGACGATTCTATCTTTCTAGGTTCTATGTTTACTTCCGGTTCTTGATTCGAAATTGCTTCACCAGGTGGTACGAAACAGCATTTCTCAAGCATTAACTGAATTCTGTTACTTCAATACATTCATCATCCGAGTTGTCTTCTATATCTGACCATTTTGGGTCACTGTTCGATTGTAACAGAAACGCGTGTCATAGAGACATGTTAATCTCCTCAGACGACCTTTTCGTGGGTCTTAAAAACTCAGAATCACGACTTTCACCTGGTATTATTAGTTCTTTGTCTTTCACAGTAGGCTCTTTATTTGAGCTGTCAATCTCATCAGTTCTAACGACGTCTACCTTTACTTCGGATATCGTGTAGCGATCGTGAACGTCAATAACTCGTAAACAGTCGTCTGCATTTACTTCTTCCGGCCTACTGGCCGCAGTTTCTTCTACTGGCGGTTCGTTAGTGATGAATGCTTCGTCAGCAACGCTGAGGAATTCATATTCTTCCATCCTCCTCGGTGCGAGCGCATTTCATTTCTTAGTATTAATCTTAGTATTATTAACAGATTGCTTACTTTGCGCAGCGTCCTTTCCTCAGTATCTGAAACCTGTTCACTGATTTCCGCACTTGGGTTGTGTGGCTCCGCATTATTCCCGACGTCCCTTTTTCTCTTTACACCACCACCTAACATTTCGGTCGAATAATTTCTTTTGGAATCCTCTCACATGCATTGCTTTAGCCCTGGGTACAGATCATCGATCTGTTCGCCACAACTTAGAATCTTCGACAACTCATTTTCCCAAATTTTATCATTTATGATGTTGTCGGCGCTTTCTTCCTCGGCTACTAACATATTAACGATTTCTCTTGACAGGGTGTCGTTATCTGCCGAAGTGGGTACATGGCATTCTACTGGGACGCACTCATTCTGCATTGCTCCAGTAATTTCAGCTTCCATGGGGACAGCTAATTAGTATGACTTATTCCTTACCGGCAGGCGCTCTGTCCGCCAGCAGATATATGTTTCGTCGCCTGCCTGCCGTGACTCATAGCTGAGCACATCTGTCGCTTCGCTTCCAACAGTTTGAGCTGCTCCATAGTCCTTCTCTCGAGTACTAAATTCATTACATGTGAGCCTGAATTGTTTGTTACGTTTGGGCCTTGATCATATATCTGCGTTAGTTTGGTCCGCGACATTCTCGGACTTTAGTTTTTCACGTGGTTGCTGTCGTGGTCGTATCACCATGCAAATCCTCCAACGTGAGCAGTTGAACCTCGACCTCTGCTCCTATGGGTACAAGTCGCGAAAGAATATGAAATCCCAAAACGAAAATGTACCCCGAGGTATAGTTAAAGAATATGTAGACAACAACCCTTGGGATAAAATTAGACCTCTTTTAACATTTGTTTGGTAAGATAAGAAGTATGAAATTATACTGTGCACAACGGCAGATACTGCCACCATATTTAGAGTGTGGGTCAGGTTTATTTCCAAATTTAGATGTAATTATAATGTCCCGTTTGAAGTGCAACGAACTTCTCACACTAACACATACTATCTGGTGTACCACAAAATCGAAGATTCCTGTAGGTGTTGGTAATATAGTGGATCTGAAACCTTATGTCCAAAATACCGGTTATAAAGGAGTGTAGTTTGGACACATGTCATGAACAGTATATACCGTATTATAACATGTTTATTCTTACAAACTGTGTTTTGCAAGATATTTTACATTTTTGTGAAGGCTTACTGTTATTACCTTGCTAACATGTCTATCAGTTTCAGATTCTTGAAATGTAACTGCGTATAGAATGAAATGGGCATCCAAAAACGTGAAATGTCTTACAAAACGGCCGTGCCGCATAAAGAGTCGCAGCTTAATAAAATGAAATAGCAATATGTGAAATAGGCAGCATAATTTCTTGCTAAGTGACCAGAGCAGGAAACGGTGTTTCAAAACGACTGCCAAAAATCTCAGTGGCCAGCAAGTGATCCGTTGATAAACAAAGTTTATAAATGAAAGTGTTGAACTGTACTCCCTGAAATAATGAAGAGCCTGTGAAGTAATTTATGCTTATTGTAAATAGTATTGAATTATTTTTGTTGAACTGCGTAAATATTTACACAGCCAGAAAACCGGTTAATTCTTCAGTAGCATCCTGAAACTATCATAATTTGTAAAAGTAAGTTTTTCTTTAAGGCACAATAAATGAACTGCATAAAAATTCTAGTAAATGCCGAACAAAAGCCGGCAGCGGTGGTCTAGCGTTTCTGGCGCTGCATTCCGGAACCACGGGGCTGCTACGGTCGCAGGTTCGAATCCTGCCTCGGGCATGGGTGTGTGTGATGTCCTTAGGTTAGTTAGGTTTAAATAGTTCTAAGCTCTAGGGGACTTATGACCTAAGATGTTGAGTCCTATAGTGCTCAGAGCCATTTGAACCATTTTTCAACCGAACAAAATTTAAGTACTGTTTATATAAAAGTTTGTATCATATTTTATCCAATGTATTTGTGTGTTATGTGTTTTCTCGTATTGATGTGGCATTCTCTTTTCAATGTACCTATTATTTCCCACTGCTCTTTGTAACAAAGAATTTCTTTTGCACCGTGAAATGATATGCAAAATGTAACTAATCTTGTTCTTATGTGAATAAGATGAAAGAATATTCTTATCTTAGTATTGCTGTTTATATAGGATGAATGCAATTGTGATGCATTCGCATATACACTTATTTTATTCGTCCAAAATTGTTTGAGCCGTCAGGGATGTTTCATTGATGCATCCCTAACAGGAAACATCACTGGAGCATGCAGCATGGGTGGCATTAATATCAGTACTAACATTAATTGCCTTATCTAACTTCCTCGTCTGCTTTTCCTTAACGCGTCTTTTGTGTCACTAAGTTCTTTGATGTAACATCTCTGAAAACGTTTTATTCATTATTTATGACCATTTACGTAATTTTGATTAATCTATGTATGTGATTTAAAAGTTTACTTGTAACACTGATTCACTCACAGGGAAATCAGGTTTTTAATCAAGTAAAACTCGGAGGGAAGTCCCTCCGCAACGGAACTGGCTAAGCGGGAATAGAAAAGGTGCTTCTGGCGATGCCAGATACTAAGGTGCAAAGCTCCTTTGTGGCATGCGTCAGTCGGTGGCCACCACGCAAAGTGTTCGCAGCTCGTGAACAGAACGAAGTGATAGGAACGGCAAGATTATACAATATAGTCACGGATGTGGACGTAATATGACTTATTACTCATGGCATACTTCCGCTTGGTCCGTACTAAGAGAATCCGACGTTAAGAACTGAGCTTTCAGATTTTCCCAAGTTGGTAGTGCTCCACCATTAGTATTAATTTACCTGTAATGGTCATTAGCTTCCTACTGTCACGTACAGATTGTGAGTGTTACTGAGAGCCATTTGTTGCGTAAACGTTTTAGTACTCCTCTTGTACACTTCATATGACATAGCTGTTACATTACTTGTGAAATTGTGCTTGTTGTTGTTGTTGTTGTTGTTGTCTTCAGTCCTGAGACTGGTTTGATGCAGCTCACCATGCTGCCCTATCCTGTGCAAGTTTCTTCATCTCCCAGTACCTACTGCAACCTACATCCTTCTGAATCTGCTTAGTTTGTTCATCTCTTGGTCTCCCTCTACGATTTTTGCCCTCCACGCTGCCCTCCAGTGCTAAATTTGTGATCCCTTGATGCCTCAGAACATGTCCTATCAACAGGTCCATTATTCTTGTCAAGTTGTGCCACAAACTCCTCTTCTCCCCATTTCTATTCAATACCTCCTCATTAGTCATTCTTCTGTAGCACCACATTTCGAAAGCTTCTATTCTCTTCTTGTCTAAACTATTAATCGTCCATGTTTCACTTCCATACATGGCTACACTCCATACAAATACTTTCAGAACCGATTTCCTGACACTTAAATCTATACTCGATGTTAACAAATATCTCTTCATTAGACACGCTTTCCTTGCCATTGCCAGTCTACATTTTATATCGTCTCTACTTCGACCATCATCAGTTATTTTGCTCCCCAAATAGCAAAACTCCTTTACTACTTTAAGTGTCTCATTTCCTAATCTAATTCCCTCAGCATCACCCGACTTAAATCGACTACATTCCATTATCCTCGTTTTGCTTTTGTTGATGTTCATCTTATATCGTCGTTTCAAGACACTGTCCATTCCGTTCAACTGCTCTTCCAAGTCCCTTGCTGTCTCTGACAGAATTACAATGTCATCTGCGAACCACAAAGTTTTTATTTCTTCTCCATGGATCTTAATACCTACTCCGAATTTTCCTTCTGTTTCCTTTACTGCTTGCTCAATATACAGATTGGATAACATGGGGGAGAGGCTACAACCCTGAGTTACTCCCTTCCCAACCACTGCTTCCCTTTCATGTTCCTCGAGTCTTATAACTGCCATCTGGTTTCTGTACAAATTGTAAATAGCCTTTCGCTCCCTGTATTTCACCTCTGCCACCTTTAGAATTTGAAAGAGAGTATTACAGTCAACATTGTCAAAAGCTTTCTCTGAGTCTGCAAATGCTAGAAACGCAGGTTTGTGTTTCTTTAATCTTTCTCCCAAGGTATGTCGTAAGGTCTGTATTGCCTCACGTGTTCGAATATTTCTACGGAATCCAAACTGATCTTCCCCGAGGTCAGCTTCTACCAGTTTTTCCATTCGGCTGTAAAGAATTCGTGTTAGTATTTTGCAGCTGTGACTTATGAAACTGATAGTTCGCTAATGTTCACATCTGTCAACATATGCTTTCTTTGGGATTGTAATTAATATATTCTTCTTCTCCTTTGGGGAGCCAATGCTGACAAAACTCTACCATCTGGTTAGCAAGATTCATGAGACAGGCGAAATACCCTCATGCTTCAAGAACAATATAATAATTCCAATCGCCGGCCGGAATGGCCGAGCGGTTCTAGGTGCTACAGTCTGGAAACGCGCGACCGCTACGGTCGCAGGTTCGAATCCTGCCTCGGGCATGGATTTGTGTGATGTCGGTAGGTTAGTTGGGTTTCAGTAGTTCTAAGTTCTAGGGGACTAATGACCTTAGCAGTCAAGTCCCATAGTGCTTAGAGCCATTTTTTTTAGCCAATAATTCCAATCGCAAAGAAAGCAGCTGTTGACAGATGTGAAAATTACCGAAGTATCAGTTTAATAAGTCACAGCTGCAAAATACTAATATGAATTCTTTACAGACGAATGAAAAAACTGGTAGAAGCAGACCTCGGGGAAGATCAGTTTGAATTCCGCAGAAATATTGGAACACATGAGGCAATACTGACAATATGACGTATCTTAGACGAAAGATTAACGAAAAGCAAACCTACGTTTCTAACATTTGAATACTTAGAGAGAGCTTTGGACAATGTTATTTGGAATAGTCTCTTACAAATTCTAAAGATTGCCGGGATAAAATACAGGGAGCGAAATGTCATTTACAACTTGTACAGAAACCAGATGGCAAATATAAGAGTCGAGGGACCTGAAAGGGAAGCAGTGGTTGAAAGAGAGTAAGACAGGGTTGTAGCCTCGTTGTTGTTCTTGTGGTCTTCAGTCCTGAGACTGGTTTGATGCAGCTCTCCATGCAACCCTAGCCTCTGCAAGCTTCTTCATCTCCCAGTACCTACTGCAACCTACATCCTTCTGAATCTGCTTAGTGTATTCATCTCATGGTGTCCCCCTAGGATTTTTACCCTCCACGCTGCCCTCCAATACTAAATTGGTGATCCCTTCATGCCTCAGAACATGTCCTATCAACCGATCCCTTCTTCTGGTCAAGTTGTGCCACAAACGTCTCTTCTCCCCAATCCTATTCAGTACTTCCTCATTAGTTATGTGGTCTACCCATCTAATCTTCAGCATTCTTCTGAGGCACTACATTTCGAAAGCTTCTATTCTATTCTTGTCCAAACTATTTACCGTCCATGTTTCACTTCCATACATGGCTACACTCCATACAAATACATTCAGAAATGACTTCCTGACACTTAAATCTATACTCTATATTAACAATTTTCTCTTCTTCAGTAACGCTCTCCTTGCCATTGCCAGTCTACATTTTATATCCTCTCTACTTCGATCATCATCAGTTATTTTGCTCCCCAAATAGCAAAACTCCTTTACTACTATAAGTGTCTCATTTCCTAATCTAATACCCTCAATATCACCCGACTTAATTCGACTACATTCCATTATCTTTGTTTTGGTTTTGTTGATGTTCATCTTATATCCTCCTTTCAAGACCCTGTCCATTCCGTTCAACTGCTCTTCCAAGTATTTTGCTGTCTCTCACATAATTACAATGTCATCGGCGAACCTCGAAGTTTTTATTTCTTCTCCATGGATTTTAATACCCACTAAAACTTTTTCATTTGTTTCCTTCACTGCTTTCTCAATATACAGATTGAATAACATCAGGGAGAGGCTACAACCCTGCCTCACTCTCTTCCCAACCACTGCTTCCCTTTCATGTCCCTCGACTCTTATAACTGCCATCTGGTTTCTGTACAAATTGTAAATAGCTTTTCGTTCCCTGGAATTTACCCCTGCTACCTTCAGAATTTGAAAGACAGTATTCCAGTCAACATTGTCAAAAGCTTTCTCTAAGTCTACAAATGCTAGAAACGTAGGTTTGCCTTTCCTTAATCTTTCTTCTAAGATAAGTGGTAAGGTCAGTATTGCCTCACGTGTTCCGGTATTTCTATGGAATCCAAACTGATCTTCCCCGAGGTCGGTTTCTACTAGTTTTTCCATTCGTCTGTAATGAATTCGTGTTAGTATTTTGCAGCTATGGCTTATTAAACTGATTGTTCGGTAATTTTCACATCTATCAACACCTGCTTTCTTTGGGATTGGAATTATTATATTCTTCTTGAAGTCTGAGGGTATTTCGCCTGTTTCATACATCTTGCTCACCAGATGGTAGAGTTTTGTCAGGACTGGCTCTTCCAAGGCTGTCAGTGGTTCCAATGGAATGTTGTCTACTCCGGGGGCCTTGTTTCGACTCATGTGTTTCAGTGCTCTGTCAAACTCTTCACGCAGTATCGTATCTCCTATTTCATCTTCATCTCCCCCCTGTAATTCAATCCGTATATTGAGCTAGCAGTAAAGGAAACAAAAGAAATATTCGGAGTAGGTATTAAAATCCTTGGAGAAGAAATAAAAATTTTAAGATTCGACGATGACATTGTAATTTTTGTCAGAGACAGCAAAGAACTTGGAAGAGCAGTTGAACGGAATGGACAGTGTCTTGAATCGAGGATATAAGATGAATATCAACAAAAGCAAAACGAGGATAATGGAATGAAATCGAATTAAGTCGGGTGATGCTCAGGGAATTAGATTAGGAAATGAGACACTTAAAGTAGTAAAGTAGTTTTGCTATTTGGGGAGCAAAGTAACTGATGAGAGTCGAAGTAGAGAGGATATAAAATGTAGACTGGCAATGGCAAGGAAAGCGTTTCTGAAGAAGAGAAATTCGTTAACATCGAGGATAGCTTTAAATGTGAGGAAGTCGTTTATTTGTATGGAGCGTAGCCATGTACGGAAGTGAAACATGGACCATAAACTGTTTGGACAAGAAGAGAATAGAAACTTTTGAAATGTGGTGCTACAGAAGAATGCTGAAGATTAGATGGGTACATCACGAAACTAATGAGGAGGCATTGAACTGAATTGGGGAGAAGAGGAGTTTGTGGCACAACTTGACAAGAAGAAGGGACCGGTTGGTAGGATATGTTTTGAGGCATCAAGGGATCACAAATGTAGCATTGGAGGGCAGCGTGGAAGCTAAACATCGTAGAGGGAGACCAAGAGATGAATACACTAAACAGATACAGAAGGATGTAGTTGCAATAGTTACTCAGAGATGAAGAACCTTGCACAGGATAGAGTAGCATGGAGAGCTGCATCAAACCAGTCTCAGGACTGAAGACCGCAACAACAAAAACATATTCTTCATGAAGTCTGACTGTATATCGCCTGTCTCAAACATCTTGCTCACCAGATTGTAGAGTTTCGTCAGGACTGGTTCTCCAAACGCCGTCAGTACTTTTAATGGAAAGTTGTCTACTCCCGGGGCCTTGTTTCGACTCAGGTCTTTCAGTGCTACCAGCCAGAGTGGCCGAGCGGATCTAGGAGCTACAGTCTGGAACCGCGCGGCCACTAGGTAGCAGGTTCGAATCCTGCCTCTTACATGGATGTGTGTGGTGTCCTTAGGGTAGGTAGGTTTAAGTAGTTCTAAGTTCTAGGGGACTGATGACCTCAGCAGTTAAGTCCCATAGTTGTCAGAACCTTTCGGCGCTCTGTCAAACTCTTTACGCAGTATCGTATTCCCATTTCATCTTCATCTACATCCTCTTCCATTTCCATAATATTGTCCTCAAGTACAACGCCCTTGTATAGACCCTCTATATACTCCTTCCTCCTTTCTGCTTTCCCTTCTTTGCTTAAACCTGGGTTTCCATCTGAGTTCTTGATATTCGTACAAGTAGTTCTCTTTTCTCCAAAGGTCTCTTTAATTTTCCTGTAGGCAGTATCTATCTTACCCCTAGTGAGATAAGCCTCTACTTCCTTACATTTGTCCCCTAGCCATCCTTGCTTAGCCATTTTGCACTGCCTGTTGATCTCATTTTTGAGGCGTATGTATTCCTTTATGCGTGCTTCATTTACTGCATTATTATATTTTCTCCTTTCATCAAATTCAATACCTCTTCAGTCACCCAAGGATTTCTACTAGCCCTCGTCTCTTTAACTACTTGATCCTCTACTGCCTTCACTACTTCATCCGTCAAAGCTACCCATTCTTCTTCTATTGTATTTCTTTCCCCTATTTTTGTCAATTGTTTCCTTATGCTCTCCCTGAAACTCTGTACAATATCCGGTTTAGTCAGCTAATCCAGGTTCCATCTCCTTAAATTCCCATCTTTTTGAAGTTTTTTTCAGTTTTAATCTACAGTTCATAACCAATAGATTGTGGTCAGAGTTTACATCTACCCTTTGAAACGTCTTACAATTTAAAACCTGGTACCAAAATCTCAGTCTTACCGTTATATAATCTATCTGATACCTTCTAGTATCTCCAGGATTCTTCTTTTATGATTCTTGAACCAAGTGTTAGCTGTGATTAAGTTAAGCTCTGTGTAAAATTCTACCAGATGGATTCCTCTCTCGTTTCTTACCCCCAATCCACATTCACCCACTATGTTTCCTTCTCTCCCTTTTCCTACTCTCGAATTCCAGTCACCCATGACTATTAAATTTTCGTCTCCCTTCACTACCTGAGTAATTTCTTTTATCTCATCATACATTTCATCATCTTCATCATCTGCAGAACTATTTAGCATATAAACTTGTACTACCTTAGTAGCGTGGGCTCCGTGTCTATCTTGGCCACAATATTTCGTTCATTATGCTGTTTGTAGTAGCTTACCCGCACACCTACTTTTTTATTCATTATTAAACCTACTCCTGCGCTACTCCTATTTGATTTTGTACTTATAACCCTTTGTTCACCTGACCGAAAGTTTTGTTCGTCCTGCCACCGAACTTCACTAATTCCTGCTATATCTAATTTTAACCTATCAAATTCCCTTTTGAAATTTTCGAACCTACCAGCCCGATCAAGGGATCTGACATTCTGCGCTCCGATCCGTAGAACGCCAGTTTTCTTTCTCCTGATAATGACGTCCTCTTGAGTAGTTCGGAATGGTGGACTATATTAATTCCAGAATATTTTACCCAAGAGGACGCCATCATCATTTAACCATACAGTAAACCTGCATGCCCTCGGAAACAATAACGTCTGTAGTTTCCCTTTGCTTTCATCCGTTCGCAGTGCCAGCACAGCAAGCGTTTTGGTTAGTGCTACAAGGCCAGATCAGTCAATCATCCAGACTGTTGTCCCTACAACCACTGAAAAGGCTGCTGCCCCTCTTCAGGAACCACACGTTTGTCTGGCCTCTCAACAGATACCCCTCCATTGCGGTTGCACCTACGGTACGGCCATCTGTATCACTGAGGCACGCAAGCCTTCCCACCAATGGCAAGGTACATGGTTCATTTGATCAGAAACTGAATTTCAGTATCAAGTAGAGTTAACCACAACAGTTAACTTTCTTTACGGACCATGGTAGGGCTTGGCATACCTTTAGCTTCTTAAGCTGGCGATCGTTGCCTTTTGGGCAATTATAGTTTATTTCATTAATAAAAGGACCCTGATTCAATTTCCATATGTCCTGCTACTGCTTCCCTTCTATATAACTCCTTGGAGAAAAAATATTCCTATATATTTTCATTAGCACGATCACGTGCAAATAAAGTGTCTTTCACAGAAGTAACGTTGTTGGTATATTGCTAATGTAGTAGTAACCGGTAGTGTTGCACATTCTCTCCTGAATCGAAAATTCAAGACAAACGTTTTGTTGGCAAAGAGTCAGATGTTCAAATTTCATGCATGGCATTCGCGGGAATATGCTTGGTTATTGTTTCTCAGCATTTTTCGCATTCTGCTTTCTCCTAATGTTTATCCGGCAGGCTTCCGTCGACAGCACGGAAGCCAACTTCATTTTCGAGATTATTGTGATCCTGCAGCAGCCTTGTACTTTCCAGGAACTTTGCCTGCTACTCATGATGCTGCCCCCGAGGAATCTCGACGGTCCCTCACTTTTGGGTGCTTGCGTCTGCCAGCGCTTTCTTTTATCATTTTTTTTTGTTTGCCGCACGAAGATCTCCACAATGTTAGACTAATATGCTCTTTGCACGATGTTATTTCTATCCAAAGAGTATACAGTAATGAACGTATCTGAGATACAGCTGAAATGACCTCACTGTGGTCAAATTAATGTATATGTTCCTTAATTCTGTACATCCTTAAAAATTATAAAAATGTACATTCGCATGTATGTATGAATGTATGTTCCACATCCTCTGCTGATCCACTAGAATGGTCTCAACCAAACCTGGCACATATATGATCAGATAACGTCGTGGAATGCAGACGAAGACTCCGTGGACAAGCGCCAATATTTCGACAGAAGCACATTCTGCAATTTTCAAGCCAAAACTACACCAAGTAAGAGCTGTACAAGGCAATTTAAAACATCTACTTTCAGAAAAACTCCGAGAAGATAACACTGGCACATCCTGTAAAACTGAGTGCCGTCCATACCAAAAATGTGGCTGACGTTATAAGTTATCGCTAGTGAAATTAATCATCAACTTTTGAAGTAGCATAAACTTTGTCCCTCTGGTTTTCAACAAGGAAGAGAGCTAGATTACGTGCAGGATTTAAATAAATCCACCTTCGCTATTTATAAGGCTACCTTCAACACCTCTCTTCATAACACTACCCCAGTAGCTGGAAGTGCATGCCAGAATCTCCGTGGTGTTGCTGTACATACCTTTGTGCCGCCTACGCTCAGTAAACAGGTCCTTTACAGTCCTGATAGTCTGAGCAGTATATGACGTGCGACATCTGCGAGGAATACGATAGACATCCACCATACATAAACCAAATTCATCGTTTACGGAACATAAAAGGACCCTGATCTAATTCCTGAGCCGACCGCTGTGGCCAAGTGTTTCTAGGCGACCCAGTCTGGAACCACGCGACCGCTACGGTCGCAGGTTCGAATCCTACATCGGGCATGGATGTGTGTGATGCCCTTAGGTTAGTTAGGTTCAAGTAGCTCTAAGTTCTAGGGGACTCATGACCTCAGATGTTAAGTCCCATAGTACTCAGAGCCATTTGAACCACTTGAACTAATTCTTGTAAATACGAAAAATCGAAACAGTAGTCCTGCTTGGAGACTAGGAGGGATGCAGATCGTCTGTTGACTGGTCCTGTCCACACGAGAGAAATATCACAGCAACGGAGAGGGCTTCCTTATGTTCACTTCGAGTTGATCCGGGTATGTTTACCGTTGTTTTGAACAAGTACGCATACGTTCAAAAGATGCAGTGTTTATAGTGTGTTCCAACGTATCCCAGGATCGGTGCTGACAGTACAATAAGTCTTGAAAGAAAAACTTACAGCCTTCTGAAGAAACTTTTCTCATTACAGGAGGCTATCAGGGGCTTATTTCTTATTGTTCTCTTACCATAGGTTGTATGACGTTCCAGAGGTCCACAGAGAAGTGGTTCTCTTTTCTCCAAAGGTCTCTTTAATTTTCCTGTAGGCAGTATCTATCTTACCCCTAGTGAGATAAGCCTCTACTTCCTTACATTTGTCCCCTAGCCATCCCTGCTTAGCCATTTTGCACTGCCTGTCGACCTCATTTTTGAGACGTTTGTAGTCCTTTATGCGTGCTTCATTTACTGCATTATTATATTTTCTCCTTTCATCAAATTCAATACCTCTTCAGTCACCCAAGGATTTCTACTAGCCTCGTCTCTTTAACTACTTGATCCTCTACTGCCTTCACTACTTCATCCGTCAAAGCTACCCATTCTTCTTCTATTGTATTTCTTTCCCCTATTTTTGTCAATTGTTTCCTTATGCTCTCCCTGAAACTCTGTACAATATCCGGTTTAGTCAGCTAATCCAGGTCCCATCTCCTTAAATTCCCATCTTTTTGAAGTTTTTTTCAGTTTTAATCTACAGTTCATAACCAATAGATTGTGGTCAGAGTTTACATCTACCCTTTGAAATGTCTTACAATTTAAAACCTGGTACCAAAATCTCAGTCTTACCGTTATATAATCTATCTGATACCTTCTAGTATCTCCAGGATTCTTCTTTTATGATTCTTGAACCAAGTGTTAGCTGTGATTAAGTTAAGCTCTGTGTAAAATTCTACCAGATGGATTCCTCTCTCGTTTCTTACCCCCAATCCACATTCACCCACTATGTTTCCTTCTCTCCCTTTTCCTGCTCTCTAATTCCAGTCACCCATGACTATTAAATTTTCGTCTCCCTTCACTACCTGAGTAATTTCTTTTATCTCATCATACATTTCATCATCTTCATCATCTGCAGAACTATTTAGCATATAAACTTGTACTACCTTAGTAGCGTGGGCTCCGTGTCTATCTTGGCCACAATATTTCGTTCATTATGCTGTTTGTAGTAGCTTACCCGCACACCTACTTTTTTATTCATTATTAAACCTACTCCTGCGCTACTCCTATTTGATTTTGTATTTGTAACCCTTTGTTCACTTGACCGAAAGTTTTGTTCGTCCTGCCACCGAACTTCACTAATTCCTGCTATATCTAATTTTAACCTATCAAATTCCCTTTTGAAATTTTCGAACCTACCAGCCCGATCAAGGGATCTGACATTCTGCGCTCCGATCCGTAGAACGCCAGTTTTCTTTCTCCTGATAATGACGTCCTCTTGAGTAGTTCGGAATGGTGGACTATATTAATTCCAGAATATTTTACCCAAGAGGACGCCATCATCATTTAACCATACAGTAAACCTGCATACCCTCGGAAACAATAACGTCTGTAGTTTCCCTTTGCTTTCATCCGTTCGCAGTGCCAGCACAGCAAGGCCGTTTTGGTTAGTGCTACAAGGCCAGATCAGTCAATCATCCAGACTGTTGTCCCTACAACCACTGAAAAGGCTGCTGCCCCTCTTCAGGAACCACACGTTTGTCTGGCCTCTCAACAGATACCCCTCCATTGCGGTTGCACCTACGGTACGGCCATCTGTATCACTGAGGCACGCAAGCCTTCCCACCAATGGCAAGGTACATGGTTCATTTGATCAGAAACTGAATTTCAGTATCAAGTAGAGTTAACCACAACAGTTAACTTTCTTTACGGACCATGGTAGGACTTGGGCATACCTTTAGCTTCTTAAGCTGGCGATCGTTGCCTTTTGGGCAAATATAGTTTATTACATTAATAAAAGGACCCTGATTCAATTTCCATATGTCCTGCTACTGCTTCCCTTCTATATAACTCCTTGGAGAAAAAATATTCCTATATATTTTCATTAGCACGATCACGTGCAAATAAAGTGTCTTTCACAGAAGTAACGTTGTTGGTATATTGCTAATGTAGTAGTAACCGGTAGTGTTGCACATTCTCTCCTGAATCGAAAATTCAAGACAAACGTTTTGTTGGCAAAGAGTCAGATATTCAAATTTCGTGTATGAAATTCGCGGGAATACGCTTGGTTATTGTTTCTCAGCATTTTTCGCATTCTGCCTTCTCCTAATGTTGGGCCGGCAGGCTTTCGTCGACGGCACGGAAGCCAACTTCATTTTCGAGATTATTGTGATCCTGCAGCAGCCTTGTACTTTCCAGGAACTTTGCCTGCTACTCATGATGCTGCCCCCGAGGAATCTCGACGGTCCCTCACTTTTGGGTGCTTGCGTCTGCCAGCGCTTTCTTTTATCATTTTTTTTTTGTTTGCCGCACGAAGATCTCCACAATGTTAGACTAATATGCTCTTTGCACGATGTTATTTCTATCCAAAGAGTATACAGTAATGCACGTATCTGAGATACAGCTGAAAGGACCTCACTGTTGTCAAAGTAATGTATACGTTACTTAATTCTGTACATCCTTAGAAATTATAAAAATGTATGTACGCATGTATGTATGAATGTATGTTCCACATCCTCTGCTGATCCACTAGAATGGTCTCAACCAAACCTGGCACATATATGATCAGATAACGTCCTGGAATGCAGACGAAGCCGCGTGGACAAGGGCCAATATTTCGACAGAAGCACACCCTGCCATTTTCAAGCAAAAACTACACCAAGTAAGAGCTGTGCAAGGCAATTTAAAACATCTACTTTCAGAAAAACTCCGAGAATATAACACTGGCACATCCTGTAAAACTGAGTGCCGTCCATACCAAAAAGGTGGCTGACGTAATAAGTTATCGCTAGTGAAATTAATCATCAACTTTTGAAGTAGCATAAACTCTGTCCTTCTGGTTTTCAACAAGGAAGAGAGCTAGATTACGTGCAGGTTCAAATGGCTCTGAGCACTATGGGACTTAACTACTGAGGTCATCAGTCCCCTAGAACTTAGAACTACTTAAACCTAACTAACCTAAGGACATCACACACATCCATGCCCGAGGCAGGATTCGAACCTGCGACCGTAGCGGTCACGCGGATCCAAACTGACGCGCTTAGAACCGCACGGCCACACCGGCCGGCATTACGTGCAGGATTTAAATAAAACCACCTTCGCTATTTATAAGGCTACCTTCAACAGCTCTCTTTATAACACTATCCCAGGAGCTGGAAGTGCACGCCAGAATCACCGTGGTGTTGCTGTACATACGTTTGTGCCGCCTACGCTCAGTAAACAGGTCCTTCACAGTCCTGGTAGTCTGAGCAGTATATGACGTGCGACATCTGCAAGGAATACGATAGACATCCACCATGCATAAACCAAACTCATCTTTTACGGAACATAAAAGGACGCTGATCTAATTCCTGAGCCGGCCGTTGTGGCCAAGTGGTTCTAGGCGCCCCAGTCTGGAACCGCGCGACCTCCACGTTCGCAGGTTCGAATCCTGCCTCGGGCATGGATGTGTGTGATGTCCTTAGGTTAGTTAGGTTTAAGTAGTTCTAAGTTCTAGGGGACTCATGACCTCAGATGTTAAGTCCCATAGTGCTCAGAGCCATTTGAACCATTTGAACTAATTCTTGTAAATACGAAAAATCGAAACCGTAATCCTGCTTGGGGACTAGGAGGGATGCAGATCGTCTGTTGACTGGGTCCTGTTCACACGAGAGCAATATCACAGCAACCTAAAGAGCTCCCTTATGTTCACATCGAATTGATCCGGGTATGTTTACCGTACGCATTCGTTCAAAAGATGCAGTGTTTATAGTGTGTTCCAACGTATCCCAGGATCGGTGCTGACAGTACAATAAGTCTTGAAAGAAAAACTAACAGCCTTCTGAAAAAACTTTTCTCATCACAGGAGGCTATCAGGGGCTTATTTCTTATTGTTCTCTTACCATGGGTTGTATGACGTCCCAGAGGTCCACAGAGAAGTGGTTCTTCTTCGTTCAATAGTGTGTTACAGTGTTGCTCCGACAAGCGTGTAGCAAAACACCTTGCTACTCCGTTAATCTTTATAGTAGGTCAGTGTGAGCACCACAGTAAGATCTCGGCGGATTTCTTACGTCGATTAGAGGGAATGCTTTTATATAACTCTGATATTCTAGTATGTTACGACATTCTCTCTCTCTCTCCACTCGTGTTCCTCTGTCTGATTCTTTACGGCTGATTGAGGTTAGGTTGGTTGCTGAATAAAGGAACCCGTTTCGACTTGACTTTATTGTTGACTTGCACTTACCTTTTATTGAGTGTACAATATTATGAGCAGATACATGGAGTTGCGATTGGAAGCCCGTTGTCCCTTATTGTTGCCAATCTGTTTATGGAAGATTTAGACGAATTTTCGTTGGAGTCGACGGCTTTAAAACCTGTGCATTTTTTTATATATGTGCACGACACTTCCGATTGGTTCGCCTCGTGGGAATGAGAATTTGGACGACTTCAATCCACTCGAATATTTTCACGTTGGCGATGGAAAAGGCTGGAAGGATGGCTCGCTTCCCATCCCTGATGTACTGGTCAGGAGGAAGGTGGATGGTACGTTGGGACATTTCGTTTATAAGAAGCAAACTCACACTTACGTGCATCTGCAAACTGACAACTGTCACTCTTGGGCTCAACGTGAACGAGTACTTCGTGCATTGGTTCACAGGGGCCATGTCAATCCCTGCCCTGAGGGTTTGGCAGCTGAGTTAGCCCATTTCGACGTCAGAATGGCTTTAGTGAAAGATAGATTAGACATGCGTTGCGCTGTTTACCACCTGTGCACCGGGTGGATGATGACAACACCGAGGTGGCAGCACAAAGGCCCACGGCCTTTTCGCCTTACGCAAGGAGCGTTTGAAGTAGGATTGATCGTATTTTTCGGAAATATTATGCGTAGTGTATTTTTCGACCACCATCTAAGACCAGGGTCCGTTTAGTTTCCGTAAAGGAATATTTGGGTTTGCATAAGGCGAGTGTCTACCGTAATCCTTGTAGTTGTCACGCGTCATACATTGCTCAGAGTATCAGGACCGTGGAGGACCTATGTACCGAGCATGAGCAACACAAACGATTGCAAAGTACCAAGCGAATCTCGGCGTTGCAGATTATGCCACTGGCGCCAGTCATTCTATGGAACACAACAACACAAGATTCTGGCATGCACTTCCAGCTGTTGGTATAGTGTTGTTAAGGAAGCTGTTGAAATTTAATTCGCAAGTAACCTTATAAATTGAGATGGTGGTTTTTGTTTCAATCCTGCATGGAATCCTGCACTCTCCCTTGTCAAGAAACAGAGGGTCGGAGTTTATGCTGGCTACTAATTTCACTATCGGTCACTTACGACGCCATACATCTTTGGTTTGTGATGGCGCTCATGTCTACGGTGTGTGTGAGTGTTGTCTTTCCAAAGTTACTCTGAAAACCAAACCTTTAAATTTCCTTGCACAGCGTTTACCTGCCGTAGTTTTGGCTTCAAAATGCCGAGGTATACTCCTGTCGAAATATCGCCTGTTGTCAGCGACGTCACCCCGCTGCATTCCCGTAAGATTTTGTTTATTGTATATGCCAGGTCTCACTTTGATACACATGTCTTTTTGTATCTGGAAAGAATAACTGCAGGGGTAAGAATCGTACGTTTATCAAAGGGGTGGGGCTGAAAAAGCGGTTCAGCTTACGATGCGACAATAGCTACACTTTGGTCGCAAGGCATTTGAAGTTGAGTGCACTTGAAGATTTGCGACAAGCTTAATACATAACTTGGAGCCTTTACGAAACTTTTCGCACTGACGAGTCTCACAACAAAAAGAAAGGAAAAAAAATTATTCCTTAGTACATTTTCGCTGTTCTTTCTGTAAGACTGTCACATGAACCATGTCGACTTATAACTCCTTTACTACTAATTGTAGTCGTGACACATTTGTAGCTAGTATTCACGTGTACCACTGACCCGAGTCATGCAAGAAAATGAAATTTATCACTTCTTTGATATTAATTCTATTCGAAACACTTTCGAACGCATATCAACATCTTCCTCTGAATGTACATACAATATCATACCATTGTTTGACACATATTCCCGGATATATGACTTCAAATGCTGAGAAGCGTAAAAACTGCAACATCATGTGTGACAAATTAATTTATTGCATCTTTGCTACTGACTCTATTCACAACACATTTTGCAGGCAGTATCCACATGGGCCACAGAATGTCCTTAGAAAATTATATCATCGTACGACTCAAATTTCAGGACATATGACATATTAAACTCTGAGATACGTAAACTGCCGCATCATGCGTGACGTTCTAATTTGTTAACGGCGCATTTTGCAGACACAAGGCAAATATATAATTTGATTTACCTGCATAATTATATAATTTAATACAACTTAATAATAATAAAACGCTTACGTTCCATAGTTCAGGAGATGCGAACTTATAAACATTGGGCTACATGAAAATGAATCAGGGGAAATATGTGTATAAATTCTCGTGTAGCTTATTAAATATGTGTGAACTATATCTGACATGTGCGTATGTGGACTATGTTACGGAATCCTAAACCCCTGGAACCATTTCAGTTACAATATGGAAAGAAATACTATAGAGGTAACAACCTCCAGTCTGCTATTGCTATGAGTGTGGTAACGTGAAGTGAGGAGATGGACAGAGAGGAATGGAGAAGTAGGACATTGGCACGGTCAAGAGGAGGAGGATATGGACGAAGATACGGGACTGGGACATGGACAGAAACATCTGAGAGAAGAAGAGCTACAGAAAAGTGGGAAAGGAGGATAGACATCTCCATTTACATGGTCACTCTGAAATTCACACTTAAGTGCCTGTCAAAGTGTTCATCTAACCATATTCATACTACTTCTCTACCATTCCACTCTCTAATGGTGCGTGGGAAAAAGGAACACCTAAATCTTTCCGTTCGAGCTCTGGTTTCTCTTATTTTATTATTATGAACATTTCTCCCTACGTAGGTGGGTGTCAACAATATAATTTCGCATTCGGAAGAGAAAGTTGGAGATTGAAATTTCGTAATCAGATCTCGCTGCAAAGAAAACCGCCTTTGTTTCAGTGACTCACACCCCAACTCGCGTATTTTATCAGTGACACTCTCACCCCTATTGCGCAATAACATGAAAAGAGCTGCCCTTCTTTGCACTTTTTCGATGTCCTCCATCAATCCTACCTGGTAGGGATCCCACACCCTGCAGTAATATTACAGCAGGGGACGGACAAGTGCAATGTAGGCTGTCTCTTTAGCGGCTTTGTCGCAACTTTTAAGTGTTCTACCAACAAAGCGTAGTCTTTGTTTCGCCTTCCCCACAATACTATCTATGTGGTATTTCGAATTTAAGTTGCTCGTAATTGTAATTCCTAGATATCTAGTTGTATTGACAGCCCTTAGATTTGTGCGATTTATCGTATACCCAAAATTTATCGGATTTCTTCTAGTACCCGTGTGGATGACCTCACACTTTTCTTTGTTTAGTGCTAATTGCCGCTTTTCGCACCATACATAAATTCTCCCTAGATCATTTTGTAATTGGAATTGATCGTCTGATGATTTTGCTAGACGGTAAATTACTGTGTCATCTGCAAACAATCTAAGGGGGCTGCTCAGACTATCACCTAGATCGTTTATGTAAATCAGGAACAGCAGAGGTACTATGACACTACCTTGCGGAACGATGATTCACCGTCTATCACTACGAAACTCTGAGAGGAAATCTCAAATCAAGTCACACAACTGAGAAAATACACCGTATGCACGCAATTTGATTAATAGTCGCTTGTGAGGAACGGTATCAGAAGCCTTCATGAAATATAGGAACATGCAGTCGATCTGAGATCCCTTCTCGACAGCACTCATTACTTCATGGGAATAAAGAGCTAGTTGCGTATCGCAAGAACGATGTTTTCTGGTTGGTTGGTTTGTGGGACCGAAGGGACCAGACTGCTACGGCCATTGGTCTCTTTTTCCTAATACTTCAAACGCCACACAGGATAAAAACGAACAATGAAGACGACAAGAGACGACAGAGGACGAGAAAGACTCAGACAGAGACGAGACAAAAGGAATTAAAATCGCGCAGTGTGTGACAGTGGTTGGCCGACCATAGAGACAAAAATGGAAAAGCCAACCACCTAGAAACACACTAAAAAAATAACCCAGTCTAAAATCATGGGCCAAAGTCCAGACTCAAAACAAAAAAATTTCAAACACTCAGTTTAAGTGATAAAAGCCCCCTGCCCGAATAAAACGCAAAACTAAGCCTGCCAAGGCAGTGTCATCTATTAAAAGGGCAGGGAGCGTATCAGGCAGCGCAAACGTCTGCCTAAGCACAGCTAAAAGGGGACAGGCCAACAAATGTAGACCACCGCCAAAGCAGATCTGCAGCGACAGAGAGGTGGGTCCTCACGGCGCAATAAGTGGCTGTGCTTCATCCGGGTGTGCACAATGCGCAGCCGGCAGAGGACAACAGACAGACAGCTTGCGAGAGACCCGCAAGGAGGAGCGCCACACACCGGTAGCCTCCTTGATGGCCCGAAGTTAGTTTGGTGAAGGCCGGGTGCGCCATTCTTCATCCCAGGTGCGAAGGACATTCTGCCGCAAAACTGCCCTGAGGTCACTCTCTGAAAGCCCAATTGGTAAGGCTGGTGCACCAACAGCCTGTTTGGCCAGCACGTCAACACGTTCATTGCCCGGGATGCCGACATGACCAGGGGTCCACACAAAGACCACAGAGCGGTCGCAACGGGCAAGAGTATGGAGGGCCTCCTGGATAACCATCACCAGACGAGAGCGAGGGAAACACTGGTTGATAGCTCGTAAACGCTCAGGGAGTCGCTACAGATAACGGAGGACTCGCCTGAGCAGGAGCGGATATACTCTAGGACACGAGAAATGGCGACCAGCTCAGCAGTGAAAAGACTGCAGCCAGCCGGCAATGAGTATTGTTCGTAATGGTACCCTAGAGTGAGAGCATAACCGACGCGACCAGCAACCATCGAACCGTCCGTGTAGACAGTGCCAGAGCCCTGATACGCGGCAAGGATGGAAAGAAAGCGGCGGTGGTAGGCCTCAGGAGGGACCGAGTCCTTTGGGCCCTATGCCAATTCGAGCCGAAGGCATGGGTGGGGCATACACCACGGGGGTGCAAGCAGAGGGGCCTGGAAGAGGGAAAACCCCAAGCCCAGAGAGAAGCCCTCTGACGCGAACTGCGATCTTACAACCCGCCCAGGGCCTACGTTCTGTGAGATGGACGACAGACTGAGGGAACAGAAGATGATAATTGGGATGCCCAGGCAAGCTACAAACGTGTGTAGCATAAGCGGCCAGTAAACGTTGGCGCCGTAACCGCAGTGGAGGGACACCTGCCTCCACAAGTATGCTGTTTACAGGGCTGGTCCTGAAAGTTGCAGTGGCAAGTCGGATCCCAGTGTGAAGGATGGGGTCCAGCACCAGCAACGCAGAAGGGGATGCTGAACCATAAGCCAGGCTCCCATAATCCAGACAGGACTAAATTAATGCCTGGTAGAGCCATAAGAGGGTAGACCGGTCAGCACCCCAGCTGGTGTGCCCCAAGCAACGCAGAGGATTAAGATTCCGCCAACACATCTGTTTAAGCTGCCGAATATGAGGGAGCCAAGTCGACCGGTCATCAAAAACCACACCCAAGAACCGATATGTCTCCACCACAGCAAGACGTTCGCCGTCGAGATAAAGCCGTGGCACAGGGTGAACATTTCGTCGTTGGCCGAAATGCATAATGCAGATCTTAGCACGCGAAAACTGGAAGTCATGCGCTACAGCCAAAGACTGCACCTTGCAGATAGCGCTCTGCAGCTGACGTTCAGCATCTGCAATGCCAATGGAGCTATAGTAGAGGCAGAAATCGTCAGCATACAAGGAAGCTGAGACAGAAGTTCCCACCGCCGCAGTGAGCCCTTTAATTACAATTAAAAACAGGCAGACACTTGAGACAGATCCCTGCGGTACCCTGTTCTCCTGAACTCGGGGGGGGGGGGGGAGGACTATGAGAGGCCGCAACTTGCACGCGGAAGGTACGATGCGACAAATATTTCGTATGAAAATCGGCAGCGGATCCCGAAGACCCCAACCATGAACAGTACAGAGGATGTGATGTCGCCATGTCATATCGTAAGCATTTCGCATGTCAAAAAAGACAGCAACGAGGTGCTGACGGCCGGCAAAGGCCGTACGGATGGCAGACTCCAGGCTCACCCGATTATCGGTGGCAGAGCGGCCCTTACGGAGCCCACTGTGGGATGGAGCCAGAAGGCCGTGAGACTCGAGTACTCAACTCAACCGCCGGCTCGCCATTCGTTCAAGAAATTTGCAAAGAAAATTCGTGATGCTAATGGGGCGGTAGCTGTACACCTCCAGTGGGTTCTTGCCAGGTTTCAAATCGGGGATTACGATGTTTTCCCGCCATTGCGGCGGCAACTCACCCTCGACCCAGATACAGTTGTAAAGGTCAAGGAGACTTCGCTGGCAGTCCGCCGAGAGGTGTTTGAGCATCTGACAGTGGATGTGATCTGGCCTGGGAGCCGTATCAGGGCATGGAACATTGTAGGATTCAGAGTGGTGCATATGAAAGAAAAGGCTCCGTCGTTCCAACCGCTCTTTCAGGGAGTGGAAGGCCAGTGGGTAATTTGAGGAAGCGGAACTCAGAGCAAAATGCTCTCGTGAGCGGTTTGCAATTATGTCGGAGTCAGTACAAACTGCTCCATTCAGTGAGAGCGCAGGGACGCTGACAGGCGTCAGGTAGCCATAGAGGCCCCTAATCTTGGCCCAAATCTGGGATGGAGAAATATGGAGGCCAAATGTGGAGACATACCGTTCCCAGCAGTCCTGCTTGTGTTGGCGAATGATGCGGTGGGACCGCGCACAAAACCATTTAAAGGCGATGAGGTGTTCTAATGAGTGATGTCGCTTGTGACGCTGGAGCGCCTGCCGGCGATCTTTGATCTTCTCAGCGAACACAGGCGACCTCCAAGGCACAGTCCTCCGCCGAGGGGCCCAGAAGAACCGGAAATGGCAGATTCTGCGGCAGTAACCATGCCGGTGGAGACCGAGTGAACCACCGCATCAAGGGCGTCATTGGAAAGAAGCTCAATAGTGGCAATAGAGTCAGTCCTATTCATAGCCCATCTGCAAGGGTGCCCAGAAGAGTGACGCTGTGGCAGTGACAAAAAGATCGGAAAGTGGTCACTACCACAGAAGTCGTCATGCACACTCCATTGGACAGACGGTAAGAGGCTAGGGCTGCAGATCGAAAGGTCGATGGCTGAGTACATGCCATGCGTTACACTGAATGTGTGAAGACACCATCAATTAAAAGGAAAAGGTCGAGTTGTGCCAATACATGCTCAATGGTGCTGCCTTGGCGTGTTGCCACTGTTACACCCCCCCCCCCCCCAGGGTTATGGTTGTTGAAGTCTATCAGTAACGGAAAAGGTGGCGGCAATTGGGGTATCAGCGCAGTAAGGACATGCTGTGGGACATCACCATTTCGTGGAAGACACAGACTGCAGACAGTAACAGATTGTGGCGTCCACACCCAAACAGTGACAGCCTCTAGAGGTGTTTGTAGAGGGACAGACTCGCTGTGAAGAGAGTGAAGCACATAGATACAGACGTCACCAGAGACCCTTTAGTAAGCAACGCGTTTCCCATAATAACCCCAATAGTTATGGAGGGCAGGAGTCCGCATTGCTGGAAACCACGTTTCTTGAAGAGTAATGCAGAGGAGAGGGAGGAGGCTGAGAAGTTGTCTGAGCTCAGCAAGACGGTGGAAAAAACCGCTGCAGTTATACTGGAGAATAACATTGTCCATGGCCGAGAAAGGCGTGAGGGGACTGGGGAGGCAGATTACGCTGCTGCTTCAACTGCCACCACCGATTGAGCACCTGTGCAAGGGCCGTCCATTGCGTCTGACGGACCAGAGAGATATAGGTCCTCAGAAGACGCCAGGATCTCCACCTCATCATCAGACGCAGAGCTTGAAGGTTGCGGTGGGGGAGTGGGGGTGCCACCGCAAGTTCCTTGGTCTTAGAGGTCTTTTTCTCGCTGCTCCTTGGGTTTCACTGGCTGGGAGGGCTTCACCGATTCACTCTCTGGGACAGAGGAGGATCACGAAGCCCTATGGCCAGCTGCCTGTAGGCACTTATGCTACTGTCAGGCGTCATCCTTCCCACTTGTGGAAACCTGGGAAGGGAGGGACCCAAGGGACCCCTTGCGAGCGAGAGGAGCAGAAAAAGTTGGATGCTTCTCTGGCTCATAAGCAGGGATGGATGTCCGTGATGGGTGGCGGGGTGTTGCTGCCAAGGTAGGTGGCGCAGGAGCAACAGGGTGGGTAGTGCCCCCAGTTGGCAAGGGGTTGTACAGCTCAGTGATTTGGCTGGAATTCGCTGAACGGATGGGGCTAACCCGGTTGTTGTAGCAGCGGTATAAGAAGATGTCATTCGAACAGGATGTAGTCGGTCGTATTTCCTCATAGCTGCAGTATGGGTCAGTCGGTCCAGGGTCTTATATTCCATGATATTTCGCTCTTTCTGTAAGATCCTGCAGTCTGGCGAACAAGGTGAATGATTTTCTCCGCAGTTGACACCGATGGGAGGCGGGGCACATGGAGTATCGGTATGTGATGGGCATCCGCAATCTCGACATGAGAGGCCGGAAGTACAGCGGGAAGACATATGGCCGAACTTCCCGCACTTAAAAGCAACGCATCAGGGGAGGGATATAGGGCTTGACATCACAACGGTAGACCATCACCTTGACCTTCTCCGTTAATGTATCACCCTCGAAGGCCAAGATGAAGGCTCCAATGGCAATCTGATTATCCTTCGGAACCCGATGAACACACTGGACGAAATGAACACCTCTGCGATCTAAATTGGCGCTCAGCTCGTCATCAGACTGCAAAATAAGGTCCCTATGGTAAATAATACCCTGGACCATTTTTAAACTCTTATGGGGTGTGATCGCAATGGCAACATCTCCAAACTTGTCACAAGCAAGTAACCTTCGTGACTGGGCAGAGGATGCCGTTTTTATCAGTACTGACCGAGAGTGTATTTTGGACAAGCCCTCCACTTCCCCAAACTTGTCCTCTAAATGCTCTACAAAGAACTGAGGCTTTATGGACCTGAAAGACTCCACATCAGCTCTCGTACAGACTAGGAACCAGGGGGAATAACTACCACTGCCATCCTGAAACTTACGCTCCTCCCACAGTGCGGCCAAGGAGGGGAACGTTTTCGGATCGTATTTATGAGCGTTAAATTGAGCCTGAAAACGCTTAGAGACTGCTGGTGGCTGGCCACCAGCGAGAGATGATGTACCACGCTTCATTGCAGGTCATCAAACCTGATGTCACCCAATCCGACCAAGGGCCCTCCCCACGGGCGCCACACAGCCTCAGCAAGGGCCACCTGGCAGGATGGCCTCTGCCGCGAGTCCCGATGCCCCAGGGAGATAGGCATCTATTCCTTGGCATACTTGGGGAGTTAACGGCGCAGGCATCAGCAGAGCGATCCCTGTGTTGTCAGGGGGCTACAGCCAACAGGGTACATGGCAGCAGCACAGCCGCACCACAACGGACTGGCCACCGTGCTGGATATTAGGTGCAAAGATGTCCATGGTCGTCGTCTTTGCAAAAAGCAACACTGCAGGTGCATAGTGGTAATCGCACCCAGGAACGTATCCTCACCCAAGAGATTGAAAACGAGCAGGACAGCATTGCGACGACGAGAAAGCCGGCTAAAGTTCTCAATGAACGAAGGATACAATGCACCATGTAAGGCGCCCTTCCCCAATTGGCTCGCTGTTGGGAAGAATTTGGAAAGATGGAGGTGAAACCCGAGAGGGGACCCTCACATAAGGCCAAATCCTTTGAGACGCCTTTTAGTCGCCTCTTACGACACACAGGACTACCGCGGGCCTATTCTTACCCCCAAACCCCGGGGGGGGGGGGGGAGGGATATTTTCTTAATCTGTGTTGGTTATGTATCAATAAGTCATTTTCTTCAAGGTGATTCATAATGTTCGAGCACAGTATATGCTCCAAAGTCCTACTGTAAATTGATGTCAGTGATGTGGGTCTGTAATTCAATGTGTTACTTTTATTTCGTATCTTGAAGGAAGAGAAAGGCAGAGAGATGGAAATGAATATGGAAAGGAGAAAATGGTCAAAGAAAGGGAAGAGTATCAGATGGGCTGAGAGATTGGAAAGAAGGAGATGGTTAGGGAAAGGAAAGGGAAACAGGTCAACAGCGAGAGGATGAGGACATAGAGAGGTGCAGTGGGAGATGTATAGAGAGACGGGGTGGAGGAGGTGCATGGAGAAAGGGGATGTTGTTGGGGAAAGAGGAGATGGAAAAACAGAAGACTGGAATAAATACATAACCGAGAAACGCCGCATACTCAGTTAGTTCAGTGAATAAATGCGTTGATGTTTTATTTATGTGTTAAATGTCTCAGGTGTTCGAGGTTAATCAAGGTATCACGCACTAGCTACGGACACGCTTTTGGTATGAAACAGTTGTATGTTGCAATCTTCAATAATGTCAATGTGTACGGGAGACTAAGGGGAGACTATAATGGTGCGAAAGTGTATCAGAGATGTTGAAACCGGCACTCAGACGCAGAAGGGCTCGACACGTCTTGTGGGAACACGTACAGACAACTTTAGTAACCATCTTTCAAGGCGAATATTGTTAAGCGTCCGTGTCTGTCCCACTCATATCCTGCAGAATAAAGTAAGTATGCAATAGGTTGCACAACAACATACAATAAACCTTGTAAGAGGTATGCGATGTACGCGCTGCCTGCAATAGGCAATATATAGGAGAGTCTCTGACCAGAGAGCAGTATGTAGTTAGTCGACAGTCGTCTGCATGAGTTGGCAGTAGTCTGCGCGTGTCGGCGCGTGTCTGCAGTCTGCTCTGGTCGGGACTCTGGAGGATGGGTATTATTGTAGAAGGTAAAGAAGCAGCCTTGCGCATATCTAGTAATGTATGTTAACTATCATCCAATTTCTTTCAAAAATGCCCCAATAATAATTTTTATAATATAAAGTATTTTTAAAAAAAGGCGTTCATTTCAATTTAAAAATTTTATTCAATGGATTATCTTTTCATTCATGAATCACAAAGCATAGGCCAGAATTGCACGGAGCTGAGCCGAAAATTTTTTAGGTAAGAGCAGATATATTCGCAGTTTTTATTGAGGTAAGAATTTTTGTTTTTTTATTCAGAGTACAGGGCCGTGGCGCAGCGTTGCTGTCGTCATCAAATTTACCAGGTTACTGAATTTTTATTTTATTATTTCCGGGTTTAGGAATTGAATTTTGTGGTTACATTAAATGTGGATGCATTTCTGCACGGAGACTATAAATGGGAACCAATTTTGTTCAGGGGTTACAATATTTAAAAATTCATTTAATTATTATTTCCATGGGGAGGTTACACTCGGCGACATCCGGCCAGGATCGTATTTCTTTGTGAATCTTCTGATAAGTAGTCATATATCTGCTCTTATTTACTTAAATGTAGTTTGCATCTGGCGCAAAGTATTTATTAATTTGTCACACTTTCTTTCACAGATCATCGGCAATTTATTGCTCTTTGTTGTAATTGTTTCTTACATTTTTTTTGCTTTGTCTTTGTTTCATTTGTGCTTAATTTTGATTTGTGAAAAATGCCGCGAAAAACTGTCAGCAGTACATCGCGATGTGCAATGAGAGAAATAGCCGATTCGAATAATTTGACCGATAATACTTGTGACACTCAGTGTAATGATGACAATCCTCCATTTACAGACAATCAGTGCCTACCGACCACTAGTAATGATTTTGATCATAATGATGAACAAATAAATTCAATTGTGTCCTCTGTTAATTTAACGACAATTAATGACGCGGGACGTTCTGTTATAACGAACGCTGCCCAGCCTGACACAACCGGTTTGCAAAATTTACGTAATGAACAGATAATTTTTTCTAACGAAAATGAACAGTGAACTCAAAGTACGACAGATTTATTTGATTCCTATTTAGTGACCAACAGTGCACATTCGCTTGGCAAACCTTTTCAAGAGTTACAGAATGATCAAATGGTTACAAAAAACGTGACAATTGCAGGTATGCCATCAAACAGCACAGAGATTAGAGTAGGTAATATTGGCTTGGATCAAATTGTGGCAGTATTGCTACAACAGAGTGAAAATTCCAAACAGTCAAAGAAAGAACAAGACAACAATTTCAAACAGCTTAATGAAAAACAAGACAACCTTAATGAAAATTTCAAACAACTTAGTGAACAGAATAAACAGCTTAGTGAACAGATTACAGCCGTTGCTGCGCAATGTCATGATACTAAGGAACAATTACGTGAGTAAATTAAGGCTTGTGCTAGGAAATGTAGTGAAGAAATTAGATCTGTTGCTCAAGAATTAAATAATAGACATGCAGATACAATTCAGTTTCTTAGAGACGAAATTAGTGCAGTCGGTAAACAATGCTCTGAAAACGCAACACAGTTACGCGACGAGTTTAAATTAATGCCAGTAGAACTTTCACGCACACTGGATGCAAAAGTAGACGCGAAATTTGACCTACAGAACAGTCAAATTGACGAACGTTTTAATCATCACTTACAAAATAGTGAAACGCGTTACCGTGAATTCATACAGGAAGAAAATAAAGTAAAACGACAAGTCATGGAAACAATTACTGCACAGAGACAGGAAGATAAGCGTAAATTGTTTACGAAGGCGAAAACATACGTGGACAACAATATTGCTAGAGTATCAGACGAAATTAATACTATCAAACAGTTGAACACCGAATTGCGTGATGAAATTTCCAATCTTAAATCAAAAACAGATACACACACAGTAGACTTTCAGACAGTGACCGATAGACTCGAACAGTTAGAACTAAAACAGGATCCCGATGCCATCAAAGCAGACATTAAAAAATTGAATGAAACCACACGTAAAACACAAAAACAAATTAATGCTTGTGACATTAAAAATGATGATCAGGTAAAAATACTGATTGAAAAATATGATGAATTGGCCAGTCGTATTGACGTTATTGATAGTAATAATGACAGCAAATCAGACGATACTTCACCGATTTCGTTTAATCAAACACCTGAATTCCAAAATTTACAGCAGACGATCTGTGAGATAGATTCGTCCAATAATACATTACGTAGAAAATTGTCAACTTTACAGGAAGAAGTGACAGAGATGAAAAATGTTTCAGTCAATAACGCGTCACAGCATACGGCACATTCCGAACATTTGTCACACTCACACAGCCAGTATAATTTAGGTAATTTACAGAGAGTACGTGACTTAGATTCCGAACAATCACAGACAAATAGATTCTCATACAATCCTAATCAGATGTGAAAATTACCGAACAATCAGTTTAATAATCCACAGCTGCAAAATACTACCACGAATTCTTTACAGACGAATGGAAAAACTAGTAGAAGCCGACCTCAGGGAAGATCAGTTTGGATTCCGTAGAAATACTGGAACACGTGAGGCAATACTGACCTTACGACTTATCTTAGAAGTAAGATTAAGGAAAGGTAAACCTACGTTGCTAGCATTTGTAGACTTAAAGAAAGCTTTTGACAATGTTGACTGGAAAACTCTCTTTCAAATTCTAAAGGTGGCAGGAGTAAAATACAGGGAGCGAAAGGCTATTTACAATTTGTACAGAAACCAGATGGCAGTTATAAGAGTCGAGGGGCATGAGAGGGAAGCAGCGGTTGGGAAGGGAGTGAGACAGGGTTGTAGCCTCTCCCCAATGTTATTCAATCTGTATATTGAGCAAGCAGTAAAGGAAACAAAAGAAAAATTTGGAGTAGGTATTAAAATCCATGGAGAAGAAATAAAAACTTTGAGGTTCGCCGATGACATTGTAATTCTGTCAGAGACAGCAAAGGACTTGGAAGAGCAGTTGAACGGAATGGATGGTGTCTTGAAGGGAGGATATAAGATGAACATCAACAAAAGCAAAACGAGGATAATGGAATGTAGTCGAATTAAGTCGGGTGATGCTGAGGGTATTAGATTAGGAAATGAGACACTTAAAGTAGTAAAGGAGTTTTGCTATTTGGGGAGCAAAATTACTGATGATGGTCGAAGTAGAGAGGATATAAAATGTAGACTGGCAATGGCAAGGAAACCGTTTCTGAAGAAGAGAAATTTGTTAACATCGAGTATAGATTTAAGTGTCAGGAAGTCATTTCTGAAAGTATTTGTATGGAGTGTAGCCATGTATGGAAGTCAAACATGGACGGTAAATAGTTTGGACAAGAAGAGAATAGAAGCTTTTGAAATGTGGTGCTACAGAAGAATGCTTAAGATTAGATGGGTAGATCACATAACTAATGAGGAAGTACTGAATAGGATTGGGGAGAAGAGAAGTTTGTGGCACAACTTGACCAGAAGAAGGGATCGGTTGGTAGGACATGTTCTGAGGCATCAAGGGATCACCAATTTAGTATTGGAAGGCAGTGTGGAGGGTAAAAATCGTAGGGGGAGACCAAGAGATGAATACACTAAGCAGATTCAGAAGGATGTAGGTTGCAGTAGATACTGGGAGATGAAGAAGCTTGCACAGGATAGAGTAGCATGGAGAGCTGCATCAAACCAGTCTCAGGACTGAAGACAACAACAACAACAACAATCCTAAACCTGTTCAGACATATAGAGACGATAATTTTGATTACAAACATTTCCTATCAGTGAGAAAATTTAAAGTATTTAAAAATGTCAGAGCACAGGTACACGCTTTGGACTGGATACGACAATTTGCTTTTCTATTTTCATCAGCATTGCCTGTAATGCAGAAACTAGCATTGGCTTGGATACACCAATTTGTTTTTCAATTTTCACGGGCATTGTCTGTAACGCAAAAATTAAAATTTATTTGCAGCGCGTAATAAACCTCAGGGGATTCATTACGCTTTAATGAATATGTGCCGTATTGTGCACAGGGCCCCGAGCCATAGTAGTGCTGTTTCATCTGTAGTTTTCTGCACTGCTGCCTTCTCTTCTACTATCCTTTATATCTATTAAAACAGCTCTTCAACTATCGATCTATCTAGGATTAAGAAACGTGTAAAGAAAACCTGATACCACAAGTTTTTACCGAAAGTGACAATTTTTCATTAGACGCTCCAGAAATGACAACCACGAGAACTTTAATACCTGACAAAAATTTTATCAGCAATATCGTCAAAACTATCAGAAACAGGAATCACATTTTGGTAACAATGGAGTTTCTTCCCAACAACAGCAACAAAACCAACCGGCTAGCGTACCTAACCAACAATGTAATGCACAAGGTCAACCAAGCTTTAATGTTTCGCCGCGTACGCGTATAACGTCGGCCCCAACAAATAATAATGCACAGCAACAAGGAAACCAGTACGTACAGAAAACACACCATTTCAATTCCTATCGCAATGCACCGTATAGAAATGACTATCATGACAGACGTAAAAGTAATGAACACAATTGTCAGCGTACGTTTAATAACAGTCGGTCTTACCAGCAACAGAATCATCCGCAACAATAAATTATCATGAATGAACCAGACAGTAGATATCATCCCGAACGTAATACGTCATGAAGAAATAACAGAACAGTACAAATAGTGGAAATGCCACAGCATCCTCCCGAAAATAATAGCACGTCAGATAGAATTTGACTAGATACAGTACAGGTTGCATCTTACAGTAACGCAAGCAATACTTTTGACACGCAGAAACTTGTTCACGAAAATGATGTTACTTTTGACGACATCCGACACACACTTTTGCGTGAAATACATTATCACAACTTATATAGACGACATTCTTATTGCAGAAGCTAACTGGTCTGAACACAATCTCATTCGTGAACAACTGTTACGAACTTTTCGTGCACAAGGACTCACAGTTAATCTCAGTTAACCGCACTTTGGTAAAATTTCTATAAAATTTCTTGGACATGTAATTTCAGCAGAAGGCATTGCGCCTGACCTGGAAAAACTTCAAGCTTTACGTGACATTACTGTTCCTACGACGAAGAAACAATTACGCAGCTTTTTGGGTTTAATTAACTTTTTTCGTAAATTTATTCATTACTCTGCTTTAGACACCTCTAGATGATGTCAATTGACAGGTAAAAACACTATTTGGTCCTCGGATAAGCAAGCACATTCTGAATTTATGAACCTGAAACATAATTTGTTGAATGCCACACTTTTATCGCACCCAGATCTTACTAGAAATTTTTCCATTGCCACCGACGGTTCTAACACCGCTTTAGGCGTACACATTTTTCAGGATATCGAAGAAGATGGCACTACAGTAATTAAAAACATAGCCTTTGCGAGTCGCATTCTGTCACCTGCTGAACGCAATTATTCTGTTACAGAACTTGAAACATTATGTGTTGTATAAGCATTTACGAGATTTCAGCATTTTCTTTATGGAAGACATACGACCGTTTACACAGACCATAGAGCGATACAGTTTTTACTTTCCGCTAATTTTATACACGACAGATTTATTTACAAGAATTTAATTTTACAATTGTTCACATTCCCGGTACACAAAATATTGTAGCAGACGCACTATCCCGTTCACTCAGCAACAATCAGCAAGACATCGCAACCAACTTCTGCAAAGCAAATTTCAGCGTCATGTACATTCAACTAGTTGCATTTGAAAATTTCATTTCGTCGTCATTACAAGACATAGCACAAGATCAGAGTAAAGACAACGTATGGAAAGAGATTAAACACCTTTGGCAAGATAGGAATAAAATTACCATTATAAACCATTACACTGTACGTACTGATAATCTGTTACGCCGCTCTCAACCTGACAGCAACAATTGGTTATTATGTATTCCTGACGAACTTGTTAACAAATTAATTTGGTATACTCATTTAAGTTATGCACATTACGGAGCCAGAAAATGTTTTCTTACACTGAGACAGAACTGTTATTTTACCAACATGGAGAAACGTATTCGACGAGTTTTAGCGTCACGCAAAATCTGCCAGAAAGCTAAGTCAGATACGACTTCACATATTTCTACATTACATCCAATTGTACCTGTTAAATTGAGACACATGACCGCTGTAGACATTTTTGGTCCGATTCCCAGAACTAATAGAGGTTTTTGCTACATCTTTGTCGCTATTGAACTCACTTCAAAATTTGTTACCTTCACTCCGTTACGCAAAGCTACTGCTAAAACTGTTTCGAAAGCATTTGTAAAACATTTTCTATTTCATGTAGGGTATGTATTGAAAGTAATTTCCGACAATGGATCACAGTTTCGATCTGCTATATGTAGACGTATTATGATGTATCATGCAGCGTAACTTGCTGTGACAGAGCGAGAGAGAGACAAAGATATTGTTTATTACTCTGTGGCGGTCAGCGCTCACATAATTATTCTTAGGATATAGTTTTTTGTTTGTTCTGGTTAAGAGTAATTTGAGGAGAGGAGAGCCATTCTTGTGATGTACAAAAATCGACGCCATTGCGAGGTTTTGATACACATTGTAAGATATAAGTGCATATGGAAGGAAATCAGTTAATAGAACAATAAAATATTGTCCATTTCAAGAAGGTACGTCTTATTATACACCCAGCGATATACTGCTATTGTGATCTACTAATAAACACCAGCTGAGAACAGTTCCGACGGGAGCGTTCATTTCTAGTGTAATAGTTCGATGTTTCTTCGGAAAAGAAGTCACTTCATGGATCATTCAAATCCACAATAGTAACTGGACATTTCTCAGAACTGAAAGCAATCTGATTGCTATGCAACAGAGCCCCGAAGAATATTTCTCCGTACTTTGGTTACCACTTTCAGCTCAACACGGTATCTGCAGCATCTGGAGCAGATTTCTACAACAGCGGAAGAGTGTAATCGCTATCAGTTTCACACACCGCCCTGTGTACGCTGTATGTATTTACCCACAACAGTGAACAAACAGTTACTCAACACATAGAAAGACAATACTAGGTGGTGTGGAGAACCATTTCAGTATAAAGGCCCTGTATGGCTAAATAGTAATTAGCCTAGTAATAAGTGGAGCCATTATAGTATGTAACGAGCTAGAAACATTTCTCCGATCTATATATCCAGGTACCATGCTTCTTCGAAACCTTGTGAACGATTAATGAAAGAAATTGGTAAACTGTGTAGAATATACTGCCATAAAAAACATATTGATAGGGACACACACATACTCTCACTCCAGGATGTAATTCATTCCATATCAAATCAATCTACTATGCTATCTCCGTCTGTTATACTGAAAAATGTTGAACCACTTAACAAGTTTAAAGAATTAGTAACCTTTCCTACATCTCGTCGACTACGACACCGTGAAATAATTTCCGTGGGGAGGTTACAACCTTCAGTTGCTCTATACGTAATGGAACGTACATAACCAATAATAATATCATATTAACGATGACATCATGGACCACGAAAAAATATTCTTGCGTTTATATCGTCATGGACAACTAGCTTCGGCAGCTTGTCTTAGCTAAGGCTTAATACTGCGTCAGGTTAAAAAAAAGGTTCCTTTGCGGCAAATAGATTATTATTATTGTTATTATTAACAGCTGCAGATTCTGTCACTGATACGTGCATCCAGAGTGTTATAAATTTTTGCACTAGTCAGTGCCCAAATCGATAGACAGCTTTTGTTCAGCATACCATCTTATTTCGCAGTGACGTAGCGCTTATAATGGTAGACTGTGAAACGTATTTTAAACAAAATCCTGCACAATACCGTTCGGATTTGTGTCAGAAGATCTCATGTTGGTAAAAGTTCTACAGACTACACTGCACCTCAGCTCACAACCGTTTATAAGTTCAAAGTCGTTTTTCGCCACACAGTTAACTAAATGTTGTAGAAGACCATGTGAAATTAAAATTATAGAACTGTTTACCCTAACTGACATAGATGAGTAAACGATTATTAACAATCTTCATAAAAGTTGCTAATAGCTGAATTTTGTGTTTACTGTTCAACCATTTTACTAGAAAGTAAAAGATAATTTCACAAGAAAGGACCTGTGCTGTTCGTTATTAAGGAGATAGCTACTGCATAAAATGTACGTTTGAAGCTTGAAAACTGATGCATCGCTTTACAGATATTTCCTTGTGATGTTTTGGCTCAAATGGTTCAAATGGCTCTGAGCACTATGCGACTTAACTTCTGAGGTCATCAGTCGTCTAGAACTTAGAACTAATTAAACCTAACTAACCTAAGGACATCACACACATCCATGCCCGAGGCAGGATTCGAACCTGCGCCCGCAGCGGTCGCTCAGTTCCAAACGGTAACGCCTAGAACCGCACGGCCACTCCGGCCGGCCTGTGATGTTTTAAAATGTAATTAGAATTAGGTATTTATTGGAAGATACTTCGAAAGCTGCGAAATGAATCTCTTCATTGTGCCACCGGTTACCACCTACAACGTCATTATCAGGCTAAAAATTCTAATTTACGGCTTCATCATCATCCTGTATATTGGTAGCACAAAGCAGAGATTCACTTTGCAGCTGTTAGCGCGTATTTCTACATGACTTTCGTATAATTCTTTACCATTTACAGAAAACAATTCACAAGAAACAAAATACTGACCTAACTAGTTTTTCCAGTATTGTACATAGCCACGACTGCCTTTGGTCATCATTAGTGGATTTCTGATAGATTTAGAGAACGTAAAGGGATGCTGATGTGTGGTCTAGATTATTTCGGAACCCACCAGAACTCGCAGTTTCTCCAATTAAGTGGGCGTAGATTTGCAAGCACGCAAACGAGCTCGTTGAAATACTAATCAAAGTGTAGCCCGCGAAATTACTTCCGTATTAATTTCAGGAATTTCATTATCCTCTGCCCTTTGACGTCCACAAATGTCAGTTTCATTACGTTGATTTCACTGACTAGTACGAACATGTTGTAGTCCGACAGACATAGGGTATCGAACGGAAGGGAAAGGTTACGGACGAAATAATAATATTGTATTTGACACAGGTCATACCTTCAGGGGTTTATCTGAGCTTATTTAAATACACGGTATTGCTAAATGATGGGGTCACTATTGCTAAATGATGGGATCAATTATGCGGGAGTATCCTAAACTCATAGCGAGTTTCTTGATGCCTGTAGAGTTTATTTCCTGCACGCGCAGTTTTTATAGTGCAGTGAATTACAGCTATTCGCTGTTTCCCATAAATTACCGAATAAAACCTTGTGTAGTGCAGCAGTGGTTAAAAATAGAAATACGTATTTTTAATGAAATTCGTAACGGTTTCTTAAGATAACGGGCCGAGCCTTTAACTTTAATATTGTTGTCTCAATTTTTTTTCTTATGGTTAGGCTTCTTGTTGGTTTGATGAGGGTTGCCATGATTTTCTCTCCTGTCAATTCCTATATTTGCTAACTGAAATCACTTTCGACAATTTAAGTTATATGATTTATGTATTATGACTCTGTCTTCCTCTTCAAACTTGGCTCCCTGTTACGCAATTGTTCTACTTAGATGTCTTAACGTATGCCCTATCACTGTTGTAGACCTTTTAGTAAGTATTTGCACGTAACACTTTCCTCGCTAATTTGACAGAGGACACAATATTTGACGTTTCTCTTCTTTTACTACATCAGTGAGGTATTTTTGTACTGAGTGAAGTTGAGGAATAGAACAAGAGTCTATCATTGGGAAAGACGGCGTTTCAATCTCAGTACTTGGTTATTCCATTGTTTCCAAAAAATCAGTAACCAAAAACGTGGAGTGATTCTTTAGTAATGACGAGTACTGCGGTGGTTCCATTGGGAAGAACATGGACAATATCCTGGACATACTGTATTAAGACATAATACAATTATAGACAGCATGAAATTGCTTACGCTTATAACGGAAACAGGCAAAGAAGTGTCGCACGAAGGATAAACGGACTGCTTCCAACCCCTTCACCGTACAAAGTAGCACACGATTTTAACACACCAATAATCTTTTTTAAAACGTTATTCGTTTATTTGCATGGAAAATTTATGTATGTTACGTGATGCAATAAAACCTACGCACGAGGAGTGTGTATAATGTTTATATTAGAAAAACAGAAGCTCTGACTGTAAGCTACATTCGCAGCTGAAAGATAATGTAACAGTACCTACTACCAGAACTGTTAGATGGAATGGTTCTGTGAAAGCGTAGAACGTGCCAGTAGTGTGATTAACTCTTACGTATTTCTCCAGAGCTTGCAGACTTATCTTGTTATCATGTATAACACTACCAAGTCTTTACCTTAGCTAGTTGCGTAATGTAAATACATGTCCATTAACTGTCGTACTCACATTTGTGGTTACGATTTACTCCTTTGTATGGTGGTCATACTGTGCTAGCTACCACGAAGAAGAAAAAATAGAATTAATACGCATCCTTCGTGAGATAAATTTTAAAGAAGATAAGGAACAGAGTCCTGCAGATTTCGGTGGGTAATATTTTGCCTGTCAACATGCGATGAATTGAATTAAAATAAAAAGATTAAAATACAGCAATATATTCACGTCAGAAATGTTCAAAGCTGAAACTGAAATTGAGTCACACAAAGATACACTCAGAGAATGGCATAAATTTCCGAATACTAAGACACCGTCACGCATTGTTACTGACAGATCACACAGGCATGAATAATGTGGAAATGTTGCATACAATAGTTGTAAATTTTGTTAAATAAGCCATTACGCAATGTCATTGAAAATTAAGTGCCTTTGCAAATCGTAATATTTTTAATTAGAGTCTGCAATGACTGCTATTAATCCGGTTTTTTAAACTCCTTTTCTGACATTTATTTGGTGGGGACAGATTAAATACTACATAATTACGCATTTCACCCGTAATGCACCAACTAATCTTAAATGTTGGCGGTGTTCCTGTTTGGCTCACAGCATACATTAAGCACATTTTCTTTCTTTAGTCTTATAGTACCTTGTCAGCGTTCAACAGATGACGTACCTGCTAAAGCCAGGATACAGTGTCAGGGTCTGTATTTAATAATCAAGAAGCTTCTAGGGCACCAGAAAGTAGAGCGCCTTTGTTAGGTTTCTCTGAGCGTGGGTAACGAGAATTTTTTGTGGGAGGCCTATGCAGGTAAAACATTACGTGTGACCCACAGACCGAAGGAACCCAATGGACACGAGTTGTGCTGCAAATTGTACTAAGGGAAGGTAATTTCCGTTTTTCTTATAAATGTTTTGCTAAAGGATTTTCGATGATGTCTGTAATTTTTCTTACCTGTTACTATTGAATACACTTTCTAGGCGTATTAGACTTGCAGATTTTTTATTATTTGGTTTTCGCGTGCTTATCGACGTTTGTTCTAGCTGTAGGTTTCCCTGTTCGTCTTTACACTTCCTGGTACCAATACTTAACGTGGTTTTAAATTCCTTGTTCTAAGTATAATCGTTGTAACAGTTTGTAAGATTTTCCTTTTGACCATCTGCATACTCACTTTATGACTGGAAATTCCACTGGATTAATGTTCGTCTTAGATTAACTTCAAATTGTGGTTAGTGATTAGGCGCACTCGCCTCATAATTCCGTAATGTTCCAACTGTATTTTGTTTTGTTTGGGGGAAGAGACCGAACTGCGAGGTTATCGATCTCATCGGATTAGGGAAGGACCGGCAAGGAAGTCTGCCGTGCCCTTTCAAAGGAACCATCCCGGCATTTGCCTGGAGCGATTTAGGGAAATCACGGAAAACCTAAATCAGGATGACTGGACGCGGGATTGAACCGTCGTCCTCCCGAATGCGAATCCATCCAGCTGTCTTTTCCCATCGCCACTATTTCGTCTTTTGCAATTGATTCTTTGGATGCATCTGGCACATAAATTTTCTTTTTCCGGGGTAAGAGGTAAATTCGTCACTACATGAGTCTGATAGATGAGGGAGAGACTCACAGAGAGACTAGGTTGTGAAAATTATTGCTGACTTTTGTTTCATTTCCGGACCATTATTTCGGGGCTTTACGAAGAACTTGTAATGCATTTAAATTATCGGCCTTACCCAGTAACATTAACAGAGGTAGTGTCAATTTTCAGTGAGCAAGTGAACGAGTATCATATCAAGTTGCAGTGTTACCACAGTTGCTGGATCGATTACGGAAGGCAAAAATTCTAAACTGAAATAGCACCATCCGTTACAGATACGAGTAGAGAGCATACGAAAACGACCTTCACTGAAAAGATTTGTTCTGATGTCGACTACTATACATTAACCTGTCTGGCAAGTAGTCATTGATGCTGACGTAAGCGTGATTTCTCTTATTATTAATGCTTTTCAGTAAACGATGTTTTACATGATAAGCAGTTTGGACAGAATATTGAAACAACTTTAGAGTCATAAGCAGTAAACGGAAAAATTATCATATCCTGTGGAAAGTAAATTACGCCTTTAATGTATGTAGCTTGAACAGATACATTTCTTATTGGCACTCCAACGTGTCTCTGTGAGTACATTAAAAAGTGCGCGCAGGTTAAACGAGCGGTTTCACAGTTCGGACGCTAAATGATGAATAGAATTTCAACGTTTAGTGTGTGATGTGAGAGTGCCGAGTGACACACGGCAGCGGATATCAAACTAATTGAGAGGGCGGTTTACATCACTTTAAATTTTGAACGTAATTTCTCGACGTCCATCATACTGGAATTAAATGGTGTCCAATCACATGGCAGGTATCGGTCGTTCTCCTGTCACACTCCTCATACATAACGACGCATTGTTTGACAAGGATTTCACCATCTGTGTTCTTATTATATCGAGAGATTACGCTGCAGATTTCTCATGCTGGTTATTTGTGAAAGGATTATGTTATGCCTCCAGTAATAACGGGATGCAAGTACTTGTGGTGTTGAGGCGCCGGTGCAGTAACACAGCGCGTCAGGTTAGGGACATTAGCACCTTCTGTAATAAAAAGACTGAGTAAAACATTCATCGATAGACTTTGTAAATCGTCAATCGACGCCTCCAAAGCACCCATCTCCCCCAGAAGATGGACGTCGAAGATGAAAAAGAAGAAGAAGAAAAAAGAAGAAGAAGAGGAAGAAGAAAGGAAAAATAGGGGGCGTTGAGTCTTTGACTGGTAATGAAAACCTACTGGATCGCGGATTAGAAGCTAGCCACTGATTAAACTTTGAATAAAAATCATTAGTAAAGCGGCCGAAGACTTCCGGCATATAAAATCATCATCGTTCTGCCAACTGCCTTGTTAATGAGGGTGGAGGAGCGGACAGAGGTTCAGCGTACTCCCTTGACCGTGGGGTGGGAAACTACCCCTAAAAGGCGGAAGAATGGGAAATGACCAACGGCTTGAGGATGCAGAAACCAGTGTAAACCACTGCATTAAACACACGTTAGGTGTGGGACATTTGGCCTGCAGCTCAAAAAGTGCCATGACGATCTCTTCATTGGAAAAAGTTTCTGTATTAATCCCCCATCGCGAACTCTCGGGACGTGGAATGTCAGATGGGTAGTGAAACAAAAATTCTGAACAGCGACATGGAACTATGTAATCTCGATATAGTGAGGTCAGTGAAGTTATATGGAAACAACAAACGATTTGTGGTCAGTAGACTACACGATAATATCAGCAGCAGCAGAAAATGATATAATGCTTGTAGGATTTATAAAAGGTAGGAAGGCAGGCCAGAGAGTGTGCCTGTCTGATTACTTATGCTTATAGAGAACAGGGCAGTCCTATTAAGTTACGTGGGCAGTCCTGTGATGAACAGATGATGACCAGAACAACATTCTATTACCTAAGAAGGCTTTGATCTGCTCACATATCTGAAAAAGAGTTCAATATGCTCCGACTATCGTTAAGTCTCCCGTGAGGCACTGTGTCAAGTGCCTTCCAGAAGTACAGAAACATGGATCCACTTGTCCTTTTTCATTCATGGTTCACAGGATAACATGCGAAACATGGGCAAGCTGAGTTTGACATGAGGAATGCTTTCTGTATTATTGCTAATTTGTGGACAGATAGTTTTCTTTCTCAAGGAAACATACAATGCCTTCTTAAGGAATTCGTCACCTGTTCTACTAGAATATGTTCATTTACGAGTGAGTGAAAACATAAACTTCATGCATGACAGAGCTGTTGCTTTCCTCATTTCATTCTTATAAATAAAGGATTCAGTGACAATTATATAGGTAGAGGTAGACCAATTCTTTGGCACCCACACTCTCCAGCCCTAAACCCACATACTTTTTGTTACACCAAGCATAACACTTAACAGCGGAATGTATGGATAAATTTGATATATGACACATCATTTGGAAAAATACTGTGAGTAGTAGAGCAAATACAACTCTCTACTGTAAGGTGTCCGGATTTTACGGGCCTTACAAGAACTTCATCAATAACGACAGGACGATACAGTATGAGATCCTCAGAAAATAATAATTACATTATATCAACGAAAGGCAATTGCAGTTAATCTCATGTACCGAAAACTAAAAAAAACAATATCTACCAGTATATGGACTGGCATGAAGAAACAAGTTAAAGTGAAACGCATTTTGGAGACAAACCCAGCAGGTGGTTAATGATATCGTAAAATCCCATTTAGCAAGAGAACGGCGAGCTTCAGTACAGAAATGGATAAGGCCAGAACAGTACATTATCCCTTTTAACGTAAATAAGGCCAGGACCGAGGGTAAGTGGCTGCCTGTCATTGACAGGGCTAGGCTACAACCCAGGGAGAAAATATAAATGTATTCTTCTCCAGCTAGACGGTGACTGGCCCACTCGACACGGTGGGGAGATCCCCATTACATAAAAGCATATTGAGACCTAAAATCTTTATCTCTCTCTCTCTCGTCTCGCGGCAGACCGCACAAGTGTGCGGAAATAAGCGATGGCGTTGAGACCTTTGCTTTCTGCGAAGTGAGGACGATACACTTCAAATCTCATGGCAACAGATAGCTAAGTGGTAGTTAAATATTCCTGCGGGAATTTTTCTGAGTAAATAAATTGTGCACGTTGCTCCAGCCCATAGCGAGTGTGCAATAGGCATTATTTCGACTATGGAAAGATTAATGTTCAATGGAATGCACGAAAGCTGCAACTGAGTGAATGCAGTCAAGGCCAGAGTAGGGAATTAGCGTTTCAGATCCAGCACAGAGATAACGCCGTTGCACCGTCATGCATTAGGCCACAGTAAAAGTTGAGTCTAGATTTTGCTCACTCCAACTTATGTATGCTTTCGCCATTGAATATCAGAAGCTAGGATACTAACCTACCTTCACACTGATTACATGAGAGTTTTTTCATTAGTTCAAAAAGTAAATTTATTCTTCACCAACTCAGTGCATTGACCAGCTATTACAACACAGATTTAAATGAGCTGATAAAGATTTTTAATAATCATTCATTCCTGTGATAAAAAATTTTCATGTGCAGAAATAACAATTTTAGTACACATCATTTCAATTTATCCAAGAATTAAGTATTTTGTTATTGAGTGATTGTTGTTTATCAATTCAGCCCTGAAAGCAACAAGTGATAAATTTTATGTAGAATAAAAAAGGGAATAGCTGTCTAGTCTTTCTAGAATAGGTCCCAAAATTTCACTGTTATTAATTCATGCAGACTAAGCACGTGAGAGCAGCATTTATAATGATTTTTGTTACGATCCGCACTTGATATTAGCTGCATTACAGGGTCGTTGAGATATTTTGTTCATTTGGGCCCTAAGTGGTTAACTATGTTTGAACTCATTAGTGCAGTCACTGTTGAGATAGAAAGGTCAGACGTACGATACTTGAGCCATGTGAATCAATCAGAAACATCTACCTTCGCGTCATTAAACAAGATACATTGTTTTTTTTTTGATCTACGTAAGACATTAGCTCATTTTTGTTCTATCAATAGTGTATGTTAATAGTTTATGTTAATATTATGTTAATATTATAGCGAAAACTTTTTCACTTCTATTTTAAAAACATGCTACAAAAATAAATTTGGTGTCTCTCGATAAACATACATTTGAATTAAAACGTGACTGGGTTGTGAGTAAAATGCCAGGTACTCAGCAACCTATCCATAGTGCTCTGCATATAATGTTTTCTTCAATGTTTAAGTTAACGTTTGTTACACGACCGTTTCTGTCATAACTGCCACATACCATAATCAAACCCCATTAGTTTGATAATCCTATCTAATCTATATCAATCGTAGTTATAAATGAGAGTATTAACATACACTCCTGGAAATTGAAATAAGAACACCGTGAATTCATTGTCCCAGGAAGGGGAAAATTTATTGACACATTCCTGGGGTCAGATACATCACATGATCACACTGACAGAACCACAGGCACATAGATACAGGCAACAGAGCATGCACAATGTCGGCACTAGTACAGTGTATATCCACCTTTCGCAGCAATGCAGGCTGCTATTCTCCCATGCAGACGATCGTAGAGATGCTGGATGTAGTCCTGTGGAACGGCTTGCCATGCCATTACCACCTGGCGCCTCAGTTGGACCAGCGTTCGTGCTGGACGTGCAGACCGCGTGAGACGACGCTTCATCCAGTCCCAAACATGCTCAATGGGGGACAGATCCGGAGATCTTGCTGGCCAGGGTAGTTGACTTACACCTTCTAGAGCACGTTGGGTGACACGGGATACATGCGGACGTGCATTGTCCCGTTGGAACAGCAAGTTCCCTTGCCGGTCTAGGAATGGTAGAACGATGGGTTCGATGACGGTTTGGATGTACCGTGCACTATTCAGTGTCCCCTCGACGATCACCAGAGGTGTACGGCCAGTGTAGGAGATCGCTAACCATACCATGATGCCGGGTGTTGGCCCTGTGTGCCTCGGTCGTATGCAGTCCTGATTGTGGCGCTCACCTGCACGGCGCCAAACACGCATACGACCATCATTGGCACCAAGGCAGAAGCGAATCTCATCGCTGAAGACGACACGTCTCCATTCGTCCCTCCATTCACGCCTGTCGCGACACCACTGGAGGCGGGCGAGTGCGGAAGACGGCCTAACGGTGTGCGGGACCGTAGCCCAGCTTCATGGAGACGGTTGCGAATGGTCCTCGCCGATACCCCAGGAGCAACAGTGTCCCTAATTTGCTGGGAAGTGGCGGTGCGGTCCTCTACGGCACTGCGTAGGATCCTACGGTCTTGGCGTGCATCCGTGCGTCGCTGCGGTCCGGTCCCACGTCGACGGGCACGTGCACCTTCCGCCGACCACTGGCGACAACATCGATGTATTGTGGAGACCTCACGCCCCACGTGTTGAGCAATTCGGCGGTACGTCCACCCGGCCTCCCGCATGCCCACTATACGCCCTCGCTCAAAGTCCGTCAACTGCACATACGGTTCACGTCCACGCTGTCGCGGCATGCTACCAGTGTTAAAGACTGCGATGGAGCTCCGTATGCCACGGCAGACTGGCTGACACTGACGGCGGCGGTGCACAAATGCTGCGCAGCTAGCGCCATTCGACAGCCAACACCGCGGTTCCTGGTGTGTCCGCTGTGCCGTGCGTGTGATCATTGCTTGTACAGCCCTCTCGCAGTGTCCGGAGCAAGTATGGTGGGTCTGACACTCCGGTGTCAATGTGTTCTTTTTTCCACTTCCAGGAGTGTATTTAAGGGAAACATCAATAATTAGCATATCTAACTATTAAATTATCATATTAATTTCTTATTCTGTAGGACCGGTTAAATGTGTAGATGGAAATCGTATTCAAACATGTTGACCAGAGGCTAGCAGAGCAGGTGAGAGTGAGTCATTGTGTGGTCATTGGGAGGGCTATAGGCACCACCTGTGTTTGCATACTAAACAAAGGAAGCCTACTGCTTATTGTTTCTAACTTGGCATGTCCACCGGCCCGAATGAAGCACACCACGATGTAACAGGGTGTGTGCCGTATTGTCATGTCCTTCACTGTGCAGGAAGCCCGTATTCTTGGAACCAGTAGCCATGAGGTGGTGCATAGTTAAAATATTTAAAGTTGAGTGAGAGGAGGGAAAATCCGGATCGTCTGTGCTTAAGAGCTCAGTGCCTCCAACAGTCAGGCTGGCAACAAGCTAACTGCATTGTTGTTTACTCTGCTAAGAAACAGTAAGAGCAGCTTCAATTGGATTACACAGATAAATTCTGCAGAGGGAGAACAGAACTCGCTGGTGTGTGGGTGGAGAAGGCCTGTTTGACTGAAACGCGAAATAGGACAGATAGTGGGAGTTAGACATTGTCTAACTGTATTAAAATTGAGTAGGGAAGGGAGATGGTAGCAATCTTAGTATGTTCCTGATGGGTCCGCTCTCAGATGAACCACTCTCGTTGGTGATCAAAATCACGTACAACGCTCGCACTGAAAAAGACAGTAAAATTTCATCTCCTTGCTGGTAGCACTTTGCGTAACTTACTTCCATTCTAAATTTGCCAGAAGACACTTCCACTCTGAGAGGGCCTTCGATATCAGGCACTGATTGAGAGTAGCTTTCGGTGTAGGCCAGATGTCGTAGAATTTAGGGCCACCTAAACAACCATTCGCAAACACTGGTAACACTTTGTATTAGCAAATTGAGCATCAATATGTATGGACGGATTTTCGATTGACATTGACATTGACAATATTTTTTAATACAAGTACGTTTATTACAAACATTACCTCAACATGTGGTCAATCGTGATAGAAGATTCATGCATGATTCTTCCAGTAGTTTTCCTATCCCCTCTGCCTAAGAGTCATCAGTCATTGTGCGACTTCCGTGAAAGCAATTGTTTCTACCTGGTAATATGTTCACCTCAGACTTATGTCGTGATAATTGCCAAGATATTGATATTTTAACTCATTGTAGCCCGTGTTAATACTTAATGAACAAAATTGTTTCCTGTATTTGTGCACTTGTGTTCAGTCTTAAGTGTAGATGGACTTTCAATAAATGGGGCTTTATAGTGACGTTTTTCCATTCTGTAGCTTTATGAACTCCATGTTTTTATCTTCTTGTGAGTCACGGCACCCACGTTTCACGTATGCTAGGGCCACTAATATTCAACACATTCAGTTCATTGAGTTATCCATTGTACGAAACCTTTAATTCAGTTCAAGTGAATGTACTGGGGTCGATCTTTATCGGTAAGACCACCAAGTACAGGGCATTCTATAATCCACAGGGATGTGTAGTTTGCTCAGATGTAACCGCACCTAGACAACTGTAGATACTTGCGAGCCTTAGGTCACTTTATATCTCATTGATTTATCAGTCATAGCTTCACGAAATTTCAGTTAAAATTTTGCCTTCGTCTCTATCAGTGAGCACAGTGAAGAATCAGTTCTATCACAACCTATTTAATCTTTGAAATGACGAATGTAAAATATTACATTTCTGGTGCATAACTGAAGGATGTATATTCTTGCAGCAAAAAGAAATAGTTTGTGTCAGTCAGTCATTGTTCAGATTGAAAATCTTCGATTAACTCTTGGAGGAATTTCATTTTTGTGTGTTTAATCCTATTGTATTCTTGAGTTCATCGATTTGCGTCGATATCTTGTATTTCTGCGTCTTAGTATTAGAAATTTCAAGGTGAACTTTTTTTTAGGTTACGTTAAAAGTAACACATGCAAGAACGTGTAGTATGACAAAGATGAGCAAGGTCGAGAGTGAATTGTCAGGTTATTTGGAGAGATTAGATGGTGGATTGGACAGGAAGGTACAACAAGAAATTACTCTGGAGATTGGTTTTAATAATCTGTGGAGAGAAAAATTACAGTGTGGGGCAAATTTAGTAGGGGAACAAATTAATATGCAGAATAGGGAAAATATCTTAAAAACACAATCCACGAGTGAGGATAATATGATAATTTCGCAGGTGATGGAAGCATCCGAAGCCGCCGGTCACAGAATAGTGGAGCAAAGTACTATAAATCGTGTAGCAACTTCTCTGACTCAAACAGTATTTGATTTGCATGCTTTTCTAACACAACAGTTCGGGAAACTGAGGCAAAGAGTGAAAAACAAAGACAAAGAGTGAAAAACAGGACAAGCAGAGGGAAGAGCAAGAACGTATACAAAGAAAATGAAAAACAGAGTAAGTAGAACATTGAACAGTTAAAAAATTATATAAGAACATCTATATGAAGTGAAACGGATGCAGGAGCCGCTACTTGAGAAAGTTGACAAAGATGTGCATGGTTTTGGAAATAAATTAGACATTAACACGGAACCTAATGAAACAACCAACATATTAATAAGAGATGTTTATGTTAACGAGAAGTGTATTGAAACAATCTGTGTGTGAAAAGGAGAAGTCATATGGAAGGTAAATATAGTTAAAGAAATTATCATGTCACAGGAATAAGCAATCACGTTAGTAGATGTGCAGGTCGAAGTTCTGACCACAGCCGTAAAACGGATGTCTAGGCTCAGTAATTCACTGTATGACAGAACCATTACAACCAGTTTTCAGACCATGATGAGCTCAGAGACTTACCTCAGTTCAAAGAAACCCAGACCAGCATAAAGCAAAAGCTACTGACGCGAGCGCGATCGAAGCAGGGAAGACGCAATATGAAGAAAACTTTCGAGATGTAACACGGTGACTTTGTCGTATTCGAGACATATTCATGCTTTCACCTCCATGGTGATCATGGCATTCAGTTGCATCGGTAGGAACAGTATACCATGACGTTATGAGGTTGAAATCCAGTAACACTCCCTTCCAGTACAAAAGTACTCCTCGTTTCCACAGTCTTAAGAGAGTTTATATCCCATAATTTGGATACAATAGTTTCAGGAGGTACTGTTGTATCTTGGTCACACTATTATTAATAAAATGTGTTTGTGTACATTTTCGTGAAGAAGCAGCGACATGAAGGCAGGTATTCATGAGAGTATGTAAAACTTACGAAGGTTTTGAGTACTTATTCGTGAAGGAGTGCTGTTTGATGGCTAAACATGGTCAGTTCTCATGATGGGGACGTACATGCACGATCCGATTCACTTTCAAAGAACTGGTTAGCGTCGCCTAATTCGTATACGCACGGTAGGAGTCGACAGAGCTGATTAGGATCTGTCTGATAATGTTGCCTTGTCTCCTATAAAGGGAAAGTATGACATTCTTCTTTTTTTGTCTTCAATCTTCTGACTAGTATGATGAGGCTCTCCAAAATTCCTCTCCTGTATTAACCTTTTCATCTCACAGAAGCTCTTGCACCTTACCACCTATATAATTTGTAGGAAGTATTCCAGTCTCTGTCTTCATCTACAATTTTTATCCTCTACAATTCCCTCTAGTACCACAGGGGCTTTCCCTGATGTTGTATCACTTGACCCTTTGTAACGCCGGAAATGCATATCCTCCTACTTCCATCTATTGTACTATAAATATGTTTTCCTTCGTTTTGTTATCTGAATATATAACATTTCTGTGTCTTCGTATATTGTAATTGTTTTACTATTTGTATATATATATATTAATGCATTTATGTCGATGTATAATTGTTTTGTTTCGTAAATATTATTTGTATTTTTACGCTGGGCCTTGCCTAGGGAAAACTGCTATCGAACTTTTACATCGATAGGTCGTATAAAGAATCAATTGTGTAGGATCTTTGGTCGTGTTAACTCTGTCGCGTGGAGCGCGGGCAGAGAGGGAGTCTGGCTGGAGTAGTGAGTGGAGCAGGTGTGTTGTGTGAAGCTCCCGCGAGTTGCCGCGCTTTCGGGGTTTGGCAGCATGTAATTGCGCTCGACTTGCGATGATAGTTTCTGACATGGTGTCGCGGACGGGAAGCATTAGCTGGCGCACATCAAGAGCCCGTTTCGTCTGGTGACCGTGTCGAGAAGAAGGCGCGCCAACATCCAGCTTCTGCAACAGCGACGGCCGACAATGAGTGACTATCGCCACCTCCTCGATCGACGGCTTCAAACCTTCAATCAACCAACAAGGGAGACTGGAAGCACGTAAAGTTTTAGAACTGTATGGCAGACCTCAGCTTTTCCAACTTGTTAAAATTGTTGCATCACAAAATTACAGCAACTTAGCATGAACCTTTGTTGCTCATTGTCCCAATAGCATTGCCAAGCAGGGTCCCTTCCTTTTCCGAAATGAACCGGAGTGTCGTTGAAATTCAAACGCCAGCATTAACATAATATAATTCAATTTCGCTGCTTTAATTTCAAAGTTCAGTTAAAGTATTCATAGCTGGCTACAATATTTAGATTACACATGCACGAATTAAGAGTGCGAGTTTTGTTACCATATTTTAGCTTACCTGTGACTGCAGCTCAGCTTGGTACGTACTAAATTTTACTATTGTTAATTGTTCAGAATCATTTAATTCAAGTTCAAAGTTAAATCTCTTATTTCTAAATTGCGTAGATTCAAATAGATTTTGAAATGATTGTTGAGGTAGTCCAAGACTAACCGTATTTTACTGAATTTCGATGTGCTTCAGAAAGAAAGCTCACTATTAACTTCAGTCACTAAATTAACTGTCGATTTTCCGGTTTTATTAATTCTTTTGCTAAATTAAGTCAGAGTGTAGCGAAATTTATTACTTCTGACAAACTTTCAGTTTTCATACTACACGTGTCAACTTTCAGTTGCCACGCTTCTAGTGCTAATTATATGTGTAATAACCTTTCTTTTTCAGTTACTGTAGTAATTGTCCTTAGGACTGGCGACCGTAATTTCCCCCAAATCTCAAATATCTAATTACCGCTCGTTGATTGTTAGCGTAACGGCCGCATATTTACTTTCTTTATTAACTTTACCCCTATTTCAAAATAAATTTCCACCAGTTTCATTAGCATTTTTCCTTTCATTTACATGTAACCCTTTCCTCCCTCTTTACCGACAAAGTAACCTCGGTGACGATTGCTTTTCCCAAATTTCCATTAGGTACACGCGGTTTAATTTTTCACTGTCATTAAGGTCGATAAGTGAGGGGGAGGTTACACCTTCCTCTTCTCTGGGTTTTCCAAGTGTTCCTTCCCTCGGCGATTCTGCGGAAAACTCCATCATTGCTTATCAGTCGATGTAATTTTCAACACTTGTCTGTTGCACCTCATCTCGAATGCTTCGATTCTCTTCTGTTCCGGTTTTCTCACAGTCATTATTTCACTACCATAAATAAAATATTTAGAAATGTCTTTCACAACATATGGTTTATGTTTGATTCTGGTAGCTTGTCCCGATCAGCAATAACATTTTTTCAAGTACTGGTCTGACTTTGTGTCCTCCGTACCCTTCTCATCATGAATTATTTTGCTGCTGAATTGCTTAACTTCGTCTACTTCGTGATCCTATTTCTGATGATAAGACCCTCACTTTTCTCATTTAAGATACTTCCCATTACTGATAAAGCAGGAAGAAATGTGCAAGGCTTGACAGCATTCCAGCACTTACTTCATGAACTTAGGTACGATCGTTGTGGAGGACTGAACGAGGCGAAACCCTTGGTACAGACTCAAGTCGTACAGCAGAGCAATGTACAAGACAATCAAAAACGGTGCGTGAAGCATCCGCCTTAAATAAGCAGAAATCTGTTGAACCGTCAGAACCAACGTGGGAAATTGGGACAACGGTTTTATAATTTATATCTACTTCCGTTAATAAGCTATTTCCTTGACACACAGTGTCCAACTTTTTTTATCTTCTTGCGATATTCGCCGTAGGCTTCCACTCCATTCTTAATACTAGTCGCTCATCAGTGCTTTGGGACTACCGTGATGTAACCTGTTTAGGCCCCACCGACCGTTCTGGACTTGTATCTCTTCGATCGGCTGATTCTAAGTCACTGTTGTATCGTGCCATTTAACGGTTTATGAGTTTCATCTGAGAACGAACATTTGGTTCAGTTTTTCGGGCAGCTTAACCTTAGTGTCGCAGGTACGTAAGTATAGTTTCCTCTATTTTAATTTTTTTAAAGTTCCTTATATTTGTTTCACAATAATGGGTAATTCAGCGTCTGTTACTATTCCATGAATCATTGTTTGCAGATGTCACCTGAGGATGTGTTTTTCAGAACTACGAAATCGATTGTTATTTGATATGCATGTTCTTAATCTTTAAGATGAAAAGTTCATTAAGTTATCCGTTAGACAACATCTGTAATTAATTTCAAGTGATTTTACCGGGACCGATCTGTTTATCAGTAACGTCGTACGGAACAGGTTTTGCTGACGTCCACAGAGGTATGTCGATGGCTCAGTTGTAGCGTTACATGATTACTCAGAGACTGAGGCATGTGTTAACTTGTGTCCTCCCTTCAGAAACACTCAATTATCATCTGCGACTATACACAGTCTCTCCCTTGATTATCAATTTGTGACAATAGCTACAATACCTGAAGTAAGAAGAGGTCTGACAATTTCCATCTTGAAACCTGGGAAAGCAATCAAGGTCTGAGGGCATGTGGTCACCAATACCTAAGGGATGGCAGTATGCTGGCACTTACGGCTCCGTGTCTACAACCAACAGGTCTTCGATCACATATGCAGGCAAGATGCCAACAACCACTTGTTAGGTCTGAGTGACTGACGAAAGCTGAAGCCTTCCGTCAACAGATCACTGACAGAATCATCTAACGACACCTCAATAATTTCACCACCTGATGTACCAAAGGTACCTGTCTACTAAACTTGCAAAAATTCAGCAGTAATTTTAGAAACATCGAGTAGCTGTGAACCCTAGAGAACTATATTTCACAGTCCACAACTGTCGCATTCACATCAATACAGTATTGAAGTACCAACAACAGGTCAAAACCTTACCTGGAAACTTCTCTCTCAAACCATACCAAAGTAAAGTCATAATTAACCTTAAGTACTAAGTATCATTACAGTGAGGCCAAGTCCCTCGATCCGTAATGCTCTCAAAGGTCGCATCCTCAGCTCCGTGTCTGAGGCCGCTCATGATAGCAGATACTGGAAGTGATGGTCGCTGGCGCTAGAAGTCCAGTCCAGCCTAGGCCACACACACACACACACACACACACACACACACACACACACTCAGCAGCAAAAGCAGTAGTGACCTCCACACCTGCAGGTGAACATGCTGCCGCCCTACATTTGCGCTACTGACAGTCCGACTTCCGAGTAACGATAGTTCAGCATCTTACTGTTTTCGTTTTTGAAGAGACTATAGTGTCGTGACTCTATAGGCACTTAAAATTTTCAGAATGAGATTTTCACTCTGCAGCGGAGTGTGCGCTGATATGAAACTTCCTGGCAGATTAAAACTGTGTGCCAGATCGAGACTCGAACTCGGGACCTTTGCCTTTCGTGGGCAAGTGCTCTAGAGCTCTAGAGCACTTGCCCGCGAAAGGCAAAGGTCCCGAGTTCGAGTCTCGGTCGGGCACACAGTTTTAATCTGCCTGGAAGTTTCACTTAAAATTTTGCTATAACATGGGAACGTGGATACAAAGTAAGACAAAATTAATTTAATGTAGCCGGATTGTATCAAGTGATACTGACCGAACTCGATTAGAGAATAAGATATCGGAAGTTGTGAACCAGATTTGCTATTTGGGGAGCAAAACATAAACATTGGAAGAAATAAAGAAGAAATTAAATGAAATCCGGCAGCACCAAGAAATGCTTTTCTAAACAAGACAATCATAAGTTTAACTATCACAATGTCAAAATTGCATTCAAAACCACTATTAATATTACTGCACACCAAATATACCGAGCTTTGATAATCAAATTTTTGTTTGTACGTTGGCCATGAAATAATATTTTCCGCTAGGGCGTGCCAACCTGTGTGCCAGGAAGATTCACTGCGTGTAGTTTGACACAGTAAGTGTCGCAGTGTTGTGCTTAATATCTGAAATCAAGTTCAAAAAATTCTCGCTTTGTCAGGAAATCCCAGGACTGGTTTCTTTCATTTATGAGTTTGCAGTACTAAAAAGGAACAAATGTTATTTTAATGTTGCCTGGTAAGGGTCTGCTCTTGAAATCCTCTTGGCCGTGGTTCTGCACAACCGCTGTAAGTGGTAGGACTGTGGTTAACAACACACGACTTGCGTAACTGGCGCATTAGAAGATTAAGTTCTGCATTAAGCTCGGAAAATCCCCTAGTGAAACGTGGACGATGATGAAGCAATTACGTATTTGTAGGCGAGATTCACCTCATAAGTCTTGTTTTCGAGTGGTGCAAAAGATTTCTCGAAGGCAGAGATTGAGTGAAAGACGATTCCAGAGCAAGTCGATCGTCTACCAAGTAGCCCATCATGTAGCTGTGTGTGTGATATCTGAAGAAGTTAATTTGAATCGCAATGCGTGTCAGAAGATATGACGCTAAGATTTAGGGAAACGTAAATGTAACCGAAAACTCGTTCCTCGTATACTAACCAACGAACAGAAAGGGGAAAACGGAAGAATTTCTGCTGAACTGCTGTATAGAGCCAGGTGTGATTCCACATTTCTGTCGAAGACAATTCCTGGGGATGAAAGTTGGTGCTATCAATATGAACCTCACACGATGCATGGAAGTGGTAAATGGCGAAGTCCTGGATCGCCAGCCTCGGAAAACGTCAAACGACAACCTTCGAGAACAAAGACTACGTCGCTCGCATTCTTTGATAGTAAAGGATACATTCATCGTGAGTATGTCTCTCAAGGTCAAACAGTGAACGAAACTCTTAAAAGTGGGGGCGCGTTTTATTTTACTGGTTATTATTCCTTGCTGTAGGGGCTGTGAGTTTTTATATTTTTTGTCTAAACCAGCAACGTAAAACAGAGGCCACTACTTCCACCACATCAAGTGGATTTAGTGCTCACGTACTCACACTGAGCCGTGAACACTTCCCAGTTTATCGATGGGGAATGACTGAACATGATTACTACTGTTATCGGTGCAATGCGTGCAATGGTCATGCCAGGCGCGCGATATTGAATCTTTATACTATCGTTAATGGCGCCAGACCTGCACGACCTTATAGCAACCGTTATAGTTCTACATTATTCTGTTACACTAGGGGTGAGGTCACGTAATGAAAGAGAGAGAATGTAAGATTGACGGACTCATTTATTAAAAAGTTGACAATCGAACAATAATACAACCAAATGGGGATGAGGGGAAGAAAGATTGGAGTTCAGCAGCCTGCCCCAACGAACGTTCATAACAAGCCACGATAGCAGGAGGAAAAGGAATTTTAGTACCGATCGCCGTATTATCAAGTAGAATCCCATTTAGGCGTGCAACGACCACCACCATGAATCAGCCAAAGACCAAGAAAGATGCTACGGTGCGTGAATCTCTAGGTAGAATCCCGTACTGAAGGGATAAAACCCGCCCTCATGCTCCCCGAAATTCATCTCCTGGAAGCAGCACCTCCTGTCTCCGACCTGTATCTCTGACGTCGATCTGTTGTAGAATTTTAGAACATGTTATTTGCTCGAGTATCATGTCGTTTTTGGAAACCCAGAATCTACTATGTGGGAATCAACATGGATTCCGGAAACAGCGATCGTGTGAGACCCAACTCGCTTTATTTGTTCCTGAGACCCAGAAAATATTACATACAGGCTCCCAGGTAGATGCTATTTTTCTTGACTTCCGGAAGGCGTTCGATACAGTTCCGCACTGTCGCCTGATAAACGAAGTAAGAGCCTACGGAATATCAGACCAGCTGTGTAACTGTATTGAAGAGTCTTTAGCAAACAGAACACAGCATGTTGTTCTCAATGGAGAGACGTCTACAGACGTTAAAGTAACCTCTGGCGTGCCACAGGGGAGTGTTATGGGACCATTGCTTTTCACAATATATATAAATGACCTAGTAGATAGCGTCGGAAGTTCCATGCGGCTTTTCGCGGATGATGCTGTACTATACAGAGAAGTTGCAGCATTAGAAAATTGTAGCAAAATGCAGGAAGATCTGCAGCGGATAGGCACTTGGTGCAGGGAGTGGCAACTGACCCTTAACACAGACAAATGTAATGTATTGCGAATACATAGAAAGAAGGATCCTTTATTGTATCATTATATGATTGCGGAACAAACACTGGTAGAAGTTACTTCTGTAAAATATCTGGGAGTATGTGTGCGGAACGATTTGAAGTGGAATGATCATATAAAATTAATTGTTGGTAAGGCGGGTACCAGGTTGAGATTCATTGGGAGAATCCTTAGAAAATTTAGTCCATCAACAAAGGAGGGGGCGTACAAAACACTCGTTCGACCTATACTTGAGTATTCCTCATCAGTGTGGGATCCGTACCAGATCGGGTTGACGGAGGAGATAGAGAAGATCCGAAGAAGAGCGGCGCGTTTCGTCACAGGGCTATTTGGTAACCGTGATAGCGTTACGGAGATGTTTAGCAAACTCAAGTGGGAGACTCTGCAAGAGAGGCGCTCTGCATCGCGGTGTAGCTTGCTCGCCAGGTTTCGAGAGGGTGCGTTTCTGGATGAGGTATCGAATATATTGCTTCCTCCTACTTATACCTCCCCAGCGGATCACGAATGTAAAATTAGAGAGATTAGAGCGCGCACGGAGGCTTTCAGACAGTCGTTCTTCCCGCGAACCATACGCGACTGGAACAGGAAAGGGAGGTAATGACAGTGGCACGTAAAGTGCCCTCCGCCACACACCATTGGGTGGCTTGCGGAGTATAAATGTAGATGTAGATGTAGACACCCATCCGCGGTGGGCGGTTGGCGCCAGCCAGCGAAAATCGGGCGCGCACCAGAACTGGCCAATCATAGGGCCGGAATTTCACAGGGAGGCGACCTCGCGGCGGTAAAATTGACCAGAAATAGCGGTTACAAGGTTGGTAAGGCAGGTTGGGGCACTGAGAATAGGCGAAACTTTGGCCACTACTGAATGTTCAAACGACACCACATGCTACCCTGATGATCGGAAAAGGGATGGGAAACGGGAAGCCATCATGGCTGCTAGGAAGACTGCTGCTCTCGCCCATAAATAAAGAATATTTCTAGCGCCTAGCTCCTCTCACAGATCAGTGTGAGACAGCTTGTAAAAATCGTCAAATAAATCAGGCAAGCCATAGAAATTATTAAAATTACCTGAATTATTACTTTACCGAGTACCAGAGTGCTGGGTTTAGAACTATGAAATACGAGCACTGAATGGTGAATGAAGTGCACGACTTTCACTCTTTACATCGAAGACTTGAAATGTTTGCGAAAAGCCATTCGACTTAGCCGTCCTTCGTGGCATTCTTAAGACTGGACCCAACTCCATGACAATGCAAAATAGCATATTGCTTTATCCGTTTGCGAGTGTCTGGCCAGACTTTCTGTTATTGCCATCCTATGTCCGCTATATTCACCCGATCTCTTGCCTTGAGATTTTTTTCTCTTTCCCGCGCTTGAAAAGGCGACGGAAGGGAATGTTTCATCAGGATATCGTAGACATGAAACGAGCTCTGAGGAATGAGATTACAAGAATCGCCGTTGAAATTTACGTTGCTTCCTTCCAAGCCCTCCAGAAACGTTGTCAGCTTGCATGGACACCCAATTGAACTAGCGCGACGGGGGCTAGGATCATTACGCAGTAATTGCGAATTTCTATTTAAATAAACGTGCCTGGGAAGGGGATATTTTCCCAAGCTGGCGTAGCCTGTACTGCAGGTTTGTACTCCTCAGCCATGCTGCACACATCCCCAAGACTTGTAAAAACGTCGAATACAGTACACGAAGAACAAAAGGATTAAGCAAGTTAAAGAAAGTGCTTCAAACGTTCCATGTATAACATACAGGTATATCGTGTTTAAAATAAAAAAAATGTTAACTATCAACTAGTACAAAAACGGGAGGACATCTTTCTTCGTCATTCGATAAAATTTTGTAGAATCGTCTAAGCAACAATAAGTGATATGGCGGATCAAATAGCTTCATGTCTGTTCCCACTCGTTTCTCTCACGGAAGGTTGTCGGTACAAGTATAACGCTTTCAATCTCGTTACAAAACTGAAGATAAGGAATAATAATCCACATTGATTTTTCATACAGCACATAGCGCTGATATTCATGATTCGTTGTAACATGATCGCTGGCGCATTGTTTGTGCGTTGGGTTTCCAGTTTCCTGCCAGTAATAGACTGACTTTGTCCGTCATCTTGAATTTTACAATAACAAGAGGAAAAGGGGACAGCAAGGAAAAGAGTAATGCACATTGTCCACCATTGTAGCAAAGGATAAATATATTAAGAGGTTTACTGCCACTGCTCTTAGAATCGTTCCCAAGTTTGTTAAATATTTGAACACTGTACATTGACAGAGTTTTGTTTCTAAATGTTGATTACTGTTCATCACTTAAATTCGCTCAGTTCTGTGTGTGACATAAATGACAACATTTTATTATGATAACGTTCATAAATTGTGAAGGAGTTCTATTATTTATGGTTTATAGAATTTATATTTGCTATGAATGAATTGTTGCTTGGGTTTAAATTGGCAGCTTATGATCTTTACTGCTGCAGGTAGCGAATTACCAAGATTAATAAATAAGGAATTTGCAGCTAGCGCTTCAGTATTTCAAGATCTGGGCTAGTGTAATCGAGAATATTATTGAAGAGTTCGGAGCTTTCCATTCGGCCATGGGTCGGAAAACTTCGACCAAACCTCGGTCAACATTGATTTAAGTTTCGTGATTGACCAAATGTCTTCCAAACACTGACATACTGAAATCAGTAGCTGCTGTTGTAAATAACAGAAGCAAATCAGAGTTTTGACTCAGGTCATCATGAGTATAGAATAAATCTCGTTGAAGTATACATTTTTGTTATATTGTGTGTCTTAGATCATTCAGTGCTTTCAACTACTTGAGAATTTGTGGTTTTGTGCATTTTGCTATAAATACATGAGATATGCTGGTGAACATGATGGTGCTGTTGTCGACCACATAAATACTGTGTGTGTGTATCAGCAGGGCGTCGTGACGTGGTCGGCGCTAACTTCACGATGGCGTGAAGCTGATCTTTGTGGAAAAGGTCTTGGGTTGCAAGTGATGGTCAACCTTCAATACACTGGAAGGGTGTGCAGTGGTCAGAAATAAAGCAAATCATCAGTATGGAACTTTCATTCTTTCGGCGCGATGCCCAAGGCGGTGGTGAGTGACATGAAACAAAGTTGAAAAGCGTCTGTAATTTCTTAAGAAGTTAAATATTGAAGAAGCGGGATTTGTACACACATGTGCTAATTATTACTAAGACCAGTCTAAGTGCACCTGATATACCTGAATTGGATGAGGTAATTGCAATAAATTACCAATTTCATCAGTAAGAAATTCCATATTTGACTTTGGAAGTTTCAGTTAATAAAATGTTCCGCGCCATTATGTCGTTCTCATATAGATTTCACAATAAAACCAAACGTTTCGTCCCCATCTGCGGAAGGAATTTCCTAGAGCGACGGACTTGAAAACTTCATCGTTATAATACACTCCTGGAAATGGAAAAAAGAACACATTGACACCGGTGTGTCAGACCCACCATACTTGCTCCGGACACTGCGAGAGGGCTGTACAAGCAATGATCACACGCACGGCACAGCGGACACACCAGGAACCGCGGTGTTGGCCGTCGAATGGCGCTAGCTGCGCAGCATTTGTGCACCGCCGACGTCAGTGTCAGCCAGTTTGCCGTGGCATACGGAGCTCCATCGCAGTCTTTAACACTAGTAGCATGCCGCGACAGTGTGGACGTGAACCGTATGTGCAGTTGACGGACATTGAATGAGGGCGTATAGTGGGCATGCGGGAGGCCGGGTGGACGTACCGCCGAATTGCTCAACACGTGGGGCGTGAGGTCTCCACAGTACATGGATGTTGTCGCCAGTGGTCGGCGGAAGGTGCACATGCCCGTCGACCTGGAACCGGACCGCAGCGACGCACGGATGCACGCCAAGACCGTAGGATCCTACGCAGTGCCGTAGGGGACCGCACCGCCACTTCCCAGCAAATTAGGGACACTGTTGCTCCTGGGGTATCGGCGAGGACCATTCGCAACCGTCTCCATGAAGCTGGGCTACGGTCCCGCACACCGTTAGGCCGTCTTCCGCTCACGCCCCAACATCGTGCAGCCCGCCTCCAGTGGTGTCGCGACAGGCGTGAACGGAGGGACGAATGGAGACGTGTCGTCTTCAGCGATGAGAGACGCTTCTGCCTTGGTGCCAATGATGGTCGTATGCGTGTTTGGCGCCGTGCAGGTGAGCGCCACAATCAGGACTGCATACGACCGAGGCACACAGGGCCAACACCAGGCATCATGGTGTGGGGAGCGATCTCCTACACTGGCGGTACACCACTGCTGATCGTCGAGGGGACACTGAATAGTGCACGGTACATCCAAACCGTCATCGAACCCATCGTTCAACCATTTCTAGACCGGCACGGGAACTTGCTGTTCCAACAGGACAATGCACGTCCGCATGTATCCCGTGCCACCCAACGTGCACTAGAAGGTGTAAGTCAACTACCCTGGCCAGCAAGATCTCCGGATCTGTCCCCCATTGAGCATGTTTGGGACTGGATGAAGCGTCGTCTCACGCGGTCTGCACGTCCAGCACGAACTCTGGTCCAACTGAGGCGCCAGGTGGAAATGGCATGGCAAGCCGTTCCACAGGACTACATCCAGCATCTCTACGATCGTCTCCATGGGAGAATAGCAGCCTGCATTGCTGCGAAAGGTGGATATACACTGTACTAGTGCCGACATTGTGCATGCTCTGTTGCCTGTGACTATGTGCCTGTGGTTCTGTCAGTGTGATCATGTGATGTATCTGACCCCAGGAATGTGTCAATAAAGTTTCCCCTTCCTGGGACAATGAATTCACGGTGTTCTTATTTCAATTTCCAGGAGTGTATAAGCACCATGATTAAAGGCATGCATTTCACGTTAGTATGATATGGTTGTCATGTAAGGTTTCACGTCGGTGGAGTTGAAAAAGTTCTCTAGCATTTCCAGGACACTCTCCTGTGTGTGTGTGTGTGTGTGTGTGTGTGTCTGTGTGTGTGTGTGTGTGTGCGCGTCGAGGGTAGGAGGACTGCCCAAGTATGTGGTAGCTGGAGCCCTCTCAACTGTGTCCACTGTTCATCATTGGAATCACTTTCGGTGCAAGTGTAACAGTAGCCTGTAAAACGCTGAACAATCTACAGTGAACAGCCGAAGTAACTGAGTACACCTGTCCTATATCATACAGGGCCCCCACGAGTACGCAAAAGCGCGGGAATTGACACCACGAATCCTGCACGGCTGTCCATAAGTCAGTAAGAGTACGAGGAGGTGGAGACATCTTCTGGTCAGCAGGTTGCAAGGCATCCCAGACATGGTCAATAATGTCCTTTTCTGGGGAGTTTCGTGGGCAGTGGAAATGTTGAAACAAAGAGAAAGGTCCCTGGAGCCACTCTGAAACAATTCTGGACGTGTGGGGCGTCGCATTGTCCTGCTGGAATTACCCAAATCCGTCGGAATGCACAATGGACATGAATGGATGCAGGTCATGGCACAGAATGCTTACGTACGTGTCACATTGTAATGTCCCCACAGAAAATACACTCTACCACGCACCAATTAATCAATTTCAATCAAACCATCCACATTCATTCACTTTGGAATAGCTATCTGATCTGATTTTCTCGTAATATATGCGGCGACAGCTCGATGACGCCAAAGTATTTTCTAGTGCGTTTAATCTTTGAAATAACACAGATGCATATATGCATTCTCCATGGTTGTTGGAGTGGTAACTAGGACAGCTTCTGGAGTATCTGTTGAGGGAATGACGTGTTTCTGAGATATATATATTCTGCTATTCTTCACGCTAAAGCGAGCCAATTAACATTTATGCCGCTAGCGGTTTGTTTGAGGAGAAAGAGACTGTAAAAGGAAAATAATTAAGGCGTCGAATCACCGGGGATCTGGATATGTAATGGAGATCGATTTAATACAAAATTTCCTCCATAAATAAGGTTTGTGACTTTTTTGTTCTGGAGTGAATGAACGAATGAGTTTTTTCTGAATCATTTGATGATCACGTTGGCCCTGTAATTAGTGGGGAAGCTTCAGCTGTGTCGAAGAGAGCCTGCCATCACTGAGTCTGTGATAAATCGTCCAAAAAGGCCTCGTACACATGTGTAATTCGCAATCTTTCGTAAAAGGAACAAATTGTTCAAACGATTGATTCTACCGACTGACTGCAGTGTTGAACAGTAATAATAAATGTAAAGATCTCTTACAGCAAGCCAGCCGCTGATTACCAAGACGAAGGACTCCACCAAAGATCATATTTGGCTGATTTCACGTAATAAAATATTATACTAAAAACTGTACATAGATACAGGAGAGAAAGAGAGAGAGAGAGAGCGAATGAAAATAGAGATAATACTAATAATCCTCCATTAGTCTAATTTTTAGCCTGTCTTGTCACGGATCAGCGAAGAGGCCTTACGTTACTGTATCGATTTATGTGTGAAGGTGAAGGGATCTTAAAGGCAACATATACACGTCTATACAGACAAGACATTACACAGAGACAGCGGCTAGCTGCATTCATCATCTATTCTTAGATAAAGAGACGGCAACTTATTATCCGAACATTTAAAAAATTTTAAAACATGGCAGAGACGTATCTAGACGTATCAGGGGTCCCATAACACTCCTATTGCTTACGCCCCACACCATTGTAGAGCCTTTACTACCTTGAACAATCCCCTGCTGACATGCAGCGTCCATGGATTCATGAGGTTCTCTCCAAACCCGTATACGTCCACCCTCAAAATACAATCTGAAACAAGAGTCGTCCGACCAGGCAAAATGTTTCCAGTTCTCAGCAGTCCATTATCGGTGTTGACGGGCCCAGGTGAGGCGTAAAGCGCAGCAATGAAGGTTCAACGAGTAGGCCTTGGTCTCAGAAAGCCCTTATCGATGATGTTTCGTTGAATGATTCGCACACCGTAATTTGTTGATGACCCAGCATTGAAATCTGCTGCAATTTGCGGAAGGCTTTAACTTCTTATACATTGAACGATCCTCTTCAGTCGTCGTTGGTGCCGTTCTTGCAGTATCTTTTTACGGTCGCAGCGATGTCTGAGATTTCATGTTTTACCGGATTCGTTATATTCACGGCACATTGTTGAAATGTTCCTACGGCAAAATCCCCACTTCACTGCTACCTCGGAGATGGTGTCCCACCGCTCGAGCGCCGACTATAACACCACGTTCAAAATCACTTAACTCTTGATAATCCGTCATTACAGCAGCAGTAAGCGATATAACAACAGCGCCAGGCACTAATTGTCTTACACAGGTGCTGCCGACCACAGTGCGGTATTCTGCCTGTTTACATTTGTCTCTATTTGAATAAGCATGCTTATACTAGTTTCTTTGGTGGTTTAGTGTATTTCTGTTTGTCAGTCTCCGTGCAGCTAGGGCAGCGCCCAACTTGCCGGTGACACCTCGCGGCAACTGCCTGCTGCTATACATTTAACTGGAAACGTAAAAGAAGAAAGTAAGTCTCATATCTCATATCCCTTTCTATTACATCGTTCTTAACCGTCCCAAGTACTTTTATTTCGATGTGCTGTACATTCATTATATTTATCGTAGATGATGAATTTCGTCTGTCATTTAAACTGGCTCATAACTAAGGACTAATTTGCAACCAGTCGCATTTTGAATTTGATAAGATTTATTGTACCACTAAGCAGTTTTAGTCACATCACTGTCATAATTATCTGATGAAGATTTAGAAACTTTAACTTCTGAACCAGGTGCAGCTGGATGCTGGTACCATTATCTTTCGAAAATAGCGGAAATTTGGGTACAATCTAAAGGAATTATAGGGAAAAAAATGGTTTAAATGGCTCTAAGCACTACGCGACTTAAATTCCTAGGTCATCAGTCGCCTTGAAATTAGAAGTAATTAAACCTGACTAACCTAAGGACATCACACACATCCATGCCCGAGGCAGGATTCGAACCTGCGACCGTAGCGGTCGCTCGGTTCCAGACTGTATCGCCTAGAACCGCAGGGCCACTCAGGCCGGCTTTCCGGAAAAGGAAATGCACTCCTGGAAATTGAAATAAGAACACCGTGAATTCATTGTCCCAGGAAGGGGAAACTTTATTGACACATTCCTGGGGTCAGATACATCACATGATCACACTGACAGAACCACAGGCACATAGACACAGGCAACAGAGCATGCACAATGTCGGCACTAGTACAGTGTATATCCACCTTTCGCAGCAATGCAGGCTGCTATTCTCCCATGGAGACGATCGTAGAGATGCTGGATGTAGTCCTGTGGAACGGCTTGCCATGCCATTTCCACCTGGCGCCTCAGTTGGACCAGAGTTCGTGCTGGACGTGCAGACCGCGTGAGACGACGCTTCATCCAGTCCCAAACATGCTCAATGGGGGACAGATCCGGAGATCTTGCTGGCCAGGGTAGTTGACTTACACCTTCTAGAGCACGTTGGGTGGCAGAGGGATACTTGCGGACGTGCATTGTCCTGTTGGAACAGCAAGTTTCCATGCCGGTCTAGGAATGGTAGTACGATGGGTTCGATGACGGTTTGGATGTACCGTGCACTATTCAGTGGCCCCTCGACTCGACGATCACCAGTGGTGTACGGCCAGTGTAGGAGATCGCTCCCCACACCATGATGCCGGGTGTTGGCCCTGTGTGCCTCGGTCGTATGCAGTCCTGATTGTGGCGCTCACCTGCACGGCGCCAAACACGCATACGACCATCATTGGCACCAAGGCAGAAGCGACTCTCATCGCTGAAGACGAGACGTCTCCATTCGTCCCTCCACTCACGCCTGTCGCGACACCACTGGAGGCGGGCTGCACGATGTTGGGGCGTGAGCGGAAGACGGCCTAACGGTGTGCGGGACCGTAGCCCAGCTTCATGGAGACGGTTGCGAATGGTCCTCGCCGATACCCCAGGAGCAACAGTGTCCCTAATTTGCTGGGAAGTGGCGGTGCGGTCCCCTACGGCACTGCGTAGGATCCTACGGTCTTGGCGTGCATCCGTGCGTCCCTGCGGTCCGGTCCCAGGTCGACGGGCACGTGCACCTTCCGCCGACCACTGGCGACAACATCCATGTACTGTGGAGACCTCACGCCCCACGTGTTGAGCAATTCGGCGGTACGTCCACCCGGCCTCCAGCATGCCCACTATACGCCCTCGCTCAAAGTCCGTGCACTGCACATACGGTTCACGTCCACGCTGTCGCGGCATGCTACCAGTGTTAAAGACTGCGATGGAGCTCCGTAAGCCACGGCAAACTGGCTGACACTGACGGCGGCGGTGCACAAATGCTGCGCAGCTAGCGCCATTCGACGGCCAACACCGCGGTTCCTGGTGTGTCCGCTGTGCCGTGCGTGTGATCATTGCTTGTACAGCCCTCTCGCAGTGTCCGGAGCAAGTATGGTGGGTCTGAGACACCGGTGTCAATGTGTTCTTTTTTACATTTCCAGGAGTGTATTATTATGGTTTAGTATTGTGCAACCCTTGGTATTCCGGACAAATACGTTCCTATAGTGTTGCCTTGTCAAGCATGGCGATGTACATTTTCATACTCTTTCTGTATACGTCCAGAGTTTTTTTTTTGTTTTATTTGAGCTGTGGTGCCAGTGACACATGGATAGTATGAATCTGTGTGTTAGGTGACTAATGTGTATTTTATCGTAAAGGATTTGTCATGAATAGAACGAGGGAGTACAATTGAAGTATCGTAAAACAAAAGGATTTCTCCTTTTCATGAATATTTCTTTGTTTGTTCCTAATTTTACATTATTACTTTTTCGAACTGTTTGCGCATGCGTTTGGGTGGCACTCCCCTATGAAGCTTCCGCCACTCTCCACGGAAACCGTCGATGTCGAGGGATGCGATATGGGACGTTTTGTCGCTATCATCGGAGAGTGGAGTAAACGTCCGGTTGGCCTTTTATTCACATGTCCGCAGCAACAATTCAAAAATCCCTATTTTCATCGTTTTTGAAGAATATAATTTCTCCTCAAATTTACAAGGATACTGAGTCACTTATTTTGTCTCATTCACATCTGCTGCCCAGGGGCGAAAGAAACATGATTTTGTAAAAAGAAAATTCTTGGCATTCGTATCTCAGGGGTCAATGAAGTTCTAGATAGTCTTTGGTCTTCGTGTCATGAGCCTTTGGTCCTAGGTGAAAAGCTGTTATTATTTTTTTAAGTCAAACATTTTAAGGTAAAAGGTTGGGCGCCTCACTCACAATTCTGTTTGAAGTTGTATTATTCAGTACTACAAAAATTGATAAATAGTACGAAGAAAAACAAATTGCGGGATTCAATCTTCTAGTAGCTAGCAATGGAGCGACAGATAAGACAAGAGTCCATAAAAACAAATTGCGGGACTCAGTCTTCTAGTAGCTAGCAATGGAGCGACAGATAAGACAAGAGTCCATAAAACAAAAATCACCAAGGACACATGCATTAAAATTTTTCAGATTTATGCGAGTAATGTATACTGCTGTTCCCTTTTGTTTAGCTTTGGTCGTAGCAGACTAGGTCCCACTTTCCACTACTTAGCAAGGAGATTAGAAAAAAAACCTATTAAAGGAATAAAGACAATGATCTTAATCTACACGAGACGGTGTTGTCACCTTCATGCTACTTGGTGGGATGAATTTTGTGGTTGCCTGGGAACATATCCTAGATTAGAGATTTTAATGTATATCGGACTGAAATGAATGAATACAACAGAACATAGGGGATGAGTTTCATGGTGCAGAGACAGGCTGAGAGTATTAGAAGCCAGATCGGATTGCTTGTATTCAGGGACGATGTGTGGTAGAACCTTTATTTGGAAAACAAGAAGTAGGGTAGCTTATAGTTTATAGGACAAATAGATTTCAGGGATAATTTCATCGTATGCGAGGGAAAGGTGTTTGAAATTATCCACAGATAATACACTAAATTTGTGGATCTGTAAGAAAGCTGTAACTTTGTGACAGAGGTAGGAAATCAAGTCAGTGGTGTCAGGAATGAGGGAAGAATGTAGTGTTTTGTGATTCAATTTTGCAGGTCAGACAGGACTGATGAAGGTATTACAGATGTTAGAGATGTTGGGAACTTATCATTGAGGTGTCTAACCTCCACTACAGTGGACTGTTGTTAATGGGCGCTTCCCTGGCGTTTTCAGTCCGTCCTGAAACTGCAATTACAAACAGTTCCTACTGGTAATGTGCCATGCATGCATTTGCAGCCTCGTGACTGATATGAAAGGCCAGAGAAATGACCGCTAAAAGCTTTCTACTGCAGTCCTCCTTCTTCTTCGGTATCTTAGTATTTTTAAGGCAGCCATTTCGTCTTAGCTCCCCTGCACTTCATATTTATTTCATTCCGCCGCGACTAGTATTTCTGTATTCCTGAAGTCCCCTGGATATCTTTTTACTTCCTTTTTTTTTCATCGATCAACCGAAGTATTTCTTCTGTACTGCCCACTAAGATATTCTTTGTTGCTACATCTAGGACCTCAGAGAACTTCAAGTGTATCTCCTCATTCCTTAGTAGTTCCATATCCCACTTCGTGATTAATCTTTTGAACACCAGCCTACTCTTCATTGCTACTACATTGTGATGTGAGTCTGTATCTGTTCCTAGATATACCTTTCAGTCTATTATCTGATTTCGGAATCTCTGTCTGACCATGATGTAAACTACATGTACTCTTCTCCTATCACCCGACATGTTCCAAGTATATCTCCCCTCTTGCGATTCTTGAACAGTGTATTCGCTAGTGCTAGCTGAAATTTATTACAGAACTCAATTAGTCTTCCTCCTCTATCATTATTTTCCCAAGTACGTATTATCCTATAATATTTTCTTCTAATCTTTCCCCTAAATTCGTTCTTGCCACAGTTACTCTCAGATTTTCATTCAGTATCCTCACATACTTTCTCTATTTCTTCATCTTCAGCTTGCGACGTCGTCATGTACACCTGAACAATCCTTGTCGATGTTCGTTTGCTGACGATTCTGATAAGAACCAACTTATCACTCAACTGTCTACAATGACACACGCTCTGTCCTACATTGCTATTCATAACGAATCCTACTCCCATTATACCAATTTCTGCTGCTAATAATATTACCCTATACTCATCTGACCATAAATCCTTGTCTCCTTTCGATTTCAGTTCACTGACCCCTACTGTTCCTAAAGTTCGTCTCTGCATTTTCTTTATCAGCTTCTCTAGCTTCCCTACCATTTTCCAGCTTATGATATTTCACGCCCAGGCTGGTAGGACGTTATCCATTCATTGGTTATTCAATATTTTTCATTTTCACATGGTCACCCCCCCCCCCCCCCCCTTTGGCAGTGCCCTCCTGGAGGTTCTAATGGAGGACTGTTCAGGAATCAGTTGGCAATGGAGAGATCATCATGACACCTTCTGAAAACTCATGCCGTTGGACGTTACTGATTCCTCCGCCTTTAGGGGCAGTTTCCTGTCCCAACGACAAGAGTGTTCCCTGAACCTCTATGCGCTCCTGACTCCTCTTTGACAAGGCCGTTGTCAGAATGAGGATGAAATCTTGTGCCGCAAGTCTTTGGCCGACAATGCTGATTATTAATGTAAAAAAATGGTTCAAATGGCTCTTAGCATTATGGGACTTAAATTCTAAGGTCATCAGTCCCGTAGAACTTAGAACTACTTCAACCTAACTAACCTAAGGACATCACTCACACCCATGCCCGAGGCAGGATTCGAACCTGCGACCGTAGCGGTCGCGCGGTGCCAGACTGTAGCGCCTTTAACCGCTTGGCCACCACGGCCGGCTATTAATTAAAATTTAAACGGTGACATGTTTCGAGTCCACGACACAGGAAGTTCTGATTACTGATCAAGGACGCTACCCATAGACTTGTGTCTTAGAAACTGTAACTATCTGGCTGTTTCATTAATGAAGAAGCAACAGACTCCCAAAAAAAAACAGTAAACATTCTTCAAGTGTATTATGGCAAGATTACTAGACAAAACGTATCGAGTGTACGTGACATGGGAAGAGTAGTATGGACTACATCTTTCAACATGGTGCCAAAAGATGAATTTCTCATTCATCGTGTGAGCCACATTATATGAGGCAAATATCTAATGGCTCAAAGAAATAACAATTGTAAGTAGGCTGTTTAGTTTTTTATGTTGGTAATGCCACGTAGTGCTGTGTATGAAAATCGCTGACCGCACTGTGTGCAGTCTGTGGCTGGTTGGACTCATTGTTGGAATATTCGCTTGTGTAGTGTTGGGCAGTTAGATGTGACCAGTGCGTAGCGTAGGGCAGTTGGAGGTGAGACGCCAGAAATGGTGGATTTGGGGAGAGTGATAGAGTTTTGACAATGGACGATCTGGACGGATGTCTGTCAGAAAAAGGAAATTTATAAGACTGGATGTCATGACTTTTGAACACTGTTAAGGTAAATACATTGTTTGTTCTCTGTCAAAATCTCTCATTTGCTAACTATGTGTATCAGTAGTTTATGCCTTCAGTAGTTAGAATCTTTTATTTAGCTGGCAGTATTGGAGCTCGCTGTATTGCAGTAGTTCGAGTAACGAATATTTTTATGAGGTAAGCGATTCATGAAAGGTATACGTTATTGTTAGTTAGGGCCACTCTTTTATAGGGATTATTGAAAGTCAGATTGCGTTGTGCTAAAATATTGTGGCAGTTTAGTGAGGCTCAGAATGAGTAAAGAGAGAAATGTCTGAGTACGTTCAGTTTTGCTGAGCTGTTTGAAAATCAAATAAGGTAAGAGTTTTTCCAGCACTGTCATTCCGTAATTTTGAAAGGGGAAGTTTCATATGTCGACCCTTAGCCGAGGATACGTTAGTGGAATCTTCTGATTTTTTCTTGTAGTTTGTGTGATGAGTGTAGTTATTGTTTATTGCTAGCGCGTAATTGTAGAGAGAATCTCCTTTGTAGTTGTAGTTTTCATTGTTGTACAGTAAAACAGTTGTGGCATGCTTGTAGATTTGCACCAAGCATTTCGCAGCCGGCTTGCTATTAATTGAATATTATTTTCAGTGCTCTATTAAAGTGTTTTCTTATTTTGCTCTTTAAATTGTGCTTTTCTGTGTTATCGTGTGAAATATTTTAACAATTATGGCATGTGAAAAACGTAACACTGGGCTGCAAAGTAAACTGAGAAATGACAGTGAAGACTAGAGTAGTGTATTAGCGCCACCGTGTAAAGAATTAAGAAATATTCTGAACAGTAATTTGGTAGCTGTGCATAGGGAAATGGAACACGCAATAAATAATGGTGTAGACAGTGAAACAGCTAGTGAAGTGGGTAGTATTGTCGATCGATCGGTCGGCTATAGCTCGCCTCAGATATCCGAAATGACAGGACACAATCTTGCAAATAATGTATATTCACGTTTTGTGCCATTACCCTTTCCTCAATTTCGTCAAGACACATTTTCTGCTTTTCAAAACGCGAATGTTGCCGGTACCAATGCACTGCCGAAAAGCGGAGCGCAACATGTTTCAGACACCAGTTCATTGTTATTACAATTAATGCAACAAACGGGACAACAGTTTCGAATGTTAGACACAATGGAACAAAATCAGAGACTCACAAAGCAACAGCTTCAAACGTTAGACTGAACGGAACAAACGCTTGAACAAACACGTGAAGATTTAACTGCAGCGTTACTTAAAATCGAATCCAAATGTCAAAACGTTTGTAAAGACGTAAGAAGACAAATTTGTGAACATTTTCAACCTCCTTTTTCGCGTCATGAAAACGCATTACAGAATCACGAAGCAGCCAGAAAAGAACTGCAAACTATTGTTTATGTAAATCAACACCTTGCAAACTAAAATTGACTCAGCTGCATCTACCGATTCGTTTACGCAACTTGCAAAAACTCAAGGAAAGTTAAAGGACATGGTAGACACGCTTTTAACACAAATGGACACTGTGAAACGTGGTTCAGGAAAACACACTGAGGAAATCAGTTCATTATCGGAGAAAGTAGCAGAACTTTCGGATCAGTTCACTAGCTTATCTACAAAGGTAGATGATGATCTGACTAACACAAGACCAGAACCATTTACCGACACAGAAGAGTACGAACAAATTAGAAAATTCAAAACAAATCAGAATCAAATTAATACGCAACACAAAGATATATCCGGGAAGTACAAGATCAGTAGGCACAAGTAACGCAAGAATTACATATCTGAGGGGACACTCGCGCTCCAATACGGGAAGAGGTACTTAGAAATAAAGAAAGGCCACAAAGTAATAACACAGGGCATTTCGGAAATTATGAAAGAAATAGTCACGGTGCACCGAATTTTGAGATGGAACCGCAGACGCCGAACGACAAGAATGACCGATATGCCATTACCCGACATGATGATTTTGACTATTAGCGGTTTGTTAGTATACCTAAATTTAAGGCAATTAAGAATTCTGACAAAGACATTCATCCACAAGCATGGCCATCAATTCTCTCATTGTTTTCCTCCCAACTGGCCATTACAGTACAGACTGGTATTTATGTGTGGCTATTTGGAAAATGAACCTGCTGTAAAAATGCGTTCGGGCATTCGCGATTGTCACAGTGAAGGAGAATTTTATCATGCCTTCCTCTCAGCATATTGGTCTGAAGCTACTCAAGACCATGTAAAACGTAGCACCATAATGATGAAACACTTTGAACAATCTGTATTTTCGTCTCGTCAAATATTTTGAAGACATGTGGCACAAGAATCAGTACCTGTCAAACGCATACAGTCTCTCAGAACTCATCTGCATTTGCTTACTCAAATTGCCTAAACATTTGAGACATATTGTTTTGGGAGGTCGTTGCAAAGATGACATCCAAGTTTTTCAGGGGCTCTTACAAGGATTGGAAGATGACACTGACAATAACAGGACGCGAAACCAGGAAAACAACAATTACAGGTCACATCCGTCACAATTCCGTGACGACAGAAATAATAACTGGCCAGGACAAGGCTATTCTTCCAACGCAAATCGTGACCAAAACAGACACCACCCACTTGACAACCGTTGGCAGAGTAATAATAACACTGGTCAACAATGAAAATGTTTAGGGCTTAAAAATAGTAAATTTACATGTATTTCCATCTGCTGAATTCAAAAATCAAGATAAAATTACAGATTAGCTCTTGTTTTGAAGATAATGTGACATTACATTTTTTTAGAGTGAAGATTTTAAATTTGGGGGATTTTTTTTTTGGACGTTGGCAGATCTGTAAAATAACAAAACACAAATACTCTTCTGCTCTTTGTAAGTCATAAACATAGATACTCTTGCTGTGACTGTGAATTACATGTAGTTTCTACTCCAATTAATTCAAAATTTCTGGTTTGCAAGTGATTTTTTGGTGTAAAATTTGTAAACATGTCGCGAAAATGTGTAAATATGGTGAATAACCTTTGTTATATTTGTGGTGAAATAACATTTTCCTCACAGGAAAGTACTCTGACGCCTCTTGTAAAGACTGCCTATCAGTATTATTTCGGTATGAAAGTAGGGGACCAGGATAAGTCTTGGGCTCCACATATACGTTGTAACGCACGTTCAGTTACACAGCGAGAATGGCTGAAAAAAAAAAACGATCTATGGCTTTCGCTATGCCTATGATTTGGCGGGAGCCTACAAACCATATAGATGACTGCTATTTCTGCGTGACTCCACCTATAAAGGCTATGAAGAAAAGAACAGTTCAGTACCCGAACGTTCCATCTGCTATTCGACCCATTACACATTCGTACAGTTTACCAGTTCCTACTCCACCCGAAAATTGTGTGTTTCAAATACAAAATGAAGACAGTGGGAAACAAGAATAACCAAACAAGCTTTCCACATCCCATGACCCAGATTTTGAGGGAAAATATGATAAACTGTGAAAGGTGGCTACACTGAGCCACAGCGCCAGAGATCGCGCCAGAGAGTATTGTTTCGCCGCCTCCACTGGCAGTGATTCTTCAGAAGTCGTGGTAGGCGGTTCTTGTTCAGATGTAGTGGAGAGTTGTTGAGATGTGGTAGTAGTGAGTGTTTGTTCCATGTTTTATGCAGCTATTTTATGGGAGACATAGCAGATGTTATTCTAATGGAGAGATTGTAATGATCAGAGTGCTTTTCGTCAATATATATGAAGGTAACAAATTCCATGTTTTTTCTTATTAATATTTCTGTATCTCAAATAATGCATCATTACAGGTTTAGTCAACAAAGCATCTGGCTTGTGTTCTTGTATTAGAGTGTAATTTTGGTTTTCTTGCGCAATTATAGTATTTCTAATTTTCTTTTATCACGTCAGTATAATTGGTATTTAAAAATTGTTGTCTTGTTGAAGAAGAACCGTGCCAGATGTGCGTTGAGTCATACTACAACATACAGAACAGCTACACTTGTGCTTTGTTGGCTTCGTAGATTTTATAGTTGCTGGGGACTTAATTAATTAACTGTGTTAACGAAAATTTTGTTTCATTGTTTGTTGTTATTCTATGCAGTCAGATTGTGTAATAATACTAGTCAGGGCCAGCCGCTTACAAGACTTGCGTAATCGGACAAACAGCGACAGAAAATTAAAAAAGTATTTGCATTGCATTCTTATTTTTTTTAATTAAGCCCCCATGCACGTGGCGACCGCTGCTTCGGATCGTCCCTTGGAATTCTTCTGATTGTAAAAATAGTAGACAGTAGTATTGTTGTAGTAATTTGTAGTTTAGTAATTGTAGTCTATTTTGCATGTGTAGATTTGGTAATTGTTATTCTTCTAATGGTATTTTTTTCTCAGAATTTGATTTGTTGTATTGTATACGCGTTTGACAATTTAGTGCAGTTATTTCAATTGTTCGATTAATCGTGTTTGAGGGAAAAATTTCATGTAAATGGTATTGTTGGAGATAAAGAGACATTGTGTGTAATTTTCGTACAGTGACGAGTTTTGTATGTTTTGTAAATGATTACGCGATCGATGAAAAAGGCGAAAATGATGAATAGTGAGAATGACGAAATTGTTAACATGGCGAACTCGCCAACACAGGAGAACAGTATGATGAATAATGGAGTTGAAAACAATTTAATAAGTCGGGAAGACAGTCCGGAACCATTTCAAAATTTTTCTCAATCAGAAAATTCACAGAATACGAGATTAACGACAGAAGATTCTGGAATAGTATCGAACACAGATAACTTTGCAGCTATGACGAAGGAAACTGGTTTTGCGGGAAATGTTAGGGGCGAAAAGAATTTCGAACAAGTTAATATGGAGCAGTAGATGGGTGCAATATTAAATTTGGGATCACAAATAGGAACAATTAAAACTGGTATGGGAACAATGGAAACACGGTTTGGATCTGAATTAAAAACAGAGATGGGAACTTTGGAAACACGGTTAGATTCACGAATAGGGACATGTTTCAAAAATATGAAAGATGAATTAAAGAAAGAAATCAGAGAAGAAGTACAACCGATTTTGAATTCTCACAATAATAGATTAATTGCAGTAGAGATTAGACAAAGGGAACAGGATGGAGAACAGGAAGAAAGAGATCGCGTGATAGTACAGAAATTTTCAGAGTTAAATTTACAACGTGCAAAAGATAAGGAAGAAATATTTGAGAGAATCGATGAATCCGTACCAAATGACAGATTAAATAACCTAACACAACAGTATGAACAGTTAACTACTAAATGTGTTGATACTGAAACCCGAGTCGCGACACTTACGGAAGACGTAAATAAACAGAAAGAACAAATAGGTGATTTATTGGAAAGAGTTGAGGAAATTTCAGACAAATTGACAAATCTTAGTTTAAATGGGGACAGAGATTTGATGATACGGATCCATTATCATTTGCAGAAACCGAAGAGTACCAGAATATAAATAAGCATGTTGAAAATCAGGGAAAATTTAATGAACGCGTGAAAAGGGAATTTGAGGCATTAAAAAAGCAAGTCAAACAAATTGAAGGCGAAATCGTAGGAAAAGACAGCAGAAGAAATCTAGAATCACAAATAGCAGAGGGCTTTGAAGAAAATAATTTGTTTCATTTACGGGATGCAACAAGAGAGCGCCAGGCGTGCGAACTTTACTATAATCGACATTCGGACTGGGACAGACGCGGTAGGTCTTTGTCGCCACGAGGCGAAAACTTTGACTATAAACATTTTTTGACTGTTCGGAAATTTAAGATCTTCCGCAATTCTAAGAATGACATACATCCATGTTCATGGTTAGATCAATTTATGTACGCGCTCCCACCAAATTGGCCACTAAGTCACAAACTGGAATTTATGTGTGGATATTTAGAAAACGAACCGGCGACGCGGATGCGCGCACTCATTAGAGATTGTAATAGCCAAAATGATTTTTATCATGCATTTCTATTGGCATATTGGTCCGAAAACACGCAAGACAGAGTCAAACACAGTCTTATTATGCAGCGTAATTTCTAACAGTCTGAGTTCCGCACGCCAGCGGAATATTTTGAAGACATGATTCGAAAGACTCAGTTCCTTTCCAACCCTTATAGCCCGACTGAATTAATTCGCATTTGTTTAACTAAGCTGCCACAATCCATAAGACAAATTGCTTTAGCCGGAAGATGTAAAGACGACATTGAGACTTTTAAGACTTTGCTACAAGAACTCGAGTATGACAACGACGACGGGACTTCTTGTAACTTTTTCAGTAACAGCAATTACAATAGAATTTTAGAGATAAGGGATAGTGATCGGAACGGGCGTTATATGGGTAATTTTGACAATGACAGACGTAACAGACAGGACAATAGATACCAGCCTTATGACAATAACAGACGTTCTAACAGAAATTACACAGACAATTATAATAACGGTAACTTGTACCGGAATGATCAATCATATGGAAACAGTAATCGGTATCATCAAGACAGAAATTATTCATACAGTAATAGAAATTCCTTCTACAGAAATAACCAGGGTAGTAGATACAACAATAATTTCAGAAGTGACAGTAGAAATTATACAAGGAGTAGTCATGCAGACAGACAGGAAAATAGAAATTTTAATAACAGACACAACCAAGAATTTGCATCTAACAGACAGGAAGGACCTAATTGGCATCCTCCACGTGACAGAACTTCAGAGAGACAAGTGCAAATCGTAGAAATTGATCCGCGAAATGACGCGAATACTCAAAGACGTGACGCAAACAATCGACAATGACTTGCAGCTTCGGCTTCTGGCAGCAATATAGACGGTTCAGAAAGTAATGACACTACGACTTTACACTACGTACGCCTGGAAGACATGAGAGACATTTTGTTAGACGAAAAGGAAAATAATGTAGACGCATTTTTACATCCTGTTATTGAAGTATGTGTGGGTAAGAATAAGTTCACTGCAGTTTTAGATTCTGGGAGCCCATTGAATGTCATTAGTGAATCAGTTTTTCGTATATGTGAAAGAACAATTGCCTGTCCTGTGTTACCTATTTCTAAAACTACTATTCGAGGAGCGATTTCTGGAAAAAGTGTGGAAGTCAAACAACAGACAAACTTAAATTTCATTTGTCAAGGATACGAATTTTCTGCTAATTTTATTATTGTTCCATTACTCAGTACACAAATTATATTAGGTATGGAGTTTCTTAACGCACATAAGGCAATTTTGAACTTTAAAGAAGGAAGTGTAAATTTGACTGTTGCCGGAATGCCGAAATGTTTGAAATTTTTCGAGTGTTTAACAAGATTTGAGTCAGATACAAAATGTTTAAGGTTTCTTACTTGTGATGTTTTCGTTGAGCATTATGACGACAATGTGTTTATTCATGACAATGACAATAGATACAGAGACGCAATGAATGATATAATTAGTAGCAAAGAACTAATTAATGAAAAGGTTAAGAAAGCTGAAGTGTCAGATGACGTTGCAAGAGAAGAGCTGCACCAAATTATGACTTCACATGCTACAGTATTTACTCATCATACAGGAACTATAGAAGGCCTACAATATTTATTTAAAGTAAAAGAACATACACCATTTCGCGGGAAAACGTACGCTATTCCTTTGGCTTACAGAGACAAGGTTAAGAATGAACTTCAGTACATGTTAGATCAGGGCATTATTGAGCCTGCAGTCAGTCCTTATACTAGCCCATTACACGTTGTTCTTAAAAAGGATGGGTCAATTCGTTTGGTTCTGGATTCCAGACAGATAAATAATATCATTATTCCTGAAACTGACCGTCCACAAAATTTAGATGAACTTCTTCAACATTTCCATGGAATTAAAGTTTTATCCACGATTGATATGCGCGCAAGTTTTTGGCAAATAGAACTCCACCCTGATTGTAGAAAATACACTGCCTTTTTAGCCTTTGGTAACTGTTACCAGTTTCGGAAATTACGGTTTGGACTTACTGTATCTTCAGCAGCATTCATTCGTAGCTTAAATGAAATTTTACCTGTGTATCTTCGTGACAATATTACTTCATATGTTGACGATATTCTTATTGCTAAACATTCTTGGAGTGAGCACAACAATATTTTGGATTCATTATTACGTATCCTTGCAAGAGTTGGCATTACAGTGAACTTGGAAAAATCTGAATTTGGTCGTTCTCAGGTGAAATTTCTCGGTCATATTATTTCTACAGAAGGTATTCTTCCTGATCCAGAAAAATTAGACGCTATTCGTAATTATACTATTCCTACTACAAAACGTGATGTTCGTAGTTTCCTTGGTGTCTGTAATTTTCTTAGACGCTTTGTTAGATTGGACAATTTGGCCACACCTCGTTTATGTGAACTATCTGGAAAGAAATCTAATTGGTGTTGGGATGAGGAAGCTCAGTCAGATTTTGAACAACTTCGTGATGCTTTAGTTGCTGCCCCACTTCTTTCACATTCGGACTTATCCAAAGATTTTTGTTTGGCGACGGACTCATCATTCAAAGGCCTAGGTGCACATTTATTTCAAGAGATAGAAGAAAACGGCGTTGTAGTACAGAAAACTATTGCATTTGGAAGTCGTGTTCTGTCTAAATCAGAAAAGAATTATTCGATTACGGAACTTGAAGCTTTGGCTGTTGTTTGGGCTTTTACAAAATTTCGCACATTTTTGTTTGGCAGACATACTAAGGTTTACACCGATCTTCGAGCTCTGGAATTTCTTACGTCAACAAAATTAACTCATGGAAGATTGTCACGATGGGCGCTGTACCTACAGGAATTTGATTTTAGTATTGTTTACATACAGGGTTCTTCAAATATTGTTGCTGATGCTTTATCACGTGCACCTATGGGTTTGAAACAAAGTGCTGAAGAGGACTGCAAGGAAAACAATTATTGTTTGATGTATATTCAAGGTGTTGCGTTTGAGAACTTTATTTCGTCTTCGCTCCAGGACATCACTAAGGAGCAAAATAAGGATCCAATCTGAAAGGACATTAAGGAGAAGTGGAGGAGAAAGGAAAGCGTAGTGATTAGACAGCATTATTTAGTTCGCAACGACATTGTTTTAAAAGAAAATCGGTCGACAACTCTGTTTGGTTAGTTTGTATTCCTGATGAGTGGGTTAATAAGCTGATTTGGTATACGCATTTCAGTTATGCACACTTTGGTCCCAGAAAATGCTTTCACAAACTATGGGAAAATTGCTACTTCAATAATATGGAAAAACGTATTCGATCTGTTCTGGCCAAATGCAAATTATGTCAAAAGCCTAAGCCGCCAACAATTTCTCACAGAGCACCGTTGTTTCCTATCATTCCAGCGAAATTAAAGGACATGGCTGCAGTCGATTTGTTCGGTCCAGTGGTTCGATCTACTAATGGTTTTGCGTACATTTTCATAGCAATGGAACTGACATCAAAATATGTGTGTTTTACACCGTTACGCAAAGCAACAGCTCGTTCAGTATCTAATGCTTTCATTAACCATTTTCTTAAAGAAGTGGGTCATGTTGATAAGGTTATATCAGATAATGGATCACAGTTTCGTTCTAAAATTTGGCTTCGTACTCTACGGCGTCGTAAAATTAAACCAATCTTCATTTCACTTTTTCACCCTCAATCTAACGCTTCAGAGAGATGGATGAAGGAAATCAATAAATTGTGTCGTCTTTATTGTCATCAGAGTAACAGAACGTGGGATCAGTATCTTCACATTTTTCAAAACATTCTGAATGAACTCCCTAATGATTCAACTTCTTTACCGCCTATACTGATATTAAAAAACAAAGCACTGACAAATCGCATATCTGAAATCGTTCCTTTTCACGGAAACTGCGGCATTCTGAAGTTGTCAACCTGGCTCTACAAAATATTGCATCTGCGGCTGCTACAAGAGAGAAATCAGCTAAGCGTCCTGATCGTTTAAAAATCTTGTCAGTTGGTCAGAAGGTGTTAATTAAGTCTCACCGTTTGTCTCACAAAGGAAAGGGCTTGTGTCGCAAATTTTTTCTGCTTTATAACGGCCCGTATAGAATTCGTAAAATTATTCATGATAACACTATCGAAGTAGAAACTCTGAAATCACGACGCTCTAAGGGAATACATCATATATCCAACGTTAAAATTTTTGTGGAATGACGTACTTTAGAGAAACTGACAGCTACAAGTAAACACGCAGAGAATACAAGGGTACCGCGCTGTGTTTTGGCGGCGGCATATACTCAAAGCAACAGTCAAGTCTGTGCGCCGCACAGGGCAGTCGTTGACCGCAAACAATTACTTCCTACGTCACGCGCCTACAGCTGATCGAGCGCTCAGTGCGAATGCACTGACAGCCGTAAACAAATACACAGTTTAATTTCTCCGATTAAATTCAGTATAAAGCTATAGTGACTTGATGAATTATGTTATTAGCATTCAGTATTTTTCAGGATACGGTTCTATAAAATATTTAAGAACTTCAGGTAAATTCTGTATGTGTCCGACGTTAAGAGGACTTGCTATCGAGAAAATTTCAGGAAGAATGTAATTTCATAGAAGAAACTAATAAATTAAAAACGGTAACTATTAATTGAGTTCAATTTTCAGGTAACATGTTTCCACTTAGGTATGTACTTTAGACGTAATCTGCTCGCGATTACGTGATTCATACTTTGTGCTAATTTCATGTTCTATGAATTTACTTGTGAAGCGACGTGCTTGCGTACGTTAACTGATTTTGACAATGATTATTGATGAACTGGGTTGTTATTTGTATATATTATGCATCGCTTGGCTGCACTGCTTTTTCACTGATGTCATATTTTTTTTATTATGTGCCTGCTGTGCTTATTTATTTAAATTATAATTGTCACCTGATTAATTGTGCTGATGTGGTTGGGTATGTAAGTTATACTTTGTGATTTATCTGCTTGCGCCTTCATGTTTATTTGTTAAGATTACATGTGAACATTTATTTGCGTATGCTGATATGATGCTAATGACCTGTTTATTACGTAAGATATATGTTTACTGCTATGCGTATGGATTGCATATTTATACATTTCTGTTTGTCGTCACAACTACTCTTTAATTTGGTATATAGCAATGCTGATGTACAGTGTACGAACATAGAGTTTATGTTACACTATGGTATTAGCTACAGATTGTTCGCTTGGCAGAGCCTCGTTGTAAGAATTGTGCTGCATCCACTTGTTGACATTCTGTTCACTACTGGTATATTTACTCGCTATTGCTTGTTTTGCTTACGCTCAGTGCCTTATATTTTTAAGATAGGAAAATGAACTGCTATAATTCGACGAACGACATTAGTACAAGAAACTTCATAGAAGTCACATAAGCTGGAGGTTTTATGAAAGCTGTATAAATGTATGCCAATAGGAAGGAAGCTAACGACATGACATACCAAAACTAGGTTTAGACCATTGACAGTTATTACACTGCATTTTTCGTGAGCAACTGAAATAGGAAGTGACACTTGACACAAGAAATACTCCACATGTTTGCCTCTGTTTGCCATAATTCTTGTAGTGGTGTACACACTGTGAAATATTATGATCATTCACACTCCGTAATCGTACTTAATTACTGAGAGTTATTCGAATTAAGTCTGTTAGAGGTCATGTATGCATTTCTTTTGTTTATAATTCATAATGAGTAGAAGATATGGGTCAGATGGATTACACAGAGGTTGTGTGTTGACAGTGTGTCTTCGGATTGTATGGGATGATGAGGTTTGCATTAGGATTTTATCTGTACTTGTTCGAGGAGACTGACTAGAGGAAAGAGTTGTTATGGAAGTGAAATGATATTGGCGATAAGGTTTATATGTGTCGACGTATTGAAGAGATATTATTGAGGTATTGAGATTATATGAAGTTGATGATTATTGGAGTTTTTATGGACAAGAGGTAAGGTAAATGATATTGACGATAAGGTTTATATGTATCGACGTAAGAGGTATTATTGAAGTATTAAGATTATGTGATGCTGATGATTATTGGAGTTTTGGTGGATAAGAGGTAAAGTAAGGAGGTGCATATTTTTTTTGTTGGTCAATATGGAACAAGGAGGATGAAGATAGCAGACTAGAACACTAAAGTAGAAGGAAGATTGTCTACACACACTTGTTAAATCAATAAGCAGTATATAATTTTTTTTGGAGAGAGGAAGTATTTGCATATCTTGGCACACTGACAGTTGTTCAGTAACAGTACATTTGATCTGGCTTGACAAACATAGGTCTTGACATGATGACTATGACGTTGACTTAACTATTATTGACTGTTATACATTGCTGCCACTACTACTTGATACACATGATGAACATGAAATTTTGCCAGAATTGCATTTACACAGTTAACACTATTCAATTACACCGTAGTACTTAATGTGGATGAAAGATGAGTGAGTGTGTTTTGTGTGTTTTCCTTTCCTAATCCTACCCACCTATCTCCTAAATATTAGTTTATTTGTTTGCAGTGGCTTGCACTGACACCCACAAATATTATAGGTTTATTGATGTTTGTGTATTTGTAATAGTAATATGACAATTATCTGATATCATTTGTGTGTTTATTAGAATTTGTATGTTTAGTGTAAGAGCATTGTAAAAGCATTTGTATGTGTATTCAAACTATTCTTCATGCTTGAACTGTCTGATCAGTGATAGTAAATATTATGGACTGTTACTTGTACTTTTTATACATGATTGGTGCCACTAGGAAATGATTAATTTCTGCTGATGAACTGTATGATTAGTGATGGTGAATATTATGGACTGTTACTTGCACTTTTTCTACATGATTGGTGCCACTAGGACATGTTTAATTTCTGCTGATAAACTCTGATCAACAGTGTGATTAGTGATAGTGAATATTATGGACTGCTGTCTGCACCTGCTCAACATTTCTGGGTGCCACTGATGGACTGCTTCTACTGAAATGATGTCACCTGATGGTGTCTGCACCTACTCAACATTGCTGGGTGCCACTGATGGACTGCTTCTACGGAAATGATGTCACCTGATGGTGTCTGTCTGCACCTACTCAACATTGCTGGGTGCCACTGATGGACTGCTTCTACTGAAATGATGTCTCCTGATGGTGTCTGCACCTACTCAACATTGCTGGGTGCCACTGATGGACTGCTTCTACTGAGATGATGTCACTTGTTGCGGTAGCACCTGTTCAACATTGCTGGGTGCTACTGCTGGAACTGTCAACTACTTGTTGTGAAAGCATTTAATGTGAATATTTGTATAAACTGATTTTTTGTGTATTACTGTTTGTGAAAAGTTATGAGACTCTTACCTGCACATATTCATCATTGCTGATGCTATCGATTGAATTGTTTAACCACGTGATATTTGTGTAAACTATTATGTAAAGTCATATGTATGAAAGAATTTGTATTCCTTACTGTATTTTATATATTAGGCTATTGTAAGGTCAGTGCAAAACCAAAATTTTATCTAGTTATATGATATTTATGTATTAATATTATCTTTTATTTTTGTCTGTATTTTTTTTTTGACGAATTTGGTGGTATTTTCACCACCAATGCTGGCAAAAATACTATCAAATTCTAGCCCGTGGAGGAAGGGCATACGAAAGGTGGCTACACTGAGCCACAGCGCCAGAGATCGCGCCAGAGAGTATTGTTCCACCGCCTCCACTGGCAGTGATTCTTGAGAAGTCGTGGTAGGCGGTTCTTGTTCAGATGTAGTGGAGAGTTGTTGAGATGTGATAGTAGTGAGTGTTTGTTCCATGTTTTATGCAGCTATTTGATGGGGGAGATAGCAGATGTTATTCTAATGGAGAGATTGTAATGATCAGAGTGCATTTCGTCAATATATATGAAGGTAACAAAACACTATTTTCTTTTTATTGTTTCTGTGTCTCAAATAATGCATCATTACAGGTTCAGTCAACAAAGCATCTGGCTTGTGTTCTTGTATTAGAGTGTAATTCTGGTTTTCTTGCGTAATTATAGTATTTCTAATTTTCTTTTATCACGTCAGTATAAATGATATTTAAAAATTCTTGTCTTGTTGAAGAAGAACCGTGCCAGATGTACGTTGAGTCACACTCCGACACACAGAACAATTACACTTGTGCTTTGGTTTCGTAGGTTTTATAGTTGCTGGGGACTTAATTAATTAATTGTGTTAACAGAAAATTTTCATTTCATTCTTTGTAGTTGTTCTAAGCAGTCAGATTGCGTACTAAAACTAGTCAGGGCCAGCCGCTTACGAGACTTGCGTAATCGGACTTACAGCTACTAAAAATATTTGCATTTTATTTAAATTAAGCCCCCATGCAACTGCACCGACTGAGTCAAGCAGAATTGAGTGATCTCATTAGAGACCTTGGCCTGTCCAAGGGGAATGCAGAAATTCTTGCGTCTCGACTGCAGCAATGGAATCTTCTCCAAAGTGATGTGAGAATCTCACAGTACAGAAAATGTCACATGGAACTGCTTCCCTTTTTTGAGAACAAAAATAATCTTGTTGTTTGCTGCGACATTAATGGCTTGATGAAATCTTTGAATTTGAACCATGATCCAACTGAATGGAGACTATTCATAGACTCCTCCAAACTTAGTTTGAAAGCTGTGTTACTTCACAACGGGAACCTTTTTTCATCTATTCCTGTTGGTCATGCTGTTCACATGAAGGAGAAATATGCAAATATGACAGCTCTCCTGGACTCAATTAAATAAAATGAACGCAAATGGAAACTCTGTATGATCGAAAAGTCATTGCCATACTCTTAGGAATGCAACTTTGTTACACAAAGCATTGCTGCTTCATATGTATGTGGGATAGTAGATAGGAAATTTCATTATATTAAAGATGACTGGCCTGCATGAAATCTTCACCCTAGCGAGAAAAATGTCGTTACCAAGACTCTTGTGGACCCAGAAGACGTTGTTCTTCCACCCCTGCTTTGTCAAAGCTATGAACCGAGAAGGACGGGCCTTTAAGTACATAAGACAGAAATTTTCGAAATTAAGTGATGCAAAAGTTCAGGAAGGCGTTTTTGTCAGACCACAACTAAGAGGGCTTGTAAAGGATCCTGTATTTGACCAAGTTTTGGAGGGGAAAGAAAAGGAAGCTTGGAAAGCCTTCAAAGGTGTTGTTCATGGATTTTTAGCCAACAAGAGAGATGATAACTACAAGCAACTGGTGACACTGCTCCTGCAAAAATACTGTAACCTTGTATGCAACATGTCCCTTAAGATCCATTTTCTCCACTCCCACCTACACTTTTTCCGTCCTAGTTGTGGAGCTGTTAGTGACGAACTTGGTGAGAGATTCCATCAGGACATTTCTGTTATGGAACAAAGATATCAGGGCCACTTGAAAGAAGTAATGCTTGCAGATTACTGATGGTCTTTGAGGAGGGATCCTGCGGAACTCCATTACAAGAGGCAAACTAAAAGACAACGCAGTCAATAGGCCACCAAATGATTCTCTTCAGACACGACCATCTGTGAAGTATTTTTCCAGGAATTTAGAACTCTTAGTATGTAATTACCAGTTAAATAATCAAATGCACTTTCATTGTTGTCAGCATGCATGTAATTAAAATGCATCCTTTTCTTCAATCCGTTAATATGTAATACTTCCACCTTGTGTATATCATATAAACTGGAGCTAATAAAAATTTTCATTTTCATATTGGTTTTTCTCAAACCAAAATTAGTAGAAATTTCTGCATGAAGTGCTCGAAACATTCAAAGATTATTTTTTGTTGCCCAGGGTAATTACAGGGAAATATCACGTCTTCATGATAATGACTATGACAGAGACAATCAGAGAAACAGACAATATGGGAACCAAAATAATTATTATCACAGGAGAAAGAATAACTTCAGGCGCAATGGTCCACCACGCAGTTAAGATTCTAGGAGAAATTGTCCACCACGTGACCGACAAGGAAGAAAGCATGGAAATATCGACAAGACGACAGACGATATAATCATCACAATGGACCAAAAATAAACCAAAATTGGTGTGATTCAAACAGGGCAGGGCTCTCTCGACAAGTTTAAATTGAAGAGGTTTGATCTCCAAATCCCAATAATGACGCGCGACAACAAAGAGACAGTAGACAATGACTCACACCGCTGGCAGCCACAAAACGTCCTTACGAAGCTGACGACATTGCTGCCGTGGATATTAATTACATAATAATAGAAGATATTAGGGACATCTTACTCCAGGATCACGACGTAAAACAGAACAACATGGCATATCTTGTAATTCACATTAAAGTAAATGACCTAAAATTTGCGGCAGTACTTTTGACTCTGGCAGTCCCATTTCAGTAATTAGTGAAACAGCTTTTAGCAAATGCAACAAATCAAACGATTGCCGCACACTTCCTTTATGTAAGATTAAATTACAAGGTGATATTTTTGGAAAAAGTGTAGATGTACACTAGCAAACTAACTTAGAATCTTTTTGTCAAGGCCACAGATTCCCTGTGAACTTTTGTTCCATTATTGTCGACAGAAATTATATTGGGAGTAGCCCTTTTGAATGAATACAAAGCAATCTTAAACGTTCACGATGCTGAAATATGTTTAGAGAAAGAAGGTAAGTCAATAGCTTTCCAAGCTGAAGATTTTCTCTCAAACCACGACTAGGAAAGTAATCGTCTTTACCTCTTTTTAGACAACAGCTCTGAACTTTCGACGGAATTTGACACTAACAATCACTTTGCAAGTGTTGACAGGGGTGATATCGAGGATGTGTTTGATACTAATGATTTAGTTCAGAATAAAATTCAAACAATTGAGAACTGTAATGACACTGTTAGGCAGGACCTTTTTATCATTTTACAAGCACATTCCACAGTTTTTACTCACAAAACAGGAACAATCAAAGGATTTCAAAACCTGTGTCGTGTTCGTGAGCATACTACATATTGTGATAGAATATACGTAATTCCGGCACATCATAGGGACAGTGTTAGCACAGAAATACAAGCTATGCTTGATGAGGGCATTATTGAGCCTTCAGTAAGCTCATACAACAATCCAATACATGTTGTTGAGAAGAAAAATTGATCGATCAGGATTGTCTTAGATTCAAGACAAATAAATGCTATCATCATTCCTGAAACAGACAGGCCGCAAACGTTGGAAGAAATTCTTCAAAATTTTAATGGTGTAAACGTGTTGTCCTCTATTGATCTCAGATCCAGCTTTCACCATATTGAACTTAATCCAGGATGTAGAAAATACTCAGCTTTTCTTTGTTTCGGCGTTTATCAATTTCGTGAACTTCCTTTTGGTTTGAACTTTCTTCAGCAGCACTCATTCATGGGCTAAATTCCATAGTACCTGAGTTCTTGAAACGTCATATCACCTTATATGTGGACTATATTCTAATAGCAGAAGCCTCATGGCTACAACATAATCGCTTCCTCAACAGTGTGTTACATATTTTTGAAGAATCTGGAATTACAGTTAACTTGGAAAAGTCTGAATTCGGTAGGACAAAGCTGAAGATTTTGGGACACCTTATTTCTTCTGAAGGCATTCAGCCGGATCCTCAAAAGCTAGAAACAACCAGAACCATTCCAGTTCCATCCACATAAAAACAAGTCCGCAGTTTTCTGGGTCTCGTAAATTTTTACCGTCGTTTTCTGAATATGCAGATTCTAGTAAACCAGAACTTTGTCCTCTCACTGGAAAAAAATACTATTTGGAACTTATAACGATATGTTTACGTAATGTGTATACATAAACATACAGTTATAAATGTCCCCGTTCGTAGTCGCTAATTATAACAATATGTTTACTTTTGTGCTGTAACATGTAGCTGTAATCAGCGGTGGAAATATATTTGCGAGCACCGACCGTGTGCGGCTGTTTCTTGTTGGATCGACTGATCAGTCGGAACCTGCATTGCGGAGGAGAGTAAATGCCTATTCAAAATGTAATTATTTTTGGATAGCTCAACATGAATATCCGAAGGGACCGTAGTTTATCATGCATTTACCAGTAGAATATGGCGCGGAGAAAATATTTCGCCGCACACAACTTCCGTCCGATTTCGACCAAAGAATTCGTGACTGTGAACTCTCTGTTTGGCAGAAACATAAAGAAAATTAAATAACTTCATGAAGGAGTGAGACATAGATTCTATATTAAATAAATAGTCCATACACGAGTTCCATTTAACTCTGAATTTATGCCAATTAATAGATGAACTTACTCTGCAATGAAGGATTTAACATGGATGTCGTTTTGCCTGGCACTTCTCTTCTCGTAAAAAAAAATAATTCCTTTGACGTTTCCACATACCCGTCGCACAATAAATTTACTGCTATGCAGTATTGCACTTATACTTTACACTAAAATAATATTATTTTTAACGATAATAATATGGCGGCAAGACATGCGTGTCCGACACAAGTTACAAGACACAAGAGAAGAATGAGTAACTGTTCATCGAGAATATCTCGTACATAAAAAAAAAAATGTGTAAAAGTGTTCCTCTTCTGTCCGTTTTTCGCGCCGCGGTTTTCAAAGTCAATAACTCACTGCATCTCTGACGGCGCTTCGACAATAAACAAGTTACGTCACAGGTCGTTCACCTATTACATTCTCGCAACATTATTTGCTAACTGTAGCTGTTGCCGAGCGACTACTCGATTAGTGAATGATTTAAAATGATAAGGCAATCACATAATCTTACAAACTGGGACGACCAAGCACAGTTGGAATTCAATTCTTTGAAAAATTCGCTACTTAACGCGCCAATTCTAGCTCATCCAGATCTGTCACAAGATTTCTGCCTTGGCACGGATTCTTCTAAAGACGGTCTTCGTGCCCACTTATTTCAAGAAGGCATAGAAAATGACACTACTGTTGAGAAAACCATTGCTTTTGCTAGCTGCGTGCTAACAAAATCTGAAAAAAAAATATTCCGTTACTGAATCAGAAGCTTTAGCTATCGTTTGAGCATTTAACAAATTCAGTTTTTTTCTTTCTGGTAAACACGTAAAAGTATACAGTGATCATCGTGCATTACAGTTTCTTTTGTCTTCAAAATTTAATCATGATATGTTAAAACGTTTGACATTGTTTCTGCAAGAATTCCACCTCACAGTAATCTACATTTCCGGCGAGGAAAATATTGTTGCGGACGCACTGTCACGTGCACCGGCTGGGCTTCAGAAAAGTAAAACAGAAGATAACCTCGACAAAAATTTCAGTATTCCTTACACTCAGAAATTCGCCTTTGAAAACTTCATCACTACATCTTTAAAGGGCATTGCTTATGAGCAAGATAAGGATTCGATTTGAAAAGACATCAAAAGTAAATGGCATGAAAGGACAAACATGCAGATTCGGCATAATTATCTCGTTAGAAACAACATACTCTTTAAACGTTGCAATGTTGATGACAAGCTATGTGTACTTTGGATTTCTGACGATTTTGCTAATAAGCTCATTTGGTACATTAATTTCAGCTACGCACATTTTGGTCCACGAAAATGTTATCATATTCTTCGGACGACTTGTTATTTTAACAATACGGAAAAGAGAATTCGGAGAGTCTTGTCTATTTGTAAGCTTTGTCATAAGGCTAAACCATCTACCATCTCACATCGTGCTCCGTTGTTTCCTATCATTCCTTCTGAATTAAAAGAATTTGTTGCTGTTCATCTCTTGTGACCCCTTGTCAGAACATCGAATGGATTTTCGTACGTTCTAGTCGCTGTTGAGCTTACCTCAAAATCTCTTTCTTTCACTACGTCTTGAGCAAAGCAAGACTCTTACGTGCGGACTCCCCACCATACTGCAACAACATGTAGCCGTATGTCCAGGGGAATATTTTCCAGCAGGACAGCTAGAGTTTATTGCAAAAAGTTAAGGTAATACGCCCCGGCAAATCGAGGAGACAGACGGACCGGCCAAATCAGATGGTCACCCACAATGTCTGCCCAAATGTTGAGCGAAAATCTTTCTTGGTATCCGTGGACGTACATGACGTGAGGATTTACCCTTGCCCAGTAATGAACGTTTCGATTGTTGTACGAGTTGCATTCAAGTTCTAAGGCCTCCGATTTTTTTTCTCCAGACTGGAAAGAGATAGAAATATGTGCATTGTTTTAAAATGAGGCCGCGTTCATTGTCAATACGTCCCAGAGATGGCAGCACCGTACGGCATATGGAACTTTACTGCCAGCGGCGAAAATGAGAACTGTTTCAAATACTTAAAATCGCGACGTTTTCCTTACTTGAACAGCGTGAAATTATTCGCTTTCTGAATTTGCGTGGTGTGGAACCAATTCAAATTCATTGACAGTTGAAGGAGACATGTGGTGATGGAGTTATCGATGTGTCGAAAGTGCGTTCGTGGTTGCGACATTTTAATGAAGGCAGAACATCGTGTGACAACAAACCGAAACAACATCGGGCTCGCACAAGCCGGTCTGACGACATGATTCAGAAAGTGGAGAGAATTGTTTTGGGGGATCGCCGAATGACTGTTGAACAGATCGCCTCCGGAGTTGGCATTTCTGTGGGTTCTGTGCACACAATCCTGCATGACGACCTGAAAATACGAAAAGTGTCATCCAGTTGGGTGCCACGAATGCTGACGGACGACCACATGGCTGCCTGTGTGGCATGTTGCCAAGCAATGTTGACGCGCAACGACAGCACGAATGGGACTTTCTTTTCGTCGGTTGTGACAATGGACGAGATGTGGATGCCATTTTTCAATCCAGAAATAAAGCGCCAGTCAGCTCAATGGAAGCACACAGATTCACCGCCACCAAAAAAATTTCGGGTAACCGTTAGTGTTGAAAAAAAGATGGTGTCCATGTTCTAGCGAGGGCGTCATCCTTACCCATTGCGCTCCAAAGGGCACTACGGTAACAGGTTCATCCTACGAAAATGTTTTGAAGAACAAATTTTTTCCTGCACTGCAACAAAAACGTCCGGGAAGGGCTGCGGGCGTGCTGTTTCACCTAGACAACGCACCCGCACATCGAGCTAACGTTACGCAACAGTTTCTTCGTGGTAACAACTTTGAAGTGATTCCTCACGCTGCCCACTCACCTGACCTGGCTCCTAGTGACTTTTGGCTTTTTCCAACAATGAAAGACACTCTCCGTGGCCGCACATTCACCAGCCGTGCTGCTATTGCCTCAGCGACTTTCCAGTGGTCAAAACAGACTCCTAAAGAAGCCTTCGCCGCTGCCATTGCATCATGGCGTCAGCGTTGTGAAAAATGTGTACGTCTGCAGGGCGATTACGTCGAGAAGTAACGCTAGTTTCATCAATTTCTGGTGAGTAGTTAATTAGAAAAAAAATCGGAGGCCTTAGAACTTGAATGCACCTCGTAAAGGCCATCCCGTTGGAAGGTGAATTCAACACAATGGCGGTGAAGTCGGAATCTCGTGCAACATGGTGCAGAAAAAATCGGCAAGATCCTAGCCTGTATTCATAGTCCGCCACAGGATTTAGGTCTTGGACAGGGTAGAAACTAAGTGGATGCTGGCCATCATACGTCAAAACTTCCCATAGTAGCCGATGACTGACCCACATGTCATATCGAACCACTCGAGTATTTGTCGTAGGTGCTTCCTCGAAGCGCTCGAGAACAGTATCTTCAAATGCAGCATCCCGTCGTGTTCGGTGTCTTTCAGCATCACCATGATATCCCGCAAACGTGCTTATTTCGCCAAGTCGTCGGTGAGTTGCTGTAAACGTTTGCGGTTGTGGGTGGCGTCTTGCTGGGTGCCGTTCCTCGTACAACCGTCGAGCTTCATGCGCATTACCGTCGGCTAGTCCATAAACAAAAACCATATATCGTTGTTCTTCAAACGAATACTGTGCCGACATCGCATGTGACATATGTTTGCTTTGAAGCGAAAATTACGGCTGAATACCTCTGACGTGAGATGGAGACAAACAGCAAGACCTATTAGAGACGTGTGCGTATTACGTTGCGGCAGTAATGGGGCAAGGGGCGTTTGTATGTGTGAACCGACAACCATAGCGTTGACCATCAAACGGCGAACGGCAACAAGACAACCCCTATGCCAATTTTAGTGTATGGCGTCAAGTTTCCGTAGTTTAAATGTAGTGCGTTGTCTACCTAGACAGCATTAACAATTTTTGTTCCTACTAGTTGGTTCCTACTAGGATCAGCTATCCAGTGTCAAAATTTTGTGACCCAATTCTTCTCCACCCATATACAGGGCTATTACAAATTATTGAACGATTACATAAATTCACTGTAGCTCCATTCATTGACATATGGTCACGACACACTACAGATACGTAGAAAAACTCATAAAGTTTTTTTTCGGTTGACGCCGCACTTCAGGTTTCTGCCGCCAGAGCGCTCGAGAGCGCAGTGAGACAAAATGGCGACAGGAGCCGAGAAAGCGTATGTCGTGCTTGAAATGCACTCACATCAGTCAGTCATAACAGTGCAATGACACTTCAGGACGAAGTTCCACAAAGATCCACCAACTGGTAACTCCATTCGGCGATGGTATGCGCAGTTTAAAGCTTCTGGATGCCTCTGTAAGGGGAAATCAACGGGTCGGCCTGCAGTGAGCGAAGAAACGGTTGAACGCGTGCGGGCAAGTTTGACGCGTAGCCCGCGGAAGTCGACGAATAAAGCAAGCTGGGAGCTAAACGTACCACAGCCGACGGTTTGGAAAATCTTACGGAAAAGGCTGAAGCAGAAGCCTTACCGTTTACAATTGCTACAAGCCCTGACACCCGATGACAAAGTCAAACGCTTTGAATTTTCGGCGCGGTTGCAACAGCTCATGGAAGAGGATGCGTTCTGTGCGAAACTTGTTTACAGTGATGAAGCAACATTTTTCTTAATGGTGAAGTGAACAGACACAATGTGCGAATCTGGGCGGTAGAGAATCCTCACGCATTCGTGCAGCAAATTCGCAACTCACCAAAAGTTAACATGTTTTGTGCAATCTCACGGTTTAAAGTTTACGGCCCCTTTTTCTTCTGCGAAAAAAAACGTTACAGGATACGTGTATCTGGACATGCTGGAAAATTGACTCATGCCACAACTGGAGACCGACAGCGCCGACTTCACCTTTCAACAGGATGGTGCTCCACTGCACTTCCATTTCTTAAACAGGAGATTGGAAAACCGATGGATCGGTCGTGGTGGAGATCATGATCAGCAATTCATGTCATGGCCTGCAGGCTCTCCCGACTTAACCCCATGCGATTTCTTTCTGTGGGGTTATGTGAAAGATTCAGTGTTTAAACCTCCTCTACCAAGAAACGTGCCAGAACTGCGAGCTCGCATCAACGATGCTTTCGAACTCATTGATAGGGACATGCTGCGCCGAGTGTGGGAGGAACTTGATTATCGGCTTGATGTCTGCCGAATCACTAAAGGGGCACATATCGAACATTTGTGAATGCCTAAAACAACTTTTTGAGTTTTTGTATGTGTGTGAAAAGCATTGTGAAAATATCTCAAATAATAAAGTTATTGTAGAGCTGTGAAATCGCTTCAATCATTTGTAATAACTCTGTATACAGGGTGGAGAAAAATATATAGGGTGGAAAAAATATATATACATATATGAAAGCCAAGATAGCTTTATTTTAAGACCTTTATTCCATTTACTAGTTTCGACAGAATCGTCCTGTTGTGTTCAGAATCACAGTGAATTTCCGGAGGCGAGTTCATTAGACCTTTCTTTTTCTATATCCTATCATCGATCAATCACTAGAGCTTTTACACATGGGAGAGAAATCACCCTCTATGTAAGCAGAGATCGCTCAGATTACATGTGTGACTCATATAAATTTTGAAATTCAGGTAGTAAGTTGATATATGGGCCGAAGTGATTGCAATTTTGCATGATCATTGTATTATCCTTACACAATCATAATTTGAAAAAAATAATAAAGTTCTCTCTCTCAGTGGCTCAGTATTGGTTTGCTGAGAACAGGCTTAGCAACCGTGGGGTTCCTGATCTGGGGACTGGGGACTGCCACCAGTTCCCTCTCGCCATAAACTTTGAGACTGCTTCAGTGATCACTGTACGACGAGGTACTGGAACGCTGTGTGTAACAGGTAACAGGTACCTTGCTTTGACAACCTGGATTCCTAGAATAGTAAAAACCTCTATAGAAAGAAAACTAATGCTGTGCTGCGTGCTGATGAAATGGATGGCTGTTGTGATGGAAAAGGGCACAGGTCATCCCCATTTTCAAGAAGGGACGCCGAACAGATGTGCAAAACTATAGGCCTATACCTCTAACGTCGATCAGTGTAGAATTTTGGAACACGTATTATGTTCGAGTATAATGACTTTTCTGGATACTGCAAATCTACTCTGTAGAAATCAGCAAGGGTTTCGAGAAAGACGGTCATGTGAAACCCAGCTCGCGCTATTCGTCCACGAGACTCAGAGGCCCATAGACACGGATTCACAGGTAGATGCCATGTTTCTTGACTTCCGCAAGGCGTTCGATACAGTTCCCCACAGTCGTTTAATGAAGAACGTAAGAGCATATGGACTATCAGACCAATTGTGTGATTGGATTGAGGAGTTCCTAGATAACAGAACGCAGCATGTCATTCTCAATGGAGAGAAGTCTTCCGAAGTAAGAGTGATTTCAGGTGTGCCGCAGGGGCGTGTCATGGGACCGTTGCTGTTCACAATATACATGAATGACCTGGTGGATGACATCGAAAGTTCACTGAGGCTTTTTGCAGATCATGCTGTGGTCCATCGAGAGGTTGTAACAATGGAAAATTGTACTGAAATGCAGGAGGATCTGCAGCGAATTGACGCATGGTGCAGGGAATGGCAATTGAATTTCAGTGTATACAAGTGTAATGTGCTGCGAATACATAGAAAGATAGAACCTTTATCATTTAGCTACAAAATAGCAGGTCAGCAGCTGGAAGCAGTTAATTCCATAAATTATCTAGGAGTACGCATTAGGAGTGATTTAAAATGGAATAATCATATAAAGTCGATCGTCGGTAAAGCAGATACCAGACTGAGATTCATTGGCAGAATCCTAAGGAAATGCAATCCGAAACTAAAGGAAGTAGGGTACAGTACGCTTGTTCGCCCACTGCTTGAATACTGCTCAGCAGTGTGGGATCCGTACCAGATAGGGTTGATAGAAGAGATAGAGAAGATCCAACGGAGAGCAGCGCGCTTCGTTACAGGATCATTTAGTAATAGCGAAAGCGTTACGGAGATGATAGATAAACTCCAGTGGAAGACTCTGCAGGAGAGACGCTCAGTAGCTCGGTACGGGCTTTTGTTAAAGTTTCGAGAACATACCTTCACCGAAGAGTGAAGCAGTATATTGCTCCCTCCTACGTATATCTCACGAAGAGACCATGAGGATAAAATCAGAGAGATTAGAGCCCACACAGAAGCATACCAACAATCCTTCTTTCCACGAACAATACGACACTGGAATAGAGGTACTCAGGATACCCTCCATCACACACCGTCAGGTGGCTTGCGGAGTATGGATGTAGATGTTGATGTAGAACAGTAGTTAGCGGGCAAAATCTGCGGGTCCTCCTGACCCTCACTTGTACAAAAGTTACTCGCGCACACGAGGCTCAATGTGAGTGGACCCTTATTTCCCAATAGCTGCTCGTGGGATCGTGATTGAACCCTCGAAGCTTTCTCCTTCTCCTCCCACCGAGAAGGGTGAGACACTGACAGGTACGAACAACAAGAGGACTCATGTAGCGAGTCCTCCAGACTCAGGTGTTACACACAGTCTGTCCATGAATAGTAACATAATGCAGTTCAGAATGTGTTTTTGATTGGATGTAAGGGTGAATCCACTTGTGGCAAATGTGCCGAGGCCACCCATGACAGAGTAAGTTGCACCTCGCTTCTAAAGTGGGTAAATTGCATTGAAGATCAGTTTGTCTGGATAGGAGCTGCAGAGTCTTAACTGAAGAAAGGAAGATGCAAGAAACTAAAACATCAAAACAAGTCTTATATGGTGAAGACAAGAACATCTCTAAAGGTTAGATGGGCTGTCTGAGTACAGGCTGGGTTCTCTATCGTTGATGAGGTATGTGGGCAGCAGCAGGGTCATAATGAAGATATACCAACTCTTCATTAGTTTTCTCTTATTTCATACAATTCACTCTCATGATTGTGTCCATTATCTGGCGTGGTCCAGAGTTCCCTCGTAATGTTGTGGAGTCGCAGCTGCAGACGCTGACGTATGGCGGGCGGCGTGCATGCACTGTTCGGAAGACAGAGTGCTGTGCTAGCTTCTTCGGTAAGCGAGATGTGCTGAGACGGTAGGATTCGGCCGCTCAGTGGTCACTGGCGTCAGCGAAGTCATCTCCAATGCAGAAGGTCGCGTCGTTCCTGTAACATGGCGATGGCGGTGCCCGAAGTCAAAGTCGGGACCGAGAGTGAGGAGCAGTGCCGGGACGATGACGCGATGTTGCCTGCCCAGACCGGGTGGACCAGTGGAGACAGAGTTCACATCGAGGATTCCCGGATCACTCACAACCGGTGCCGGGTGTGACCATACTGTGCCCGAATGTGACGTACACGACCGGGCCAGCATTTAAATGCTGGTTACCGACACTGAATTCGCAAAAGTGGTGTGTTTGTGTGCCATGGCGAACCATCTAGAACAGGGCAGGCACCGGCATCTTTTGTAATCGCAGAGGACGCGGAAGTCAGTCGAGCTGGAGTGGATTGTCAATTTCTGGCGGAGGGCATTGACACCCGGGACTGTGTCACGGAAGTCTTGGTGCTGCTGACGGAGGCTGATCAACCAGGAGCAACGGCTGACTGTGGACGATGTCCGTGGTTTGAGGCCTGATTTCGGCGCTCGTGATTAGACTATTCAGGATTTTACTTTACGCCTTTCAGAATCCCGATTCGATAGCCAGTGCTTCCACACAAACGGAGGTTGCTAGTGATAGCTCTAGTATTGGCGTTTGTCAATATGGTTGTCAAGCTGCAGTTGTTTTGCAGCCCATAGCCCTTGATAGAACATAAGAGAAAACCGCAATTGCCAACACTGCAGAGCTTCCGGTACCTCGAAAGGCAGAGTCCTGTAAGAATTTCAGCTTCGCCTCAGCCACTGCTGCGATCGTTCCTAGAGAGCCCTTACAGTCCAAGAAAGCAAATGGGAATCTGGCAGGTGGCAGACCGACAGTTCAAGACGACGTCATTCGACATGACGCTCCTGCTGCTCCTACAAATGGAATTCGAAGTCGGCCCACGGCATCCATCTTGCCCCAAGGTTGCCCTTCCACCGATTGTGTGCTCCTTGTCTGGGTGTGAAAGTGCAACCCCTCTGCTAAATGGCACCCATGCTACGGTGGAACAAGAGTGGCTTGAGGATTCATGTGGAAGGGCTGAAATTTGTGGCTCAGGCACAACCCTTTTGCTTGTATTTACAGGAAACACACTTCAGAACCACTGATGCCCCTGTGCTACCACGCTATATCTTCCACCGAAAGGATGACCTAACTGGTAGGGAGCCAAGGGACATGTTCGCTGTGTTTATCAATAACACACATCATTTCTCTGCTGTCTTCTTAGTTGTTGCCCTAGAAGCAGAAGCTGCTGCAGCTAGTGTGAGTCAGAAGGACATTATTTGCTCCCTGTACTTACCTTCATGGGACGCAATAGTTTCTGAGACTCTAACAGGTCTTGTTGAACAACTTCCGTGCCTTTCTGTGCCCACAATACACTATGGGGATAAAACTATACTTCCCTCAGCCGTCGGTCTTGGAAAATCTCATGATACCTCAGGAGTTGTGCATCCTCAACATGGGCAGTCCCACTCATTTCTCAGCTGCTATAGGAGATATAGACCTCTCCTGCTCTTCAGCCTTTGCAGACCAAGCACAGTAGGAAGCAACTGATGACCTTCATTCCAGTGACAACTTCCCACTGTGGATGGAGAATTTCTTGAACAGAAGCCAATGAAATGTATGATCAGCATGGCTAACTGGGCTCTGTTCAGCCAGCCGGTTGTGTCTGAACATCGCATCCAAGAGTGGTTAGACCACATCACATAAGTGATCAGTCATGCGACTGACCTATCGATGTTTAAGTCGTTAGGTCATCTTAGGAGGGTACTTGCATCTTGGTGAATACATGATCGCTGTTTGGCAATCCAGCAAAGGCGCGCAACTCTTCGATGGCTTAAACTCCTCCCAACAACAGACAATCTCACAGCCTTTCGAGTCACGTCAGCCAAGGCTCTATGTGTCATTAAGCAGAGCAAGGGAGGGTCAAAGAGAAGCGTTCCTTGACTCTATCGACCGTTGCAATAGTTCTACAAAAGTGTGGGAAGATACCCAGAGGATTTCTGGTAACGTAATAGTAGTGCTAAACAACACCCAGGTACATCACTCCGACGTTGAGAGAACGTTTTACAGAAACTACTGCCAGTGTCAGATAGGATCCGGCGTTTGGTCGCTGCTGAGCGAGAGTAGAGAGGGACAAGCTGAACTTCAGATCTGACAATTGTTACAACTACGCTCTCTCTATGTGGGGACTGGAATCTGGGCTGTCTGAAACTCGTGACAATGCACCTGGTCGTGACCAAATGCATTACTGTACGCTTCGGCATTTGCCAACAGCGTCAAAGAATATTCTCCTCAAATATTTTAATTCGATATGACAGAGATGTCACTTCTCCACAGCGTGGAGACTCGTGGCACTACACCTGGTCACCACCGAATCCGGTACTGCATGTTTCGGTATTTTCCAGCTGCCTCAAACGAAATCCTCGACGAAAACTTTAATCTAATGTGGCAGACAGGAAATTTCCCCAACTCGTGGAGGGAGGCGATACTGATCCCTCTCCTAAAACCTGCAAAGGACCGCACATGTCTCAGTAGTCACAGGAGTGTCACCTTAACAAGCTGTATAGGAGGTGCAACGTAGGGAATGGTTAACCGACGTCGATTATGGCTGTTAGAGTCCAAGTAACACTTCAGCAGATCTCACTGTGGATTCTGGAGATTTCGGATCGCTGTCGACAAACTGACCCTGCTAGAGGCGGCTATTCAGCAGTCTGCCCTACGTAACCATCACTGTAATGTCCTATTCTCTGATATCTGGATGGCGTATGACACGACTTGAAGACACAGCATTCTCCCGCAAATGCATCAGTGGGGCTTTCATGGCCACCACGACATCGTCATACGGTCTTCCCCATCTCAACAGTTTTTTAGCACACTAGTTGGTGATACACGAGTTGGCGATATACTGTCATATCGCTTTGGGCAGAAGAATGGTTTCCCTCAGGGCAGTGTTTTGTAAGTTTTAACATCTTTACCACCGCCATAAACAGTGTCACATCCACGGTAAAGGCTTCATGTAGAGTGCTCCACATTTGTGGACGATTTTCCTTTTTTCTGTTCCTTCTCCACGGATACAACAGCGAGCAGTCTGTTGCAACTCACAATGTGGAGGTTAGAGGAGTGGGCTGCAAAGATGGATTTTCATTTCTCTGCAGATCGAGTGTATGTGTTGAAACGTCCCCTTAGAACAATTGTACACGACTGTGCTTAACCTGACACACACAATATTTTTAGCGCAACGCAATCTGACTATCAAAGATCCCTGCAAAAGAATGGCCCTGAGTAACATTAACCTATACCTTTCAGAAATCACTTACCTCACAATAATCTTCATTACTCGAACTACTGCAATACAGCGAGCACCACTACTGCCAGCTAAATAAAAGATTCAAACTACGGAAGTCACTATCTACTGATAGGGATAGTTAGCAAATGAATGATTTTAGTAGAGAACGAACACTGTATTTACCTTAATAATCATAATATATATAGCAGTTCAATTTCAAAACTTCCGCCATCTCTCTCCCCACATCCACCACTGCTGGCGGCTCACCTCCAACTGCGCAACGCTACGCGCTGTTCACATCCAGCTGCCGCTGCCCAACACTACAATGGCAGACAACAATGCAAACTAGCCACAGACTGCACACAGCACAGCCAGTGATTCTCATACAGAGCGCTATGTAACGTTGCCAATAAGAAAATATAAACAGCCTACTTACATATACATATACATATACATGTAAACAGCCTACTTACAGTGTGAGTATGTGTGTGTGTGTAGATTTCAATCGGTCACATTGTATTTTTGATTTACATGACTTGGATGTGGGAGATGCCATTCTACATTTTAGAGACAGTTTTCAGGGCCTCATTTTTTACTCCAAAAGCAACAGGTCTTGGGTAGCGGACAGGGCGCGTCTGCTCCCATTTCATAGGGCTTTCGTGCATTCACAGTTGATTATGGGCGCACAGTGTACGGATCGGCGAGACTTATTTGAAGACCGTTGACTCTGTGCACCATGACGGGATTAGGCTGAACACGGGTGCTTGTAGCAACAGCCCCATGCATAGTCTCTGTGATGAGGCTGGTTAACAGCCACTTACGATCCGACAGCACCTCCTCATCGTGCATCAAGCATGTGAGTTCATCGCATCTCAGAATTCAACTGCATACCACCGCTGGAGAGACTTCTATCCATTCGTCCACGAGCAACAACTCCTTTGGGGATCTGCATACTGCATTTGTTGGAGTCACTTGTGGGGCAAATGCAACGCCAAATCCGGGGTTTTAATCGACTGTCACCATAGTTACTGCAGAGGTCTACACCTACACCTAAGTGTTAACAATAAAGTTCCTGGCAGAATAATGTTAGATTAGGTACAGTACACTCGAGATTTCACTTCTGCATGTGTTTTAATACACTATTTCATGACAACCCGAACTCTGTTGTTTTCCCTGATCGCGTCCTCAAGGTCCGACTGCCTCGGGGTTTTACTGTCTTCGAGTCGTAATTACACGTGATACATCTACATCTACGTCTACATCTACATTTATACTCCGCAAGCCACCCAACGCTGTGTGGCGGAGGGTACTTTACGTGCCACTGTCATTACCTCCCTTTCCTGTTCCAGTCGCGTGTGGTTCGCGGGAAGAACGACTGTCTGAAAACCCTCCGTGCGCGCTCAAATCTCTCTAATTTTACATTCGTGATCTCCTCGGGAGGTATAAGTAGGGGGAAGCAATATATTCGATACCTCATCCAGAAACGCACCCTCTCGAAACCTGGCGAGCAAGCTACACCGCGATGCAGAGCGCCTCTCCTGCAGAGTCTGCCACTTGAGTTTGTTAAACATCTCCATAACGCTACCACGGTTACCAAATAACCCAGTGACGAAACGCGCCGCTCTTCTTTGGATCTTCTCTATCTCCTCCGTCAACCCGATCTAGTACGGATCCCACACTGATGAGCAATACTCAAGTATAGGTCGAACGAGAGTTTTGTAAGCCACCTCCTTTGTTGATGGACTACACTTTCTAAGGACTCTCCCAATGAATCTCAACCTTGTACCCGACTTACCAACAATTAATTTTATGTGATCATTCCACTTCAGATCGTTCCGCATGCATACTCCCAGATATTTTACAGAAGTAACTGCTACCAGTGTTTCTTCCGCAATCATATAAGCATTCAATAAAGGATCCTGCTTTATATGTATTCGCAATACATTACATATGTCTATGTTAAGGGTCAGTTGCCACTCCCTGCACCAAGTGCCTATCCGCTGCAGATCTTCCTGCATTTCGCTACAATTTTCTAATGTTGCAAATTCTCTGTATAGTACAGCATCATCCTTGAAAAGCCGCATGGAACTTTCGACACTATCTACTAGGTCATTTATATATATTGTGAAAAGTAATGGTTTCATAACACTCCCCTGTGGCACGCCAGAGGTTACTTGAACGTCTGTAGACGTCTCTCCATTGATAAAAACATGCTGTGTTCTGTTTGCTTAAAACTCTTCAATCCAGAATGATATTGCGTGGCTGAAGCAAATGAGATGTACTTCGAGTGCTGAATGCCATGTCTGTTCCGATTCGCTGAGAGCCGTTCACTCTCTCCAACGCTCGTACCCAGCGGATAAAGTAGTCCATAATATCCAGGACGGCCTCCTCTGGTTACAACGGATGTTGTAGGAGGTGTCTTTCTGCTTGGTACTGGGGCACGTGTGCACTGTGGGGAATGAAAGGACAGATGTAGCAGCCCGGGAGGGATGTTGTGAATGTTAGTTTTTCCAGTGATCCATCGCTCTGCATGCTATCACCTCACTGCTGAGGTACAGAGTTATGTGCAGACGGGAAGAAAAGTGGCTGGAAGTGACAGATAATAAAGTGCGACTCGTAAAGCCCGCTAGGTGACAGAGGTGTAGCTCCTTTACGCTACGAAGACGGGATGAGGCTATCCTCAGTCGTCTTCTCGTAGGCCACTGTCATCTGACGCATGGCTTCTTGCTCTGGCGAGAGGATCCATCAATGTGTAGTGCTTGTGATGTTCAGATCACTGTGAATCGCATTTTACCACACTTTGATTTGATTTCCGAAGAGAGGGGAACGACAGGCATGCTGGAAAAACTAACCGCTATTTCAACTGACGTTCAAAAAAATACGGTGTGGATTTTGTGGTTCTGAGATCTGTCCAACCTGTTTCCGAAAATTTTTTGGGTTATGTTTTTAACGTGTTAACCGGACTACTGGCTCAACCATGTTTGCTTTAAGATGTCAGCAAGTTACATTTCCATGTGTATTTGTTTCACCTCTTCTATGGTTCTATATCTGTTTTAATCCCAGGTGTAGGACTTGCCACACTTTCTTAGTTGTGCTGAGGTGTATGAGATACAGCGATTGTGTGGTTCAACGTGAGTGAGGTGGAAGTGAGTGAATGAGTTTCCTTTTACACATTTCTTTTAAATAATGTGTTTTTCATCAACGTCCTCCCTTAATCTAATGTTTAGATACTCACTATATAAGGTCCATGAGTAAATTTTTAGGCGAACGTAGTTATCACTCTCTGACGATTAACGTGGAGGAATAATAGCTGCCGGCCGGGATGGCAGAGCGGTTCTAGGCGCTACAGTCCGGAACCGGGCGACCGCTACGGTCGCAGGTTCGAATCCTCCCTCGGGCATGGATGCGTGTGATGTCCTTAGGTTAGTTAGGTTTAAGTAGTTCGAAGTTCTAGGGGACTGATGACCTCAGATGTTAAGTCCCATAGTGCTCAGAGCCATTTGAACCAATTTTTTAAAAGAATAACCTACTAGGGACACTGCTGTCCTAACCATTTGAACACCAGTTGCTGTATAAAATTATTATCACTTGCGATACAGCTATTTTAGATTCATCAAACAAGTGAGGTGCTAAAACTACACAAATTTTAATACACAAGATATTATTGGTGTTAATGTTATGAAAGCAATGCACACATTAAGATAAGAGAGTAAGCAGTCTCTGAATAACTTCTCAGAGTTTTCATGAGCCATAAGTATGACTAAATATTCTGTTTTCTTATAATTCTGCGTCTGAAACTTCATGGCAGATTAAAACTGTGTGCCGGACGGAGACTCGAACACGGGAACTTTGCCTTTCGCGGGCACGTGCTCTACCGTCTAAGTTACCCACGCATGACTCACGCACGCTCCCCACAGCTTCAGTTCCGCCAGTACCTCGTCTCCTACCTTTCAAACATCACTGAAGCTCTCTTGCGACGCCGCAGTACTAGGACTCCAGGAAGAAAGAACATTGCGGAGACATGGCTTGCCACAGCTTGGGGGATGTTTCCTGAATGAAATTTTCACTCTACAGTGGAGTGTGCGCTGATATGAAACTTGATGGCAGATTAAAACTGCCCGCGAAATCCTGACGTCCCGAGTTCGAGTCTCGGTCCGTCACAGGATTTTAATCTGCCAGTAATAGACTTTCTTGTCTTGTCCTATGTAGTTTTGTTACCTTCAAGAAACAAAAGTAGATCAGCAAGGACGGAATTACATATTGGAAGCTAATAAATGAATGTCAACACATTTATGTAGTTTCTGATAGGCAAGGTTCGTACAACGAGATGAATTTGTTAAAAATTACCTAGTTATAACATATTGAAAATCTTGGAATATTTGTGGGGAACTGCAAAAGCATGGACTATAAATAATGTAATGACAAACTGCGTTTAAGTAAACAAAGCATCAAGAGGTTACTGTCCTAGTAAATACGATTAAAGATAAGACAGTGATTGGTTCGCACTTTGTGAAAGTTAACGGTACAGTTGGAGTAGTACAGAGTTGAAGCATGTTGTCATGGGCGACAAAATGATGTGTTGGTATGCCCTACACTGGGTTCTGTACTTAGCATAAGATGGACTTAAGCGACTGACTTACTACATTTGATGTAGTGCAGAATAATGGGTAACATCCTTCGTGTGAGTTGTGGCTCCTTACAAAGACATCAGAAGGGCTCACTTAGGAATTAGTTACAGACGCTAAGGGAGAGAAAACTGTCTACCGGCCAGAGTTACCCGTTCCATGTGGCGTAACGTCAGTTCTGGTATATATTTGTGCAAGGTTTGTTTTTTAAGTAAGGGACGTTTTTATTTTTAAAAAAAGATACGAATACTTTTGTAAAAAGACTTTTATTTTCTGATTCTACACACTTTTACCTATTTTTCTACATAGTTGCCTTGTTTGTTTAAGCACTTGTCATACCGTACAACTAAGTTTTTAATTCCCTCTTCAATTAATTCGGCCGCCTGCTCCGACAGCCAAGAGTTCACGGCTGCTTTCACTTCATCATCGTCATTGAGGCGCTGCCCGCCAAGATGGTGTTTCACGTACAGGAAAAGATGAAAATCGCTAGGAGCAAGGTCGGGGCTGTATGGTGCGTGGTCCAAAACTTCCCAGCCAAAAGAATCAATTACATCCCGAGTCTTTTGAGAGGTGTGAGACCTAGCGTTATCGTGCAGGAGCAAAACTCCTTTTGTCAGCTTGCCGCGCCTTTTGTTTTGAATTGCTCTGCGGAGCTTCTTTAAAGTTGCACAGTAGGCATCTGAGTTGAATGTCGAACCTCGTGGCATAAAGTCCACTAGCAAAACACCGCGCCGGTCCTAGAACACAGTTGCCATAATCTTGCGCTTTGACAGCGTCTGTTTGGATTTGGCCTTGACGGGTGAGGTTGTGTGTCGCCATTCCATCGATTGTCGCTTGCTTTCGGGAGTGATATGGGATACCCATGTTTCATCTCCAGTGACAATTTGACTCAACATGTCATTCCCTCCTTCCTCGTAACGAATCAAAAAGTCCAATGAAGTGGCAAATCTCTTCCCTTTGTGGTCCTCTGTGAAGAGTCTGGGTACCCACCGAGAACACAGTTTCTTAAAGTTTAGGTTTTCAGACCCAATTTTGTACAAAACCGATCTTGAAACTTGTGGAAATTCCAAAGAAAGAGTGGAAATTGTGAATCTTCTGTCCTCACGAATCTTTGTTTCGACTGCAGCCACCAAATCATCAGTGATCACAGAGGGCCGGCCTGAGCGTTCTTCGTCGTGGACGTTTTGACGGCCATTTTTAAACTCTCTAACCCACTGACGCACTTTACCTTCACTCATTGCATTCAAGCCATAAACTTTTGTTAACTGACGATGAATTTCTTCTCGCGGTCAAAAAACGTATCACTGACTATATCACACACGCGGCGGGCGATTCCCTCGTACTAACAATGACTCTCTTCTAGTATGTACTGCAAGGCTCATGCAATACGGGTTAGTAATTATGTGGTACAATTGTTTAATTGACAGAGGTAAATCTGGAATGCCGGGTAAACTGAACGGTTGCTTGCTGCCAATTTATCCTGGCAGATGTCCTGTCAAGACGCTGAGTAACAGGATCGGTCCTAACACAGCCAAATTACGTCGCCTGTACCACTCCTTTGGATCCAACACTTTTTGTGATTGCCTGCTGCAGCATCTGTCCGATTCTGAAATCCTACATCTTGGAAACTAGGACGCCTGTTATCGGTAATTTAAAAGCATTAATCAGCCGTGTATTCTGATAATTTAGTGTTAACTAAGTATGACTTTAAAACTAAAAGATTCTAAAGGTAATATTAAAGTTTTAAAGCGTAAGTAATCAATAGAACTGACGTTAGGAATTTTAAGCTGCGAAATGCAATGGGGTATAATGTGTGGTTGATCAGAGAATAATCTGAAACCACAACTCTGATAAATTACTCACGTTTTTTCCTTACTTTTATTTGAAAACGCCTTCTCTGAAAGACGTTTAAACCAAAATATACTGACTGTTTTGTCCAAGTAACTGACCACAGTAGAAAATTGTGTTTTACACTGAAATTGGTTAAAATGGCTCTGAGCACTATGGGATTTAACTTCTGAGGTCATCATTCCCCTCGAACTTAGAACTACTTAAACCTAACCAACTTAAGGACATCACACACATCCATGCCCGAGGCAGGATGCGCGGTTCCAGACTGTAGCGCCTAGAACCGTCGGCCACCCACACTGCAATAACTAGAAATGGTGTTACAAGTGTGGAACTTTGATAACATCAACAAACATTACATTCAAACTACACTACTGGCCATTAAAGTTGCTACACCAAGAAGAAATGCTGATGATAAAAGGGTATTCAGTGGACAAATATAATATACTAGAACTGATATGTGATTACATTTTCACGCAATTTGGGTGCATGGATCCTGAGCCATCAGTACCCAGAACAATTGCCTCTGGCCGTAATAACGACCCTGATACGCCTGGGCATTGAGTCAAACAGAGCTTGGATGGCATGTACAGGTACAGCTGCTCATGCAGCTTCAACACGATACCACAGTTCATCAAGAGTAGTGACTGGCGTGTTGTGATGAGCCAGTTGCTCGGCCACCATTGACCAGACGGTTTCAATTGGTGAGAGATCGGGAGAATGCGCTGGCCAGGGCAGCAGTCGAACATTTTCTGTATCCAGAAAGGCCCGTACAGCACCTGCAACATGCGGGTGTGCGTTATCCTGTTGAAATGTACGGTTTCGCAGGGATCGAATGAGGGGTAGAGCCACGGGTCATAACACATCTGAAATGTAACGTCTACCACTCTAAGCGCAGTCAATGCGAACAAGAGGTGACCGAATCGTGTAACCAATGGCACCCCATACCATCACACCGGGTGATACGCCATGGCGTATGACGAATACACGCTTCCAATGTGCGCTCACCGCGATGTTGCCAAACACGGATGCGACCATCATGATGCTGTAAACAGAACCTGGATTCATCCGAAAAAATTACGTTTTGCCCTTCGTGCACCCAGGTTCGTCGTTGAGTACACCATCGCAGGCGCTCCTGCGTGTGATGCAGCGTCAAGGTAACCGCAGCCATGGTCTCCGAGCTATTCGTCGTCGAACTGTTCGTGCAGATGGTTGTTGTCTTGCAAACGTCCCCATCTTTGACTCTGGGGTCGAGACGTGGCTGCACGATACGTTACAGACATGCGGATAAGTAGCCTGTCGTTTCGACTGCTAGTGATACGAGGCCGTTAGATCCAGCACTGCGTTCCGTATTACCCTCCTGAAACCACCGATTCCATATTCTGCTAACAGTCATTGGATCCCGACCAACGCGCGCAGCAATGTCGCGATACGATAAACCGCCATCGTGATAGGCTACAATCCGATCTTTATCAAAGTCGGAAACATGATGGTACGCATTTCTCTTCCCTCCACGAGGCATCGCAACAACGTTACACAAGGCAAAGCCGTTCAACTGCTGTTTGTGTATGAGAAATCGTTTGGGAACTTTTCTCATGTCAGCACGTTGTAGGTGTCGCCACCAACGCCAACCTTGTGTGAATGCTCTGAAAAGCTAATCATTTGCATATCACAGCATCTTCTTCCTGTCGGTTAAATTTCGCGTCTGTAGCACGTCATCTTCCTGGTGTAGCAATTTTAATGGCCAGTAGTGTAATTGTAGCCGTGATACTGTAAATAATATGTAACCATTACACGTCTCACGCAGCAGTCCCATGATATTCGATTTGAATGGCTACTTCTGTTGTTCCTACGTTTGTCAGAACTTTTCAAGGGGTGGAGAAGTATGTCATACAGAGAAATATGTCATACACGAACTCGATGCTCTTGAGTCGATGTAACAACTTTTGTCTTCATTTATACGGAACAATAGAAGTTCCTTGGACTCGTAATTACTACAACCTCTTTTTCCTGTCTAGATGCATAAAAGAGCGCCATGTTTGTAGCTTTAAAAAAATGTTCAAATGTGTGTGAAATCTTATGGGAGTTAACTGCTAACGTCATCAGTCCCCAAGTTTACACACTACTTAACCTAAATTATCCTAAGGACAAACACACACCCTTACTCGAGGGCGGACTCGAACCTCCGCCGGGATCAGCCGCACAGTCCATTATTGTAGTTTTAAGTTGACTGTGAATGATAATCATGTTGTTGAGTTAAAAAAACTAACAATTTTTGCCTACCCCCTTAAATATCAATAACTGTCTGTTCAAATTTCTTACGTGTGTGAACGATTTAATTGCTATGATAAGCGATTATTTGGTGATGCGTCGACTTTTCGTCATCAGCTTCCTATCACGTGCATATTTGCGCCGTATCTCTTAGAACCTGCAGCCTAAATTGTTTCTTACACGAGGTCGGTTTATTTTTGCTGCTCACTAGAGCACATTTTATCGCACTGTGTTTTCTTTCAGTACGGTCACACATCACCCAACATACCGTTCTCCTACAGTGATCTCTGTGAATGATATCATCGTAACGAGAAAAATAAAGCTAACAACGCGCATAATAAGTTTAAACGAGGAGTTCGTCCAAATCATATCTTAAATTCAAACGAGACAAGATCATTTTCATTCCCGCCGCAGCCTTCGTGATTTATCCCACCTTAGTATAATCAGTATTCTGACGCACAGTGGAAACTAGCATTCTATACATTTTTTGATGTGATTTACGGGTAAAAAAATCACAGAATGCAGTCTCTTCTAATCTCACCCAGCTGTCCGTCACTGACTTCCAAATCATTGATCATATTTAATCATTCACTGTACTGTTCTTTCTGAGAGAGAAAAGTATCATAACAAGTGACCAACAACAATTGACAAACTGCACGTTGCTTTCTGAAGAACGCGTTTGGTTTTCGTAAAACCTCTTTCAACACTGGTGCGCACCTCGCCAATAGGACTCGAGCTCATTACAGCACCGGCTGTTACATACAGGACTACTAAAACCTATACGCTGATAATTAGTGTACTGTAGACCGGACATTCATTGTGCCATCGGAGTAATTATTGCAGCAGACGAGGACTAATAGCTCGTCCGCCGTGAGTGCTGTCATCGTTGGTATGCTAGCCGAGCGCTGGGAGCGGTGCGGCGTGCTGAAAGGAAGACAGAGCGGCGAATCAATATGGGCCGTGAAGTCTTCAGGCCGAAAGATCACACCCGTCAGCTGCAGCGGGAGCAGTTCCGTCTCTCTACGGGCTTGTAACTGGCCGTAAGTAAAAGCTTCGTCACGGAAAAGGAATCGTATGCACTTGTGGCTAAACAAGTTTCTTACCGTCCACTTTCGAGGTATTCGAGGTTCAATTGTGTATATATCGCTCGTGTGAGAGCTACACTAACAGGAGTGATCAGATCAAACAAAAAGTATTCTATTCAGTTCAAGCAATGTTGGCGTCGAATAAAGAAAATTAGTTTGGGCATCAGGTACTTTTCAACATTATCCGACTTCCGTAGATTGTAGATCGATAGTGACTACAAAATCTGAGGGTAGGCCTTGCGTAAGATGCTTGATTTTACATACAATTCGTGTTTAATTTCCATTGCACAGAACATATGCCTTTATTTTGCTCGAAAATTTTTGATTTCCTTAATCTAAAGTGCACTAACTATATTTATTCGTTGGGACATCCCTCATTGAAATCTGCATCAACACCACTTCTCAGTTTTGTTCATACTTCAAATAATATTAACATTTATCGACAGAGAGAACGCAACGGTCTTCTTAGTGAATATTTTGTCATTCGTTTGTATCGATGAACTGTTTAACAAATCAGTAAATTGTGTCATGAAAGTAGCATTTGATCGTAGTCTTAATATTATGCAAAATGAAACATCGTGACAAAATGTTCAATACAATACTAACTAGTTTATATGAGGAAAAAATTATTAATTACTTGATAGGAAAAGATTTTGCTAACAGTTCATATACTCGTATTTTGCGAACTGATAATGAGACACACTCAGTTAGGAGAAATTAAAATCGAGTTTGTGCGAACAGTATTCATTCGAACACTTAATGCTACTTCTAAACATGGAAATGATTTCATGCAACGAACATGAAACAACAATCTCTTACATTTTGAGTCGGACAGCTTTCGTAATAACTGTAAACCAAATGATGCACTGTGTACATTAGGCTTACGATGGGATCATACGAACTTCCCAAGGCAACGAAACGAACTTCCCCTCTCCGATGTCGTTTGCTTTGACAAGGTTCGGGGGGAGGGGGCTCTAAGCACTGTGGGACTTAACATACGATGTCATCAGTCCCCTAGACTTACAACTACTTAAACCTAAGGACATCATACACATCCACGCCCGAGGCAGGATTCGAACCTGCGACCATAGCAGCAGTGGGGTTCCGGACTGACAGGGTTTGTGCGGCACGACTACGACTAGGACAATAGAGGTACACAGAAAGACGGAACTGTCAACCGTGTCCGAGACAAACGACTTTGAAAATTTTGGGCTTGCTTTTATAGGAGGCTTATCCAGAAGATTACAGGCATTTTGGTCTATCGTGCTGTGGGCGTTCCTACAGCCGCCATCTTGGTCCTGTAACGTTCCTGCTCTCAGTGCGCATCCAACGGTGGTGGCGTGTGGTCTTGTGACACCGCTAGTTTGCTTTCTGTGACATGTTAAAACATGCGCTGCAATAGCAAATACCACAACTTGTCAGGTGCTTTCAACGAGTGTAGAACTTTAACAGTGGCAACTATTCATTTGCAGCTGCTACAAAATAGAAACGTGTTTCAAAGTTTTACTGACCTTCAAAATAGTCACCAGCATCGAGTATAGCCCGTTGCCAGCGATGTGGATGTCGTAGAATATTCCTAGCAGCGCCAGTTGTTGACAGTACGAGCGGCGCGGTCTACTGCCCGACGCATTTGTAGCAGTTCTGAAGCGAATGCCGTGGCAGTTTTAGAAGCACTTAAGTTTGTCTCTAGCAGTTCCTTCCCCAAGATATTGATAGTATCTGACTAGCAAAGCGTTCTTAAAAACATTCAGTACAGTCGATGGAACAAAACGACCAACAGTTATATCTTGGATGTGATATCTGAATATATTCGCAGCACACGCACGGGCCGGACGATCCATTTGTTGTGGGTACCTTCCCACTCTGGTATCGTCTATAATGATGCAGTCGATGCATTAGCCAAACAAGCGGCAACGTCAGGCACCGTACTGGATCTGCAGCTTCCTTATACAGACTACTTACGTGCAGTCAAGGATCACGCAAGAGAACAATGGCAGGAAATGTGGAACGTTTCTCAACAAACTAAAGGCGGTTATTATGCAGTGCTACAACCTCGGATTCCTTCACAGCCGTGGTTCATGAGGACACATTTGGACCGATCCACGATTTCTACCGTCATAAGACTCCGCTTCAACCATGCCTCTTTCCCACAGCATCTACATCGGATCAACGTTTACAGTTCACCAGCATGTGAGTGTGATCCTGAGTCGGAAGCTGATGTCAACCACATCTTGTTTATGTGCCCCAAATTTGACCGTGAACGGTTGGTCTTTTTGAAGATATTGCTGAGTATGGGCTACCATCTTCCTCAATCAGCTTCTTCTCTTTTGTGTACTAAAGACGTTCGTCTATGTAAAGTGATCGTTAACTTCATCAAGAGTACTGGTCACAATCTGTAGGTTTTAATGGTCTACGTCAATTATAAATAAGTCTTGCTGATGAAGATATTTCAGAATTGGTGTGAATTGTACGCCAAGACACTTGTAATTATTTATCAATTGAATTCAATTTTTAAAACATTAAGTACAAAACTGTAACAGTTAAGCTTTTTATTCTTGTACATATGCATTTCTGTATTTGTTTATTCAATTATGAGTACATTGTCATTGTGTTGCCGATGGCTAAATTGAGTACACACTCAAAGGCCAAATAAAAAAAAAAAGCGAATGCCGTGAAGTGTTTCCTTCAGTTTACATATCGAGTTGAACTAACGAGCGTTTAAGTCAGGGGAGTGCAGTAGGTAGGATAGCACTTAGCAGCCCCATCAGTCAAATAAATCAGCAACAGCTTGCATTGTACGTGCTTGAGCCTTGTCCTGCAAAATGATGGTCAGGTCCTGCAGAAAGTGTCATCACTTATGTCTTTATGCTGTTCATTTTTGAACACAACTTACGACCAGCTTAGAGACAGAAGTGATGACACTTTCTGCAGCACCTGATCATCATTTTGCAGGACAATGCTCGAGCACGTACAGTGAAAGCTGTTACTGATATGTTTGACTGATGGAACTGCTAAGTGCTATACCACGTACTGCACTCCTCTGACTTAAGCCCTCATAAGTTCAACTCTATTTCTAAACTAAATTAAACACTTCACGACATTCGCATCAGAGCTGCTACAAACTTATCGGGCTACAGACCGCGCCGCTCGAACTGTCAACACAACTGGCACTGCTAAGGGTATCCTGCGACTTGCACATAGCTGGCAACAGGTTATACACAACGTTGGTGGCTGCTCTGAAGGACAGTAAAGTTTTGAAACACGTATCTGTTTAGTACGGGTTGTAAATAAATAGGTGCCACTAGTAAAGTTTCAATCCTCGTATGGTAAGTTTTTGTGGGCAAAAATAGAGCAAACGAATGGATAATTTATCGTCCTGATGTGTACGAAAAAAAATAATGACTGAAAGCTATGTGAGGTAATGGTGGACTTATTTTAAAAATGGGTGTAAGTAGGTTTACGATAAGGACTGCGGTATTGGGCCTAGCCTTGGGAATGACGAATAGGTGATGAAAATGAACGGCAAATTTCGTGAAAATTTTCATTCCATGATTACAGAACTTTCACAACTTTTCCCCCAATGTAATGCAGTGTGGTGCATGAAATTGCGGCGGAGAAGCTTCGTCACCACTAATTTTGTGCTATGTGGGTTCCCAAAATCCCAAGGAAAGACAAAAGAAAAAGACCGAGACTGGCTGCAGCACTGCCTTTCGTCAGAGATTAAAAGTTCTCGACCGAATCGTAACTGGTCTTGAGACTTCTTTGAAGTATGTCAATTGTGAAACAAAAAGACAGTCGATGGAATGGAGACACACATATTCTCAAAAGAAACCAAGAAAGTGCTTGCTAAGTTTGTCAGCAAGGGAGAGCCTGGATACTGTGTTTTGGGACTCTGAATCTCGTTGGTTTCCTTGAACGCGACAAAACAATTGACTCAGAGAAGTACTGGGTATTGCCACACACTGACGAAGTTAAGGAGGGAGATACCAAACAAGCGTCGCGGAAAACGTAGGACAAAAGTTTTATTTTTTCACGACACTACACGCCCACAAATGGCCATTTGTACACGGTAGTTCTTGTGGGACCTTAGGTGGGATGTACTCCATCATCTGCCATTGAGCCTGGACTTGGCGCCGGGCGTCTACAGTCTCTTCTCAGCAATGAGTACATGACTGGCAACACAATGCTTTGATACTGACACAGAAATGCAAGCTGGTATAAAAAAAAAATGGTTGCAGTTTCAGCTGCAGATATCTGAAGAGACGGTGTTGAAAACTTTTGCCGAGGAATGATAAGTGCCTCAATTTGAATGGCGATTATGGAGAAAAATCTTAGGAATATACCTTTAAAAAGTGTACGTATAATAAAATTTTGTTTTTCCATATTGTTAACTTTTTGTCTCAAAACGTATGTGACTTTCTAGATAGCCCACGTACAAGCGTTCAGGGCCTCCGCAGGTAACACTGGGTAGACTCTAAGTGGTTAGTTTCATAAACACAAGGCCCTAGACCAAATGTGGCTACTGGTATCTTTTCTTTTCATTCCTACGTCATTCTACCATAGAGTAGACACCTACAGCGTTACTGCAGCCTTACGACGTTTACATTTACGTGCACGAGTAGGCCCTTTTACGACGGCTAGAAAATTACGCATGCATCACTGAACAGAACACACAGATAGCTTCCAGAGAATACTGCATTAAAAATTCAGTTAACCACCATTAGTCATCTGTACCAATATTCGGTGATATACTTCGATATGCGTGGTACACCGCTAAATTGTGTGGTGCCCGAGAACAGTTTATGAGTGCAAAAAAAGATTATTTTGCAACAGATACAGTGGAAAACTATGTACTAGCGAAAGTTCCGCATTTGTCACATGGGCTGTTTGTTGGAGTCATGTTTTCCATGTTTCTGCGATCAGTATGATTCTGATTCGTGCAGTACTTCTTAGTTTGCTTATAATTTTTGTCACGAGTCGTAACGCAATAATATAAATGAAGTGACTATATTGACTGAAAGTTCTCGCGTTTTGTTTATCTATTTAATTTTTCAGGATAAGTAGTAAGACATAATAAATGAATCATTAAATATTCACAATTCCCACAGTCATAGTAAATATGTTATCAGAAATAAGTAGGGGCACCGCGCTTGCTCGTTCCGCTGCGAAGTGTTTGAATATTTGATACCATGCTAAGTATATAAGAACAACTAAAATTTCTAACGCGATCTACTCGAAAATAGCTGAGAGTTTCGTCTTGCTGTTTACATTTGTTCAAGTCCTACTCGTGACCTACACATCGTTTCCATATGAATCAAATCGTTAGTATACAAAAAAAACCGGAACGGAATTTAAATTTTTTACTAACGAGAATATTGACATTTACCTACAGATCAATTTAATCAATCCAATTTGGACAAACTGCAATAAAATGTTAGTCAATGTTGGCTAAGTTCGAGAGATACTAAATCCACGACATTCGCTATGAACTGTAGAGTTTATAATAACTGTGTGTAATAGTTATATGTTTTTTGATTATTTTACGATGGTGCAGCAGAATCAGCAAGTGTAGAACGTAATTATATTAAATTTCAGTCCCCAGTTGCATACGAAATGAAACTTTACCTAGGTTTCGGCTATAATAGTGAAGCCTTCTTCAGAAATGTCACAATATAAAATTAAATTGAAACATGCCAGATATTGGCCTTGTTAACCTAAAAATATTAGTGCTACACTACATAGTCATAAGACTGCGTCACAGCTGTGGCCCACCTATCTGGCAAGTTGAAGTGACGTAACCGCCAAACGCGGAAGTGACGCAGTCTTATGACTATGTAGTGTAGCACTAACATTTTAAGTTTGACAAGGCCAATATCTGGCATGTTTTAATTTAATTTTATATTGTGACATTTCTGAAGAAGGCTACATTATAATAGCCGAAACCTAGGTAAAGTTTCTTTGCTTATGCAACTGGATACTGAAATTTAATGTACACTACTGGCCATTACAATTGCTACACCACGAATATGACGTGCTACAGACGCGAAATTTAACCGACATGAAGAAGATGCTGTGATATGCAAATGATTAGCTTTTCAGAGCATTCACACAAGGTTGGCGCCGGTGGCGACCCCTACAACGTGCAGACATTAGGAAAGTTAGCAACCGATTTCTCATATGCAAACAGCAGTTGACCGACGTTGTCTGGTGAAACGCTGTTGTGATGCCTCGTGTAAGGAGGAGAAATGCGTACCATCACGTTTCCGACTTTGATAAAGGTCGGGTTGTAGCTTATCGCGATTGCGGTTTATCGTATCGGGACATTGCTGCTCGTGTTGGTCGAGATCCAATGACTGTTAGCAGAATATGGAATCGGTCAGTTCAGGAGGAGAATACGGAACGCAGTGCTGGATCCCAACGGTCTCGTATCACTAGCAGTCGAGATGACAGGCATCTTATCCGCATGCCGATAACGGATCGTGAGACCACGTCTCGATCGTTGAGTGAACAGATGGGGACGTTTGTAACACAAAAACCATATGCACGCACAGTACGACGGCGTTTGTAGCAGCACGGACTATCAGCTCGGAGACCATGGCTGCGGTTACCCTTGACACTACATCACTGGCAGGAGCGCCTGCGATGGTGGACTCAACGACGAACCTGGGTGCACGAATGGTAAAACGTCATTTTTTCGGATGAAACCAGGTTCCGTTTACAGCATTATGATGGTCGCATCCGTGTTTGGCGACATCACGGTGAACGTACATTGGAAGCGTGTATTCGTCATGGCCATACTGGCGTATCACCCGGCGTGATGATATCGGGCGCCCATTGGTTACACGATTCGGTCTCCTCTTGTTCGCATTGACGGCACTTTTAACAGTGGACGTAACATTTGAGATTTGTTACGACCCGTGGCTCTACCCTTCACTCGATCCCGGTGAAACCCTTCATTTCAGCAGAATAATGCACGACCGCATGTTGCAGGTCCTGTACGGGCCTTTCTGGCTACAGAAAATGTTCGACTCCTGCCCTGGCCAGCACATTCTCCAGATCTTTCACCAACTGAAAATGTTAGGTCAATGGTGGCCGAGCAACAGGCTCGTCACAATACGCCAGTCACTTCTCTTGATGAACTGTGGTATCGTGTTGAAGCTGCATGGGCAGCTGTACCAGTTCACGCCATCCAAGCTCTGTTTGACTCAATGCCCAGGCGTATCAAGGCCGTTATTACGGCCAGAGGTGGTTGTTCTCGGTACGGATTTCTCAGGATCTATGCACTCAATTTGCGTGAAAATGTAAGCACATGTCTGTTCTAGTATAATATATTTATCCAATGAATACCCGTTTATCATCTGCATTTCTTCTTGATGTAGCATTTGTAAAGGCCAGTAGTGTATTCATTTTATCATGGTATGACTTTCTCTGCGATCTGATTGTTCGAGGATTACACTACCGCAGAGTGTGTAATTATTACGATATCTTAAAGTTGTAGTTTGTTTGGGGGGGGGGGGGGACAGACCAAACAGCGAGGTCATCGGTCTCATCGCATTAGGGTAGGATGTCGGCCGTGCCCTTTCAAAGGTACCATCCCGGCATGTGCCTGGATCGATTTAGGGAAATCACGGAAAACCTAAATCAGGATGGCCGGACGCGGGATTGAACCGTCGTCCTCCCGAATGTGAGTCCAGTGTGCTCTTAAAGCAAATAGATACCATCTACAAGTATATACTTGCATATAAACACATCTGCTGGTGTCCGCAGCTCGTGGTCGTGCGGTAACGTTCTCGCTTCTCACGACCGGGTTCCCGAGTTCGATTCCCGGCGGGGACAGGGATTTTCTCTGCCTCGTGATGACTGGGTGTTGTGTGATGTCGTTAGGTTAGCTAGGTTTAAGTAGTTCTAAGTTCTAGGGGTCTGATAACCATAGATGTTAAATCCCATAGTGCCCAGGGCCATTTGAACATCTGCTGGTGAGTTAGTTCAGTCCCGTAAACACATACTACTTCTTCACTCTACATTGAAGGTGTCCCGTTATACGTATTTGCCTTATGTTGTGTTAGCTACTTTCATTTATACACTAATGCTCATATATACTAGAAAATCATACTGGTAGTATTTCTTCAAGTGTTGGTATGGATAAATACACTTAATCCCTTTAGCCCCAGGATGCACTAGCATGTACGTTCTGGCATTAGGTATACAGTGAAGTGACGAAAGTCATATGATACCTCCTAATATTGTGTCGGACCTCATTCTCCCGGCATAGCGCAGCAGTTCGACGTGGCGTGAACTCAACGTTTCGCCAGAACTCCCCTGCAGTAAAACTGGGCCATTCTCCCTCTATATCCGTGCATAACTGCAATACTGTTGCCGGCGCAGCCATTTATTTATGAACTGATCGCAGTTCATACAATGTAGACTTTCACGGCCGGTATTGCCGTCATTTAAAACTTCCTAGATGATAGTAGGTGGTCAATATATAAAACTCTACCCTCACGTTTCGACTCCAACTGCGGGAGACTTACTCCAATCTAAAGCGGCGAACTACAAAGAGAACTCGAAGAAGCGCTAACTGTATAGGCAGTGCAGAGGGCGCCTCTGTCCATCATGTGGCGTCGGCCATGAGACTGTGATTGGTGATGCCAACATTCTCGATTGAATGTAATCGGTCGTCGTGCTTCCGGTGCTACATTCTAATTTTATCCTGTTTAACACCATCCTTTTTCCTGTTAAAATTATTACGGTGTTTATCAAGCTTGATAGCCTCTCTATACATGCGCACATAATAATGCGAGGTTTCAGTTTGAATAGGAACGTTGGTCGGATTTCGGCGCGTGGAGAGAATTGTGGGGCCAGCCATGAGGCGGACCGGACGCGGAAGCACAGCAGCTCGCAGATTTGGTGAGATTAAAATGACCTAATGTGGCTAAAATTTCACGACAGGGTTTGCTCATAGCACGCATTCAACATATCTTCATCGGTACATGTTACGGTTTTAATTTATTTGCAATAGTTTTCTCAGAAATGTGTTTGTAAAATTTTGCTTTATGTTAGTGAGCATGCAACATGAACTATAAGTTCATGTAGCTATTTCCCGATTTATAAGCTTCACTTTTAGCTCAATGAGTGCTGATTGCGTATCAGATGGTAGATCGAGAAATTTCTGTCGTCACATTTAAGTATTTTTGGTACTTTTTTTGTGAGTTAAGTTCGCACTTCATTTTGGCGCCAATAGTACGAGGTGCATTCAAGTTCTAACGCCTCCTATTTTTTTTCTCCGGACTGGATAGAGATAGAAACATGCGTATTGTTTCAAAATGAGGCCGTGTTCACTGTCAATACGTCCCAGAGATGGCAGCACCATACGGCAGATGGAATTTTACCGCCAGCGGCGAGAATGAGAACTGTTTTAAATACTTAAAACGGCGACGTTTTCCTTACTTGAACAGCATGCAATCATTCGTTTTCTGAATTTGCGTGGTGTGAAACCAATTGAAATTCATCGAAAGTTGAAGGAGACATGTGGTGATGGAGTTATCGATGTGTCGAAAGTGAGTTCGTGGGTGCGACAGTTTAATGAAGGCAGAACATCGTGTGGCAACAAACCGAAACAACCTCGGGCTTGCACAAGCCAGTCTGACGACATGATCGAGAAAGTGGAGAGAATTGTTTTGGGGGATCGTCGAATGACTGTTGAACAGATCGCCTCCAGAGTTGGCATATCTGTGGGTTCTGTGCACACGATCCTGCATGACGCCCCGAAAATGCGAAAAGTGTCATCCAGGTGGGTGCCACGAACGCTGACGGACGACCACATGGCAGCCCGTGTGGCATGTTGCCAAGCAATGTTGACATGCAACGACAGCATGAATGGGACTTTCTTTTCGTCGGTTGTGACAATGGATGAGACGTGGATGCCATTTTTCAATCCAGAAACAAAGCGCCAGTCAGCTCAATGGAAGCACACAGATTGATCGCCACCAAAAAAATTTCGGGTAACCGCCAGTGCTGAAAAAATGATGGTGTCCATGTTCTGGGACAGCGAGGGCGTAATCCTTACCCATTGCGTTCCAAAGGGCAGTACGGCAACAGGTGCATCCTACGAAAATGTTTTGAAGAACAAATTCCTTCCTGCATTGCAACAAGAACGTCCGGGAAGGGTTGCACGTGTGCTGTTTCACCAAGACAACGCACCTGCACATCGGGCTAACGTTACGCAACAGTTTCTTCGTGATAACAACTTTGAACTGATTCCTCATGCTCCCTACTCACCTGACCTGGCTCCTAGTGACGTTTGGCTTTTTCCAACAATGAAAGACACTCTCCGTGGCCGCACATTCACCAGCCATGCTGCTGTTGCCTCAGCGATTTTCCAGTGGTCAAAACAGATTCCCAAAGAAGCCTTCGCCGCTGCCATGGAATCATGGCGTCAGCGTTGTGAAAAATGTGTACGTCTGCAAGGCGATTACGTCGAGAAGTAACGCCAGTTTCATCGATTTCGGGTGAAGAGTTAATTAGAAAAAATAATCGGGGGCCTTAGAAATTGAATGCACCTGGTACATAATTTTTGCCCAGAATCTTTTCTGTGAAAGAGGTTTTCTACCTTCAGCAGTGGCCTACCTTAAATTACTAGTAGTGTAATTCATGCACGATGATGCGTGAGTCTTAAAGAATGAATGACGATTATCCCGCTAAAGACGGTGTGCCCCACTTTTATTTTTTTTCTATTATGAAATTACGTGTCATATATTTTTTGCGTTATTATGAAATTATGTTTCATATATGAAATTATTCGTGTAGTGTTTTGTTTTGCCATTGTCCAACCCATGAGAGGTAACGCTGATTCAGACATAAGTTTTGTAACTAAAGAAAAAATTGTAATGTGTCGGCTTCTAAAGTTTTCATCAAAGTAGAAAATAAATCTATTAAATGAGAGTCAGCATTACAGTTAAGAAATATTCCCCCAGTCACCTGACACATGAAATAGGTAGGATGTATCTTACTCAGTTCGATTTTCTAAAGTTAATGAAAGACAGAAATAATTTGCAATGTGAATTTAGATAGGCTACCAGCTGCTATAGTGACGGCTATGAATTCAACCACGCCAGAACGTGTTATCTTAGAGAAACTCGCACCAGTTTCCGTTGCGCTCACCTCTAAAATAATTAATTTGTTTACCAAGTAAATCAAATAAGGGTCAAAATATAGATACCATATCTTAGGGGCCTGGTATATTAGCAGCCAGGACGCATAGTCGAGTAAAATTCTCTAAGGTAACGCGAGGAGATGGTCACACAGGTTCAATATAAATTAAAAATATATAAAGAACCAGCATACAGCCAGCGAGTAGTCCTGTAGCACTGTTAATGAAATGAGCTGAATTTTTAATATGACTGTCAGTCCTACATACATAAGTTTGCAGCAATGAGGCAAGGTGCCTAGCTAATTCGTGGGTGGGGCCGCCTACAGCGCTTACAGTTGGCCTCAAATTAACCTCAGATTTATGCATTTTGGGTAACCCGTAGAGTTTAGGTCGGTACGCTTTTGTTTTACAAAACTACTTCTTATCGTCGGAGGAGAATGTAGACGCTTTCACGAGTCTGTTGGTCATTTTTGTAATCCTTGAAACCCTCAAGGAAGTATTCAAAAAGTTTGCTATACGCCTATATAGGAACACGAATCACTCGAACAGTCCTTTGATCATTAGTCTGGGGAACAATGATCATAACTGTAGATGGAAACATAAGCGATCAGTGACACTGTTAGCAAGGACCTGATCACCTATGACGAGCTAACGCACACAAGAAAGGACCTGATCACCTATGACGAGCTGACGCACACAATCGAACACATCGGCGAGCCCCCGCACATCACAAACACTGACTGGATACGCCAGCTGCGATCACAGCCGATCGGCAAGCAACAGTAGGGAATCCGATACTCTCTTACGCTAACACACAAACATACCGCCCACACTACTCTACGCTGTGCGTCAGGTATATAACCTATATGACACTAACCGACGATGAACTCAAGTGTTACAGTTATGCTGATGCCGGCCCAGAAGACAACGCCGGTACCCAACTGTAGCTGCCGATTGTCAACTACACTCCCCGTGAAATGCGCCTGCATGAGACTCACTTCTAAGCTACCTAGCCCCTACATGATCTGTCTCACATAGCAAGCACTCCCCTACGTCTCTTGCTACCCGCAAATCCTCTCGCAAATTTTATTTCCCCTTTTTCTCTTGCCTTGGCTTTTTTTTTCTCTGCCCTTCAAACCAGAACCTTTCGTTCAATTTTCGACCTAAACTATCTCCAGATGTACACGTATTAAAGGTTATTCATAACTAGACGTACACAAACATCCTAATATCCACATCCTGCGAAGACCTCAGTTAGTGAACACTGACGCCTATGCAAAGATGGCATTAAAAGTTTTATGTTGGCTATCAGATACTTTTTCTTTTGTTACGTGTATACAATGACAATGCAGGGGTAGACATATATGCAGATTTACCAAAGTCTTTATTTGCAAGTTCTGCTATATGATAGGTACGGTAGGCAATATTGTCTCTGTCTACAAAACTTTCGAGGCCAGGAACATTAGGTACTCCTGTACCTCCACGTACTATAGCTACAGTCAGCCAACCATTACCATGCGAAAAAGAATCATTAATGTCAATACTGAAATTAAGTCTACATCCACAGAAAACACAAGGGCCGTCGACTAGTGCAGTGGCGGCAGTATTCTTGACAGCGTTCTTCTTCTTGTCAGCAGCAGATGTCGAGAATTGAATATTTTCGATGGTTTTATAGACTGTTTGCTTAGAGCGACGACGTCACTTTCCCGCCGAGATAATTTGTCCTTTTAGGACAATTATCTGAGCAAGCACCAACGCCAGCAAAAGGTTGCCCGACACGTGTTGATAACAGGAGTTGTTTTAACCGGCTGTACTCGAATTTTAGTACATAAGGGGGGTGATTTGGAGTACAGCACATCATGTCCTCTGAACCGATAACGTCGACATCTACGAGCAGCAGCAGCAAGTTTGTGTGTGTAACCTTCTTACAAGATGTATACTGTAATCTTCGATTGTCAAGGCTTCAAGACACGTGCGATGAATTTGTTCCTAAGGACTTAGCATTCCAAATGCTGTGCGATGATTGAACAGTGTTTGCCTCTGGAAGTTACATTCTTCAATGTACAACACCGTATTACGAACTTGATATCGAATCAGCAAAATGGTTGGCAGAGAACCATCACCACTACAACATTAATTCAGTTGGAGTCTCGCTGGATAGTGCATTAAACTCCATCAAATCAGTGGTACCAACAAACTGCACTGTACTTGTTAAAGGTACTGAAAAAGTGAAATGGGTGAGAGAGTTCTTACCTGACTGCCTAATAACTAATGTGGAGGAGAAAGGCTGCCCTTCACTACATGCTCTACGTAAGCTGAATGGTACTGGCAGGTACCAAGCAGTAACTGCGAAATTGAATACAAATCTGCTGGTGAAGTGGTACAAAGAGTACTACATAAAACATTAAGCCGAACAATGTGGAGTAAAGAGTGTAATGGTCCCTCACAAAAGCAGGCAAGTGGGAACTGTTAGACAATTGTGAATCATGTGAAAACTGTGAAGCTTATTTTCATTTCCTAGTATTCTGGCCTTTTTTGTAAATGCTTTAAAATTCCTGATGTGTTGTGTGATGGTGTGCATCTGTGGTATTACTATTGGGAACTTGAGGAAGCAGTTGTTCGTTTGGTATATCTTTAAAACATAACTGTAATTTTTATATAATTCTTTAAAATTAACTGTAATTTTATATAATAAAATTACATTTTATGTTACTGTAATCCAACTGTTATGTTTTCTATCAAAACCTAACCATTTCACAAATGCCATATTTCCTTTCCTGTACAATACTTTCTCTACTAGATAAGTATTAGGGTATTTTGTTTTCTGTAATTCATGACCATCAAACGCACCAGCAATATTATTTAGTGGTGTTGAGGGCTGCGCAGCTTTTTTCCTTTTTGCTTGCCAAGTTGTTTTATCAGAACGACTGCAGTAGAAGCTCTGCATTGGGAGAATAGCGTCGACAGGAACAGCTAAGAAGAGGCCCATATCAATAAATGTGTGAAGCGTAAGATCAATAAATTAGGTGGTGCAGCTGAGAGAGGGTCGTGCCTCACATCCACGGCAGTTGCTGGTAAAGTTGCTGCAGACACAACCGATTGCGCACCACCTGCGTCAAATTTTGCAGCCAATTTTCAAGAGATGTGCCAGCAGTCATTACATCATGGCCTACAATTCAAAAGTTTTTGTGCCGCATTTTACACTGATACCCCAACAGAAATCAAAATTTGCATCAAATGAAACCCCGATGTAGCCTACAACACTGACTTTGCCCTGTGTTTTGAAGCACGCATGGAAGTGTATGACGTATGGCTGGTTACTATTATTTCGATGGCTGACGAACATTTTACACTGTACGGTACTGTGAATGCAAAGAACTGTTGGATATGGAGCTCTGCCCTACAACATGTCGTACTTACGTGACTGTGTCGTGTGATTTCGCAAGCCCCTTGATTCTCCGCGTTTCTTTGAGTAAATGACAGCTTGTGGGTCTGCTGAGTATACAGTGTGACCTGCACAGTATAAGGGCCTTCTTGATCGAACACTCGATTACAGCTTTACAAGAATGTAGCTATGTTCAATTCGGTAGTTCTATGGAAGATGGGGCGACACCGCATTTTCCTTTTCTGGTGAAAAAAATTTCCTTCGAGAAACCTTCGGCAGTTTGAAGGTGTGTCGCCCTTACCATCCCCGGACCTAAATACATTTGCTTCCGGTTGTGGGGATATCTCAAGCATCGTGTCTATCATAAATGTATCAGGACTCTACTTGATCTGAAGGTCACTCTATGGCGACATATAGTTCTGATTATACCCGTTATGCTGTGAGCAACCGTCGACAGAGGCCATGTTAATCATGTGTCGTAGCGCGTGACTGCATGAAAAATAAACATGTAAAAACCGCAGTTACGCTGTTTTTGGTCGTTTCTCCGCTTTGAGGCCTTCACCCTCACTCCATTTTAAATCTTCCTCGCTTTTTCTTTGCTGTTTGTTCGCCTTCATTTTCGTCTTTTCCCTACCTCTATTTCTCTACCCTTGTGTTTTTCGGCTGGGGATTTTGGCGTGTCGCAGAGTGCCTGAATCATACTTTTTCTGTCTTGCAGTCAGCCAGCCGAAGCCATCTTCTATATTATTTTAATACTTCTGCCGCTTTTTTCCCTTTAGTGCACCTTTTCCCCTTGGTTTGCTTACTTCTTTTTCACTTTTAGTGTAATTGCCACTTAGTTTTACACCTCTTTTAGATTCCAAAATTCTTTTGGGAACTGATTTTAATCCGAGACCTGTTTCAATGAGAAAAGGGGTGACCCTATACTTTAGTCTGTTTACTCTCCAACCAGCCAACCAACCAACCAAAGTCCACTTTGTCAGCACCCACGCCACTTTCTGACAGCTTACAGTGCCATATTCTCATCTGATGTCACAAAGTAGAGCTATTATTTTTCAGTATACTCCTCAAGCGCACTGATTAATGAACATACCTACTGCGTTTCAGCGTCCTGCGATGTGTACATTCCGCACTGCAGCACTCGGAACGCCGTCAGTTTAATTATAACCACCTATTGCGGCTACGGCCGAGGTCAACAACCAGGCACGGACGGCACAGGTGGATGGCGAGAATTCCAGGCAGCTGCAGATCTGACGGTTCACTGCATTAACTGGGGCAGCGGCGTCTGGACTATTTGCTGCTGCAACGCATCAAAGCACTACAGATGTGTTTCGATCCAGAGCGTTCTCTCTGGTGCATCAAGCAATTCTGTGAAGGGCACGTAACTGCATACGATGGCAAGCGCTTTTAGGGGGTGGTGTGTGGTGAGCTACTATCTTTTATGAAGTCACATTCTAACGGTCTTCAGTCTCAGACTCAAAGTTACATAGTTGTTTATACAAACAACCTACTAAGTGCAATGCGATAATATCAGACATTAAAAACAAAGACCATGACTGTAACTGGAAAAACCTTTCAAGAGTAAAAAATTCAGTCAATAACTGAATACTGGAACAAGTACCAAACATCATACATATATAAAGAGCCACATTTCGCAGTACTCAAAACAAGCAATCGCAATGAAGAATTTAACGCTCTATAATGTGTGATGCACGCTCGACGAAAGATTCGTATCCAAAAACTGGAAAGTTGCACAGGTCACACCAATATTCAAGAAAGGTAGTAGGAGTCATTTACTAAATTACAGGGCCATATCGTTAACGTCAAACGTTCAAACAATATGAATTACCTCGAAGTAAACTGTCTATTGACACACAGTCAACATGGGTTTAGAAAACATCGTTCCTGTGAAATACAACTAGCTCTTTATTCACACGAAGTGTTGATTGCTATTGACAAGGAATTTCAGATCGATTCGGTATTTCTGGACGTCCGGAAGGCTTTCGACACTGTACCACACAAGCTTCTTGTTGTGAAATTGAGTGCTTATGGAAGATCGTCTCAGTTGTGTGACTGGATTAGTGATTTCCTGTCAGAGAGGTCACAGTTCGTAGTAATTGACGGAATGTCATCGAGTAAAACAGAAGTGATTTCTGGCGTTTACCAAGGTAGTGTTATAGGCTCTTGGCTGTTTCTTATCTATATAAACGAATTCGAATACAATCTGAGCAGCCGTCTTCGGTCGTTTGCAGATGACGTTGTCGTTTATCGAGTAATAGAGACATCAGATGATCAAAACAAATTGCTAAACGATTTAGAAAAGATATCTAAATGGTGCGAAGATTGGCAGTTGACCCTAAATAACGAAAAGTAGGAGGTCATCCACAAAGTGCTAACAGGAATTCGTTAAACTTCGGTTACACGGTAAATCAGTGTAATCTTAGAAGCCGTACATTCAACTAAATTCCTAGGTATTACAATTAAGAACGACTTAAATTGGAAGAAACACATAGAAAATGTTGTGGGGAATGCTAACCAAAGACTGCGTTTAATTGGCAGAACACTTGGAAAATGTAACAAATGTACTAAGGAGACTGCCTACACTACGCTTGTCCGCCCTGTTTTAGGATACTGCTGCGCGATATGATCCTTACCAGATGGGACTGACGGATTACATCGAAAGAGTACAAAGAAGGGCAGCACGTTTTGTATTATCGCTAAATATGGGAGAGAGTGTGACACCGAAGTACATAGGGGGAAACGATTGCAACGATAAAATAAGAGAAGTCAGAGCTCGTACGGAAAGACATGGTACAACAAATCACCTAATAGTTAAGTTATTACTACTCCTTTTACGTAAAATTTTACTTACCTAATTTTCGTAGGAGGATAATTCTTAACTGGCATGAATAATCAGATGGTCAATAACGCAGCAGGTATTGGCAGATAACTGATCTATTTTAGCAGTACCGCCAAGTGGAATATTCTGAAAGAGGTTTGGTCCTTCAAAATAACAAAGACTATATTGTTGTAGATTACGTCCTTGTCTTTAGCTTAACATTGTTAGTCGTAGAATGAGCTAGATTTCTACTGTCTTTTACGTAGGGTATTTATTCACATTACACTATCGATTTTGAAACTTCAAAATTCTTCCTGGGAATGTCCATATACAGGGTTTGAATAAAACTACGAAAACACCAAAAGGACATTACCATGCCTAATACAGTGTAGGAAACCAGTTATCGTTTAAAAGAGCTTACATTCTTCTCAGGATGGACAAATACAGGTCCTGTACGACTTTCTAGGTAATCTTATGGCATTCTTAGTCCAAGACAGAGGCAAGTCACGATATCGATCACGCATCCTTCTCTCCAAAGTAGAGAACAAACGCTTGGAAATACAGAGCTCAGGAGATTCTGATGACAAGGAGGGATGCGACAGTTCTTCCTCGTGCTCACCCAAACAGTTTTCGAAGACGCTTATGTGGCACAAACACTGTGTCACGGAATTGACGTGATCCGCCAAAATAGTCATATACTTCTTGGCAGTAAAGTGACCATGCAGAAAAACCATAGGACTGTAGAATAACACAATATGGCGGCCAATGCCATCATGGAACTCCTGCCGCGTTTCTCACTCTTGGGACGCAGACTCCTCTAGAAGTGGGACACATTGTGAAACAAGATTCAGCTTACCAAAGGACTTTTTTCCATTGCTCCATGGTCCAGTTTTTATGGCTTCAGTACAATGTATTTCCATTATGGGTATTTGCGTCATGGACGAGTGAATTCGAAGTTACAGGATGCCCTGAAATTCTCTGGTTATGGAGGTTCAAAAATGGCTCTGAGCACTGTGGGTCTTAACTACTGAGGTCATCAGTCCCCTAGAACTTAGAACTACTTAAACCTAACTAACCTGAGTACATCACACACATCCATACCCGAGGCAGGATTCGAACCTGCAACGCCTGCCGCGCGGTCCCAGACCATAGTGCCTAGAACCGCTCGACAACTCCGGCCGGCTGTGGAGGTTCCTTCGCTTTTTTTGTGCTGGAAGTGTTCGCGAGTACCCCTTCAGTTCTGCAGTGACTTTTGGAGCTGCTGCCCTTTTATTTTTCGTGACCATCTCCTGCAATGACGGTCTCTCACGATCACTGAACATACAGTTTCGTCCACAGTGTGCGTCAGAGAATGACGCGTTCCCCCGTTCCCTATATGTGGTATAAATCTACGACACGGTACCTCACCGAACACCAACCACTGCGACTATTTTGGTTGAGAAATCACTCATCATACTGCCATTAACAATTTTCCCAGGTTCTAATTCAGTTATCACCGACATAATTCACTCTCAGCTGCACAGAAGATTTCTTGTAACCCCGACAGACACTTGTAATATATTGAGGACACCACACCGGTGCCGTTAGTGGTCAAATTGAAAAGCGCAACCTGAAGGGCTTGGCAACATCTGCATTTTTGGTGAAAGTTGCATTCCTCACTGTTGTAAGTAGTGCACAAGTGGTGGTTTATGGACTTGCTATCTTCTCTGCAAGACTCTTCGATGGTGATTGTGCACCTGCACAGTCGCAACAGATGGCTGCTGGCCGTCTCTACAAGGACTACAGTGGGTCTGCATCTTTCTGATGGCCCACCAATACCATTATTTCTACAAGGACTGCAGTGGATCTGCACTACTGGTGGCCCACCAATACCGTAATCTCTACCAGGGCTACAGTGGGTCTGCTCTGTGATGACCTACCTATCAATATACTTGAACTTGGACTGACTCTGTTGTGGGTTTGCTCTGTTGTGACCCATTACCTGTCTGCATGTCGAGAGTCAGCACTGTCTTGACGTTGGAAGGACAACACTACTTCTTCAAGACTGCATGGAAATCCACTACTTCCGTGTGCATTTTCTTCTACTGCTCAGACTTTGAGAAAAACTCTGCAATTTTACTGTGATGAATGATCAGGACTGTCTTTATGGACTGTGAGAAAATTTTAGCTTATGAGCAACATTGTATCAATAAGTGAGTGCATTTGATATCTTTGTTATTGTAATTATGAAAAATTTTATCAAATCATTATTGGCCACTGCCCAAAACTATTTGTAAAATTTTTTGTGGGGAGCATGGGGGCTATGTAAGTAGGGTGTTTATGTTTTCTAATTGGCAACGTTACATAGCGCTCTGTATGAAAATCACTGGCTGTGCTGTGTGCAGTCTGTGGCTAGTTGGCATTGTTGTCTGCCATTGTAGTGTTGGGCAGCGGCAGCTTGATGTGAACAGCGCGTACCATTGCGCAGTTGGAGGTGAGCCGCCAGCAGTGGTGGATGTGGGGAGAGAAATGGCGGAGTTTTGAAATTTGTAAGACTGGATGTCATGAACTGCTATATATATTATGACTTTTGATGACTATTAAGGTATATACATTGTTTGTTCTCTATTAAAATCTTTCATTTGCTAACTATACCTATTAGTAGTTAGTGCCTTCCGTAGTTTGAATCTTTTATTTAGCTGGCAGTAGTGGCGCTCGCTGTATTGCTGTAGCTTGAGTAACGAAGATTTTTGTGAGGTAAGTGATTTGTGAAAGGTATTGTGAAAGGTATTGCTGTAGCTTGAGTAACGAAGATTTTTGTGAGGTAAGTGATTTGTGAAAGGTATAGGTTAATGTTAGTCAGGGCTATTCTTTAGTAGGGATTTTTGAAAGTCAGATTGCGTTGCGCTATAAATATTTTGTGTCAGTTTAGTGTTGATCAGAACAGGTAAAGAGCGAAATGTCTGACGACGTTCAGTTCTGCTCAGCTGTTTGAAAATCAAATAATGTAAGAGATTTGTCAGCACAGTAATTCAATAATTTTTCTAAGGGGACGTTTCACTGTGTTCCCATATTTTTGAACAACCCCTGCAATAGTTCTTCGTAATCGAACCGGACAATTCAGAAGTAGGTTGTTGCCCCTGCTGTACTGCAATAACTGCTACAGTGTTCGGTCTGTTTATATTCCGACTTGCATTCACATCTTGTCGGTAACGCTGAGCCTCGGTACGTATATGAAAAGACTGTTGACGAGTTGTCTTGAAGTTCCTGATATCACACTGAGAAGTGAATCTGCGACTCGGCAAGTCTGTCACGGTGTTGATCCTCTTCTATATATTCAGTCTCGATTGTGACAAATACTCCCTATGATGAATTGCTTGACGGAGCTCTTGGTAATATGAGACTGCATTGTGTCCACTCGGCAAACGTTCCATATGGAAAATACCCTCGTTGCCATTCTGGATACGCCTGCTATGGAAAGGTTTCTTCGCCCAAGGAAGAAAGCACTGGTTATCTTTTCAGTAGACTATCCAGTTGTATTACACTTTAAAGAAATGAATCTGAGCCACAGATGGTGACAGGTAAGTATCGAAACGTATCTCGGTGAATAAAAAAAAACAGTTTTTTTGCATAAGGTGGAATACGTAATAAAACCAAAAACGAATGGTACTTTTAGAAATCTCGCTGTTTTGAAATTGGTTAATATCATTCATGTTTTCACGAATTATGTGGATTTCCATTATCAGAACAACTACATGTATAGACAAAAACGAAAGTTTACAGATGCGAAAGCGGTAATGTAATATTAATGCATGGTTCTGGAAAAGCATACTGTCTCAGAAGTTCAACAGACATGGGTCCAGAAACGAGTACTTTCTGCGATAAACACGTGTTTACAGGACGTGTTCCATGTGGCGTCCAATCACGGTGATGCACCACCCTGCCCTCAGGCGTAAAGAGGGGCACGCCCTTTGAGGAGCACCAGGCTGTTGTACCTGCTGGCATGCATCGATGACGCGACCATATTGTGTCCGCACATCGTTGATTGACGTGGGGTCAAACAACACCTTCAATTGTTCCCATAACCAAACGTTTTGGCGCGGGTGAGGTCTGGGGAACGGGCTGTCCAATGTGTCTGACCCCCTGACCAATACGGCGGTCCTGAAATGTCTGCGTCAGATGTTGCGTGCACAGTGATGAAAGTGTGCTGGTGCCTCATCAGGCATGAACCACATATGTATTTATTGCTGCACTGGCACAGCCTCCAGCAAGGTAGGCAGTACATTTCTGTTAACCTCTGTTGTAGCAAGTATGGCCCTAACAATAGGTTACCATGTTCTCCTTCCCATACGTCGATTAAGAATCGGTGTTGATGACCTCTTTCCTGAAATGCTTGGGTATTTACATCTGGCCGATATATGCTGGGTATAGAAATTCACTGCACTATATCTTGTGGATAGTTCCTCATTGTTAAATAAAATCATCCATGTGGAGAGTGGATCTACGCACACTTCTGCAACAGCCATTGGTAGAACCGCCATATGTCATGATGATCCTGTGATTTTTAGGGCCTGAAAGCACTATAGATGATGTGGGGACAGTAACTGTTCATGATGTACACGCCATCTGCTGCTGCTAATCGTTGCACACTACTCACAGAGGTTTCTTCCACCTAATGTATTTCACGCTTATCCATGCCCAACATGTGGGTTAGAACATTGCCAGCCTTCCCAGGTGGAGGATATATGGGTCCCTCTGTCCCTGAAGCACTTGAGAAGCCTGAATCTGAGGGCACTCTGGGCTGTGGATACTTATCAAGGTAGAGGGAATGGCTATGTCCGTTTCCTAAACTATAGATCAATATCATATCCGCCATTTCACTTGTCGAATTGTAGGATTCCATTGCTGACACGTGGTGCACCACGTTGAACAGGGCAATAACAGTAAACACATAACTGTGTCAGGATTTCGAAGAAGGTAAACCGCCATGATACAGGGTGACAATTATTATATGACTACATGAAATAAAGGGAAGGCAGAAAGGTGGAAGCGGTATATAGAGGGTCTATACAAGGGCGATGTACTTAAAAGACAATATTATTGAAATGGAAGAGGACGTAGATGAAGAGTAATTGGGAGATACGATGTTCTATGAAGAGTTTGACAGTGTACTGAAAGACGTTCAAATGGTTCAAATGGCTCTGAGCACTATGGGATTTAACATCGGAGGTCATCAGTTCCCTAGAACTTAGAACTACTTAAACCTAACTAACCTACGGACATCACACATATCCATGCCTGAAGCAGGATTCGAACCTGCGACCGTAGCAGTCACGTGGTTCCGGACTGAAGCGCCTAGAACCGCACGGCCACCGTGGCTGGGCTGAAAGTCGTTAAGTCGAAACAAGGCCCCGGGAGTAGACAACATTCCATTAGAACTACTCATAGCCTTGGAAGAGCCAGCACTATCAAAACTCTACCATCTGGTGAGCAAGATGTATGAGCCAGGCGAATTACCCTCAGACTTCAGAAAGAATATAATAATTCCAATACCAAAGGAAGCGGGTGTTGACAGATGTGAAAATTACCGCACTATTAGTTTAATAAGTCACAGCTGCAAAATACTAACACGAATTCTTTACAGACGAATGGAAAAACTGGTAGAAGCCGACCTCGGGGAAGAACAGTTTGGATTCCGTAGAAATGTCACAACACGTGTGGGAATACTGACCCTACAACTTACATCAGGAGATAGATTAGGAAAACGTAAACATACGTATCTAGCATTTGTAGACTTAGTGAAAGCTTTTGACTGTGTTGACTGGAATACTTTCTTTCAAATTCTGAAGGTTGCAGAGGTCAAATACAGGGAACGAAAGGCTATTGACAATTAGTACAGAAATCAGATGGCAGTTATAAGAGTCGAGGGGCATGAAAGTGAAGCAGTGGTTGGGAAGGGAATGAGACAGGATTGTAGCCTATCCCCAATGTTAGTCAATGTGTATATTGAGCAAGCAGTAAAGAAAACTAAATAAAGATTCGGAGTAGGAATTAAAATCCGTGGAGTAGAAATAAAAACTTTGATCTTCGCCGATGACATCGTAATTCTGTCAGAGACAGCAAAGGGCCTGGAAGAGCAGCTGAACGGAATGGACAGTGTCTTGAAAGAAGGATATAAGATGAACATCAACAAAAGCAAAATGAGGATAATGGAATGTAGTCAAATTAAATCGGGTGCTGCTTAGGGAATTAGATTAGGAAACGAAACACAGTAGTAGATGCGTTTTGCTGTTTGGGGAACAAAATAACTGATGATGGTCGAAGTAGAGAGGATATAAAATGTAGACCGGTAATGGCAAGGAAAGTGTTTCTGAAGAAGAGAAATTTGTTAACATCGAGTATAGATTTAAGTGTCAGGAAGTCGTTTCTGAAAGTATTTGTATGGAGTGTAGCCATGTATGGAAATGAAACATGGACGATAAATAGTTTACACAAGAGGAGGATAGAAGCTTTAGAAATGTGGTGCTACAGATGAGTATTGAAGATTAGATGGGTAGATCACATAACGAATGAGGAGGTATTGAATAGAATGGAGAAGAATAGAAATATGTGGCACAGCTTGACTATAAGAACTGATCGGTTGGTAGGAGATGTTTTGAGGCATCAAGGGATCACCAATTTAGTATTAGAGGGCAACGTGGAGAGTAAAAACCGTAGAGGGAGAACGAGACATGAATACACTAAGCAGATTCAGAAGGATGTTGGTCGTAGTAAGTACTTGGAGATGAAGAAGCTGGCACAGGATGGAGTAGCATGCAGAGCTGCATCAGACCAATCTCTGGACTGAAGACAACAACAACAATATAAAATAAAATCCTCATAACTTCTGAACGGTCTTTGTTAGGACTTTCAAATTGCACGTTTGTCGCTGGTATGGTGAGATTTAGTATGCGCTGTGCGGTTTGGCTTAGCGACGGAGCCCACTTTCGTTTGAATCGATTCGTCAATAAGCAACATTGGCGCATTTAGGGGGCCAAGAATCGGCATTTCGCCATCGAAAAGTCTCTTCACCCTCAACGAGTAACTGTGTGGTGTGCAGTGCTCTGTCACGGAATAACTGGTGACACATACCTTGATGGCACAGTGACTACCGAACGGTTTTGGAATATGATTTCATCCCGATTATCTGAAATGGCTGACATCGAAATAAATGTCCAAGGAATAGAAAAGCAACTGGAATCACTCAACAGAGGAAAGTCCACTGGACCTGACGGGATACCAATTCGATTCTACACAGAGTACGCGAAAGAACTTGCCCCCCTTCTAACAGCCGTGTACCGCAAGTCTCTAGAGGAACGGAAGGTTCCAAATGATTGGAAAAGAGCACAGGTAGTCCCAGTCTTCAAGAAGGGTCGTCGAGCAGATGCGCAAAACTATAGACCTATATCTCTGACGTCGATCTGTTGTAGAATTTTAGAACATGTTTTTTGCTCGAATATCATGTCGTTTTTGGAAACTCAGAATCTACTATGTAGGAATCAACATGGATTCCGGAAACAGCGATCGTGTGAGACCCAACTCGCTTTATTTGTTCATGAGACCCAGAAAATATTAGATACAGGCTCCCAGGTAGATGCTATTTTTCTTGACTTCCGGAAGGCGTTCGATACAGTTCCGCACTGTCGCCTGATAAACAAAGTAAGAGCCTACGGAATATCAGACCAACTGTGTGGCTGGATTGAAGAGTTTTTAGCAAACAGAACGCAGCATGTTGTTATCAACGGAGAGACGTCTACAGACGTTAAAGTAACCTCTGGTGTGCCACAGGGGAGTGTTATGGGACCATTGCTTTTCACAATATATATAAATGACCTAGTAGATAGTGTCGGAAGTTCCATGCGGCTTTTCGCGGATGATGCTGTAGTATACAGAGAAGTTGCAGCATTAGAAAATTGTAGCGAAATGCAGGAAGATCTGCAGCGGATAGGCACTTGGTGCAGGGAGTGGCAACTGACCCTTAACATAGACAAATGTAATGTATTGCGAATACATAGAAAGAAGGATCCTTTATTGTATGATTATATGATAGCGGAACAAACACTGGTAACAGTTACTTCTGTAAAATATCTGGGAGTATGCGTGCGGAACGATTTGAAGTGGAATGATCATATAAAATTAATTGTTGGTAAGGCGGGTACCAGGTTGAGATTCATTGGGAGAGTCCTTAGAAAATGTAGTCCATCAACAAAGGAGGTGGCTTACAAAACACTCGTTCGACCTATACTTGAGTATTGCTCATCAGTGTGGGATCCGTACCAGATCGGGTTGACGGAGGAGATAGAGAAGATTCAAAGAAGAGCGGCGCGTTTCGTCACAGGGTTATTTGGTAACCGTGATAGCGTTACGGAGATGTTTAACAAACTCAAGTGGCGGACTCTGCAAGAGAGGCGCTCTGCTTCGCGGTGTAGCTTGCTCGCCAGGTTTCGAGAGGGTGCGTTTCTGGATGAGGTATCGAATATATTGCTTCCCCCTACTTATACCTCCCGAGGAGATCACGAATGTAAAATTAGAGAGATTAGAGCGCGCACAGAGGCTTTCAGACAGTCGTTCTTCCCGCGAACCATACGCGACTGGAACAGGAAAGGGAGGTAATGACAGTGGCACGTAAAGTGCCCTCCGCCACACACCGTTGGGTGGCTTGCGGAGTATAAATGTAGATGTAGATGTAGATGTAGATGTAGAAGCGACCATGATCTCTACAAGATGTTATTCATGCAAAACTGACTTCGACTCCATCAAAGCAGGACAGTGTTTGATGTCCTGGAGGAGCACTTTGTGGTCCGCATACTGCCTCTGAGGTGCACAGAAGTCATTGGCATGGGTCTCGATTGTCCGCCTTATTCTCCTGATATGACCACATGTGACTCCTTTCTGTGGAGCTATATTAAGGACAAGGTGTACTGAAACAAACCTAAAACCATTGCTGAGCGGAAAACAGCCATTCAGGGCGTCATCGACAGCACCGATTTTTCGACACTTAAGCGGGTTATGCAGAATTTCGCTATTAGTCTGCGCCACATCATCGCCAATATTGGCAGGCTGATGGAACCTAAATCTGAATCGCTGTAGTGACGTTTACATGTTGAATGAAGTGTGTGCAATCCGTAGTTTGTAACTAATTTACTTTTCTTTTCATATACACTCCTGGAAATGGAAAAAAGAACACATTGACACCGGTGTGTCAGACCCACCATACTTGCTCCGGACACGGCGAGAGGGCTGTACAAGCAATGATCACACGCACGGCACAGCGGACACACCAGGAACCACGGTGTTGCCCGTCGAATGGCGCTAGCTGCGCAGCATTTGTGCACCGCCGCCGTCAGTGTCAGCCAGTTTGCCGTGGCATACGGAGCTCCATCGCAGTCTTTAACACTGGTAGCATGCCGCGACAGCGTGGACGTGAACCGTATGTGCAGTTGACGGACTTTGAGCGAGGGCGTATAGTGGGCATGCGGGAGGCCGGGTGGACGTACCGCCGAATTGCTCAACACGTGGGGCGTGAGGTCTCCACAGTACATCGATGTTGTCGCCAGTGGTCGGCGGAAGGTGCACGTGCCCGTCGACCTGGTACCGGACCGCAGCGACGCACGGATGCACACCAAGACTGTAGGATCCTACGCAGTGCCGTAGGGGACCGCACCGCCACTTCCCAGCAAATTAGGGACACTGTTGCTCCTGGGGTATCGGCGAGGACCATTCGCAACCGTCTCCATGAAGCTGGGCTACGGTACCGCACACCGTTAGGCCGTCTTCCGCTCACGCCCCAACATCGTGCAGCCCGCCTCCAGTGGTGTCGCGACAGGCGTGAATGGAGGGACGAATGGAGACGTGTCGTCTTCAGCGATGAGAGTCGCTTCTGCCTTGGTGCCAATGATGGTCGTTTGCGTGTTTGGCGCCGTGCAGGGGAGCACCACAATCAGGACTGCATAGGACCGAGGCACACAGGGCCAACACCCGGCATCATGGTGTGGGGAGCGATCTCCTACACTGGCCGTACACCACTGGTGATCGTCGAGGGGACACTGAATAGTGCACGGTACATCCAAACCGTCATCGAACCCATCGTTCTACCATTCCTAGACCGGCAAGGGAACTTGCTGTTCCAACAGGACAATGCACGTCCGCATGTATCCCGTGCCACCCAACGTGCTCTAGAAGGTGTAAGTCAACTACCCTGGCCAGCAAGATCTCCGGATCTGTCCCCCATTGAGCATGTTTGGGACTGGATGAAGCGTCGTCTCACGCGGTCTGCACGTCCAGCACGAACGCTGGTCCAACTGAGGCGCCAGGTGGAAATGGCATGGCAAGCCGTTCCACAGGACTACATCCAGCATCTCTACGATCGTCTCCATGGGAGAATAGCAGCCTGCATTGCTGCGAAAGGTGGATATACACTGTACTAGTGCCGACATTGTGCATGCTCTGTTGCCTGTGTCTATGTGCCTGTGGCTCTGTCAGTGTGATCATGTGATGTATCTGACCGCAGGACAATGAATTCACGGTGTTCTTATTTCAATTTCCAGGAGTGTAGTTCAATAACTGTCACCCTGTACGTACCCAATGTTGACAGTATTGTTCAATAAGCCCCACAAACAACTAAAGTAGCCTACAGCACGACTCGAACCATACAACTAATGCAGATCAACGAATGGTTAGTAGAGTAGTGTGAGTAAGATATCATAATACCCTGCCGACACATTTGGCGGAGAGTGAGTGCAACCAATGTGCTTACATCCGCAAGCCCTCGTCGCTCAGCCCGTCCTATCAACACGTGTTCATTTCGGAGAGTATGCCTTTTCGGACCCACATTTACTACACCAGTTTATTGAACACCCTGTACATTAAGTAAAAGCCCGTTGAGAGAAAATAACATTTTTGTGAGTCATCGCTCTTCTGAGTTGTTTGATGAGGCCCGTACCCCGTTAGAAATCCGCTCCTGTGCCAATCTCTTGATCTTAGAGTTGCACTTGTAATCTATACTTTCTCAAAATAACTTACGGCAGTGTTACAGACACGTGACACCTTCGACGACCGCCAATATTTTAAAAGGTGTACAGGCTGCCATTTTTAACGCACAAATGCAACGAGAGGGGCTCAGAATAGATATTTACACTCTCGGAAAGCAGTGTATATGCCGGAAGACAGTGTTACTGACACGTGACACCTTCGACGACCAACAATATTTTAAAAGGTGTACAGGCTGCCATATTTAACGCACAAATGCAACTAGAGGGGCTCAGAATAGATATTTACACTCTCTGAATACAGTGTATATGCCGGAAGACAATACACATACTCACTTACCATACAGTCAAAGATGACCTACGAAAGAAGTTTTCGATAGTGAATATTAGCAACTAACGAGCGTGGGAGCATTAACGATGTCCCTCTGTTGTTTGATCTGGGATGGATCAGTGATCCAGACGGAACTTTAGCTATTTAGAATGTGACTTGCCAATTTAATCACAACAGCATGTATCTTCAGGTCATAGTTGACATCATACGGCGCAGCATGACACTTTTGTTCGTAAGCCCTACGTCATCTTAGACCCTGAAAGTTGGTCAGCTGAGTAATTCCACCTACTAATCCCCTTTTTCCAGAAATATTACAGTGAAAAACAAATCAGAAGAGCGTTTTTCTATCGCTCAACCGCGATTGTTGTGAGTTATTAGCATAACGAGAACGCACAGAAGTCTACGACCTTTTTTGGTTCACGCAGGTAACTTTGCAACAGGACTGGTTGTTTCCTGCGGAAAGATGATCCGTTTTCCTGCTAAAATTTAATAGAAGATATTTCCAAGTTAAATAAAGGATGATATTGATCTGCGTAAAACGGGTGTCTACTGTATCAGTTGGATTCATGGCATGCCATACAATGGGCAGTCCATCAGGACCGTGAAGGACCGGTGAAGTAAGCATATGCGTCTCACAACAGCCGAACAATTCTGATATGTATCACAACATTTCACTAGCATATGGAGATTCTGGCACGCAGTTACAGCAATTATAATAGTGTTATTAAGGAAGCAGACGACCTTATAAAAAAGAGTTGGAAGCTTTTGCTTATATATTGGTTGTAGTCTTCCTCTCTCTCTCTCTCTCTCTCTCTCTCTCTGTCTGTCTCCATCTGTTCTGGCAGTAGCGAGACAGATTTAAAGCTACCTTTTCGTTGGCTACTAATACTCACTATCTATATTTCCTGACTTTGGTCATCTTTAGTTGCATGATGGCACTAGTGTTTATGGTATTATAACACTGCTACAGCGTTTACGTAGCTTGTACAATCAAATACCAAGTCTGGCTTATTACGTACTACGCCACAACAGAACAAAGTCCTGTCACGGAAAAGCCACGTATAACACTACCGTCTACTACAGCTGTATTATAACCTTAAAGTTGTAGGCAGGTTGTGAAATAAAACTATCTTTTTAAAGCATTTATGGTATAGCGCAACGGAGCAGTGTTACCCTCTGAGAGTATGTTATGTTGACCGTGATCTACCTAACGGAGGTGGCGTATTGAAAGCGGAAGTCAGAAATACGTAACTATTTAAACAGTAATAAATAATATTTAACCTATTCACACTATTAAAGGATAAAGAAAACGGTCGCCAGCCTAATTAGGCAAGAGAAAGATTAACATTCTTGTCCAAGAAAATAGTCATTAGTAACTTTAACGGACAAACACAACCTATATGTTGCCACACGCTAGTGCAATGAACTCTGACACCTGCACATGTTCACAGTAAGATTGGAAGCTGACAGAGCAGAACAAAGAATTTTCATAAATATAACAGATAACAATCCACGCTATTACTTTCAGGGCTTATTCAAATTGCATGGTCCTTATAACATTACTATTAATATTCACTGCAGAATCATAAATAGGACATAGGTTAAGTACTATTTTTCAAAAAAACTTTCCTAATTGACATAGAATTATAAATGTTGTTCACTGCAAAACTACAGGGTGTTTCAAAAATGACCGGTATATTTGAAACGGTAATTAAAACTAAACGAGCAGCGATAGAAATACACCGTTTGTTGCAATATGCTTGGGACAACAGTACATTTTCAGGCAGAGAAACTTTCGAAATTACAGTAGTTACAATTGTCAACAACAGATGGCGCTGCGGTCTGGGAAACTCTATAGTACGATATTTTCCACATATCCACCATGCGTAGCAATAACATGGCGTAGTCTCTGAATGAAATTACCCAAATCCTTTGACGACGTGTCTGGCGGAATGGCTTCACATGCAGATGAGATGTACTGCTTCAGCTGTTCAATTGTTTCCGGATTCTGGCGGTACACCTGGTCTTTCAAGTGTCCTCACAGAAAGAAGTCACAGGGGTTCATGTCTGGCGAATAGGGAAGCCAATCCACGCCGCCTCCTGTATGTTTCGCATAGCCCAAAGCAATCACACGATCATCGAAATATTCACTCGGGAAATTAAAGACGTCGGCCGTGCGATGTGGCCGGGCACCATCTTGCATAAACCACGAGGTGTTTGCAGTGTCGTCTAAGGCAGTTTGTACCGCCACAAATTCACGAAGAATGTCCAGATAGCGTGATGCAGTAATCGTTCCGGATCTGAAAAATGGGCCAATGATTCCTTTGGAAGAAATGGCGGCCCAGACCAGTACTTTTTGAGGATGCAGGGACGATGGGACTGCAACATGGGGCTTTTCGGTTCCCCATATGCGCCAGTTCTGTTTATTGACGAAGCCGTCCAGGTAAAAATAAGCTTCGTCAGTAAACCAAATACTGCCCACATGCATATCGCCGTCATCTATCCTGTGCACTATATCGTTAGCGAATGTCTCTCGTGCAGCAATGGTAGCGGCGGTGAGGGGTTGCCGCGTTTGAATTTTGTACGGATAGAGGTGTAAACTCTGGCGCATGAGACGATACGTGGACGTCGGCGTCATTTGGACCGCAGCTGTAACACGGCGAACGGAAACCGGAGGCCGCTGTCGGATCACCTGCTGCACTAGCTGCGCGTTGCCCTCTGTTGTTGCCATACGCGGTCGCCCCACCTTTCCAGCACATTCATCCGTCACGTTCCCAGTCCGTCGAAATTTTTCAAACAGATCCTTTATTGTATCGCTTTTCGGTCCTTTGGTTACATTAAACATCCGTTGAAAACTTCATCTTGTTGCAACAACAGTGTGTTCTAGGCGGTGGAATTCCAACACCAGAAAAATCCTCTGTTCTAAGGAATAAACCATGTTGTCCACAGCACACTTGCACGTTGTGAACAGCACACGCTTACAGCAGAAAGACGACGTACAGAATGGCGCACCCACAGACTGTGTTGTCTTCTATATCTTTCACATCACTGGCAGCGCCATCTGTTGTTGAAAATTGTAACTACTGTAATGTCGAAAGTTTGTCCGCCTGAAAATGTACTGTTGTCCCAAGCATATTGCCACAAACAGTGTATTTCTATCACTGCTCGTTTAGTTTTTATTGCTGTTTCAAATATACCGGTCATTTTTGAAACACCCTGTATGAGCTGGTAACAGGTTAAATCTCTCTCAGTTAAATACTTTACTATTTAAAATGAAAGTAATTGGAATTCACTAGCAGGTTACTTCTCACTGTCTTTTGAATTAAGAAATCTTTGTTTTCATTAATAGTGGCAAAGGATAACCTGTGGATCTTATTACACTATTAATATGCACGTTCAATACCCGAAAGAAACAAGTGCTTAGCAAGCAAATATAACTTTCCACAACTGCAATTCACGACTTTTGCTGCAGTGAGACACTATGTTGAAAAATTTACAAGAAACTGACTCCCCTTTTAAAATTTACTACAGGCAGCACTATGATCATTAACTAAACAATACTTTATAAGCCTCAGTTTTAAGAACTATTAATTTAAAAAAACAACAACAAATTGTCTTTATTACCACAGTCTTTCAATTTCAAGTAAATGATTAAATAGGTGACTTTGACACTCCAGAACAAAACTTTAAATTGGAATATTTCCATCACTGGGAGGCTTTCATTTTTTCCACAAACTACAACACTCGGTAATCATAGTTCAAATGGAGAGGAACCTGAGAGGTGTTGTGATAGGGATAAAATCAAGGTAGGTACTTGAATTCAATTACAAGTTACCTTATATTCGAGCACACTAACACATCCAATAAGCTGATCCTTCACAGTACATTATTATAGTATTCCCTTACAGTGATTGCGCAATGTGGTGGCAACTGCATGTTGGTAGGTGGATTTGCAGGCAGAATTGCTGGACTCTGTCCCTTCTTGGTTGTGATGAGGGATACCAATTCCAGAATCGTTCCAGCTATTTACCCATCCATCCGAGGCATTGGAAAGTGGCAGAAAAAGCCACTCCCGGAACCAGCACAATATACAACTTTTACATGGCAGCGCACAGATTGGTAGCTCGTCCCCGACTGACTCTTGTTCCACCTTTTCTACCTAGGCCAACCCCAATCTGCTCGCGCTACTAAGTTCCGTTCCCGAGGGGAACCACGCTGCCTCTTACACACAAAATAACTTAGATCCTAAGTGAAGGTCAGCAGTTTACATAACAGCAAACAAACATTTTACGTAAAACAGAACATTTGCACATATTAGTATTTCTACAAAAAATTATCCACCGTAATTCCAAATGTCTACAGTAAGTTTTGTCTCCCTCCAATTGAGAGAAAGAATTTAAATGACAGACATACTACGTTGCATAGAATCAAACCATGACATCAAAGTTTTTACAAAGAAAGTAGTATACAATTTTATCTTATCGATTCAATACAACAACCTTTACAGATACTCAATGTTATAACATCAAACCAAAACAAAAGGCAAAATAAACCCGTACGGCATTAGAGCTATGGTGTTACAGTATGTGCGTGCGCTTGATTTCGTGTTGTGCTCTGCATAATGAAGTTCTAAATTTCTTAACACAGTGTTCACTTCTTGCAATAGTGCACCAGTCAAAATATCGGCTATTAGTGAAGATGTCAGCCAGATTCATTCCCATAAAGTGTTTGAAAACCTAACCGTCTGAAGAAGCTCAAGTTCCAGGTTGGTGAGGGAAAATTTACCTACTACACGATTGAATCAGCTATGTATTAATTGCTTTTTCATGCCGTACGTATATTACAAAGCGGAAGAAAGTTTGCATTTTCACGATCCTATAGAACGATATTAGATTGTGCTACAGCTTGGTACTGTGACGTATCGCAAATTAAATAGTCGATTGTTGACGCTTAATGACTTACGTTGTACGTGAAGGCTTAAACATTTCATTGAACTGCTAGTAGTAACCGACGGTAGGTCTCCATGCCACGAGAAAGTGGCTTTCTACGTTACTCGGTTTCAGCGTGTAATCCTCCTGAGTGTCTCTGTAGCTCGGGAACAGCCACAGAAGGGACACCTGACATGACCTTCTCGAGCTGGCGACCTTCGTGACGTTACCCAATAGGGCACCCTCCGTGACCGAGGTACTGTGAAGGCGGCGCGTGTGGTCGGAGCCCTTTGTCATGCTCAACGAACAGCATGGTCGCACGATGGCGCAGACAGTTTCCGAAATTCCGATACGACGTGGAAGACGAAATGCTGCAGTGGCCATTGGGTCTCCGTTACGACAGAAAATCTGTACCTTGGAGTGTTTGCCGTCACCCTGCGGAAAGCCGAAGGTCGTAAATACATTGTAACCTCCCCCTCACTTATCGACCTTAATGACAGTGAAAAATTAAACCGCGTGTACGTAATTGAAATTTGGGAAAAGCAATCGTCAGCGAAGTTAATTTGTCGGTAAAGAGGGAGGAAAGGGTTACATCTAAATGAAAGGAAATATGCAAATGAAACTGGTGGAAATTAATTTTGAAAAGGGGTAAAGTTAATAAAGAAAGTACATGTGCGGCCGTTACGTTAACAATTAACTAGCGGTAATTAGATATTTGAGATTTGGGGGAAATTACGGTCGCCAGTCCTAAGGGTAATTACTATAGTAACTGAAAAATAAAGGTTATTACACATATAATTAGCACTAGAAGCGTGGCAACTGAAGGTCGACACGTGTAGTGTGAAAAGTGAAAGTTTGTCAGAAGTAATAAATTTCGCTACACTCTGACTTAATTTAGCAAAAGAATTCATAAAACCGGAAAATCGAAAGTTAATTTAGTGACTGAAGTTACTAGTGAGCTTTCTTTTCTGAAGCACATCGAAATTCAGTAAAATACGGTTAGTCTTGCACTACCTCAACAATCATTTCTAAAGCTACTTGAATCTACACAATTTAGAAATAAGAGAATTAACTTTGAACTTGAATTAAATGATTGTGAACAATTAACAATAGTAAAATTTAGTACATACCAAGCTGAGCTGCAGTCACAGGTAAGCTAAAATACGGTAACAAAACTCGCACTCTTAATTTGTGCTTGTGTAATCTAAATATTGTAGCCAGCTATAAATACCTTAACTGAACTTTGAAATTAAAGCGGTGAAATTGAATGATATTACTTTAATGCTGGTGTATGAATTTCAACGACACTCGGGTTCATTTCGGAAAAGGAAGGGACCCTGCTTGGTAATGCAATTGGGACAATGAATAACAAAGGTTCATGCTACGTTGCTGTAATATTGTGATTTGAACAGTTTGAAAAGCTGAGGTCTACCATACAGTTGTAAAACTTTACGTGCTTCCAGTCTTCCTTGTAGGTTGATTGAAGGTTTGAAGTCGTCGATCGAGGAGGTGGCGACAGTCACTCATTGTCGGCTGTCGCTGTTGCAGAAGCTGGATGTTGGCGCGCCTTCTTCTCGACACGGTCGCCAGGCGAAACGGGCTCTTGATGTGCGCCAGCTAATACTTCCCGACCGCGACACCGTGTCAGAAACTATCATAGCAAGTCGAGCGCAATTACATGCTGCCCAACCCCAAAAGCGCGGCAACTCACGGGAGCATCACACAACACACCTGTTCCACTGCACCACCCCAGCCAGACTCCCACTCTGCCCGTGCTCCACGCGACAGAGTTAACACTACCAAAGATCCTAAACACTTTGGTTCTCCACATGACCTATCGATGTATTCATTCGCTAGCATAGTTTTCCCTAGGCCAGACCCAGTGTATAAATACAAATAATATACACAAAACAAACCAATTATAAATCGACATAAATGCATATATATACATATAGTAAAACAATTACAATATACAAAGACACAGAAATGTTATATCTTCAGGTAACAAAATAAGGAAAAAAATTTGCAGTGCGATAGATGGAAATAGGAGGATATGCATTTCCGGCGTTACAACATCTCATAACTCATGCTCTCCTGCGCCCGATTCTGATTCTCCACTCGAAATATTTTGCAGTGACTGTAAGACACCACAGTAAGAAACTTCGGTGCCACGTAACTACTGCATTTTCGGCTCGGGGTTGTTATTCATCCTCTTCTTCAGTCACTGTACTTCGGTAATTAGCCGCTGTCGTAGACACACTGATGCCTCTTCGCTTGCAGTTCCCATACATAGCTTCCTGCTATGTCATGTGGCATGAATTATTTATGAAGTATGTCTTACTGGAAATACACTGACGCTTATCTCTAACACAACACCGTGCATTTAGTGTATTCGAATGTTAGTGCATGCAGTTTCTGGCATGGAATTCTTGTAGAAGCAAAAATTTTGTGGTGACGATATGAACAAACAATTCGTAATGGGAAAACATCGTAAATCATTAGGACTGAAAATAAGATGAAAAGGTAGCTTGTGAGTACTTGATTCGGATGCTATGAAGTAACTAAATGCTCCCAATGTCATTACAGAAATAGTCTCCATTGTCTATAAAGACTGCAACATGGACGTATCTTTATTAATTTTAGAACTTGGTGCAAAGCGTTGTTTAAGCATCCAAGATTTCTAAGTTCCTTAACTCTACATTGATATTTCCCCCACAGAATTTGTTGCTTTTAATATGCACTCATTCGAAAAAAACTGCCATAGACACTCAATGAACGCTAGCTGGTGTTACGTCGTTGCCATTCGTTACGTTATAAATATGAAAAATTATATATGTTTTACCTTTTTAATTTATCAGGTGAATTTTTCTTCTTTTAGAGCATGATTCCTTCTCTCATGGATATTATCTTTTCTTATCACTTTTACTTACGTACATAAGTAAATATGAAACGGGTTCTTGAACGGCCGCTGTTATTCATGTACCAACTTTAAATTTTGAACGTGATGACTAAAATATAGTAGCCGTTATCGGAAATGAATGTAACTTTGTTAATTTCCATTTACAGATTGCAAAGCAAGGCTCGAGAGAATTTCGATAGTTGCCGTGGAGCGGCCAAGATAAAACTTACTGAACTCATGAAATCTGTATAGTTTAAAAAATGAACTTAAACGTAGATTAATTATCTTTTGCAATTTAAAAAAGTTCTTACAAGAAATCTCTCGTATTTACAGTTACTGTTAACACTGAAAAATAAATTAATACTTCGGCGCGTAGTGGCCGACCAGAGGCTGCAACGGAAGATGATGATCTCGCAGCGCAAATTACTGAAAAAAAGGATTATTAAAAATAATTAGCCGCTGTGACAATTTGAGGTGACAACTATTACAAAGAAATTCATTTTGTGAAAACAATAATTAGTTTATTTTAGTAAACTACCGAATAACTTACATTAAATACGTGTATCCACTCAATGGCTACCTTCCGTATCGCGAAACATAACAGTGTGTACCATAAAATACGTCCTTCCTCCTCGGCCGTACAATCGCGTCTCTTTACATCCTCTTTTTTATTTTCATACACATTAATTAAAGATGCTACTCTTAAATTATCGCTGCATATCAGTTGTTTCAAGAACATTAGCTGTATCTTTTATGCTAATTATATTTATGAAATATGTTAACTACGGTTTACAACCGATAAAAATGTCAATATTTATGTGACGTACCGTCGCACTAGAAAAACGACCCACACTTGGATACCATTTGTCTAATCACTGTACAGAAAGGCGAGCACTTTTCTGTTTATTTCATTCTCAGTACACTTCCTTCAGAGCTGGAAAATGTGGATGTTAAACCCTATATTTTCAGATAAAAAAATCAAAGGCTTCCTTCTGGTGAATGCATTTTTTCCTGTAAAGGGTTCCTAGTAACACTTTATGGTATTGCACTGTAGCTAATCACACATAATACATACTACTGAAATACGCCTTTTTGTGGTTTTCTTTAAATTAATAAACATGTCTTTCGGTTTTTAAATTTTTTACTAGCTTTCCATACAATACGTGATTACTGACTCAGTCCTTGGGTTAGACTAAAAACTAAAATATCTAGTTTGGAATTAAACTAAAGACAGCTATTTTTGTAGTACCGTTTTCGGTTCTACTATTTGTGAAGCGTCTTTAGTGGCTTATTATACACGTTTCTTTATTGTACATGACAAATGCGTTATGAAATAGCTACTAGTATGTTGTTGTATTACGTTTTCTCTTGCTATTCTCTGGTTTTCCAAGTTAAAAATAACTTACCCAGTGTCGTGATATTAAATTATCGTTTGCTGTTTCAATTTCCGACAACTTCAGTTCATCTGTGTCCTCCTCGAAATGTAGTTACTCAGCCTGCGTTCTCCAGGCGGCTGACTTTCGACGTTTTTAAGAGTACATTCACTTCAACACTTCAATTTCTCACTGTCTATTGAAAATGCATGTGTACAACGTTCAGAATCGCCAGCTGTCGCTGTTAATTTATCCTTCGTTTTTGTGTGTGTGTGTGTGTGTGTATGGGCGAGTGTGAGGGGGGGGGGAGGGGTGCGAGGGGGCGAGAGAAAGAGACAGAGGAAGAAAGAGAATAATTTTTTATTTCGTCTACGCTATAATATTTCATATCTGTTTGATGTTGTTTTACTGGCTAACATGATGACTGAGTTATTACATAAATTAATTTGATTATTAATCACTTTCTTTTTCATTGACAGGGCTCTCTGCATCAAAAAATTATCTTGTAGTGTCAGGAGGCTATTGTGATATTTGTCCACTATAATAAATTTCATGTCTTCTTCGATGTTGGGTAGTTCATGTCCGTATTTATCATGTATTCAGCGAAGGTAAAATGAATATTTCCATATTTGCAGCTTCTTGTATGGTCTTTATATCCAGTTTTAAAACTCCCGTCTGTAATTCACAGATATGCAGAATCACCAACGTGCCGTTCTAATTGGTAGACACCTGCAACTTGGTATTTATCTCATTTGCCTATTGCTGATAGTACGTATTACTGCAGTGTGTTCTTTGTTCTGTAGGCAATCTGCAAATCTTGTTTCTTTAGCGTACTGAAATTCTGTGTGTTGTTTGGTCGTTAAAGTGTAACATTTCTTTCTCTTAGTAATGTCGTGATTGTTATTGAAAGAACTAAGAAACGACGAAAAACGGAAATGAAGGTTCCCCGAATAACTTTCGTCAAATGCACGATAGCTAAGCCGCTAAACCTGTCCTGTCGTTTGAGTTAATCCGTGCAGTTTGATGAAAGACATACCTTTTAAGTTGAGTTCTTATATATTTGTGTTCTTATATACTTATGTCCTTTTCCATTTGTCTCCTTTCTCGGAAAATATAAATCTTTGGAAAACAGTAAATTGTAGATATATTGATCGTAATTACATTACTTAACACACCTTCAATGACAGAATTATCAGTATAAATGCTTAAGTGGAGCTCACTAGAGTTTAACCCTTTCCTACGTCTTTAACAGATCTTAGTGCCTCGACTTTCACACGTATGGTTATATTCAAATGTTATTCTTTGTATGAAGGATTTTTGTCAGTTCATAATAATTTTGGAGTGTCGTCCACAGTCTTTTTATTTAAACAACTGGATCCTTTTTCGGAATAAAGACACGCAGTGTGAGTCTCGAGCTACAACCACAGCAAGTTTTCTACAATTTTATTCAACATGGAAACATCTATATGAGACAGACCTTGCATAAAATTGCTATGTTAGTAAAATATAATACGAGCCCGAGTATATTAATATTAAATAGTCAGTTATTACAAAAATTTAATGTAACCTTCAGTTGGTGTATCCATATGTAATGGTCACAGTGGCCACCGGCTCTTTCTACTTGAAAGAATACAGTTGAAAAGTGTCAAATTATCTATAAGTATTTTCCCATAATGATGAGAAAGTTTAAGGAGTCTTAAGCATAGGAAATTATCTCCATATTTTAAGAAGCACTTGACTGTTTTTTCACGACTATGGGATACTTTTATTATTTCCTTGTTGTTCCTCTTCTTTATCTATTGTATCCTGTTGACCGCATCAAAAATTATTGCAGATTACATTTAAGTAAATTACGCCTTTCTGTAGTGCAAACTTCATTCATGAGTGATTATCTCAAGTACGATACTTTTCCACCACCTTTTTATTAGGTTCTGTCATCACCAAGATGGCCCTATATGCTCGATAATAATATAGTAAACGTCAGGTAGTCGTCATAACATACCTCAGTAGAGATCGTATGCTCCTGGCTTTTGTAGTCTCTACATCTCAACGCCCATACAGTTCTATTACTTTTCTGAGGCAACATCAATGCGATCCCATACAGGACGTAAAGGAAATTAGGCATACAGCTCTTTTTCTTGAGTTCAGAGGAGACTAAAACCAGTTTTTACCTGATAAAAAGGTTCCGGCAGGAATCCATGAAGGTTTTCATGCTAGAGACTTTCAGAGACGGTATTCAGAATGCTGGGTGCTAAATATTATTTTGGTGATATTTCTGAAAATGTCTTTTGTTGTCATTAATTGCGAAACCCCATATTTTCAGATCGTAAATCAAAGGCTTTCTTCTGGTGAAAGCATTTTTTTCATGTACAGAGTTCGTAACAATACTTGTATTGTACTATAACTAATCTTGAATACATAAAATTTATATTTAAATAAATAACACCTACTTGTAGTAAAAATTGTGAATTACATGCTCATGCCCGTATAACACGACCGAAACTAGCTAGATCGGCATCACCTCTTCCAGAGTGCCTAAAGGTGTCTCATATACTAAATGCTCCATCTCCCCTCCCAGAAGAAAAATCCAAAAAATACACAGGACGTCAGTAAGATCAACAAAACAATATACATCCCAATACAGTTTGAATACCGTCTTTGAACATCAGTAGTACTATAGCGTCCATAGACGCATAATAGGGAAACCGTGCCCCTGTGTCATTTTTGTCACATTAAAAATGATTTACTTTTATATCCGTTAAACATTCTATAGTCCTGCATCAGTAGTTTTTTTCACCACATACGTAACATTACCTTACTACACTTTCGTACTTCAGAGAAAATACCTTTTAGATCAAAGAAGAGATTTCATAATGTATGTTATATACAGAGTAAAGTAACTCAAGTTGTATGGAATCAGGTCTCGTATATGTCCAGCCAGCAGGAGACGGCAGAGTGTATCTGTTAAAATCCGTGGGGACAGAGGTCTTCCATATAATGTTTCAGACCGTGTGTTGTTTCTGTTCGCCACAAAGTATCCCGTCGCAGAAAAGTGGGACAGCACGTAGATCGCGTACCGTTTGCATTACACTTGGCTGTGTGTGCGGCACATTACGGGCCACTCAAAAGCATAAGTTAGGGACACAGCTCTTGTTGCGGGGGACATCTGGGTAAAGAGCTGTTCCTCAGCAGCCAGAACAGACACACACCCCTTTACCAAAGGGGACTGAAGTGACCGTGAACGCTCCATGAACGGCTGCTGTTTCTATTCGCCTCGCTTTACAGTGGGAAGTAATTCCCGCACTCAGTTCCGAGGGTAAAGTGTAGCTCGGTAATACAACTGTTCCCTTCTCACAAACTTTGATCATAAGTCAGCTGAGTTTCTTATAGATTTGTAAGTCGTGGGCAAAATAAGATATCTTGTGAAATACTACTGCGGAACATATTTTGGAACAAATTGTTCTGAAGCCCACTCACGACCGAAAGATATTGGATTAAATGATAACAAATACAGCTGACCTCTTTGAATTCGTCCATATTGAAGCTAGTATCTGTGACCATGTGTCAGTCGTCGCACTGGTGATTACTTAAGTAAGGAGATCAGGTAAATTTAAAGAAACCTTCCCGTGTAAGGTAATGCGGCAGTGGTTTCATATTTCAAAGAGGAACATAAAACATTTAGCTCCGGACAAACGCATACAAACAACTTAGGTACGAGTTTAGAAGAATAGTTGACCATGCACTGGAACCTACTGTATGTAGCCAGCGAAATAGTTCATGATGGGACGGGTCCTCCACGGTATACAGTGACTGTTAAGCAACTTAGAAAGAAACGGCGACTGTTGCATTACAAGTGTAAACGAAGTATATGAATGTAGATGCGCGACCCTTTCAATGACTGCCGGAGGAAAATTTTATCCATATAACTCTTACGTGACACAAAGAAATTCTAGTCATATGTGAAGGCTATCGGTGGCACCAAGGTTACCGTCTAGACCAGGGCTTAACAACTGGCCGGTTTTGAGCGCGAGTACTCGCGTCTGCTCAGGCACGTGCTCGCGAGCAGGTGCAAGGTCGCGCAGTATGGCGGGAGGGGAGGGAGGGGAAATGTTCGCGCACGTATGAATAGGACCGCAGCGTGCCTATTGAATTCGCGTCGACTGTGTAACGTTTAAAGTACTACGATCAGCTCTAACAGTCACTTCGCTGGTTAAGAATCATGTCAAGTCGCCGTTGTGTAACCCCAACCATGCTTTCGCAGTTGAACCCCCATTGGGAGGAATTGTATCTGTTTACAGAAAAAGATGGTGTTGCAAAATGTTTAGTTTGTCACAAAACACTGAATTCTTTTAGGAAATTTAATTCGCAGCGACATTATATGTCGTACCACGCGAAAGACTACGGAAGTGGAAAATGTGATGGACCAGATCATGCACAGGACTTAAAAGGAAGCTATCTGGAGAAGATCTGGATGACGAAGAAAAATCAGCTTAGGCAGCTCTCAGAGTGAGCTACAAAATTGCTCTCTTTTTAGCAAAATCGCTGCGCCCCTTCACTGATGGCGATTTAATAAAAGATGTTTGGTAGTTGCAGCGGAACATTTGTGTCCATCTCAAGTTGCACAGTTTCGCAAATATCTATAAAGATTTTATGGCGTATTCTCTAGCTCTGGACGAAAGTGTTAATATCACTGGAACAGCACAGCTTTCCATATTTATTAGAGGTGTTAATAGAGATCTTCAGGTGAGGAAGGAGCTCCTCGATGTAGTAGCCATGAAGAACACTACAACCGGAGGTGATATTTTAAGTAATGTTGAAGAAAGTGTTGAAAATATAGGATTGTCGTGGAAATCTTTAGTTTCAGTGTCTACAGACGGTGTACCAGCGATGACAGGGAAAAAATTAGGTTTCGTTGTGCTGTTGAAGGAGAAAATGCAAAAACTCACCGTGCCGAATGAAATAAGGGGCGTTGACTGTGTGATCCACCAGGAAAACTTATGCGCAAAGAGTATCACTCTAAAAATGTGATGAGTGTTGTTGTTCATACAACCAATTGTATAAGGAAGCATGGGCTACAACATAGACAATTTAAAAGCTTTCTTGAGGATGTAGAAAGCCAGTATGGTAGCCTGCCTTATTACAGCGAGGTCCGCTGGCTTAGTCGTGGCGAATTATTAAATCGAATTTTAGCCTATTAGATGAGATAAATACGTTCATGGAAATAAATAACATTTGTGTTCCTGAATTGATAGAGCCTTCATGGAAATGTGATCTCGCGTTCTTAGCAGATTTAACTAGCCATCTGAATGCTCTGAACATTTCACTAAAAGGTAAAGATCTGCTAATTACTCATTTCATAGATCGAATACGAGCTTTTAAAATGAAATTGACACTTTGGGTGAGTCAGCTGGAAACAGGAAATCTAGCTCATTTTCCTAAATTATCATCCATGTAAGATGTTCACAAAGAATGCGAACGTTATTCACATAGTTTAGTTGATCAGCGCTTTCAAGATCTGACAGCACTAGACAGTGATTTTGATCTGTTCTCTCCATATTCAGCGAATATTTAAGAGATTCGTCCTGAGCTGCAGCAAGAAATTATTGACCTGCTGTGTGACAGAGAATACAGGGACAAATTTAGAACAAGAAAAACACTTTGGAATTCTACAGACACCTCCCTCTGGATAGATTTCCTCATTTGCACAAACTGGCGGCTACAATAATATCAATGTTCGGTTCCACGTATGTTTGTGAACAACTGTTCTCTGCGATGAAATGTAACAAGAAGCGCCTGAGAAACGCATTGTCTGATCGAAATTTAAACTGCACGCTGCGCCTACGATGCACAAGAACAATTACTCCGAACATAGACGCAATTGTAAAGGGCAAAAAGTACAAGATAACAGAGAATCCCACACTTCAGTGACGCCTTTTATTGTGTAACATTTCACAAATTAATACGAATATAGCGGCATACACTAAGCTAATAAAATTATGTAGCACGTGTACATTCTCCTTCATTTGTTTCATTTGTCACAGTAACAATTCGTGAGTGATATCCCTGCAGGTGGCCGCGGATTTACATTGACTGGCGGCAACTGTTGTGTGCCCCACGTGACTCTCCCCACTCTCCGCTCTGGTCCGGTAGTGGGGGTAGCTGGCTCGCGCTGCTCCGTGCTCGCGCCTTGCTGCTCGCAGCTTGCTCCGAGAGCACGTATGTTGTGAAGCCCTGGTCTAGACATTCACAGATGTTAAAAGAAGTTGCTGAAATCCGTTTGCAAATATTCCTTACTAGGAAAGATTCAGAAGAAGCACTGCCTCATATTAATTCTCTCACACACAGTGCAAAGGTGAGTGGTATGTGTATTACTGTTAGTGTGGTTTTGAAACAGCTGAATTCACTATAATTAAATGTGGCCTTAAAGTCTTAGTAACACTGTCTGATATGAACAGATTTTGCAGCTGTTTTAGTTCCCGTTTTAATGGTAATACTCAATACCACAGGCATCTTGAATCGATAAAATTGTGCCCATTAGGCGGAAAAAAGCAGAGGACACTCTCATATACAAGAAGGGCAGCAGAAGGGATGCACAGAACTCTCGTCCTATATCATTGCAATCCAGCTGTCATAGAATTTTAGAATATATTTTGAGCTCAAACACAATGAGGTATCTGGAACAGAATGGCCTCCTCAATACTATTTCACATGAATTTCAAAAAACCTCGGTGATGAGAATCCTAACTCGTGCTTTTCTTATACATCCCGAAAGCCTTATATTGTGAATGATGCCATTTGCGTAGTTCTGCGTAGAATGTAAAACTGCAGCAGATGATTCTGCGGACTGAGGACTCCTACAAAACAAGAACTTACAGAATTCATTTGAATATTATTACGACTGACTCAGTCCCGAGCGCTGCAGGTCTATCTAAGAAAATGTCCGATCGTAATTTGGTGAAGTAGCGCAATAAGGTACCAAAATAAAAATTCGCTTGAAGAATTAAGTTGCCAGAATAAAACTTACAACTGAGGTCCTGCGTACAGCATTCGACTGATATAAAATATTCCACCACTATATGCGCAGCTAACAGAACAGTTGAACAAGAAACGTTAATCCTAGAAATAAATAACTATAGCTCGGCGTACCATTCATAAGCCGCAAACTAATCTGAATTATTGGAAATTAAATTGAGTTCACTTTAATGTCAGTTAATTTGCAAAATATCCTATCAGTCGCATTAGAAAATATAACATATTCTTTTAATAACATTATAGTCGCAGCACGTAATAGAACTAACTGCCGCAACAGCTTGAATAACATTCACTCGGGCCCAGCCCCTTTACAAACAAGTTATTCCAAAATGCATACAGCACAAAGTGTGACTATAGTTGTCATATTTATCCTAAATTTGAGAAAGCAACGGCAGGTTTTGGAAGTCGCACTTCTTGTTGTTTACTCGTTCCATCTTTCACCACAGTCTCACCTGTTCCTTGGGTACTTCATTCTTCGGAACGAGAAGCTGGTTGGCGACTCGGACGTTCTTCACAGGACACATGCAACAGATCTATCACAAAATTGTTAATGAAATGCTTTTTTCCCACTTGTTACGTCTCTCTCATCAACAGGCACAGTTTAGGATTCTTTAACTTTGATGCGGCATGTATTGTGCTCATGTTTTTCATGCAAAAGTTTAAATTCATCATTTATTAATAAAATATCATATCTAAACATTACACGTAGTTATAGAAGCGACTGGCTGATCACAACAGTTTGATCGCAAAGTACATTTTATCAAATTTTGCCAAAAAACAAGATATGTGAACAACATGGCTGCAAGTGAAAAATTCTTAGTAATAATTAACCATAATAAAAAGATTTTACCTTTATAACTTGTAATAAATGGTGTGGCTGTAATGTATCACGTAGAAAACGTAACAAAACACAGACATGCAACCTATTAAGGAACTATGTTTCACCAAAAGTGATCACTAAAGTGAATACCACTATACAGTTACTGAAAATTCGTAACCAGTGGTACTTTGTGCTTATGAATCGTGAAAGGCATTTACAGGCAGTCACTAAATGTTTGACAGAAATTTGAAAGCGTGAACAGCACATGTACATCAGTTAGATAAACCTAAGCGTAACTGGCGCACTAGACGTTAATAGTAAAATGGTGACGTATTTACAGCGAGAGAAGAAATTCTTTAAAATAAATATCCAGCACAAAATCCTGCAAAAATGGAATATACATGACATGTGCATCAATTAGTTTCAGATACATCGGTGGCTTGAAATAGTCTTGAGGCAACTGGCGCACTAAATCTTACGGAATCGAACGTTAGCAAGCTAAGGGTAACAGCTACCATACAGCTGACAATAATTGAACTACATGAAAAAAACGTGAATTATTTACAAAGTACATCAACATCAACATCAACATAGGTGCTCTGCAAATAACATTTAAGTGCCTGGCAGAGGATTCAACGAAACACCTTCACAGTTCTGTATTTTTCCAATCTCATATAGCGCGGGGTAAAAACGATCACATGTGTCTTTCCTTGCGAGCTCCGATTTCATTTATTTTATTATGGATACGCTTTCTCCCTAAGTAGGTCGGCGTTAGCAAGATACTTTCTCATTCGGAGAAGAAAGTTGGAGTTTGGAATTTCGTGGGACGATTGCTCCGGAATGAAAAACGCCTTCGTTTTAATGATTTCCACCTCAAATCCTGTATCATCTCGTTGGCACTCTCTCCCCTATTTCGCGATAGTACAAACCGAGCTGCCCTTCTTCGAACTTTTACGATGTACTCCCTCAGTCCTATCTGGTGAGGATCCCACACCACGCAGAAGTATTCGTACAGAGGACGACAAGCATAGTGTAGGCAGTCACTCTAACAGATCTGTTACATTTTCTGAGTGTCCTGCTAATAAAACTCAGTCTTTACTTAGCCTTCCCAGCAACATTTTCTATCTGTTCCTTCTAACTTGAGTTGTTCGTAACTGTAATTTTTAACAGATTTGACTGATTTATCGTGTAAACGATTTGAAACGGATTACTATGGCGTCCACATATTTATTCAACATGTAAACGTCGCTACAGATGTTAGGTTTTGACATGTTCGACAATCCTGCCGCCATTGGCCGTAATGTGGCGCAGACGAATAGCGAAAATCTGCATGACCCACTGAAGTGTCGGAACATCGACGTTGTCGATGACCTCCTGGATGGCTGCTTTCAGCTCAGCAATGGTTTTGGGGTTATTGCTGCACACCGTGTCTTTAATATGACCCCACACAAAGGAGTGGCGTGTGTTCATATCGGGAGAATATGACGGCCAATGGAGGCCCATGCCAGATGCCTCCAGGGCTCTAGGTACCCCAGAGCCAGAATGCGATCCCTAAAGTGCTTCTCCAGGATATCAAACACTCGCCTGCTTTGATGGGGTCGAGCTCCGTCTTGGATTAACCACATCTTGTCGAAATTGGGTGATGATGATGATGATGTTTGGTTTGTGGGGCGCTCAACTGCGTGGTTATCAGCGCCCGTACAATTACGCAATCTTTGCTCAGTCCAATTTCTCCACTTTCCTGGATGATGATGAAATGATGAGGACAACACAAACACCCAGTCATCTCGAGGCAGGTGAAAATCCCTGACCCCGCCGGGAATCGAACCCGGGACCCCGTGCTCGGGAAGCGAGTCGAAATTGGGATCAATTTGGATACTAGAGATGAAATCATCTTCCAAAACCGTTAGGTGCATCAAGGAATACCACACCGCCTTTTCCGTGACTGGACACTGCACGCCACAAGGTCACCCGTTGAGGGTTAAAAGACTTCTCAATCGCGAAATGACGGATTCTCAGTGCTCCAAATGCGGTATTTTTGCTAATTGACGATCCCATCCAAACGAAAGTAGGCTTCGTCGCTAAGCAAAACCATACAGCGCACACTAATTGCTATGATGCCCCGCGGCCAACCGAACACTTTGAACATTCTAACGCAAACCATTCAGATGTTATGATGATTTTATTTCATACCTGTGCAATAAATATTTAACGATATTGGAATGGCGGGAAGCTTTACAATTTAACCTGTCAGTGAAACATGACAGTCTTTTGCTGCACGTAAAACATAGTTACGGATACAGGTAGACAAACGACGAGCCAGGCTAAACGCTAACTTCAACCAGCACTATAAATGAGAAGAAAGTTTCACATTCAAATACAGTCCACACATTTGTAAGGAAGCCACTCGCACTAAGATACACAGTTTTACAAAAGCAGTAGCTCAGGTGCGGCAGTCAACGCCATTACAAGTCAATGAAACAGACATACGAGACATCAAAGACACCAGAAAATTGAACACAGCTAAGTCACCTACGTGCATGATCGAACTCTTCTAGCCGCAGTTGGACACCATACCTACCCGACACCAGTGGATTGTCAATAGCTGGCCGGTGTGTCCGAGCGGTTCTAGGCGCTACAGTCTGGAACCTGGTCGCAGGTTCGAATCCTGTCTCGGGCATTCATGTGTGTGATGTCCTTAGGTTAGTTCGGTTTAAGTAGTTCTAAGTTCTAGGGGACTGATGACCTCAGAAGTTCAGAAAAGTCCCATAGTGCTCAGAGCCACTTGAACCACGTTCCGTGCTACGGACATATCTCTCTGGAATAAGTAACCAAAGATGTATATTTGGGGACTCTGTGTGAAGCGATTACAGATACCGGACGTGTTTTATGTTGAAGAGATTTTGCTATTATTGTGCGACGCTATTAAGCTCCATTGTGGATCTTCAGTTAGCCTGTGACACAATAAACAAATTCAAGAAAATAATACGCATTCAAAGAGTGTATTTGTTGTTGTTGTTGGGGTCTTCGGTCCTGGTTTGATGCAGCTCTCCATGCTACTCTATATTGTTCACGTTTCTTCACCTCCCAGTACCTACTGCAACCTATATCCTCCTGAACCTGTTTAGTGTATTCATCTCTTGGTCTCCCTCTCCGACTTTTGCCCTCCACGCTGCCCTCCAATACTAAACTGGGGATCCGTTGATGCCTTACAACATGTCCTACCAACCCATTCCTTCTTTTAGACAAGTTGTGCACAAACCCCTCTTCTCCCCAGTTGTATCCAATACCTCCTCATTAGCTATGTCATCTACCCATCTAATCTTCTGCATTCTTCTGTAGCACCACAATTCGAAATCTTCTATTCTCTTCTTGTCCCAACTATTTATCGTCCATGTTTCACTTCCATACATTGCTACATTCCGAAGAAATGCTTTCAGAAACGACTTCCTGACGCTTAAATCTATACTCGATGTTAATACTTCGACCATCATCGGTTATTTTACTCCCCAAATAGCAAAACTCCTTTACTACTTTAAGTGTCTCATTTCCTAATGTAATTCCCTCAGAATAACCCGATTTAATTCGAATACATTCCATTATCCTCGTATTCATTTTGTTGATGTTCACCTTATATCCTCCTTTCAAGACACTGTCCATTCCGTTCAGCTGCTCTTCCAGGTCCTTTGCTGTCTCTGACAGAATTACAATATCATTGGCGAACCTCAAGGTTTCTTTATCTTTTCCGTGGATTTTAATATGTACTCAGAATTTTTCATTTGTTTCCTTTACTGCTTGCTCAATATAAAGATTGAATAACATCGGGGAGAGGTTACATCAATGTCTCATGTCCTTCCCAACCACCGCTTCCCTTTCATGCCCCTCAACTCTTATAACTGCCATCTGGTTACTGTACAAATTGTAAATAGTCTTCCGCTCCCTGTATTTTACTTCTGCCACCTTCAGAATCTGAAAAGAGAGTTTTCCAGTCAACATTGTCAAAAGCTTTCTCTAAATCTACAAATGTTAGAAACGTAGGTTTGTCTTTCCTTAATCTATATTCTATGATAAGTCGTAGGGTCAGTATTGCCTCACGTGTTCCAACATTTCTACGGTATCCTCAGTGATCTTGAACGAGGTTGGCTTCTACCAGTTTTTCCATTCGTCTCTGAAGAATTCGTGTTAGTATTAACACCCGTGACCTGATAGTTCGCTAATTTCCACATCTGTCAACACCTTCTTCTTGAAGTCTAAGGGTATTTCACCTGTCTCACACATCTAGCACACCAGATCGTAGAGTTTTGCCAGGAATGGCTCTCCCAAGGACGTCAGTAGTTCTAATGGAATGTTGCCAACTCCCAGGGCCTTGTTTTGACTCAGGTCTTTCAGTGCTCTGTCAAACTCTTCACACAGTATCATATCTCCCATTTCCTCTTCATCTAGATCCTCTTCCGTTTCCTTAATATTCTCCTCAAGGACATCGTCCTTGTATAGACCCTCTATACACTCCATCCACCTCTCTGCTTTCGCATCTTTGCTTAGAACTGGGTTTCCACCTGTGCTCTTGATATTCGTACAAGTGGCTCTCTTTTCTCCAAAGGTGTCTTTAATTTTCCTGTATGCAGTATCTATCTTACCCCGTAGTGAGATAAGCCTCTACATCCTTAAATTTGTCCTCTAGCCATCCCTGCTTAGCCATTTTGCACTTCCTTTTGATCTCATTTTTGAGACGTTTGTATTCCTTTTTGCCTGCTTCATTTACCGCATTTTTAAATTTTCTCCTTTAATCAATTAAATTCAATATTTCTTTTGTTACCCTAGTATTTCTACTAGCCCTCGTCTTTTTACCTACTTGATCCTCTGCTGCCTTCACTACTTCACCCCTCAAACTATCCATACTTCTTCTACTATATTTCTTTTCCCAATTCCTGTCCATTGATCCCTTATGCTCTCCCTGAATTTCTGTACAACCTCTGGTTCAGTCATTTTATCCAGGTCCCATCTCCTTAAATTCCCACCTTTCTTCAGTTTTAATCTACAGTTCATAACCAACAGATGGTGGTCAGAGTCCACATCTGCCCCTGGAAATGTCTTACAGTTTAAAACCTGGTTCCTAAATCTCTGTCTTACCATTATATAATCTGTCTTATACCTTCTGGTATCTCCAGGTTTCTTCCATGTATACAACCTTATTTCATGATTCTTGAACCAAGTATTAGCTATGATTAAGTTATGCTCTGTGCAAAATTCCTCTTTCGTTCCTTACCCCAATCCATAAACAGCTACTACGTTTCCTTCTCTCTCTTTTCGTACTACGGAATTCCAGTCACCCATGACTATTAAATTTTGGTCTCCCTTTACTATCGGAATAATTTCTTTTATCACATCATACATTTCATCATTTTCTGCGTCATCTGCTGAGCTAGTTGACATATAGACTTGTACTACGGTAGTAGGCGTGGGCTTCATGAATATCTTGGCCACAATAATGCGATCACTATGCTGTTTTTAGTAGCTTACCTGCACTCCTAGTTTTTATTCATTTTTAAACCTACTCCTGCATTACCCATTTCTGATTTTGTATTTAAAACCCTGTACTCACCTCACCAAAAGTATTGTTCCTCCTGCCACCGAACTTCACTAATTCCCACTGTAACTTACTTTAACCTATCCATTTCCCTTTTTAAATGGTCCAACCTACCTGCCCGATTAAGTGATCTGACATTTCACGCTCCGATCCGTAGAACGTCAGTTTTCTTTCTCCTGAAAACGACGACATCATGAGTAGTCCCCGCCCGGAGATCCGAATGGGGGACTATTTTACCTCCGGAGTATTCTACCCAAGAGGACGCCATCATAATTTAACCATACAGTAAAGCTGCATGCCCTCGGGAAAAATTACGGCTGTGGTTTCCCCTTGTTTTCAGCCGTTCGCAGTACCAGTACAGCAAGGCCATTTTCGTTAGTGCTACAAGGCCAGAACAGTCAATCATTCAGACGGTTGCCCCTGCAACTACTGATAAAGCTGCTGCCCCTCTTCAGGAACCACACGTTTGTCTGGCCTCTCAACAGATACCCCACTGTTGTGGTTACACCCACGGTACGGCTATCTGTATCGCTAAGGCCCGCAATCCTCCCGACCAACGGCAAGGTCCGTGGTTCCTGGGTGGGGGGATATTTATCAATATATATATATATATATATATATATATATATATATATATATATATATATATATATATATATATATATATATATTATAAATTTACTGGCGTGTAATTTTCAATTTATAAATGATGTCACCTGAGGTAGATCGATCAGAGGTGCAGTGATGAATGATAGTGCGAGCTTGTATATTTTCACGGTCAATATTCTTCGAGAGAATATCTCAGTTGCAATATACTTTCCATTGATAAAAAAGTTAGACACATCAATCCATACGCATCCTACAACATAGCACCTAGTTGTGCCGCACGATCTTCGTATCGAAATAAACATTTTAGAGATTTCAGGTGGTGCAGTTCCGACGAGGAGTATCTACGAGATCGACGCTGCGGGACATATATCTAGCTCTCCTGTGGTATTTAAGTCGAAACACTGATATTCTTTAGCTTTTAAAGGACTGAAGCTAAAACAAAAATAAAACCACTGGTAATCGTAACTAAAATACCAAAAATAAATAGGAATCAGAGAATTTCCTTAACAAAAATTATTAAATAAATAATAAATAATTAAAATATAATAAAATGGCGTCCGAGTACGGGAAGGTCAACAATTAAAATTTTTGTAGATATATATTTCATAAATTTGTGCATGTGCTAATCCATATATTGTTTGTGTGTTACATGTACAATATAATTGGTCGTGTGTGCTGAGCAGCCCTGATTCCCACAACAGAATTTCACACCTCTGCTAGCTGGATAAGGCAAGCACACACAAGTATCCGCAATCTCACCTCAATCTGGTCTTTTAAGCTGAATAGCCTCAACATTCATAGTGTAATATAGTTCTATATTTTCACTTCATTTCCGTATTTTCTTCATAAGTTGTCACGGGCACTTATGTGGTTCATTCTTTTCAGGAGGAAGTTTTATATGAGGTAGTGTAATTAAGTGTGTACAAACATATAGGTAATTCGTGTTTTCTAAGTTTGTTATGGTCAAAACTAGATCACAATTTAAAATGGATAAAGAGAAAATGCTAGATGTTCAGGAAATTGGTGAAAATTCGAGTGTAGAGGAAATAGCAGCTTCGTGTCAACAGGAGACAAATCCTATGGCTCAAATTTTAGAACAACTAAGACTTCTGTCAGTATCGGTACCGACTATGTCAGGTGTGGTACAAGCATTATCCCAAAAGCAGGAAGATATGTCACAGAAGCGAATTGATATGTCATTGGTCGTACCAACAGTATCACGAAAGCAAGCAGACTTGTGTCAAAAGCAATCAGCCATGTAAGATGCAATTCAGGCTTTGTTAGCCAGCAACAACAAATCTCAAATGAGATAACCGAGTTACGAGATGCGCAAGAGCAATTTCCTTTGGAAATTAAAAGGATTACCGAAGAAATGTAAAACATTAAATCAAAGCAGGTGGAAGTAGAATCTTCCGCAGTGGAATTAACAGAATCTATAACTACCATAGCTTCTGGATGTCATCATTTAATACGAGAGACTTTCAGTAAACATCAACAGAGTTCCTCAAATAAATTAGTTGAATGGGCATCCGCTAATGAAAACCAGGTGATGCTATGTGTATATGCAAGTATAAAATAAGCTTTAAGCCAATTGCCCATTGACAGCTTAAAAACTGCAGAAATTATTAAAGAAGACATTAAAGAGGTAAAAGAACAATAACGGGCGAAGTTTTCAAACAACGGAAGGACGAAATAGTCTATTCTGTTGAAACTATATTTAGAGATGTGGAACAGATGCGAGCGGCAGTAGAAGACTGCAGGAACGATCTGCGTGAAGTAGAACGAACACAGGGCTCAAGCCATGTATCGTGTTATGGTAACGGACATGCTTTACCGGAGGAAAATATAAATTATAACTGAATGCATGCAGATCTGCAAGGTTGTAATGTGTAAGCTGCAATGCTAATGGAGGAAAAACTGTTGAAACATAGGCAGTTTCAGACGTTCTCACCTGACCGGAAATCCATAAACACAGTGGTAATTATACAAGGATATCGTGGAGTACTACCAAGGGCATGGATTGAAAAGCAAAAGATCAGTTACGTTTCGGGATATATTCAATGTGACGGTGCGTTATGGGCCACGGATATGATGAATACACGCGAAACGGACTAGGAATTTGAGAAGGCGTTTCTGCTAAGTATTAGTCACGGGGTGTGCAAGAACGATTAAGAAAAGAGGGCTTTAACCCGGAGCCGTATCGTGTAGAAACAGGAAGTCTACGGCGATACTTTCAGAAGTATTTAAATAAAGCAAGATGCGGGGAAGGACCAATAACGCACAACGATATTCTGCGGATTTTGAAGGCGAAACCTGCGGCTGAGACGGGAGAGAAGTTAATACACGCATCGGAGGAGAATTTTGACGGATTCATGTCAGTCTTGGACTCCACTGATTTGATCCAAGAAGATACTAAGACAAACACAGCGAGTACTTGCAGTTGAATAATGCTTTCAACAGCCGAGCGGGCAATCAGCTGCCGCGCGGGATTAGCCGAGCGGTCAGGGGCGCTGCAGTCATGGACTGTGTGGCTGGTTCCGGCGGAGGTTCGAGTCCTCCCTCGGGCATGGGTTTGCGTGTTTGTGCTTAGGATAATTTAGATTAGGGACTGATTACCTTTGCAGTTAAGTCCCATTAGATTTCACACACACACACGAGCAATCAGCTGATTCAGGAGACAAATGCAAATCGCGCTCCGCCGCACTGCAATAATTACGACCAAGATCGTATTCCGCGTAGTGGTAATGGAAACAATTTCAGGTACGGGAAAAACAGACAGAACTGACACGACAGAAGGTACAGTCCAGGTTACAATGTGAACTCGAATTCTACGAATTGGCAAAACAATAATAGGCAGACACAATCTTCTGTGCCGATGGATAATGACTGGAGGCATCGAACACCAGTTATTACTCAAGTGAGAGAGGGTGCGGTTCATGCAAATGAATCGCGCTCGGAAAACTGATTCCGACCGAATATTGCCGCGGAGGAGCGGTCGAGGAAATGTATAAGGGCTATGAGCAGATTGTAAATATGTTGAGGTACAACAATGGACGATTAATAGAATAGGAGCTTAGCGCTGACACAACTAAATGCATGGAGGAATACTCATCGGAACCCATTTAAGCAATGAAAGTTGAAATAAGGGTATTCCAGTAACGGTAGTTTTGGATACGGGCACATCAGAATACGCAATATCAATGAGTTTAGTTAATAAAATAATGAAGAAGACCCAATTACCGACATTTCCTGAGCAACATTCTGAAATACTAGGAGGGTTTGACACGCGATCACAACCTCTGACGACACAAACGATGCTATAATAGGATCTAGGAAATGCAGTGATAACATGCACATTCCTAATAGTGGATAAATTAATAGCAGAACTAGAAACTATCTGGGAGAAGGACGCAAAATTAGACTTCTCTACAGGCAAAGTAAGTTTTTGGATCGACAAAATCCTATTGGTTCAAATGGCTCTAAGCACTATGGGACTTAACATCTGAGGTCATCACTTCCCTAGACTTGGAACTATTTAAAGGTAACTAACCTAAGGACGTCACACACATCCATGCCCGAGGCAGGATTCGAATCTGCGACCGTACCAGCAGCGCGGTTCCGGACTGAAGCGCCTAGAACCTCTCGGCCACAGCGGCCGGCGACAGAGCCCTAGCCCAGGTAGATTTAATAAGGAAAGAAAGAAAACATGGAAGATACTGCTGAGAGGCAAAGTTGCAGTTGACAATGAAATAGCGTAGGCAATGCAAAACGAGTAGTTTGATTAGTCATTCAAGTAGTAGAAATATCCGAGCAGATGAAACAGAAGTTGAGCGAGCCAGTGCACCTTAAGGATGAGCATAGGACACAATTGTCTATCCTATTAAGTATGTATATGAGAGTGAAGAACAACCCGGTATAATTAAGGGTTATAGATGTCATTTGAATGTCAGGCCACACAGAATATACTGCCACAGTTTCTATCCTGTTCCTTGAAAACAACGCAATGGAGTGGACCAGGAAATACAGAGGATGTTAGATTGGAGTCTAATTAAACCTTGAAACAGTCCTTACCGCAGTCCGCTTATCGTTGTGCCAAAACCAGGTGGAAAGGCATGTCTTGTACTCGATGCTCGTGCAATTAACACAATTATTGTACCATTATGTACTCTCCCAGAAAAGGTAGGTGACTTGATCCAAAAGTTCAGTGGATTGAAGTATTTTACAACAACTAATTTGCGAGCTTCGTACTGGCAGGTCAAGTCAGATGATGAGTCGTGAAAGTATACTGCATTTTTATCTTCCAGAAGAAGTTATCATTTCAAGGTTCTTCCATTTGGTTTGAACGTCAATGCAGAAGTATTCAATCTGCAGTTTATGCAGCAATAGGACCTGAACTAAGGAGTCAACTAATACCGTTTGTAGATGACAGTTTGATAGCTACAAATACCTGGGAAGAACATGTGACTCTACTGACACGAATATTAGAGAGATTTTCTAGTGTGGAAGTAAAATTAATCTCCAAAAGTCACTTTTCTGCCTGGAGAAAATATCATTCTTAGGGCATGTAATACATTCAAGAGGCGTCTTACCAGATGAAATGAAGATAAGTGCGAAACAAAATTTCCCTGCTCCTAAAACGAAAAGGCAGTTAAAAGGATTTTTAGGTCTTGCATCGTTTTTTCGTCGGTTCATAGAGGATCAGTCGATGACTTCCCTGTCGTTACTAAATTTATTAAGGAAGAACGTGCACTGGCATTGGACTGAGGTATGTCAATGAGTATTTGAAGCAATCAAGCAAGCTTTGTATAATGCAATCATTCTCTATCATCCTGATATGTGCTCGGAATCTGATTAATGATGGACACCTCATCTGTTGGTTTGGGCATTTGTTTATTCCAAATTCGAAAAATAAATGGCAAGCCCACCTTTTGCTCAATAGCTTTCGCTAGAAAGACACTGTCAAGTTGCGAGAGATCGTATACACAGAAAAAGGGGCCCTTGCAGTAGTGTGGGCATTCAAAAAGTTTAATTATTATTTATATGGAGCAAGAACCACTGTGTATTGTGACCAACAAGCTCTTAGCCTTTTACAAACTAGGAAGCTATTACACGCAAGATTAGGAAGAGTATCAATTTCGTATTGTGTACATAAAAGAAAAGGAGAATGTAATAGCAGATCCGTTATCCCGTCTTCCTGAATGATTGGAGGAAGGCATCATCTTTGATGAAAATGAAGATTTATTTCCAATTCATTTATGAGGGATCAAATAAACCGAAGATACTATTTAGAGTTATGTGGTGATATGACGGGATTCCAACAAAATGATCCTAGATGGATGAAGATCCACAAGAAGATAAAATTAACCAGTACTATAAGGCAGTGAATTACGTACTATTCCATCGTCAGAGTTATGTGAGTCAGAATTGGTGTGCATGTATACCCGAGGAATATGAGGAGAGGTTAATACGTATACTCACAACACTTTGGGACACTTTGGTGTCGTGAAATGTGCGAACCAACTGAGAATGTACTGTCACTCCCAGATTTACGTAGAAAAGTATGGAGATACTGGGAAAATATGTAATATGTCAGGAAGCAAAACCAAATAACAGGGCAAATTTCACTGGATATAGGTGGAGGCAAGCATTAGCTCGAGCCAACATCACACAAATATTAACATCCAGATATAAACTGGGCGCGAACCCTATCGTGAGAACTTTTCGCGAATTACGTAGGCACGAGAGACCGATGGACACAGTGTTTATTGATTATGTAGGTCCACTGTCTCGTTCCGAGTAGGGTACCGGATATTAATTTGTCGTCTTTGATGTCTTGATGCGTTTTATGTGGATGAAGTCTAGTACACGAATAACAGCTAGACTGACGATTAGGCATCTTACTAAAACGATTTCCATATTTGGGCCACATAAGCCTCTAATGAGTGAGAATGCACCATCTTTTGGGTGGAGGATATTTAAGAGAGCTTGCTTTAAGGATGGTATATCTCACGCGACGACAATATCTCATTAGCCTTAGCTTTTTTTCTATCACATGAACCGTAATAAGAATTCAGCTCTAATAATATTCCATTCTTGAGCTCAGAAAGGGTTTAACAGTACCACTTATAACACGACCCCAGCAGCTCAAAACATTTGCTTACACAGTCAGTTCATCATTGTCGAATCTGCAGTCAGTGAATGACCATCTCTCAGAGCAGGTAACCCACGGATTCATCCAAGTTAATGAGAGGCAGGCAAAGATTAATATTCATCACGGGCATCGGAGGGAGGCGGAGTGACGCAACCATGGTAGCACCCCACCAAATGCTGAATATATAATTTTATTAAGAATTTCGGTGTCCATCGTAAGGTTGATAACAAAATGACTAATATGTTGTTACTCCAATTTGTGTGAATTTGTAGGATTACGAGAATCATCAGCCCAGTTAAAGTTCTGGTTGAGAACCAGTCAGTAGGTAAGATGCACCAATGCACCATGTTCACTTAACCCATTTTAAGACTGGTTGGTACTTACAATTTTGGAAACCCCACCCTTCGGCGCTTTTTGGTCTACTTGTGTGAGGGGGGGGGGGGGGGAGAGAGAGAGAGAGAATGAGAGAGAGAGAGAGTTAGCTGTGTTGGGTTCTATCGATAGTGTGTATGTTTATGCCCTTTGACTGTTACAAACAATAGCTTTATGCATGGCGCAACCACGGGCGTATATGGCGAGTTATGACCCTTTTACAGTCATATTAGGCTCGCGAGGTGGATATTGGTCTGGTACTGAAGAGGCAAAACTCCGGCCGACATCCGAGGCACAAACTCCTGTTGGAGCACAAGAAACGAGCGGGCGCCCAAGAGGTAGTGCATGGCCAGATGCCTACGTCGGAGCCTACGTGTGTGTGCAGGCAGGAGGCAAAGCGGGCAGCTGTACATCAGGCGAAGGAATCGCTGAGTTTCTGACGGCAGCATGGGGAAGGCTGGTGTACCACTGGCCACCTGGGACAGACCCTGCTCAACCAATAGATCTAAATCTGATGAGCACGCATAAGAACGTTGCTGTTGCTGTGAATTTGTGACCCGAAGCTGACTTTACCATACATATCAGTCTGTCCAGCGCTATTCGTCGCACCTTGTACCATACTGAGCTGCAGCTGGTCTCCACTTGGTGTACGTTTGTGTTCCCAACAGACGTGAAAGGATTGTTTATTTATGGTTTCATCATATATGTCTTCGGACGATTAATTTGGTTTTGTGATCACGGGTCGGAATTAAAAGTTTTTGTCTGAAGACCTAAAATGTTCATTTGTTATGTTTTGAACTTCTCAAAATTCATCTCTTGTGCTCTTCATTTCTTGGATGATTACGTGAATAATTTATTGTTGAAAGTAATCGCTTGTTTCTCAATTATTTCCTTCGTCTTATCTTTTGGCCTCTTGATTTCTTTATTGATCTTTTTCGTCCATCTCTGCCATCTTTTCTTCGTGCACTTGTATGTGACCTCTAACTGTGGCTCGGACTTCTCGAAATGTTCCTCATTTTCATAGAACTGTTCTCTGTCCTGTTAAACTGTGCGTCGTACTTTTGTCTTGTTCTTCATTAATTATCGTTTTCTTTCGCCTTCTGAAAAACACTTCCATCTTTTTATAACGCTCATTCGTCTTTTTGTAATGCTCTTCCATCCATTGTGCTGTTCTTCTTTACTTCTGTAGTGCACTGAAGTTTGGCGACACTGGTCATTTTTCTCGCAAGAAAGCTTTTTTTCCAAATCCAACTCAATTACGAAGGACCGGAGATCAAAAGGTAGCGGTGATGAAGGAATGAACACAAACGGTAACACATGTTAATCTCTTGCATGGAGTTTTCCGTTGCCTGAGAGATCGTCACATTCCCCGCACTTAACGACTCTCTTCAGACTGTTCGCTGTTAACCAGCATATTATTTTTAATCACTATCTGTTGCTACTGACCCTTAAAAATTACAATTACGACTTTCCCTAACTTCAGCGCTCTCCTTAAAAATTACAATTACGACTTACCCTAGCTTCAGTGCACTCTGAATTGCCTCTTTCGACTTCCATAGTAAATTCACTATTTGCAATTATGGATAGCTTAGCTACTTGCTTATCAGTTTCTCTTATCTTTCCAAACTACTTATACAGTCATGAGTGAACCTCGGGATAACAAAATACTGATACAAAATTTTTAATATATGCACGCCACAGAACGTAATAACATCCTACCAGAAACACATTCACATGAAATACATCCCCCCAAAAGAGCAACGTCGCGACTCAGGACAACGATTGACTCCACTTACCTGACTTCTTCTTTTGATATAAGAGATCCATAAATCGGTACAGCATGTGCATCATAAGTCTGATTTAAATGGTTGATGTTAGTTACTGTTATAGGGTCCATAAATAATTTTCTGGTTGAGAGTGTGATCAATGGGCAAATGATTGAAATAGTACGCAGCAAATTCTTATGGACCAACCTATAGAAATGACCGAAAATCATAGGACTGCCAGCGATATGATAAATTCTGGCTAAGAGACGACACATGCCCGTGTGAGCTGTCAGCTGAGCTGTTTAGAATTCCTCCGAGGTGACAAAGATCCAGTCCATGATCTACAGGGAGGAAAAGCATACAAATTTAAAAGAGACAAGGCTGCACAACGGATAATGTCCTATAGTGTGAATATATCTAGGGGTGCCCCAACTAAGCATGAAAGTATCATTACCGCACCTCACACAGACATGTTAATGAATGATCCATCACACTACAAATGGAAACTAATGATCACTATAATAATCCGGTTTATTGCCAACAGATGACAATAAATGGACATACCCACTGAATCGAGAATGTTATCAACGGACAAGTCATTACAAATATCGACTGTAGCCTTGTTACTGGCGTGCGGCACAAAGAAAAATGTTACAAAACTGTGTCGTGAATAGGGCCAATGATTATGGAAACGGTAAGTTCTTTAGAGAAGAGTCCCAGGAAAGATGTGAGCCAACACCAAAGCTCTCGCCTAAGCACATGATTGGCGCTACTAGCTGGCTGTGAAAATTTCAACTGTCACCTCGTCTCGGTGAATGCAACCATGACACTAGGTTACTGGGATGGCCGGTGTGGCCGAGCGGTTCTTGGCGCATCAGTCTGGAACCGCGCGACCGCTACGGTCGCATGTTCGAATCCTGCCTCGGGCATGGATGTGTGTGATGTCCTTAGGTTAGTTAGGTTTAAGTAGTTCTAAGTTCTAGGGGACTGATGACCTCAGTAGTTAAGTCCCATAGCGCTCAGAGCCATCTGAACCATTTGAACTTGCTTACCACTCTGAAGCTGTGTTACGACCGAAGACAGCTGGAGCTCTGGCTACAAATTCTAATTTAAGCTCCGCCTCTGTACTCTTAAGTCAGAGACATCTCGCTCTGAAGCTCCAAGACCATGCGTACTGTCACAGACAGAGTCCCTGAAGCAAGTCTCTTCTAACTTTTCGCTATAAAGCTTAGCTCGTTCTGCCAGAGTCGGAATCTCGCCAACAATTTGCAACAGACCTTACATGTCCCGACTAATGATAATTTAAACAATGTCAACAAATACCTACCGTTTTGATTTTATCACGGTTAGGCAATAAGATGCGTTTCTCCTATGGTACGGGGAGGAAGGTAGAAAATTTCTTGCACTACAAAACAGATTTTCAGTGCTGGCAAATCAAAATACTTGCGTCTACACGCTTGTGAAAGCGCCCGTGTTACCATAGTAATTACTATGAGCCAACCAGAGGCCCGCTTACTAGAAATTCAACAAACATTTCAGTAGGCTATGCCTGAGCTTAGTGGCTGCTCTGACGGTTTGTGGGCTCATGTTTTCTCCTGCGTTTCAGAGTCCTATGTTTGCTAAAGAGGATAACTCGGACTTCTTGCACGGCCCACTTTTGTGGTGTGCCGACCCACCTCCTAGACACTCCGCACTTTTGTGGTGTGCCGACCGACCTCCTAGACACCCCCCACTTTTGTGGTGTGCCGACCGACCTCCTAGACACCCCGCACTTTTGTTGTTTGCCGACCGACCTCCTAGACACCCCCCACTTTTGTGGTGTGCCGACCGACCTCCTAGAAACCCCCTACTTTTGTGGTGTGCCGACCGACCTCGTAGACACCCCCCACTTTTGTGGCGTGGGAACCGATCTCCTAGACACCCCTCGCTTTTATGGTGTGCCGACCGACCTCCTAGACACTCAAACTGGGATGGGATAACAGTCGTTTCTCCACTGCTTTCCCCCTGCGCAGAGAATGACTTACAATGGAAAACCGCTTCACAGTTATTCCATCTCCATAAGTGAAAACTTCCCTTTCGCAAGCTAGCTAAAAAAAATGGTTCAAATGGCTCTGAGCACTATGGGACTTAAGTTATAAGGTCACCAGTCCCCTAGAACTTAGAACTACTTAAACCTAACCAACCTAAGGACATCACGCACATCCATGCCGGAGGCAGGATTCGAACTTGCGACCGTAGCGGTCGCGCGGTTCCAGACTGAAGCGCCAAGAACCGCTCGGCCGCTCCGGCCTGCGCTAGCTAAAATCGCAAGCCTAATGAAGTAAGAATAGTTCCTCACTGTACTAAGAGGAAAGCCGCGGGGGATTAGCCGAGCGGTCTAAGGCGGAGCAGTCGTGGACTGTGCGGCTGGTCCCGGCGGAGGATCGAGTCCTCCCTCGGGCATGGGTGTGTGTGTTTGTCATTAGGATAATTTAGGTTAAGTAGTGTGTAAGCTTCGGGACTGATGACCTTAGCAGTTGGAAGTCCGATAAGATTTCACACACACTTGAGGAGGAAAGAAGATATGAAGATAATTATTCGTAGAAACGCAGTCATGGGCTGTAGCGCAAGTTGCTTACATTTGTCATGCTTTGTGAGGGATCTAACTTGACTGACTATTGGGATCTGCATATTCAATTATGAAACACATTAGAGGTCAGTTTTGTATGAAACAAATGGCACGTAGCTACATCGCCATTGGGGGCAATATAGTGTCACATTAACGGGAGTGCTCTTTGTGATTAAAGTTTATCTTTCCTTGGAGCAGACGAATACAAAGTACCTATTCAGTATTGATTATTTATTTCTCCACGCTATTATCAGCTCCATTCGGCAGTTATAACGAAGGACTAAAACTTATCATCACTACTGCCTAGCATTTACTCTGTCATTGGCATCTGATATGTGCTAATCCGAATAAAATAAAGGTAATATCTTGCGTAATGAAGTGCTAGTGAGGAGTACTCTTGGCGTCATATTGCCTAGCCACATAATCCTAATCCATGAGATATTTAAGGACTTTATAGGAAGGCTGAATACCATTACTACTGACTTTAAAGAAAAGTTAAAATAAGCGCGTGCCGTTCCTTAGTTTCCTACCTGGCGTTAGTTAGCTTCCATTATCATTAATTATTCTTCCATTTAGTGACCCTGTCTTACTCCCTTCCCAACCACTGCTTCCCTGTCATGTCCCTCCACTCTTATAACTGCCAACTCGTTTCTGTACAAATTGTAAATAGCCTTTGTCTCCCTGTATTTTACCCCTGCCACCTCTAGAATTTGAAAGAGAGTATTCCAGTCAACATTTTCAAAAGCTTTCTCTAAGTCTACAAAAGCTAGAAACGTAGGTTTGCCTTTCGTTAATCTTTCTTCTAAGATAAGTCGTAAGGTCAGTATGGCCTCACGTGTTCCAGTATTTCTACGGAATCCAAACTGATCTTCCCCGAGGTCGGCTTCTACTAATTTTTCCATTCGTCTGTAGCATGGAGAGCTGCATCAAACCAGTCTCAGGACTGAAGACGACAACTACAACAACACAGTGACAATTGAAATTGCACCTCTGACACGAGTACGTTTCAAAGATTAAATTTAACATCATATGCATTAAAATCCAGATTTATTAAAATTTTGTTGTACACGATCTGACTTAGTCTTTGTATACCATTATATAATTATATTCTGTTCGCTTAAGGGGCTCCGGAACGCCCTATACTTGCAATGTTAAAATAATGCTAATAAATTACATCTTTCCTCACAAAGTGTTTGAGGTGGGAAGTTGAACTTTTTACAGATTATTTATTGGAGTATGGGCTACAACTTAACACAGGGATTTTACAAAATTTTAGTTCAGTTATTAAAGATGATTTTTTTTTCAATTGTAATGAAAATTCACAACATTTTTTTGCAATTTTTTTTTATATATTCAAAAATATACAGTTTTTTGGAAAAAAGGCTGTGTTAAATTATGCAGAAGGTACTGTGTAACATTTACTGAAAGTTTGAAACAAATATATTTGGAAGATCCTTAGAAAACATGTAATTAGTATGAGAAAATAAAAGTTTTGGGAATCGAGCGACAAAGATTGGATTAACTTTTTAGTGCATTCCAGGTCCATAGGATGGATTATCTTCATCCTCTGCAAACTCCTCCTCCAGCTTCCTCTTGTTCCTCCTCCTGTTTACTCAGGCTTGTATTTCTAGACTCTTTACAGCCCTGTCTGCGGCCCGAAGGCGTTCCTTGTCTAAAGCAAGCATCGCTCGTACCATGTTAGAATGTTGTTATTTACAGTAATAACACATACCTTTGGCTTTCCAACATTTCTCCTTTTCTTAAAAGCTTCAGAGGATTTCTAATAACTTTACTTTTACTCATTATTATACTTCAACAAAACAGAGACTGAAGAAACAGAATTCATTACGAATATTTTCGAGATAATGACAGAGTAAATAAATATGAAACAATCGACAATCACACGAGCGATATATATTGAACCATCACAGGTTAGCCACAACACATACTTGATCTCACATCACTAAAATGTACCTGATGAACACGGACGTTAATAATAACACCATTTGACAGCAGTTTAACAGCGCCACAGTGGGTCACGCCCATGTAGAACACATTTCAAAAAAAAATTTAAAAATAGTTGTAGTCTTCGGAATTGAATAAATTATATATTTATTAAAAGGTAATAGTCTGCAGATTCAGAAAACGCTAAAAAGTAAAAATTGAACTTTTCATGATTTTGAGCCTTTCCGGAGCCCCTAAACGCACGGTGTGTTATACACTCCTGCATACGTAGTGTTTCTCACAGCGTCAGGATTCACCGACCTGTTAGACTCAAAGCCGCCACTATCTCTTAGTAACACTGTGTGACTCGTGCAACCGTTTCAGAGCGCAGCTTACCGTGACTGGCAGGCCTCCTTTTGCTGTCAAAACAGAAGCGGTCCTAGTCGCGTCTGCATCTTCCGTCACAACATAATACGGACGTCGGGCCGCGTCTGCTTCTGAAGTCTGCACTAACTTGTATAGCGTCGTACCCTCATATATCCTAACCTTAGAGATGTACTTAAGTTTTATTTATTAAGTAAGGGGAGAAATAATTTTGTTTTGAAACAGAAGATCTTAATATTCCTATGATACTCTCTTCGTCAAGCCTATACTTATTCAGCGCAAGTGCTTCACAGAAAGTGCTAACAAATTCGAATAATCGATAACAGGTATTTCCGTTGATGGAATAAACAGAAATCAGCTGTTCTTCTTGACAACATGCACAGTGCCTGTACGGCATTGACACTTATGGGCGTAAAATGCGTCGTTGTGTCAGAGTATCGTCTTCGATCTTTCAATAAATACAGCGATTCTCTTTCGCTCTAGCTTTTTCTCAGACAACTGTTTCAGCGCCCATTTTTTATAAGAGAAAGCTACGAGTAACTAGAAAGAAATTAATGTACTTCCTTTTCCATAGCTATCTTACAGTATAGGCAGCGCTTTTGCTCAAATACAAATGTATTATCATGTGCATTACACGCTGCTTAAGGGAGTTAATTCACGAGTCTGTTTCTTTCTAACGAACTTCTCTCGATAAGAGAAGAAAAACATTACACTAAATATTAAAAAGATGAAACACTGAATAGAGGCGACGTGGAAAGTCCTTGGCCCATGTCGTAGGCTCAACAGCGGCCCGTCTGCGATAACTGGGAGACGAATCCAAGTCGGATGCGACCCTCGCTCGTCTCATATGATATAATAACAAACAACAACTAAAATCAAATCCCCGTGAAGGAAATATTTAAGATATTAAATAATAGGCAAGTAAACAATGGTATCCACCACACACATACATAACATAGCAGAACGTGACGCTACTCTGAAAGCTCCAGTACAACGAGTATAAGCGTTTGTGTCAATATTTTTGTGACACTATTAGTAGTGACATGTGAAAATTACCGAACTACCAGTTTCATAAGTCACAGCTGCAAAATACTAACTCGAATTCTTTACAGACGAATGGAAAAACTGATAGAAGCCGCCCTTGGGGAAGATCAGTTAGGATTCCGTAGAAACGTTGGAACACGTGACGCAATACTGACCCTACGACTTATCTCAGAAGAAAGATTAAGGAATGGCAAACCTACATTTCTAGCATTTTTAGACTTAGAGAAAGCTTTTGACAATGTTGACTGGGATACTCTCTTTCAAATTCTAAAGGTGGCAGGGGTAAAATACAGGGAGCGAAAGGCTATTTACAATATGTACAGAAACCAGATGGCAGTTATAAGAGTCGAGAGACATGAAAGGGAAGCAGTGGTTGGGAAGGCAGTGAGACAAGGTTGTAGCCTCTCCCCGATGCTTTCGCTTATGTGGCAATTGAAAGCTCTTGTCTACGCAACCCCGGTACCAAATGTAGAATCTCCTCGTGCTCGTATTGTTGACTGCTGTGATACAATACGCCATTCTCCAGGGCTGCATCAGCGCATCAGGGAATCCATGCGACGGAGGGTGGATACATGTATCCTCGCAAACGGAGGACATTTTGAACATTTCCTGTAACAAAGTGTTTTAAGTCACGCTGGTACGTTATGTTGCCGTGTGTTTCCATTCCATGATTAAAGTGGTTTGAAAAGAAGTAATAAAAAGAACTCTAACATGGAAATTAAGCGTTTCCCCCTCCATAATCTCGAAGACTTTGGTTACTAGTAAAGTGTTTACAAAACGAAAAACGAACAGAAGGGAATCCACCGATTCATGTTATCTTTGGCTGGTGAGTGTTTACTCACAAATACTTTTGTTGGTGGCATCCGGAAAGTGTGTCTGACGTGCATAAGTCAGAAAACCCGGATTATAGGAGCCCTCGAGCACAGTGCGATAGCCCATTTAAAGCGACGTGGGGGGTGTGTGTGTGGAGGGGCGAGGGGCTTTGTACGTTACAAAATGTGCAGGGGGGACGTTGCGTAGGATAACAACAGTTTCAGAAAGTGCAGCAAAGGAATTTCAGCCTCCCCTTCATCCAGTGTTAATAACGACCAAAGAAGTGAGGAAAATTAAACGTCGTTGCAGATCTGAAAGAGAGCCTTCGGGCGAAAGACGACGCAAAGGATTTTCCTCGTAAGGGATAAAATCGCTGCGCTGCACTCTACCCGTATTTCCCTGTCCTGGCGAATGAACAGGTACCCCTCACGGGGGTGTAGGGAAAGGTAGCAGTAAAAGTGACAATGACACAACATTTCGCCGGAGGGGCTCTCCGGCAGATTTGAGTCGTCACGTTTCGAAGAAGTCGCCGCGGTGCAGCAGGTGAGCGCTTCTCTCTCAAGCGGCGCCCGGCCGTGGTACTTTTTCTCTTAGCGGGATTCGCGTTCCTCACCCCGCATCTCAGGGCCTCCCTGTCAGGTCCGTGGCGCTATGAATACAAACGCGCTGGCCCGGTGGGCTGCGAGAGAGGGGGTGGCGGAGGTTGGGCGGAAGACTCGCTACAACGGCTGTAGCAGAAATTCCTTCCGCGTGGCTTCTGGGAAGCGAGCTCGGATGAAGCCCAGCTCGCTTCGTCGGATGCGAAGAAGAAAGGAGAAAGTAACAACACGAAGCAGCGACGTTCTTACGGAAAGGAAACACGCTCTGTCATGAAATGCGAAGGATTTATTAGAAGGGACGAAATTCGGTAGATGCGATGTACATGTACAGACAAGCAAGCGATTACAGTTTCAGAATAACTGGACGATCTATCCAAGAGAGCTTCATAAACTGCTCATGTCCTTAATGCGTTGGTCCACCTTTGGTTCTTACGCAATCACATATTCGGCTTGGCAATAATTAACAGAGTTGTTGGATGGCCTTGTGACGGTACGTCGCATAAATATTGACATTTTTGTCGGTTGTAAACCTTGGTTTAGTATTTTATGAATATAATTAGTGTAAAAGATATAGTTAATGTTCTTGAAACAACTGATATGCAGCGCAGCATCCTTATTTAATATCTATGAAAATAAAAGAGGATCGAAAGAGACGCGATTGTACGGCCGAGGAGGAAGGACGTATTTTTGGGGCACACACTGTTTTGTTTCGCTATACGGAAGGCAGCCATTGAGCAGCTACACATATTTTATGTAAGTTATTCGTATTTATTGCTAAAATAAACTTGTTATTATTATTACAAAATTAATTTATTTGTAATAGTTGTCACCTCAAATGCTCGCAGTGGCTAATTATTTTTAATAAGCATTTTTTCAGTAATTTTCACTGCGAGAAGCTCATCTTCCGATGCAGCCTCTGGTCGGCCATTACGCGCCGAAGTATTATTTTATTTTTCAGTGTTAACAGTAACTGTAAATGAGAGAGACTTCGTTATGAGAACCTTTTTAAATTGCAACTGATAATCAATTTATGTTATAGTTCATGTTTTTAAACTATGCAGATTCCATGAGTTCAGTAAGTTTATCATGGCCGCTCCACGGCAACAATCGGAATTCTCTCAAGCCTTGCTTTGCAATCAATAAATAGAAATTAACAATATTACATTCGATTTAGTTCACGACAACTATATTTTAGTCATCACGTTGTATCCTCCTCCTCGCTTATCGACCTCAATGACAGTGAAAAATTAAACCGCGTGTACCTAATGGAAATTTGGGAAAATCAATCGTCACCGAAGTTAATCTGTCGGTAAAGAGGGAGGAAAGGGTTACATCTAAATGAAAGGAAAAATTCAATACAAACTAGTGGAAATTAATTTTGAAAAGGGGTAAAGTTAATTAAAGTAAATGTGTGGCCGTTACGTTAACAATTAACTAGCGGTAATTAGATTTTTGAGATTTGGGGGAAACTACGGTCGTCAGTCCTAAGGACAATCACTATAGTAACTGAAAAAGAAAGGTTATTACACATATAATTAGCACTAGAAGCGTGGCAACTGAAGGTTGACACGTGTAGTGCGAAAACTGAAAGTTTGTCAGAAGTAATAAATTTCGCTACATTCTGACTTAATTTAGGAAAAGATTTAATAATACCGGAAAATCGAAAGTTAATTTAGTGACTGAAGTTAATAGTGAGCTTTCTTTCTGAAGCACATGGAAATTCAGTAAAATACGGTTAGTCTTGGACTACCTCAACATCCATTTAAAAAGCTACTTGAATCTACTCAATTTAGAAATAAGAGATTTAACTTTGAACTTGAATTAAATGATTCTAAACAATTAACAATAGTAAAATTTTGTACGTACCAAGCTGAGCTGCAGTCACAGGTAAGCTAAAATACGGTAACAAAACTCGCACTCTTAATTTGTACTTGTGTAATCTAAATATTGTAGCCAGCTATTAATACCTTAACTGAACTTTGAAATTAAAGCAGTGAAATAGAATGATGATGGCGTTTGAATTTCAACAACACTCGGGTTCATTCCGGAAAACGAAGGGCCCTCCTTGGTAATGCAACTGGGACAATGAGCAACAAACGTTCATGCTACGTTGCTGTAATTTAGTTATGAAAATGGAACAGTTTGAAAAACTGAGGTCTGCCATACAGTTCTAAGACCTTACGTGCTTCCAGTCCTCCTTGTTGGTTGATTGAAGGTATGAAGCCGTCGATCGAGGAGGTGGCGACAGTCACTCATTGTCGGATATCGCTGTTGCAGAAGCTGGATGTTGGCGCGCCTTCTTCTTGACACGGTCACCAGGCGAAACGGGCTCTTGATGTGCGCCAGCTAATGCTTCCCGTCCGTGACACCGTGTCAGAAACTATCATAGCAAGCCGAGCGCAATTACATGCTGCCCAACCCCGAAAGCGCGGTAACTCGCGGGAGCGTCGCACAACACACCTGCTCCACTCTGCACTGCCCTACTCCAACCAGACCCCCTCTGCCCGCACTCCACCCAAGAGAGTTCACTACCAAAGATCCTAAACACTTTGGATCTCCACATGACCTATCGATGTATTCGTTCGATAGCATAGTTTTCCCTAGGCCAGACCCAGCATATAAATACAAATAATATTCACAAAACAAACCAACATAAATGCATATATATATATATATATATATATATATATATATATATATATATATATATATATACACAGTAAAACAATTACAATATACAAAGACACAGAAATTTTATATCTTCAGGTAACAAAATAAGGAAAAAAAATTGCAGTGTAACAGATGGAAATAGGAGGATATCCATTTCCGGCGTTACAATGTTCATAATCTGAAGTTGGTACTGGAATAACTGAGGACCTTCAAGAACCTGTTTCATATTTACTTATGCACGTAAGTAAAAGTGATAAGAAAAGACAATATCCCTGAGAGAAAGAATCCTGCTGATAAATTTTAAAAAAATGTATAATGATTATATATATAATTATTTTGTATATGATGTAACGAATGCCAACGACGTTACGGCCTCCTGAGAGATATCGTGCCAAATTATGTCCAATTGGTGATATAGATCGTCAAAATCTCGAGATGATCGGAGGGTCCAGCCAATAACGCCCTAAACTTTCACAACTGGTGAGAGATTGATTGGGGCACCCCTACTGGCCTCACTGACGATTGGGAAGCACGAAGGCAAGGTGTACACGGCTGGCCTTTATCTTGCTAATATGTAAGTCCAGGACATCTTCCCATCAACGGCAACAACACGGGGCATAGAATATCGCCGACGTACTATTATGATGTACGAGGTGCATTCAAGTTCTAAGGCCTCCGATATTTTTTCTCCGGACTGGAAAGAGATAGAAATATGCGCATTGTTTTAAAATCAGGCCACATTCATTGTCAATATGTCCCAGAGATGGCAGCACCGTACGGCAGATGGAATTTTACCGCCAGCGGCGAGAATGAGAACTGTTGTAAATACTTAAAATGGCGACGTTTGCCTTACTTGAACAGCGTGCTATCATTCGTTTTCTGAATTTGCGTGGTGTGAAACCAATTGAAATTCATCGACAGTTGAAGGAGACATGTGGTGGTGGAGTAATCGATGTGTCGAAAGTGCGTTTGTGGGTGCAACAGGCAGGAAATCGTGTGACAACAAACCGAAACAACCTCGGGCTCACACAAGCCAGTCTGACGACATCGAAAAAAGTGGAGAGAATTGTTTTGGGGGATCGCCGAACGACTGTTGAACAGATCGCCTCCAGAGTTGCCATTTCTGTGGGTTCTGTGCACACTGTCCTGCATGACGACCTGAATATGCGAAAAGTTTCATCCAGGTGGGTGCCACGAATGCTGACGGATGACCACATGGCTGCCCGTGTGGCTCGTTGCCAAGCAATGTTGACACGCAACGACAGCATGAATGGGACTTTCTTTTCCTCGGTTGTGACAATGGATGACACCTGGATGCCATTTTCCAATCCAGAAACAAAGCGCCAGTCAGCTCAATGGAAGCACACACATTCACCGCCACCAAAAAAATTTCGGGTAACCGCCAGTGCCGAAAAAATGATGGTGTCCATGTTCTGGGACAGCGAGGGCATAATCCTTACCCATTGCGTTCCAAAGGGCACTACGGTTACAGGTGCATCCTACGAAAATGTTTTGAAGAACAAATTCCTTCCTGCACTGCAACAAAAACGTCTGGGAAGGGCTGCGCGTGTGCTGTTTCACCAAGACAACGCACCCGCACATGGAGCTAACGTTACGCAACAGTTTCTTCGTGATAACAACTTTGAAGTGATTCCTCATACTCCCTACTCACCTGACTTGGCTCCTAGTGACTTTTGGCTTTTTCCAACAATGACAGACACTCTCCGTGGCCGCACATTCACCAGCCGTGCTGCAATTGCCTCAGGGATTTTCCAGTGGTGAAAACAGACTCCTAAAGAAGTCTTCGCCGCTGCCATGGAATCATGGCGTCAGCGTTGTGAAAAATGTGTACGTCTGCTGGGCGATTACGTCGATAAGTAACGCCAGATTCATCGATTTCGGGTGAGTAGTTAATTAGAAAAAAAAATCGGAGGCCTTAGAACTTGAATGCACCTCGTAAGAGTGCCGCGGATGACAACCAAAGTGGTCCTGATAGTAATGAAATGGAACACTAGACCATCATTCCATGTTGTCGGGCCGTATGGCGGGTAACAGCCAGGCTGGTAGCCCTCTTCCGTCAGGAGCGTCTGCAGACCGGGCTTCGTCGGTTATCGGTGCACAGTTCGAAGTGGAACTCATCAATGATGGATACTCTATCACAGTAAAAGAGATTCCAGACCCAGGTCGTGCCTGGAGAGGCGCCGGACCTACCTGTTTGTCGCCCGCCGTACAACCAGACAGCTGGAAGCGATGGTCTGGCATATCATTTTGTAACTTCTTTATTAAAATTCGTACTTAAATTCAATAACTGGGGAGGTGAAACTTCTAAATTTAATTCGGAAACTGCTGACTGAAATTAAACGTCCTGGCTCTTTTCCTATCTTTATCGTTTAATTTCTGACCTACAGATATATTCCTGACAAATACAAGTCAAACGCAATCTGACTGCTCGAATAATTATCACAAAACAATATCCCTGAATTAGAAAAAATACTAACAATAACCTGTACATTTCATGAGACACTTACCTCACAAAATATCTTTATTACACGAACTACAACGACACACTAAGCACCAATACACTCGTCTAAATGAAAGATCCTTGAACCGTGATCTATTTTCAAAGAATAATCTTAAGAATCTATTTTATGTACTAGCGATTCATCAAGAACATTAACCCATTTAATCACACTATCTAAGCGTGGAAGTAAGGGAGTAACTGATGAAATCATAACCAAATTCATTTTAACAAATGAGAATTTTATTCGCTTTAATAGTGCCTAAAAGCATTTTTTTAAAAGAAACAGATTTAAAACTATAATCAGAAAGCACCCTCTAAATACCAAAGTGACAATTTATTCACAGGCAGAAAGAAACAAGTTTTGACTGTATGAGCTTTCGGGCAGAGAACCTTGCCGCTCCATTTTGACACGGCCGTAGTTACGACCACTCACACCAGCCTCTGAAAGGCTACACTGGTGCAAATCTGCAACGCCGGCCAGTGTGGCCGAACGGTTCTACGCGTTTCAGTCTGGAACCGCACGACCGCGGATAATGAGGACAAGTAAGCGCCGGCCGGGCTGGCCGTGCGGTTCTAGGCGCTACAGTCTGGAACCGAGCGCTCGCTACGGTCGCAGGTTCGAGTCCTGCCTCGGGCATGGATGTGTGTGATGTCCTTAGGTTGGTTTGGTTTAAGTAGCTCTAAGTCCTAGGGGACTGATGACCTCAGATGTTAAGTCCCACAGTGCTCAGAGCCATTTGAACCAAATCTGCAACACACCAGATAACTTTTAAATTAAGAGTTTTAACAATTTACACAAGCACACAAAGTATGCACCCCTCCCCCGTCTGAGGGATGGAAATGGTACAAAACACTAACAATTAAAATATTAACCTTGCCACAGAAGGTGCAACTTGATTGTAACTTCTAAGAAACGTCTTACGGTGAAAGGGTGGCCACTTTATATACTAAAATGGTCATTTAAATAAAAGCCCATAAAATGTAATATTATATAAAATTCTACAAGTTTGGCAAAAAAAATAGTTAAGATGCTCTACAGTACACAGATACCACCTCCCAAGATCGCAGGCAATAATATCAAAGTTAGCAAAGATCAAAACATATTTCAGGTATCAGGCCGTTACACTCGTAGCATTAAATTCGTTAACACACCAGATCCGACGAACATGACAGACGCAGCTACTAACGTACGGTAGATTGATAGGGAGATTACCGAACAACCGGAACCGCAGGTTGCACTCACCCGTCCCTACTCCACAAGGGAAAAACGGACTACCCAATTAACAAACAACCACCTTCCCGCGGGTTTGTAAACTGAGAAGAATGTTGCGATGACCCCAAAGCAAAACGGCTGGTGACCTCGCCAAGAAAACAAGTAGAATTTAACAAGAGTAAATCAAACAACATATCACCAATAACTTAACATCTAATAAACTGCGATTTCTCGAGAAGACGTGGCGCAGCACCCCCAAATCATTCTCCCGAACTGTCCGCTGCCAGCCGCTTCAACGGACGCAGGAAGGCGCGCCGATCTCCCGTCTCACGGCGTCGCAGCTCGCACCGGCCAGACTGATGTCGTGGGTTCACGCCTGTTGCTCTCATGTCGATCGCGAAGTCACTACCCTTCGCTATACGCGGCGGCCCACTGGACTCTCGTGGCGACCTCACATGCGCCGACGCTCAAGACGGACAGGTCATGCCGTGTCTCAGTGCGCGACCGACCAACCGATCGATCCAACCGCCAATGACCATTGCCTGAGCAAACTCGAGCAGACTGGCGGCCTAACGCGCAGACTCAAATGCAGGAACTAACCCCGACCGGGCGACCACTCGCTGAGTTCAGTTACTGGCGGAGTGGAAAGACTCTCATTTTGCCAGCTTTAAAGGTTGATCCGAACGACAGACATACTAGCACTCCGAACGACACACAGACACTATCAGCCTAACAAATGCGGATGAGAGACAGACTAACAAGCTGGGGACGAGAGACTAACCCAGACTGGCTGAATGGCGAGCTCATAACGCCCCTTAAATGCACGTGAACAGGCAACCTTTCCCCTTTCCCACCAGAGGGAGACACCGAAGCTGCGATTGCCACAGCGGCGCCACCGACAGAAACGGAGGGCGACTGCTTCACACAACGCACTGCAGCGTCCTCTTCAAAACAGCAAATCTTACCACGGCTAAATTCTAACTTTTGTAGGCTCTAACTACTAATAGGCATGTGATTAGCAAACGAAAGAATTTGTTGCAGAGCAAACAATGTATTTAGCAAGCTGTACCTTAATAATGTGACATCCAGTTCCAAAAGATCATATAATCATCAACAATATTACATTTCCGTGACGGACATGTCAAGACCGTCCGCTCGCGCTAACACTTCAAACCTCTAACCTCCATCACGGCTAACTAACGTATTAATTTCCAACCTCCATTACCGCTGGCTCTTCACCTCCAACTGCGAGTCCGACCAGGCACAGAGTCTCTTACACAGAGCGCACAGCGCTACCAGAGTTATTAATGCAGTCTATCGCGCTGCCAACATGCAGACACATAAACAGGCTACGTACAATCTCTCTTCATAGCAGGACTCCTTTGGTTGTCATCGGTGGCACAGTTACAGCACAGCAATACGTCGACAATATTCTACGTAACATTTTGTTGTTGTTCATGGCAAGTTATCGCGAGCTTCCTTCCCAGTGAAATTACCTGCCCTCTCCAGGCGAGAATCTCTACTGCTTGACATAGGTCTTGCCAAACCATATCTTAGCCACCAAATTCACCAGATCTCTCTCCATTTAACAACGTTTACACCGTAATAGACAGAGCCCTTCAAACACCTCAACATATTGACGATACCGCGCCAATTGGACACAATTTGGCACTATATTCCACAGCAGGACATCCAACAACTCTAGCAGTCAGTGCTAAGCGTAGTAACTATTTGCATAGGCACCAGAGGTGGCGATAGGAATTGTCGACTTGCTCAATTTGTGAAGCGCTATCCGTTGAATAAATGATCCAATTGTTCTGAAACTGTAATAATTTGTTTTTCTATGTTTCTACCGCATGTGTACCGATATCGTTCAAATTCGGACAATTCCTTGGTGGTGTGTCTTTTTTTGTGTTAGTGTATTCTGCTGTGGTTATTGCATTTTTGAGACACAGAAGGAAGTTTTTGAACAACACCTTATGTTGATGAGCTACAGTTTGTTATATTTACAAGTAATCTCGAACCACCGCCCAGCTCAACTCACATCAGTGGTACAGTTGTCTTATCCTCGAAGCACTACTTCCTGCATAGTAAGTCGGATATGTAGGCCAACTAACTTCGGTTGAAATTTTTCCATGCTATTCAGGCGCCTTTACATGTCACAGTCATTCCTGGGAGTAGGGGCCTCCTAGTCCCAAATACGTGTACGAAGTAACGCTGAAATTGTTCCTATGTTACACTTCGGTGGTGTCAGCCACACCTCTAAAAGATTCAGTGTTATCAGAACTTTGACCAAACAATCTATCAAGTCGTTACACTGGTTCCACCAGTTCTTTTAAACTTATGTGATCTTGGGGGTGGCTTAAACTAATAGCATATGTACTGTAGATGTTTGCTCATAAGTGATCTGAATTTGGTGGACGTTGATATTGGCACTATAGAGTTATGCTTACTTGTTCATATTGTTCAAATGGCTCTGAGCACTATGGAACTTAACTTCTGAGGTCATCAGTCCCCTAGAACTTAGAACTACTTAAACCTAACTAACCTAAGGGCATCACACACACCTATGTCGTAGGCAGGATTCGAACCTGCGACCGTAGTGAGCGCTCGGTTCCAGACTGTAGCCCCTAGAACCGCACGGCCAGCCCGGCCGGCGCTTACTTGTCCTCATTATCTGCACCCCCAGTCCAATAAATACATAAACTACGGCATTCTTATCAGGAAGCTATTTGTCCCTTCGTACCTTTTCAAATGTTTACAAGTTTGTTTGAAAATGCTCTGGGCCTGTGTAATCAATCTCTCTCTCTCTCTCTCTCTCTCTCTCTCTCTTCTCTCTCTCTTTCGCACACACACACACACACATGTAAGGAAGCATATATAAAAAAATTACTATAACGTAGAGAACTCGAATTATAAAGCCCAATTTGGAGGTGTTCACGAACATTTTATGAATATCTTGGTACACGTGAATCGTTTTCATCCATTGCAACCTGCAGAGTAATTGCACTTAGATTTCTTAATCTCTCATTATGTATGCTTCTGTATGCACGGAGTACCTTGTTTGATAACGAGCTTGTTCTATTCTCTCACGGTACTTGCTGTTGAAATCGCTAACGCCCACACTATTATTCGCCCCGAAGCGTGCATTCAGTGCAGCTTGTTTCTGCCTCAGGTTTATTTTTCCGTCATTTTTAATTGCAACATTAACGTAGGTGTTCACTCTGCAGTGACCATGTTCGATATAATGAACAATACCTGTAGCAGAACTAGTCGGCTGTGACCAAGGTGCTCGAGACCAGGAATAAACGAGTAAGGGGACAACTCTGCATTTGGTACGTCCTCTGCAGTACACTTTCAAAACTGACTGAATACACTACGATGACAACGTCCGTTGGGTTACTGAGGATTTTTGCATTGTTCTGTGTAACATGAGATACGTTTTTGTGATCGCATCTTACTGGCTTTGTCACTGCACTGAGATTATTCTGTCATAAACAGATGTAACAGCGATAACAAACCGAGTACGTGATGATTAGACAACGCACGCCGTCAACATTTGCACTGTTGTGCAGATATTTTCCTTCAACTCATTCTGCTGCAATTTGTGGCTGTACAGTTACGAGCAGCCCATAGTGGATCGCTTTCAAGCATTCCTTTTTATATATTTTGTGACTAAAGCCCTTTTGGCCTGTTAATTATTTTATATATGACATGTAAGTACTGTCTCTGTCTTTTATTGTTAGTCAGTACTTACACTTTTAATACAAAAATGCCGCTTCCTATAAATTTGTAACTACGTTATAGGCAATTTTAATTGTTTTAATTCTGACGAAGGCACTCTTAGATATGTTGAAACATGGTCTATAAGACTAAATAATTCTGAGCGAGGGCTCATTTGTTTCAATTTTAGTTCAGAAACGGTCACTGAACCAAGCAGTCATGTTTAAAAATTTGTTGTTCTTCAAATGTGATGGTCTTTGGTCTGCTCTTCACTCTGAAAACTGGTCTGATGCAGCTGTAGATGCTAATCTATAACCTGGAAGCCTCTTCATCTATGCTTAACTACCAAAAACTACATTATTAGGACATACGTTTAGTAACGAGTGTTTGGTCTCCCTGTACATTTCCTACCCCGCACACCTCCTTAAATTACATAATTGACTAATCCTTGATGCCTCAAGATTTGTGCTATCAACCTATCCTGTCTATTAGTCAAGTTACGGAAAAAATTTCTTTTTTCTCTACTTTCCTCCAGTATCTCTCCATTAGTTATTCTATCTAACCCTGTACTAGCCATTATTCTGCAGCATTACATTTCATAGGTTTTCAATCTTTCCATGTCTTAACCGTTAACTGTCCACGTTTCTCAGCTGAACAAAGCTACAATCCAGATAAATTCCTTGTCAAATGATTTCCCAACATAGGCCGGCCGGAGTGGTCGAGCGGTTCTAGGCGCTAGAGTCCGGAACCGCGCGACCGCTGCGGTCGCAATTTCAAATCCTACATCGGGCATGGATGTGTGTGATGTCCTTAGGTTAGTTAGGTTTAAGTAGTTCTAAGTTCTAGGGGACTGATGACCTAAGAACTTAAGTCCCATGCTACTCTAAGCGATTTGAAGCATTTCCCAACATGTAAATTTTTATTTCATATTGATTTATTTTCTTCATAAATGCTTTTATTGCTTCTACCAATCTGCATCTTATAACCTGGTGAATCATGTGTATCTATTAGTGTAAATTCTATCAAAAACTGTATTTGCTAAACTTTGCTATAAGACACAGACAGAAAATCACAGTGTGGGACCTTCATTTGCGAGGGTTTTAACTTTAATAGTGGCAACTACTTATTTACAGCTCATACAAATCAGTGGGGACCTAAATTAGCGAAGGTTGGAACTTTAATTGTGTCAAATATTTATTTACGGCTCGCACAAAACCGATACGTGTTTGAAAGTTTTACTGACCTTCAAAGTGGTCACCACCATTACGTATAATCTGGTGCCAGAAATGTGGAAGTCGTAGGATACTCTTAGCAGTGCCAGTTGTGTTGACAGTTCTATCAGTGCGGTCTGTTTACCGACAAATTTGTAGCAGTTCTGAAGCGAATGGCCTGAAGTGTTTCCTTCAGTTTAGAAATCGAATTGAACTTATGAGTGCTTTGAGAATTAGATTACGAAATAAGATAATATAATGGTCAGATAAGTTTTGCTATTTTGGCAGCAAACTACCTGATGTAGCCTGATGTAGGGAAGATATAAAATGCAATTTCAGTTGCAGAGAAACCCTTTCTGAAGAAGAGAAATATCTTAATACCGGAAATAAATTAAAAATGTTACGAGACCTTAATAAATTTGTTTGCAGTTCAACACTGTACGAATGTGAAACGTGAACGGTAAACACTTCAGAAAAGAAGAGATTAGAAGCAGTTGAAACGTTGGGCCACAGGAACATGCTGGTGCTTAAATGTGAAGATCGAATAACTGATGAGAAGATACAGTAACGAGGAAAAAAAGAGATTAAAGGCACAACCCGACCAGAAGGAGAGATTGTTTGATTACACACGTTCTGTGGCATCAGAGAACCTTTTACTTGGTGATGGAGGGATATGCGACGGGAAAAAGTTGTACATGTAGACTAAACCATATATAAGGTAAAAAGTGTTCAAATGTGTGTAGGCTGCAGTAGTTATGATGCGCTGGAGAGACTTGCACAGGATTAACTACCGTGGAGAGCTGCATCAATCCAGTATTAGTACTGAAGACCACGACAAAAATATTCCGTCTCTGTCAGCTGCTCAGTGAAGCAGCAGCAGATTTACAGACATGTGGTGGAGTACCTGAGGTCAGTAAACGTGCTAGCACTGGCACAGTTGCTGAAAAATGTGATTCGGTGGGCGAATCCAGAGGATTGGAACCAGCAGTCAAGTAATCAAATACAAAGAGACGGTGGCTGCCACCTTCGAAATGTAGGGGCAGGAGGATAGCAATTGAAGCTTGGATATGATGATCATGATGTTTGGTTTGTGGGGCGCTCAACTACGCGGTCATCAGCGCCTGTACAAATTTCCAGTTGTTAAAAAGTGCATTTTTTTACACAGTCCAATCTAGCCACTGTCACAAATGATAATGATGTGGACAACACAAACACCCAGTCCTCGGGCAGAGAAAATCCCCATCCCAGCCGGGAATCGACCCCGAGACCCCGTGGTCGCGAGGCAGCAACGCTAGCCACTAGACCACGAGCTGCGGACGCCACCTGAATAAGACGGTGATCAGGGTTTATAGGTCGGCTTGCGTGCTCTATCACTCTGTCACCAACTTTGTTACTGCTCACGTGCGCAGACCAAACACGTCCATTGACTGTTGAGGGGCTATAACTTTTGTTTTTTTCAGAGGAAACAAAGTAAATGTCGTTCCCTAATTTTTCCAGTGCTGTCGCCATTTCCTCTTGCAATAGGTGTACCGTTTTCAGTGAGAACGGGAGGGCCTCAGACTCGACCAACTGATTCGGCTCATATTTTGCTGATATCTTATGTACAACGTAAAAAGAACCACACCGGTTTTGAAATAACCACTTTTAAATGTTCATGACAGATCATCATATATGGGGACCGCAAATTGTACTATTTTCCTAGAGAGAAAGGAGACTCTTACAACTGGCGCTTATGTATTCTTAACAGTAAACGCTGTTCAACGAAATAACCGATGTTGTAGTGACCAAAGCACATAGTTGGAGAGCTAAGAAACCGTGTCAGAATTTAAAATAGTTCTGTAGTTCTTTTTGTGTTTTTTCCAGATTGAACTTGGTAGGAATAGCAGAGTTAGTAAGGGAACAATTAAGGACTAATAACAAGGTAGGCAAAGGAACATCTGAAACGACTTTGTTTGAGACAGTACCGTTTTCCTACAACTGTCAACTCATTTTCTTGTTTGTCGCTTACAGCACCATCTATCGTGAAACACAAAAATTCCTGCAAACAGTGCCTCACCCTGATATCAAGCTAAGAAGATATCCACAGTTCAAAGTTCTTTTTTACTAATATAGAATGGTCGCATCTTACGTTTCAAGGAAGAACAAATTGCTCGTCTTGATGAGCACAATGCACAACAGTGAAGAAATAAGCTACGGAGTAGACAAGAAACCTAAAATGATGTCGGACCACAAAGCAAGTCAGGGAGCAGGTGACACATTCGATAATCTTACTGGCACCTACTCACGCAAGAGGAAAACCAACCGCTGACCAACGATTATCTTCTATAATGTTGTTGATAATTCTGCCTACAATGTCTTTCTGCTGTGGAGAGAAATAAATCCACGGCTGAAAAGTATCTTTACACGAGAAGAAAATTTCTCGATAAACTGTAAAGGTTCCTGGTTACTCATTACATTGTAGCTAGAAAAATGCTGCCAAAAATGAACAGTGAGCGGCCATTTGTAAAAGAATACAAACAGGTAGTCCGTCAACACCAAGGTCCAGTGGTGGCAACCAAATCTGCAGATGGATACTCTGTCCATCAACTTGAGACGGTTACATACCAATGAAGTGTTCAGACTATGACAAACATGTATGTAAAGTAAAATTGAAACAAATGAGCCGTCGGTCACTATTATTTTTATTCTTATTGACCAGGTTTCAACACTTCTAAAAGTGCCTTCATCAGAATTAAGACAATTAAAACGGCCTTTAACTTAGTTACAAATTTATAGGAAAACACATTTTTTCTACAAAACGTGTAAGTATTGACTAACAATAAGGGACAGAGGCAGTACTTACATGTCACATATAAAATACTTAACAGACCAGAGGGGCTTTAGTTACGAAATGTATAAAAAGGAATGTGTGAAGGGGAGCCACTATGGGCTGCTCGTACCTGTAAAGCCACAGGTTGCAACGGACTGAGGTGCCCGCTTTAACGAGTGAGGGCAGGTGAACATGACACTGCAAGGACAGTATCATCTAGTAGCCGCAGGTACAACTTCGATACTTAACATTCAAGTGTAGACAGACGAAAATTATAATGAATATTGTTCAGTGCATAATGTAAAAAGCAATATTTTGTTTTACAGCGACAGATAAAGTAACATTTTGTCTGCATCAGAGCTTAGAAGTACAGTTTGAAGCATAAAAACATTATTATAGAAAACACAGGAAGGGCTGAATGACACAGCTTGTAGAAAGCGATATAACATGAAATACAGCCAGTAAACTATTTAATAAATGAAAAATAATGAGTTAACTTAGGTGGAAAATAAACATTTCGGTAAACTGCACAAGGAGACCCGAAATTAAATGTCAAGTAACGGCTTTATACCGTTGGAGAAATTTTTACTGCGCAAATGCAGCTGTTCACTGTGAATAATTTTTCTGTGCCTCGTGATGACTGGGTGTTGTGTGATGTCCTTAGGTTAGTTAGGTATAAGTAGTTCTAAGTTCTAGGGGACTGATGACCATAGCTGTTAAGTCCCATAGTGCTCAGAGCCATTTGAACTGTGAATGAGACTATCATTTCGAGAAACATGCTTAAAAATCTCTAATTCTTCCAGAATATCTAATTTACGATCTTTCTTCTCGATGTGCAAGATGTTGATATCGCAAATAGCTTTAGGCGCCTGACTGGTAGTAAGAAGATGGTCAGCAAAAGGCGAATTTTTGGGGCTAGTGCCCTTTCTCCTTAAAAGGTGTTCTTTATATCTGGTTTTAAAGGCACGTCACGTTTGTCCTATGTAGTAAGAAGAGCAGGAATCGCAGACAATCTTGCTAAACGGGAATGAATCGATTTTAAATTATCAATGAAGTGTTTTTTTCAAATTATTATTAGTAGAAAATGCAACGTTGCAGTTGTATTTATTACGAAGAAGGCGTTGGATCTGATAGCAGATGAGCTCCACGAAAGGAATAGAGAAATATTTTCTTGGGTTGGATTCAATGATAGAGCTGCCGGGCGTAGTAACTCTTTTAGTAGTTCTCTTTTTAAGGACGTCATCTACTAAGCTAGATTTATACTCGTTTTGAGTAAATTGATTTCCTCGTGGCACTTTTCTTTCGGAATTGGAATGGAAGTAGCTCGGTGAATAGCAGAATGAAAGAAGGCGTTTTTATGAGACGTTGAATGAATGGTAGACGCAGATACGATCTGATCCATATATGTTTCTTTACGAAAAATATTGAATGAGATTTTATTATCTTCTGTCGTAAGCGTCAAGTCACGAAAGTTTAATTGGCGGGCCTCGTTTCCAAGTTCGATGGTGAAAGATATTGTCTCACGAAGATCATTGAAGAGATTAAAAATAGTCAATGCCATCAGCAGGTTCCTTGTAGATGATTAAAATATCATCACCGTATCTGAAATAGGAGATTATGCCTAGTGATGTAGCTGTAAAACAGTTAAAAAACTTTTCTCCTAGAGAGTTGATGAATATATCGCCAAGGATACCAACTAAGCGATTTCTCATAGCGAGCCCTTCGGATTGCTGGTACAATTGTTCATTAAATTCAAACTAGTTGTACTTGGCTACGACTGTGGTAAGATTCATGAAGTCAGTGATTCGTTCATCTGAAAAATCTTTTTTTTAAAACGACGTAAATTATTTGCTACGATTGTAAGCGTTTCCTGTACAGAGACTTTAGTATAAAGATTTTTGCTGTCTAATGAAAACAGCGTGGTGTCTGAACTTCATTCTAAATCTTTTACTTTTTGGACAAAGGCGTGACTATTGGGGACGGAATATATGTTCTCGAAAACGAATGATTTCTTCAGAATTTCATGTACAAATTTGGCCACATCATGGTACGCGCTATTCATACTATTACATTCCGGGCGTATCGGTTTTTTAGGTTTGTGGATTTTAAATTGAGACCTAGGTTTTGGGGGCTGAGGATTCCTGTTGATGAGCATTTTCTTCTGAAAAGGTTTGATAAGATAGTCGCGTTATTGATGGCTGACCTCACGTCTTCCTCATGCAGCTCCGAAATATTATTTACGCTAAATGAATCTAAGGTTTTGGAAATATACTCAGAATTGTAGGCGATGACTAAAGAGCAACCTTTGTCAGACTTAGTAAATAGAGCATCTGCTTCTAAAAGTTTATTATTAATGGAATTAACCAATTTTCTATCGTTAAGCGTAACATTATGAAGGGAGGCTGTATTTATCCTGAGAATGTTAGCTACATCATAACCAATTCTAGTTGGAGATGCATTATCTATTGTTTGTAACGCTCCCTTTAGATACCGCTGCCCCATTTCGGAATTCTAAGTAGAACTCTATTCTTATTTAGCCCGTGATTGATAGTTTATACGCTAAGTAAAACTTTATTGAACAACAGTTCGTTGATTTACATCACTGTTGAGACTGTTGGCACGTAATACTGTAAACTTAGTTTATAATGTAACAAATAAAGCTATATTTAAAACTACAATAATTTTTAACCACTCAGAATCATAATACCTTTCAAACACCATAATAGGTCATTATGAACCAAAAGAGCATATACATATAGCTTTTTTAAGGAAGTTATTAAGGTTAAAATTTTAAGCCTTGATGTATGAAAACGATTCGCATAAATAATGCTGCGAATTCCTCTTGAGGGACCACAGGCAGCGAGGTATCTAACGTTATTTGGAGATTTCAAAATTCCAATGTTCTCCTCAAAACCCAGTGTTAATTGCTCAACCGCGTATATGTTGTAAGTAGGCTGTTTATGTTTTCTTATTGGCAACGTTACGTAGCGCTCTGTACGAAAATCACTGGCTGTGCTGTGTGCAGTCTGTGGCTAGTTTGCATTGTTTTCTGCCATTGTAGTGTTGGGCAGCGGCAGCTGGATGTGAACAGCGCGTAGCGTTGCCCAGTTGGAGGTGAGCCGCCACAAGTGGTGGATGTGGGGAGAGAGATGGCGGAGTATTGAAAGTTTGTAAAAACAGTTGGAGGTGAGCCGCCAGCAGTGGTGGATGTGGGGAGAGAGATGGTGGAGTTTTGAAATTGAACTGCTATATATATTATTAAGGTAAATACAGTGTTTGTTCTCTATTAAAATCTTTCATTTGCTAACTATCCCTATCAGTAGTTAGTGACTTCCGTAATTTGAATCTTTTATTTAGCTGGCAGTAGTGGCCCTCGCTGTATTGCAGTAGTTCAAGTAACGAAGATTTTTGGTGAGGTAAGTGATTTGTGAAACGTATAGGTTAATGTTAGTCAGGGCCATTCCTTTGTAGGGATTTCTGAAAGTCAGATTGCGTTGCGCTAAAAAAATATTGTGTGTCAGTTTAAGCACAGTCGTGTATAAATATTCTAAGGGGACGTTTCATATGGCGACCCTGCCAGGATGTAGCAAGGGACTGTTCTAAGGACAATTCCAAAAACTTTGTGAGTGCACAAGTGGTGGTTATGGACTTGCTATATTATTCGCAAGACTCTTCAATGGCGAATGTGCACCCGCACGGTCACAACAGATGGCTGCTGGCCATCTGTACAAGGACTACAGTGCGTCTGCATCTCTGGTGGCCCACCAATACCACAATCTCTACCAGGACTACAGTGGGTCTGCTCTGTGATGACCTACCTACCAATATTCTTCAAAACTTCGAATGACTCTTCTGTGGGTTTGCTCTGATGTGGCCCATTACCAGTCAGCATGTCAAGAGTCAGCACTGTCTTTCAGTTGGCAGGACAACACTACTTCTTCACGACTGCATGGAAATACACTACTTCCGTGTGCATTTTCTTTTACTGCTCAGATTTTGAGAAAAGAAACGGCAGTTTTACTGTGATGAATGATCAGGACTGTCTTTGTGAACTGTGAGAAAATTTTAGCTTTTGGCCAACATTGTATCAATAAGTGTGGGCATGTGATATCTTTGTTATTGTCATTATGAAATATTTTATCAAATCATTATTGGCCACTGCCCAAAACAATTTGTAAAACTTTTTGTGGGGAGCATGGGGGCTATGTAAGTAGGCTGTTTATGTTTTCTTATTGGCAACGTTACGTAGCGCTCTGTACGAAAATCACTGGCTGTGCTGTGTGCAGACTGTGGCTAGTTTGCATTGTTGTCTGCCATTGTAGTGTTGGGCAGCGGCAGCTGGATGTGAACAGCGCGTAGCGTTGCGCAGTTGGAGGTGAGCCGCCAGCAGTGGTGGATGTGGGGAGAGAGATGGCGGAGCTTTGAAAGTTTGTAAAAATGGTTGGCATGAACTGCTATATATAGCATGACTTTTGATGATATTAAGGTAAATACATTGTTTGTTCTCTATTAAAATCTTTCATTTGCTAACTATGCCTATCAGTAGTTAGTGCCTTCTGTAGTTTGAATCTTTTATTTAGCTGGCAGTAGTGGCGCTCGCTGTATTGCAGTAGTTCGAGTAATGAAGATTTTTGTGAGGTAAGTGATTTGTGAAACGTATAGGTTAACGTTAGTCAAGGCCATTTTCTTGTAGGGATTTTTGAAAGTCAGATTGCGTTGCGCTAAAAATATTGTATGTCACTTTAAGCACAGGCATGTATAATTGTTCAAAGGGGACGTTTCAATGTAACAACGATTCACATTATAATTCATGATGAAAGTTCAGCAGATATTTTTCACGCGATGTTATCGTACTCACGGTATTCATATAAAATTTTTTACCGAGAGAGGAAATCGATACCTCTTTCCTCCAAATCTTCGGAAGAAACGATGTAGTTGCGTGAAGACTGCATTCATTACATGTTCTTGGCACCCTGAGTACATTTGCTTCGAATATTTATATGACGAACGCCATCCACGTAATTGTTCGAAGGAGAGGGAAGACATGTAATTGTTTGTGAAAGAGCTTTTGTAAGGCAGCCAGGATTAAAATTACTTACCACATTGTTATTATTCCTATTTGTACCAATTTCGACACGGAAAAAATATAAAAGATGAACTGTAGGATGCATTTGCGATTCGAACACAGGTTCTCCATTCCCCAGCGAAAGCCTTTCGTCACTGAATACCAGCGCTCTCATTTAAAGGCGTTTTACCTTAAGAAAATACAAGCGGCCATCGAATCAGTGTTTCTCCTCGATTTCTGGGAAAATACACGTTTGCGCCTCCACCTTTGATAAATGCTCGGTTTTCAGTTAATTAACGATCGCGACAATTTTTAGTCGATTACGCGTCATGACCTTAAGGCGCACGTTTGACAAAAACGGGGGCGGGCGGGTTGGGGGAGGGGTGGGGGTGTTGACCAAAGTATCTTTGTTTCATTTTTTTTTTTTTTTGTACTAAACAAGATATCTCCTAAATACGAGGCAAATCGTTTGGCCGTGTCTGAGGTCTTCCCTTTGTGAGCTCTGTGGGCCAACAATGAAACTGTTGCGCAACAAGCCCAACCGTAAACCCTTTCATGCTGGAACTAAACTGGTCCTATGACTGGGTGCAGCCACGTTCCAGTTCAAAGTAGTGACAGTGCTACTTCACAATGCGATTACTGAAAGTGAAGTAGTAAAAGGCCTTTGCGGGCAACCGCTACAGCTGGCTTTTAACGTCATTGTGTTTATTGAAGATGATAAGTATTTAAGGGTGACCTTTTGTTGGTAAAGGTGATCAAACGTCTAAGCAATACGTTCAAGTTGCGTATGTCCATAATCTTCTAATGTTGGCAAGAGAAACGCTATGCTGACCGCAGTGGGATAGAGTTATCTACCGCAATGGAGAAGTAGAGGATTAAAGTACATAAAATCAATATGCCTTTGATGAAATGGGTGTTACTAGACAGCAGCATGTACGATATAACAAACGATAAAAAAATACTAACTTCTGGAAAACTACAGAGTTTTTGTAATAAGATGCTCAGAAAAATATTTTTCTGCCTGTAGTATTTCGTTTTGACAGGAGGCAGAATAATAGACTCACATTTGCAAACGATACGTCATGGTTTCAAAAAAGGCGAAAAACGTCATTTTTGTGCGAAAAATATCAAGGTGCATGTGTTTTATTCAGACGAAATGTGGATTAATTTAAAAATTTCCTTCCCAGGGGGCCCGCAGCTAGCATGAGATCGAAGAACGACACATTTAATTTTCAGTACAAGTTATTTGCTCCACTATTTATTTATATATTTACCGCTAATTTGCATGATCTTGTAAAGCTATTTTTCAACCGTTTTTTAACAGCTTCAGCTCTAGCGATGCTATATGTGTACAATGAAAGTTCTATTTCGCGTAAAATCAGTGATCGCGCTTCATTTTTGCAGACATATTATATTGTGGTTTCTATTTGCATTCTAACTTCTTTATCGCGATAATTTACCCTTTTTCTATTATAAAGTATGTAAAATTATAAAATCATTTTTTTGTTTAAAATCTATTTACACCTTAAGGACGTCTTACGTGTATTTTTCTGTAAGAGCTACTCATATTTTATAGTGGTTTTAAGTGGAAATGACGGCACTGGCTTCCGGCGTCCCTAACTTTCAACGGGAGATAAATTCAACAATTTATAAAAGTATTTTGTATCACCAACTGGAGGACGATCATTTTGCAGCAAGATGGCTGGTGCACCAGCACTCTGCACAACTCACTTTTTGATTCACAATCTGTAACCAGTCGTCCCTGTTCGCAGGAGCGCTTTATCTTTGCCAACACCGGGAAGTGAAGTGAGGTTCTCTTAGTGCAAGGCAAAAACTTTGACTGATGGCGGCGAACGAGAGCACTAGGCCTGAATCATACGATTAATTTCCTCGTCCTGTTTCGAACACAAAAACATTACCACCACGTTGTACATCTACACCTACATCCATACGCCGCAAGCCACCTGACGGTGTGTGGCAGAGGGTACCTTGTGTTCCTCTACAGGTTCTCCCTTCTATTCCAGTCTCGTATTGTTCGTGGAAAGAAGGATTATCGGTATACTTCTGTGTGGGCTCTAATCTCTCTGATTTTATCCTCATGGTCTCTTCGCAAGATGTGCGTAGGTGGGAGCAATATACTGCTTGAGTCCTCGGTGAAGGTATGCTCTCGAAACTTCAACAAAAGCCCGTACCGAGCTACCGACCGTCTCTCCTGCAGAGTCTTCCACTGGAGTTTATCTATCATCTCCGTAACGCTTTCGGGATTACTAAATGATCTTGTAACGAAGCGCGCTGCTCTCCGTTGGATCTTCTCTATCTCTTGTATCAACCCTATCTGGTACGGATCCCACACTGCTGAGCAGTATTCAAGCAGTGGGCGAACAAACGTACTGTAACCTACTTGCTTTGTTTTCGGATTGCATTTCCTTGGGATTCTTCCAATGAATCTCAGTCTGGCATCTGCTTTACCGACGATCAACTTTATTTGATCATATCATTTTAAATCACTCCTAATGCGTACCCCCCTACAATTTATGGAATTAACTGATTTCAGTTGCTGACCTGCTATATTGTAGCTAAATGATAAGGGATCTATGTTTCTATGTATTCGCAGTACATTACACTTGTCTTCATTGAGATTCAACCGCCATTCCCTGCACCATGCGTCAATTCGCTGCAGATCATCCCGCATTTCAGTACAATTTTCCATTGTTACAACCTCTCGATATACCACAGCATCATCCACAAAAAATTTCAGTGAACTTCCGATGTCATCCGCAAGTTCATTTATGTATATTGTGAATGCAACGGTCCAACGGCACTCCCCTGCGGCACACCTGAAATCACTCCTACTTCGGAAGACTTCTCTCCATTAAGAATGACATGCCGCGTTCTGTTATCTAGGAACTCTTCAATCCAATCACACAATTGGTCTGATAGTCCATATGCTCTTACTTTCTTCATTAAACGACTGTGGGGAACTGTATCGAACGCCTTGCGGAAGTCAAGAAACTCGGCGTCTACCTGGGGACCCGTGTCTATGGCCCTCTGAGTCTCGTGGACGATCGTTTTTTTCGAAGCCCATGCTGATTCCTACAGAGTAGATTTCTAGTCTCCAGAAAAGTCACTATACTCGAACATCATAAGTGTTCCAAAACCAGGTCACATAGAATCAGGAGCTTCCTTCCATAAGTCTTTCGTATTCTCTACACGCACTCATTCGACCTGCGACCTTCAGCATAATGATGAGATTAGAGCAACACATGCGTTCACATGATTGGGAACTGTGATGACACTGAAGGTAGGTAAAATCGTATTCTGTACAAGTTATCTTTTACTTGCGGGATTGCCATGCATGATGCCTGGTCTTCGTTCTCGTTTTCTTTTGCTTCAAAACACTTGGTGTTTGGTATCCATCGATGAGCTAATAGTCAGTAAATTGAAATAACTTACAAAAAGCTTCTTGCGCTCACACACGAATTTATAAACTGCTTATAAAGTTGTTTGATATCACCTTCCTATCATGGTCTTCAGAAAGAAATTTAAATGATTTAATTTAAAGTTTGTTCGTGAACGCAATGACTGATTTGTATATCTTACCAAAGGATTTGCACAGAGTTGCGAATTGGCGATGTATTATCTTACACCTTTTCTTCGATCACAGCCTGTACCATGTTACCTTTCGTCCAAGTTTGAGTATCATTTTTTTTTTATTTCAGACGGAACGTGCTCCATTCACTTAAATAGCATTTACACCATACGCAACGCAACGCATGAACGCACATCCTACATTTATTTTACGGAAGCATTCCAGGTAGGGCAGCGGTGATGCAATGTTTCAAGGCACACGACAGCGGGGGGGACGCCGTGGTAAATTAGCCATTTCACCACATAAACTCACTGTTTTCAAGTTATCACCTAGTGTATTCAGAGGCGACAGTAAAATTTGATCCACTCCTAAATGGATCTGCAAGCAACAATCTCTTACACTTAAAGACTGTGTAACACCAAGTTTGCAGTTCATATTCAAGTTCCACATTCACTTGTGTTACTTTAGAGTAATCCCCACCCCCACCCCCTTTTCCACCATCCCTCTTTCCCTTTCGTTGCACTTTGTATAAGCTTTTCCATCTTCTATTTCTATTCTAAAGACAGATGGCGTATTAGTGGGTCACATTCAGTGTCTGAGGATGTATTGCAGAGCATAAACCGAATCCATAATTTTGAATAAGCAAGCGGTTATAGTTTTGAATGGAGAGGAGGGCTCCATATCGAGTTAGTCTCTGAAGATTCTCTGCTGTAGGTCGAAGTATTCAAGCGATTCTCGTCCTGTGCTGGGTGTCGAAGTTTAAAAAGAAACGGGTTCTACCAATGACACTAGAACTATAGTATCTATATTGTCTGCTAATTATTATCCCATGGACGCTCAACACAAAAACAGTTGAATAATAAAATGGTTGAAATGGTTATGAGCACTATGGGACTTAACTGCTGAGGTCATCAGTCCCCTAGAACTTAGACCCACTAAAACCAAACTAACCATAGGACATCACACACATCCATGCCCGAGGCAGGATTCGAACCAGCGACCGTAGTGGTCGCGCGGTTCCACACGGCCGGCAGTTGAATAATAGCCAAAGATCGCGTCAGCTGTGTTCCCTGACGTAAATGAAAATTTGTGCCACCCGTTAAGAGAATAAATTTGAATATCATTACGCGAAGAAATACTGAGTACGACTACAGTCTTCTCTATGTAGTAGAAATAAAGAAATAAATACAGCACACAAACAGACACACACTCACACGCACACACACTCACACACACTCTCTCTCTCACACACACACACACACACACACACACACACACACACACACACACACACACACACACACACACATATATATATATATATATATATATATATATATATATATATATAGAGAGAGAGAGGGAGAGGCAGAGAGAGAGAGAGAGAGAGAGAGAGGGAGAGAGAGGAAGAGAGTCCAGACAGAACAAGTACCATTAATCTTTTCAAAGGAATTAAGAAAGCTCTGAGCTTCGTTTCAGTTAGTGCGAAAGTACACAGGGAAATTACTGCTTGGCTGAACTTGGAATGATACTGTAAAACGCGCAACATAAATAAGATTAAAACACTAGTTGCTGCTTAAAGTTCCAGTATCAATAGACAGAATTCCGGACCCAGCTCCTGGCAGATAACAATATCTATTGATATAGATTCAAAATTATTCGGAAGACGTCACTGCATTCCTTCTCAAGCGAATTGCTATAAAGTGAACTTGAAAAAAATTCCGTCAGTTTTCAACGACTTGTGATTCACAGAAAAGCGACTTCTTGCGTTATTCCACGTATTTAGCAACATCCAATAGAATTCCGTAAATATCCGGATTGCAACTGGATAATGTCGACTTCCTGCCACGATATTTCGGCTGACAAACATTCAGCCATCCTCAGGACAGTGTTTTGCACAGGAAATTGCTAGTTCACGTCGATACTCTTAGAGCAAAAATAAGCGCGAAGGCACATGCCAAAAGACAGCTACTACATGGGTGACCTCTGTCGAGTTAGGCACCCTCTTCGAGTATAAAGGTAGCAATATGAACAAGCAATCTACAGTGTAAAACACACACCTGAGGATGGATGAATGGTTATCAAACGATGTATCGTGGCAGGAAGTCGACGGTATCCGACTGCAATCCCGAAATGTCATGGAATATTCATCACAACGTGAAAACTTCGAGAATGACAATCAAAAATCTTAAAACAATTCAAACAAAGCAAAAAGTGGGCACCCGTCACTTCCAACATGCTGAAGAAATATTTGAACAGCTGTCAAGCAGTTTTAGATGTTGTTGTCACTATCATCACAGAAGAGTTGCCGCCTACTAATATCAAGTGGGGGTTTGACAGTCGACCACAAGTTATGCAAACTGCTTTTAATTACCTGCAGAAGCACAAGCATCAATATGCCAATATCGGTCCTGTCGATGGCCGGAGTGGCCGTGCGGTTCTAGGCGCTACAGTCCGGAACCGAGCGACCGCTACGGTCGCAGGTTCGAATCCTGCCTCGGGAATGGATGTGTGTGATATCCTTAGGTTAGTTAGGTTAAATTAGTTCTAAGTTCTAGGTGACTGATGACCTCAGAAGTTAAGTTGCATAGTGCTCAGAGCCATTTTTCGGTCCTGTCAATTTCCAATCATTCGAAATTTCAAAAACTGTTGCCTTCAATGCCGTCGTCAGAACGAATGAAAAAACCAGGAAGACGATGTGCGCTGCGTTAGGAACGGCATTCACGGAGAGCAGAAGAAAAAGAGACGTCTACGCATATCTTCAACTTTCCATACAGAGGTAAACTTGGGGCGTTCACGTGAGGACATGTACGCAACAACTGCAGCTGCTGCTGCTTGCGCAACAGACTTGAGATAGATCCGATCATGGCGAATGCCTAATTTCGATGTCATTTTATGGAGAGCAGGTTACATTTACAGAAAAAAGCGACAACAGACGGGTCACGATATGTTTATGAAACGTCAAAGCAACATCGCAACAATATGTGGAGCATTTCTCTCCTTTTCTGGTCTAGACGGAGAATAAATATCTGTCAATTGCTTTAAAAGTAGTGAGGTGTAAGAACACGGTTGATATCGATCATCACTGCTTGGTCTGAAAACCAAGTAATGGAAGGGATACTACTGCCCACGAACATTTCAGTGACTATCTATTAACCACTGGTTAAAACATGGCTGGGGCTTTTCATCACAGTCTTACAGAATTGCGTCGTAGACACGCATATCACAACTCCTGCTTGTTACCATTCTATATCTTCTTTAGTAATTGGTATCGTGACTCGTTTCTCACCTGAAATTGTGTTTACATGATTCGAAAAGAATTCCGTCAAATACAGAGCTCAACATAAAATGATTTTCATTGTTCGTGTCAGGCCAGTTGCTGCACACTGCAAATGCTGCTTCAGACTTCGCTGAAATTGGAACAGTTTCTCACACATCTGACGAGGACGGAACCGCCATTGAAAAACAAGTTCTGCTACAGAGTAAAGAATTCCGTCCTTCAGTCATTGAAGAAATACTGCAGGGAAAGGAGAGAGACAAGAGGCAGTTTGTCACACAAAGTAAAATAGGAAAAAGATTATATTTGGAAGAACATACATTCTGGTAACTTAAAACAAACAATAGAAATGTATTCGCAAATGAACACGAAACATGAATAATGCCCTAAAAGCATTTCCAGCGCCAAGTTATGGGTAGCGATAAATAAGTCTGTTCCAGTGAGTATACTTTTTTCGATCACAGAAGAGTTGAAGAACAGTGCATGAATATCACCAGCAATGTCTTCAGCAAAATCAGCCCTCCAGGACCTAGATCATCAAACATGGTGAAGCCCACAATTGCCATTTTGAACATACGTTCTTACTGAACGTGCCGGAGAAACGTGTCAAGCTACTTGAACATAGTGGCTGTTCATTTACGGCTTTCTCTCTGGTTCCTCACCTTCGGCTCATTTGACCGTTTCTGGGCAACGCTGTCAGCATAAGATCCTGACACTGAGTGGCAATGTGGTCTTATTAAACTCCCTGTTCATGTGACACGGTAGTTATTTACATTTTTACTGTTGCAGATTGAAGACAGATGTATTGAGAAAAGACGTCATCGACTACTTAAAGCGTTCCGGATTTCGGATGAGAGAATGTCAGCAAGCTCATAGTGTGCTCTGAATTACTGATCCTACTGAACTGTATTCAGTTGCTGGACTCATGGACACTGGAAAGGTGACGCACTCCAGTCTTGCAAAGCATGATGGACAACGCACCAACGCCGCGAGGGTTTAGCCGAGCGGTCTAAGGCGCTGCAGTCATGGGCTGAGCGGCTGGTCCCGGCGGAGGTTCGAGTCCTCCCTCGGGCATGGGTGTGTGTGTTTGTCCTTAGGATAATTTAGAGTAAGTAGTGCGTAAGCTTAGGGACTGATGACCTTAGCAGTTAAGTCCCATAAGATTTCACACACATTTGAACACATCGCTCCAACTGGTACAGAAGTATCAGACACGCAGCCATGGAAATACTTGCTGAAAATGGAATAAACTCTTCATATTCGATTTTAGTCACGTACCTAGAGAATACAACAGTCCTGAAAATTGATAACATAAAAAACATGAGCACTCAATTTTTCAATTGCAAAAGAGAAGTAGACGTGCACTGGTCAGTTAATACAAAACTGACATTTTCGAGGAATGGCAGCTAGTTAGCTGGTTCTGAGTTTGGTACGGCCATTTGTTTTTCGAAATATATTGCCAAAGCTGAGAAGCCTTAATCAGCAAAAATATCCTACTCACTAAAAAAACAACTTAGTGGAAAGAAGACAAAAATACAGCTCTTAGGCTTATGGCAAGAAACATTTTGAACAAGGAAGAGAAGAAGCAATTGTAGGGCATTGTACTTTATAGTGACATCTCTCGAACAGAGTAGCTGGACTCTATTTACAAAGAGGGAAAGTCAAGGCTGCTTCGTTTTGGGTGAGTTGTAATTAGGCTGTTTAGGTTTTTATGTTGGTAACGCCATGCAGCGCTCTAATATATGAATATCACTGGCTGTGCTGTGTGCAGTCTGTGGCTGGTTCAAAAAAATGGCTCTGAGCACTATGGGACTCAACATCTTAGGTCATAAGTCCCCTAGAACTTAGAACTACTTAAACCTAACTAACCTAAGGACATCACACACACCCATGCCCGAGGCAGGATTCGAACCTGCGACCGTAGCAGCCCCGCGGTCCCGGACTGCAGCGCCAGAACCGCTAGACCACCGCGGCCGGCCAGTCTGTGGCTGGTTTGCGTTGTTGTTTGCTATTGTAGTGTTGGGCAACTGGATGTTAACAGCGCATAGCGTTGTGCAGTTGGAGGTGAGCCGCCAGCAGTGGTGGATGTGGGGAAGTGAGATGGTGGACTTTAGAGAGCGGATGATCTGGACAGAGACAGTAAATTTACAAGACTGGATGTCTTGAACTGCTATATATATTATGACTTTTGAACACTATTAAGCTAAATACATTGTTTGTTCTCTATCAAAATCTTTCATTTGCTAACTATGCCTATCAATTGTTAGTGCCTTCAGTAGTTCGAATCTTTTATTTAGCTGGCAGTAGTGGCGCCCACTGTATTGCAGCAGTTCGAGTAATGAAGATTTTTGTGAGGTACGTGATTAGTTAAAGGTATAGGTTTATGTTAGACAGGGCCATTATTTGTAGGGATTATTGAAAGTCAGATAGCTTTGCACAAAAAATATTGTGTGTCAGTTTAAGCACAGTCGTGTATAATTGTTCAAAGGGGACTTTTCATATGGCGACCCTGCCAGGATACCTCACTGGAATCTTCTGATTTTTTCTTGTAGTTTGCGCAATTAGTGCAGCCTTTGTTTATTGCTAGTGCATAATTGTAGAGAGAATTTCCTTTGTAGTTGTAGTTTATCGTTCTAGTACAGTAAAACAGTTGTGGCATGCATGTAGATTAGCACCAAGTATATATTATTCTCAATGCTATGTTAATGTGTTTTCTTATTTTGCTCTTCAAATTGTGCTTTTCTGTGTTGTCGTGTGAAATATTGTGACAATAATGGCGTGTGAAAAACGTAATACTAGGCTCCAAGGTAAACTGAGAAATGACAGTGAAGACGAAAGCAGTGTGTTAGCGCCACCGTGTAATGAATTAACTAATGTTCAAAGTAGTAATTTGTTAATTGCGCATAGGGAAATGGAGTGGGCTGCAAATAATGGTCTAGGCAGTAAAACAATTAGTGAACAGGGAAGCATTATCGATCGATCGGTCGGCAACAGCTTGCCTCAGGAATCCGAAATCACAGGATACAATCTTGCAAATACTGTAGATTCAGGTTTTGCGTCCTCACCGATCTCTCATTTAACTCAAGACACATTTTCTTCTTTTCAAAATGCAAATATTGCCGGTTCAAATGCACTGCCGAATAGCACTGAGGAACATGTTTCAGACGCCAGTGCATTGTTATTACAGTTAAAGCAAGAAATGGGACAAAGGCTACAAAAGTTAGACACAACACTTTAACAAAATCAGAGACAAATGTGACAAAACTTTCAATAGTTAGACGCAATGGAACAAAATCTTCACACCACGCTTGAACAAACACGTGAAGATTTAACTACTGAGTTACATAAAACCGAATCTAAATGTCAAAAACTCTGTAATGACGTAAAAACACAAATTTGTGAGCATTTTCAACCTATTTTTTCGCGGCATGTAAATGCATTACAGAATCACGAAGCAGACATAGAAGAACTGCAAACCATTGTTCATGAAAATCATGAGACCTTGTGGGCTACAATTGACTCAGTTGCATCTACCGATTCCGTTACGCTACTTGCAAAATCTCAGGAAAACTTAAAGAACGCAGTAGATACGATTTCAACACAAATGGACACTATGAAACTTTGTTCAGAAAAACACACTGAGGAAACAAGTACACTATCAGAGAAAGTAGCCGAACTTTCGGATCAGTTCACTAACTTATCTGCAAAGGTAGATGATGATGTGAATGACACAAGACTTGTAGTCATCACTGACACAGAAGAGTATGAACAAATTAAGAAATTCAAACAAAATCAGAATCAAATTAATACGCAACACAAAAGAGAAATCTGGGAAGTACAAGATCAGTTGGCACAAGTAATGAAAAAATTACATATTTCAGAGGACACTCACGCTCCAAAATGGGAAGAGGGACTTAGAAATACAGAAAAGCCACAAAATAATAACACAGGGCATTTCGAAAATTATGAACGAAATTGGCAAGGTGCACCGAATTTTGAGATGGAACCGCCGACACGACGTAACAATGACCGACATGCGACTCGCCGACATGATGATTTTGACTATAAGCTGTTTATTACTACACGTAAGTTCAAAACATTTAAGAATTCTGGCAACAACATTCATCCACAAGCGTGGCTCCATCTATTCTCTCATTGTTTTGCTCCCAACTGGTCATTAGAGCACAGATTAGAACCTATGTGTGGCTACTTAGAGAATGAACCAGCTGAATGAATGCGATCAGTCATTCATGATTGTCACAGTGAAGGGGAATTTTATCATGCCTTCCTCTCAGCATATTGGTCTCAAGCTACACAAGACCAAGTAAAACATAGCATCATAATGATGAGACATTTCGAACAATCCGAATTTTCCAGTCTTGTGAAATATTTTGAAGACATGTTGCACAAGAATCTATACCTGTCAAACCCATATGGCCCCTCAGAACTCATCTGCATTAGCTTAATCAAACTACCTGAACATTTATGACATATTATTTTAACAGGACGTTGCAAAGACGACATTGAAGCTTTTCAGGGTCTGTTACAAGACTTGGAAATTGACACTGCCAATCGCGGAGCGCGAAAACAGGAGCACAAAAATTACAGGTCACATCCGTCACAATTCCGCGATGAAAGAAATAATAACTGGACACGACAAGGCTATTCTCACAACACAAATGGTGACCAAAACAGACATCACCCGTATGATAACCGTTGGCAGAATAATAGTTACAGAGAAAGATCGCACTTCTGTAATAATGAATATGACAGACATAACAATAGAAACAGACAATATGGGAACCACAACAATTAGTATCAAGGGAGACAGAATAGATGCAATGGTCCAGCGTGCAGCTACGATTCAGGGAGAAATTCTCCATCATGTGACCGACAAGAAATTAATTACAGAAATTACCGACATGGCGACAGACGATATTATCTTAACGACAGACCTGAATTGCATCAGAACTGTCGGGATTCAAACAGGGCAGGGCCCTCTCAACAAGGTGAATTTGTAGAAGTTAGGTCTCCTAATCCCAATAATGACGCACGGCACAGACAATGACTCACACCGCAAGCAGCCATGTGCGCCGGCTGGCTAAGCGAAAAATAACATAGACTCTAACCTTGAGAAAAATCTTAGCATTCCTTACTGACGTATGCAACATGATAATTACTTTGAAGTTGAAACTCTGCATACTAGGAAGAGCAAAGGGTTACACCACATTTCACTTGTAAAACCATTTATTGGGAGATAATCAGCTTTTTAACTTAGTCTTTGCTATAAAATTTTTCACTTCTCGTTACTAGTACTCTTTTTCAATCTTAGAAACTGTTAACATGCAACAATGTTTGAAGTTAAATATCCAGTCAAGAACCAAGAGAACTTATTTAAACAGAAATTACGAATGCATTGTTATTGTGAACAGATGACACAGAGTTATTGTGTGTGTAAATTCTTGCTTGTTAGTTGCATGATTACGTAATGACTATAAGGCTCACATACTTAGAACATTTACCAGTACTGCTAATGAGATTTTATTGTAACATTTTGGTTTACTTGAAAATACACTCTGGATTTAAAGCACTTTCTGTGAGATACCAGTTGACACAGTGGTTAGTTTCTGTGACAGCAACACGATTTTATCACGACGCTACTAATGAGTGACAATTTACAATGTTGCTTTTTCCAGTGTTTCTGTTTTATATCTGCACAGTTATTCTGAATTATTCTGGAAAGTAAGACATGTTTTAGTAGTAACCTTTGTGGTATAGCTACAATGAGACAGCCTTTTCCGTAGCACAAAAATACGTTACAGCACAGTACTTTCTTCATCACGGGAATAAGCGTAATAACTAAGATATCCATACGCAAAGCATTTCGCATTTGTTTATCATGAGGTAAGTACATTGACTTCTGCAGAACGTAGCTTTCGGAGGACGATAACTACGACGACACTTCCACAGAGATTATCTTACAACAAAACGCACAGTTTAGCGGTACAGTAAATGTATCTGAGTGATTAATTTTGTAATTTAAACATTTATTTTTAAAGATATTTGAAGTACAATGATACAAGGGTTTTCCGTGATACATTTCATTTCATTGCTGTAATGTGTAAGACCTGAGGGTATAATTACATTAATCCTCAGGTGGTGCACACCTACTTTGTGTACCATGTGTTTGGCAAGCACAAGGAGCCCTAGCTAATATGGTATTTGCTTATACAACTTTACACATTGGTACCATATCTCTCTAACACATAAATTACACAGCTATCTGATCATTTAACTGAGAGACAAACATTTTTTTTACTACATCAGTGACATGTTTATGCAATTACACAGTTCGATAACTTCACACTTATGAAATTGTATTTTGACTGTACTTTGTGGACCATTCATATTCTTTTTCGGAACCATTGTGATACTATGAGAGCTTTGAATGATGTATTTGGTATTGGTTCATGATTTTTAAAGTACATTGGAGGTAGATGACACGATTGAAATGAGCAGAGAATTCATTTTAGGTTCTGAAATTATCGCAGAAAGCTACAACGATTTTGAGATTTAACTGAGGTGTTATTGTTACAATGACGATGTGTATTATGCTGTTGAGGTATGTTTATGATCAATAAGCTGATGCTATATGAGGAATCTGATTATGCTATGTATTTATTATGATGAAATATTGAAGTGTCAACACAAGATTGACGTGTCGACGAATATGTATACGTGTAATCAGGTAAGGAATAATGAGTAGTGGTTATGGACTCTGGTTCGTGGAAAAGGATGTTGGAAACCAAGAATCGTACTTTCAGAGTTATGAAATGTGTGTAAATGCGTGAATGTACCACAATGCCGCCGAAAATTTTTTGGACACTGTTATGTTTATAGGATTTTGTTCCTACACATTTGAAACGAAAATTCTCGACCTGTGAAATTTTTATAGGAGACTGCCACTGTAGCGGAAACTGCTGTCGTAAATATATCAGTAAGCAAGGTAAGTGACCTTGACGTAATGCGTTTTCGGCGCTCAGCTGAGAGATAGTCATCTGACAAAAGAAAGCCATTAGGTGGAAGAAAAAGAGGCCATTATCCTCGCTATTGACATTCCTTTGTAGAAAGCATCACAAATACGACACGCTCATTACTTGGAAACATATCATACTTTGTGCTACTTATTGAAATGCTTATGAACTGATGGGAAATATTCTTATATCTGCACACCTGAGTATGACATGTGTCTTTCTACGAGAATCGAGAGAATTTTCACTAACTTCTGAAATGCCACATGAGTATTGAATGATATTGTTATGCTTTACTTTGTACATAGCTGCTTATTTTATTTGATATCTGTTTTGCAGGTGTGTAGCATCATGCTTTTATAAAATAAAATTAAATGCATTTGCTAATGTGAACACTTTCTGTCAACAGATCTGTTAGATAATAATTTTATGATCCACATTCTTAAAAAAAAAAAAAAAAAAAAAAAAAGGAATTGTTGTGGTGCACCACTTTAACTACATAGACAATAAGATATGAATATTCATTTTCCTTATCTGCATAGTTGTCTTTAGTGTACTATTTTTTCTGCTTGAGCTTTATCATGTTTATGTATAAGTTATTGCATTTGCTGCTGCTGTGTGCCAGGCATAGTGCTACTGAATTTCACTTTGTATCACTCTGTTAAGGCAGTTTTACTACTGATTTATTTTTCTTGTTGCTGCTCATTGGCTCATATTAATTGTAATGTTGCATTTTCTCTGTTAATTTAGATTTACTGCTGCTTGCTTTGCCAATTTGTATTTTTTGTCATTGCTGTTTGTGTTAATGGTTTTGTGCTGCTGCATTGTCTCGTCCCTTAGTTTAGCATCTGAGCTCAGTAGATTTAAGTTAGCTTAAGGTGGGGTAGGCCATATAAGAAAACAAGTTGTGATGAATTGGAAGAAATACATTGAGAAGCTATAAGAAAATGGTTTGGCCAAAAATGTATTTCGAAAGAGGATATGAACAAAAGAAGTAGGGTTTAGGGACAACAGGTTTAGGTAGGATTTTCTTGGAAATAAATGATGAGGTAAGATAATGGAAAATAAATAATGAGGTAACAAATGTGTGAACGTATAAATACAGAAAGCATACTTGAATAGAATTTTTTTGGTGGAAACAAATGTTGAAATAAGAGGAAAGATATATGGAATGAAGTTTTGGGGTGGACTGCCATACCAAATGCCACACTGAAAACAAACCCTGTACTGTATTTTTCTGTTATTACACTATGTGAATTTGTGTTTTTCCTGTCTGTATGTGTTTAGCTAATAAGATTTATGTTGTAGAATTTTTCTGATAATATGTTATTTACCTTGTAAAGAAGCTTAGACATTGTTCATTCTGTTTTGTTTTAATGCTCATGTGTGAAGTTGATGTTTCAAAAGTTATTCTGATCTTTTATGTATTTACTTATGTCGTAATTCCTGTAACACTGATGTATATGTTTATTTCTATTGTTTTGTAAAGCCTGTATTACTACAAATGTTATCTGTATTATTATACTTTAATGATGTATTTTGTATCTTTGTTATTGTATTCTTATGTTATAAAATTGTAATTGACACCAGTTCATCAAATTAAGTAAATTGTAAGTTACATTTCACTGCACAAATTTCTGTTGGTCATAATATATGGACAATATGTGAGAAGTAGGGACTGTTAGTGTTTGGACGTGTGTTAATAAGTCAGCAAGGGACTGATTAACAGCATTGCTGATTATAAGGACAAAAAAAATTTTTGTAAGTGCACAAGTGGTGATTCATGGACTTGCAATATTGTCCGCAAGACTCTTCGGTGGTGATTGTGCACCTGCACAGTCGCAACAGATGGCTGCTGGCCGTCTCTACAAGCACTGCAGTGGGTCTGAATCTTTGATGGCCCACCAGTACCATTATCTCTACAAGGACTGCAGTGGGTCTGCACCTCTGGTGGCCCACCAATACCGTAATATCTAACAAGACTACAGCGGTCCGCTCTGTGATGACCTACCTATCAATATTCTTCAACTTCGACTGACTCTGCTGTGGGTGTGCTCTATTGTGGCCCATTACCTGTCTGCATGTCAAGAGTCAACACTGTCTTTCCATTGAAAGGACAACACTACTTCTTCAAGACTGCATGGAAATCCACTACTTCCGTGTGCATTCTCTTTTACTGCTCAGACTTTGCGAAAAAGAAACACTGCAATTTTACTTTGTTGAATGATCAGGACTGTCTTCATGAACTGGGAGAAAATTTTAGCTTTTGACCAACATTGTATCAATAAGTGTGTTTATTTGATTTCTTTGTTATTGTAATTATGAAAATATTTTTTCAAATATGTATTGTCCACTGCCCAGAACAATTTGTAAATTTTTTTGTGGGGAACATGGGTGCTATGTAATTAGGCTGTTTAGGTTTTTATGTTGGTAACGCCATGTGGCGCTCTATATGAAAATCAGTGGCTATGCTGTGTGCAGGCTGTGGCTGGTTTGCATTGTTGTTGGCTATTGTAGTGTTGGGCAGCTGGATGTTAACAGCGCATAGCATTGCGCAGTTGGAGGTGAGCCGTCAGCAGTGGTGGATGTGGGGAAGTGAGATGGCAGATTTTAGAGAGCGGATGATCTGTACAGAGACAGTAAATTTGTGAGACTGGATGTCATGAACTGCTATATATATTATGACTTTTGAATAAAAAATTGTTCAAATGGCTCTGAGCACTATGGGACTTAACATCTATGGTCATCAGTCCCCTAGAACCTAGAACTACTGAAACCTAACTAACCTAAGGACATCACACACATCCATGCCCGAGGCAGGATTCGAACCTGCGACCGTAGCAGTCGCGCGGCTCCGGACTGAGCGCCTCGAACCGCTAGACCATCGAGGCCGGCTGACTTTTGAACACTATTAAGCTAAATACATTGTTTGTTCTCTATCAAAATCTTTCATTTGCTAACTATGCCTATCAGTAGTTAGTGCCTTCAGTAGTTTGAATCTTTTATTTAGCTGGTAGTAGTGGCGCTCGCTGTATTGCAGTAGTTTGAGTAATGAAGATCTTTGTGAGGTAGGTGATTTGTGAAAGGAATAGGTTAATGTTAGTCAGGGCCATTATTTGTAGTGATTATTGAAAGTCAGATTGCGTTCCGCTAAAAATATTGTGTGTCAGTTTAAGCACTGTCATGTATAATTGTTCAAAGGGGACGTTTCAAAGTGTTGGGCGCAAGCCGTTTGGCCTCAATTACTATCGAAAAATATGAAAATAGTTTAGAAAACTTTGAGAAGATTTGCCTCACAGAGATTGCAGCCATTTATGGACCGATCAATATATCCAGGGAAACAAAGCCATTGATGTTGACATTAATGTCGCGGATGACACTGAAGGCGTCAAAATCTCACTTTTAGTTGGAAAAACGAAGATGCAGAGAACGAAGGGCTCAACAATGTTTGAAATTCCACATAGGAGAATTAACGATGGTGGAAAGGATCATGTGTAAACAGAGCAAGTTTTGAATAGTCAAATTTAAAAAGAAGAAGGCTTCTTACGTAGCGACAGCAACACCGTGATTAGAAGCTGTCAGGAAACATTCGACTGAAAAAGAAAATCTTTGCAGGCAACATCGGATGCTAGCATAGAAAATCTGGAGGACAAGCACTGTGAACTGTGTACTGGTTTTGAAGCCCCTAGTCTACTGCGAGATAAGAACTTTGGCTTCCGGTCTGAAACCTTTGAAGCTACATCCATTTCAGAGCCTGATTTTCATGTGCACATAGACTGTAACATTCCAGCCGTGCTCAGAGGTATGCGCGAAGTGAGGCAAATTGCGGACAGCATGGTTGATGCTGTTCATGTCGTTGCACCAACTGGTGCTGCAGCTAACAATGCAAGCGGAATAACTTGCCATCCTGCTGTTAGCCTTCGAAATGTCAAGATGCGGCCAATCATATGTGTGCTATTGGTTGCTGAGCAACTAGAGAAAGAAGTCGCAAAATTCAATTACGTTCATTGTATTATACTGGGGAAATAAATGCTCATTGTTCTCACGTGAAATTTTATCGAGATCTGAGCAAATAAATCAAACCACGGCCAAACAGTGAATCCGGTAATTTAAATGCTGTTCTCGTTACTGACTTGTTTCTGTTGTATCCTGTTGTAGGCTCGTGGATTTTCTAACAGCCAAACTTTTACGGTTTTAGCCTCTGTCACCTCTTCAGTTTCATTTAACACCATCAGAGTATGCGACAGTACAATAGTGTCTTCACTGAAATGCTTAACCAACTTCGCGAACGCTGCTTTAGTCCTGATGAAATGGAGCTCCTGTACGATATATTTATTTCCGAAGTTAATTTGGGACTGGCGAGCGTGAAGCAGTTCCTTGACATCAATGCAAAATATTCTCAGTGTATTGCTTGGCCGGCTGGAGTGGCCGTGCGGTTCTAGGCGCTTCATTCTGGAATCCCGTTACCGCTACGGTCGCAGGTTCTAATCCCACCTCGGGCACGGATGTGTGTGATGTCCTTACTTTAGTTAGGTTTAAGTAGTTCTAAGTTCTAGGGGACTGATGAGCTCAGATGCTAAGTCCCATAGTGCTCAGAGCCATTTCAACCATTTTTTAACAAACTCTGAAATGTCTAAAGTTGCAGGAATGCCAGAGCTCAAAAAGGATCTGTAGTGTCGCTACTCAGTCCTTTAGCAAAAGTAATAAAGTCTAGTGGAAAGCCGCCTTAAAGTATTGCATTAGTAACCAGAGGTTGGCAGCCGCAGTGCCGCGCGGGATTAGCCGAGCGGTCCAGGGCACTTAAGTCTGTGCGGCTGGTCCCGGCGGAGGTTGGAGTCCTCCCTCGGGCATGGGTGTGTGTGTTTGTCCTTAGGATAATTTAGGTTAAGCAGTGTGTAAGCTTAGGGACTGATGACCTTAGCAGTTAAGTCCCATAAGATTTCACACACATTTGAACATTTTTTTGACAGCCGCAGTGTGGCGATGTATGGGTCTGAATAATAGGTACGTACGCGAGATTGCGAGAAGCGACTAGCCACGCTCAGTGGAAAACTGCACCACGCAGAGGTAATCAGGTGGGTTGATGTCACCACACCAGTCTCTTGTTATCGACACCATGACTGGACAGCAGGTTTTAGGTAACCAAATGCACCTCACAGCAATATAAAAACGCCTCATTTTTGAGACAAAACCATTCTCGTCACCACAGTGCAGGACCACCACCACGGCGCCAGAGCGACGTCGTACAGCGAAACGACGGAGCATCACCAGCAACATTCAATGCGTTCGAGGCCGGTCTAGGCCTGTTGCTGCCAGCTCTAAGTTCCTCACTGGACTTAGTGCCACAGAACCATCATGCTTCTGTCCTCACATGCTGTCCACAGCACTGAGTCAAAGCCCACTTCCGCCGGGGCTTTCAAGCAAATGGCCCAGTACGACATGCCAAAACTTACCTTGAAATTTTCACGCAGGAATAATACACCGAAAGAAAAGAATTGGCAAAAATTTAGCTATTAAGATACACTGCAATTATTTAAACAAACAGTTAGTTACTCACTATTGTCACACGAAGAATGTCATACGACAGCGGTTTGTACAGTCTTCCTTGACAGCACGCGAATATGCTAATAAGCAGACGCAGCGGTGATAAGAGCACGCAGCACGTAGTTACAAACTCGTAAGTCCACATACACCGTCCCAGAACTGTCTCAAATTGTAAATATCCTTAATGAAATGTATTTCATATAGATAGCTAATCTTTTGCAGAGATGTTACACAAATGACTAGCAGAGGAAAGAAAGTTAAGGGAGTGTATGATGTTACATTACATGCATCGTTCATTAATCGCGACTTTAATTTGTTGATATAAAACATTTGAAAGCACAGTTCTCATAATAATTTTTGAAACTGTACACTTTGCTTACAGTGGAATAATTCCTTGTTTATTCCCTGCAGTCGTCACAATAACTGGAAGTACCTACTAGATGACGAAAACAAGAACTTTTCATACACCAAGAAAACCTGATAAAACAAAATTTAATGCATTCAATCACGTCACAGTAATTAGTAGTGTTTTATTTGGACAAACGTGAGTGGAGTAGGAAACAATCGTGGTCGTTGTTCTCCCTATCTCCCTATTGTGCTTCAAACCAGGCATACTTCATCAATTTCGTGAAGTGTGGTGATGACAACTGACAGTGCAGGGATGACTGAAGCTTAACATTAACAGCTACATACAGTTATCTGAAAAATGGCATACACTGTTGAAAAAGTATTTTATTGACAGACTCAATCAAGGTATTAGGTTCGGGAGGAATCCGCCTCCATGGGTGACGCTATGTCCATGCTAAGAGCTCAAAATAAGCAATGAATAACTTTCTGCGACTGGAACGAAGAGGTTTCGGATGTAACATTGAAAATAATTCTCTCCCATTTTTACAGATTTTGTTACATCCATTACGAGATATTGCCGAGCAAACAGTAAAAACTTCAAAAACAGTTCAAACACGGTTCATAGCCTACATATCACAGTTCTCATGCAGTTGACTAGTACTTCACAGTTCACACGTATCTCAGTCCTTACGTAGTTCGCTGGTCGGTTACAGTCCACAGTTTTGCTAATAAAATCTAGCCTCTTAATTTCAAAGCACTTGAACTTCAAAGACTTTCCCCACTAGGGAAGCTTTGTGCGGCAAGTTGAAATAGAATAGAATGAGGGAGAAGCGGGTATATATATATACGTGCGTATTATAAACTCCTTCCCTCAAAAGTATTTCTTTTCTTCATAAGTCCTCTGTGTAACCACAGATAACGCGTCACCGATCACATTTATACTAAGATTGCAGTACATGCGATGTGCCTATTTTCTTCCACCGCCCAGAGTGGAATGCATAATTCCGAACAGAAGTTCACAATCTGCAGTCCTCTTTTCACCTGCGCTGAAAACAGCTTCTAGGAAGTGAATCCGTAATCTTGTGGCTGTAAGAAACTCTTACCGAGAAACTATTGTTTCAGAAATGATAAATTTACAATCAGTCTGTTTCTATGGCATGCTACACGCTTTTTATTAGCAGAACACGAGATACTCCATATTAGCATTCCTTTTTAGAGTCAGAGATGAGTTCTATTCAACAAATTAATGATCTGAATATTTCCGTAATTAGCGTCACACTATTCTCTACTACATATCTGTCTTCCGACAATGCAGAACAAGCTCTGATGTTCGTCACTAGACATTGGTAACTAAGTTTGAACTCATACCACGGCGGACAACATATCCATCCTTCGAGACTGCCGACCGGAGTCTCATCTTATAGCCGAACCACTTCACCCGCCATCCAAGTTTGACGCGATCCGAAGATCGGCGGAAGTGCTTCGTCTGCCTTTTCGTTTTGCAGTTGTTTATTATTCTGTTGGTTATTAATATTTGTGAAATAATGAAATGATAGCACTCTATTAAGAGATGGTTTAATTTGAAGTACAAGTAAATATGATGTTTAGCTAGTTTAGTACTAATAATAGAAGACTGTCATTTTGGTGCGCAACTTCCGAATGCCACAGCCAATCGCAGAGATGGACCACAATTTAGGAAATCTTAATCTCGGTGCCTGTACCGGTGAAACTATTTGTCATCGGTACCTCACACCACATTACATCATCTTGCCACACCTGCCTTCTCAACTGCTCTAAGAAGAGCTTCTCGTAGCCAAATATGATGCCTACAAAGCCATAAATATTATACATGCCCCTCCTTATGAGACTTCCGAAAATTGGGCTGTTCTGGTAGACAACGAACAATTTTCGAAATAAACAAATTTTGATTCAAATTTTTATAAATTTTTCAGTTATCTTCTCTCAAGAGCCATACCATTCCACTGCACTTGTAATCTGTTACTGTTCTTCCAAAAGCTGAATTTTATTTATAATTTTTCATTTTCAGATTATTAATCGTCTTACGTAGTCATAGACTTAAGTATTTTGTGATTAGAATAAACTAATTGTTACTCTCAATAAATTTGTGTATAACCCTACGTCCCAAAATCGTTAATCTTTTGTTACACTTTGTATACTACTTAATCTATTCTTTAAGTAGTAATATTTTCAAATAAGTCTGAACCTTTATTTTGATAGTACTATTTTTCCAACTTCCAGTCTATCATTTTTGCTACAATGCTCTGTAGCAATCCTCTGTCTATTGGTCACTCTTCAGTTATTCAGAAATTTTATACTGCTGTTAAGCTGCCGTTCATTAAATTCAACAAAATATTTTTCGAGAAGTTACATTCCTACACAATTACTATCGGCGTACTGCCGTCGTTTCAGTTTGATGAAACATTCTTTACGCTTTACAATTCTTCAATATTATATACTCATATGGATATTCAGATTCGGATATGTCCGAAAGAACAGACACCATTGATGATCTGCAGCCGTCTAGAACGAAATTAGAATTATGTTCATACCTTCAGCTGCTGACGGTCGTTGGTATATATCAACAGGGACAGGTGAAAATGTGTGCCCCGACCTGGACTTGAACCCGGGGGCTCCTGCTTATATGGCAGACGCTGTATGAGGCAACGGGGGCACAGAGGATAGTGTGACTCCAGGGACTATCTCGAGCACGACACCCGCGAGACACACATTCGAACCTTGTATGCCCACACACTACGCTGGTAGTGTCTCAACCCAACACACTCATTACTCGTGGACGACATTCTTACCAAGTCCAGTAAGAGTTCGGGGAATATGTGTGCATCCGCACAGAAGGATAAGTCATGGCCGGTATTGCCAGAACTATATACTTGTATGGATATGATGTCTGTTCTTTCGGACATGTCCGAAGAAACAGACACCATTGATGACCTGCAGACGTCTAGAACGTAATTAGAATTATATTAATACCTTCAGCTGCTGACGGGCGTTGATGTACATCAACAGGGGCAGGTGCAAATGCGTGCGCCGACCGGGTCTCGAACCCGGGATCTCCCGCTTGCATAACAGACGCACTATCCTTCTGTGTCCTCTGTGGCTCAGATGGATAGAACGTCTGCTGCCATTTCAGCAGGAGTTCCTAGGTTCGAGTCCCAGTCGGGGCAAACATTTCACCTCTCCCCGTTGATATATATCAACGCCTGTCAGCTGCTGAAGGTATTAATATAGTTCAAATTTCTTCAAGATTATGTCGGTACCATGCCGTTCTGCACTTATTTATGTGAATGCATCATAAAGACGTCCACTTCTCAGGGTTACAAAAAAAATAAACGCATCACCTACACAATTCAGAAATACGAGGAGATGGAAGAACATTACACTCACATTTTACCAGAACATACGAAAGGAGCCCACAATAGCAACCCATTCAGATGATTATGTTGTCCATGATGTGGTCTTGCGTTGTGACACTCCAGATATTCCAAAGTGGTGTTGAGTTCAACCACTTTCAGTCCATTCTCCCATCTCTAACATCAGCATGCAGCTCCAGTACAAATCCATGAAACAATAGAATATGCCTTAAATTAATTTACTATTAATTTTGAACTAATTTTAAATAAACATGTTTTCATACATTATTACAATATAAGTACATAATACACAGTGCTTTTATCTGATTTAGTGTTTTGCAAACAAATCCGACGCTTAAGTCGTACAACCACAGTGATTCATCACTGTTTTTGTTTTGGTCACAGCTATAGCTACTTACAGCAGGGTCATTGCCCTTCATCTTCTTTAAGAGCTCTGCGCTTGCTCGCACCATCTGTTAGTATCGAACCCGTTCCCAAACGACACACGCCGTTAGCCAACGTCACCTGCTACGCTCTTTAAATTTTATTTACGGAGTCACAGTAGTGATTCAGAGATACATCGAGAGAACCTTTTAGAATCTTACGTCAATAATAATGCATAACTTCTCAGTTAAGAAATCGTTGCTTCATTCCACAGTATGAAGTATTATACCATCTATATTTGAGTGTCATTGTTGCTACAAAAAGTACTAGTGGAACTGTATTCGTACAATGACAGTGTATTTTCTACAGACATTCATGTAAGAACATTGTGTGACTTTGCAATATTGAGGGACTAATTACTCTTAGCTAAACATTAGTCATCCTTTCACATTAAAAAAACCAGTGTACGTTGTTAATGTCAGTACTCGCTGTTACGTGGCTTTCTGTTTGGACCTAATTACATACGTTTCTGTCTTTAGGAGATCTCCATGTCATAGTTATATCCAATTTCGACAATACGTCTATCCTTTGTACTTCATAAAGTAGCCGGCGGAAACCACTTCATCCATAAATACTACTTAATGGCCGATTTAAAAGTCGGCTTTGGCCTTTCCTCCTTCGCTCTTCATATAACATTTTCCGGCTCTCCTATCGCCTAAAAATAATACTTCTTCTTTCTCCCTCTATGTAAATAATTGGCCGACCTTTCTGTGGTGTAATAAGCACAACTCTCCACTTACCTCTTTCTCTCGTCGTCAATAATTGGCAGACTTTTCTGTCGCCTGATAGCCATAACTCAACAATTACCACAAATGTCGATGTCAGGACTATTCCTAGCCTATCGCTGTATCCTAAATCATTACAGAGGTAACCACTTCGCCTTCTCAATTCATACTAAAGAGTAACGAAATATCTATTTTGAGCCAATCTGAAATTAATGTCAAGACGACGTTTAATTATTTCCATTATTTTTGCCACAAGACGTTCTGCTATCGTGCATTATCGTGTTCTCTTACCTGGTATAGAGTCGGATGTTATGTGTGTAATTATCTCGTCTTGCTTTCGTATTCTTAAAATATTTTCAGTCACAAAAGTTTACGTATCATTGTTGTAAATATTTTAAAAAATTCTTCCACAAAATACTGTGTAATATGTTTTAGTTATGTGCATTACTATGGTTCTGGTGTCTTGTTGTAACTTGTAAGTAGGCTGTTTATATTTTCTTATTGGCAACGTTACGTAGCACTCTATATGAAAATCACTAGCTGTGCTGTGTGCAGTCTGTGGCTAGTTTGCAATGTTGTCTGCCATTGTAGTGCTGGGCAGCGGCAGCTGGATGTGAACAGCGCGTAGCGTTGCGCAGTTGGAGGTGAGCCGCCAGCGGTGGTGGATGTGAGGAGAGAGATGGCGGAGTTTTGAAATTACATATATTATGACTTGTGATGATATTAAGGTAAATACATTGTTTGTTCTCTATTAGTATCTTTCATTTGCTAACTATCTCTATCAGTAGTTAGTGCCTTCCGTAGTTTGAATCTTTTATTTAGCTGGCAGTAGTGGCGCTCGCTGTATTGCAGTAGTTCGAGTAACGAAGATTTTTGTGAGGTAAGTGATTTCTGAAAAGTATAGTTTAATGTTACTCAGGGCCATTCTTTTGCAGGGATCTTTCATAGTCAGATTGCGTTGCGCTAAAAATATTGTGTGTCACTTCAGTGAATGTTTGAGTACGTTCAGTTTTGCTCAGCTGTTTGAAAAGCAAATAGTGTAAGAGGTTTATCAGCACAGTCGTGTATAATTGTTCTAAGGGGACGTTTCAAACTACATACTGCGTTCTTTTGCTGGTGTGTCTGTAATCCTTTATTTCATATATTCTGACATGTTACATTCTGTCAAACTTCTGTTTTTCACCCGTGCTATGCAGATGTTTATTCTGCTGTGTTACTTTGTTTCTGTCATAGTTTGTTTCTATGTAGTCGCATTCGGTATAAGGAAAATTCTTGAGCTTTATCTTGATAGTGATGAATGTTAAAGAAGACAGATCTTAGTTCTGAATGAAAGAAGGAGAAGAACAAACAGCAGGAAACGAATGTGAAGTATGCTGTCAGTTAAGTCGGGCACTTGGTAATCGTCAGTTACCTAGAAATACAAAGACTCTTATTTCCCCTTGAGATTAGAATTCATAATATTTTTTCATGTCACTGATCGGCATTTCATCTAATAACTGTTGTGGTGAGATTTCCGTGGTATAATGATGAAACTTCATTCACAACGTCCTCAAATTCAACCACGTAATGTACACCAATAGACGAATAAAGTATACATTTCACTATTTTTTGCTACCGGCCTCTGACAGAAGGGGGCTGTCAAGTCTATATTTATTGATATCTTGACACCGCTGAACTTCTGTACGAGACCTTCTCGTACCATACTACAATAACTTTTCCACCATAAAAACATTCTGTCGAATTATACTTCACCTTCTGCTCTGTTTGCTGTGCTGCAGGACCGGTCTTGATTCGTGAATGCATGAACAAATTCTTTATATGTTTTACATGTGTTATTGACCCTTATTCCCAATGATTTTGTTTCTCCCTCTAATCTATTGTCCATAAATTTGAATCTTTTTGTTCAGTCATGTTCAAAGGAATTATGGCATCACATTTTCCAATAAAGGCTACTGGATATATAGTTCCATTAATAGACAAATGATAGAATGTATACGCATGTACGTAATTTTCTACGTCACTTATGTGACTAACACGTTCTTATCTTTCAAATTCACAACAAATTTCGACTTTTTGTTCTGCTTCTTTTCCTATTTTGCTTTGGATCTAAGGAAGTACTTTTCACTCAATTTCTTTCAATTTACCATGAATCGCATTTGTGTTGCAGACGATTCTGCATGTGAATTGTTACATTTCCTGTTAATTTTTGATACTTCGTAAATTATTCCGTTGAAATGTGTGCTTATCCTGATATCCTTTGATAGCTTTGCATTGATCTTGGTTGTGTTGCTAGTGTCATTTAATTACTGTTCGTATAGCCAGATTCTGAACTTGCAAATCCTTATTTAACTTTTCGATTTCATGGTCAACCTTTTGATCTACTTCTAACTTACTGACTTCTTCTTTTATACCCCATTCTTCTGTTTCATAGACTTTGTTCTTGCTACATTGCTCAGTTTTAGCATCAGAATTTGTATCATTTTGTTCCAGAGCATCGAACTTACCAATAATATGATCTATTCCTAACTTAACTTCATTAAATCCACTGTTTATATCCTCTGTTTTAGTAATTTAGTAGTGAACATTGTCTGTCTGTTGTGATATATAAAAATATAGATATTTGGTACAGCTTAAGCGGAATTACAACTTTCAGTAACCATTACAAAGATTGTGAGCCCAGACCTTATTTAAAAAAAATACTGACGTTAGTGTTATATAGTTTATGTATGAATGTCACTATATGTGACTGAATCTGAACCCTCAATATTCTATGTCATTATCTGATGTTGAAGGTACTGAAATGCTGTTTAGGCCTGGCTCTGCAGTCACTACACTGTCCTACATTATATTTAGTCTTTTAGTGATGAAATTCATCCATTTATTTTTGGACTTTGATCTTTTGGACCCCTGTGGTTCTCTTGAATTAATAGAATATACCAGGCTGTTTGTTGGCAGGTGATAGACAGTAAAACTTCTTTATCAAATGAAATACCTTCAGTATTCTGTATTACAATTCTAAGGGCTGACTGAGAAAATTCATCCCTGTTGGTCTTTATGGTGGAAAGATCTTTGCGCTTTTCTTCCTTGCCTCCTTCCTCAACTTGATAAATACCTCTCGAGGTTCAAATGGTTCAAATCGCTCTGAGCACTATGGGATTTAACTTCTGAGGTCGTCAGTCCTCTAGAACTTAGAGCTACTTAAACCTAACTAACCTAAGGATATCACACACATCCATGCCGGAGGCACAATTCGAACCTGCGACCTTAGCAGTCGCGCGGTTCGAGACTGAAGCGCCTAGAACGGCTCGGCTACACCGACCTCTCGAGGAATTGCTTTTAGCGCATCCTTGGAAGGTCGGTGATGCCACACATGCACTGTCGTTGATCTCGTTGGCAACTTTATCCAAATATATGCCGGTTACATGGTTTGAATTACTTCTTATGGATCGAGCGAGGTGGCGCAGTGGTAGCACACTGGACTCGCATTCGGGAGGACGACGGTTCTATCCCGCGTCCGGCCATCCTCATTTAGGTTTTCCGTGATTTCCCTAAATCGCTCCAGGAAAAAGCTGGGATGGTTCTTTTGAAAGGGCACGGCCGACTGCATTCCACATCCTTCCCTAATCCGATGAGACCGATGACCTAGCTGTTTGGTCTCTTCCCACAAACGACAACCGACCAACTTGTTATGGCCCCAGTATATGCCGGTGACATGGTTTGAATTACTTGTTATATGCCCTGGTACCGTGTTACGAACTTCTCGTTTTCCTCTTTGGAGTATATGGACTCAACAACATCACTCATTGGAATACGTTCTATGTTCTTACAACACCGTATCTATTTTATTTCATGTTTTACTTAAATGTTATTTCAAAATGAATTTTAGTATAGACCTGATATCCTGATCATCTTCCTGAGTTGGTAACGTGTCAGCTGATGCTGTAAGACTTACTTTCTTTAACTGATACATGTTATTAATAATAATGTTGCGATTAAAAATTTCAGACTGTTATATAAAAGAGAAACACTTAACTACAGTAATTACATTGTCATGTGATGCATCAAACCATGGTCTTCGATATGTTTAGAGGCAGAAGGTCAACTGTTAAGAACATCCTGTTGTGTTTGCATCAAGGCAGCAGAGAAGAATTATTCTACAATGAGCAAAAAGATGCTTAGCTTGATGTGTGGAGTAATATACTTCCGGTGTCAACTATATGGTAGGAGATTCAAGGTAATGATGGACCATGCTGCTTTGAATTGCTTATTAGGGTTCAAGGGCCCATCCAGTAGAATAACGAGATTGGTATTAAAACACTGTGAGATCCACAAATCAGGGAAGAAGCACTGAAATACAATAGGTTTGAACAGAAAGGTAGCAGTAGGCAAGCAATGAGTTAGGAACCTGTTCAATGAGAAACAGCACAGAGTGTTGACAAGGAGTGTAAACAGTACAGCAAGCCACAACAATGTGGCTTGCATGATAGATTACTGTGTAGAGAAACAAATTTAGGACCACAGGTGGACGAGCTAGCAGAGTTGAAGCAAGAAGCACTACATTAAATGCATGATCGTGTATTATCGGGCCATGGACGACTAATGGAAGTGTTACGGGAATGATATCGGTCAGTAAGACATATATTGTGCATAGGCTTTGGATTTTAATAGCTGATACTGTTGCACAGGTTGCCTAAAGTGATGAAACTGTGTAGTTTCACTGCGCTGGCCTTGTTAGGATCAATCAGCTGAACACCAGCAGGTAATCATTTTTTGCTGACTATAATAAACCATTTCTCTTGTTACATCGGAACAAGCTTGTTAGACCATTGGGAAAATTCTTAGTCATTAAATAGATACATACCATTCGGATTTAACTAGTGGATTTACCATTCTTAGAGAATATACACAACTCGAAAGGAGACACTGGCATATGGTTGTCTCCATTCGATATGGCGTATGGTAAGAAGTTATCGACACATTCGACACTATTGGTAGACAGGAATGGAGAGTTCGTTCGAGAAACTGCAAGAACAGTGAGGAAAGTGTCGAAGAAGGTGCATCAAGCAAATACTAACCAATTGGAGAAGCAGGAAAAGGCAGTTAAGCGAGTGACAACGGTACCTCCATTGAACCTATTCTAATGAGTGATGTTGTTGAGTCCATATACTCCAAAGGGGAAAACGAGAAGTTCGTAGCACGGTACCAGGGCATATAACAAGTAATTCAAACCATGTCACTGGGGCCATAACAAGTTGGTTGGTTGTTGTTTGTGGGAAGAGACCAAACAGCTAAGTCATCGGTCTCATCGGATTAGGGAAGGATGAGGAATGCAGTCGGCCGTGCCCTTTCAAAGAAACCATCCCAGCATTTTCCTGGAGCGATTTAGGGAAATCACGGAAAACCTAAATGAGGATGGCCGGACGCGGGATTGAACCGTCGTCCTCCCGAATGCGAGTCCAGTGCGCTACCACTGCGCCACCTCGCTCGGTCCATAAGAAGTAATTAAAACCTTGTAACCGGCATATAGTTGGATAAAGTTGCCAACGAGATCAACGACAGTGCATGTGTGGCATCACCGACCTTCCAAGGATGCAGTAAAAGCAATTCCTCGAGAGGTTGGTGTAGCCGAGCGGTTCTAGGCGCTTCAGTCTGGAACCGCGCGATCGCTACTGTCGAAGGTTCGAATAGTGCCTCCGGCATGGATGTGTGTGATGTCCTTAGGTTAGTTAGGTTTAAGTAGCTCTAAGTTCTAGGGGACTGAGGACCTCAGAAGTTTAGTCCCATAGTGCTCAGAGCCATTTGAACCATTTGAAACACGAGAGGTATTTACCAAGTTGAGGAAGGAGGCAAGGAAGAAAAGCGCAAAGATGAGTATCGGTAACAGGAGGCCCATGTACCTTACGCTTGATGCACATAAGGTCGAAGAAGTAGTTGAAATGTAGTGTGCTAATGTGATTTTGGGTATATTTCTGTTGGTGTATCGTCCACGGCAGTTATTGCGCATTAGGTTACATGCTTTTTTCATTGTGTTGCTGTTGTGGTCTTCAGTCCTGAGACTGGTTTAATGCAGCTCTCCATACTACTCTATCCTGTGCAAGCTTCTTCATCTCCCAGTACCTACTGCAGCCTACATCCTTCTGAATCTGCTTAGTGTATTCATCTCTTGGTCTCCCTCTACGACTTTTACCCTCCACGCTGCCCTCCAATACTAAGTTGGTGATCCCTTGATGCCTCAGAACATGTCCTACCAATCGATGCCTTCTTCTGGTCAAGTTGTGCCACAAACTTCTCTTCTCCCCAATCCGATTCAATACTTCCTCATTAGTTATGTGATCAACCCATCTAATCTTCAGCATTCTTCTGCAGCACCACATTTCTAAAGCTTCTATTCTCTTCTTGTCCAAACTATTTATCGTCCATGTTTCACTTCCATACATGGCTACACTCCATACAAATACTTCCAGAAATGACTTCCTGACACTTAATACTATACTCGATGATTATAAATTTCTCTTCTTCCGAAACGCTTTCCTTGCCATTGCCAGTCTACATCTTATATCTTCTCTACTTCCACCATCATCAGTTATTTTGCTCCCCAAATAGCAAAACTCCTATATTACTTTGTCTCATTTCCTAATCTAATGGCCGGCCGGAGTGGCCGAGCGGTTAAAGGCGCTACAGTCTGGAACCGCACGACCGCTCCGGTCGCAGGTTCGAATCCTGCGTCGGGCATGGATGTGTGTGATGTCCTTAGGTTAGTTAGGTTTAAGTAGTTCTAAGTTCTAGGGGACTTACGACCACAGCAGTTGAGTTCCGTAGTGCTCAGAGCCATTTGAACCTAATCTAATTCCCTCAGCATCACCGGACTTAATTCGACTACATTCCATTATACTCGTTTTGATTTTGTTGATGTTCATCTTATAACCTCCTTTCAGGACACTGTCATTTCCATTCAACTATTCTTCCAAGTCCTTTGCTGTCTCTGACAGAATTACAACGTCATCGACGAACCTCAAAATTTGTATTTCTTCTCCATGGATTTTAAAACCTATTCCGAATTTTTCTTTTGTTTTCTTTACTGCTTCCTCAATATACAGTTTGAATAACACCGGGGAGAGGCTACAACCCTGTCTTACTCCCTTCCCAACCACTGCTTCCCTTTCATGTCCCTCATCTCTTATAACTGCCATCTGGTTTCTGTACAAATTGTAAATAGCCTTCGCTCCCTGTATTTTACCCCTGCCACCTTTAGAATTTGAAAGAGAGTATTCCAGTCAACATTGTCAAAAGCTTTCTCTAAGTCTACAAATGCTAGAAACTTAGGTTTCCCTTTCCTTAATCTTTCTTCTAAGATAAGTCGTAATGTCAGTATTGCCTCATGTGTTCCAGTGTTTCTACGGAATCCAAACTGATCTTCCCCGAGGTAAGCTTCTACTAGTGTTTCCATTCGTCTGTAAAGAATTCGTGTTAGTATTTTGCAGCTGTGGCTTATTAAACTGATTGTTCGGTAATTTTCACATCTGTCAACACCTGCTTTCTTTGGAATTGGAATTATTATATGCTTCTTGAAGTCAGAGGGTATTTCACCTGCTTCATACATCTTGCTCACCAGATGGTAGAGATTTTTTCATTAAGGTAGGATTTTATTAAGTGTGATAAGGCGTGCTCTTGGAGGCAACAGGCTTCTCATGGGAGGGAAGGCGATAATGGCCTTGGTGTTCAGGATGCCTAACCGAGAAGGATGATTATGATGCTAGTTTTGGCAGTGCTGTTCCACTTCGCCAGGGGAACAGTGGAGGTGGTCAATCATCATCATCAGGATGAAGGAGCTATCTTTTTCAGGCAGCAAGACGTACTGAAATCCAGCCATTGATGGTCATTCGGTTTAAACATTTAATACACATTGCCGAACGAAAAAGAATGCTGGACTAGGTGTTATCTGGGGTACAACAGTTAGCAAATAGTTGTAATATTTGTTAATATTACATAAGCTGAGAAGCGTATTTACCTAAATTTCAAATTAAAGCGCCTCTGAATAGCGTCCTATCATTTCATTATTTGACAAATGTTAATAATCAGCAGAATAGATAAACAATGGAGAAACGGAAAGGCGACGAAGCACTTCGTTGATCCTCAGATCGCGCTTAACTTGGATGGCGGGCGAAGTGGCTCGGCTGTGTGATCAAAGCTCGTTAGGCAATCTCGGAGGTCGGATATGCTGTCCGATGTGGTATCAGTTAAAACTTAGTTACCAATGTCTACCTTGTAAGATCAGAGCTAGTTCGGCAGTGTCGGAAGACATACACGTAATTGGTAAATGTGTGATGCTAATTACGGAAATACAGTTCATTAATTTGTTAAAGAATAGAACTCATTTGCGACACTAAAAACGAATGTAACTGCAGTTTCTCGTGTTCTGCTAATAAAAAGCGTGTGGAATCTCATAAAAACAAACTCATAGGAAATTACTCATTTCTTAAACCACAGTTCCTCGCTAAGAGTTCTTTACAGCCTAATTTTTACGGATTCACAACCTACATGCTGTTTTCTGCGCAGGGAACAACATTACTGCAGCTTGTGATCTTTTATTAGAACTTACGCATTCCGCTCTGGACGGTGGAAGCAAATAGACTCCTCACGTCTACTGTAATCTTAGTACAAATGAGATCAGTGACACGTCATCTGTGGTAACACAGAGGAGGTATCTAGGAAAGAAATACTATTGAGGGAAGGGATTTATCATACGGACGCATTTATATCCCCACTTCTCCCTCACTCTTCTCTTTTTCAACTTGCTATACAGTAACGGAATGCCTAGGGAGGTGTCGAACTATCCCAGGAAGTTGCTCGGAACGTATGTGTGATTCAGAGAGCAGATGTAAGTGACGTAAGCGAACTGAACGTCAACTAGAAGACGCGAGAGGTTTAGTGGAGGCAAAAGAAGTATGTATTAAGTGACATTTATCGCAGATTATGAACTTGGAGAGCGGCGTGTTGAAGAACATGCACTTTTTGGCAGATATGGAAGTTACGTATTAAGCCAGAGCCTCTGCTAGCGCTCTAAACGGGGAGCTTAATGCATTTCAAGGAGAGATGCAAGTGTAAATGTGAGAATAATGACGGCAACACTATTCCTGTCATTGAGTGTAGAATATAGGACGCAAGCGTGGACTTAACGAATGTGCAGGAAGCATTCATCGGGTGCTATGTGGAGAAATAAGCTATGAACTAGAAAGCTGTGGAATGTGTTACAGATGCGCGCAGGTTGGCACCTGTAGGGAAACATCAGAGAAAGACTGTCAACCATCTAAGTGGTTTGCTTTGTTGCGTTCCAGGAAAGTAAATAACATGTCTGTAGATTTTGAATAGTGTTGGGGGAACTGGGTCAGCCATAAATAGATGCGTTTCTTGTTTAGGCACGTCCATGCCGGTTACTGTGTCAAAGTAATGGCATAGGGTAATGTAGATAAGAAATAGCAATTCCCGTGTAAATAGTTTGCTGTGTTGGAATGTCACATTCTTAGCGAGTCAATAATGGGCTCTATATTCATAACGAAGACATCTTCTGAATGATCAGGTCTTCACACCAGACCATTCCTTAAAATCTGTTCGCATGAGGATATGTCAAACTGGGTGGCTTTGCTGGCATGCATCAAATTTCTGAATGTAGATTCCTGAAAGTGAGTGCATGTATTGCAAGGTATTCTCTTTCTCGATGCGCATTTTCACCGTTCTTGAGTGGTCCTTAGACATTTTATATCGTCATCCAATAACACTGTCAGCATTTGCGAACTAAATGTAGTGGACTGGCCCGACAGCCAATCCACTATGACAGGTAGCCGAAAGGCACGCGTTTGAGCTCACGCAGGCTGGCGTGAGGTCTGGAACAGTTATAGGAGTTGAGTCTAGTAAAAAAAGGAGGTAACTGGTAGAATACTTAACTATAATCCACAATTGGTGAACATCTCTCTTGACGGTACATGCATCACAAGATTAATTACAATTGATATTGGCGCCTTGCTAGGTCGTAGCAAATGACGTAGCTGAAGGCTATGCTAACTATCGTCTCGGCAAATGAGAGCGTAATTTGTCAGTTCCATCTCTAGCAAAGTCGGCTGTACAACTGGGGCGAGTGCTAGGAAGTCTCCCTAGACCTGCCGTGTGGCGGCGCTCGGTCTGCAATCACTGACAGTGGCGACACGTGGGTGCGTCGTATACTAGCGGACCGCGGCCGATTTAAAGGCTACCACCTAGCAAGTGTGGTGTCTGGCGGTGACACCACACTAAACATAGGAGATATTTTTGCTGAATTCTAACGTAATTGATATCGATCATAATCTGACAGCCCTTCTTTCATGTTAGCAAGAAGTGGATTTCCAAAAATTAATTCTTCATTGACGTTTAGATCTGACGACAACCCTATCAGATGTTTAACGTTGCAAAGTATGACGTCACACTTACTTGTGCACTATGTAGCGCCAGTGGTTGCAAATTATGGAATATTGAACTCTGGGAACAATTAGTTGTGCCCCACTTCAGTGAACCGTGGAGCTTGTCTAGAAACAGTTTTCCTCAGATTAATCAGACATGGCATTTTCAGCCTGCTGGGGCTTGTCTAGAAACAGTTCCACTCTAATATATCAGATACTGTGTCATGGAGTCCATCTATGTGCTCTGTTCACATCTGACTTTTAGTTATTCTTCTTCTATTCCATTTCGCATATGAAGTTTTCCCTTCAATAACATACGTTGCTGTAACACTAGATACATTGTATCTCTATGCCTCTAGCAGACTCGTCACTACAAGAGTCATTTTCATGATCACATCTACATACACACTGTACGAGTAAACATATAGCGTATAGTGAAGGGTCTCTTTTTCACTTCTGATCATTCCCTTTCCTATTCCTCCCACAAATGCAGTGATGCGAGAACCGTCTGTATACTGTCGTACATTGAGTCTTTTCCGTCAAGCACTGTCATCTATGTCGTGAGGTTAACGTCCGCTGTCTATACGGTGCTCATAAATATGTGTGTTACAGACCAATTCAGTAATTCTCTGTTAATTTTACTTTAACTTATGGACTGTTGGAAGGCGTTAAATCGTCACCACCACATTCGTGTTGCGGGTATGAATATAATTCAGTGAATATTCTATATATATATATATATATATATATATATATATATATATATATATATATATATATATCAATTTGGCCAGCTAAGGACTGCATACAAATTAAGACTTCTGTCCGTCGCAAACTGCTCGACTCTGCTCATCTGTCCACACTCTCTTGGATCGAGGTTTTGGCTCATCTTCTTCTATCACTAGCGTGAAGTGATACCTGTCACGTATTATTTCTTCTGTAACACCTATTTCGTTGGCGTCTTTCTTTACTGCTTCCATCCATCCTACAGTTTTTTTTCAGCTTACTAACGTAATTAAAAAACTTCTTTGTAATTCGTGTTTCTTCCATTCTTTTTAAACGTCCATAAAATTTTAGCGGTCGCTTCCTCATTGTATCTGTGATCTTATCTTTATTTCTGTATAAGTCTTCATTTCTCCTTTTAATCCACCAATTTTCCTTGTTTTTCTCAGGACCTAGAATTTTTCTTAGTATTTGTCTCTCTCATTTTTCTAGTTCTCTTAATTCGCCTTTCTTATTCAGTGTTAGGCACTTCGATCCATTCGTTGCTTGTGTCCTAATAACTGAATTATAATGTCTAATCCTCGCGTGTATGGATATTGCTTTTTTATTATAGTAGTTTTGTGTTAGTTTATATGCAAACTTTTTTATTCATATATATATATATATATATGTGTGTGTGTGTGTGTGTGTGTGTGTGTGTGTGTGTGTTGTTGTTGTTGTTGTTGTTGTGGTCTTCAGTCCTGAGACTGGTGTGATGCAGCTCTCCATGCTACCCTATCCTGAGCAAGTTACTTCATCTCCCAGTACCTACTGCAACCTACATCCTTCTGCATCTGCTTAGTGTTGTAACCTCCCCCTCACTTATCAACCTTAATGACAGTGAAAAATTAAACCCGCGTGTACCTAATGGAAATTTTGGAAAAGCAATCGTCACCGAAGTTAAACTGTCGGTAAAGAGGGAGGAAAGGGTTACATATAAATGAAAGGAAAAATGCTAATGAAACTGGTGGAAATTAATTTTGAAAAGGGGTAAAGTTAATGAAGAAAGTAAATGTGCGGCCGTTACATTAACAATCAACTAGTGATAATTAGATAATTTATATCTGTGGGAAATTACGGTCGCCAGTCCTACGGACAATTACTACAGTAACTGAAAAAGAAAGGTTACTACACATATGATTAGCACTAGAATCGTGGCAACTGAAGGTTGAGACGTGTTGTGTGAAAACTGAAAGTTTGTCAGAAGTAATAAATTTCGCTACACTCTGACTTAATTTAGCAAAAGAATTAATAAAACAGGAAAATTGAAAGTTAATTTACTGACTGAAATGAATAGTGAGCTTTGTTTCTGAAGCACATCGAAATTCAGTAAAATATGTTTAGACTTGGGCTACCTCAACAATCATTTCAAAAGCTACTTGAATCTACGCAATTTATAAATAAGAGATTTAACTTTGATTCTGAACAATTAACAATAGTAAAATTTAGTACGTACCAAGCTGAGCCGCAGTCACAGGTAAGCAAAAATACGGTAACAAAACTGGCACTCTTAATTTTTGCTTGTGTAATCTAAGTATTGTAGCCAGCTATGAATACATTAACTGAACTTTGAAATTAAAGCAGTGAAATCGAATGATATTACTTTAATGCTGGCGTTTGAATATCAACGACACTCGGGTTCATTCCGGAAAAGGAAGGGACCCTGCTTGGTAATGCAATTGGGACAATGAGCAACAAAGGCTCACGCTACATTGCTGTAATATTGTGATGCAACAATTTTAAAAGCTGAGGTCTGCCATACAGTTCTAAAACCTTACGTGCTTCCAGTCTTCCTTGTTGGTTGATTGAAGGTTTGCAGTCATCGGTCGAGCTAGTGACGACAGTCACTCATTGTCGGCCGTCGCTGTTGCAGAAGCTGGGTGTTGGCGCGCCTTCTTCTCGACATGGTCACCAGACGAAACGGGATCTTTATGTGCGCCAGTTATTGCTTCCCGTCCGTGACACCGTGTCAGAAACTATCATAGCAATTCGAGCGCAATTACAACCTGCCAAGCCCCGAAAGCGCGGCAACTCGCGGGAGTGTCACACAACACACCTGCTCCACTGCACTACACCAGCCAGACTCTCTCTGCTCTTCCCGCGCTCCACGAGGCCGAGTTAACACTACCACAGGTCCTAAACACTTTTGTGCTCCACACGACCTATCGATGTATTCGTTCGACAGCATAGTTTCCCTACGCCGGACCCAGCGTATATATACAAATGATATTTACAAAACAAACCAATTATACATCGACATAAATGCATTAATTTATATATACAAATAGTAAAGCAATTACAATATATAAAGACACAGAAATGTTATATGTTCAGGTAACAAAATAAGGAAAAAAATTGCAGTGGAATAGATGGATATAGGAGGATATGCATTGCATATATTTCACAGTGTAATAATAAGTCAGTTTTCACATACACGCTTGAAAGTCATTTCTGGAAAAATATTCATCACTTCATAAATTTCGGTCACTGTCAAATACACTTGTGGTACAAAATATTAGCGTTGACATCAAAAGGCTGGGCTACTATCTGTATTTATGTTCATGAATTCATTTCTCTTGATGACTTCATGTTTTTGACCAACACCGGTATTTTTCGATATAAGCACTGGTGAACTGTGAAATATTGAGCTCATAATAAAACGTGACTGTTACTACTAATGTTGTTGTTGTGGTCTTTAGTCCTGAGACTGATTTGATACACCTCACCATGCTACTCTATCCTGTGCAAGTTTCTTCATCTCCCAGTACATACTCAGGCCTACATCCTTCTGATTCTGCTTAGTGTATTCATCTCTTGACCTCCCTCTACGATTTTTACCCTCCACACTGACCCCCAATGCTAAATTTGTGATCCCTTGATGCCTCTGAACATGTCCTACTAACCGGTCCCATCTTCTCGTCAAGTTGTCCCACAAACTCCTCTTCTTCCCAATTCCACTCAATACCTCCTCATTAGTTATGTGATCTACCCATCTAATCTTCAGCATTCTTCTGTAGCACCACATTTCGAAAGCTTCTATTCTCTTCCTGTCCAAATTATTTATCGTCCATGTTTCACTTCCATACATGGCTACACTCCACACAAATACTTTCAGAAACGACTTCCTGACACTTAAATCTATACTCGATGTCAACAAATTTCTCTTCTTCAGAAACGCTTTCCTTGCCATTGCCAGTATACATTTTATATCTTCTCTACTTCGACCACCATCAGTTATTTTGCACTCTAAATAGCAAAACTCCTTTACTTCTTTAAGTGTCTCATTTGCTAATGTAATTCCCTCAGCATCACCAGACTCTTTCGACTACATTCCATTATCCTCGTTTTGCTTTTGTTGATGTTCATGTTATATCCTCTTTTCAAGACACTGTCCATTCCGTTCAACTGCTCATCCAAGTCCTTTGCCCTCTCTGACAGAATTACAATGTCATCGGCGAACCTCAACGTTTTTATTTCTTCTCCACTGACTATAGTACCTACTCCGAATTTTTCTTTTGTTTCCTTTACTGCTTGCTCAATGTACAGATTGAATAACATCGGGGAGAGGCTCCCTTCCCAACCGCTTCTTCCCTCTCATGTTCCTCGACACATATAACTATATAACTGCAATCTGGTTTCTGTACAAATTTTAAATCGCCTTTCGCTCCCTGTATTTTACCCCTGCCACCTTTAGAATTTGAAAGAGAGTGTTCCAGTCAACACTGTGAAAAGCTTTCTTTAAGCCTACAAATGCTAGGATCGTAGGTTTGCTTTTCTTTAATCTTTCTTGTAAGATAAGTCGTAAGGTCAGTATTGCCTAACGCGTTCCAATATTTCTACGGGATCTAAACTGATCTTGTCCCAAGGTCCGCTTCTACCAGTTTTTCCATTTGTCTGTAAAGAATTCGCGTTAGTACTTTGCAGCTGTGACTTATTAAACTGATAGTTTGGTAATTTTCATATAAGTCAACACCTGCTTTCTCTGCGATTTGCATTATAATATTCTACTTGAAGACTGAGGGAATTTCGCCGGGGTCATAAATCTTGCTCACCAGATTTTAGAGTTTTGTCAGGACTGGCTCTCCCAAGGCCGTCAGTAGTTCTAATGGAATGTTGTCTACTCCCGCGGCCTTGTTTAGGCTCAGGTCTTTCAGTGCTCTGTCAAACTCTGCACGCAGTATCGTATCTCCCGTTTCATCATCATCTACATTCTCTTCCATTTCTATAACATTGTCCTCAAGTACATCGACCTTGTATAGACCCTCTATATACTCCTTCCATCTTTCTGCTTTCCCTTCTTTGGTTAGAACTGGGATTCCATCTGAGCTCCTGATATTCATAGAGGTGGTTCTCTTTTCTCCAAAGGTTTCTTCAATTTTCCTGTAGGCAGTATATGTCTTAACGCTAGTGAGATAAGCCTCTACATCCTTACATTTGTCCTCTAGCCATCCCTGCTTAGCCAGTTTGTTCTTCCTGTAGATCTCATTTTTGAGACGTTTGTATTACTTTTTGCCTGCTTCATTTACTGCATTTTTATATTTTCTCCTTTCATCAATTAAATACAATATTTCTTCTGTTACCCAAGGATTTCTACTAGGCGTCGTGATTTTACCTACTTGATCCTCTGCTGCCTTAACTACTTCATCCCTCAGAGGTACCCATTCTTCTTCTACTGTACTTCTTCCCCCCCCCCCCTGATGTCAATTGTTTTCTTATGCTCTCCCAGAAACTCTGTACAACCTCTGGTTTTTTCACTTTATTCAGGTCCCATCTCCTTAAATTCCCACCTTTTTGCAGTTTCTTCAATTTTAGTCTGCAGTTCATAGCCAGCAGATAGTGGTCAGAGTCCACATCTGCTCCTGGCAATGTCTTACAATCTAAACCCTTGTTCCTAAATCTCAATCTTAAAATTATATAATCTATCAGATACCTTTTAGTATTCTTAGGATTCTTCCATGTATACAACCTTCTTTTATGATTCTTGAACCAAGTGTTAGCTATGATTAAGTTACGTTCTGTGCAAAATTCTATCAGACGGCTTCCTCTTTCATTCCTTACCCCCAATCCATATTCACCTACAATGTTTCCTTCTCTCCCTTTTCCTACACTCGAATTCCAGTCACCCATGACTATTAAATTTTCGTCTCCCTTCACTGTCCGAGTAATTTCTTTTATCTCATTATACATTTCATCAATTTCTTCATCATCTGCAGAGCTAGTTAGCATATAAACTTGTACTGCTGTAGTAGGAGTGGGCTTCTTGTCTATCTTGGCGACAATAATACGTTAACTATTCTGTTTGTAGTAGCTTATCCGCACTCCTATTTTTTATTCATTATTAAACCTACTCCTGCATTACCCCTATTTGATTTTGTATTTATAACCCTGTATTCGCCTGATTAAAAGTCTTGTTCCTCTTGCCACCGAACTTCACTAATTCCTACTATGTCTAACTTTAACTTATCCATTTCCCTTTTTAAATTTTCTAACCTACCTGTCCGATTAAGGGATCTGTCACTCCACGCTCCAATCCGTAGAACGCCAGTTGTCTTTCTCCTGATAACGACGTCCTCTTGAGTAGTCCCCGCCCAGAGATCCGAATGTGGGACTACTTTACCTCCTGAATATTTTACCCAAGAGGCCAGCATCATTTAAGCATACAGTAAAGCTGCATGCCCTCAGGAAAAATTACGGCTGTAATCTCCCCTTGCTTTCAGCCGTTCACAGTACCAGCACAGCAAGGCCGTTTTGGTTATTGTTACAAGGCCAGATCAGTCAATCATCCAGACTGTTTCTCCTGCAAGTACTGAAAAGGCTGCTGCCCCTCTTCAGGAACCACACGTTTTCTGGCCCCTCAACAGATACCCCTCCATTGTGGTTGCACCTATGGTACGGCCATCTGTATCACTGAGGCACGCAAGCCTCCCCACCAACGACAAGGTCAATGGTTCACGGAAATTTATTATATTTTAGTTTGCTTATATATATATATATATATATATATATATATATATATATATATATATATATATATATATATAAAACTGTATTTGGTCCAAAAATGAGATGGTCATTTGGAAACAGTACTAGGGAAAACGAATGGAAGACTTTGCGTTGAGGGAATGTTTCCTGACAATGCTAGCTACTGTAAGGGAAATAACATAGAAGACACTAATAAATTCAATTCTAGAGGTTTGTTTGGAGTGCTTATGGGCTGTTGGCTACCCTGCACACATTTAGTTACTTGTGGCATGGTAGTAGCAGATCAGCCGTCTGGCTTCAGCATGACACTGATGGCTGTGCTTCTGAAAACATCACCAGAGTGGGTATGGTATGTAGTGCAAGGGAACTCCTTGATATGGTATGCATGTATTTAAATAAAGTTTCAATGTGCCCATTTCTGGGGTGGTGGCAGATGTTTACGAATAGTATGAACGGGGTAGGTGCATGGAATGAAAGAGGGGTGAGGGTTTATCTCTTTAACTCAACACAAATGGACTTTAAGTAAGCAGAAGTGGCATATGACATCAGGGAAGAACTCAGTGGCCATCTGGAATTGTATACACAGAACAAGTGATCTGACAACCATGCAAGCTACAGCAGTGCACAGAATTAAGCTATTTCGAATTTTAATGACATAGGCCGTTGGGAAAATGTGACAACCACTGCATGTTGCATTATTATACACTCCTGGAAATTGAAATAAGAACACCGTGAATTCATTGTCCCAGGAAGGGGAAACTTTATTGACACATTCCTGGGGTCAGATACATCACATGATCACACTGACAGAACCACAGGCACATAGACACAGGCAACAGAGCATGCACAATGTCGGCACTAGTACAGTGTATATCCACCTTTCGCAGCAATGCAGGCTGCTATTCTCCCATGGAGACGATCGTAGAGATGTTGGATGTAGTCCTGTGGAACGGCTTGCCATGCCATTTCCACCTGGCGCCTCAGTTGGACCAGCGTTCGTGCTGGACGTGCAGACCGCGTGAGACGACGCTTCATCCAGTCCCAAACATGCTCAATGGGGGACAGATCCGGAGATCTTGCTGGCCAGGGTAGTTGACTTACACCTTCTAGAGCACGTTGGGTGGCACGGGATACATGCGGACGTGCATTGTCCTGTTGGAACAGCAAGTTCCCTTGCCGGTCTAGGAATGGTAGAACGATGGATTCGATGACGGTTTGGATGTACCGTGCACTATTCAGTGTCCCCTCGACGATCACCAGTGGTGTACGGCCAGTGTAGGAGATCGCTCCCCACACCATGATGCCGGGTGTTGGCCCTGTGTGCCTCGGTCGTATGCAGTCCTGATTGTGGCGCTCACCTGCACGGCGCCAAACACGCATACGACCATCATTGGCACCAAGGCAGAAGCGACTCTCATCGCTGAAGACGACACGTCTCCATTCGTCCCTCCATTCATGCCTGTCGCGACACCACTGGAGGCGGGCTGCACGATGTTGGGGCGTGAGCGGAAGACGGCCTAACGGTGTGCGGGACCGTAGCCCAGCTTCATGGAGACGGTTGCGAATGGTCCTCGCCGATACCCCAGGAGCAACAGTGTCCCTAATTTGCTGGGAAGTGGCGGTGCGGTCCCCTACGGCACTGCGTAGGATCCTACGGTCTTGGCGTGCATCCGTGCGTCGCTGCGGTCCGGTCCCAGGTCGACGGGCACGTGCACCTTCCGCCGACCACTGGCGACAACATCGATGTACTGTGGAGACCTCACGCCCCACGTGTTGAGCAATTCGGCGGTACGTCCACCCGGCCTCCCGCATGCCCACTATACGCCCTCGCTCAAAGTCCGTCAACTGCACATACGGTTCACGTCCACGCTGTCGCGGCATGCTACCAGTGTTAAAGACTGCGATGGAGCTCCGTATGCCACGGCAAACTGGCTGACACTGACAGCGGCGGTGCACAAATGCTGCGCAGCTAGCGCCATTCGACAGCCAACACCGCGGTTCCTGGTGTGTCCGCTGTGCCGTGCGTGTGATCATTGCTTGTACAGCCCTCTCGCAGTGTCCGGAGCAAGTATGGTGGGTCTGACACACCGGTGTTAATGTGTTCTTATTTCCATTTCCAGGAGTGTACCTGGATAAGATTATGAATTTTTTAAAATGTCCCACCATTTTACACTTAGGACAGCTACCCTACTTCCACAGTGCTTATATAGGAGTTGGGAGGAAGACAACTGGCCTACCACCATAATAATGCTATAGCAGTTGGGAGAAACCCTAGCTATTTGAATTTCAACCATCTTACACACAGGGTCGTTGTCCCATATGAGACAGGATAAGGAAGGGGAGTAATCTGGCCACAGTGCATAAGATCATCTATAACATTGTAGGCGGCGAGGAGGGATCGAGGGGGGTCTGGCAACAATGCAGTTGCACCAGGAGCTGGACTGCTATACTGTGTAGGTGGCTGTATTGCACACATATTATGAATGACATAATTCTTTCTGATTCCCAGCACACTCTCATCCTACTTGAATCATTATACAGTATTCTGACAAACATGCCTATCTCTTCCACCTATATCCAAGTGAATAAAATAAATATCCTATATTAACAAATAGTAGTCATGGTTGAACTAGAATATTAGTCGAACAAACGATGTACGCCATGGAAGTAATTAGATAAAATGAACACCCTCAAAATACAAACGACAGTTTACCAATCTCCGTATGTGACCTCAATGTGTACAAATTTTGTTTTCAGCCTGTGTGCAATGATTCTGTATCCTTAACACCTTTCCTTCTGTTACCTTCTTCTGAGGTAGTGAAATTTCCAAAACTTGGTACAACGTTCAATATTAATCGAAAACATTCTGTTTTACACTTTTGCATACATGGGTTATTTAACATCACCAACAGCCCAAAAAGAGGCTATAGCAATGTACCACTATATCCTCACTTTTCCTGATGAGGATTGACTGCTTTGCTGTTCAACTTCTGGACTCATTTCCACACATGCTTCAAGGACCCAGAAAATTTGCAGTTACTTCCTTGACAATTTTCTATTTTGAATTTAATATGCTCAAATAAGGATGGCATCTTCCTAATGTACATCACCTTGTACTGCGACAGATTAATGCTCTCATGGACCATTAAAAAACGCTGCCACCATATATAGCAAGTAAATTCCTCAGTTGTTATGATGACTACTGACATAACAACACAGAATCCTACAAAAAGTTCAGTGAGCACACTCAGTCCTTCCATATCCTGTAGGTGTAATAGGCTAGTGCTTAGTTTATTTGTAACAGATGACACTAATGTTTCATTAGATATGATATGAAGCCAGTGCCCTGATCTGTAATGACCACCTCAGAGCTATAGACTTCATCCTACGATTTATTTACCGCCTGATTTGTCACTGCGCTCTCTTGCTGATTTCGTATGCCAGTAATTGAGAACAAACTAAAAAAAAAAATTATCTGTAACATAACGTTGTCGTTTCCAATGGTTTCTGTCGAAACAGATCTAAGATATCCATTCTGTTCAACTTGAATGGTTCACTTTCCTTTGATAACATCTTAAGCAGTACTTGGTGCAGACTTAACATGTGCATGCAGCACACATGGTCACAACCTCTCACATATTGGCCCACATCCTGTTTCCGTGTTCTCCACCTATAACCATCGGCTACTTTGCTACCGGTTGTCCTGCGTAGTCCATATCCAGATAATGAATGATCATGTGCACCTCTTGACTCTTTGTTTCACAGTGCAGCAGACACTATAAAGTGCGACAAGCCCTTTTTTCTGCATAACAATCCATCCTGGAAAACAAACTGTGGCTCACCGTCAGCACCTCCTGTCACTCAGCAGGGTTACGACCAAGTCCTCATATTATGTCAGTCTTCCTCCTCAGTTTGTCTGTGTTACCTTTCTATCTAGTTCGTGAATCACTTCACGGCCGTATTCATTTAGTCATATTTGGCGTGCTCAGTGGAGCATTCTAACTTCAAACCATCTTAAACTACATGGTCTGCTAATGGTTTGAATCTCTTGCTCTACAGATGATACTTGATATTAAAACGTCCCCTTTGAATGTGAAGAAAGACTGTGCTGGTAAACTTATACGTTATTTGATACCGAGACAGCTGAGTAAAACTGAACGTACACAGATAGTTTTCTCTTTACTTATCCTGATCATTTCTAATCTGACACACAATATTTTAGCGCAACGCAATCTGAGTTTTAATAATCCCTACAAAAGAATAGCCCTGACCAACAATAGCCTATGCCTTTCGTGAATCATTTACCTCACAAAAATCTTCATTACTCGAACTACTGCCATTCTGCGAGCAAAATAAAAGACTCCAACCACTGAAGGCACTAACTACTGATAGGCATATAGTTAGCAAATGAAAGATTTTGATAGAGAACAAACAATGTGTTTAACTTAATAGAGTTCAAAAGTCATTATATATATTTTCTTGACATCTATTTCACAAATTTCCTTTTTCTGACCGACACACGTCCACATTATCCGCTTATATTAACATCTCAGAACTCTGGCATCTGTCTCCTCACATCCACCACTGCTGGCGGCTCACTGCCCAACGCTACGGGCTGTTTACATCAAACTGCCCAACACTACACTAGCGAAAACCTTCCAACAGTGAGTCCAACCAGCCACAGACTGCACAGAGCGCAGTCAACGATTTTAATACAGAGCGCTACATGGCGTCACCAACATAAAAAACTAAACAGCCTACTTACAACACACGTGACACAATATATGGAACTTGACGTTTCTTTTTCAGTGGTTCAGTAGTTCTTTCCAGCCTTACGCAATTGACTTGATGTCGAAGCCACTGACTTTCCATTACCCTGTACTTTTTGTCGTCTAAGCCTTATCCAATTGACTTGACGAGGAAGCCAATGGGTGTTCATTACCCAACACTTCTTGGCTTAGAAAACACTGCGTCAGAAGTTTGTAATTATCACAAAACGGGAGAAACTCCACAGCATCTGTGAACACTAACACAGAGTGAATCACTAACGACATTTCAATGAATTACAAACATCAACTGTGTATGGGACGTTGACAGATATCAACGGGGAGAGTTAAAAAATAGTGCCCGGCCAAGATTGGAACACGGGATTTCCTGCTTACTGGGCAGAGGCCCTAACCCCTAAGCCACCGATTATATACGAATTAACGCGGCTGCGCAGACTTATCCCAAGTATCCTCCCCAGCAGACCCGTATTTTCAACTTACTCCACACACTACGAAAATAGTTTCCCCTGCCTATTTATCTCAGCGCTAGTGGCAAGACCTGTTCCCATATGAGTTCATGAGTATGTGTGCATCTGTACAGATATGATTCTTGGCTTGTGATCGCAGTAATTATATGTTCATGGCGTCTGTTCCTTCGAACATATCCAAACGAACAGACACCATACACAATGTATTGTTAGTGCCTGCTTCAGTTTCCCAAATGTGACCCACATTCTGCCATCCATTGGAATTTTACACTGTTCCTCAACAATTGCATTAGTGGTCTTGCAATACCCACAAACTCCTTTACAAATATTCTGTAATAAGTAGTCAATCACTGAACTGATTGTAGCACTGTATTCGTGTGCAGTGCTGGGAAAAGGGACACAGCATGTAACAATCTTTAAATAGTTTTTAGATCGTTCTGTCCTGGGTAGATCACCTCTGTTGATGCAAAATGGCACTTCCCCGTGGTTAAATTTAGGCACGTGGAACCCAACCTCTAAGGGCCTCTTTGAATCACTTTGGTCATATCATTACTTTCTTCAAAATTTCACTGATTTCATCCATGTAGACCATGAGTTGACGTTGCTTAAAACACATTAAAGCTGCATGCAGCAATTTTGAAGTGTGCGAATTGCTGTTTTTAGACTAAACGGCATTCTTAAATACTGATAAAGGCTCGAAGAGACATTAAACACAGTATTTGGCTGATCCTCTGGCACCGTTTCCAACTAATGCTAATGAATCTTCAGGTCTCTTGTGGCAAGAAGTTCCTCTAACCCAATTTATCCTGGATTTTCGTAATCGTATCGGATACGCAGCTGTAGTTGTTCTACCTTTCAAACATCGATAATAACAACAGAAGCTATACTTCCTTGCGCCGTCTGACGATTTTCTGGTTACAATAACTATCCAAACCATGTTTCAGTTGCTGGTTATGAAAATCTTCGATAGTTCCGTGTAGATCCTGGGGTGCTCTAAACAGTTTCCGCCCTCGATGGGCCAGCGTTAGCTAGTAATAATACCAGGACTCACAGACAACATCCTGTAAACTCCTCCATTAAAGATAACAAATGCAAAGGGGACAGTAGAACATTTGTACTAATCACACTGCTGGTGCAGGAGTAGAGGGGTTCCACTCCTAACAAAGAAACATTTTCTCATATGTTATGGGTGTTGCTGGAAATAGCCCTCACGGACGGAACAAGTTCTCAAAAAAAAATGGTTTAAATGGCTCTGTGCACTATGGGACTTAACATCTGAGGTTATCAGTCCCCTATAAGTTAGAACTACTTAAACCTAACTAACCGAAGGACATCACACACATCCATGCCCGAGGAAGGATTCGGACCTGCGACCGTAGCGGTTGCTCGGCTCCAGACTGTAGCGCCTAGAACCGCACGGCCACTCAGGCCGGCAACAAGTTCTCAAACTCTATTAATTGCTCTCCATGACTGTCCTGTCTTTACCTATCCAATACTCAGTTTTTACATGTAATGCAGAATTTTCTTATCGCTAATTCCACACTTTGTCTCTTTACAGGATCTACATGTTCACAATCTACCTGTCATACAAGTACATCCATCTAATTCGTTACTATACTCTATACTTGCATATGTAAGATGCTGGCTGGCAGTTCTGTACCCACGCTTACCGAAAAGACTGTTCATGACATCTTTTAGAGTTTAATTGGCTCGACCATCATGGCAGGATAAGCTTGTGAAAAAAGTATCAGTGACACTCCCCCAGGCGGTAAAGTATCTCAGTCAGTTCGACGGTAAACTGTGAAATATCAGTTTTAACGTGTTTACTTAAGAGCTCCGACTGTAAGATTATACGGGAACTGTTTTGCTCGAACGTAAAAGCCCAGTATCGCTTTATAGAGCACGCCACATAATTTTATGCTATCTCATGTAACACATAACGCAGAGAGTTCAGTCTCCTCTTACCAAACATGTCCAGACTCACCTGAGCAGGTGAGCCCTTGTGTCCAACAATAATTCAAGTTCTTTATCATTTACTGCACCAGTGACAAAGTAATCTGTCTCTGCTTATGACTCTGTACATCCGGCGGATTTGGAGTTAACACTGGTCTTCAACAACCGACTGTTATATCCCTGCCATAATCGCTTCTACAGTCTTCTTTACGACGTACAACCACTCCACGACTGTTACATTGTGGTTGGTAACATTGCTTCTGAGTATGTCCTGTGTCCTAACAACAGATTACATCTGCCAAGAAGACACTCGTTTGGTCTCATATCCCTGACAGTAAGATTATTTATTCTAAACCTGTCTCTACCCTGACGGCAATAGCCAGGTCCATCGTGTTCTCTGTACACGATCTCCTTGATATATCCAGTGGAAACCCAAACAGTGAGGTCACGGTCGCATCGGATTAGGAAGGCATGGGGAAGGAAATCAGCCGTGGCCAGTCAAAGGAACTATCCCGGCCCTTGCCTGAAGCGATGTAGGAAAAACACGGGAAACGTAAATCAGGATGGCTGGATGCGAGTTTGAAACGTCGTCCTCACGAATGAGACTCTAGTGTGCTAACCATAGCGCCACCTCGCTCGGTAACTGCTAGATGTTCTTTATTCCGTCGAGAAAATTTTACACTCACTCATTCGCCTCTGCATCACTCCACTGAACAGCTCACGAAAGCAGCTCTTACTATTGTTTCCTATAGGTTAAGACGATAACTGAAGGAATGTACATGTACTCCTTAGGTCCTCGTGGTACATCACATATGCCTTACTTCGGCTGTTAACTCGAGTTAGTTTTAATCCAGTACTGGCCATTAAAATTGCTACACCACGAAGATGACGTGAACAGACGCGAAATTTAACCGACGGGAAGAAGATGCTGTGATATGCAAATGATTAGCATTTCAGAGCATTCACACAAGGTTGGCGCCGGTGGCGACACCTGCAACGAGGTGACATGAGCGAAATTTCTCATACACGAACAGCAGTTGACAGGCCTTGTCTGGTGAAACGTTATTGTGATGCCTTGTGTAAGCTAGGAGAAATGCGTACCATCACGTTTCCGACTTTGATAAAGGTCGTATTGTAGCCTATCGCGATTCCGGTTTATCATATCGCGACATTGCTGCTCGCATTGGTCGAGATCCAATGACTGTTAGCAGAATATGGAATCGGTGAGTTCAGGAGGGTAATACGGAACGCCGTGCTAGATCCCAATGGGCTCGTATCACTAGCAGTCGAGATGACAGGCATCTTATCCGCATGGCTGTAACGGATCGTGCAGCCACGTCTCGATCCCTGAGTCGACAGATGGGGACGTTTGCAAGGCAACAACCATCTGCACGAACAGTTGGACGACGTTTGCAGCAGCATGGACTATCAGCTCGGAGACCATGGCTGCGGTTGTTCTTGACGCTGCATCACAGACAGGAGCGCCTGCGATGGTGTACTCAACGACTAACCTTGGTGCACGAATGGCAAAACATTTTTTCGAATGAATGAAGGTTCAGTTTACAGTATCATGATAGTCGCATCCGTGTTTGGCGACATCGCGGTGAACGCACATTGGAAGCGTGTACTCGTCATCGCCATACTGGCGTATCACCCGACGTGATGGTATTGGGTTCCATTGGTTACACGTCTCGGTCACCTCTTCTTCGCATTGACGGCATTTTGAACAGTGGACGCTACATTTGAGATGTGTTACAACCCGTGACTCCACCCTTCATTCGATCCCTACGAAACCCTACATTTCAGCAGGATAATTCACGACCGCATGTTGCAGGTCCAGTATGGGCCTTTCTGCAGACAGAAAATGTTCGACTACTGCCCTGGTCAGCACATTCTCCAGATCTCTCACCAACTGAAAACGTCTGGTCAATTTTGGCCGAGCAACTGGCTCGTCACAATACGCAAGTCACTTCTTTTGATGAACTGCGGTATCGTGTTGAAGCTGCATGGGCAGCTGTACCAGTAGACGCCATCCAAGCTCTGTTTCACTCAATTGGGCGCTGATGACCTCGCTGTTTAGCGCCCGTAAACTTCAAACACACACACCTGTTTCACTCAATGCCCAGGCGTATCAAGGCCGTTATTACGACCAGAGGTGGTTGTTCTGAGTACTGATTTCTCAGGGTCTATGCTCCCAAATTGCGTGAAAGTGTAATCACATGTCAGTTCTAGTAAAATATATTGGTCCAAAGAATAGCCGTTTATCATCTGCATTTGTTCTTGGTGTAGCAGTTTAATGGCCAGTAGTGTATTTGAGGTAATGAGAGAGTGGAGGCAAGCAATGTAGTTATCTTAAAAACAATTTTTTATTCTCTTTTGGAGAATATTTTAACACAGAAGATCGTAAATAAAAACGCATTATATTAAAAGATCCTCTTAGAAATGTCCGGAAAACTCTTATGAAATTCTCAATTCGGCCAGCAGTCAGCCGGTCGTGTTTCCACATACTCAACCTTGTGGATACGTCTAGGACATCTATGAATGCAACGCATCTTCTGTACTCTTGTTCGAAAAAGGAATGATCAAATTGGCAGCAGCTGGGTGCAACAAAGGCGCACTGACACTGAACAAAGCCTTACCTTCCGTTACTTGGTCGAATTCCTTCTCCATTTGCATATTGTCCAGCTTCAGGACCTCTAGTTGATCTACCAAAGACTGAGTAAGCTCTCTCACCTCTTCTAAGGAAACAGACTGCGAATCGAATTTTGACCTCATGGAATCCGTAACTAATTAAAATAAAAGGGAAAAAACCACGAGAGAAGAAAAGGCAACGCAGGCTATCGCAGTCATTATAGTGACTCACAGGCACTCGCAGGCACCTTCATCCTGCGCACTACTTGGCCAAACTGCCATTTGTGACACTAGAGTGACACATGTAACATTTATGTCAGATAATAGGTAGTGATAAGGACAATACAGCGTAGGAATGACGTGGAGGTCGCAAAATTACACCTGGGTCGCAGTGTGACTCATGTCAAAAACCTGCGACTGACTGATCTAGGTGACAGTACACAAACGAAAACGGAATTTCCATGGATGGGACTGACTGCAAAGAGGGGTGCAAAATTCATGCTGGTAGTGGCGGTCCAGCAGAGGAGGAGACAGCCTTGATTGGGCGTGATTATGGTGGCTTTTGTTAGTTTTTCAACAGACCATTAAAATGTCCGTAAATGCATACTCGCAGGCCGATCAGTCTTGTTGCTGCGTGAAATATGTCGTAAGTAATTACGGTATGGGAAGCACTGAGAAGGAATTGCTGAATTGTTAAGTGACGCTATGCAACCTATACGGTAAATGTGATGTGAAAAACCAGAGAAATATTTAAATGGAAACCCTAAAAAAATCTAACTATGTGTTCTTTATTGAATTTCAATTAGCTAAGTATGTCTCCAGATAACACTAATATAGCAATACGCCGGACACTTCTGAATGAGCCCTTAACCGTAGCTTTCACTGCAGGGAAGAGACATCTCTGAAGATGTCCGGTTAGTGGAATTAGGAAAATCCATGAGATGTGACGGATTTGCACATCTACAACAAAATAATTGCATGTATCGTCACTTTACCACAACCAGACGCTCAGGCATGTCTCATCAATGCAAGGAGTGTGTTGTATGTGGCATTCCTTGCAATAAAACCGTGAATAAAGTATGAATTTAGACTGTAACAGTGAATAATTTAACTGAATAGGGATTACGAGACAGTAACATTTACTAGAACAGTGCCAAGGTCCGGACGTACAGTGACAAGTGAGAGGTCGTAGTAGTCGTAAGGGACAGTGAACTTGGGAGAAATGACTTTGGTAGTGACTTAGGAAAAATAATGTAATGTCAGATGAGAGTCCGACACTGAGAGCAGAAGGATAGAGATGTCGATACTTTGAAACTTCCTGGCAGATTAAAACTGTGTGCCCGACCGAGACTCGAACTCGGGACCTTTGCCTTTCGCGGGCAAGTGCTCTACCAACTGAGCTACCGAAGCACGACTCACGCCCGGTACTCACAGCTTTACTTCTGCCAGTATCTCGTCTCCTACCTTCCAAACTTTACAGAAGCTCTCCTGCGAACCTGCAGAACTAGCACTCCTGAAAGAAAGGATATTGCGGAGACATGGCTTAGCCACAGCCTGGGGGATGTTTCCAGAATGAGATTTTCACTCTGCAGCGGAGTGTGCGCTGATATGAAACTTCCTGGCAGATTAAAACTGTGTGCCCGACCGAGACTCGAACTCGGGACCTTTGCCTTTCGCGGGCAAGTGCTCTACCAACTGAGCTACCGAAGCACGACGACAGAAGTAAAGCTGTGAGTACCGGGCGTGAGTCGTGCTTCGGTAGCTCAGTTGGTAGAGCACTTGCCCGCGAAAGGCAAAGGTCCCGAGTTCGAGTCTCGGTCGGGCACACAGTTTTAATCTGCCAGGAAGTTTCATATCAGCGCACACTCCGCTGCAGAGTGAAAATCTCATTCTGTCGATACTTTCTTTCTCTCTATCTTTGGCTAGTGACTTTTTTCCAGTGGATACGCAGGGTCGGCATGTTTAATCGGATGTGGCAATGTTAGTTTAAGGGGTGGCCGTATGCCTTTCCTGCCGCCACCCGGAACCCCCCAGGATGAATTATTGTACCCCAAATGTCTGCGACTAGTGCAATCCATGATATAGTGCGAAAGGGTTCAGATCTTTGCGAGCCGTGTAACTGAGGCGGAACGTGGGGAACAGCATGGTATTCATCTAGGGGTATGTGGAAAACTGCCTAAAAAACACATCCAGGCTGGCCAGCACACCGGCCCTCGTCGTTAATCCTCCGGGTGGATTCTATCCAGGGCCGGCGCGCCTACCCGAGTCCAGGAAGCAGCGCGTTAGTGCTCTCAGCTAACCTGGATGGTATAGAGACGTCGATACGACGCGTCCTAAGCAATGGATGTGTTAAGGGCGGAAGCAACCGCTGGCGCTTGAGAGACGATGACGCAGGCAGCAACAGGCCACAGCGGTACCGCGCGTGACGTCACAGCAGCAGGGCGGAATACCCGTCGCTCAGCGTGTGAAGCGCACGTCCACTCGCAGCAGACGGCCTGCGTCGTAAAACACGGTAAGGTTGTCAGCTCTTATTCCTTCCTTAAGAGGCACAGCTTGAAACGCCCGCTAAATCACGCAGGGCTAACAGGTAATCAGGGTAGTGGAAAGCGCCAAGGAATTTGCGGTCGGATTCATTTCACAACTGTGATTTATTATCATTTGATTCACAAATACACTTTTGAAAGAAGTAAATTTGCTTCGCGGCTGAAGGCCTCCAAACAGATTCTTTAGAATAAGTTCAGTTTTGGAAAGACATGACACACAGTTAAATTTACGAATAGGATAAATCGTATACATATATGAGACCAGCATGCGGAGCGGCTGGATGCCGCCGGATTAAATCTTCAAAATTCTAAACGTACTATGATGATTACAGAATGCAGAAGATCACAATGTTTTAAGATGCTAAAAGGGCTGAATGCCTCCAAGGTGCACAGAAAGAGATAAACAAACGCAATAAGGTGGCTGAAGGTCGCAAAGGTAAATTCTGAAAAATAAGTTTTTTGTTTTTTTCTACAGAAGAATGCTGAAGATTAGATGGGTAGATCACATAACTAATGAGGAGGCACTGAATAGGATTGGGGGGAAGAGGAATTTGTGGCACAACTTGACTATAAGAAGGGATCGGTTGGTGGGACATGTTATAACGCATCAAGGGTTCACCAATTTAGTTCAAATGGTTCAGATGGCTCTGACCACTATAGGACTAATCAGCTGAGGTCATCAGTCCCCTAGAACTTAGAACTACTTAAACGTAAATAACCTAAGGACATCACACACATCAATGCCCGAGGCAGGATTCGAACCTGCGACCGTAGCGGTCTCGCGGTTCCTGACTGCAGTGCCTAGAACCGCACGGCCACTTCGGCCGGCGTTCCGACTCACTCTATGACATATGACATATGACAACTGGGAAGTTATAACAGCCATGCAAAGATCGATATATCGATACGTGCTACTAGCGCTGAAGACAGTCAGGCAAAATAGCAACTCAGAAACGCCAGTAATTTAAATCAACGTGGTGAGATGGAAATACTTTAAAACAGGGTGTAAAATACCAAATGGTGGGACAGCGAGCCTTGCACGGCTCATAGTTGAATACTGGCGCAGACCTACAGCAGCACAAAGCAGATTCTAGCAGAGCTCTTTGACACATAGGAACAGACGTGCCCATAGAGCAAGTACGAGGTGCATTCAAGTTCTAAGGCCTCCGATTTTTTTTCTCCGGACTGGAAAGAGATTGAAACATGTGCATTGTTTTAAAATTAGGACGCGTTCATTGTCAATACGTCCCAGAGATGGCAGCACAGTACGGCAGATGGAATTTTACCGCCAGCGGCGAGAATGAGAACTGTTTTAAAAACTTAAAATCGCGACGTTTTCCTTACTTGAACAGCGTGCAATCATTCGTTTTCTGAATTTGCGTGGTGTGAAACCACTTGAAATTCATTGACAGTTGAAGGAGACATGTGGTGATGGAGTTATGCATGTGTCGAAAGTGCGTTCGTGGGTGCGACAGTTTAATGAAGGCAGAACATCGTGTGACAACAAACCGAAACAACCTCGGGCTCGCACAAGCCGGTCTGACGACATGATCGGGGATGTGGAGAGAATTGTTTTGGGGGATCGCCGAATGACTGTTGAACAGATCGCCTCCAGAGTTGGCATTTCTGTCGGTTCCGTGCACACAAATCTGCATGACGACCTGAAAATGCGAATAGTGTCATCCAGGTGGGTGTCACGAATGCTGACGGACGACCACATGGCTGCCCGTGTGGCATGTTGCCGAGCAATGTTGACGCGCAACGACAGCATGAATGGGACTTTCTTTTCGTCGGTTGTGACAATGGATGAGACGTGGATGCATTTTTCAATCCAGAAACAAAGCGCCACTCAGCTCAATGGAAGCACACTGATTCACCGCCACCAAAAAAATTTCGGGTAACCATCAGTGCTGAAAATATGATAGTGTCCATGCTCTGGGACAGCGAGGGCGTAATCCTTATCCATTGCGTTCCAAAGGGCACTACGGTAACAGGTGCATCCTACGAAAATATTTTGAAGAACAAATTACTTCCTCCACTGCAACAAAAACGTCTGTGTGCTGTTTCACCAACACAACGCACCCGCACATCGAGCTAACGTTACGCAACAGTTTCTTCGTGATAACAACTTTGAAGTGATTCCTCATGCTCCCTACTCACCTGACCTGGCTCCTAGTGACTTTTGGATTTTTTCCAACAATGAAAGACACTCTCTGTGGCCGCAAATTCACCAGCTGTGCTGCTATTGCCTCAGCGATTTTCCAGTGGTCAAAACAGACTCCTAATGAATTCTTCGCCGCTGCCATGGAATCATGGCGTCAGCGTTGTAAAAAATGTGTACGTCTGCAGGGCGATTACGTCGAGAAGTAACGCCAGTTTCATCGATTTCGGGAGAGTAGTTAATTAGAAAAAAAATCGGAGGCCTTAGAACTTGAATGCACCTCGTAGTAATTATATTCAATTTAAATATAATAAATCTATCACAATTAATACATGAGTGACCACAAAAACTTCTGGTCTCGAGGAGTATGGAGGTATGGTATTGTACTAGCAAAAGAAATGATGAGGGCTAAATTTCGTCAGATCCACGGGAAGAAATGTCAGACTTAAGGAACTCCGAATTAAATGACGGTAGTGTACGAATGCAAAATGTCTTATAAGTGTCATGTAGAAATGTATTAGCGTTACGTGAAGATACATCGTCAGTACGGAATAGTTTAGAAGCACAAAGCAGTTCCGAGGTGACTAAGCCATTCATCATGTACACACTGCTCAGATACATTCGGAAGATCATAGGTCAGCGCTATCTCAACCAGATACAACTCACCATACTGAAGAACAGAAGTGAATGTTACTGATAATAATGTTTCTTAGGTAGTTGAGTCCGCAAAGGGACAGTCAGGGTCTATAAACGTAAACTCAAACAAAAGCTATCAAACAAACTGTTAAGGAAAATAAACAAATTTTGAAAATAATGAATAATCAAATTAACCCAATGAAAGACAAGATTCACTTAGAGACCTCGGCATTGTTTAAGAAAGCAGAAGAGAAGCAAAAATGCCTTAACAGAAGAGGTATTGAAGAATAGAGAGTTGCTTGAAGCGCAGGAAGCTGGCATTAATTGTTTAGAACTTAATGTTGTACAAACACTGCATGACATAAAAGAAATTAATGCTATGTGGTAACTAGTTTGTAAGCAATCAGAACTGAAAAAAATCGTGCGACATAAGAAGTGAATCGAAATGTGGAACACAGGATAAGCTCAGGAAAACATTTATAAATCAATGTCAGTTCAAGCAGAAATCAGAACTGCGTGAAGGAAGATGTATTTGTAAGTCGCTATTTTAATAGGAGACAATGCAAAAGCTACAAGCAAATTTTTTCAAGTCTAATTTAGAGAAGAATTTGTATTTGGACGATCCGCTTAGGGAGTTGGCTCTAACCTAGATAGTAATGATTGGGTTACGTACCAATTCAGGAGAAGTTAACTGGAATTTCAAAGTCTCATATCAGTGAAATTGTGGAGTCGTTGAATCAGCTACACTAGTTTGTAGGCAATAACCGAAATTTAGCATGTTGCTGTAGAAATACGAGTAGATGGAACAGTAATAGGCAATATGAGGCACAATTACAGGACGAACTACAATCACAGAGATTTAACATGATGCCAACGCAAATAGACACGCAACGTCAGTGGGAAGATAGATCGCAGTATGGCGTACAGGGCTCGTATAGTTACTATGATGATCACATGAGAAGAGGAAGGGGAGAGTTTCATAGAGGAAGAGGATGATAGCATGCTGCATAGAGATATTTCCACGACAGTAATAACGAAACTTACGACAAAGGGGCTTCACTTCAGGGAAACCCACAGGACGCTCGGATGAATTCCAGCAGCGAACGGCAATGAATAGCTGAGCACTCCACGTAAGATTTCTAAGTCTACCTTAAAGAATATGACCGAAACAAGTCAGAAAATAAAATTTTGATAAGGGACTCGAAAATGGAGGATATGTAAAAGACGAGAAGTGTGGTTACGGCAACAAAAACGAGACAACTAATGTACCTGAAGACAACATAGAGACGGTAAGTAAAAGGAAGAGCGGTAAATTGACTACGTTGGTTAATCACATAGAGATAAAGAAAAAATGGTTCAAATGGCTCTGAGCACTATGGGACTTCACATCTGTGGTCATCAGTCCCCTAGAACTTAGAACTACTTAAACCTAACTAACCTAAGGAGATCACACACATCCATGCCCGAGGCAGGATTCAAACCTGCGACGTAGCGGTCACGCGGTTCCAGGCTGAAGCGCCTAGAACCGCACGGTCTCACCGGCCGGAGATAAAGAAAAAACTTAAGTTTAACGGAAGTAGTGTCTTGCCAAAAGTGTGTCAGAAGAAGAGCACTCAACTGACTTTGATCCATTTGACAATCCTGGAGAAAATGCCCGGAATGATGATTCATTAAATATAGGCACCTTAGAAAGTAATGGGCATAAAAGTGAATGTAGTGCCAGTAACAAAGAAAGTAAGAATTAAGTGAAACATGTAAATCCAACCTTAGATAAAAATAACACCAGAAGCGAGAGCAGGGATGCGGTTGACAACCATTGTTTAACTTCCTCCGGAATGCGCCGGAAAGGCGTTCCATCTCCTCCTAGCGAATTGTTTTTGGACTCACTGAACTAAGTTGGCACCGGAGATCTCAAACAGTACACGTGTATTAAATAGCTAAGAATCTACCCTTCGCCGCTGCACCAGTATTGGTGAACGGGTCGTTTGGCGACATGGGTGTCCGCAAGAGGGCCCGTTCCCCTAATCTGGGGAACAGAATTTTTTTCATGATAGAATTCCCATACACTTCGAGAAGTGATTTTCCGCAATTCCGCAAACCTTGCGCTAAACTTGTCTCTTATTATTATATCCCAGAGACTTGATTATCATCCATTCAACATTTTTATAGCTAGATTATTTTGATACTTGGAAAGTAAGCATGATTGCATGATGACATTCGAAGTATACCTTTTCGTATCATTAAAATGATTATGGATGTGACATTTTTTCTTAAGTCAGTGATGTAAAAGTATGCTCTTTTATGATTAAATCTGATATTTTACATCCTACAACTGATCAATAAGTCAGGATATAAAGCAGTAAAATACTGAGAAAAGATATTTCATTTATACACAAGGTTAAATTGATACTGACAAGGAAAGTACTTGGGCTCGAACAAACACAAATACACCAAAATCGTGTGAGAAATAATGTAAAGGCCTCTTATTGCACTAGTGATACTCCCGCATCTGCAAAACCCTGCAGTCGTCCGTTAGAGGTCTCTTCGTATGCCGTGTCGCATTGCACACTGACCTGCCGGTACGCCAGTCGGGACCAGTAGGGACGGTGGAGTGTGCCTCTGAAGTTGCGTTTTGTGACATTATTTGTGTACTGAAGCGTCAGATGGCTCGGCGATTGGTAATCAATCCTGCTAATGTATTGCCATTGGTTGAGATGAAGTTACGAAGAACCGTCCTTCGTGAAGATGATATTGGTGTAGAAGACGAATCTTTCGCATGTTTTCTGGTATCTTTTATTGTGCAGAAATATGAGCCTAAGGTAGAAACAGATACTGTTGTAAGACTAACACATACTGATGATGATAGGGATGATAATGATGAACAACTCATTGCAAACGGTAGTGCTACGGCAAGTGCGGGAAGAGGCGATGGAAGCAGTGGCAGTGAATACCAACCGTCTCCCAAGAACAAGGTTAAAGTTGCAAGTATCATCACGGCGTTTGATGACAACACACTGGACAACATGGACGATGATTATTACATAAGAGTTTTCGACACATACGACAAGCTTCTGAAAAGGTACCCTAAACAGAAAAGCAATACTAAAAACATACTGGATTACGTGGCAAAGAAAAGAGAAGGAAATACAGTTTTCAAAGGAAATCGTACACTGCTGTTCAACACCATCAAGGAGCGTGTAATGGGGAAATTCGATGAAGCGCAAGAATGCGGTTCCGCCGTTCATTATTGCCATTTACAACATTGGGCATTGGACGTAGCCAGATATCCCGGGTGTACAAACTTTACAGCTTCACTAGGATTTATGACTAATTTGAAAAAGGAGTTTAGGATAACATCACGCTGTATCACTATGCTCCAAGCACGAAAAGATAAGGATGACGAAGAGGAGCTGATTGAAAGAGTTCAAACGTTTGTTGCTGACGTCAATGAACATATCACGAGAGAAAACATCGATATTAGTTCTGTATGGAACTGTGATCAGAGTCAGTTCAACTATGAACTTTCTTGTGACAGAACACTATCCATGAAAGGGAGAGAAACACTGTCGCGATGTAGCAATCAGTTAACTGTACAACACATAGTTACACGATCGATGTTGATATGTCAATGGACGGACGATTGGCAGACAAACTCTATATTTGCTTCCAAGAATCCAGTGGAAAGTTTGGACCCCACGTCTCAAGGGAAAAGAAACGCTGTGCCCTCCAAATGTCGTCGTCGATGCAAGTGTGAGTGGGAAGATGACGAAACAACACCTGAAGAGGTTTGTTCTGTCAGTTTAGAATCCACATCTGTCGAGAAACTCGTTAGTACTTTGTGACTCCTGGTCTGGACATAAGGATGAACGAGTACTACTGGAAGCATCTGGCGGAAAACATGTAGATTCAAAAGTCATTCCGCCTAAAACTACAAAATATGCATAACCTCTGGATGTGTATGTCTTCAGGCAATATAAAATATATGCCAAGAGAATAAAAGACTTCATTAAACTACGTTCCAGTAATATGCAGCCGAAATTGCACGACAGACTCGTTATCATGAATATGCATTCTGTCATTTACTATCAGTTATCTGAGGGAGTATACAGACCAATGCTTCGTTACTCGTGGGAAAACGCTGGCTACGATAATGGTGAACCAGTGAACAACTTCAAAAGTGTCGTTGACGTGGCCTTCAACACTGATATAATAGAATGTGCAAATACGCCATGCGATCAACTTGCATTTCTTCACTGTGCGTTTTGCAGTCATTCGTATTGCTCGGAGCATTTTATTGACATTCCGCATTTACATTTGTAGTTAAGATTGCTGTATTGCGTATGGCGTCTACAATTACATCTACAGTGATATCTAGAGCATGACTGCAGAGTTTTGCAGAAATACGACACCCACCAGCACATTCAGAGTTACATAATGGTCCTGTAACCAAACGTTCATACAGATCTGTTTGTTCGAGCCCTAGTACTTTCCTGGTGAGTGAAAAATTCTTAGTTAAGAAAATTAAGAAATGGGAATACTGTTGGACATAAACAAAAATAATCAGTCATGAAGAGGCCATGATTAATCTTTCTCAAAACGGAAAAGAGGAGAACAAATTTTAAAACTACTTACAGTTTCTTATAATGCTTACAATAATACGTCTATTCACAATCACAAAAAACTCAGTTTCAGTGGTACCAAACTACAGCTTACTAACTTCAGTTCGAAATAATAAAATAATTATTTTCCTAAAACATGTTGAACAAAAGACTAAACATGAAGAACCACATGTGACATGAAAATAAACCAAATTTAACATTACACCTGATCCTGTTAGCAGGAAAATAAAAATCGCTGTGGTTATTGGCAAAATTTGTCAGTGACTAGGTTAGTAAAATTAGGTTTGGCAATCACTTCTGTGAACAAATTACCTGCTTTCAGTCACTGTATAGCACAACATCAGTTCTACTATTATAGGGTACTAAGTCTTGCGTTTAGTTGCAGGCAGAGAAAAAGAAATCAGTAAAACCCTTTTCATAGCAGGAAGAAACTTTGTACATTTTTCAATACCAGTTATTGGTAGATTTATAGGTATTTGTGCTCTCATTGACAAAATTCATATCGCAGGGTTGCTTCAGATAAGAAGTATCAGTATTCAAATATTTTTTGAGCCACTTCGGTTTATGAATCACTTAGATACGTTGAGCTGCTAATAATCAAGTACGTATGTCACAGCATCCTAAAGTTATTGTGGATAGTTTCGGTAAGAGAAATATTGGTTACAATACAATGCACAACCTGATGCCAGTTACATGAAGACAACAACAGAGTGAATATCAACAGTATTGTGATTTGGGAAAACCTGTAAAATACCACTTAGAATACTGATTGCCAGCTATATAGCTTTCGGCACCAAAAACCGGATGGAGAATATCAGAACATGTGTGTCGGAAGTGTGTGGCTTACAAAAGAGAAAGGACCACTGGAGGACTCACTGAGATTGTAAAGCTGAATGCTCTGCCACATCCCCAGTCTAGAGGTATACGTTCATCTTCCCCAAAGTCCGAATTACCTTGATATGGGATCAGATGACGATTTGTGAAAAGTTGTTTACTATTTGAAACATCAGTCGCTGACTCCTGCCTGGCCATGGCAGCCCAGAAAAATTGGAATGACCATTCTTCTCAGTCTTGGCCTACTGCAATCCACAGGGCTAGTGCCGTTCCGGGTCTGAACTTCTGGAGCAGACAGAAGCGTTACCTTATTGTTAAATGGACACAATTCACTAAACTAAATTACCACGCTTCCTTGCGTAGGCTACACTTCCTTCGAGCACTAAGAAATGACCTAACGTACTCCTGGATGTCTTCGCGTGGTGAAGACGACAAAGCTGCTGTGAGACTGTTCGTAATAGCATAGTGGAGTGCACACGGCTCCGTTCTGTGAAACCAACCAGTGCTTCAGAAAACCTTGCGTTTATCTGTTGTCGATTCTGTAAAGTGGGCTGCGAAAAAGGTACTGATTCCTGTACAATTGGACTACGCCTCGTCGTCAAAATCACAACGATATTTCAAAGAAACCAGTAAAGGAAGCCGACCATAGTTATCAGATCAGTTTGTAGCGCCTTCGTTTGATCCACTGTATAGCAGCTTGGTCTTTATTATGGAAGGGAGAACAAGTCACAAACGAATAAAGGCCATGGGTATTGTTGTACATAGAGCAGAGTTCAGAATACGGTCTTAAAATGTGTCAGTGTAGTGTGAATCCTTTTTTGAAATGACGGATTATGGCTATTTCTTACTTCACCAAGTTACCTGCCGTTCAGAAGGCTGTTGCACTCAGCGACTGTTACATTGACCTGTAAATATTAGATTTTAGCTATCAGTCGCACTTTTTAAATTTTATTGGCAGATCTAGATTTCAGCTAGATACTAGCCATTCTCAATGCACTATCATTTTTGAACAATTATGTAATGCCTGTTGATCGGGCTTCGTCCACAGTTCATTGAATATTTCTTACTTGTAATTAAAATGACATGAAATGCAGATATTACATATGTGCTTGGTAATGACGCTTAGTCGAAATTAGCTAATCGCAGCCGGCCGCTGTGATCGAGCGCTTCTACGCGCTTCAGTCCGGAACCACGGGGCTGCTATGGTCGCAAGTTCGAATCCTAACTCGGGCATGAATGTGTGTTATGTCCTTAGGTTAGGTTCAAGTAGTTCTAAGTTCTAGGGGACTGATGTCCTCAGATGTTAAGTTCCACAGTGATTAGAGCCATTCGAACCATTTTTTTAGCTAATCGCACAACTAAATAAACATTGCATTAAGGTCTACTACGGACAGTGTTTACGTCTATTATATCAGCATTGTTGCAAAAGTGACGCACCTCGTCTATCCTGTGTAGCAATTCAGTGACAGGACCATTCCAACACCATAAAGGACACAATTTGACCCACCTCGCTTAGTAGGCTTGTTACCTCCCCTTCACTTATCGACCTTAATGACAGTGAAAAATTAAACCGCGTGTACCTAATGGAAATTTGGGAAAAGCAATCGTCATCGAAGTTAATCTGTCGGTAAAGAGGGAGGAAAGGGTTACATCTAAATGAAAGGAAAAATGCAAATGAAACTGGTGGAAATTAATTTTGAGAAGGGGTAAAGTCAATAAAGAAACTAAATGTGCGGCCGTTACGTTAGCAAATAAATAGCGGTAATCAGATATTTGATATGTGGGGGGAATTACGATCGCCAGTCCTAAGGACAATTACTACAGTAACTGAAAAAGAAAGGTTATTACACATATATTTAGCACTAGAAGCGTTGCAACTGAAGGTGGACACATGTAGTGTGAAAACTGAAAGTTTGTCTGAAGTAATAAATTTCGCTACACTCTGACTTAATTTAGCGAAAGAATTAATAAACCCGGAAAATCGAAAGTTAATTTAATGACTGAAGTTAATAGTGAGCTTTCTTTCTGAAGCACATCAAAATTCAGTAAAATACGGTTAGTCTTGGACTACCTCAACAATCATTTCAAAAGTTACTAGAATCTACGCAATTTATAGATAAGAGATTTAACTTTGAACTTGAATTAAATGATTTTGAACAATTAGCAATAGTAAAATTTAGTACGTACCAAGCTGATCTGCAGTCACAGGTAAGCTAAAATACGGTAACAAAACTCGCAGTCTTAATTTGTGCTTGTGTAATCTAAATATTGTAGCCTGCTACGAATACTTTAACTGAACTTTGAAATTAAAGCAGTGAAATCGAATGATGCTGGCGTTTGAATTTCAACGACACTCAGGTTCATTCCGGAAAAGGAAGGGACCCTGCTTGGTAATGCAACTGGGACAATGAGCAACAAAGGTTCATGCTAAGTTGCTGTAATTATAGTTACTAAAATGGTACAATTTGAAATGCTGAGGTCTGCCATACAGTTCTAGAACTTTACGTGCGTCCAGTCTTCCTTGTTGGTTGATTGAAGGTTTGAAGTCGTCGATCGAGGAGGTGGCGACAGTCACTCATTGTCGGCCGTCGCTGTTGCAGAAGCTGGATGTTGGCGCGCCTTCTTCTCGACACGGTCCCCAGGCGAAACGGGCTCTTGATGTGCGCCAGCTAAGGCTTCCCGTCTGCGACACCGTGTCAGAAACTATCATAGCAAGTCGAGCGCAATTACATGCTGCCCAACCCCAAGAGCGCGGCAACTCGCGGGAGCGTCACACAACACACCTGCTCCACTGCGCCACCCCAGACAGACTCTCTCTCTGCCCGCGCTCCACGCGACAGGGTTAACTTTACCAAAGATCCTAAACACTTTGGTTTTCCACACGAGCTATCGATGTATTCGTTTGATAGCATAGTTTTCCCTAGGCCAGACCCAGCGTATAAGTACAAATAATATTTACAAAACAACCAAATATACATCGACGTAGATGCATAAATATAAATACAAATAGTAAAATAATTTCAATATATAAAGGCACAGAAATGTCATACATTCAGGTAACAAAATAAGGAAAAAAATTTATAGTACAATAGATGGAAACAGGAGGATATCCATTTCCGGCGTTACAGGCCTTAGGAAGCACGAGTGCATCTCCATGGCATGGTTACCTGCTTTCTTCACACATTTGCACCACACTGAACCTTCTGGCAGTGACTATTCTGTATTAAAGGGTAGGCACACATGGCGCTCAGCTATCTAACCCACTATGTTATCTGCTTCTAAAGGACATCCAAAGCTTTAGCATTACGTCTACTATCCCCCGAGGTGACATGTTCCGCCATAGAATCAAAACCGACGTCGTACTTCCAGGTGTATTAACTTTTTGCGGCAGTATAGCTAAGAATTTCCTTCAAGTATCATTATAACAGCGCTACATATGCTACTTGTGGACGAGCTTGTAGCTGTTACCTCCACTGCAATGAAGGGACGTCTCTGAAGACGCTTGTAACCTCCCCCTCACTTACCGACCTTAATGACAGTGAAAAATGAAACCGCGTGTACCTAATGGGAGTTTTGGAAAAGCAATCGTCACCGAAGTTAACCTGTCGGTAAAGAGGGAGGAAAGGGTTACATCTAAATGAAAGGAAATGTGCTAATGAAACTGATGGAAATTAATTTTGAAAAGGGGTAAAGTTAATAAAGATAGTAAATGTGCAGCCGTTACGTTAAGAATTAACTAGCGGTAATTAGGTATTTGAGATTTGGGGAAATCACGGTCGCCAGTCCTAAGGACAATTACTATAGTAACTGAAAAAGAAAGGTTATTACACATATAATTAGCACTGGAAGCGTGGCAACTGAAGGTTGACACGTGTAGTGTGAAAACTGAAAGATTGTCAGAAGTAATAAATTTCGCTACACTCTGACTTAATTTAGCAAAAGAATTAATAAAACAGGAAAATCGAAAGTTAATTTAGTGACTGAAGTTAATAGTGAGCTTTCTTTCTGAAGCACATCGAAATTCAGTAAAATACGGTTAGTCTTGGACTACCTCAACAATCATTTCAAAAGCTACTTGAATCTACGCAATTTAGAAATAAGAGATTTAACTTTGAACTTGAATTAAATGATTCTGAACAATTAACAATAGTAAAATTTAGTACGTACCAAGCTGAGCCGCAGTCACAGGTAAGCTAAATATGCTAACAAAACTCGCACTCTTAATTCGTGCTTATGTAATCTGAATATTGTAGCCAGCTGACTTTGAAATTAAAGCAGTGAAATAAATTGATGCTGGCATTTGAATTTCAACGACACTCGGATTCATTCCGGAAAAGGGAGGGACCCTGCTTGGTAATGCAACTGGGACAATGAGCAACAAAGGTTCATGCTAAGTTGCTGTAATTATAGTTACTAAAATGGTACAGTTTGAAATGCTGAGGTCTGCCATACAGTTCTAGAACTTTACGTGCGTCCAGTCTTCCTTGTTGGTTGATTGAAGGTTTGAAGCCGTCGATCGAGGAGGTGGCGACAGTCACTCATTGTCGGCCGTCGCTGTTGCAGAAGCTGGATGTTGGCGCGCCTTCTTCTCGACACGGTCACCAGACGAAACGGGCTCTTGATGTGCGCCAGCTAATGCTTCCCGTCCGCGACGCCATGTCAGAAACTATCATCGCAAGTCGAGCGCAATTACATGCTGCCAAACCCTGAAAGCGCGGCAACTCCCGGGAGCGTCACACAACACACCTGCTCCATTCGCTACTCCAGCCACACTCCTTCCTCAGCCCGCGCTCCACGCGGCAGAGTTAACACTACCAAAGATCCTACACACTTTGATTCTTCACACGACCTACGGACGCAATCGTTCGATAGCAGTTTTCCCTAGGCAAGACCCAGCGTAAAAATACAAATAATATTTACGAAACAAACCAATTATACATCGACATAAATGCATAAATATACAAATAGTAAAACAATTACAATATACAAAGAGACAGAAATGTCATATCTTGAGGTAACAAAGCAAGGAAAAAAATAGTACAATAGATGGAAATAGGAGGATATGCATTTCCGGCGTTACACGTGCCCCACATTGTCTGAGGATGTTCCTGCAACGTAAACAGACTCAGAAAATGTCCCAAAAAAAGAAACAGCGGAAATGCATATGCTCAAAACATAACAAAATTTAGCATTCGTCTAATTAATCGTAAACCATTTTTGAGACGATAATAATTGAGTGGAGACACTCCTAATCTTATTCCACTCTGTCATCTTGCACAAAATAAATCAGGTTGACAACATATCAAAATTCATAAAAAACATAGAAAATGGTTTAGCTATTCCAAAATCATTAAAATTCGTAACACTATAAGAAATGGAATACTATTTGCAAAATTGCTCAGAGTACATGGGTATAAAAAACAGGTATTTCAAAATACGCAAACTAATAATTAATTACATAGAATACACATATTTATGTAACCTTTTCATAATTAATATTCTCGTCATGTCCAATTAACGCTAAACAAGAAAATAATATACAGCAGATAAAATAAAACATAAATATTGACAGCAGAATTCTTTCACATCAGCTGTCCGGGAAGAAAAACAGTTCCGCCTTCCGTACCCGCAAGTACAAAGAATGCCGACAGCAGCACAAGAGCCGACAGCGGCACAGAGCCGACAGCGGCTTCGCCTCGCAAGTATTGTTGCGACCGCCTGTGCGGCACGCTTGATCTCACCTGCCTGTGTGACGGCATTTCCAGAACGTCCGTTTCACTGAATTCTTTAGGAAAAACTCACTCCCGAGTAATCTCAAGGAGTCCCTTAATACTATCACAGTGGATAACTCAACACTGTCCATCATCACACGCATGTACTAGCCTGAAACTTAAAACAGCGTCTAAGTACATCGACAAAGACTAGTAAAACACACATTCATGAGATCTTACAGAAAGTTACAAAATCATATTTACATTCCTTAATCTACTGTGACTCAGCTGAAAACTCAAACTAGCAGCTTGGATTTTTCAGATGATTACTAATCAGTTACTCTTAAATCATTTAGTCAAAATTAATTACTTATTAATTACAACTTCTTTAATGACCTCTAGGTCAGGCAAAAGCATCGTAACATGGCACATCCTTAAATCTTACACTCTATATTTACATACTGTACAAATTACCCATTGTGTGGTATTAATCGATCCTAGGTTGGTACAATTTCAAGTCTCCAATATTCCGTATACCTAATCGTTTTCCAGAGCTTGGATACTCTAAGTAATAAGCATTTGTGTGAGGTATACCAATGACTTTATATGGTCCATTATAAACAAACTTAAATTTAGAGATTTCATTGTCTATCTTGCTCGATTTCTCATGAGCTTTTACAAGTACTAAGTCTCCGATTGCAAACTTAGCAAAACGCGCTTTAGCGTCATGACGATGTATGCGAGCATCGGCTTTTAGCTTCATTACTTCTCGCAAACGATCTTTTTTCACACCAATACTAATGTCAATCCGTGGAGGGAATTTGATTATCTCATCCAATTCACTTTCTACACTTTTGTCACTGCCGAAATTCCTCACGTTACGGCAGTTCAAATTCATTCCTACGTAAATGTCATCCGGCCAGTTAACAATGTGTATAGGCTGGTATTGCTTATGCACACCGTCTCCTGCCTCGTCAAAACTAACTACTATCGTTTTATCTTGTGACGTACAAGTCAAAGTTTTGCTTTCGCAATTAATCACTGCACGGTACTTTAATAGCCAATCTAACCCGAAAATTACTTCCGTAGTCAAGTCTGGCACGTCGACAAACTCTTGTTCAAATCGTGCCCCACCTATCTCGAAGTTGACAAAAATCTGTTTTGTGACCGGTTTACTGGCCTTCCCAGTAGCACCGATAATTTTCACTCCTGTTACTGGCATAACTACGATGCCGGGTCTGTCTTTCAGTAACTCAAATATTTTCCCAGATACAGCACTCAATTCTGCACCGGTGTCAATCAACACGTTTAGTTGTAGGTCATGTATATTAACAGACACTACTATCTGTCTACACTTGTCCTCGACTGTTTCTTTATTTTCCCACAGTAAATCCTCGTCTATATCCAGGTCATTCCAGAAAAAACCATCCGGCTTTGATCCTAAATCCGGCTTATCTGGCGGCTTTTTCAGCCTCTGTTCAAATACAGTTTTAATTTCAACACGTTTGTCCTGAGGCGTAGTCTGTAGCTTCGCCTCCAATACCGAAACCTTGTCCTGTAACTCGTCAACTAGTGAGTGTTGCTTTGCTATCAATTCATTAATCGTCACCTTCGTTGATTCCACTTTGGTCAGATTAATCTCATCCGCCAATCTACCTGGAGAAATGTGCCCAGTAGTATCTGCAATTACTTCCTCTGGATCTGCGCAACCCACACTGCTACCGTCTGACCGTATAACGTCAGCTCTAACCTCATACACGTTGTAATCTATGTGCTTTTCTACCAATCGTGTCCGGCTATCACTAAAATTTTCGCAATCTTTCTCCTTAATACCCTCGCAATGTTTAAACTGGAGGTTTGCGTCGGATGGGTCGGTTACTTCTACCACTGAAACTTTCGGTAAGGTCTGCCGGTTAGGGCCAGAACTTTCCGTTACTACTTCAACATCTAACTCCTGCGGGACGAAACACGACGAATCTTGCTCGTGCTCCCCCTTAACATCAACTATTTCTAGTAAAGTCTGCCGATTAGGGCCAGAACTTCCTATCATTTCACAAACACTATCTTCCTGCGGGACGAGACGCGGAAAATCCTGCACGCGCTCCCCATAAACGCTTCTCCCATACAGACCCCTATAATCTCTTAGTTCGTCGTATAAGCGACCGAACTGCCTTAACCAGACCTCATCCCTCTCTGCATCCCCTCGCTCGATGACGGACGTTTTATCCGACATCTGACCTTCTCTCAACAATTGCGAATCATTCTTAAACTCAATCTCCAGTTCCGCTGTGGGTATTACAGCTGCCACTTTATGATCGATTTCCGGAACACTACTTAAATTGTTCTCACTGACAGCGAATGTATTTTCTACTGCCGTGTATACAGCTGATCTACTACTTGTGGGCGCACTCTTTTCTCTTAACACTGGCACACTCTCCCGCCGTTGATTATTCCACACGGAATTTTCATAATGACGATACCTGGATTTTCTCCTGTTATTGGGCCGCCAAAAGTTCTCCACGCCCGCTCGGCCCCTCACCGGCGCGGCTAATGGTTTCCCTGTCTCGTCCCAGCAGATACGCTCCTCGGATGCTGCTGAGGCGGCTGATCACACCCTCTGGCGTTATTACTATTCTGTGAAGTCCGTATCACGTTAGTGTGATACTGGTTTCCGTCATTCCTGTCATTATTTGCATTGTACCGATTGTCATTACGGCCCCAACCACTATTGTTATTGCTGCCAAGATTGCGGTATGCATTATTCCCATAGTTATCATTGTTGTGGTTGCTGTGGTACCCGTTGTTACCACGGCCTCTACCACTGTCGCGATTATTGCGCCAATTGTCCTCGTCCTCCACTCTTTCCAGGAAATCATTTATTGTCCTGTAATTGCTCCCTACGTAGCGTTTTGTATCATCTGGAAGCTTTTTGTAGAGTTCCCAGACTATTTCGGATTCCGTGCGGCGATCACGCAAATTTCCAACTTGCGGATCCAGCCCTCACAAAACTCCTTCATCGAACCGCGAGAATTCGCATCGAAAGGCCTCGAAACGACAAATTCGCGCCAGACACTTTGCTGTTTTTGCTCTGACCAGTATTCAGCCAGAAACAAATTTTTAAACTCGTCAAAAGTCAGGTTCGTAATGTTGAGGTTTAAGCCCCAACGCTTGGCATCACCAGCCAGCACATCAATAACCGCATTAATTTTTCTCTCATTAGTCCATGATCTGGGTAAAACTCTTTCACAATTTTTAATGAAATCCGTCGCGTGTATACCGCCTTTTTTCAAGGGGTCGAACCGCTCCTCTTTCGTCAACAATTCCGAACTATGTGCACAGATTGGCACATAGCTCTGTTTTTCGTCAAGTTTCTTTTCTAATTCCGACACTCTCGTAATTACTTAGCAAGTGGTTGTCGCAAGCGTTTCCACTTCCCTCTTTTTCTCTTCGCAGGTATTAGCCTGCTCCCTCACTTTAGTGTCTACTTCGGACACTAAAGCCTTTAAAGTTTCCACCTTCTGTTGATCCTCTTTTTTCACTAATTGAATTTGTTCCGTCACCTTATTCTCGATGATCGGAGCAACTGCTTCTCCTACACTTTTCTCGATTCTGCTAATTTCGGAATCAAAACGAGTATTTACGCTCGCAATTTCCGCCTGAACGCCTATCATTTCCTGTTTAAGATTACCGATTTCGGTATTAATTACAACAATATCTTCTTTGATTTTATCAACTTTTGTATTAACAACTCCAACATTGTTGTTAACAACGTTAATAGCTTTGTTCTGATTGTCTAGCATCCGTTCAATTTTTTCAGACTGAGCTTCTTGCTTGGCAGCCTGAGCTTCTTGCTTGGCAGCCCGAGCCTTTTGCTTGACAGCCTGAGCTTCTTGCTTGGCAGTCTGAGCTTCTTGCTTGGCAGCCTGATCTTCTTTCTTGGCAGACAGAGCTTTAATTTCTGCCGATTGACTCTTGATTTCGTTAATCAAAACATTCAATAAATCAGTTAAATTCCCGGAAACTACCGGTTTTACTTCCGTAGCGGCTTCCTCTTTAATTGTCCCCCCGCATTCGTCATCAACGGATTCACATTTGATTTTCACTTCCGATTCCGAAACATTTTCTAAAGTTTGGAATTCCATTTCTGCTTTTTGTTGCGTTTCGGCAACGCGTCTTTCATGCTAGCCGCCTGCCCCTGAACAATGGGTACCGCGGTGCGCGTTTCCCACTGTTCGACCGATTGTTCCGTATCCAACTCTACCAAATCTTGGCAATTGTTGCCTTCACTCATTTTAATAATTTTTAATATAAATGACAATTCTCAAATATAATTAGGATTACTCCCACTACTTATTCTCGCTGACGTAACGGCCTGTACGTAACCAGTACTTTGTTACGAGATTTGCACAATGCAAAATTCGTGTCCAGAACAACCTCAAATCCGAAGATTGTCCTGTCACCAGGTCGCCACGTGTAACCTCCCCCTCACTTACCGACCTTAATGACAGTGAAAAATGAAACCGCGTGTACCTAATGGGAGTTTTGGAAAAGCAATCGTCACCGAAGTTAACCTGTCGGTAAAGAGGGAGGAAAGGGTTACATCTAAATGAAAGGAAATGTGCTAATGAAACTGGTGGAAATTAATTTTGAAAAGGGGTAAATTTAATAAAGATAGTAAATGTGCAGCCGTTACGTTAACAATTAACTAGCGGTAATTAGGTATTTGAGATTTGGGGAAATCACGGTCGCCAGTCCTAAGGACAATTACTATAGTAACTGAAAAAGAAAGGTTATTACACATATAATTAGCACTGGAAGCGTGGCAACTGAAGGTTGACACGTGTAGTGTGAAAACTGAAAGTTTGTCAGAAGTAATAAATTTCGCTACACTCTGACTTAATTTAGCAAAAGAATTAATAAAACAGGAAAATCGAAAGTTAATTTAGTGACTGAAGTTAATAGTGAGCTTTCTTTCTGAAGCACATCGAAATTCAGTAAAATACGGTTAGTCTTGGACTACCTCAACAATCATTTCAAAAGCTACTTGAATCTACGCAATTTAGAAATAAGAGATTTAACTTTGAACTTGAATTAAATGATTCTGAACAATTAACAATAGTAAAATTTAGTACGTACCAAGCTGAGCTGCAGTCACAGGTAAGCTAAATATGCTAACAAAACTCGCACTCTTAATTCGTACTTATGTAATCTGAATATTGTAGCCAGCTGACTTTGAAATTAAAGCAGTGAAATAAATTGATGCTGGCGTTTGAATTTCAACGACACTCGGATTCATTCCGGAAAAGGAAGGGACCCTGCTTGGTAATGCAACTGGGACAATGAGCAACAAAGGTTCATGCTAAGTTGCTGTAATTATAGTTACTAAAATGGTACAGTTTGAAATGCTGAGGTCTGCCATACAGTTCTAGAACTTTACGTGCGTCCAGTCTTCCTTGTTGGTTGATTGAAGGTTTGAAGCCGTCGATCGAGGAGGTGGCGACAGTCACTCATTGTCGGCCGTCGCTGTTGCAGAAGCTGGATGTTGGCGCGCCTTCTTCTCGACACGGTCACCAGGCGAAACGGGCTCTTGATGTGCGCCAGCATAACTTCCCGTCCGCGACACCGTGTCAGAAACTATCATAGCAAGTCGAGCACAATTACATGCTGCCCAACCCCGAAAGCGCGGCAACTCGCGGGAGCGTCACACAACACACCTGGTCCACTGCGCCACCCCAGCCAGACTCTCTCTCTGCCCGCGCTCCACGCGACAGGGTTAACACTACCAAAGATCCTAAACACTTTGCTTTTCCACACGACCTATCGATGTATTCGTTCGATAGCATAGTTTTCCCTAGGCCAGACCCTTCGTATAAAAACAAATAATATTTACAAAACAACCAATTATACATCGACATAGATGCATCAATATATATACAAATACTAAAACAATTACAATATATAAAGGCACAGAAATATCATACATTCAGGTAACAAAATAAGGAAAAAAATTTATAGTACAATAGATGGAAACAGGAGGATATGCATTTCCGGCGTTACAGGCTGTAGGAAGCACGAGTGCATCTCCATGGCATGGTTACCTGCTTTCTTCACACATTTGCACCACACTGAGCCTTCTGGCAGTGAGAATTCTCTATTAAAGGGCAGGCACACATGGCGCTCAGCTATCTAACCAATAATGTTATCTGTTTCTAGAGGACCTCCAAAGCATTAGCATTACATCCACTATCCCCCGAGGTGACATGTTCCGCCATAGGATCAAAACCGACGTCGTACGTCCAGGTGTATTAACTTTTTGCGGCAGTATAGCTAAGAATTTCCTTCAAGTATCATAATAACAGCGCTACATATGCCACTTGTGGACGAGCTTGTAGCCGTCACCTCCACTGCAATGAAGGGACGTCTCTGAAGACGCTGAGTTAGGGGAATTCAGAAAAACCGTGAAATGCGACGCATATGCACATCTCCAACGACAGCCTCACACCTACAGCCGCTGTATCAGTAGTAGATGCTAGGCACGTCTCGCCAACGCAATTGAACTGTTGTACGCTGACTGCACACACTGTTTGCTGTGGAAGATTCGGTTGCATTGCGTTCATTCAATGGCCGTATACCAGCACAATCTTCTATAAGATTTTCCCAGAACTAGGAAACATGGGCAGATACTTTAGCCCTCGGTCAATGCACCCTTGAGTTCCTGCAGCAGACTGTTTACCCATCCACTCGTCTTGCACACCAACAGAAGAGGGAAAAATAATGAGTCCACTCACTACACTGCGTCACTGAAGATGCGACCTACATCTGAAAGAGATAACCAAGATCCAGCCATTTGGAGAACCCAGAAATACCTGACGCCACTTACATAGTGACGGCGGATGAAGCAGTGGAGACTTTTCATAATAGGTTCACTAATAAGTGAACAACAACAGATCAGATACCACACCTACAGTCAAGTGCCTTTGGTTAGTAATCAAAACGCCATAGATCCCAGGTTCGATCGTAGGCACTGTTTAAATTTTGAATAAAGTCATCTGGAATGGCAGTTGCGGTCTTCTAGCTGAAAAAGTCACTCTCATTTTGCCAAAGGCCTTATCAGAGAGGGCGAAGCGAAGGACCAAAGTTCATTACACTAACTTGCCCCGGCAGTGGAACTGCTCCCAAAGGGCGGGTGAATGAGCAAAGAACAATGGCCTGATGATGTAGAAGGGAATGGTAAATACTTCATTATGAGTATCCACAGCACACATATGCCTTGCAACTGAAAAAGTATCATGATGATCTCTCCATTGGCCAAAATTCAAGATTAGACCGCACTCGGATCGCAGAGAGCAAGCAGCCAAAGGGGAGGTGACAATTAGAAGAAAATGGAATAACTGACACAAGGATAAAATAGTACAAGTCGAGGTGTGGAGTGCCTGAAGTCTGAACGTGGTTGAAGTCTGTAAAATTTGATACATCAAAATCTACATCTGTATGGGTACTCCTCAAATTACACTTTAGTCCCTGACTGAGGACTCATCGAACCACATGCACACTAATTCTCTATTATTCCATTCTCGAACTGTGCGGAAAAAACGAACACGTGTATCTTTCCGTGTGAGTACTGATTTCCCTCATTTTATTATGATGATCGTTCTTCCCTATACAGTTCGGCAGCAAGAAAATATTTTCGTATTCGGGGAGAAAGTTGGTGATTGAAACGTCGTGAGAAGATAGCACAGCATCGAAAAAGGCCTTTGTTTCAATTATTAACACCCGAAAACTTGTATCATGTCCGTGACTCTCTCTCCCCTATTTCTCGATAATACAAAACGTGCTGCCCTTCTATGAACTCTCTTGATCCACTCCATTAAACCTATCTGGTAAGGATCCCACACCGCGCAACAGTACTCCAAAAGACTGCGGACAAGCGTAGTGTAGGCAGTCTTTTTAGCAGATCTGTTGCATCTTCTAAGTGTTCTGTCAGTAAAAACAGTGTTTGATTCTCTGCCTGCAAAACATTTTCTGTGTGTTCTTTCCAGTTTGAGTTGTTCGTAATTGCTATTCTTTGGTCTTTAGTTGAATTTACGGCCTTCCGATTTGTGGATTTGTCCTATAACCGAAGGTTAACGGATTCCTTTTACCACCCAAGTGAATACCTTATCACATTATATTGTTTATGGTCAATTTCCAACTTTCCCACTATATAGCTATATTTTCTAATTATTTTTGGAGCTATTTTTAATTTGTGATCACTATACTAGAAGATAAATGACAGCGTCATCTGTCATTTTCGGTTGGATTCTTTGGGCTAACGATTTAATCTGAGACTCAGGAGAAAGGCACTGATAACCAAGCAGATTGGTACCTCCATTCTTAAAACAAACCACCCAACCATCTGCCAATAACCTAAAGGCTGCTCAGATTGTTTCCTAAGCCGATTCTATAGATAAGGAACAGCAGAGGATATACAACACTAACTTGAGAATCACTTCTACTTCACTCACTGACTTCCTGCTAATTTCTACGAGCTGTATGCTATCTGACAAGATGTTACGGATCGAGTCGCCTAACTCAGACAATATTCCATAAGGACGTTGTGTGATAACAAGAAGCTTGTTAAACATGGTATCAAAAGCCTCCTGGGAATCTAGAAATACGGAATCCATTTAAAATTCCTTGTCGATGGCACTTAACACTTCATGCGAGTAAAGAGCTAGTTGTGGTGCACAAGAATGAAATTTTCTAAATCTGTGTTGACTGCGTGTCAATAGACAGTCGTCCTCGAGGTAATTCGTAAAGTTCAAACACAATATATCTTCCAAAATACTGTAGCATGTCGACGTTTGTGATTTGCTCCAGTAATTTAATGCTTATTCCTATCGCCGTTCTTGAATATTCGAATGACCTGTGCAACTTCCCAGTTTTTTAATGCAGATCTTTCCTCGAGCGAGCGGTTGTATACCGTTGTGACTCGTGTACAAGCTAGACCGAAAGAATTGCTTTAATTAAATGATTTAACCTGCTTCACTACTGCGATGATACCTAAGTTACTAACTTTGTCACGTGTTCCTGATGCGAATTTACTTCGTCTTCTTGGTGAAGGGATTTCGGATGGCTGTATTTGGTCACTCTGCTGTAGTAACACTTTCATCGATAGTACTTCCATTGCTACCGTTCTGAGAAGGCACTAATTGTGTCTTGCCGCTAGCATACTGTCCAGACAACCTGAAAACTATTGGAATTTCTGCCAGGTTTCTATACAAAGTTCATTGCGGAAAAATATAATCATATATCATTGAAATCAGTCCTAAATTTCGACCTTCTGTAAGAAATCGATAATATTGGGGACTTTGCATGCCTTTTCCGTTGTTTCTGAAACAGTGTTTTCACCTGTTTTGTGTACCATAGGGGATCAGCTCGTCTACATATAGCTGAGGTCTGAGTAGTGACATCGAAAAAGGAGGATATAGAATCAGAAAGTGGTAGAAGTACACTAAGATTCATTATGAATAGGAAGATAATGCAGAGATGGACTTACTGTTAACATTTCAGTGATAGCGCAGTTCTCATCAGAATCGACAAGTAACCATGGCCGACAACAATAGTTCAGGTTTACGTGCCGACATGGCAACAATCAGATGAAGGGTGGTAGGGACAGAGCATCGAGTGACATTATACTGAGTGCACTATCCGAAAATTACCGCGAGCAATTAAACAGAGAACCGACTCGTGGAGATAACATCTTGGACCTACTGATAACAAACAGACCCGAACTTTTCGCCTCTGTAAGTGCAGAACAGGGAATCAGTGATCATAAGGCCGTTGCAGCATCCCTGAATATGGAAGTTAATAGGAATATAGAAAAAGGGAGGAAGGTTTATCTGTTTAGCAAGAGTAATAGAAGGCAGATTTCAGACTACCTAACAGATCAAAACGAAAATTTCTGTTCCGACACTGACAATGTTGAGTGTTTATGGAAAAAGTTCAAGGCAATCGTAAAATGCGTTTTAGACAGGTACGTGCCGAGCAAAACTGTGAGGGACGGGAAAAACCCACCGTGGTACAACAACAAAGTTAGGAAACTACTGCGAAAGCAAAGAGAGCTTCACTCCAAGTTTAAACGCAGCCAAAACCTCTCAGACAAACAGAAGCTAAACGACGTCAAAGTTAGCGTAAGGAGGGCTATGCGTGAAGCGTTCAGTGAATTCGAAAGTAAAATACTAGGTACCGACTTGACAGAAAATCCTAGGAAGTTCTGGTCTTACGTTAAATCAGTAAGTGGCTCGAAACATCATGTCCAGACACTCCGGGATGATTATGGCATTGAAACAGAGGATGACAAGCGTAAAACTGAAATACTAAACACCTTTTTCCAAAGCTGTTTCACAGAGGAAGACCGCACTGCAGTTCCTTCTGTAAATCCTCGCACCAACGAAAAAATGGCTGACATTGATATAAGTGTCCAAGGAATAGAAAAGCAACTGGAATCACTCAACAGAGGAAAGTCCACTGGACCTGACGGGATACCAATTCGATTCTACACAGAGTACGCGAAAGAACTTGCCCCCCTTCTAACAGCCGTGTACCGCAAGTCTCTAGAGGAACAGAAGGTTCCAAATGATTGGAAAAGAGCACAGGTAGACCCAGTCTTCAAGAAGGGTCGTCGAGCAGATGCGCAAAACTATAGACCTATCTCTCTGACGTTGATCTGTTGTAGAATTTTAGAACATGTCTTTTGCTCGAGTATCATGTCGTTTTTGGAAACTCAGAATCTACTATGTAGGAATCAACATGGATTCCGGAAACAGCGATCGTGTGAAACCCAACTCGCTTTATTTGTTCATGAGACCCAGAAAATATTAGATACAGGCTCCCAGGTAGATGACATTTTCCTTGACTTCCGGAAGGCGTTCGATACAGTTCCGCACTGTCGCCTGATAAACAAAGTAAGAGCCTACGGAATATCAGACCAGCTGTGTGGCTGGATTGAAGAGTTTTTAGCAAACAGAACACAGCATGTTGTTCTCAATGGAGAGACATCTACAGACGTTAAAGTAACCTCTGGCGTGCCACAGGGGAGTGTTATGGGACCATTGCTTTTCACAATATATATAAATGACCTAGTAGATAGTGTCGGAAGTTCCATGCGGCTTTTCGCGGATGATGCTGTAGTATACAGAGAAGTTGCAGCATTAGAAAATTGTAGCGAAATGCAGGAAGATCTGCAGCGGATAGGCACTTGGTGCAGGGAGTGGCAACTGACCCTTAACATAGACAAATGTAATGTATTGCGAATACATAGAAAGAAGGATCCTTTATTGTATGATTATATGATAGCGGAACAAACACTGGTAGCAGTTACTTCTGTAAAATATCTGGGAGTATGCGTGCGGAACGATTTGAAGTGGAATGATCATATAAAATTAATTGTTGGTAAGGCGGGTACCAGGTTGAGATTCATTGGGAGAGTCCTTAGAAAATGTAGTCCATCAACAAAGGAGGTGGCTTACAAAACACTCGTTCGACCTATACTTGAGTATTGCTCATCAGTGTGGGATCCGTACCAGATCGGGTTGACGGAGGAGATAGAGAAGATCCAAAGAAGAGCGGCGCGTTTCGTCACAGGGTTATTTGGTAACCGTGATAGCGTTACGGAGATGTTTAACAAACTCAAGTGGCAGACCCTGCAAGAGAGGCGCTCTGCATCGCGGTGTAGCTTGCTCGCCAGGTTTCGAGAGGGTGCGTTTCTGGATGAGGTATCGAATATATTGCTTCCCCCTACTTATACCTCCCGTGGAGATCACGAATGTAAAATTAGAGAGATTAGAGCGCGCACAGAGGCTTTCAGACAGTCGTTCTTCCCGCGAACCATACGCGACTGGAACAGGAAAGGGAGATAATGACAGTGGCACGTAAAGTGCCCTCCGCCACACACCGTTGGGTGGCTTGCGGAGTATAAATGTAGATGTAGATGTAGATGTAGATATGAGGATATTGAACGGGTAACTCAAAATGCAAAGAAAGATTGAAATCGATTAAGCGTGAGGAATGGAATGCAGTTGTAGGAGGAGGAGTAGAGGAAAGAGTTACAGAACAATTTGGACTTGATTGCAGGAAATATGTAATGGGGAACCTAACTCAGTTCTGCAGTAAATTTCAGCTAGTGATAGCGCATACTCTCGTGGAAAAGTCCCAGAGACGTGTAGAGATTCCATAGAACTTACTTCATAGCTACACAGAGATTCTGACATCAGGCATTGGATTTTATGGCATACCAAGGAGCAGATACTGATTTTGATCAAAAATTAGTAGCGATGATGAGCAGACTGAAATTTAAGAGAATCGTATGGATGAATCACAAAAGGAGGGGGTATACTTGGAAAATGCCGGGAGGTACGGGAAGATTTCAATTAGATTACATCATGGTCAGACAGAGATTCCGAAATCAGATACTGGATTGTAAGGCGTACCCAGGAGCAGATATAGACTCAGATCACAATATAGTAGTGATGAAGAGTAGGCTGAAGTTCAAGACATTAATCAGGAAGAATCAATACGCAAAGAAGTGGGATACGGAAGTACTAAGGAATGACGAGATACGTTTGAAGTTCTCTAACGCAGTAGATACAGCAATAAGGAATAGCGCAGTAGGCAGAAGAGTTGAATGGACATCTCTAAAAAGGGCCATCACAGAAGTTGGGAAGGAAAACATAGGTACAAAGAAGGTAGCTGCGAAGAAACCATGGGTAACAGAAGAAATACTTCAGTTGATTGATGAAAGGAGGAAGTACAAACATGTTCCGGGAAAATCAGGAATACAGAAATACAAGTCGCTGAGGAATGAAATAAATAGGAAGTGAAGAAAAGCGAAAACGAAATGGCTGCAGGAAAAATGTGAAGACATCGAAAAAGGTATGATTGTCAGAAGGACAGACTCAGCATACAGGAAAGTCAAAACAACCTTTGGTGACATTAACAGCGAAGCTGGTAACATTAAGAGTGCAACGGGAATTCCACTGTTAAATGCAGAGGAGAGAGCAGATAGGTAGAAAAAATACATTGAAAGCCTCTATGAGATTTGTCTGAAGTGATAGAAGAAGAAACAGGAGTCGATTTAGAAGAGATAGGGGATCCAGTATTAGAATCGGAATTTAAAAGAGCTTTGGAGGACTCACGGTCAAATAAAGCAGAAGGGATGGATAACATTCCATCAGAATTTCTATATTCATTGGTTGACGTGGCAACGAAACGACTATTCACGTTGGTGTGTAGAATATATGAGTCTGGCGATATACCATCTGGCTTTCGGAAAGCATCATCCACACAATTCCGAAGGCGGCAAGAGCTGACAAGTGTGAGTATTATCGCACAATCAGCTTAACAGCTCATGCATCGAAGCTGCTTACAAGAATAATATACAGAAAAATGGAAAAGAAAATTGAGAAAGCGCTAGGTGACGATCAGTTTGGCTTTAGGAAAAGTAAAGGGACGAGAGAGGCAATTCTGACGTTACGGCTAATAATGGAAGCAAGGCTAAAGAAAAATCAAGACACTTTCATAGGAATTGTCGACCTGGAAAAAGCGTTCGACAATATAAAATGGTGCAAGCTGTTCGAGAATCTGTAAGTAGGGTTAAGCTCTAGGGAGAGACGGGTCATACACAATACGTACAAGAGGGAATAATAAGAGTGGACAATCAAGAACGAAGTGCTCGTATTAAGAAGGGTGTAAGACAAGGCTGTAGCCTTTCGCCGCAACTCTTCAATCTGTACATCGAGGAAGCAATGATGGAAATAAAAGAAAGGTTCAGGAGTGGAATTAAAATACAAGGTGGAAGGATATCAATGATACGATTCGCTGATGACATTGCTATCCTGAGTGAAAGTGAAGAAGAATTAAATGATCTGCTGAACGGAATGAACAGTCTAATGAGTACACAGTATGGTTTGAGAGTAAATCGGAGAAAGACGAAGGTAATGAGAAGTAGTAGAAATGAGAGCAGCGAGAAACTTAACATCAGGATTGATGGTCACGAAGTCAATGAAGTTAAGGAATTCTGCTACCTAGGCAGTAAAATAACCAATGACGGACGGAGCAAGGAGGCCATCAAAAGCAGACTCGCTATGGCAAAAAAGGCATTTCTGGCCAAGAGAAGTCTACTTATATCAAATACCGGCCTTAATTTGAGGAAGAAATTTCTAAGGATGTACGTCTGTAGTACAGCATTGTATGGTAGTGAAACATGGACTGTGGGAAAACTGGAACAGAAGAGAATCGAAGCATTTGAGATGTGGTGCTGTAGACGAATGTTGAAAACTAGGGGGACTGATAAGGTAAGGAATGAGGAGGTTCTACGCAGAATCGGAGAGGAAGGGAGTATGTGATGTGGAAAACACTGATAAGGAGAAGGGACAGGATGATAGGACATCTGCTAAGACATGAGGGAATGACTTCCAAATTACTAGAGGGAGCTGTAGAGGGCAAAAACTGTAGAGGAAGACAGAGATTGGAATACATCAAGCAAATAATTGAGGACGTAGGTTGCAAGTTCTACTCTGAGATAAAGACGTTAGCACAGGAAAGGAATTCGTGGCGGGCCGCATCAAACCAGTCAGTAGACTGATTACCAAAAAAAAAAAGGATGAATCAGTGTGGATCAAAGTACTGAGGAAGGATGAGATGTGTTTAAAGTTCCTAAATATGTGAATACTGCGAAAAGGAATGCTAAAATAAGCAATTTAAGTGTACATGTGTAACAAGAGCAATCACTGCAGTTGGTCAGTGAAACATAGATACGAAGGACGTAACTCCAATGAAACGTTGCGTACGACAAGGATTAGTTAAAGTAATCGAAGAAAGAAAGGTGCACAAAAATGTTCGAAGACAGACAAAAAAACAGAAAATGGCAGGGAAGGGTAGGCGAAATGGCTAACGGAAAAATGTGAAGAAATAAAAAGAAAATGACTGTCGGAGAACAAAAGAATATCAAAACAGCCCTCAGTGAGATTAAAAGCAAGGCAGCGGGAAAGTGAAAAGAGTACACTGAAGGCATCAACAAGGGGGAGGAATTGTCTGACGACGTAATAAAAGAAAAAATTGGAGTCGATATGGAAGAGAGACGGAAAGCATAACTACAGCCACATTTCATATCAATTAAAACAGAATGGGTATATAACGTTCCATGGGAATGTTTAAAATCATTGTGGGAAATTACAACCAAGGGATTATTCATTCAGGTTCACAGAATATGTAAGACTGGTGACATCCTTTCAGAGTTCCGCAAAACGTCATCCACACGCTTCCGAAGACAGAAAGAGCTGGTATGTGCGAGAATTATCACATAATCAGCTTAACGGTTCATAAATCGAAGATGTTGACAGTAATAGTGATCCATTTGGTTTTAGGAAAAGATAATGGTGCCAGAAAGGCAGTATTAAAGTTGCAACAGATGGCCGAAGCAAGACCGAAGGAAAATCAAGACAACTTTATAGGATATGTCAAACCGAAAAAGCGTTTGACAGTTTAAAACAGTTCGAACTGTTAGTTATAGAGAAAGAAGAGAAATATCCAGTATGTAAAATAAACGATAGTATGTAAGCTATAATGAAACGTGGCAAACATACAATACTTACAGCAGTGGACTAAGAAAGAAGTGTCCGAATTAAACACGGTGTAAGACAGTAATGCAGTCTTTCACCCGTATTGTTGTATCTATACATCGAAGTTACAATGATGGAAATAAAAGATACCCGAGTTGGATTAAAAATCAGGTTGAAAGTATATCAATGATAATATTCCCTTACGACAGCGCTGTCCTCAGTGAAGGCTAATTCTAATGGGTACAGAATGTAGTTTTTGAGAGAAACCGAAGAAAAATTAAACTAATGAGAAGTAGCAGAAATGAGAATAGCGATAAAGTAAGTACAAAAATTAGTGGTAGGGAAGCAGACGCTATCTTTTAATCAAAATAACACATGACGGACAGAGCAAGGATGCCATAAAAAGCAGATTAGCACTGGCAAGAAAGGTATTCCGGGAGAAGACATACTGCTGTTTTCAATCATAGGCCTTAATTTAAGGAGAAAATTTTGCGGCAATGTACGTTCCGAGTACATCACTTCATGTTAGTGAATCATGAAACATAGGCCTTAATTTAAGGAGAAAATTTGCGGCAATGTACGTTCCGAGTACATCACTTCATGTTAGTGAATCATGGAGTGTGGGAAAATGGCAGCAGAACAGAAACGAAGCATTTGAGATGTGTTGCTACAGAATAATGTTGAAAAGTAGGTGCACTGATAAGTAGGGAAATTGTGAGGTTTTCTGCACAATCGGTAAAGATGGAACATATGGAACACAATGATAATTAGACGGGACAAAATGACAGGATTTGTGTCAAGAGATAAAGGAGTAGGTACTAGAGGAGGATGTAGAGTGCAAAAATTGTAGAAGAAGACAGAGACTGGAATACCTGCGGAGAACAAGGGCGTTGCGTGCTGTTGATATTACTCCGACAGAAAGAGATTAACAGAAGCGAGAAATTCATGGTTTGCATGGTGGGCTGTATAAAACCGGTTGGAAGATTGATGACTCGCCCTTTACTAGAATACACTGGAGCGCAAAAGAAACTAGTGTAGGCATGCGTATTCAAATATAGAGATATGTAAACAGGCAGAACACAGTATTGCGATCGGCAACGCCTCTATAAGACAAGCGTCGGGCGCAGTTGTCAGATCCGCTACTGGTTAACTAGATTTAAGCGAGTTTGAGCGTGGTGTTACAGTCGGTGCACGAGCGATGGGACACAGCATACCCGGGATAGTGATGAAGTGGGGATTTTCCCATACGACCATTTCTCGAGTGTACCGTAAATATCAGGATTCCGTAAACCATTAAATCTCCGAGATCATTGCGGCCGGAAAAAGATACTGTAAGATCGGAACTAACGATTACTGAAGAGAATCGTTCAACGTGACAGCAGCTATACCCTTCCGAAAATTGCTGCAGATCTCGATGCTGGGCCATCAACCAGTGTACGTGTGCGAACCGTTTAACGAAACATCATCGATACGGGCTTTCGGACCTGAAGGCCCACTCGTTTACCCATGATGACTGCGCGACACAATGTTTAACTCCTCACCTCAGCACGTCGGCACTGACATTGTATCGAGAGGATGGATGTGTACGGGACAGCCTCTAGAATCCGTGCACCCTGCATGTCCGCAGGGGCTGTGCATGATGGTGGAGAATCTGTAATGGTGTGGTGCGTGTGCAGTTGGAGCGATACGGGATCCTTGATATTTCTAGATACGACCCAGAGAGGTGACACGTACGCAAGCATCCGGTCTGATCACCTGCATCCATTAATGCCCGTCGTGCATTCCGACTGACTTGGGCAATTCCAGCGGGACAGTACGGCACCGCACACGTCCACAATTGCTACAGAGTGGCTCCAGGATCACTCTTCTAAGTGTAAACACTTTCGCTGTCCACTAAACTCCTTAAACATGAACATTATTGAGTATATCGGGGATGACTTGCAACGTACTGTTCAGAAGATTTCTCCATGCCCTCTTCCTCTGACGGACGTATGGGCAACCATGCAGGATTCATATTGTCAGTTCCCTCCAGCCCTACTTCAGACATAATTTGAGTCCATTCTACGTCTTTTAGCCACACTTCTGCATGCTCGTGGGGGTCTTTCACCACATTACGCAGTTGTGTCAGATTCTTTGACTCTTCAGCGTATTACGCAATGGAAAGTTTACTTGCAAATGACACTTTTCGGCCTTTACCAGTGATGCTGAAGTTGGCACGATGTACAACATTCCAAAATAATTCCTACCGAGTCAGAAATAAATGAATGAAATGAATAAAGTAAAAATATTTTCTGTCCGCAGCTCGTGGTCGTGCGGTAGCGTTCTCGCTTCCCACGCCCGGGTTCGATTTTCTTCGGGGCAAGGGATTTTCTCTGCCTCGTGATGACTGGGTGTTGTGTGCCATCCTTAAGTTACTTAGGTTTAAGTAGTTCTAAGTTATAGGGGACTGATGACCATAGATGTTAAGTTCCATAGTGCTCAGAGCCATTTGAACCATTTGAAAAATATTTTCTGCGGTCGGAGGTGATATTTGAAGTAACTATAAATTTGTTACACCAAAACGGAATGACATTGAACATGATCTGACGTAATCAACATCGATTACAACTATGTTCTAGTGCAGTGGAATGAATTGCCTGTACAGGTGTACAGCTGAAAAATCTGGGGAATAAGTGAAAATTAACTCCTTTTCCGACATGAACTAAGATAATGCGATCTGACTAATGCTGATTCAATGACGGTGATTGTGATTAGAAAGGTAAAAGCCACCGTGAAATTTAAATTGGGAAGTACCAGCTGTTGTTCGAACGTGGTCTTTATGGATGGTGAGCATTAACTTTAAATATTCATACTGTGTCAGAGATGCAGAATGCTCACCATAGACCAGCCGGAGTGAGCAATGTGGCGCCTAGCGCTCCTCTGTGTCGAATCGATCTCTGGATCTCTGTCTTATTCTCGGCATCCGAGTGTACAGTTTTCGCTCTAACGCCTATTGTGGCCCTTGACCGACAACTCGATGCAACACCCTCTGCAGCCTATGTCTAAATCTTACTCTTGTTGTGGCCTCCATCTGACTGTCTTCCTTATCCGTTCACTACGATGTTTCCAAAACACTTCAAGTGGAATACACTCAAAAAGCTAGAACGACCAGCAGTAATGCCTCAGTACTTCCATAAATGACACTACTCTCCACTCTTCACACAGCTTCCCTCAAGAAAATGGAAAATTTCTTCTCCTAAAATCCTATCGCTATATTACACAGGCAAACAAATTAGACACTCGGCGCGGTGGCTGGTGGGAACAACCGTAAAGGCATTTTCCATTTACAGTCGCTCCCATCAGCCACCGTACCGAGTGTCTACTTTGCTTGGGCAAGTAATACATGACATGTAATGGGATACAGTCGGCATGTCTCTGACTCACAGTCGGCATCACAATCATGAATCTGTTTCTCCACATGTGTGAAAAACAGCTCATGTCTCCACAGCAGCCCATTCATAGGTTGTCTAGCCCGCTAACCTCCTGCCCCACGCCTGCCAGGTTGGTCTCATCCAGGCGATTTTAAATTGCTCGGATCTCTGGTCTAGGTGCGTTGGCTCCACAGACGCACCGCTATCTGAATCTGATAGTCTGGGTCGTTACCTTCCAACACACACTCCTTCTACCTTCTGTTATAGCATGCTGAACAGTCTCATGTGACTGGGCGCCGGTAGGGTCCGCCAAGCAGAAGCATTGTGCGCACACACAGGCAGTGACAGACTCAGCGGAATGGAGGAGGGGATTGGTCTAGTGTCGACCTATGAATGGGCGGCTTAAAAAAGGAGAGAGCTTTCTTGACGACACCGTGATTGACGTCTTGCTATGCCAGCCCATTTCTGCCATCATTTGACGATTCTAGCAGACACCGATCTCGCCAGGAATGCCCACAGGAAACATCAAGTGGATACTTGGAGATTACGAAGAACACTCTCTCCCTGGCAATGATCAGCTATCAAGGTGCCGCGCTGTGCCGACTCAGGTATAGAACTTCCAAGAATCCAGTCTAGACACTGTGGGAAAATATACCCGCTAAGTGCCCCTCTGTCCCTGAAGGCTTTGTCTCCCCCCCCACCCCTGACCACATGCTGCTCGGTCGGAGTCCGCTAGTGTGAGTTTCAACGTGTGGAAGTGGCAGCCGGTGTTCCTACGCCAATTCAACATACCTGCTACCACGTCCCTTTTGTTTCGTGAAATGACAGCACTGAAATCGCCTTTTTCACCATTTACATGCAGCCCGTTTTCCTTCGTCTAGCTGTCCATCGAAAAGTAAACGCTGCCCCTTCAACTCTAATTACTCCATGTGATAATCAGTTAATGAACATAATGTGCAATCACTATCAACCCTCCTTAATAAACATTACGTCGATCACAGGGTCATCGAAACACGTTACAACTACCCTAATTGCACGTCTCTTCATGAACTGAATGACTATAGTGATAAGCAGGCAAGCGCAAAAACTTGGCACCTTCAAATTTAGTAAATGAATTAAAAGGTAAATGTTAAAAAGGTCCAACAGATCCTGTAGCACTAAGAAGTGTATCAGCAGTTTTGTAACTGCCTAGGATTTTGAAAAGGTACAATCATTACACCTGCAATTCTCTTATTTATAGGCAAGAACACTTTCACAACATTTTATCTGTGTCATCAGATACAATAAAATGAAACACTGTTTGACTGAATTACAGATTTTTACTGTAGGTTGGTAGTGTTCGGAATTTATCTTAGTATCAAAATTTTTGTAGAATTAACTTTTTTCGAAATGTTTCTAAACAGGATAATAAGCAAGTAACACATACATTTGTTAATATCCAAAGAAATGACTCTGTAAGGCCTGTTTTAGCTTCATTCATAATAGGATGTGTGGTGTCACCGCCAGACACCACACTTGCTAGGTGGTAGCCTTTAAATCGGCCGCGGTCCGTTAGTATACGTCGGACCTGCGTGTCGCCACTATCAGTGATTGCAGACCGAGCGCCGCCCCACGGCAGGTCTAGAGAGACCTCCTAGCACTCGCCCCAGAGGTACAACCGACTTTGCTAGCGATGGTTCACTTACAAAATACGCTCTCATTTGCCGAGACGATAGTTAGCATAGCCTTCAGCTACGTCATTTGCTACGACCTAGCAAGGCGCCATTACCAGTTACTATTGATGCTGTAAAACATGTACCGTCAAGAGCGACGTTCGTCATTTACGGATTAAAGTTAAATATTCCAACAGCTACGTCCTTTTTTGCTAAAGTCTAATTTCGTTGTCCTGTTCCAGACCTCACGCCAGCCTGCGTGAGCTAGAACGCATGCCTTTCGGGCACCTCTAATCATACCGGTGTTGGCTCTCCTGCCAACCCACAAAAGGATGCATTAATGACAACTAAATCAGTGACGTCAAATTGTTGAGTCAGACAGGGGAGCTATCTGCTACTCCAGGCGTAACTGTGGCACAACAAGTTATATGGAACACGTTGACTTTGAAATGTTTCTGTAAGGGCTGACAGAGTTCCTGCATAAAACACATTCTTGCATAAGGAATTACTTTGGCGCCTCTTCGCAACTGGCCAGTGGTGTGTGGGCCGGCCAGCAACTGGACACTACGATGGTAGCATTCTGCAGAGCAGTGGCGTACTGTAAGGGTGGGCTGAACTGCCATATGCTGTAGCATAGTGCTGCACACCAGAAGCTGGTTATCTGACGGAAGGCTACCTTTCGTCGTAACACACCCGATCGCAAGAAGTATATTTACCCAGCCTTTTGGTAACACATCCACAGGCGCCGTGACTTTCAACAGGCCCACGCGTTCAACTGTCACCGTCTCCATGCCATTTGCAACTACATGTCTAATGTCGAATTCACAGTTAAGTGTCTAGCAGAGGGTTCACTGAACCAGTTTCACACTATTTTTCTACCGTTCCGTTCTCGAACAGCGTATAGAAAATCAATCTCTTATATGGTTCCCTGCGAGCTCAAATTTCTTACCTTTTCATGGTGATCATGCCTCCATATGTGTTGTGCGATCAACAAAATATTTTCGTGCGCACAAGAGACACTTGGTAACAGAAATCTCATGAAAATATCTCGCAAAAATTATAAACGGTTTTGTTACAATTATTGCCATGCCATCATGAGTGTCATATGTGTGACACTCACTGCCCTATTTCGCAATAATGCAGAGCTGCCTTTCTTTGGACTGTTTCGATATCCTCTGTGAACCCTGTTTGATGTGAACCCTACACTCCACAGCAGTACTCCAGAGGAAGTGGCAGAAGGGTAGTGTTGACAGCCTTTTTAGTAGATTCGGACCATGCGGTACTAGGCACTTCATTCCGGAAACGCGTGACTGCTACGGTCGCATGTTCGAATCCTGCCTCGGGCATGGATGTGTGTGATGTCCTTAGGTTAGTTAGGTTTAAGTAGTTCTAAGTTCTAGGGGACTGATGACCTCAGATGTTGAGTCCCATAGTGCTCAGAGCCATTTGAATCATATTTAGTTGACTTGTGACATCCTGTAAATGTTCGACCAATAAAAAACCGTCTTTGTTTCACTTTCCTCGCGCAATTATGTATGTTATCGTCATAATTTTAGTGGTTCGTGAGTGTAAAATCTAGATACGTAGATGAAGTGAGATATTTTAGATTCGTGTGATTTATCGTGTAACGGATATTTAACGGATTTTTCTTATGTCTCATTTTGTCTCGTTCACACTATTAATTATTTAGCGTCAATTGCCTCTTTTCAGCACTTGCAACCAAACTTTTGATACCTTCCGCATTTATTAGTTGTTCTTCTTTGAACGCAGTTAAACGTAATATAGATGTGGTTGTAACCTCCCAGCAATAATGTTTGTCAATATTATCTGAATAATAAAATGTGAGCCAAGCGTAACCTCCTTGCAAAATTAAAGAATAAAAATTGCGCAAATGTAAACTCCACACAAAATTAACGTTAAGAAATGAAGACTGAACATTAAACCCTCAATAACATTAATTAAATATTGGACCATGAACTGGATGTAACATCTCAACACAAATAATTAAACCTGGCAAATTTTATAGGCACAGCAGTGCTGACCTACGGCCCTGTGAAATAATTAAACCTGATAAATTCTTACCTCAGTAAAACTCCATCTATATCTGCTCTTATTTTGGCACAGCTTCGTGCAATCCTGGCGTATATTTAATTCTGATTCTTGGAGGAAACGCATAGGAAATATTCTTTGAATTGAAATGAATGCTTTCTCTTCAAAAGAGTGGAAAAATTCTTTAAATTGAAATGATTACTTTTCTTTAAAAGATTTACTTTATAAAAAAATTATTATTGGGGCATTTCTTGAACAAATTAATTACAATTACCATACACTATTAGCTGAGCGCAACGCTGCTTCATTACCTTCTACAATAATATACATCGTTCACCACAATCCTGACCAGATTCGGAAGAACCAGACGCCGTCGACGCATGCCGACGCCCGCTCAGTATAACCGTCCACTCGCTACATGCAACTGCTCCAGACTGCTACTACTCTCCAACCGAACAATCGCGCGGTCAAGCGCAGACTAGCAACGATAAATAACTCTCTGGTCAGAGATTCTGTCACGTTTCGCCATCGCTGGTAATGAATACATATGGAACGTACGCGTTTCATGGTAATCTGAAATGCGCGCCACCAAATTTACCGCGCCATGTAACATTGCTCCTCTACAATCAGTTGAACTTGGCATCAGGACCGTGGTCACACCTTCGCTTGTGCTCATTTTGAGGAGCTTTTGTGCCTGTGCAACTATCGTGACGTAATTGCCTTATGGGCTAGATACGTAAGGATTTGATAAATAATCCGCACGGTTCGCGATTACAGTAGTCGCGTTTCTCAGCTGTGACATCGTGTTAGTCGAGAGCCCAATGCCGCAACTTACAGGCTGTATTGCGAACGTGGTCTACGCAGCTGCCTCGGCTGCGCAGGCGGCTCATATCCCACCCACGGCCCCATCGGCTGCACCAATAATCACATCCTACGACGACGGCGTCTCATGCTCAGGAAACGGCACCTACTGTTACAACGCAAAAATCGGAGGGCCTGGACTCTAGTCTCGGCCGGTCAGCCGGCGTCTTCCTGGACCGAGATCCAGATCGAGAACGAGGCAGCATATGGCGTGCAGGACTGTCTCTTTATGAGCTTACACTCCACTCGGCGTCAACATGTACCCTCTACCGACCGTGGACGATCTGAAAATCGTGGAAGAAGACCGTAGGAGGTGCGTCCATCAAGCGAGGGACCTTACCGCCAGGCGCGGTCTGGAAACACCTGAAGTGGGTAACAGATGAGGACAGCAGCCCTGCCCCAGCGTCGGAAGCCGACTCCGCCCAGTCATCTAACGACTAAGGTGACTGACAACCCCATTCCAAAGGGATCGCCGAAAACGAATGGGAAAAAGCGAAAATCTTGACAAGTACTTGAAATTTCCAGCAGACGCCTACACAAATTTCCTACATCAGATCTATTCTACACGGTTCTACATCTACATCTACATCTACATCCATACTCCCAAAGTCACCGGGCGGTGTGTGGCGGAGGGTACTTTGAGTCCCTCTATCGGTTCTGCCTTGCATTCCAGTCTCGTATTTTTCGTGGAAAGAAAGATTGTCGGTATGCCTCTGTGTGGGCTCTAATCGCTCTGATTTTATCCTCATGTGCTCTTCGCGAGATATACGTAGGAGGGAGCAATATACTGCTTGACTCTTCGGTGAAGGTATGTTCTCGAAACTTTGACAAAAGCCCGTACCGAGCTACTGAGCATCTCTCCTGCAGAGTATTCCACTGGAGTTTATCTATCATCTCCGTAACGCTTTCGCGATTACTAAATGATCCTGTAACGAAGGGCGCTGCCCTCCGTTGGATCTTCTCTATCTCTTCTAGCAACCCTATCTGGTACGGATCCCACACCGGTGAGCAGTATTCAAGCAGTGGGCCAACAGGTGTACTGTAACGTACTTCCTTTGTTTCTGGATTGCATTTCCTTAGGATTATTGTGAGCGACATGCCATTTGCGTTTGGTGTACTGACAACCACCAACTGCAGTCTTGTACCAAGCCACGCACTCAGAACCCAAAGTGCGTAAACCGTAACGGCGATCTTCCATTTACTTACAGAGGCTGTCCTACATTCCACCAAGCCCTATGGCTCATGGGGAGGCTATCCGGGTAAATAAGCAGCAAGCCACCAACTTTCCAACGACATCGCCGTTTTTTTTTTTTTTTTTTTTTTTTTTTTTTGACATCAAGGCGTTCCCTTCATTACCACAATTGCAGCCTCCGGCTATTACATCATCTACCTCAATTCGAATCCTCCTCCTTCACACACCCCCTTCCCCCCCCCCCCCAGCAGCTGCAGCTCAGGCGAGTGTCCAAATATCCATGGATGGCCCCGACCTCTGAGGACTTTACACGAGTGTCAAAGAATTATATATTGTAACAAATAAGCCCTCGGTCACAAATATTGAGTCAAAGTTGACCTGGTTTCGACGCTACTATGAGCGTCGTCTTCAGAATTAGACTAACTGTGAAACGTCCCCTTAAAACCATTTATACATGGAACGTCCCCTTTAGAACAATTTATACAAGACTGTGCTTAACCTGGCACACAATAATTTTAGCGCAACGCAATCTGACTATCAAAAATCCCTGCAAAAGAATGGCCCTGACAAACATTAAACTATACCTTTCACAAATCACTTACCTCACAAAAATCTTCGTTGCTCGAACTACTGCAATACAGCGAGTGCCACTACTGCCAGCTAAATAAAAGATACAAACTACGGAAGGCACTAACTACTGATAGTCTTAGCAAATGAAAGATTCTAATAGAGAACAAACAATGTATTTACCTCAAGATTCATAATATATACAGCGGTTCATGACATTTTTCAAAACTCCGCCATCTCTCTCCCCACATCCACCACTGCTGGCGGCTCACCTCCAACTGCGCAACGCTACGCGCTGTTCACATCCAGCTATAGCAGTTCATGACAACAATGGCAGACAACAATGCAAACTAGCCACAGACTGCACACAGCACAGCCAGTGATTTTCATACAGAGCGCTTCGTGGCATTACCCATATAAAAATCTAAACAGCCTACTTACATAGCCCCCATGCTCCCCACAAAAAATTTTACAAAATATTTTTGGGCAGTGGCCAATAAAGATTTGATAAAATTTTTCATAATTACAATAACAAAGATATCAAATGCACACACTTATTGATACAATGTTGGTCAACAGCTAAAATTTTTTTCACAGTCAATAAAGACAGTCCTGATCATTCATCATAAGAGTAAACCTGCAGTTTGTTTGCTCAAAGTCTGAGCAGTAAAATACAATGCACACAGAAGTAGTGGATTTCCATGCAGTCTTGAAGAAGTAGTGTTGTCCTTCCAACGGTAAGACAGTGCTGACTCTTGACATGCTGACAGGTAATGGGCCACAACAGAGCAAACCCACAGCAGAGTCAGTCGACATTTCGAAGAATATTGGTAGGTAGGTCATCACAGAGTAGACCCACTGTAGTCCTGGTAGAGATTGTGGTATTTGTGGGCCACCAGAGGTGCAGACCCACTGTAGTCCTTGTAGAAATTGTGGACAGGCCCACTGTAGTCCTTGTAGAGATGGCCAGCAGCCATCTGTTGCGACTGTGCAGGTGCACAATCACCATCGAAGAGTCTTGCAGAGAAGATAGCAAGTCCATATACCCCCACTTGTGCACTCACAAAGTTTGTGGAATTGTCCTTAGAACCAGCAATGCTGTTATCCAGTCCCTTGCTGAATTATCAACACACGTGCAAACACTATCAGTCCCTACTTCTCACATATTGTCCATATACTATGACCAACAGATATGTGTGCAGTGAGATGGAACTTACAAGTTACTTAATTTGATGAACTGCTGTCAATTACAATTTTATAACATAAGAATACAATGACAAAGGTACAAAATACATCATTAAAAACATAACAATACAGATAATATTTGTAGTAATAGGGGCTTTACAAAAGAATAGAAATAAACATATACATCAGTGTTACAGGAATGATGACATGAGTACATACATAAAAGATCAGAATCACTTTTGAAACGTCAACTTCACACATGAGCATTAAAACAGAATAAATAATGTCTAAACATCTTTACAAGGTAAATAACAGAGTATTAGAAAAGTTCTACAACATAACTGTCATCAGCAAAACACATAAAGACAGAAAAAAAACACAAATACACAAGGGTACACAAACACATAGTGGGATAACACAAAAGGAAAGGACAGGGTTTGTTTTCAGTGTAACATTTGGTACTGCAGTCCACCCCACAACTTCATTCCGTACATCTTTCATCTTATTTCATCCTTTGTTTCCACCAAAAAATTCTATCTAAGCATGCTTTCTGTATTTATATGTTCACACATTGCTTACCTCATCATTTATTTCCAAGAAAATCCTACCTATACCTCGTTCCTGTATTCTATTCATATTTCTTTAAAAATAATTATTTCTGATTGTACAATACTCATTGGGGCCCAAATCTTTTTCATATAACTTCGTAATGCATTCTTTACCTATTCTCCATAGTCAGTTTTTTTATATAGTCTACCCCCTCTTAAGCTAACTTAAATCTACTGAGCTCAGATATATGTACCAAGGGACGAGGCAATGCAGCATCACATAACACAGTTAATATAAACAGCAATGAAAAAAAAACGCAGATTTGCGAAGCAAGCAGCATTAAGAAATTAGCAAAAGTCAAATTCAATAACACTATGTCTGGCAAACAGCAGCAACTTATACCTAGACATGACATAGCTCAAGCAGAAAAAAATATTACAGTAAAAACAACAATGCAGACAAGGGAAATGTCTATTCAAATCTTAATGTCTATGTAATTAAAGTGGTGCACCATAACAACTGATTGTAAAAAAAATATTACCATGTACTTGAAAAGAAAATTATGTGTTACTGTTACTAGTTCCTTCTTATTGTTCTTTCCTTTCCAAGTGCTCCTTTTTTAAAGAATGTGGATCATAAAATAATTATTTTATAGATCTGTTGACAGAAAGTGCTCACATTAGCAAATGCATTTTATTTTATGAAAGCAATGCTGCAACACAGCTGGAAACCAGACATCAAATGAAATAAGCAACTATGAAAAGCAAAGCATAAAAATATCATTCAATAGTCATGTGGCATTTCGTAAGTCAGTAGCACTCAACTCTCGGAGAAAGACACTTGTCATAATCAGGTGTGCAGATGTACGAATATTTCCCATCAATTCATAAGCATTTCAGTAATTAGCACAAAGTGCGAGTAATCATATGTTTTCAAGTAACGAGGGTGTCGCATTAGCGATGAAAGGCACACCCTAATGATTTGTTCTCCAGGTGTTTGACACAGCTGTGTGCCCACAACGCATTACAAAAATCATATGTTTTCAAGTAACGAGCGTGTCGCATTAGCGATGCCCTCTACAAAGGAATGTCAAAGGCACACCCTAATGGCTTGTTCTCCAGGTGTCTGACACAGCTGTGTGCCGACGACGCACGTGCAGGTGGTCACTTAACTTTCTTATGGAAATATTTACGACATTTTTCCGCTACAGAGACAGTCTCATATAAACATTTCACAGGTCGAGAATTTACGTTGCAAATGTGTAGAAACAAACTCCTATGAATATAACAGTATCCAAAAAATTTTCGCCGGCATTGTGATACATTCACGCATTTACACACACATTTCATAACTCTTAAAGTACGATTCTCGGTTTCCAACATCCTTTTTCACAAGTCAAGAGTCCTTAACTTCTATTCATTATTCATATACATATAAACACGTAATCACATTCCTCATATATGGTAGCATCATCTTATTGACATAAACATACCTCAACAGCATAATACACATCGTCGTCGTAAAAATAACATCATAACACCTCAGTCAAATCTCAAAAAAGTCGTAGCTTTCTGCAATAATTTCAAACCATAAGAAATATTCTCTGCTCATTTTAATAGTGTCATCTGCCTCAAACGTACTTTAAAATCATTCTCCCTTACCAAATACATCATTCAAAGCTCTCATAGTATCACAATGGTTCTAAAAAAATATGAACAGTTCACACAGTAGAGACAAAATACAATTTCATAAGTGTGAAGTTACCCAACTGTGTAATTGCGTAAACATCTGTCACTGACGTAGTAAAAAGGTTTGTCTCTCTCAGTTAAATGATCAGATAGCTGTGTAATTTGTGTTTTAGAGAAATATGGTACCGATGTGTTAAATTGTATAAGCAAATACCATATTAGCTAGGGCTCCTTGTGCTTGCCAAACACATGGTACACAAAGTAAGCATGTACCCCCCTGAGGTTTATTGTAATTATACCCTCAGGTGTTACAGATTACAGCAATGGAATGAAATATATCACGAAAAACTTTCTTTGTAATTCAAAAATCTTTAAAAATAAATGTTTTAAGTACAAAATTAATCACTCAAATACGTGTCCTGTAGCGCTAAATATGCGTCTTGCTGTAAGATAATCTCTGGGAAGTGTCGTATTTATCGTCCTCCAAAAGCTAAGTTCTGCAGAAGTCAATGTACTTACCTCATGATACACAAACGTGAAATGCTTTGCGTATAGATAACTTAGTTATTACGCTTATTGCCGTGATGAGGAAAGTACTGTGCTGTAACGTATTGTTGTCCTACGGAAAAGGCTGTCTCCTTGTAGCAATAGCACAAAAGTCACCACTAAAACATGTCTCACTTTATAGAAGAATTAAAAAAAAAACTGTGCAGATATAAAACAGATACACCGCAAAAGCAACATTGTAAATTATCACGCATTAGCAGCGTCGTGATAAAATCGCGTCAAAGAATTGAATTCCAACTGTGCTTGTTCGTCCCAGTTCCAAATAGTATTTTTTCCAGTGAGAGAACAGAGTTTTGGTGTAACTAGAATTTGCATATTCAGAAAACGACGGTAAAAATTTACGAGACCTAGAAAACTGCGGACTTGTTTCTTTGTGGAGGGAACTGGAATGGCTCTGATTGCTTCTAACTTTTCAGGATCCGGCTGAATGCCTTCAGAAGAAATAATATGTCCCAAAAACTTCACCTTTGTCCTACCGAATTCAGACTTTTCCAAGTTAACTGTAATTCCAGATTCTGCAAAAATACGTAACAAACTGTTGAGGATGCGATTGTGTTGTTCCCATGAAGCTTCTGCTATTAGAATATCGTCAACATATAAGGTGATGTGACGTTTTAAGAACTCAGGTAGTATGGAATTTAACCCACGAATGAATGCTGCCGAAGAAATGTTCAAACCAAAAGGAAGTTTCCGAAACTGATAACAAACGCCGAAACAAAGGAAAGCTGTGTATTTTCTGCATTCTGGATGAAGTTCGATCTGATAAAAGCTGGATCTGAGATCAATGGAAGACAACACTTTTACACCATTAAAATTTTGAAGAAGTTCTTCCATCGTCTGCGGCCTGTCTGTTTCAGGAATAATGATAGTATTGATTTGTCTCGAATCTAAGACAAGTCTGATCGATCCATTTTTTTTCTCAACAACATGTAACGGATTGTTGTATGAGCTTACTGCAGGCTCAATAATGCCCTCGTCAAGCATAGATTGTATTTCTGTTCTAACACGGTCCCTATAATGTGCTGGAATTACGTATGGTCTAACACAAAATTTAGTATGCTCACGAACACGAAATTGGTATTGAAATCCCTTGATTGTTCCTGTTTTGTGAGTAAAAACTGTGGAATGTGCTTGTAAAATCTCAAAAAGGTCCTGCCTATCAGTGTCATTACAATTCTCAATTGTTTGAATTTTATTCTGAATTAACTCATTAATTTCAAATATGCCGTCGATGTCATCCCTGTCAGTACTTGCAGAGTGATTGTTAGTGTCTAGTTCCGTAGAAAATTCCGAACTGTTATCTAACAGAAGGTAAAGCCGATTAATTTCCTCATCATGGTTTGAGAGCCAGTCTTCAAATTTCAAAGCTATTGACTTACCTTCTTTCTCTAAACTTATTTCAGCATCGTGAAAGCTTAAGATTGCTTTGTATTCATTCAAAAAGTCTACTCCCAGTATAATTTCCGTCGACAATAATGGAACAATAAGAAAGTTCATAGAGAAGCTGTGGCTTTGGCAAAAGAATTCTAAATTGGTTTGTTGGCGTACATCTACACTTTTTCCAAAGATTGCACCTTGTAATTTAATCTTACGTAACGGAAGTGTGGGGCAATTGTTGGATTTGTTGCATTTGCTAAAAGCTGTTTCACTAATTACTGAAATGGGACTGCCAGAGTCAAGTACTGCCGTAAATTTTACGTCATTTACAGTAATGTGAATCACAGGATATGCAATGTTGTTATGTTTTACGTCGTGTTCCTGGAGTAAGACGTCCCTAATGTCTTCCATTTTTACGTAATTACTAGCTACGGCAGCTCCGTCGTCAGTTTCATAAGTACATATTGTGGCTGCCAGCGGTGTGAGTCATTGCCTATTGTCTCTTTGTTGGCGCGCGTCGTTATTGGGATTTGCAGACCTAACTTCTACAAATTCACGTTGCCCAGAGGGCCCAGCTCTGTTAGAAACCCGCCAGTTCTGATGAAATTCACGTCTGTCGTTTTGTCGGTAGTTTACATAGTTTCTTTCTTGTCTGTCACGTGGTGGAGAATTTCTCTCTGAGTCGTAACTGCGTGCTGGACCGTTGCGTCTAAAGTTATTCTGTCTCCCTTGATAATAGTTATATTGGTTCCCATATTGTCTGTTTCTCTGATTGTCTCTGTGATAGTCATTACCGCGGAAAGGTGATCTTTCCCTGTAACTATTACTCTGCCAGTGGTTGTCATATGGGTGGTGTCTGTTTTGGTCACGATTTACGTTGTAAGAATAGGTTTGTCGTGGCCATTTATTGTTTCTGTCGTCACGGAAATGTGACGGATGTGACCTGTAGTGATTGTTTTCCTGTTTTCGCATCCCGTGACTGTCTGTGTCAATTTCCAGTTCTTGTAACAGTCCCTGAAAAGCTTCAATGTCGTCTTTGCAACGTCCTGCCAAAATAATATGCCGTAAGTGTTCAGGTAATTTGATTAAGCAAATGCGGATGAGTTCTGAGGGGCTGTATGGGTTTGACAGGTATTGATTCTTGTGCAACATGTCTTCAAAATATTTCACAAGACTGGAAAATTCAGATTGTTCGAAGTGTTTCATCATCATGATGCTATGTTTTACTCGGTCCTGTGTGGCTTGAGACCAATATGCTGAGAGGAAGGCATGGTAAAATTCTCCTTCACTGTGGCAATCGTGAATGACCGATCGCATTCTTACAGCTGGTTCATTCTCCAAGTAGCCACACATAAATTCTAACCTGTGCTCCAATGACCAGTTGGGAGGAAAACAATGAGAGAATTGATGGAGCCACGCTTGTGGATGAATGTCGTTGGCAGAATTCTTAAACGTTTTGAATTTACGTGTAGTAATGAACAGCTTATAGTCAAAATCATCGTGTCGGCGAGTAGCATATCGGTCATTGTTACGTCGTGTCGGCGGTTCCATCTCAAACTTCGGTGTACCTTGCCAATTTCTTTCATAATTACCGAAATGCCCTGTGTTATTATTTTGTGGCTGTTCCGTATTTCTATGTCCCTCTTCCCGTATTGGGGCGCGAGTGTCCTCTGAAATACGTAATTCTTGTATTACCTGTGTCAGCTGTTCTTGTACTTCCCGGATTTCTCTTTGGTGTTGCGTATTAATTTGATTCAGATTTTGTTTCAGTTTCCTAATTTGTTCGCACTCTTCTGTGTCATTCAGATTATCATCTACCTTCGTAGATAAGTTAGTGACCTGATCCGAAAGTTCGGCTACTTTCTCTGATAATGAACTAATTTCCTCCATGTGTCTTTCTGAACCAATTTTCAGAGTATCTACTGTGTCCTTTAAGTTTTCCTGAGTTTTTGCAAGTTGCGTAACCGAATCGGTAGATGCAACTGAGTCCATTTTAGCTTGCAAGGTCTCATGATTTTCATGAACAATAGTTTGCAGTTCTTTTATGGCTGCTTCGTGATTCTGTAATGCATTTTCATGCCGCGAAAAAATAGGCTGAAAATGCTCACAAATTTGTGTTTTTACGTCATTACAGACTTTTTGACATTGCGATTCAATGTTATGTAACTCAGTAGTTAGATCTTCACGTGTTTGTTCAAGTGTGGTGTCTAACTTCCGAAGATTTTGTTCCATTGTGTCCAACTGTTGCAGCTTTTGCTGTGTTTGTCTCTGATTTTGTTCCATTATGTGTAACTGCTGCTGTGTTTGTCTCTGGTGTTGTTCCATTGTGTCTAACTTTTGAAGATTTTGTCCCATTTGTCTCTGATTTTGTTCCATTTGTTGCATTAATTGCAATAATAATGTATTAGTGTCTGGAATCTGTTTCTCTATGCTTTTTGGCAGTGCATTTTCACCGGCAACATTCACATTTTGACAAGCAGAAAATGTGTCTTGACTCATTTGAGAAAACGGTGAGGACGCAAAACCTGAATCTACAGTATTTGCAAAATTGTGTCCTATCATTTCGGATTCCTGAGGCGAGCTGTTGCCGACCGATCGATCGATAATGCTTCCCTGTTCACTACCTGTTTGACTGGCTACACCATTGTTTGACGCCCGCTCCATTTCCCTATGCACAGTTACCAAATTACTACTTTGAATGTTAGTTAATTCATTACATGGTGGGGCCAACACACTGCTTTCGTCTTCACTGTCATTTCTTAGTTTACTTTGGAGCCGAGTGTTACGTTTTTCACACGCCATTATTGTCACAATATTTCACACGATAACACAGAAAAGCACAATTTGAATAGCAAAAATAAGAGAACACATTAACATAGCACTGAAAATAATATGTAGTTAATTACAAGCGCAGCTGCGAAATACTTGTTGCAAATCTACATGCATGCCACAACTGTTTTACATTACAACAATGAAAGACTGCAACTACAAAGGAGATTCTCTCTACAATTACGCGCTAGCAATAAACAAAAGCTACACTAAATACACAAACTACAAGAAAAAATCAGAAGATTCCAGTGAGGTATCCTAGGCTAAGGGTCGACATATGAAACGTCCCCTTAAAACCATTTATACATGGAACGTCCCCTTTAGAACAATTTATACAAGACTGTGCTTAACCTGGCACACAATAATTTTAGCGCAACGCAATCTGACTATCAAAAATCCCTGCAAAAGAATGGCCCTGACAAACATTAAACTATACCTTTCACAAATCACTTACCTCACAAAAATCTTCGTTGCTCGAACTACTGCAATACAGCGAGTGCCACTACTGCCAGCTAAATAAAAGATACAAACTACGGAAGGCACTAACTACTGATAGTCTTAGCAAATGAAAGATTCTAATAGAGAACAAACAATGTATTTACCTCAAGATTCATAATATATACAGCGGTTCATGACATTTTTCAAAACTCCGCCATCTCTCTCCCCACATCCACCACTGCTGGCGGCTCACCTCCAACTGCGCAACGCTACGCGCTGTTCACATCCAGCTATAGCAGTTCATGACAACAATGGCAGACAACAATGCAAACTAGCCACAGACTGCACACAGCACAGCCAGTGATTTTCATACAGAGCGCTTCGTGGCATTACCCATATAAAAATCTAAACAGCCTACTTACAACTGTACTAAAACATTAGGTATATAGTACATTAATAAAATTAAAGTTTGTACTGACTCGAAAAGATGCAGTACTTACAAGTCTCATATTAAAAAAGATCTCAGCCGGAAAGGCAACGCCATAAACACTTGTCAGATGGCGAAAAGATGTCTCATTCCAACCCTTGTCTACAGTACGAGCAGCCCTTAGCGGCTCGCCATTTGATAAGTGTTCATGACGTCGCCTTTCCGGCTACTTTTTTTAATATGTGACTTGTAAGTGCTGCATCTTTTCGAGTCAGTACAAACTTTAATTTTATTAATGTACTATATACCTAATGTTTTAGTACATTTAGTCTAATTCTGAAGACGACGCTCATAGTAGCGTCAAAACTAGGTCAATTTTGACTCAATATTTGTGACCGAGGGCTTATTTGTCACAATATAATTCTGACACGGTCACTGAACCTTAGCAGCTATGTTCAAAGCCAAAGAATTCATTGCTTCCTTGCAACAATGGGACATCTTCACCACCATCAAGGATATTCTACAAAAATCCAAGGACGCACCGAAAACCCTCACGAAATTCTTGGTCCTCTTACAAGAAGCCATGTCTCTGTTTGCCTCCAACTATGAATCCTGAAGTCGTCCAGACCAGAGACCTCTCGCTCTGCGTTTTCAATGCTAATGGCATTTTTCGTCAAAAGTGGAAATGGAGGAATTTAGAAACCAGCATGGGATCTACATTCTGCTAGTCACTGAAACACATCTCCATCCACCTCAGACATTTAAGTTAAAAAGCATAGCAGGCTACAGGACGCAGTGTCAAAATGTTGTAAAGGTGTGACACCCTTTTTCATCAAAAACTCGATCACCAATGAGCACACTGCTCTCCCCCCCCCCCCCCCCACCCGCCTTTGGACACTCTGGAGGCCACTGCAACTACAGTTTCCACGTCCTACTGGATTATTATCTTTCTCGCTGCTTATACGTGTCCTCAGACGCCCATCGTGCAGAACGGTTTACAGCTCACTTTCGACCGATTCCCAAAGGTGTTGTTAGGTGGCGACTTGAACGCTCAACATTTCGCATGGCATTCTCGGCGTGCTAGTCCACGTGGGATTCATCTTTGCAACATGGAGGAGCCTCTGAAGGCTATAACCTTTGGACCAGAAGACCTGGCACATGTTCCGGCAAACCCAACCTACAGCCCAGAGGTCCTGGATATCGTACTGCTCAAGAGCCTCAAACTAGATTTTCAGTTACATACAGATACAGACCTTACACCTGACCATCATCCTGTGCTTGTTGTACTGTCTGAGGCCCTGGACTGGTTGCCAATGGCATTGTCTACCACCACAAATAGGGACCAGTTTGCATGATGGCTCAGTAGTAACGTCCGACACATCGACGAGGTGTCGACTACAGAACCCATCGATTAAGCCTTCGGCAAATTAACAGGGAAGATCAAGTGTTCCTTCCACCAGGTTTCTGTACCGTGGTACAGCAGGTCTCATAGCAAAGGCGTTCTCTCCACTACTGCAAGAAGTGATATATCTCGTGAACCTGGCACGACGGCGCTGGCAAAGGTTTAGGAATCTGGCTGCCCACAGGAGATGAAGAGGCACTCCAGAGAACTCAGCCCCCGACCTGTAGAAAAGTACAATGAAATGTTGGAAGACAAAATGACCTCATATGACCTACAAACGCGCGTCCATTGGCGTCTGTTCAGAAACCTTCACCTACCACGGCCACCGAAACGGCTGCTTCAGGGCCCGCAATTTTCGTTGAATTGTACGAGTCTAAAAACACCGTCGATGACTTGGTCGATGATGACAACACTGATGGAATACGTCGCAGAACTAAGGACGTAAGAAAGTCTTCTGCTTACCTTGAACCACTGCTGACCACACCAGCTGTGAAGCCGCCACCTGTAAACACTCTGTGCCTCCGAACCAGATGGCGTTACAAACGAACAGCTGAAGCATCTTCCACGCACGGCCTTAGTGTTGCTCACAAGGGTTTTTAATACGCTACTGGCCATTAAAATTGCTACACCAAGAGGAAATGCAGATGATAAACGGGTAGTCATTGGACCAATATATTATACTAGAACTGACATGTGATTACATTTTCAGTCAATTTGGGTGCATATATCACGAGAAATCAGTACCCAGAACAACCACCTCTGGCCGTAATAACGGCCTTGATACTCCTGGACATTCAGTCGAACAGAGCTTGGAAGGCGTGTACAGGTACAGCTAGCCATGCAGCTTTAACACGATACCACAGTTCATCAAGAGTAGTGACTGGCGTGTTGTGATGAGCCAGTTGCTCGGCCACCATTGACCAGACGTTTTCAGTTGGTGAGAGATATGGAGAATGTGCTGGCCAGGGTAACAGTGGAACATTTTCTGTATCCAGAAAGGCCCATACAGGACCTGCAACATGCGGTCGTGCATTATCCTGCTGAAATGTACGGTTTCCCAGGGATCAAATGAAGGGTAGAGACACGGGTCGTAACACATCTGAAATGTAACGTCCACTGTTCAAAGTGCCGTCAATGCAAACAAGAGGTGACCGAGACGTGTAACCAATAGCACCCCATACCATGACGCCGGGTGATACGCCAGTATGGCGATGACGAATACACGCTTCCAATGTGCGTTCACCGCGATGTCGCCAAACACGGATGCGACCGTCATGATGCTGTAAACAGAACCTGGATTCATTCGAAAAATGTCGTTTTTTCATTCGTGCACCCAGGTTCGTCGATGTCTACACCATCGCGGGCGCTCGTGTCTGTGATGCAGCGTCAAGGGTAACCGCAGCCGCGGTCTCCGAGCTGATAGTCCATGCTGCTGCAAACGTCGTCGAACTGTTCTTGCAGATGGTTGTTGTCTTCCAAACGTCCTCATCTGCTGACTCAGGGATCGAGACGTGGCTGCACTATCCGTTACAGCTATGCGGATAAGATGCCTCTCATCTCGACTGCTAATGATACGAAGCCGTTGGGATCCAGCACGGCGTTCCGTGTTACCCTCCTGATCCCACCGATTCCATATTTTGCTAACAGTCATTGGATCTCGACCAACGCGAGCAGCAATGTCGCGATACAATAAACCGCAATCGCGATAGGCTACAATCCGACCTTTATCAAAGTCGGAAACGTGATGGTACGCATTTCTCCTCCTTACACGAGGCATCACAACGTTTCACCAGGAAACTCCGGTCAGCTGCTGTTTGTGTATGAGATATCGGTTGGAAACTTTTCTCATGTCAGCACGTTGTTGGTGTCGCCACCGGCGCCAACCTTGTGTGAATGCTCTGAAATGCTAATCATTTGCATATCACAGCATCTTCTTCCTGTCGGTTAAATTTCGCGTCTGTAGCACGTCATCTTCGTTGTGTAGCAATTTAAATGGCCAGTAGTGTAGTTGTATGAAGCTGGTCTATTTTGTGGATGCGTGGAAGGTCGAGCGGATCACCCCGATCACAAAACCTGGCAAAGATCTTAGTGTGCCTACTAACTATCGTCCTATAAGCCCACCTTCCACCTTATCGAAGTTGCTGGAACGACTCATCTGGTGCTGAACGAAACTATTTATCCACGATCAGGGCGTCATTAGGCCAGATCTGTCGGCATTCCAGCCTTCGCTTTCAGCTGAAATTCAACTACTGCAGGTCGCAGAGTACATAGTGTACAGTATGAATGTTTCCAATTATACAGCGGCCATATTTTTGGACATTGAAAAAACTTATGACTGATAAGCTTTTGATCAAACTGCAAGACCAGACATTGTTGCCTGAGTATTGTTTACATATTACGGGCAGTTTTCTCCAAAAGCGGCATATAATGGTCCACATCGATGGGTCAGCGTTAGATGCCTACAGGAGGGCCTCCCATAGGGCTCGGCTTTGTCCCCAACGTTTTTGATCGTTTTTGTTAATGACTCCCCCACTCTGCTCCAAGTCGTCCTGGCTCAGTTTGTGTGGTGTCACCGCCAGACACCACACTTGCTAGGTGGTAGCCTTTAAATCGGCCGCGGTCCGTTAGTATACGTCGGACCCGCTTGTCGCCACTATCAGTGGTTGCAGACCGAGCGCCGCCACACGGCAGGTCTAGAGAGACTTCCTAGCACTCGCCCCAGTTGGACAACTGACTTTGCTAGCGATGGTTCACTGACAAATTACGCTCTCAATTGCCGAGACGATAGTTAGCATAGCCTTCAGCTACGTCATTTGCTACGACCTAGCAAGGCGCCATAACCAGTGACTATTGATACTGAGTTATGTACAGTCAAGAGCGACACTCATCATTAAAGGATTAAAGTTAAGTACTCCACCAGCTACGTCCGTTTCTCTAAAGTCTAATTTCCTTGTCCTGTTCCAGACCCCACGCCAGCCTGCGTGAGCTAAAACGCGTGTCGTTCGGCTTCCTCTAATAATATGGTGTTGGCTCTCCTGCCAACCCACAACAGTTTGCTCACTGGTAGCCGGCGGATTACTGCAGCTATGGGGAAATTGCAGTGTCAGCTCACGCTAACGGAACAGTGGGCTTCAGATAACCACATTCATTTTAACGCCGACAAAACTAAGGCTGTCTTCTTAGCTCACAAACGCCCCAACTTGCAAGACAGGCCTACTCTTCAACATTGAGAACTTGCATGGATGAACGAAGCAAAACACTTGGGATCACTCTGGACAGCAGACTCCTTTTCAAATGTCATATCCAAAACAAGAGTATTCAACTATTATTATTACTACATGAACTATACAAGGCTGTTGAGCAGCTGTGAAATGATCGTTCGAACGAAACTTCGGCTATAACGAGCGACAGTTTTATCTGCACTTCTTTACCGCTGTTCCACGTGGGGAACTACCAGCCAATCCAACCTTCAACCACTATATGTCATTCAGAACAGATGCCTCCGCCTCATCCTTAGAGCTCCAAGATGGGCCCAGATATGCCAACCTTCATGCCGAACTGAATATGTTACGCATCTGTGATTACGTAAGCAACGCAGAAACTCCTTCATAGCGTCGATGAACTCAGGACCCCTGCCTGACACCTGGAATATACTGACTATACTGATACACAACAGTGCCACCAACTGCAGGTCACTCTTGTAACCATCAAGCCCCACTCCACCCTTAACTGGATTCAACGACAAACTACATCTTTAGTGGGACAACGGGCAACGAGCCCTCCCACCGGATTACATCTGAACAATGCTAAAATTAATCCGTGTACCCAGACATTCCAGAAGTGCAAGGTGGTACTGCAGCTCATCTCTCACACACATACACACACACATGCGTACACACACAGAAATTGCACTGTTGGCGACGTGCACTGCTAGTCCTTGCCACTCAATTACAAGTTTATGTCAATGCCACCATGTGGTAGCGCACTACAGCGCACTTCTATGCACGTTCGCTTGCTATAAATCTCTTTAGGTGGTAGCACACTCCACAGATATTCCAATTAACTCGCTATATAGCGAAATTCTATCTGTCATTAGTGGGGTTCTGATAGTGATATAATATACTTAGTTTTGGAATTAATCATACAGTAATCATTTGAGGCGCTGAGAAACGTAAACCAAATCATTTTCGAAACTTCCTGGCAGTGAAAACTGTGTGCCCGACCGAGACTCGAAATCGGGACCTTTGCCTTTCGCGGCCAAGTGCTCCACCATCTGAGCTACCGAAGCACGACTCACGCCTGGGACTCACAGCTTTACTTCTGCCAGTATCTCGTCTCCTACCTTCCAAACTTTACAGAATCTCTCCTGTGACGTCATGAACACTTGCCAGATAGCGAGCCGCTAAGGGCTGCTCGTACTGTGGACAAGGGTTGCAATGGGACCTCTTTTCGCCATTTAACAACATGACGTTGCCTTTTCGGCTGAGATCTTTTTTAATATGTGACTAGTAAGTACTGCATCTTTTCGAGTCAGTACAAACTTTAATTTTATTAATGTACTATATGCCTAATGTTTTAGTTCTGCAAGGTTCGCAGGAGAGCTTCTGTAAAGTTTGGAAGGTAGGAGACGAGATACTGGCAGACGTAAAGCTGTGAGTACCGGCCGTGAGTCGTGCTTCGGTAGCTCAGATGGTAGAGCTCTTGCCCGCGACGGGCAAAAGTCCCGAGTTCGAGCCTCGGTCGGGCACACAGTTTTAATCTGCCAGGAAGTTTCATATCAGCGCACACTCCGCTGCAGAGTGAAAATCTCATTCTGCAAATCATTTTCGATTGTGAGACTAGCATTTACTCATACTTCTGACAGCTGTTGATCTTATGTTACATTACGCTTATCTGTACTCTAGGCTCACATTATACATATATCTAAACATACACGAAAAGCTGCCTCGCTGGTTTCTCTGATATTTGCTTAAAAATGAGGTGGTTTGGGGGCAAGGGGGGAGGGTCTAAGACGGTGTGCATTTCATCCTTACGGCTCTCAACGCGTCATTTGTATTCTAGCCAAGTGACCTTGTCGATAGAGAGTACTACCTGATTAATAATTTCCGTGAACGGGATTTTGTGTCTGGAGTTGGTTTTTCACTTTACAGGAATCGGCTGTCCTGTGCAGTGTCAACATGAACTAATTTTTTGGTAAACAATTTTGGAATATAGTGATCAATAGATTATTATATTTTGACTAAGGTTCAGTCCTGATCACACCATTTATGTTTCAATGATATAGGTAACCGGTTTCGGTTATTTTTACACAATCATCATCAGACACATGGCTCCCTTAGGATGGTAGGCGGAGCTCTCCTCAGCTGCCACCAAGTTAACTGCTGAGGAGAGCTGAACCTTAGTCAAAATATAACATGAACTATGTTTAACATGTATTAAACGCTAACAGAAAAGATAATTAGCAGGAAAATTAACCACAAAGAATTTATGGTCTCCCAGACCGGATCCGTTGTCTGACAAAGTGACGAAATCAATTGGCTTAAATGGTTCAAATGGCTCTGGGACTTAACAACTGAGGTCATCAGTGCCCTAGAACTTAGAATTACTTAAACCTAACTAACCTAAGGATATCACACACATCCATGCCCGAGGCAGGATTCGAACCCTCCAGACTGTAGTGCCTAGAACCGCTCCGCCACTCCGGCTGGCTGAAATCAAATAAGCGTAACTACAAGCGAGCATTTAAAAAGAAGTGAATAAGAGGCTTAAGTTGCTGTGTGGATGCAACGTGAGAAAGTCTTATTTTCAGCCCGTAAGTTAGCTCGTTGACTAATACGTGAATTAGGGATCTTGTACATTCGTCCGAAAAAATAAGAAAGAACGAAGATTCCCGCTTACACGAAAATACGAAACGGAAAGTAGCGAAAAACGAAACATTATTTGGTTATTGCTACATTCTGTATTTATTTATACACAAGACAACAAAATTTCACAAAACCAATTCTGCCTCCTTTCAGAAAAGCTATGCACATTGTTGTTATTATTGTTGTTTCTGTTATTATTATTATTATTATTATTATTATTATTATTGACAGCAGCTGAAGTTGTATAAAAAAAGTTGATAAGCTTAACTTATATACAGCAGATGTTATTAATTTCGCACTCTCATATTTATCTGTATTCAAAAATTTGTGAAAACTCAGAATGTTTAGCTACGAGCCGCCACTGCAGAAACCTTATCTAAATAATTTTTGGAGTTGGTTTCGAATTTTGGGGACTCTACTACATGGTAAGCGGCAACATCATCTGCAAACAATCGAAGAGGGCCCTTCAAATTGTCTCCCGAATCAATTATATAGATCAGGAGCAGCAATAGGCCTCTAAGGCCTTCCTTAAGGTCAGCAAGCGCTGCACCCGTGGTCTAGGGGTGGCGGCTTTGATTAATAATCTAAACATCATTGGTCCTTGGTTTGAAACCTCCCATCGCTTGAATTGTGGTTAATATTCACCATTGGCGGCCGAAGACTTCCGGTATAAGAAGTCAGTTTCATTCGGCCAACGGACATGTCAAATGGAGCGGATGGGGATGCAGAAGGCAATGGAAAAACTACATTAAAGACACGTAACGTGTATTCCGCACAGGACATGTGGCGAGTAATTGAAAATATGCCATGATGATTTATAAAATGGCAAAAGATTCCGCAATAATCCCTCATTCGGATCTCCTAGAGGGGACTGCCAAGGGGGAGGTGACCATGAGAAAAAGGTTCAATAATCAAAGGAAGGATAACGTCCTACGAGTCGGGGCGTGGAATGTCAGAAGCTTGAAGGTGGTAGGGAAGCTCGAAAATCTGAAAAGTGAAATGCAAAGGTTCAGACAACATACAATAGGGGTCAGTGATGCGAAATGGAAAAAGACAAGGATAATAAGGATTTTTGGTCTGATAACTATACGGTAATACCAATAGCAGCAGCATGTAGTACTCGTTATGAATAGGAATTTCGGACACGTAGTGTGCTACTGTAGACAGTTCTGTGACAGGGTTGTTCTTATCAGAATCTACAGAAAACCGACATCGACAGCGATAGTACACATGTCGACGTCATAAGTTGAAGATACAGAGAGAGAGAGAGAGAGAGAGAGAGAGAGACAGTATATGAGGATATTGAAAGGGTAGTACAATTCATAAAGCGAGATGAATATATGATAGTCACGGGGACTGGAATGCAGTTGTAGGGGAAAGAGTAGAAGAAATTGTTACTGTAGAATACGGGCTTGGGATATTGAGACAGAGACAGGAGAAAGACGAATTGAATTCGGTAATTAATTTCGGCTACTAATTGTGAGTTCTCTGTTCAAGAGTAACAAGAGGGGGTGGTATATTTTGAAAGGGCCTGGTGATACGGGAAGATGTAAATAATATAACATCATGGTCAGACAGAGATTCCGAAAACAGGTACTGAATAGTAAGATGCACCCAGGAGCAGATAGAGACTTAGGCCACAATGTAGTATTGATGAGGTATAGGCTGAAGAGATTAGGAGAAACCGTTATGCAATGGGATGCGAAAGTACTAAGGAATGAAGAGATACGCTTCAAGTTCTCTAAGGCTATAGATACAGCAATAAGGAATAGCTCAGTAGGCAGTACACTCGAAGAGGAATGAACATCGCTAAAAAGGCAATCACGGAAGCTGGAAAGAAAACATAGGTATAAAGAAGATAAAGATATTTTAGTTGATCGACGAAAGAAGGAAGAAAAAATTATACAGGGAAAATCAGGAATACCGAAATATAAGTCGCTGAGGAAGGAAATTAATATGAAGTGAAGGGAAGCTAAGACAAAATGGCTACGTGACAAATGTGAAGTAACAAAAATAGAAATGACTGTCGGAAGAAGTGACTCAGCATATAGGAAAATCAAAATAACCGTCGGGGAAATTAAATGCAAGGGTGGTAACATTAAGAGTGCTGCGGAAAATCTACTGTTAAATGCAGTGCGGATAGGTGCAAAGACTACATCGAAGGCCTGTATGAGGGGAAGGATTTGTATGATGTGATAGAATAAGAAACAGAAGTCGATTTATAAGAGATAGGAGATGCAGTATTAGAATCAGAATGTAAGAGAACTTTGGGGGACTTAAAATCAAATAGAGCACAAGGGATAGTCAACTTTCCATCAGAATTTCCAAAATCACGTGGGGAAGTGACAACCAAATGACTATGGACGTTGGTATGTATAATGAGTGTTCCTCTGACTCTCGGAAAAATATCGTCCACACAATTCCAAAGACTGCGAGAGCTGACAAGTGCGAGAATTATTGCACAGTGAAGTTAATAGCTCATTCATCCAAGTTTCTGACAAGAATAATATACAGAAGAATGGAAAAGAAAATTCAGTAGAATGAATAACCAGTCGAAGTAGCAAATTTTCACTTTTTATTCATTTCATGACTAGGTTTGGATAGAGACCCATTTTCAAATTATCATAACGTTGTTGAAATTGGCAATTCCGAAGATGTAAATTGCATTTTATGGATTGTAAATGTTCACTGCACGTTTCTGACGTAATCGAAAGGGAGAGGATTATAAGATGTGACTTCCATTGTTCTAGAGGGAGCTGTAGAGGGGAAAAATTATATACATTTAGAGATTGGAATACATCCAGCAGATAACTGAGGATGTAGGTTGCCAGTGCAGCTCTGAGATGAAGAGGTCGGCACGGGAGAATAATTCTTCGTAGATGTATCAGGTAACCCAAATGGATCCAGGCTTCGTAATAGATCCACCGAGGCCAGCTCACTTACTGGTTTTCATTGCCTTAGACTGCAGCCATCTTTCGACAGTTCCATGTTCGACTCTGGGTCTCTGCTCGGCACTGCCAGGCGCCTTGTGCTGCGTGGAAGTTATGCCACCTGCACTGTAACCACATCTGGTGCAATCCGAAAAGCCATCTTGCACCAGGAGGCAACCTTAGCGCCAGCCAGTGTTAAGCTGTCACGGCGTTCTGATGCCTCAGTTGACACACTCACAGCCGCCAGCGACGGTCAACACCAGGATGCTGCCGACGACTTAAGGGGCTCCGGAACGCCCTATACTTGCAATGTTAAAATAACGCTTATAAATTACATCTTTCCTCACAAAGTATTTGAGGTAGGACGTTGAACTGTTTACAGATTATTTATTGGAATATGGGCTACAACTTAACACAGGGATTTTACAAAATTTTAGTTCAGTTATTAAAGATGATTTTTTTTCAATTGTAATGAAAATTCACAACATTTTTTTGCAGTTTTTTATTTATATATTCAAAAATATACAGTTTTTTGGAAAAAGGCTGTGTTAAATTATGCAGACGGTACTGTGTAACATTTACTGAAAGTTTGAAACAAATATGTTTGGAAGATCCTTAGAAAACATGTAATTAGTATGAGAAAATAAAAGTTTTGGGAATCGAGCGACAAAGATTGGATTAACTTTTTAGTGCATTCCAGGTCCATAGGATGGATTATCTTCATCCTCTGCAAAGTCCTCCTCCAGCATCCTCTTGTTCCTCTTCCTGTTTACTCTTGCTTGTATTTATAGACTCTTTACAGCCCTGTCTGCAGCCCGAAGGCGTTCCTTGTCTAAAGCAAGCATCGGTCGTACCATGTTAGAACCTATCTTCATTCCCATATCTCTAAATACCTTGCACCTTACAATGTTGCCATCATTGAAAGCCGCAACAGCAACTTTACTTTTACTCATTATTATACTTCAACAAAACAGAGACTCAAGAAACAGACTTAATTACGAATATTTTCGAGATAACTACAGAGTAAATAAACATGAAACAATCGACAATCACACCAGCGATATATATTGAACCATCACAGGTTAGCCACAACACATACTTTATCTCACATCACTAAAATGTACCTGATCAACGCGGACGTTAATAATAACACCATTTGACAGCAGTTTAACAGCGCCACAGTGGGTCACGCCCATGTAGAACACATTTAAAAAAATATTTAAAAATAGTTGTAGTCTTCGGAATTGAATAAATTATATATCTATTAAAAGGTAATAGTCTCCAGATTCAGAAAACGCAAAAAAGTAAAAATTGAACTTTTCATGATTTTTAGCCTTTCCGGAGCCCCTTAACGTATGAAAGAATCATGCACTAAACAATGTTCTATTTGTCTGCATTCATCACAGTACTGGAAGCTCCAGACCCATGTCTCCCTCGCATGCTATATAGGGGACTGAAGTGACTGCCCTGTGGTGATGTGTGTGCAGACGTCAACACGTACACGACACCGTTACATGTGGTGTGAAGACACCCTCAGCCAATTAGAACTTACTGTTCCTACGTGCGTACCATAGCGAACAGAAACTACACACAACAATAAATGACAAAAAAAGAGAATAATTAAACAACATAGTAAACGAGTCAAGGAACACTGGTAACCTGTACACCAGCTGCCAGCGTAGCTTCAGGCCATCTGGAGCTTCAGGTGGTTGTCGGGATCTGCTCTGAAGATTTATGGTTCCTCTGGAACGCTGGAGAGAGAGCTCCTGTGATACATGAACACCCTGCACTAAGCTGGTCGCTTAATGTGTAAACTGTGGTTTTGTTCTATTCTGTTGACCCTATCGCTGGCACCTGAGGATGAATTATGAGCAAAGATTAGTGGAATAGATTGCACACTGTTGTCTAACTGGATCGATGTATTGTGCAGCTACAACACCTCTGTTCATAATGGTAGTTCTATTGGAGCTAGGGTTTAATACGTGTACGGGATTAAGCACCGTCACCAGTAACCCGAGTCTGTCATAATAAAAATTACACAGTGTCTGCAGGTTTTCACGTAGCTCTTTTTACGAGACTCTGAAAGTTCTTCCGTAGGCCTTTCAGATCTTGCTTTTACGAGATGAATGATAGTGTTAGGAGGGATACAGATGGTTAATTTACAGCAATAATCATGATCTTGAAGAGTTTTTAATTTATACGATACCCCTTAGAGAAATGTTCAAAGAAAGTCGTGTTAAAAGCAATGACAGCTGACGATGAACGATTGCACTTTTGTGCCAATATTTATCATTTAACTACCGTAATACAACCCACAAGTAATTACCTTAGAATCCGAGTTCATAAAAAATTCTAAAGTCGGAAGTGAATATTTTTGTCAAACACAAATTAGACCCCAAAACAAATAATAACATCTGTTGTCAGTCCCAAGTGTAACATCATCATCAGCCAAGTGACATCCACTGTTAGGTGAAGATGTTCTGTAGAATTTGCCATGCGTTATATGTTCCAGCTCGACATAGTGGAAGGCGGGGCAAGATGGGGAAGCTAACTTTAAACCCATTCAAAAGGGCAAAAATAAATTCAAGTAGGTTTGATTATCATTTGTTTACTTAACCACTGAATTACAACAGCATGCAAAGAAAGCAGCAAACTTGTTACATCTACTGTAGTTAGAAATGTCTCGATTTGAAACATATACTACCAATTCCCCGTCTTGCCCCATACGCGGGGTAAGATAGGTAACTAGCATGAATTCATCTCTAAAGATTAAATAAGGACTGTAATAACGAAATCATGTGACGATAAGGTTTCGAAACATGGTTCTGCGAATTGTAGAATCAGGTATTACGTTTTATTTAGGCCTCTTACCTTCACATAGTACACAAGTGTGGACAGCGTCGACATAACCACTTTCTGTCCCTGCACAAGTATCGTGGGCCCAGCGTCCGCAGCTAATACACCGTATCCAGCCTCCTTCAGAGAAGTCATAGCAGTATAAACATTATTCACTCTCTTACTTGTTGTCATTCGACCTCAGTTTCTTACCCCTTGAGCATGGAGGGGTGGTTAAGACGTCAGTAACGTTCGCCACTTTTTCATTGTCATTATGTCCTTTTGGTGGTATCCCAGGTTTATTAAACATCTTTGAGAAGAGTTCTCGTTTACATGCAGCACGTTTGGGGACTCCTTTTCGTTTAATTTCTTCAGATAGTTCACTCCTATAAGGAGATTCGGTTAAAACAACCGGTTTTCCACTCCCGTTAGATGGCTTCCTTTTGGTTTTTTTATCCACCTTTGGAATAGCTAACACCATTTCAGGGCTGGTAACCTGAAAGTTAGACGAAACAGAGGCTTGATCGTCAGTTGTTAATTTTTCAGGTGTTTCACGTCTTGACAACATCTCTGGTATTTGGTCTTCCGTTTCTGTAACTTCAGATGTGTGAGATTGATGAATGTCTGTAGTTGAACAGGGAAGGTAATCACTTTCTTGAAACATTTCCGTTTACAGGCCATATGCCTGTTTCCCGAAACCCGTTCACTGCTGTGGACATTGTAGCTGGATGAATGAAGACTTTGCCGAATAAACTTGCGATCTGATGCTGCGTAACAACTTTTCCAGGATGGGTGCGAAGCTACGATCTTACTTCATCTTCGTAAAATTTACTGAGAGATTTCATAAATGCCACGTCCAATGGTTGAAGACGGTGTGAGCAGTGTGGTGGCGGAGTACGTGTGGAGTGTACATGTGGGTTTTTTAGGTTACAGAATTCCCTCCCTAGGCCCGACATGACGCCTCCTGATACGCAGCAAGGTAGGAGTAGGCAAACTGCATCAGGGAATAACAATATTAATGTGTTAATAGTAAACTGCAGGAGCGTCTATAGAAAGGTCCCAGAACTGCTCTCATTAATAAACGGTTACAATGCCCATATAGTACTAGGGACAGAAAGTTGGCTGAAACCAGACCTAAACAGTAATGAAATTCTAAACTCAGATTGGAATGTATACCGCAGAGACAAGCTGAACAGTGAAGGGGGAGGCGTGTTTATAGCGATAAGAAGTGCTATATTATCGAAGGAAATTGACGGAGATCCGAAATGTGAAATAATTTGGGTGAAGGTCACGGATAAAGTAAGCTCAGACATGGTAATTCGTTGCCTCTATAGGCCCCCTGGCTCAGCCGCTGTTGTGGCTGAGCACCTGAAGGATAATTTGGAAAATATTTCGAGTAGATTTCCCCACCATATTATAGTTCTGGGTGGAGATTTTAATTTGCTGGATATAGACTGGGAGACTCATACGTTCATAACGTGTGGCAGGGACAAGGAATCCAGTGAAATTTTTTTAAGTGCTTTATCTGAAAACTACCTTGAGCAGTTAAACAGAGAACCAACTCGTGGCGATAACATATTAGACCTTCTGGTGACAAACAGACCCGAACTATTTGAAACAGTTAACGCAGAACAGGGAATCAGCGATCATAAAGCGGTTACTGCATCGATGATTTCAGTCATAAATAGAAATATTAAAAAAGGTAGGAAGATTTTTCTGTTTAGCAAAAGCGACAAAAAGCAGACTACAGAGTACCTGACGGCTCAACACAAAAGTTTTGTCTCAACTACAGATAGTATTGAGGATCAGTGGACAAAGTTCAAAACCATCGTACAATTTGCGTTAGATGAGTATGTGCCAAGCAAGATCGTGAATGATGGAAAAGAGCCACCGTGGTAAAACAACCGAGTTAGAAAATTGCTGCGGAAGCAAGGGGAACTTCACAGCAAACATAAACATAGCCAAAACCTTGCAGACAAACAAAAATTACGCGAAGCGAAATGTAGTGTGAGGAGGGCTATGCGAGAAGCGTTCAATGAATTCGGAAGTAAAGTTCTATGTACAAACTTGGCAGAAAATCCTAAGATATTTTCGTCTTACGTCAAAGCGGTAGGTGGATCAAAACAAAATGTCCAGACACTCTGTGACCAAAATAGTACTGAAACAGAGGATGACAGACTAATGGCCGAAATACTAAATGTCTTTTTCCAAAGCTGTTTCACAGAGGAAGACTGCGCTGTAGTTCCTTCTCTAGATTGTCGCACAGATGACAAAATGGTAGATATCGAAATAGACGACTGAGGGCTAGAGAAACAATTAAAATCGCTCAAAAGTGGAAAGGCCGCTGGACCTGATGGGATACCAGTTCGATTTTACACAGAGTACGCGAAGGAACTTGCCTCCCTTCTTGCAGCGGTGTACCGTAGGTCTCTAGAAGAGCGTTGCGTTCCAGAGGATTGGACAAGAACACAGATCATCCCCGTTTTCAAGAAGGGACGTCGAACAGATGTGCAGATCTATAGACCTACATCTCTAACGTCGATAGTTGTAGAATTTTGGAACACGTATTATGTTCGAGTATAATGACTTTTCTGGAGACTAGAAATCTACTTTGTAGGAATCAGCATGGGTTTCGAAAAAGAAGGTCGTGTTGAACCCAGCTCGCGCTATTCGTCCACGAGACTCAGAGGGCCATAGACTCGGGTTTCCAGGTAGATGCCGTGTTTCTTGGCTTCCGCAAGGCGTTCGATACAGTTCCCCACAGTCGTTTAATGAACAAAGTAAGAGCATGTGGAATGTTGGACCGGTTGTGTGATTGGATTGAAGAGTTCCTAGATAACAGAACGCAGCATGTCATTCTCAATGGAGAGAAGTCTTCCGAAGTAAGAGTGATTTCAGGTGAGCCGCAGGGGAGTGTCATGGGACCGTTGCTATTCACAATATACATAAATGACCTTGTGGATGACATTGGAAGTTCACTGAGGTTTTTTGCAGATGATGCTGTGGTGTATCGAGATGTTGTAATAATTTAAAATTGTACTGAAATGCAAGAGGATCTGCAACGAATTGACGCATGGTACAGGGAATGGCAATTGAATCTCAATGTAGACAAGTGTAATGTGCTGCGAATACATAGAAAGAAAGATCCCTTATCATTTAGCTACGAAACAGCAGGTCAGCAACTGGAAGCAGTTAATTCCATAAATTATCTGGGAGTACGCATTAGGAGTGATTTAAAATGGAATGATCATATAGAGTTGATCGTTGGTAAAGGAGATGCCGGACTGAGATTCATTGGAAGGATCCTAAGGAAATGCAATCCGAAAACAAAGGAAGTAGGTTACAGTACGCTTGTTCGCCCACTGCTTGAATACTGCTCAGCAGTGTTGGATCCGTACCAGATATGGTTGATAGAAGAGAGTGAGAAGATCCAATGGAGAGCAGCGTGCTTCGTTACAGGATCATTTAGTAATCGCGAAAGAGTTACGGAGATGATATATAAACTCCAGTGAAAGACTTTGAAGGAGAGAGTCTCAGTAGCTCGGTACGGGCTTTTGTTAAAGTTTCGAGAACATACCTTCGCCGAAGAGTGAAGCAGTATATTGCTCCCTCCTACGTATATCTCGCGAAGAGACCATGAGGATAAAATCAGAGAGATTAGAGCCCACACTGAGGCATACCGACAATCCTTCTTTCCACGAACAATACGAGACTGGAATAGAAGGGAGAACCGATAGAGGTACTGAAGGTACCCTCCGCCACACACCGTCAGGTGGCTTGCGGAGTATGGATGTAGATGTAGAAACACAGCAAGACAACCCCATTTTCGCAGGGCCACATCTATCAGTTCTAAATTCTTGGTGTGCGTTTTGTGGCCGTCCAGTATGAGATGTATTGGTCTTTCCTTTGACGCTCCAGTAAATGCAATAAACTTCTTAAACCAAGTCCAGAATAGTTCCTCCGTCATCCACCTAGTTTCTTGGACTCCTGCCCAGGCACCAGGGGGTATGCCAGTCTCAAACACTTGTTGCATTCATTTTCGAGGATAAGTTAACATAGGTGGTACGTAGCGCCCCGACGTTGAAACACAGATTTCTGCCGTCACAGTCTGGCCTCTTTCTGCTGAAGTAACTGCTCCCACCTGTTTGCGCCCTTTCAAAGCAACCACCTTTGTGTGACCATTTGGAATGACTGTTAAACCAGTCTCATCGCAATTGAAAATTATTTCTCCCGTAAACTTGAATGTGTGTAATAGACTTTCTAACAGATCGAAAAACCGATCTACAGCAACGCGATTAAACCCCAATCCTCATGCGATTGATGTGGTCTCTGGTTTGCGTATTGTTAAGGTAGGATTTCGTGCAAGGAACACGTTTAACCAATCTTTTCCAGCAAATTTGGCTGCAGTATTAAATGGATGTTTGATGAAGTTTCGTTCAGCTAGCTGAAAAGCAAGTTCACAAAGTTCTTTAAGTGTTAGGCCAAAGTACTGGCCTTCCATCTGTGTTAAGTAGTCTTTAAGTTCTGCCTCTCGTTCTGGGGTAAACATACTAGTGATTGGTCCTAACCTTTTCACAACTGTATAGCCAGTATTAGCACGTTTCTTTGCCACATGTTGTTCAATCGTTGTCTGTGGCACGTTGAACTGTCGAGCAGATCTGAAAGAACTCATATGACCTATAACAGCATTTACAGCGCCTTCAATTGACTCCAATTACCAATCTTGGCTAGACGTTTGTCGCCGATACTTGGGAACCATCTGAAATAAAACAAGTGGAACGTACTACTGAGTCAGATCATTCCTGGTAACCTATATTATATCGTAAATACCATACTTCCAACATTCAGTCGTTAAAGCATATCAAGAATACTGACTTTGCATGTTTTGTGTATTTTTATTCACCATGTAGCCTAAGTCATACTTTGTAATTAATTAGGAAACGTTGGAATAACGAATACCATTCTATTTACAATTGTATTCAACGTAGAATGTACGTGAATGAGATTTTCACTCTGCAACGGAGTGTGCGCTGATATGAAACTTCCTGGCAGATTAAAACTCTGTGCCCGACCGAGACACGAACTCGGGACCTTTGCCTTCGCGGGAAAGTGCTCTACCATCTGAGCCACCGAAGCACGACTCACGCCCGGTACTCACAGCTTTACTTCTGCCAGTATCTCGTCTCCTCCTTCCAAACTTTACAGAAGCTCTCCTGCGAACCTTGCAGAACTAGCACTCCTGAAAGAAAGGACACTGCGGAGACATGGCTTAGCCACAGCCTGGGGGATGTTTCCAGAATGAGATTTTCACTCTGCAGCGGAGTGTGCGCTGATATGAAACTTCCTGGCAGATTAAAACTGTGTGCCTGACCGAGACTCGAACTCGGGACCTTTGCCTTTCGCGGGAAAGTGCTCTACCATCTGAGCTACCGAAGCACGACTCACGCCCGGTACTCACAGCTTTACTTCTGGCAGTATCTCGTTTCCTACCTTCCAAACTTTACAGAAGCTCTCCTGCGAACCAGTTTGGAAGGTAGGAGACGGGATACTGGCAGAAGTAAAGCTGTGAGTACCGGCCGTGAGTCGTGCTTCGGTAGCTCAGATGGTAGAGCACTTGCCCGCCTACGGCAAAGGTCTCGAGTTCGAGTCTCGGTCGGACATACAGTTTTAATCTGCCAGGATGTTTTATAATGTACGTCTTCAAAACCCGCAGCGAGGTAAACACAAGAGACGATATGAACGTAATTGTTGGACAAACAGTAGCACCCCATCTTGCCCCAAACCGTCGTGGCCCTTACCATGCTGTCAGGTTATGTTACGCCTACACGAACACTATTTAGTGAACATTGACTACTGACACAGCAGTTTACTGTTAATAAGACGTACTATTCAGTGCTATATATACAGTCTGGACAAATGTTCACGAAACACATGTCTCAGGACCTCAAAAGGCGTAAAACATTGCAAATCAGTATTACAATTGTACGTACCTTGAAAATCTCACAGAAATCGCCTCGAAACAAAGGTTCAGCAATGTCAACACACTAGGACCTGTGTATTGATGATGTTGACGTAGCTGTCCACAGATGGCAGCACTCTAACTGTGGCTTACAGCCCTTCCCCGTCTTACCCCACCTCCCCGTCTTGCCCCACCTTCCCCTACCAATGTCACTAGTATATGTTTTTTAATGTTAGCCTGTCTACTCACCTTCCATTATTTTGTTGGCTCATCTCCACCTTTCTGTTGAAATCCAACCTTATTGGTCTGTTTACCAATTAATAGACGTCACTATATAACCTCTTCACCTCTTCGTGAATGACATAATAGCGCATTTCAGTAAAGCACTCCAGTCCATTAATTTGTTTTCCCCTCCCTCCTAGTCATACACTTCATCATTCTCCGTACTGTTAACTGAGATGTCTACTGCTTTTGAAAAATTATATTGTTTGAAATCCAAGCCATGCAGTGAAAATCGTAACCGTGTTGCACATCCTAAACCTTTTTCTCTTCTTAAGAAAGACACATAGGAAGGTTAATTTTGATATACTGATTGAGTTTATGATAGTCGTTCCAGGTATATCAGACTTACTGTCGAACTTCCTGTATAACTGTTAAGAATAACTTAGGTGATATGTCTTTAGATGTAACACCACAGCCCTGACAAGACTCGTCATGTGTCGCGATGAATTTCTGTGCATTAGCGACAGGCCATTAGCAAAGGAAATGACCCGAGTTAATTGAATAAATGTACACTGTGCCGCTTCCACACACATTTTTAACGATTGAGTCAGTGGTGACCTTGGTATCACGTTACAAATTCCAGAAACATTAAATGCAAATGTTCTCATGATTAAAACCCCATAGGAAGGGAGTCTAGCTTTAGACGACTTGATATCTTGGTTAAGGTGGTTGCACGTGTTAAATTCAGAGAAAGATACAAGAGGCTTTTCCTTTTCATAGAGGAGACTCAATGCTACAAAAACGAATGTGTTGAAACAGCTGTAATAAAGGCAGGAGGGGACCTCTGTGGGCAAAAAAGATGTCAAATAAAACATTCTCTGGTTTCAAGTAGCGTCAGGTGGTGTGCTTCCCACGAGCTTTCGGCAGACTCTCCTGTGGTTGTAATTTCCGTGCTTATATAGTCACGCCGTCGCTTGTGACGTGGCTGGTGACGTCACTGGTGCTCGGTCCCACACCATACATGGTAATGTTTTGGCCGCGAGACCGCCGGGTCCGCTTCATACCCATCTACACAGAAACACACGCTGTACTCAGCTGCAGTCCACCGTCTCCATTGAAGGTGTTGTCAGAAATTCTAATCTCTATGGCCTCGTTTATCACGCTATAAAAGAAGCCATTAGTCCGTTTAATAACAGATGTCTCATCGCATTCGGTGACCGGTTTCCGGAGCATGTTCTGCCACAGCTGACTTTTCGGGATGGCGCAGACGTTAACACCTCCCATGTTCTATGCGGTGCTGTTCAATCGTGCGAACAGTCTGAACAGCTCAAATCCAGACGGTACCTTGTAAATTCCTGCCGTTCTTATGCCTACGTCGTCTTTCACAGATTTCATTGGTTGCCGGATCTTTGTCGGAGGCCTGAAGATTGTGTATATTTTATGCCTCTTCAGGAGCCGATTAATCTTCCCTGTTGTCAAACCACAAAACGCTAAGAACGCAACCTGCTTGGTGTCTTCTTCATAGGTCTTCTTACTTTGAAGCTTGCATGACACCGCTTGTGGGCTCAGTTTGTCGTTGTAACCGTTTTCCTTAAAAACTTTGCGTATGTGGTTCGATTCTCTCGTCAAGTTTTCGGCGCCTGAGACAGTTTCAGCTCAATGTACTAAGGTCCTCAGAACTGACTATTTCTGTGCTGGGTGATGGAAGCTGGTGGCGTGCAGATGCCGATCCGTGTGGGTGGGCTTGCGGTAAACGCAGTGACCTAAAGACCATTAAGTTTACGACAGACAAGCACGTCCAAGACCGACAGGGAACCCTCCTTCTCCACTTCCATTGCGCTCCAGGAACTCTTCTAACTTTTCTTGTCCATGTGGCCAAATGACGAAAGTATCATCGGCGTAGCGATAAAAACAAAAACAGCTCGGCTTAGCGGGAGCCGTGTCCAAAGCAATGTCTTCGAAACGCTCCAAAAGAGGTGGGGTACTACTGGAGCTAATGGATTTCCCATCGCCACGCCGTCCGTTTGGTTTAAATATTCTCCATCATTTAAGAAATATAACGACGTCAGGGTGCGCCCCAAGAAATCCACGATGGTGTCGTCAAAGAGCTGGGACAGCAAGTCAATAAAGTCTGTGATCCAGACACACGTGAATAAAAAGCCACATCGAAGCTATCCATAATATCCCCTACAACAAGTCGCAGACCTTTAACCCAATAGGTGATGTCCGCGGTATTCTTTACATGGTGTCCACAAGGTCCAGCGTGGGTAGAGAGGAAGCTGGCCAGATGTTTAGCAAATTTTTAGGTCGGCGATCCGACGGTACTCACCATCGGTCTGAACGGTGTGTCCTTCTTAAGCACCTTCGACAGACCATAGAACGTGGGCGGCCATGGTGGCTTGGGGAGGAGGCTCTTAATAGTATCTCCTCCAACTATGAGCGTTTGAGGACCTCTGAAGTCTTCCTCACTTTTGTGGATATTGGGTCCCGAGGTAATTTTTGGTATATGTCTTCCTCCAACATCCCTCTGATTTTTTCGGCATAGTCGGTTCAAACGGTTCAAATGGCTCTGAGCAATATGGGACTTAACATCTGAGGTCATCAGTGCCCTAGACTTAGAACTACTTAAACCTAAATAACCTAAGGACATCACACACATCCATGCCCGAGGCAGGATTCGAACCTGCGACCGTAGCAGTCGCGCGTTTCCAGACCGGAGCGCCTAGAACCGTCATTGTCGGGTAGTTCCATTATGACGGCAGAATTGCCCTTGTCAGCTGGTAGGACGACTGTGAGAGAATCATTCCGGAGAGCACGGAGGCCACTGCGTTCAGCTCTTGTCATGTTTCATGCTGATAGTTTGGATCTTAAAAGAAAACGGCTCGTTTTTCAACGAATTTCCTCAGCCACATCATTTGGAAACTTACGAACCGCTTGTTCAACACCACTCAATGTGTCAGCCAAGAGGATGCTTCGTGGCGAAGGAGCAAAGTTAAGTCCCTTCTTAAGTGCTGAGATGGCACCTGCGAGGATGTTCCTTGCTGTCATGTTGATCGCAGCACGTTCCGTAACTTTACGTTCTGCTCCATGTTTTCGCAGCGAAAGCCTACTGAATTTCCGTCTCCTCCTTTGCTCTCTGTCTCGACGACGTTTGCTGTGCAACTGTTGCTGCGTCGATCCAGTCCCAGTCCAAAGCTGAAAGTGATCCTGTCAATTGCAGTTGAACGGCCAAAAGCTCCCAACCGTTTGTATCCAGCAGTTTTCTGGTGAAATGTATCCTCTCCCGCAGCAAGTCGAACCTAGCACAGCGAAAAATTCTTCTGGCTGCCGTCTTATTGGAACGAGCCGACTAAGAAGCAAAAATCAGACGAGTTGTGGAGGAAGACACATACCAAAGATTACCTCGGAACCCAACGTCCTGAATAGTAAGGGAGACTTCGGAGCATCTCAAACGGTTATCGCTGGAAGAGAATACTATTAAGAACCTCCTCCCCAATGCGCCAAGGCCGCCCACGTTCTATGGTGCCGAAGGTGCGTAGGAAGAACACACCGTTGAGGCCGATAGTGAGTACCATCGGATCGCCGACCTATAAACTTGCTAAATATCCGGCCAGGCTCCTCTCTAAGCACGTTGGACACTGTGGACACCATATAAAGAATACCGGGGACTTCATCTATCGGATTAAAGGTCTGCGACTTGCTGAAGGGGATATTATGGTCAGCTTCAATGTGGTTTCTTTATTCGCGTGTGTCCCCATCACAGTCTCTATTGACTTGCTTTCTAAGCTCTTTGACGACAACATGGTAGATTTATTTGAGCACACTCTTACGTCATCATATTTTTTACATGATGGAGAATATTTGAACCAAACTGACGGCGTGGTGATGGGGAGTCCGTTAGCTCCAGTAGTACCCAACCACTTTATGGAGCGTTTCGAAGACATCGCCTTGGACACGGCCCCTGCTAAGCCGAACTGTTTTATCGCTACGTTGACGATACCTTAGACCTTTGGCCACATGGACAAGAAAAGTTAGAAGAGTTCCTGGAGCACCTTAACAACATTCACGACCACATCAACCTCACAAAGGAAGTAGGGAAGGACGGTTCCCTGCCGTTCTTGGATGTGCTTGTCGTCGTAAACCCAATGGTCCTTAGGTCACAGCGTTTACCGCAAGCCCACCCACACGGATCGGTACCTACACGCCACCATCTTCCATCACCCAGCACAGAAACAGTCAGTACTGAGGACCTTAATACATGAAATCTGTGAAATATTGAAATCTGTGAAAGACGGTGTAGGCCTCAGAACAGCAGCAATTTACAAGATACCTTGTCGATGTGGGCCGTTCTATGTCGGCTTGACTGTTCGCACTATTGAACAGTGCTGCATAGAACATTATTGTGCTATCTCGAAAAGTCAGCTGTAGCAGAACATGGTCTGGAAAACGGACACCGGATTGCATTCGATGAGACGTCTATTATTATAGGACTAATAGATTCTGGGATAGCGTGATAAACGAGGCCATAGAGATTAGAGTTTCTGACAACACCTGCAACAGAGACGGTGGATTGCAGCTGAGTACAGCGTGGGTTCCTGTGTTGATGGAGTTGAAGCGGGACCGGCGGTCGCGCGGTCAAAACATTACCATATATGGTGCGGGACGGAGCACCACTGACGTCACGAGCGACGGCGCGGCTATATAACAGCGGCAATAACAACCTCTCGACATGGTTGCTCCTCTCCTCTCTGATCCCCGCCCCCTGCCACGTCTTCACTGATGTGGCCCCCCTACCCTCCATCTCTACACCCTACATCTCCTTTCCCAAGGTGGCTTCCATCAAATCCCCCCCCCCCACGGATGATGCCCTCTCTCCCTCCATTTATCCCTCATGTCAACTCTGATCCTCACTCCCCCTCCTTTCCTCTGTCCTTTCCCCGGGCTCCCTCTCCCCCCTTCCATCCTCTTTCTTCCCCACCTACCCTCTCTTTGCCCCCTTCTCTCCCCCCAGTCCTTTTACATTTCCCTCCTCTGCCTCCTCTCATTCCCTCTCGCTTCTGCCCTTCTCCCCCTTTCTTAGTCCTCTCCCTCCTTGGTCCCCCCCCCTTTTCGTTTTTTTCCTCTCCTCCCTCCTTGTTTTTCCCCCTTCTCCAGGTCGCCCCCCCCCCCATCTGCCTTTGGATCGGGAGTGCCATATTTGTGCCGCCATTTTCGTGCAGTGTTTTACGGTGTGTTTTTCCAGTGAGTGTTCCGTGTTGTGTTCTTTGGGAAGTGTAGCGAACAGCCGTCATACTGTCGCTGGGTGTTAATTTTTTTATCTCTTGCGAACAGAAACCAGACTGTCGCCATGTTTTTTAATTGTGTGTCTACTATGTTACTTGTCTGATTCCTGTGTATTTTATCAACATTGCCAGCCCCTTTTGCTTTCTGTTTTAACTTTCCGCATTTTTACGCCATTTTACACTTAAAATCACCATTTTATCGCCTGTTTTTTCTTGTTTCTTTCTTCTTCCTTTTTTTAAAAAAAGTCTGTAGGCTGTAGAGCAGCGTAGTAAGCTGCTACCAGCCCGCCCCCCTTTGGGGGGAATTGAAAATCAATAAGGAAAAAACAGGACCTCTCGACAGTAATCCACTTGGGAATGGCAGAGGAGATCTCTGCCGAGTGCTCGTGGCAGTAAACCACTTGACGCGGTTTGAAACCCGAGAATGTTTTATTAACGGATATGGCCGCGAAACCATGCATCCGTACATAAATGGTGTCTATTCTCGTAGTCTCTGTAGTGTATATCATAGCTGTTGCTACTAGCCCAATTTTTTGAGGTGGGACGTTCGTAAGTTACAAAAATTCAGAGCGCATCCGCACCAGTATGCGAACGACAGTATTTTTCGGGCCAACAGTGCATCAAGACTACTCCGAAGTGTACTCGATGTGTTCTCGTCATTTGCCACCCTGAGTCAGAATAATGTCGACTAAGTAAGCTGAGCTGACGTTAGCAATGTCCCTCGCGTATAGGCACCAACCTTTACAATCAGTGAAACTGTGTCTCGCTTTTGCAAGGACACAACACCCCTCGCCAGGGGCAAACCGTCATCGCTACCACTCCCTTTCCGTCACCATTATCGATACCTCAGCTCAGCTCTCTTGGCAGTATGTTGGCACTCTCAAGTTAATTATGCTCTCTCTGCACTTTTAATTCCAGTGTCATTTAGTTGTTTTGAAAATTTTCTGTGCTAATTTCTACTCGATTTGATTACTACCTTCATATCCCTGTAGCTTATATGGTCGGAGAAGGCTGGTCTCAGCTAAATGTTTGCAACCTCTAGAAGAATTATGCTACTGTGTAAGATTAATCTCCTTGACTTAGAGTGTAGTCCTTAGTGCACATTCATCAGTATTGTAATGAATTCGAATCCGCATCCAGAAGGAACGATCTCGATTACTATCCACGATAGGGACTGAATTACAGCTTTATTAAAATTCCTGGCAGTTTTCAAATGTCCGCTCAAAAGACAGAGACAGTTGCCACCGCCTGAGAACCCTGTGGTGAGCCGTATACACCGCGGTTACGATGTTAGCAGTAGGTGGACGGGGGCGGGGGGGGGGGGGGGGGGGAGGGTTAGGGGGCGCAGAGGCTACAATATAGTAACTGCTTCTTCGTTATAAATCATGTAACATAATAATGGCTGTCGTATGGCCAAATTAAAACTACTGATAAAGTCTTACTAGAATTAGACATAAAATAAACAAATTGGGAAAGCAATCACATAATGTACATAATCTTTCTATTAAATCGTCTTAATGGCAACAATAGTTGAGCAGAATTACCGATTTCAGCTATACAACAGCCTTCTTCCTAATCTACAACAGAAATAAACAAAAAATCATACTAATTGGTACGTTAAGAGATTAAAAGCCAAAGGACAGAAAATATAATACAGACACTTTAAACCTCTTATTCTGCTGCACTGTGAAAGAGCTTTATACCAAATAAATTAACAAACGACGGAGCTTATCCACCTTGGTACAAAAAACGGGTTAGAGCACTGTTGCAGAAACAACGAAACAAAGACGCCAAATTTAAACGGATGCAAAATCCCCAAGATTTGCGATGTTTTACAGAAGCTCGAAATTTCGCGCGGACTTCAATGCGAGATGCTTATAGCAGTTTTCACAACGAAACTTTGTCACGAAACCTGGCAGAAAATCCAAAGAGATCCTGGTCGTATGTGAAGTATATTAGCGGTAAGAAACAATCAATGCCTTCTCTGCGAGATAACAACGGAGATACTATCGAAGACAGTGCTGCCAAAGCAGAGTTACTAAACACAGCCTTCCGAAATGCTCTCACAAAAGAAGACGAAGTAAATATTCCAGAATTCGAATTGAGAACAGCTGCCAACATCAGTAACGTAGAGGTAAATACCCTCGGAGTAGTGAAGCAGCTTAAATAATTTACTAAAAGCAAGTCTTCTGGCCCAGACTGTATACCAATTAGGTTTCTTGCGGAGTATGCTGATGCATTAGCTCCATACTTAACAATCATATACAAGCCTCCGCTCGACGAAAGATCCGTAACCAAAGACTGGAAAGCTGCACAGATCACACCAATATTCAAAACAGGTAGTTGGAGTAATCCACTAAATTACGAGCCCATATCGTTAACGTCGATATGCAACAGGATTTTAGAACATATATTCTGTTCAAACATTATGAATTACCTTGAAGATAACTTTCTATTGACACACAGTCAACTTCGGTTTAGAAAACATCGTTCCTGCGAAACACAACTAGCTCTTCATTCACACGAAGTGTTGAGTGCTATTGACAAGGGATTTCAGATCGATTCCGTATGCTTGGATAGTCAGGAGGCTTTTGACACTGTACCACACAAGCGGCTCGTACTGAAATTCCGTGCTTATGGAATATCGTCTCAGTTATGTGACGGGATTTGTGAATTCCTGTCATAGAGATCTCAGTTCCTGGTAACTGACGGAAAGTCATCGAGTAAAACAAAAGTGATTTCTGGCGTTCCCCAAGGTAGTGTTATAGGCCCTTTGCTGTTCCTTATCTATACAAACGATTTGGGAGACAATCTGAGCAGGCGTCTTCGATTGTTTCCAGCTGACGCTGTCGATTATCGACTAATAAAGTCATCAGAAGATCAAAAGAAACTGCAAAACGAATTAGAAAAATTATCTGAATGGTGCGAAAAGTGTCAGTTGACCCTAAATAATGAAAAGTGTGAGATCATCCACGTGAGTGCTAAAAGGTCCTCGTTAAACTTCGGTTACGCGATAAATCAGTCTAATCTAAAAGGCGTATATTCTACTGAATACCTAGGTATTACAATTACGAACAACTTAAATTGGAAGGAACACACAGAAAATGTTGTGGGGAAGGCTAACCAAAGACTGTGTTTTATTGGAAGGACACTTAAAAAATGTGACAGACCTACTAAGGAGACTGGCTACACTACGCTTATCCGTCCTCTTTTAGAACACTGCTGCGCAGTGTGCGATCCTTACCAGACAGGACTGACGGAGTACGTAGGAAATGTTAATAGGAGGGCAGCATGTTTTGTATTATCGCGAAATATGTGTCACAGAAATGATACAGCATTTGGGCTGGACATCATTAAAATAAAGGCGTTTTTCGTTACGACGATATCTTCTCACGAAATTCCAATCACCAACTTTCTCCTTCGAATGCCAAAATATTTGGTTGACACCGACGAACATAGGGAGGAACGATCACCACAATAAAGTAAGGGAAATCGACACCCGTACGGAAATATATAGGTGCTTATTCTTTCCGCTCGCTGTGCGAGATTGGAATAATAGAGTATTGTGAAGGTGGTTCGATGAACACTCTGCCAGGCACTTAAATGTGATTTGCAGAGGATCCATGTAGATGTAGATGTAGACCTAACCATATATAACTAAGATGGATCAAAACTGCCAAGGAAGTTTCCACCGGATGTCTACAGAATGCAAAGCTATCCGGCAGCCCGTTGATGCATGTATAACGTACAGACTATTGTAAAAAGTAATTAACAGTAGATTCCCTTAAGATTAAGGCTTTTTGAAGTATTGTCGAGTGTTCTTAAGCAATCAAATCAGATTTTTTGTACTTTTTTTACATTAGAAAATCTATTTACTATTTATTTTTCGACAGTTTAAAGCCGTTCAGAAATGTAACAAATTATTCAGTTTAAAAGCTTATTACACACATTACTGCATTGTAAAACTGAATACACAGTCATGGCTTTAGAATTAGTATTGTAATACAAAGAAATGGAACAAGTTTCAGAACATCTATATTAGCCGTTCTCCCATACTCCATTATGTATTGTGATTAGAACAATAAGAAATAAAAATAAAAATGGAAAGGATGCGAACGTGATGTGTCTAAAAGAAGAAAATAAGGACAACATTTCAATGATGTAAATGAGATAGAGCATAAGATGAGTTAGGAGGACAGTGAAATTGAGCAGCCGTAGCCTCATGGCGCAGGTTACTCGTAGTGGAAGTGTAGTTGCTCTCTGTTACATTTCGTATTGTACATGACGGCGGCACTGTTCGCGTCTGCAAGCCTTCGACGGTACACGATGACACATTATACAAAGAACCCAAATGTCAGGAAATAAGTTCCTCAAAGATTTCCAAATGAGATTTTCAGTTGAACATGATTCAGAAGTTCTCCCTTACTGCCAAAACTTTCAAGTTGCTCTAAATTGATAAGATGTCTACATTTGGGAATAGTGTACCAAATTTTCAAATTTTGTATTATGTTGTTATTCTAAGATTTTTACTTTTTTAATGATATGATTTTTTATTGTAGTGATACGTTTATTCCTTAGTTATCATCCTACTAGACGGACGGTGGAAGAAGTTGGAAACTGTAAAAGAAAGATTCCGCTTTTGCTGAAAGTGCTCTAAATGAATTTCATTCATAAGACATGAAATGTGAGAGGAATTAAAAGCAGAAAAGTCACATCAGTCGAAATTATGGCCATTAATAAACACCATTCAAAATATCCGACCAACTTCCTTAATGACTGGACACAGATCTAGTAGTTCCCGTTTCCAAGGTAGGAGCAACCGTCATTATTTCTCTAACAGTAAGATAATTAGCCTGCTGTAATTATTCTACAGCCAGATTCCATGGACTTCTGTTGCCCCTCTCCCCAATCACCCCTTTTTTCCACCTGTTCATCAAATTCACTGGGTTGTTCATATGGCATATTAACATGCACTTGTCCATCATAATTTTGTTTATACATTCATTTCGTTTTAACATTTGTGTATACTGTATTATTAGATTTATTTGTTCGGAGACTGTTTGGTTATTACATTAAGCTTGTGTTTCGTATCTACACAGTCATAAAAAGTAGCATACCTTAATACACAGTCTTTGTACAGTTATGATCTTTCGCTAAAGTTGTGGGTATTAGGTTATTGGACGTTGGCCTAAGAGGCTGAGTGTCAGTCCATAACGAGCTGTTAAACAAATTTTATTGTGGGCAATTGATACTGTGTATTCAATTTTTTAATATTTTATTTATTACTCTGTATGTCGAAGTGCGATTCTTCGTTCCTTCTGAAGTCAAAGCATCATATTTTGACTTCAGTTTCCTTGTTTCACTGTTATATATATATGAAATTGTGGATCGTAACATCTCGCTTGAAGTCTTCTCATTAATGGTATTTGTCTCCAATTTTGTCACCTCTTATACTTCTAACTTATATCACATTCCTGAAAACAGTTAAATTGTCGAGCCATTAAAACCTGAGACTAAGCCGTGAGACGAAGTTAATGAAAGAATATGAACAGGAATCGATAGTAGCCCAAAAATTGTCAATGGAAGGATGATCCGTTCCTTTGTAGTAAAATTAATGCATTTTTGCCCGACATGTTTTGATTGACAAGCTCATTAACACAAATCATTCGTTGCGGCACGAAAAAGAATATTTCGTCAACTCTCTACAACTTGTCATTAACCTTAAGAAAGATGTAATTGGTGTACTGTGAAAGGCGCCAAGCTCATGTATGACTATGGTAAGTATTATAAAACACGGAATAATAAGTAATATAAAACGTGGAACAGACAGACTATGTGCCGTTGTTGTTGTTGTTGTTGTGGTCTTCAGTCCTGAGACTGGTATGATGCAGCTCTCCACGCTACTCTATCCTGTGCAAGCTTCTTCATCTCACAGTACGTACTGCAACAAACATCCTTCTGAATCTGCTTAGTGTATTCATCTCTTGGTCTCCTTGTACGATTTTTACCCTCCACGCTGCCCTCCAATACTAAATTTGTGATCCCTTGATGCCTCAGAACATATCCTACCAACCGATCCCATCTTCTAGTCAAGTTGTGCCACAAACTCCTCTTCTCCCCAATTCTATTCAGTACCTCCTCATTAGTCATGCGATCTACCCATCTAATCTTCAGCATTCTTCTGTAGCACCACATTTCGAAAGCTTCTATTCTCTTCTTGTCCAAACTAGTTATCGTCCATGTTTCACTTCCAGACATGGCTACACTCCATACACATACTTTCAGAAACGACTTCCTGACACTTAAATCTATACTCGATGTTAACAAATTTCTCTTCTTCAGAAACGCTTTCCTTGCCATTGCCAGTCTACGTTTTATATCCTCTCTACTTCGACCATCATCAGTTATTTTGCGACATAAATATCAAAAGCCCTTTACTATTTTAAGTGTCTCATTTCCTAATCTAATTCCCTGAGCATCACCAGACTTAATTCGACTACATTCCATTATCCTCGTTTTGCTTTTCTTGATGTTCATCATATGTCCTCCTTTTAAGACACTGTCAATTCCGTTCAACTGCTCTTCCAAGTCCTTTGCTGTCTCTGACAGAATTACAATGTCATCGGCGAACCTTAAAGTTTTTATTTCTTCTACATGGATTTTAATACCTACTCCGAATTTTTTTTGTTTCCTATACTGCTTGCTCAATTTACAGGTAGAACATCATCGGGGAGAGGCTACAACCCTGTCTCACACCCTTCCCAACCACTGCTTCCCTTTCATGTTCCTCGACCCTTATAACTGCTATCTGGTCTCTGTACAAGTCGTAAATAGCCTTTCGCTCCCTGAATTTTATTGCTGCCACCTTCAGAATTTGAAAGAAAGTATTCCAGTCAACATTGTCAAAAGCTTTCTCTAAGTCTACAAATGCTAGAAACGTAGGTCTGCCTTTTCTTAATCTAGCTTCTAAAATAAGTCGTAGGGTCAGTATTGCCTTACGTGTTCCCATATTTCTACGGAATCCAATCTGATCTTGCCCAAGGTCGGCTTCTACCAGTTTTTCCATTCGTCTGTAAAGAATTCGCGTTAGTATTTTCCATCCGTGACTTACTAAACTGATAGTTCTGTAATTTTCACATATGTCGACACCTGCTTTCTTTGGGATTGGAATTATTATGTTCTTCTTGAAGTTTGGGGGAATTTCGCTTGTCTCATACATTTTGCTCACCAGATGGTAGAGTTTAGTCAGGGCTGGCTCTCCCAAGGCTGTCAGTAGTTCTAATGGAATGTTGTCTACTCCTGGAGCCTTGTTTCGACTCAAGTCTTTCAGTGCTCTGTCAAACTCTTCACGCAGTATCCTATCTCCCATTTCATCACCATTTACATCCTCTTCCCGGTCCATAATATTGTCCTCAAGTACATCGCCCTTGTATAGACCCTCTATATACTCCTTCCACCTTTCTGCTTTCCCTTCTTTGCTTAGAACTGGGTTTCCATCTGAGCTCTTTATATTCATACAAGTCGTTCTCTTTTCTCCAAAGGTCTCTTTAATTTTCCTGTAGGCAGTATCTACACTCCTGGAAATGGAAAAAAGAACACATTGACACCGGTGTGTCAGACCCACCATATTTGCTCCAGACACTGCGAGAGGGCTGTACAAGCCATGATCACACGCACGGCACAGCGGACACACCAGGAACCGCGGTGTTGGCCGTCGAATGGCGCTAGCTGCGCAGCATTTGTGCACCGCCGCCGTCAGTGTCAGCCAGTTATCCGTGGCATACGGAGCTCCATCGCTGCCTTTAACACTGGTAGCATGCCGCGACAGCGTGGACGTGAACCGTATGTGCAGTTGACGGACTTTGAGCGAGGGTGTATAGTGGGCATGCGGGAGGCCGGGTGGATGTACAGATGAATTGCTCAACACGTGGGGCGTGAGGTCTCCACAGTACATCGATGTTGTCGCCAGTGGTCGGCGGAAGGTGCACGTGCCCGTCGACCTGGGACTGGACCGCAGCGACGCACGGATGCACGCCAAGACCGTAGGATCCTACGCAGTGCCGTAGGGGACCGCACCGCCACTTCCCAGCAAATTAGGGACACTGTTGCTCCTGGGGTATCGGCGAGGACCATTCGCAACCGTCTCCATGAAGCTGGGCTACGGTCCCGCACACCGTTAGGCCGTCTTCCGCTCACGCCCCAACATCGTGCAGCCCGCCTCCAGTGGTGTCGCGACAGGCGTGAGTGGAGGGACGAATGGAGACGTGTCGTCCTCAGCGATGAGAGTCGCTTCTGCCTTGGTGCCAATGATGGTCGTATGCGTGTTTGGCGCCGTGCAGGTGAGCGCCACAATCAGGACTGCATACGACCGAGGCACACAGGGCCAACACCCGGCTGCAGGGTGTGGGGAGCGATCTCCTACACTGGCCGTACACCACTGGTGATCGTCGAGGGGACACTGAATAGTGCACGGTACATCCAAACCGTCATCGAACCCATCGTTCTACCATTCCTAGACCGGCAAGGGAACTTGCTGTTCCAACAGGACAATGTACGTCCGCATGTATCCCGTGCCACCCAACGTGCTCTAGAAGGTGTAAGTCAACTACCCTGGCCAGCAAGATCTCCGGATCTGTCCCCCATTGAGCATGTTTGGGACTGGATGAAGCGTCGTCTTACGCGGTCTGCACGTCCAGCACGAACGCAGGTCCAACTGAGGCGCCAGGTGGAAATGGCATGGCAAGCCGTTCCACAGGACTACATCCAGCATCTCTACGATCGTCTCCATGGGAGAATAGCAGCCTGCATTGCTGCGAAAGGTGGATATACACTGTACTAGTACCGACATTGTGCATGCTCTGTTGCCCGTGTCTATGTGCCTGTGGTTCTGTCAGTGTGATCATGTGACGTATCTGACCCCAGGAATGTGTCAATAAAGTTTCCCCTTCCTGGGACAATGAATTCACGGTGTTCTTATTTCAATTTCCAGGAGTGTATCTTACCCCTAGTGAGATAAGCATCTACATTTTTACATTTATCCTCTAGCCATGCCAGCCTAGCAATTTTGCACTTCCTGTTGATCTCATTTTTGAGAAGTTTGTATTCCTTTTTGCCTTCTTCTTTTACTGCATTTTTATATTTTCTCCTTTTGTAAATTACATTCAATATTTCTTCTGTCACCCAAGGATTTATTTGGGACTATGTACTATGTACTTCGAAGTGAATAAACGTATATATATATATATATATATATATATATATATATATATATATATACTAAATTCAAAAGAATGAGGTGTCTGGTTAATCATCTGTTTGTGAGCATTATTTATTGAGACAAAATATGTGACATTATTTTTCAAATATAGCGGCTGGGGAACACATCTTCATCTTTTCCGACAAAAAGCGGCATTCAGTGTAGCACCAAAAATAATGAAACGTAAAATACAATGTAACATAATCTGTACTTGCATGTATGTGTAATTATTGTTTTCGGTGGTATATGAAGCAAATTTACGTTACAGAAGCTGATTCTTGACTCAATGGTCGTTTCTAATGTCATGATTGGTTACAATGGCGCAACATAAACTGATGGTTACTGTGTGGGAGGCAGATCGAAACCGACAGCACAATGAGGTTGATTTTAAGTTCTGTATGACTGTAGCTTCATATTTGTTGTTGATATTTCACTGTATGCATCCAGCGTAAATTTACTAAGAAGTATACTCATTAGCAGTGTGCGCCAGCATTTCAGCTGTGGAAGCGGTTCTTCTACTTCCAGTGCTGCAGCTACATTTCAAACAGGTCAAAAACTGAATGTACATTCTCTAAATTTTTACTTATTCCAGTGTTAAAATATTATAAATCTTTTTGAAATGTTACTGACAGTTTCATTTCATTGAACGCAATCCTCCGTGTCTCTATCTAGTTGTCCTAGTGTTCAAGAGGTATCTATTTCAGTTCTGTCTGATACCTCTCACGACAGCTTTCTCGTGCTTCCAATTTCACCTTCAGTGACGGTGTTCCCATAAACTGTCCCCTTGTCTCCGAATTTATTTCTTGTAACATTGGGGTATCACTTTTTTCAATCTGCGATATTTGTAATATTCTCTTGTACGCGTTCTTTCTAAGTGAATAGTATGTTATCCATCTGACTTCCCACATGGTCGATATTTCCTCATTACATTGGAAAACCAGAAATGCTAGTGGTCATGATGCTACTAACAAGGTATGTCTACCAACAGAGAAATCGGTTCACTTATTTGAAGATGCTTCTCTCGTGAGTGGGAAGCTGCTTTTGTTGCTTTATTGCAGCTGGATACGAACCTTGCATATCACATTGAGAAAATGAGCAGCCATTTCCTGTTTGACTGTTTTTCTTTTTTCGCCAGAGATTTGTTCCGATCAGTCCTGTAATGATGATCTTGCTTTTGTTCAGGGTGATGTCAGACTTTTGGATTTCCTGGTCTATATTTCTCAGCTTTTACCCCACTTTCTATACTCACATTCCTACTATCGACACTTCTCTCTAAATGTATGCATCTTTATTTAGAAACGAAAGTGTTCTGATCATATTTTCTCCCGTTAACCATTCCTTCCTCTGTATAAAATTTCTTGATAAACTTACTGTTATGTTTGGGAACATTCAACTTCACCTTTTTAAAAGACTCCAGATTTTCTTATAGCTTACAAAACAAACGTGTCGTTACAACGAAAAAGCTAGAACCTTCTTTCTGATGATGAGAATGTGGTTGCTTGCGCCGTCATTCAATAGAAAGCGTTTTTGGTCGGAATATATTATTGATATTTGTTAATGGCGATTATTTAGAAGAATTTTCCTGGCTTGTGAAAACAGTGAAACAAATCTGTAATCTCCCCACGTACACGTTTTGCCTTTTTTACGGAAGTGCGTATCTGTCTGCCTTCTTTATGAAAGCATATTGCTTTGTCTCTGAGTTGTATATCCAGAGAAATCGAGGCTTCTATGATACATGGACACCTTTGTTTCTAACTCTATTTCTTTTAGCACTGTGGTGATTTATGTTGCACCGTCCTAATTCACAAAAAGTGTGAAGATACCCCATTTGACAAATACATTTTAAGATCCCAAAAAGATAAAAAGAAAGACGAACTACCTAGGTACCACCAGAATGGGACACAAATATGAAGCAGCCGCCGACAGAGCAACAGCAGCATCAGAGATGCAGCCGATTTTGAGACATTTCAAGAGTTCCTAACCAGAAGGAAATTATGTAGTTTCACCTGTGTGCGTCGGTAGTTAACTTCCTGAATTTCAGCGTGTTAACTTAATATTTACTAAGCACAGTTCTTGGGTTTCCGTTTGTGTCGGAAGGTAGCCGATTTTGTGACCTCTTACAGGTTCCTAACCAGAAGGGAGTTATTTCGTCTCACTTGTGTGCTTTGGTAGTTAAGTTTTTTTTATCTCTGTGCATTAATGTAATATGCTAATCACTGAAATTGCGTTTTACGTAGTGTCTACAGTGGAGTTCTGCAGCGCGTGTCGATAGTCGTTTATTTGTGCGTGTGGTGTAGATTGCCGTAGGTAACAGTACGGATAGGGACTGTGATTCCTGTGTGCCGATGTGACCTGCGTTGGCGACGTATTGGTCTCAGCTGCAGGCTGTGTTGACTTCAGTTACCTAGTTTGAGGCTGCGGTGGATGGGTATCACTGTTGGTAACCGGATGTGGGGAATCAATGGACGTCCAGCACGACTCATTTGTCCGCCGATCGGTAAGCAGCAGTGGCCAACGCAGTTACTGCAAGCATTGAGGCTGACACCTATACGTCATCGAGCCGGAGATCGCCTGGAGGGGTGGCATTCTGTGAAAGACTTCCCGGGTGCCGAACATCAGACCTCATTGGTTGTTGTTGTTGTTGTTGTCTTCAGTCCTGAGACTGGTTTGATGCAGCTCTCCATGCTACTCTATCCTGTGCAAGCTTCTTCATCTCCCAGTACCTACTGCAACCTACATCCTTCTGAATCTGCTTAGTGTATTCATCTCTTGGTCTCCCCCTACGATTTTTACCCTCCACGCTGCCTTCCAATACTAAATTGGTAATCCCTTGATGCCTCAGAACATGTCCTACCAACCGATCCCTTCTTTTGGTCAAGTTGTGCCACAAACTTCTCTTCTCCCCAATCCTATTCAATACTTCCTCATTACTTATGTGATCAACCCATCTAATCTTCAGCATTCTTCTGTAGCACCACATTTCAAAAGCTTTTATTCTCGTCTTGTCCAAACTATTTACCGTCCATGTTTCCCTTCCATACATGGCTACACTCCATACAAATACTTTCGGAAATGACTTCCTGACACTTAAATCTATACTCGATGTTAACAAATTTCTCTTCTTCAGAAACGCTTTCCTTGCCATGGCCAGTCTACATTTTATATCCTCTCTACTTCGACCATCATCAGTTATTTTGCTCCCCAAATAGCAAAACTCCTTTACTACTTTAAGTGTCTCATTTCCTAATCTGATTCCCTCAGCATCACCCGACTTGATTCGACTACATTCCATTATCCTCGTTTTGCTTTTGTTGATGTTCATCTTATATCCTCCCTTCAAGACACCATCCATTCCGTTCAACTGCTCTTCCAAGTCCTTTGCTGTCTCTGACAGAATTACAATGTCATCGGCGAACCTCAAAGTTTTTATTTCTTCTCCATGGATTTTAATACCTACTCCAATTTTTTTTTGTTTCCTTTACTGCTTGCTCAATATACAGATTACCTCATTGGTTAGTCTGACAAAAAGTTTCCAGGTGCCATCTGTGACTGACAAAGTTCACCAGCCACATGCAGCCATTTGTTCTGTTTCAGAGGGAACCTCTCATTCTGCAAGATGTGGACAATCACAGATGGTGGTATCATTGGTAGTTGGGAGCTACTACGTTAGGATCGTCACGGAGCTGTTAAGGACCTGTCTGCCAAGGAGGGGTGGAAGCCTGTGTGCATATCTGGTGGAGTCATTCCAGCCGTGGAACGCATCATCCCGGATGCCTTAAAGAACACAGGCTGCTGGTGGTGGTTGACCTCGGTATTAATGATGTGTGTTGTTTGCGATAGGAAGCGATTCCCTCTAGTTTCGAATGGCTACCTGGAGTGGTAAAGGCTGACATGTATTTGCGAGACGAAAGTTGAGCTCGAGACTTGCAGCATAGTTGACAGTACAGAGTGCGGGCCTCCAGTACACAGCCAAGTGGAGAGTGTGAATCAGAAGCTCATACGGTTCTGCGACTGTGGAGGCAGCAGATTCCCTCGACATCCGCCATAATGTGGTGGGGTTACGGGTCCTGCAAAACAGTTCAGGAGTCGACTACACGCAGGTAGGTTTGGTTCAAATGGCTCTGAGCACTATTGGACTTATCATCTATGGTCATCAGTCCCCAAGAACTTAGAACTACTTAAACCTAACTAACCTAAGGACAGCATACAACACCCAGCCATCACGAGGCAAAGAAAATCCCTGACCCCGCCGGGAATCGAACCCGGGAACCCGGGCGTGGGAAGTGAGAACGCTACCGCACGACCACGAGATGCGGGCTACACGCAGCTAGCTGCTACGCTGGTAGTGAGGGCTGTGTGGCAAGAAGTGGGCGGTTTCTTAGGTTAGAGGGTCTCGATGAAACACAATAAAGGCATCATTCCCAAATGCTGCGGGAAAAGCGCAGAAAGAAAATACTTCTAAAAACCATCGGTACAACAGCTGTACATCGTCGTAGCTGTGGTGGGAATGTGCCAGAGCTCCAAGCGCTAACATAAACCAATGATGGCAGTGAAAGCTCGGTAAGGCCGGAGATAAGTTCAACAGAAATGTTTGCGAAGGACCTAATGTCCACAGAAAGGATGAGCTAAATACAGCTACTGGTGACGCGTGTTTGTTACTGTTAAGAGTAGTCTGTCTTTAGTGAAATTAAAGAGGATAGTTACCGTGAGGTAGCTTTGGTAGAGATCTTCCTCGGCCAAAGGAATAAAATTATAACTGTATCCTTTTATCGACCTCCCAACTCAAATGATATAATTGCTGCAAGTTTCTAAGAAAACATGTCTCTAATTTCAATTACATACTCGACTCATACAACTACAATTGTTGATACTTCAATTTACTGTCGACATGTTGTCGAGAATATACGCTTAAATACTGTGGTACGCATAAGACATCTGCGGGAATTGTGACAAACATGTTCTACGAAAATTATTTCGAGCAATTAATTCGTGAGCCCACTCGAATAGTAAACTGTTGTGAGAATACACCTGACCAGTTACCAACAAATAATCTCTATCTAACAACGAGCATCAACGCATACATGCATTAGTGAACACAGGGTTGTCGTTGCGAGACTAAATACCGTATCTCCCAAATCCACCAAACATGAACGAAAAATATACCTGTGGGAAAAAGTAGATAAAAATTCGGTTGGCGGCTTCCTGAGAGGCAATTTACACTCCTTCCAAATTAACAACGTAAATGTAGATCAAACGCGGCTTGAATTCAAATACATAGTATCGACATCAGTTGAGAGATTAGTAGCAAATAAATTAATATAGGAGAAAGCTGATACCACATGGTACATACAAACAGAACACAGCTGCAGAAATGACGAAAAAGACACTGGCGATCTTTTATAGAATTTGAAATTTAGCGCGGACGTAGCATTATAAGCAATATGCTTATAATAATTTCCACAACACAATTTTCTCCGGAAACTGGGCAGAAATTTCAAAGAAATTCTGCTCGTAAGTAAAGTATGTTAGTGGCATGACATAATCAACGCTTTCTCTGCGCGATAGCAGTGGGAATACTATCGATGATATTGTTCTAAATCAGAGCTGCTAAACACAGCCTTCCTAAGTTCCTTCTCCAAACAAGACGAAGTAAATATTCCAAAATTCGAATGAAGAACAGCTGCCAACGTGAGTAACTTAGATGTAAAGCTTCTTGGAGTAGTGAAGCAAGTTAAATCATATAATTATACCATGTCTTCTGGTCCAAATACTATGATATGAGGCTACTTTCAGATTACGTGGCACAATTGCTCTTTACTTAACAATCATATACGACAGCTTGCTCGACGAATATTCCGAACCCATAAACTGGAAAGTTGCAGAGGTCACACCCGTAGGAATACTCCTCTTCATTACAGTCCCATACTGTTAATATCGATATGCTAGAGAATTTAGGACCATTTATTTTGTTTAAACTTCATGAATTGCCTGGAAGAGAATGGCCTATCGACACATAGTCAACATGGGTTTAGGAAACGTCGTTTTTGTGAAACGCAACTAGCGCGAACCAAGTGTTCAGTGCAGTCGACAATAGATTTCAAATTGATTCCGTGTTTCTAGATTTACAGAAGGTTTCAAATGCGTGCTTATAGAATATCGCCTCAGGTATGTGACTGGATACTTTATTTACTATTGGAGAGGTCACAGTTCGTAGCAATTGACGCAAAGACATCGACTAAAAGAGAAGTGATTTCTCGTGTTTACAAAGGTAGTGTTATAGGCTCTCTGCAGTCGTAGCTTGTTTCATGATGGTGCTGTCGTTTATCATCTAGAAAGTCGTCGGAAGGAGAAAATAAGCCGCAGAACCATTCACGTAAGATATCTGTTTGGTACGAACATTGGCAATGGACCCTAAATAATGAACAGTGCGCTTTCATGCATGTGAATCCCAAAATGAATCATTTGAATTTCGGTTACATGATAAATCAATCAAAACTAAAGGCCGTAAATTTAACCAAATACCTAAGAAATACAATTACGAACAACTTAAATTATAAAGAAGACGTAGAAAACGTTGTGGGGAAAGAGAACCGAAGACTGGTTTTTAGGGGCAGAATGAAGATGTAGGAGATCTACAGAAGAGACTGTCTACATTACGCTTGCCCGTCCATTTTTCGTGTACGGCTGCGCGGTGTGCGATCGTCACCAGGTAGGAGGTACGGAATACGTTGATAGGGTTCAAAGAAGGGCAACACTTTTTTTCACTATAGGGAAATAGAGCAGACATTATCATGGACATGATACGGGATTTGTGATGGAAATCGTTGAAACAAAGGCGTTTTTCGTTGGTGCGGGACCTACTGACGAAATTTAAGCCAACAACTTACTCCTCAGAATACGAAAATATTTTACTGATGCCAATCTACACAGGGAAAAAGAACCATCATAATAAAATAAAGGAAATCAGAACTCACACATATAGCTATAGGTTTTCGTTTTGCCGGCCGTTGTGGCCCAGTGGTTCTAGGCGCTTCAGTCTGGAACTGCGCGACCGCTACGGTCGCAGGTGCGGATCCTGCCTCGGGCATGAATGTGTGTGATGTCCTTAGGTTAGTTAAGTTTATTTAGTTCTAAGTTCTAGGGGACTGATGACCTCAGATGTTAAGTCCCATAGTGCCCAGAGCCATTTGAACCATATTGGTTTTCGTTTTTTTTTCCGGGCACTGTTCGAGAGTGGAAGAATAGGGAACAAGTAAGAAGGTGGTTCGACGAACACTTGGCATGCGTTTAAGTATGATTTTCAGAGCGGTTATATAGTTGTAGATATAGAAGTGACTTACGCATACAGACAAACAAATGCCTGACGCGTTGGTCTTATGACAGAGCAGGAAAAGGATAAAAAACCACATATACCAGTATCTGAGTGACTTAAGTAGCACCGAAACTGATCTTAGGCAATGAGTGAATGAAGGAATTACATATTACTTCATCTACTCTGTAGGTCTTCACTTGTCATATTAATAACATCTCAACAAGTTGCAAAACCTAAACTTAATTTTTCTTGAAACTCTACTGCTTATTGGATATTTTGCCACAACTTTGTTTCACGTAGGACTACTGACTTGATCTGAAGGGATTTATGGACAACATAGTTTGTATTAAATATTTGCTTCATTTCCTTCAGGTTTGCCACCAAAAATGCCAGGCATTTTCCGTTATGGCGAAAGGAAAATGTTATGTAACGCTTTTCACACCTTCTACTGCTTTCGTTATGGTATTCCTACCATTTCCGTCATCTGTACTGGCTCTTCCAGCTCTTTTATGCATCGGAATTTTTACGTTACTCTTTTTGGAGACCATTTACAAAAAAACGAATATTTAAAAGGGATAAGGGCGACACTTAAAAAGGCTCAACAGTAACGTGTAACGCTAACTGATGTAGGTTGCAGAGAGTCGCACGGATGTTTTCCGTTAAAGACTTTTCCAGTTCGCACTATTCTCTGAACTTTATTAAAATCTTTGCCGCTTACATTTAGGAATATTAATACTGGAATTAGAGCCTAACTAATATACTGCTCTTTTTCAGCAAATACAAATTAATTTTCCTGATAATAATATTTACTGGGCAACCATGGAATAACTTTAAAAGGGTTCTCTATCTTAGTTTCAATGGTGTACGTAGACGTATCAGGCTCAGTTTCTTCGTAATTACGTCAATCTCTTGATTTTCACTGATTTCGAGACAATTAGATGCTTTTGGTTCATGTATTTCTTTGCCTGTTTTTCATCTATGTTTCCGAAGAAACTACATTTTCTATTAAAATTAAAGATACAGTAATTAATAGGCATTAATTTTATCAAAAAATGTTCAAATGTGTGTGAAGTCTAATGGGACTTAACTGCTAAGGTCATCAGTCCCTAAGCTTACACACTACGTAACCTAAATTATCCTAAGGACAAACACACACACCCATGCCCGAGGGAGGACTAGAACCTTTGCTGGGACCAGCCGCACAGTCCATGACTGCCGCGCGGCTTAATTTTATCCGTGAGGCTTTCACACCAACAATTTACGCAAAAAATTCACTCTCCAGTTACGTGTTTCTTGCTGTTGTACTTTTTCCTCTGGTTTCGTTTCACACTACAACACATTTTTAATGTTATTTCGGGATATTTGAATATTAAACGTAGGCAGCAGTCGACGCAGATGCTGAAGTAAGACTATTACTTTTCATTGCTGCTCAATATGTCGATTAATAGTTTAGACTTGTTAATGCTGGGCTGCAGTTGTTGCGTTGTGTAGAAGTTACTGTTTTTAAATTTGTTTCTCATTGTTGCTGTGAGTGCCTGTACGTGTCACATACAGAAATTAACGGGGGAATCTACGTAGATATTTGTACTATTTTATGGTCGCTGTAAGAGTAGTTCATTATTTGATTTTCCTGCCGCGGTCGATATAAATTAAGAGCCCTATCTAATGACAACTAACAGACATGAGGTGTATTTGCTTTGCGGTGGTTTTTAAATTAGAGAAGCTCATAACTTAAACGCTTCACAACAGTCTTACATTTAATATGACAGGAAGGAATATTGGGGGTTAACGTCCAGTGGCCGATGGGGCATTAGAGACGGAGCACGAAATCGGGATGAGAAAGAATGGGGAAAGATGGGGATATTCTCCTAAGGATCGACCCTCTCTTACGCTACTTGTGGATACCTAAATATGAATAACCGGAGTTGAATCGCCGTCCTCCTGAATGCTAATCCACTGTTGGAGACATGACATTACGTTCCTCGCCCTCTCTCGTCCAATACAGTGACTTTTATGTGTCGTAGTAAAAGTAATGAAGTATGCTAGCATCTGCCTTACCATTCTGACACTTTTGGTGTATAAAATTTTATTTGTAGAGCATGATGGATATGAATCTGTTGTTTCGCCTAATGAAATGGGACGTTACAGGTGCTGCGAAAAATTCCGACGTTAACTTTACTGACAATTCGCCAACGAAGGTGAGCTGTTTCTCTGTTTTACGAGATAAATACACATTTATCCTGTTTAACGCACTGGTTTGGACAGTTTTCAACTGGCTCGTCCTCGCAGCTGCACTAATAGCGCTATTGTACGATAGGGGTCGTTAGGAGGTGGGAGTGGGGATTTGTGGCGTGCGGTTTATTCAGAAAACTGCCGTTTGGCGCTGGAAGCAGATGATAACACGACGGATCGCGTTCGGCACGACCGCAGGCGCGGTATTTCCGCTGCCGGCAGCTGACCAGCAGTGAATAGTGGGGCCGCTCGTTCGTTAGGGCGGTCTGGCCGCGCTAATTGAAAGCGCTCCGGAGCGCTGGCACGGACGCCCCGCGACCGCAGCCCCACTTGGAGGGGCGCGGGAATGCGATGACAATCAGCGGGCATCGATCCTCGGACTCCCAGGGTCCGAACTGGCGGCGCAGCGGCAACTCGGCTTCTCCGCCACGGATAAGCTTCGGTAGTTTGCCGCAGGTGTATTGTTGACGTCCACAATTTTACGTTTCTGTCAGTGATGTGCGGCAGTTGTTTTGTGCTGCAGATACGCAAAACTCTGTACGTGAAACGGAGACCTACATTTTACTGAAACGTAACAATACTACCTCGTCGACAATTTAACCCTCTAACGGTAAGGTGAAATTTCCTGACATAAACGGTAAGGTAGGGTTGAATCAGACCCCACCCTCCAAATATCGATTTTTCGGGGTATAATAAAAAATGACTAATGGGAACAAGTTTCATTATCAGTTCAACACATATAATATTTGTTATAACACAAAGTTTTTTTATTTTTATAGTCAATAAGTGAGAATATAAAGTACTTTGGAAAAAAATAGGAACTTGATTTCAAAAAAATGCCTTTTTAGAAATTTTCTCTATAAAATTACTGAAAACATAGTAAGAATCAATATATTCAGTCATCAACTAGGAACTTGAGTGCTTTAGAACTTCTAAAGATAGGAACTAAATAAGAAACATCTCTTACTAATTGTATAAAATGATTATAGTGTCAGCAGTTTCGAAATATAAAGATCTGCATAATAAATGTCTTTGTACACATAATATAATAGGAACAAATAATAAATGTATAATGTTATCCTGGAAACGATCACATACAGCCCTGAAAATACGTATTTGGCGCAATTTATCACATCTCAGTTTCTTTACAGCCGGGGCATATAATAACTTTATGCTCCCCACATATAGAACGATTACACTTACTACAAAAAACATTCCCCTTCCCATCTATTGATCTGTCACAAAAATCACGTCTTCTTTTCTTTAGTGGCTGTGCTTGGGTAGGCTTGTCGAATTCGTTTGGTTCTTTTTCTAAAAGTTTCCCAATAGATGAACGGAGCTCACGGGGAAGATGTGTGTTATTCAACCTCTTTTCCATAAGAGGTTTTGTCAAAGAGAGCGCAAGATTTTTGAGAAATGATATTCTCGCGTCATTTGGAAAGCTGTCCATTTTCCTATTGCTTTTCTAAATGATAAAATTATTTATAGCAGCCATGTCTAAAATAGCATAAAAGCAGCGCATGGGCCATCTTTTCGATTTTCTCTTTGTGGTCCTGCTGTGGCAAAGCATATCTAATACATTGACCCCTCCTTAAGTTGAATTGTAGAACTGCACGATTTCAGGCTTATTTGATTTTTCATTTATCTATGCAGAGAAGTGCATAGACGATATCAGTAAAAATTTTAATTTATCTTTGGGTCCAATGACACCAAAGTTTTGTCGTCCTGATACATAAATGTTGAAGAGCCTACTGGAGCGGAAAGCAGCATAGATGGCGGTATTTGCGGTTTGTTCCTCCTCAATGTACCTACAAATGTGAGTTTCCTTTTGAGGAGGACGTCAGTCACCTCCAGTGAGGAAAACCAATTGTCCGCTGTAATGTTTTTATTACATTCCGTCAGGCTCAAAACATACTGGGCAGGTAAAGGCAAATCTCCAGGTCTCCACTTTATTCTGTTGTCCTTGCCAGTGTACGGAATGCCACGCAAAGAATAGAATGTCCTTGCGTCGCATAGTGGCATTATTTTCAACCCACATTTGTCGAGTTTCAATGGGATATACGTTTTGAATGGGCAGGCACGCCGAAATCTCAGTGGAGTCTCATCTACTGTGACATATTCGGATGGACTATAATTTTTTTCACTGTTAGATTCAAACATGTCCCACACTTGTCTGAAAACAGCAAATTTGTAGTTGATTCTTCTGGCCTCTCTGGTTGCTTTATCATGGAAGCGGAGGTTTTCTAGAAGAAATGCAAACCTTTTCTTGCACATAGTGCAATGGAATACCGGAGGTCCATAGGTTGCTGAGAACATCTCATCTACACTGAGCATAGAATTTTTTAGGACACCACTCATGAAGAAAAGGCCCATCAACCCTTTCATTTCAACGCTCTCTGTTGGTGAATGAAACCATTGGATCGTATTGTACTTTTGCCTAGATTTCTCTATTTCAAGATTTCTGTACAAAACATTTTTTTCTATAATTTTCGAATCTATGATTAATAAAAGTATTTTGAGTTCACTAGTGACCCCCCTTGCTTCCCCACGTGGACCAGGGATATGAGGAATAATATTTGACGCTGCTGTCCTAGAAAATTTTGAATGGATGGGTTTGTTGGTCCATTTTGTCTCTAAGTCTTTACCTAACCCAAAATTTCTCTCATCATCTACATCTGATTGAGAATTATCAAACTCGACTGCTCCTGCCGCACAATGAAATACATCATCCTCGTCATCAGTATTAGATAATACATCATCCTCGTTTTCTGAACAGTTTTCTGCATCGATATTGTCGCCATACTCTGACTCAGCGTCCTGTCGGAGAATCTCGTATATCTCCTCAGGTGTTCAATGGAGTTGATGCGCCATTTTAGTAAGATACTGGAGGAGAAAAATAAACTTAGATGTAATATAAACATCAATATGGGGTTGAATCCTCCCCACAAAAGAAACTAATAAGTGTGGCGTAAACAGTAAAGTGGGGTCGGATCCGACCCGAGCGTGGGTAATGTAGGTTTCAGACAGAGAGGGTGGCTGCAGGTCACTCACCAGACTGACGTGGCCTCCTCGGCGTTCTCGGGACGTCTGGCTGGTATCGTAGCTGGAACCACAGCGCTCTCAGAAAAGGGAGTGGTGAGTTATAAAGAAAACAGACTCGCTGGGGTCGGATCCCACCCCAACCTTACCGTTAGATAGTTAAGTGAAAATAGTTCTACACAAATACACACGACATGAAAAACACTTTATGAAGAGGCAGTACTGCGATCGCCGTATAATGATATGCAATGCTTTCGTTTAGCATGGAATCATTTCGTTTCTCAGACAAATAAAAATACCTTATTTATACATCTGCGAAGTCCAAATGGTTCAAATGCCTCTACGCACTATGGGACTTAACATTTGATGTCATCAGTTCCCTAGACTTAGAACTACTTATACCCAACTAAACTACTGAGAGCACACACATGTATATCCGAGGCAGGATTCGAACCTGCGACCGGAGCAGCACCGCGGTTCCAGGCAGAAGCACCTAGAGCCACTCGGCCACAGCTGCCGGCAACCACAGATTTACTGGGCTACATTTTTCATCATTTCGAGTGGTGTGATGCGTGTATCCATTTCGGTGAGTTGTGTGTCGAATTCATCAATTCTCTGTCAAAGTCCTGTCTTCTTTTTTAGTATTAAATACACATACCGTATATTACATTTTTAAGGCCAGTGGCAGAACAGTCGCGACGAAACAAACCACTATGTGACTAAAATCAAAAGATTTGTTTAACGCCTCTGAAATAGTGAGGGGCATCGAAAATGGATACCTGCAAATGTCTGGGATTATTAATCCCATATAGTTGAAGATACTCAGATATTGGTATCAACTTCCGGCAATACTGGAACGAATTTTGTATTAGTCTATGAGAAAATGTATGAGGATTGTAAACATATGGACCTAGAGCACGTGTTGCTCGTTTTGTTCAAATATGTTAAGTCTCACAAAGCTCCCATAGTTGGATCTTTATTGTTCGGATGAATTGATTAGCTCGCAATATCAATGGTTAATAAATTTTCTAGAAATCCGAGCTGTTAGGAAGATTCAAGAAAAGGATCGAAAAGGGATTACGAAATGTTTGCAGTGAACGTAACGACGCTTTACGTAAACATGACTAGACACAATGCTGTCTACGAACTCTTCAATAGGCCGGCCGGTGTGGCCGAGCGGTTTTAGGCGCTTCAGTCTGGAACCACGTGACCACTACGGTCGCAGGTTGGAAACCTGCCTCGGGCATGGCTGTGTGTGCTGTCTTTAGATTAGTTAGGTTTAAGTAGTTCTGAGTTGTAGGGGACTGATGACCTCCGATGTTAAGTTCCATAGTGTTCAGAGCTATTTAAACTCTTCAGTACTTGAACAATATGATGCCGACGAAAGCTTCTGATCCATCAAAACTGACTTATTTTACGGCTCCGCGTTTAGGGGATAATCATATTCATGCTATGAAACCTCTAAGAATTTTGGTACTGGTAGATAAAAAATTCGGATGCGTCTGAGATTGTACCTTTGTTTGCCACCGGAAAAAATTCGAAAGCGTCCTGTTTTAAAATGTGAGAATAGTGACAGTTGAATGTACGACAAATAAGCAGTGTTCAGCCACTGGACTCTCAGTTTGTATATACAGTAACGTAGCACCCTCACCTAAAAACTGGTTGACAGTATGTACACATTTAAACATTTGCAAGAAATCAAATTCCTTAGCTTTAATGTATATTGACGAAATGGAAACGGAAATGAGCGTTTGGCATCAATGGCCGGGACGCCCCTTTCGGGGCACGTCCGGCCGCCTTGGCGGAGATCTTATTACATTCGCCGCCACACTGGGCGACCTGCCCACCGGGTGAGGATGAAACGACGATGAAGACAGCACAAGACCCATTCACTGAGAGGAGAAAATCGCCGACCCAGCCGGGAATCGAACCCGGGCCCGTAGTACGGCAATCCGCCACGCTGACCACTCAGCTATCGGGGCGGACATTTGACGAAATATAAATTAGTTTATATTTCGCATGAGTTCTTTTAGCACATTAAATCATTTTGGCCCCCAAAGTTTCTTGCTAGTTTGTCAGTGGATGCGACTCCCTAACAGTTTAATCAGAAAGAATTTTGTTCGCTAGGCAAATGTTGTGGCATTGTACTGCCGTTAACAAATATTACCACATGTGCCAGTTTATGTAAGCTGCAGCTTTTTGGTGGGTTATGTGAAACTTTAAACTTTCCATGCATTTCCTCTTATTTGTTTGACGTGCACTATAATTCTAGAGGGTGTTTCAAAAATGACCGGTATATTTGAAACGGCAATAAAAAATAAACGAGCAGCGATAGAAATACACCGTTTGTTGCAATATGCTTGGGACAACAGCACATTTTCAGGCAGACAAAGTTTCGAAATTACAGTAGTTACAATTTTCAACAACAGATGGCCCTGCTGTCTGGGAAACTCTATAGTACGATATTTTCCACATATCCACCATGCGTAGCAATAATATGGCGTAGTCTCTGAATGAAATTACCCGAAACCTTTGACAACGTGTCTGGCGGAATGGCTTCACATGCAGATGAGATGTACTGCTTCAGCTGTTCAATTGTTTCTGGATTCTGGCGGTACACCTGGTCTTTCAAGTGTCCCCACAGAAAGAAGTCACAGGGGTTCATGTCTGGCGAATAGGGAGGCCAATCCACGCCGCCTCCTGTATGTTTCGGATACCCCAAAACAATCACAAGATCATCGAAATATTCATTCTGGAAATTAAAGACGTCGGCCGTGCGATGTGGCCGGGCACCATCTTGCATAAACCACGAGGTGTTCGCAGTGTCGTCTAAGGCAGTTTGTACCGCCACAAATTCACGAAGAATGTCCAGATGGCGTGATGCAGTAATCGTTTCGGATCTGAAAAATGGGCCAATGATTCCTTTGGAAGAAATGGCGGCCCAGACCAGTACTTTTTGAGGATGCAGGGACGATGGGACTGCAACATGGGGTCTTTTAGGTTCCCCATATGCGCCAGTTCTGTTTATTGACGAAGCCGTCCAGGTAAAAATAAGCTTCGTCAGTAAACCAAATGCTGCCCACATGCATATCGCCGTCATCGATCCTGTGCACTATATCGTTAGCGAATGTCTCCCGTGCAGCAATGGTAGCGACGCTGAGGGGTTGCCGCGTTTGAATTTTGTATGGATAGAGGTGTAAACTCTGCCGCATGAGACGATACGTGGACGTTGGCGTCATTTGGACCGCAGCTGCAACACGGCGAATGGAAACCCGAGGCCGCTGTCGGATCACCTGCTGCACTAGCTTCGCGTTGCCCTCTGTGGTTGCCGTACGCGGTTGTCCTACCTTTCCAGCCCGTTCATCCATCACATCCCCAGTCCGTTGAAATTTTTCAAACAGATCCTTTATTGTATCGATTTTCGGTCCTTTGGTTACATTAAACCTCCGTTGAAAACTTCGACTTGTTGCAACAAAACTGTGTTCTAGGCGGTGGAATTCCAACACCAGAAAAATCCTCTGTTCTAAGGAATAAACCATGTTGTCTACAGCACACTTGCACGTTGTGAACAGCACACGCTTACAGCAGAAAGACGACGTACAGAATGGCGCACCCACAGACTGCGTTGTCTTCTATATCTTTCACATCACTTGCAGCGCCATCTGTTGTTGAAAATTGTAACTACTGTAATTTCGAAAGTTTGTCCGCCTGAAAATGTACTGTTGTCCCAAGCATATTGCAACAAACGGTGTATTTCTATCGCTGCTCGTTTAGTTTTTAATGCCGTTTCAAATATACCGGTCTGATTTGTAACACCCTGTATATTAAAGTGGTAGTTCTACGTTTACCAAAGTCTGTTGGTACAGCGATACCGTGAGTGCAGCGGAACATGGCGGAGCTCGTGTTTACGTGTCCCGTCCTCAAGTGTGTGTACACTGGCCTCAAGCTGATCCGTGTACACAGGCCCACGAATCCAATTGCCAACACCCAGAGTCAACAGGAAGGCTGCACGGAAATCTCCACAAGCGAAGTGTGTTACTAATAGTTTAGCACTTTACCAATATACTGAGGTGTTGAAGTCATCATTAATTAAAATGTACAATTTCTAGAAAGAAAAATAGTTTTACGACGGAGAGGGAAATGGTGGCGTTCAAATCACCTTCCATTAGAAAAGCGGATTGCGCTCAACGACTATGGTATGACATTCAGGATGGCAGAGAGAAGCAGCCAGTCTTCGTTTCTTTTCTAGAGTTATTAAAGCAAATCCAAATTTCGGCTGATAACCAGCGAGTATCAATGTAGTATTTCAGAGTTTTAACACATGCCCTAGTACGTATATACCTGTTGTTCGGGCCACTGTCACAGTTCATGCAAGACTCCTCTTATCCATCGTACACTTTATTGTTCTTATACTTGTATTTATATGAAATGCCCACATGCCTAACAAGAAATTTTTTAATATTATGTACAAACTTTAATATAACTAGCATAGTGCATTAATGTAACTCAAAATCTGCAGCTTGTTTTGTTCTAGACGAGTTGCCTGACTATGCAGTTAAGCGCTGGTCCGTGGTATGGTTCTACAATGGCATGTAATGACATTCATAGTATCAATAAAATACAGGGTGATGCATTTGCAAGTATGTATGGTTTTTATGCAAGCTGCAGCTAGATCAAGTATCACATTCATGAGTACCATATCCTCTCATTCAGTAACATTCAAACCACCAGTTGTTCAGAAGAAAACGAATACCTCCTCTTGCAGGTTATTTAATGTATGTAAATCTTGCAAAGTGATACATATTCGCTAGAGGCAATAGTTTTTGAATTACACAAGAAAAACGTTAAAAAATGACCTGAGTCGTTTTTGCTGACTAACACGAAAACGATGGCTTCCAGTGTAATGTATTCCAGCATCAAATACTCGAATAACTGCACTAAGTTTCCTACAAAAGATCCTGTCCATTTTCTCTGTATGACTAATACACTCCTGGAAATTGAAATAAGAACACCGTGAATTCATTGTCCCAGGAAGGGGAAACTTTATTGACACATTCCTGGGGTCAGATACATCACATGATCACACTGACAGAACCACAGGCACATAGACACAGGCAACAGAGCATGCACAATGTCGGCACTAGTACAGTGTATATCCACCTTTCGCAGCAATGCAGGCTGCTATTCTCCCATGGAGACGATCGTAGAGATGCTGGATTTAGTCCTGTGCAACGGCTTGCCATGCCATTTCCACCTGGCGCCTCAGTTGGACCAGCGATCGTGCCGGACGTGCAGACCGCGTGAGACGACGCTTCATCCAGTCCGAAACATGCTCAATGGGGGACAGATCCGGAGATCTTGCTGGCCAGGGTAGTTGACTTACACTTTCTAGAGCACGTTGGGTGGCACGGGATACATGCGGACGTGCATTGTCCTGTTGGAACAGCAAGTTCCCTTGCCGGTCTAGGAATGGTAGAACGATGGGTTTGATGACGGTTTGGATGTGCCGTGCACTATTCAGTGTCCCCTCGATAATCACCAGTGGTGTACAGCCAGTGTAGGAGATCGCTCCCCACACCATGATGCCGGGTGTTGGCCCTGTGTGCCTCGGTCGTATGCAGTCCTGATTGTGGCGCTCACCTGCACGGCGCCAAACACGCATACGACCATCATTGGCACCAAGGCAGAAGCGACTCTCATCGCTGAAGACGACACGTCTCCATTCGTCCCTCCATTCACGCCTGTCGCGACACCACTGGAGGCGGGCTGCACGATGTTGGGGCGTGAGCGGAAGACGGCCTAACGGTGTGCGGGACCGTAGCCCAGCTTCATGGAGACGGTTGCGAATGGTCCTCGCCGATACCCCAGGAGCAACAGTGTCCCTAATCTGCTGGGAAGTGGCGGTGCGGTCCCCTACGGCACTGCGTAAGATCCTACGGTCTTGGCGTGCATCCGTGCGTCACTGCGGTCCGGTCCCAGGTCGACGGGCACGAGCACCTTCCGCCGACCACTGGCGACAACATCGATGTACTGTGGAGACCTCACGCCCCACGTGTTGAGCAATTCGGCGCTACGTCCACCCGGCCTCCCGCATGCCCACTATACGCCCTCGCTCAAAGTCCGTCAACTGCACATACGGTTCACGTCCACGCTTTCGCGGCATGCTACCAGTGTTAAAGACTGCGATGGAGCTCCGTATGCCACGGCAAACTGGCTGACACTGACGGCGGCGGTGCACAAATGCTGCGCAGCTAGCGCCATTCGACGGCCAACACCGCGGTTCCTGGTGTGTCCGCTGTGCCGTGCGTGTGATCATTGCTTGTACAGCCCTCTCGCAGTGTCCGGAGCAAGTATGGAGGGTCTGACACACCGGTGTCAATGTGTTCTTTTTTCTATTTCCAGGAGTGTATTTTGCACGTATCTAGCGAGAGAATACAAAAATCTCATGTGAGGTTTTTGAAGGCACTGTAAGTTGCATAAAGGACATAGGTATGGTCACATCAATCAGTCCGCATATTGAAATGGGTCAGTCAGAGCCATCTGTAGTACCTTGTATTACTGAACATCTTATGTAGTTGTAGTACCGTTACATGAGGCAGGTTACACTGTCAAGTGAAAATCAACCTCTGGAGATGGAATCAGTCAATCTGTTAATGATGCTTATTTAAGTGCTTCACATTACCCACGTATAACACAAATGACTCTGAATGAATACGTTGGTGTGAAAATGGGTAATATAATGTTAAATTTAGTATCAGTTTGACTGGTATTGAGTTTTATATCAACGCTCTTTTCCTTTAGACACCTACATATTTGTGATTTCATAGCATTCAGTCAATGTTGCCACGGATCTTGAAGTGCATGAAATCCTGTCCCTAACAAATACCTCCCCCATTCACAAAGAATTATTATTGGTTGCTATTTTTCGATGTCTAACTAAATACCTGCCACCAAGGGTTTCCAACCTGATACCGTTCCTTGTCCCCTCTCTTGAGTCTTTGCTTGCCTTGATGGAAGGAGGTAGTAGCGTTGACTGTTGCCCGCTCTCGCACAATACGACTTACTACGACGATCATTGTCCCATGGTCTAACGTCGATATTCCGAAGATGAAACTTACTCCTCTCACAGTGATCAGTGCAGCCTCAATGTGCCCATTGTTCCATCTTTACTTATGTTAATGGACTGCCTAATTAATAACGTGTTACAAATTGGAATCGTATGGTAGATAGTATACCCTTTTGCACTTTGCTTTATTAACGTGTCTGAAAGTGTATTCTGTTGCATCTTCTTGTCTGGCTCGAATAAATCGCCACCATTCGTGGAGACGAACATCACCACCTGCGTAAATGAGTTGCATATATCTGTCCATGAAAGGTTACTAAATGGGATATTAATGTACCTCTAAAAGAACGAAAAAACAAGCAAATTAAGAGATATGCAATGAGATAATGCTTAGTAAAGCAATATGATATACGCTTGCATGGATTCATATTATGTGTTGCGTGAGATCACTAACGATTCGCCTCGTCGTCTGTATTCAGGTATATTAATAATTATGAAATACAAACGTGAGTGTAACGTAGGTGGAAGCGCAGCTTACTCACCAGTATAAATTATACAGCCCTTATTCCCCCCCCACCCCCCATTTTTAAGTGCTGACTACGGAATACTTTCAGCTGGAGGTGAGCGAGATAGTTCGTGTTGTTTATAATATGAAAGAAAAAGTTTCCGGTATGAGTATAGGAGTAACGAAGTGCAGGAAGATCAGAAAATCTGGTTTTTAGTGACCAAATGAACATTAATACGGGGTTATTACAAATGATTGAAGCGATTTCACAGCTCTACAATAACTTTATTATTTGAGATATTTTCACAATGCTTTGCACACACATACAAAAACTCAAAAAGTTTTTTTAGTCATTCACAAATGTTCGATATGTGCCCCTTTAGTGATTCGGCAGACATCAAGCCGGTAATCAAGTTCCTCCCACACTCGGCGCAGTATGTCCCCATCAATGAGTTCGAAAGCATCGTTGATGCGAGCTCGCAGTTCTGGCACGTTTCTTGGTAGAGGAGGTTTACACACTGAATCTTTCACATTCGGGAGAGCGTGGAGGCCATGACATGAATTGCTGATCATGATCTCCACCATGACCGATCCACCGGTTTTCCAATCTTCTGTTTAAGAAATGACGAACATCACGATGGAAATGCGGTTGAGCACCAGCCTGTTGAAAGATGAGGTCGGCGCTGTCGGTCTCCAGTTGTGGCATGAGCCAATTTTCCAGCATGTCCAGATACACGTGTCCTGTTACGCTTTTTTCGCAGAAGAAAGAGGAGCCGTAAACTTTAAACCGCGAGATTGCACAAAATGGAGTTAGCAGTTGGTGGATCTTTGATGACCTTCGTCCTGAAGTATCGTTGCACTGTTATGACTGACTGATGTGAGTGCATTTCAAGCACGAAACATGCTCTCTCGGCTCCTGTCGCCATTTGGTCTCACTGCGCATGTAACCTCCCCCTCACTTACCGACGTTAATGACAGTGAAAAAAGAAACCGCGTGTACCTAATGGAAATTTGGGAAAAGCAATCGTCACCGAAGTTAATTTGTCGGTAAAGAGGGAGGAAACGGTTACATCTAAATGAAAGGAAAAATGCTAATGAATCTGGTGGAAATTAATTTTGAAATAGGGGTAAAGGTAATAAGGAAAGTAAATGTGCGGCCGTTATGTTAACAATCAACTAGCGGTAATTAGATATTTGAGATTTGGGGGAAATTACGGTCGCCAGTCCTAAGGACAATTACTATAGTAACTGAAAAAGCAAGATTATTACACATATAAGTAGCACTAGAAGCGTGGCAACTGAAGGTTGACAAGTGTAGTGTGAAAACTGAAAGTTTGTCAGAAGTAATAAATTTCGCTACACTCTGACTTAATTTAGAAAAAGAATTAATAAAACCGGAAAATCGAAAGTTAATTTAGTGACTGAAGTTACTAGTGAGCTTTCTTTCTGAAGCACATCGAAATTCAGTAAAATACGGTTAGTCTTTGACTACCTCAACAATCATTTCAAAAGCTACTTGAATCTACGCAATTTAGAAATAAGAGATTTAACATTGAACTTGAATTAAATGATTCTGAACAATTAACAATAGTAAAATTTAGTACGTACCAAGCTGAGCTGCAGTCACAGGTAAGCTAAAATACGGTAACAAAACTCGCACACTTAATTTGTGCTTGTATAATCTAAATATTGTAGCCAGCTATGAATACCTTAACTGAACTTTGAAATTAAAGCAATGAAATCGAATGATGCTGCTTTAATGCTGGCGTTTGAATTTCAACGACACTCGGGTTCATTCCGGAAAAGGAAGGGACCTTGCTTGGTAATGCAATTGGGACAATGAGCAACAAAGGTACATGCTACGTTGCTGTAATTTTGTGATTTGAACAGTTTTAAAAGCTGAGGTCTGCCATACAGTTCTAAAACCTTACGTGCTTCCAGTCTTCCTTGTTGGTTGATTGAAGGTTTGAAGCCGTCGATCGAGGAGGTGGCGACAGTCACTCATTGTCGGCCGTCGCTGTTGCATAAGCTGGATGTTGGCACGCCTTCTTCTCGACACGGTCACCAGACGGAACAGGCTCTTGATGCGCGCCAGCTAATGCTTCCCGTCCGCCACACCATGTCAGAAACTATCATCGCAAGTCGAGCGCAATTACATGCTGCCAAACCCCGAAAGCGCGGCAACTCGCGGGAGCTTCACACAACACACCTGCTCCACTCGCTACTCCAGCCTGACTCTCTCTGCTCAGCCCGCGCTCCACGCGGCAGAGTTAACACTACCAAAGGTCCTAAACACTCTGGTTCTCCACACGACCTATCGACGTATTCGTTCGATAGCATAGTTTTCCCTAGGCAAGACCCAGCGCAAAAATATAAATAATATTTACAAAACACCCAATTATACATCGACATAAATGCATATATATATATATATATATATATATATATATATATATATATATATATATATATATATATACAAACAGTAAAACAATTACAATATACACTCCTGGAAATGGAAAAAAGAACACATTGACACCGGTGTGTCAGACCCTCCATACTTGCTCCGGACACTGCGAGAGGGCTGTACAAGCAATGATCACACGCACGGCACAGCGGACACACCAGGAACCGCGGTGTTGGCCGTCGAATGGCGCTAGCTGCGCAGCATTTGTGCACCACCGCCGTCAGTGTCAGTCAGTTTGCCGTGGCATACGGAGCTCCATCGCAGCCTTTAACACTGGTAGCACGCAGCGACAGCGTGGACGTGAACCGTATGTGCAGTTGACGGACTTTGAGCGAGGGCGTATAGTGGGCATGCGGGAGGCTGGGTGGACGTACCGCCGAATTGCTCAACACGTGGGGCGTGAGGTCTCCACAGTACATCGATGTTGTCGCCAGTGGTCGGCGGAAGGTGCACGTGCCCGTCGACCTGGGACCGGACCGCAGCGACGCACGGATGCACGCCAAGACCATAGGATCCTACGCAGTGCCGTAGGGGACCGCACCGCCACCTCCCAGCAAATTAGGGACACTGTTGCTCCTGGGGTATCGGAGAGGACCATTCGCAACCGTCTCCATGAAGCTGGGCTACGGTCCCGCACACCGTTAGGCCGTCTTCCGCTCACGCCCCAACATCGTGCAGTCCGCCTCCAGTGGTGTCGCGACAGGCGTGAATGGAGGGACGAATGGAGACGTGTCGTCTTCAGCGATGATAATCGCTTCTGCCTTGGTGCCAATGATGGTCGTATGCGTGTTTGGCGCCGTGCAGGTGAGCGCCACAATCAGAACTGCATACGACCGAGACACACAGGGCAAACACCCGGCATCATGGTGTGGGGAGCGATCTCCTACACTGGCCATACACCACTGGTGATCGTCGAGGGGACACTGAATAGTGCACGGTACATCCAAACCGTCATCGAACCCATCGTTCTACCATTCCTAGACCGGCAAGGGAACTTGCTGTTCCAACAGGACAATGCACGTCCGCATGCATCCCGTGCCACCCAACGTGCTCTAGAAGGTGTAAGTCAACTACCCTGGCCAGCAAGATCTCCGGATGTGTCCCCCATTGAGCATGTTTGGGACTGGATGAAGCGTCGTCTCACGTGGTCTGCACGTCCAGCACGAACGCTGGTCCAACTGAGGCGCCAGGTGGAAATGGCATGGCAAGCCGTTCCACAGGACTACATCCAGCATCTCTACGATCGTCTCCATGGGAGAATAGCAGCCTGCATTGCTGCGAAAGGTGGATATACACTGTACTAGTGCCGACATTGTGCATGCTCTGTTGCCTGTGTCTATGTGCCTGTGGTTCTGTCAGTGTGATCATGTGATGTATCTGAGCCCAGGTATGTGTCAATAAAGTTTCCCCTTCCTGGGACAATGAATTCCTGGTGTTCTTATTTCAATTTCCAGGAGTGTATAAAGAGAAAGAAATGTCATATCTTGAGGTAACAAAACAAGGAAAAAATTATAGTACAATAGATGGAAATAGGAGGATATGCATTTCCGGTGTTACACATGCCCCACATTGTCTGAGGATGTTCGTGTAACGTAAACAGACTCAGAAAATGTCCTAAAAAAGAAACAGCGGAAATGCATATGCTCAAAATATCAACAAAATTTAGCATTCGTCTAATTAACCACATACCAATTTATAGACGATAATAGTGGAGACACTCCTAATCTTATTCCACTCTGTCATATTGCACAAAATAAAACAGGTTGACAACATATTAAAATTCGTAGAAACCTTAGAAAATGGTTTAGCTATTCTAAAATCATCAAAATTCCTAACAGTATCAAGAAATGGAATACAATTTACAAAATTAATCAGAGTACATGGTCATAAAAAACAGGTATATCAAAATACGCAAATTAATAATTAATTACATAGAATACACATTTTTATGTAACCTTTTCATAATTAAGATTCTCGTCATGTCCAATTAACGCTAAACAAGACAATAATATACAGCAGATAAAAAAAAACATAAATATTGTCAGCAGAATTCTTTCACATCAGCTGTCCGGGAAGAAAAACAACTCTACATTCCGTACTCGCAAGTACAAAGAATGCCACCTGCGGCAAAGAGCCGACAGCGGCTTCGCCTCGCCAATATTGTTGCGCCCGCCTGTGCGGCACGCTTGATCTCACTCGCCCTTGTAACGGCATTTCCAGAACGTCCGTTTGACTGAATTCTTTCGGAAAAACTCACTCCCGAGTAATCTCAAGGAGTCCCTTAATACTATCACAGTGGATAACTCAACACTGTCCATCATCATACGCATGTACTAGCCTGAAACTTAAAGCGGCGTCTAAGTACATCGACAAATACTAGTAAAACACACATTCATGAAATCTTACAGCAAGTTATGAAATCATATTTACATTTCTTAATCTACTGTGACTCAGCTGAAAACTTAAACTAGCAGCTTGGTTTTAAAATTGATTAATATTCAGTAACTCTTAAATCATTTAATCAACATTAATTACTTATTAATTACAACTTCTTTAATGACCTCTAGGTCAGGCAAGAGCATCGCAACTGGCACATCCTTAAATCTTACACTCTATATTTACGTACTGTACAAATTACTCATTGTGTGGTATTAATCAATCCTAGGTTGGTACAACTTCAGGTCTACAATGTCCCGTATACCTAATAGTTTTCCAGAGCTTGGATACTCTAAGCAATAAGCATTTGTGTGAGGTATCCCAATGACTTTATATGGTCCATTATAAACAAACTTAAATTTAGAGATTTCATTGTCTATCTCGCTCGATTTCTCATGAGCTTTTACAAGTACTAAGTCTCCGATTGCAAACTTAGCAAAACGCGCTTTAGCGTCATGACGACGTATGCGAGCATCGGCTTTTAGCTTCATTACTTCTCGCAAACGATCTTCTTTCACGCCAATACTAATGTCAATCTGTGGAGGGAATTTGATTATCTCTTCCAATTCACTTTCTACACTTTTGTCAATGCCGAAATTCCTCACGTTACGGCAGTTCAAATTCATTCCTACGTCAATGTCATGCGGCCAGTTAACAATGTGTATAGGCTGGTATTGCCTATGCACACCGTCTCCTGCCTCGTCAAAGCTAACTACTATTGTTTTATCTTGTGACGTACATGTCAAAGTTTTGCTTTCGCAATTAATACGGTACTTTAATAGCCAATCTAACCCGATAATTACTTCCGTGGTTAAGTCTGGCACGACGACCAACTCTTTGTTCAAATCGTGCCCCACATATCTCGAAGTGGACAAAAATCTGTTTTGTGACCGGTTTACTGGCCTTCCCAGTAGCACTGATAATTTTCACTCCTGTTACTGGTATAACTACGATGCCAGGTCTGTCTTTCAGTAACTCAAATATTTTTCCAGATACAGCACTCAATTCTGCACCGGTGTCAATCAACACGTTTAGTTGTAGGCCGTGCATATTAGCAGACACTACTATCTGTCTACACTTGTCCTCGACTGTTTCTTTATTTTCCCACAATAAATCCTCCTCTATGTCCAGGTCATTCCAGAAAAAACCATACGGCTTTTATCCTAAATCCGTCTTATCTGGCGGCTTTTTCAGCCTCTGTTCAAATACAGTTTTAATTTCAACACGTTTGTCCTGAGGCTTAGTCTGTAGCTTCGCCTCCAATACCGAAACCTTTTCCTGTAACTCGTCAACCACGGAGTGTTGCTTTGCTATCAATTCATTAATTGTCTTACCCTCTTTGGTAAGACTGATCTCATCTGCCAATCTACCTGGAGGAATATGCCCAGTAGTATCTGCAATTACTTCCTCAGGATCTGCGCAACCCACACTGCTACTGTCTGACCGTATAACGTCAGCTCTAACCTCATACACGCTGTAATCTACGTGCTTTTCTACCAATCGTGTCCGGCTATCACTAAAATTTTCGTAATCTTTCGCCTTAATACTCTCGCAATGTTTAAACTGGAGGTTTGCGTCGGATGGGTCGGCTACTTCTACCACTACGACTTTCGGTAAGGTCTGCCGGTTAGGGCCAGAACTTTCCGTTACTACTTCAACATCTAACTCCTGCGGGACGAAACACGACGAATCTTGCTCGTGCTCCCCGTTAACATCAACTATTTCTAGTAAAGTCTGCCGGTTAGGGCCAGAAATTTCTATCATTTCACAAACACTATCTTCCTGCGGGACGAGACGCGGCAAATCCTGCCCCTCGCTCCCAATACACGCTTCTCCCATACAGACCACTATAATCTCTTAGTTCGTCGTATAAGCGACCGAACTGCCTTAACCAGACCTCATCCCTCTCTGCATCCCCTCGCTCAATGAAGGACGTTTTATCTGACATCTGATCTTCTCTCAACACTTGCGAATCATTCTTAAACTCAATCTCCAGTTCCGCTGTGGGTGTTACAGCTGCCACTTTACAATCGATTTCCGGAACACTACTTAAATTGTTCTCACTGACAGTGACTGTATTTTCTACTGCCGTGTATACAGCTGATCTAATACTAGTGGGCGCACTCCTTTCTCCTAACACTGGCACACTCTCCCGCCGTTGATTATTCCACAAGGAATTTTCATAACGACGACACCTGGGTTTTCTCCTGTTATCGGGGCTCCAAAATTTCTCTACGCCCGGTCGGTTCCTCACCGGCGCGGCCATTGGTTTCCCTGTCTCGTCACAGCAGATACGCTCCCAGGATGCTGCTGAGGGGTCCGATCACACCCTCTGGCGTTATTACTATTCTGCGAAGCCCGTATCACGTTAGTATGACACTGGTTTCCGTCATTCCTGTTATTATTTGCATTGTACCGATTGTTATTACGGTATGAACCATTATTGTTATTGCTGCCATGGTTGCGGTATGCATTATTCCCATGGTTATCGTTGTTGTGGTTGCTGTGGTACCCATTGTTGTTACCACGGCCTCTACCACTGTCGCGATTATTGCGCCAATTGTCCTCGTCCTCCACTCTTTCCACGAAATCATTTATTGTCCTGTAATTGCTTCCTACGTAGCGTTTTGTATCATCTGGAAGCTTTTTGTAGAGTTCCCAGACTATTTCGGATTCCGTGCGGCGATTACGCAAATATTCCAACTTGCGGATCCAGCCCTCACAAAACTCCCTAATCGAACCGCACGAATTCGCATCGAAAGGCCTCGATACGACAAATTCGCGCCAGACACTTTGCTGTTTTTGCTCTGACCAGTCTTCAACCAGAAACAAATTTTTAAATTCGTCAAAAGTCAGCTTCGTAATGTTGAGGTTTAAGCCCCAACGCTTGGCATCACCAGCCAACGCATCAATAACCGCATTAATTTTTCTCTCACTAGTCCATGATCTGGGTAAAACTCTTTCACAATTCTTAATGAAATCCGTCGCGTGTGTACCGCCTTTTTTCAAGGGGTCGAACCGCTCCTCTTTCGTCAACAGTTCCGAACTATGTGCACAGATTGGCACATAGCTCTGTTTTTCGTCAAGTTTCTTTTCTAATTCCGACACTCTCGTAATTACTTGGCAAGTGGTTGTCGCAAGCGTTTCTACTTCCCATTTTTTTTTCTTCGCAGGTATTAGCCTGCTTCGTCACTTTGGTATCTACTTCGGATACTAAAGCTTTTAAAGTTTCCACCTTCTTTTGATCCTCTTTTTTCACTAATTGATTTTGTTCCAACACCTTATTCTCGATGATCGGAGCAACTGCTTCTCCTACAATTTTCTCGATTCTGCTAATTTCGGAATAAAAACAAGTATTTATGCTCGCAATTTCCGCCTGAACGCCTATCATTTCCTGTTTAAGATTACCGATTTCGGTATTAATAACAACAATATCTTCTTTGATTTTATCAACCTTTGTGTTAACAACTCCAACATTGTTGTTAACAACGTTAATAGCTTTGTTCTGATTGTCTAGCATCCGTTCAATTTTTTCAGACTGAGCTTCTTGCTTGGCAGCCTGAGCTTCTTGCTTGGCAGCCTGATCTTCTAGCTTGGCAGACAGAGCTTTAATTTCTGCCGATTGACTCCTGATTTCGTTAATCAAAACATTCAATAAATCAGTTAAATTCCCGGAAACTACCGGTTTTACTTCCGTAGCGGCTTCATCTTTAATTGTACCCCCGTATTCGTCATCAAGGGACTCAGATTTGATTTTCACTTCCTCTTTAATTGTCCCCCCGTATTCGTCATCAAGGGACTCAGATTTGATTTTCACTTCCGATTCCGAAACATTTTCTAAAGTTTGGAATTCCATTTCTGCTCTTTGTTGCGTTTCGGCGGTCGCGTCTTTCATGCTAGCCGCCTGCCCCTGAACAATGGGTACCGTGGTGCGCGTTTCCCACTGTTCGACCGATTGTTCCGTATCCAAGTCTACCAAATTTTGGTAAATGTTGCCTTCACTCATTTTAATAATTTTCAATATAAATGACAAATCTCAAATCTAATTAGGATTCCTCATACTAATATTCTCGCTGACGTATCGACCACATCGTAACCAGTACTTTGTTACGAGATTTGCACAATGCAAAATTCGTGTCCCGAACAACCTCAAATTTGAAGATTGTCCTGTCACCAGGTCACCACGTGTAACCTCCACCTCACTTATCGACCTTAATGACAGTGAAATATTAAACTGCGTGTGCTTAATGGAAATTTGGGAAAAGCAATCGTCACCGAAGTTAATTTGTCGGTAAAGAGGGAGGAAAGGGTTACATCTAAGTGAAAGGAAAAATGCAAATGAAACTGGTGGAAATTAATTTTGAAATAGGGGTTAGGTTAATAAAGGAAGTAAATGTGCGGCCGTTACATTAACAATCAACTAGCGGTAATTAGATATTTGAGATTAGGGGGAAATTACGGTCGCCAGTCCTAAGGACAATTACCATAGTAACTGAAAAAGCAAGATTATTACACATATAAGTAGCACTAGAAGCGTGGCAACTGAAGGTTGACAAGTGTAGTGTGAAAACTGAAAGTTTGTCAGAAGTAATAAATTTCGCTACACTCTGACTTAATTTAGAAGAAGAATTAATAAAACCGGAAAATCGAAAGTTAATTTAGTGACTGAAGTTACTAGTGAGCTTTCTTTCTGAAGCACATCGAAATTCAGTAAAATACGGTTAGTCTTTGACTACCTCAACAATCATATCAAAAGCTACTTGAATCTACGCAATTTAGAATTAAGAGATTTAACTTTTAACTTGAATTAAATGATTCTGAACAATTAACAATAGTAAAATTTAGTACGTACCAAGCTGAGCTGCAGTCACAGGTAAGCAAAAATACGGTAACAAAACTCGCACTCTTAATTTGTGCTTGTGTAATCTAAATATTGTAGCCAGCTATGAATACCTTAACTGAACTTTGAAATTAAAGCAATGAAATCGAATGATGCTGCTTTAATGCTGGCGTTTGAATTTCAACGACACTCGGGTTCAATCCGGAAAAGGAAGGGACTCTGCTTGGTAATGCAATTGGGGCAATGAGCAACCAAGGTTCACGCTACGATGCTGTAATTTTGTGATTTGAACAGTTTTAAAAGCTGAGGTCTGCCATACAGTTCCAAAACTTTACGTGCTTCCAGTCTTCCTTGTTGGTTGATTGAAGGTTTGAAGCCGTCGATCGTTGAGGTGGCGACAGTCACTCATTGTCGGACATCGCTGTTGCAGAAGCTGGATGTTGGCGCGCTTTCCTCTCGACACGGTCACCAGACGAAACGGGCTCTTGATGTGCGCCAGCTAATGCTTCCCGTCCGCCACACCATGTCAGAAACTATCATCGCAAGTCGAGCGCAATTACATGCTGCCAAACCCCGAAAGCGCGGCAACTCGCGGGAGCTTCACACAACACACCTGCTCCACTCGCTACTCCAGCCTGACTCTCTCTGCTCCGCCCGCGCTCCACGCGGCAGAGTTAACACTACCAAAGATCCTAAACACTCTGGTTCTCCACACGACCTATCGACGTATTCGTTCGATAGCATAGTTTTCCCTAGGCAAGACCCAGCGTAAAAATACAAATAATATTTACAAAACAACCAATTATACATCGACATAAATGCATATATATATATATATATATATATATATATATATATATATATATATATATATATATATATATATATATATACAGTAAAACAATTACAGTATATAAAGAGACAGAAATGTCATATCTTGAGGTAACAAAACAAGGAAAAAAGTTATAGTACAATAGATGGAAATAGGAGGATATGCATCTCCGGCGTTACACGCTCTCGAGCGCTCTGGCGGCAGAAACTTGAAGTGCGGCTTCAGCCGAACTAAACTTTATGAGTTTTTCTACGAATCTGTAGTGTGTCGTGACCATATGTCAATGAATAGAGCTACAGTGAATTTATGAAATCGCTTCAATCATTTGTAATAGCCCTGTATATCCAATTTTCTTTTGTCGGTGCCATATCTTACACATTCGCCAATGTCCTCTAAGGCAATGCACTTAAAATCCCCTTTCCTTCAAGCGATCAAATTCATTACCGTCTCATTCTTAATGAACATCCAGTGAAGGATTTCGTTTCCAACTCAGGAGTCTATAGACTCACTCGTCCTCAGTGCTCTCATAAATGTAATGGACAAACAGGTCGTGACGTTGTAATACTATTTCGGGAGCACTTTCTCATTAAATCGAGGATTGTAGAAAGTAACTCTTCTTTTGCTCAACTTCTTACGGTCAGTGGCCATTGCGAACCGACGCTCCATTCTCTCCAGAGCCTACATATAGTACCTAAAGGGATAAAGGGGAGAGACAGAGATAACAAATTTTCTCAAGCGTTCGGGAAACCTAAGTACTGTATATACAGTCAGGAAGAGTACTGCGAGAAGCAGCCGTATTATACGTAGTGGTTGATCTCAAAAGAAATATGCTATCAATTAAGTAACTATGCGATTGGACGATGGATTTCAAGTTAACCAGATCACGCTCTAAAGAATTAGGGCTTAAAAGTACAATGAGTGCCCGCTCAATCATAGCTGAGAATATGTTTACTTAGCAGCATGAAAAGATGAAGCGCGTGTTGATGTATGTTTTATGAAAATGTTGTACACGATAAGGCATTCTACAAATGGGAGGTTTAGATAAAAGTAATTAAGTGATTGGTCAGATGCCACAACCTCGTGTGTAATGCCAGTGTGAGATGCAGTCTACAAACTCTTCCACGACTTTTAAAAGTTTTCCGATTATCCCAGTTGTGGAAGGTTTCGAGGTCCTTACCTTTTGTTTTGTCACCCCCCCCCCCCATCTTCTTCCTTACCATCTCCTATTCATTCTCTTTTAACCACCACCCTATCATCTCGTCCTTCTCGATACACATTTTGATTGATAGTTCTGTCCAATTTCATCGCTGCTGTTTAAACGAAATAGTTATTTCTATTACCAATAGTTCGTCTAATTTTAAATTTTGAAGAATATTTTAATTCTCTCCCATTATTTTTAATTGTCTCTGTTCAGTATTTATTTAAATCCATTTTCACTATCAGCCCCGACACATGGCGCTTTTATTAAGTTTCATTCTCACGTAAATCTATCGTTGCAGCATATGATACCTTGTCTAGGGCCGTATTTCTTTACCACAATGATACATGGCTTCGATCGCTAACCTATCTTCTCACCGCATATTACCGGGTTCGGTGAATTTCTTTCTTTCTTCCTAATACGCACGCAGATTTAATCTCTTAATAATACTGGAATTTAAAGGTTTTCATTTTGAATGAATACACACACGACGTTGGTGTAATACATTAGGATGTTTGTTACTTGTTTCAAAACCAGTTTTCTGCTGTTACGTTATCCTTGTTCCTGATGATGGCATAACAGGCGAAAACTGGTTTGTGAAATAAATAATAAATATTGCAGAACATTGCACCAGTGCTTAATGTGTTTTCAATCATTACGTAGAAAATATTCTACCAAAAATCGATGGAACTGTCAGACAATATAATTACAGGGTTTCACTTGCCTTTTCAGGCTTTGTTGCGTCCATATTCGACGATCGCTGTTTTAACTTTAAGGTCCTCTGTAGTGTCATAAGAAGATCCAGTTACGCCATGACATACCGCTTAGTTAGCAGGTAAGTAAGTATTACACCAATATGCTGACCTATGTTGATTTAGCGCTTGTGTTGTTGTTGTTGTTGTTGTTGTTGTAACTAAAAACGTTTGAGTTTTAAGCTTAATGTCCTGTTGTAGTTTGTTTCCTGTCGATGAAAGACGTCAATGACCCGAGCCGGCTGCTGTTGCCCTCCACGCTGAGGCCGTTGGGCAAGAGAAGATCCTGACAGGACGTGTTACCGCCTTTGGCTTAATCAAGTGAATGAATGAAAATAATTGTTGGAATGTTTTGTAATAATAGGGACCTAGCCTATATTGGAAATGTAAAATGCCACGTTTAAGATCAGATCGTGTTTCAACTTCATACTAGGAAGTATACCTTGTGATGAGGAAACATACATGGATATCTGAGTTAGTTGACGTGTTTTCAACCAAGAATGTTTATACTCGTATGTTGGAATGTGATAAAAATGTGTACCATTTTCTTTACTCTGTTATCGTCATGTGGGGACTAAGAATATCAATCTCATCAGCGAAGCTTATTATTGATATCCTTTCACCTTCAATGTTAGCTCCACTCTTGAACTTTTCGTATTTCCTTAATTGATTCTTCGATGAGTAGATTGAATAGCAGGGGCGAGAGACTACATCTGCCTTATACCCTTCGTAATCCGAGCACTTTTTCTTCGTTTCCCACTCTTATTGTTCGCTCTTGATTCTTGTAGATATTGCACATTGCCCGTCTTTTGGTATAGCTTACCTCAATTTTCCTCAGGATTTCGACCGTCTTGCACCAATTTACACTACCGACCACTTCTTCCATGTCGACAAAACCTGACTGAGTCTTGATTTTTCTTCCGTCTTGTTGCCGATATGAGCCGCTACGGTAGAATTGCCTCTCTGGTGCCTTTACCTTCCCTAAGGGCAAACCGATCTTTGTGAACACATCCTCAGTTTCCTTTTCCCTTCTTCTGCATATTCTTCTGGTGAGGAAGTTGGATGCATGAGGTGTTAAGCTTAATGTGCTCTAATTCTGACACTTCTCGGCTCTTGGAGTCTTCGGAGTTGTTTGGATGACAGGTTTCGAGAAATCAGAAGGTATATCACCAGGCTCATACATTCTACATCCCAACGTGAATAGTAGTTTTGTTGCCACTTCCGCCAGTGATGTTAGAAATTCTGATGGACTGTTATGTATCCATTCCGACTTACTCGATAGTAAGTCTTCCAAACCCCTTTAAATTCTGATTCTACTGGATCCACTATCTCTTCTATATCGACTATCTATCTCTTCTACATCGACCATGTTTCCTGTTCTATCACATCATCGGGAACATCTTCGCCCTCATAGAGGCCTTCAATGGACTCTTTCCACCTATCCGCTCTCCCCTCTGAAAGTAACAGTGGAAGTCCCGTGGCACTCTTGATGTTACGACTTTTACTTTTAATGTCACCGAAGTTTGTTTTGGCTCTCCTGCATGCTGAGACACTCCTTCCGACAGTCATTTCCTTTTCGATTTCTTCGCATTTTTCATGCCACCATTTCCTCTTAGCTTCCCTGTGCGTTCCATTTATTTCATAACTCAGTGACTTATATTTCTCTATTTCTCTTTTCCTGAATTTACCTGGACACTTTTGGACTTTCTTCTTCCATGTGTCAAATGAAGAAGTTCTTCTGTTACCCACGGTTCCTTCCCAGTTGCCTTCTTTGCGCCTGTTTCTTTCTTTCCAAATTCTGGGACTCCGATTTGTAGAGATATCCATTCCTCTTCACTTGATCTGCGTACTGAGCTACTCTTTACCACAGTATCAATAGCCTCAGATAACTTAAAGTGTATATCTCCATTCCTTAGTACTTCCGTATCGAACTACCTATTTTATTGATTTTTCCAGAATTGTCTCTTAAAGTTCAGCCTACTCTTCACCACTACTGAACTGTGATGTGAGTCTGTATCTGTTCCTTGTTACGCCTTACAATCCAGTACTAGATCTCGGGATATCTGCCAGACCATGAGGTAATTAACCGGCCCTCCCTAAGCATACCTCGTCCTCTTGTAAATCTTGAACAGAGTATTCACTGTCACTAGCTGAAAGTTATTGCAGAAATCAATTAGTCTTTCTCCTCCGTCAATCCTTCTACCAAGCCCATATTATACCATAATCCTTTCTTCAAGTCCTTCCACTACAACCATATTCCAATGCCCCAAGACCATAAGATTTCCATTTTCCTTCACGTACTGAAGTACCAATTTAATATCTTCATATACTGTCTTTATGGATAACGATACGCAATGTCCAGAATGAGATTTTCACTCTGCAGCGGGGTGTGCGCTGATATGAAACTTCCGAGCAGATTACGCCGCTTCACTGGGCGACAATTGTTCGCAATTGCTTTGAAGAACGTTCCAAGGAATTAGACTTTATGTTTTGGCCACACAGATCTCCTGACATGAATCCTATCGAACACTTATAGGGCGTGATGGAGAACTCAGTTAATGGCTGAGTATCTCTGCCTGGAACTTCCCACGACTTGTTGAGTCCATTGCACGGCTAACTGCTGCACTACGCCAGGCAAAGGGAGGTTCGACACGATGTTAGAAGGTATTCCATGACTTTTGTCACCTCTGTGTATTAGAAGAAATTCTGCTGGTAATTTGTGTCTTCAAATCTTTGTGTCGTCCATGCTCCGGAGAGCTGCGTGAATTTTGTCACTTTTTTCGGAAATGTTTCTGAAACATAGTGTTTCTCTTGCTAGGTCCCATAGATGGGAAGTTTTAAAAGTAAATATTCGATTCTCTCTACACAGGCTATTGGTAATGTGACTGTCAGTGCGGATAGATGTCATGCGTCCATTTGCTAAACATTTGCCAGGACTACAGAGGGCGGCCTAACTTTCTTTCAACTTTAGTTTGACTGCAGAGGCTCGGGCTGAACTGAAGGGCATTCAGAAGTATTTGGAATAATTTCAATTCAGCGTTCAGACATGGCAAGTTTGTACAGCATATATTTTAACAAGTTGGACGTGAAGTAATAAATTTTGCAGGTAAAAAAATCATACAGCTAATTTTGTGACTTCTGTATTTTGCCACAACTAATGTCTTATGGTATGTTTTTCATAGAGAAACTCATCAATTAAGAAGAAATTGCCTACTGCACAAAAGCGAGTAGTCAGACAACATGTGTGTCTCATTCACAGTCAGCTTCAATAGAGAGGGACTTCAACGACTCATTTGAATTGTTTAGTTTCGCTGAATGAATCCATCACAACTAGAGATGAATAGCGAAGGCGACTGATACAACATTATACGCAAAAAAGGTGTTTCATTGCACTTGAATAAATCTGTATAGATTTCAATTTGCAATATGCAACCACTAATATCACTGATTATTTGCCCAATAATTTAAAATTCCTGACACGTGACAGAAATAAAAATCATTTCTGCTCAGCAATTAATTTTATCCAGCGGATTATATGTCTAAAAGTAAGATGTAAAATGTGTTGGATAAACATTTGAGACGCCTTTGAATAATGCTCGAAATTATGTACATCAATGTGAAGTGCCGATTGACAATGCGCTTACACTTATTCTCATATCTGGAGAATTCCTTGTTGAAAAGTTTTTCAGGCAGACTAATATATGAAACTTTCTGGCGGTCGTAGATGCAAGAAATGTGTCAATGTCAGATAACAGCAGCCTAAACTTTCTATTTAAGCCGATAGACAAATATCCTCTAGTATTCCTCAGAATTGTAAGATCCTAAGCTAGACGTTGAATAGATTCTCAATCTATTTGCTGTACACGATTTCCAGCATCATTCAAAGGCTTCAAATATTTCTCCAATCTACTATATTTCTTATTTTTCGACAAATAATTTCACAATAATTTGACGCTTCTTTCAGTGTTCTTTTTTATTTTAAACTTTTGTTCGGAGGGCGTCATGTTTTTGACACCTCATTTGCCTTCTTAGCGTTTATTTTTCTCGAAATATATTCAGTTGGACCTTGATTTGAAGCAAGCCATTTCTTGACACAAATTCTAAATTTTTTGTTCACGAAACAACTAGCCCTCGATGAGATGAGATTTTTGATACATTAATTGCCATCCTAGTGCCTTCTGTTCTCGAAGTACACTAAATTTAGTACCTCAATCGAAAATTTACTTTTGATAGTTAAATATAACACCAATGAAACTTTATATGCACGAAACAGCTAGGCTTTGAAGAGCAGGACTTTTGGCAGTTCATTGGCATTGTTGGCATCAGCTGCTCGGTGATTGTTGCAGTACCTTTCCTGCACATCGTTAATTAAGATTGTTCTTAATTACCCTGTTTTCTTTCGAGCCATGAACTATTTCTTTGCTGAACTAGACCACTTATTCACCAACTATATGCGACATTTTCCCATCTATCACTCTTCGATTGGTTATGAAATATTCGCACAAGAAGCAGTTGTGCAGTGTACCGTCTTCCCCTTTTTTTTTTTTTTTTCACGCTCATCTCAATCATTTGACCACAACACATGGGTGTCTCACTAGTTGCATGCGTAACTTTGAAGACTAAAACGCTCACGTTGATAACTTCTTCTGCGCTTCTCCGTACAGCTGTTCACATTTAGGGTTGAAACGCAAACACAGTGCATTTTTTTGCACTAATACTTGTTTATAACAAACCGGTCCCCAGAAGTCAAATTACTAGCGTGCAGAAGAGACTTCAAGTCGATAACCAGTTTCTCATAAACAAATATTACTGCTACAAAAAGGGTTTTGAATGCTTTCGAACTTAAACTAAAATGTTAATTTCGGTTAAATTCACACGCGAGTGTTATTTATTATGGATAAGTTGTAGCCATAGTAAATAAAGACAGAAAAATGGACCTCCAGGGAGACGGTGAAATTATTTAGTGCTATAAACTGACACGGAACTTCCAGGTGGATGTGGTGTATCGATTATATTCTTATGTTTAACTCTTTACAGCATCATTACGAAAACCTTTGAATTTCAGTACATACATTTTGGTAAATAGATTTAATTCCGCTCTGATATAAGGATCGACAATGATTTTACAAACAAAAATTAGCGAATTACTTAAGACTGAACCACTTTAACGGTATAACTTCAGGAAGTAAACCAAACCATAAATGATGCCGTTTATTTGACGTTTGCCAGTGCCATCTCGGTGAATCATGAAGATCTGCATGATAGTTGGTGCTAGCCATTACTTTTTCTTCTTTGCCGATGAGGCTGTGGAAAGATCAATGGATTGTGACAGTACTTTTTAAAATTTAGGCTCTTCTAGTGTTATGGATGATACCATCCGTCTCAGCAGTATGTATGAACCACTGAATGGCATTAGCACATCTAGAAATTTTGTGTTGGGTTAAATAAGAACTGGCTGTGCTATAACAATGAGAAAACATACATTTGCTGCTGTATGTGAGACTGCGAACAATGGTTATTGAAAGAAAAATGCGAAAGGAGGACTCCAAGCCGGCCGGCGTGGCCGAGTAGTTCTAGGTGCTACAGTCTGGAGCCGCGCGACCGCTACGGTCGTAGGTTCGAATCCTGCTTCGGACATGGATGTGTGTGATGTCCTTAGGTTAGTTAGGTTTAAGTAGTTCTAAGTTCTAGGGGACTGATGACCTCAGCAGTTCAGTCCCATATTGCTCAGAGCCATTTGAACCATTTTTGAGGATTTCAAACAGAAGAAAGTAACGTTGCGGTAACGTCGATGTATCACATGAGAAGAAAAAGATGGTTCTGGATACGTAGCCACAGTTGAATTCTGGTAAATTAGAAGGAACGACGTTAGGTCACAAAAACTTATGGTAACACTAGTAACAGAGCGTAGCTAAATACTTTTGAGAATGCTCAGTTACCATTGCGGCGGAATAGATGTTGGCAGAACAAACTGATGTCTTGGGTCAACAGATAGAGGTAAAATTGGCAACAGATAATAAGGTCTACTTCTTGATGGAAGAGAAAATGGAAGAATCACATATTTTCTGGAATCCATTGCGCTATTCAACACCATGTCGATATCACCTGAGGAAAGATCGACGTAAGAACGTAATGTGTCCTCTATGTATCCCACAAATAACTGCTGGAGAGTACCTGATACGATGTACAACGTTATGTCAGCCCATGACTCGTCATAATTCCAGTAATCAGCGTTACAGCAAGAGCACTTTCTCATGCACGTGACTGCGCTAAACTGGAGTTTATCGTGCGGGTGAAGTTTCGCTATCTGGCTGCTGAGGGCAAGCTTTACACATGTACGATCGCGCTTACGTGGGACTGCCGTAAATCACCCAATGGTATTACGGCGCTGCTGCTGTAAACGGGATAATATCTTGTAACGTCAGTGATCCTCGAAAAACGTGTTTACACACGTGAGAGTGATAGGTCCAGTGGGCAGTAAATCTCTTCATTTATGTGTTTGCTTGCCTAATTACCACTCTTTGGTTATCCTCGAGCGAACCACTCAGAAATGTAACCAAAACATGGAATGCACATGATAAATCATTCAGCGTTTCGCCAGAGCCCATAATTCACTATATATCTCTTAATTCTACAAATCAGCAAATACATGTGTGTCCACAAACCGAAATGCACTGCTAAAGAAATAATTGAGTCGCTATAAATTGTCATTTCTCAATTCGATCATTGTGCGGTTACACGCAGTAACCGGATTTTGGTCATAACTTATCCCTGTCAACAGACAACACCCCCTGAAATTAATCAATACACTATACAACACACTACTTGCCAAACTCACCAAAGATTTTTAAAAAGATTTACATCAAATGTAACCGTTAAAAATAGTGATTATATCACGATCTACACATCCTTACACCCTGTAAAATTTATCAGTGTCCATCACATTAAATTTAAATCTCGTCCAGTCAATATCAAACGGTTTGTAAATTTTACGTGCAAGACAGGTACACTGCACGACTCTAGCAAGTCAACAACACTCCTGTGTACATATGCAAAGTCAAATCTTCTTGTCCATTATTAATTAGTCCACCAATTTAGTACCGCGCTACTTTGAAACATCTCAGGCTACATAGCAATCAATAATTAGTACATTAATTGAAAGTAGGTAGGAGGAACACGTAAAAAACGTGCTGTCAGCAAATAATGGTACGGGCTGTCTGCAGCCGTAAGTGAAATAAAATACGAGTGTGTAATTGAACGATGACAGAGACTTACCTTCTGGTGCTGTACAGGCTTAATACATCCGCACGTCTCTCTCTTTTAAAACCCCTTGTCCTCATACAGGGTGTTTCAAAAATGACCGGTATATTTGAAACGGCAATAAAAACTAAACGAGCAGCGATAGAACTACACCGTTTGTTGCAATATGCTTGGGACAACAGTACATTTTCAGGCGGACAAACTTTCGAAATTACAGTAGTTACAATTTTCAACAACAGATGGCGCTGCAAGTGATGTGAAAGATATAGAAGACAACGCAGTCTGTGGGTGCGCCATTCTGTACGTCGTCTTTCTGCTGTAAGCGTGTGCTGTTCACAACGTGCAAGTGTGCTGTAGACAACATGGTTTATTCCTTAGAACAGAGGATTTTTCTGGTGTTGGAATTCCACCGCCTAGAACACAGTGTTGTTGCAACAAGACGACGTTTTCAACGGAGGTTTAATGTAACCAAAGGACCGAAAAGCGATACAATAAAGGATCTGTTTGAAAAATTTCAACGGACTGGGAACGTGATGGATGAACGTGCTGGAAATGTAGGGCGACCGCGTACGGCAACCACAGAGGGCAACGCGCAGCTAGTGCAGCAGGTGATCCAACAGCGGCCTCGGGTTTCCGTTCGCCGTGTTGCAGCTGCGGTCCAAATGACGCCAACGTCCACGTATCGTCTCATGCGCCAGAGTTTACACCTCTATCCATACAAAATTCAAACGCGGCAACCCCTCAGCGCCGCTACCATTGCTGCACGAGAGACATTCGCTAACGATATGGTGCACAGGACAGATGACGGCGATATGCATGTGGGCAGCATTTGGTTTACTGACGAAGCTTATTTTTACCTGGACGGCTTCCTCAATAAACAGAACTGGCACATATGGGGAACCGAAAAGCCCCATGTTGCAGTCCCATCGTCCCTGCATCCTCAAAAAGTACTGGTCTGGGCCGCCATTTCTTCCAAAGGAATCATTGGCCCATTTTTCAGATCCGAAACGATTACTGCATCACGCTATCTGGACATTCTTCGTGAATCTGTGGCGGTACAAACTGCCTTAGACGACACTGCGAACACCTCGTGGTTTATGCAAGATGGTGCCCGGCCACATCGCACGGCCGACGTCTTTAATTTCCGGAATGAATATTTCGATGATCGTGTGATTGCTTTGGGCTATCCGAAACTTACAGGAGGCGGCGTGGATTGGCCTCCCTATTCGCCAGACATCAACCCCTGTGACTTCTTTCTGTGGGGACACTTGAAAGACCAGGTGTACCGCCAGAATCCAGAAACAATTGAACAGCTGAAGCAGTACATCTCATCTGCATGTGAAGCCATTCCGCCAGACACGTTGTCAAAGGTTTCGGGTAATTTCATTCAGAGACTACGCTATATTATTGCTACGCATGGTGTATATGTGGAAAATATCGTACTATAGAGTTTCCCAGACCGCAGGGCCATCTGTTGTTGAAAATTGTAACTACTGTAATTTCGAAAGTTTGTCTGCCTGAAAATGTACTGTTGTGCCAAGCATATTGCAACAAACGGTGTATTTCTATCGCTGCTCGTTTAGTTTTTATTGCCGTTTCAAATATACAGGTCGTTTTTGAAACACCCTGTATGTTATGCAGTCGTTGTTACTCTGTGCTCCATCGAGTGTGACACAGTTACTCTTTGCAACAACACAACACAACGCAGGGAAAGATTTGTACACCGTAAAATAAATAACACGTTGCTCTGGTAGAAACACATTATATTTTTGAGGCCCTATGTCTTCCGAATAATTTGGGTACAGTAGTAACCATAAAGACTCAAAGATACAACTGCCACGGACCAAAATTCCCGAAACCTTTATCGTAGCTGTTAATTCCACCTGACAAGAAACACTTTTAAAACTGACTCACAAGCGACTCAAATAACGGGAGGATGTTATGAATCTAATTCACTACAAATCCAAGTTTCCCTCCAAGGCGATAAAAACTGGCACGCGCGGTCGCGACAAAAGTGGCCATCCAGAACTGTTTTACACAATACCAAGAACGTTCACGACAAGATGTTTGACGACCAGCAAGGTGAGAGAAGACGTAATAATGCTACATAATCTTAGTTCATCCAAGCTACCAGTGTCTAACACTAGTCAGACATACACCACGAACTGAAGACATTTGTTGCACAACTATTTATATTTTGACTTTGCCAACATAAGATGAGCGGTCGAAGAGCTTATTGAGCCACTGAGTGTTGCTTCCATCAGCTCTAGGTGCCTCAAAGAAAGGCCTGGCGACCCAACATTTCGCTTTGTACCTGGTTCTGACATGAGATTCTAAACATTTTGTAATATAACCAGATTTGTTAGGATAAATCTACACACTGGTTGCTGAAGTACCAGCTGTTTACAAACTCTGCTTGAAACAATATTACGTTAGTGCTATGTCACCAATAACGAATTTTTCTGAACGAACTAATTTTGTTTCGCCCATCCCTCAGTGTTTGAGACAAGTCCAACCATCTGTTGCTCAGAAGTGTCTCTCCGGCGAACTGCATCTTAGTTGCAGCTTTTTTTTCTGGTTATCCCTGCTCCAAAACTCCAGAACAGGTCTAGCATTACGCTCGTCGCTCAATGGGTGACTTGCACTTCTACCACGCGCGCGTCAGTATTCTACACTACAAAGATGGATGGAGCAGTCACGTTCACCAGCGATTTCTGATGCGTAAATTCAATAAAAATAAAAATTTCAGCCGTGTCAAATATCTGACTAAGATGCGGATTGCACCAGTCAACATTTGATTAAATGGAACATACAGTGAGGATATGTTCCACTGTCATTTCTTGTCTTACTCAACTGAAGAAACTTCAAGTTAGGAAATGCAAGTGCCCTATGAGGCAATAGAACAACTCCAAATCTTAAAAACATAAACATACGCACTCTTGAAAACACTGGACTTTTATTTTTTTGTCAGGACAATTTTGTCGTCAGGCACACAACCGGCGTTCTTGAGCAAAGTGTGTCAATGATGTTGTCATTTATGACCTCTGACAAAGATCAAAGGCCCTGTGTTTAGAATAGTGGGAAATTAAAATTTTGGTCTGAAATTCCAATTTTTCTGAAAATTCAAAGAAATTACTCAGTTGTGTCAGCGTGTTTCCTCCACCCTCATCTAAGGCGCGGGGTTGTTAACCTAAGTATAAATTGATGGATGATACGAGACTACGATCAAACATGGCCATCAAGTAATAATGGAACTACATCACGTGTACAAAGTACAGAATAATTTTTAACATTGGTGCATTCTTACTGTAACGTCAGAATCTAGTATGGGGATCCATCGTGGCGACCAGTAAAACTCTATACGCCAGAAACCAAGATGGCTGACCTATAATACTGTGTTATGCTCTGTAACATTAGGATCCAAGATTTGGGATACAGGGACATACTCTAAGGTGTCATATTTACTGCGACAAAAGTTGTTTGTAGAGGGCCCAAGGCAATGCGACTACGTCACCAACGAACACGCAGCTGACGACCATCAAACAAATAAAAGCGAAACTTAAAGGCATAAAGCGAACGCAGGTTGAAGGACTGAAGATCAGATCTAAAGCAAAATCGCTTCAAGAGGACGAACTTGCATCGCTGTACCACCTCATAAAACATCGTGCAAATCGCAAGCGAGCTTTTATCGGGGAGCTGGACACAGATGATGGACTCTGTTTGACCCGACAGAGTGATATTCTTACTGCAGTTTGCCGGTACTTCACGGATCTGTACCCGCAATGCGATACATATGGTGATGACGACGGCGATATCGTGCGTGCTCTGCCCACCGTAGTCACACCTGCGGAGAACTCAGCGGTCGTACACGATTTTGCTCCAGACGAAGTACTTGAACTGATTTCTGGCTCGCCATCGAATAAATCCCCTGGCCCTGATGATTTGCCACGGGAATTTTATGTGCGTTTCTGGCCCATAATCGGACACGCATTTACAGATGTTCTCAATGAAGTGATGCGAGGGAGTGACTGCCGGCCGAAATGAAGGAAGGTCGAATTGTATTGATACCAAAAAACAAACACCAAATAAACCTTAGATAACTTCCGACCGATTACTTTACTCAATTTTGATTACAAAACCTTTGCCAGACCACTCAACAGGAGATTGTCTCCATTAATGAAGCAAGCCACCATCAATCATGCTTCCCTGGTCGCACTATTATGACGCCCCTTCCGGAATGTAGAGATGTAATAGTGTCAGTCACTAACGTGAATCTCGCATTGCTGATTATCGACTTTTGCAAGGCATTTGATCGCTTCCTCCACGATTACCTCCTACAGCTACTGCATCGGTGTGGTTTTGATGAACAGGTTATTAACGTCGTGCAACATTTCGTCACGGGCATTACAACTAAAGTCAGCGTAAATAGCCAGCTTACTCAGCCCATCGAGGTCCAAAGAGGAGTGCCGCAGGGGAGCCCTCTCTCCATTATGTTATTTGTTTTATCGCTCGAGCCGCTCTTACGCTCTATTCATGACAGACTTGCAGGCCTTTCGATCGCCGGGACGTCCTTCGTGGTTCGTGCTTACGCCGACGACGTCGGAGTGTTATTGCGCAACGACGGAGACGTACCAACCCTCACGACCGCGGTAGACGGGTACTGTCGTGCTTCCGGTGCTAAAATCAACGCCGATAAATGCACCTTTGTCAACATTGAGGATTCGACGCAGTTATTGTACCTTGGGCGAGTCGAAGCCCACACCACTCTGGGGATGATTATCGACAAATGCCAGCTAAAAATGACTGCAAAAAATTGGAAGCAAGTCACCAATAAAACGCAAGGTGCCATCTATGAAAACAATTGACAGTCCGTTGACATTCTCCAACGCATACGACGCCTCAGCAGTTGTATAGTCAGTAAAGCGTAGTATACGGCCCAAATACTTCCAGTCCGCAAGACGCAAGCCAAACACGTGATGAAAATCTCTATCTGGCAAGGGCATCTGTTCAAAGTGAAATACACCACGCTGACGTCTTCCAGACAGGCCGGCGGACATTAACTGAAACTACACTGCGTTATTATATATTAAACGAATCACCCCCTTGTTGGACAAGGAATCTCTCAGCGTTGGCTCTTCCGAATTTTACAATCCACCGATATGCACCGACCCATTGGTGTAGGTAAAATCCATTACAAACTACGACATGTCAAGCAGTTGTTTCTTGAAGTACGCTATATTGATGGAAATTATGTCAGGCAGGATATACCGCCGACGCACCTGTCGTTAAAAATATGGACATCTACAACAGCCCGGAAACCCATTGAAGTTAAATACCCGACTGTTCATTGGAAGACAGTTTGGGACAACATAAGTTTAACCGTACACACTGCTGAGATGGCGTCCACATGGTAGAAAGTGGTAAACGATGTTACACCCACTAATAAAAGGCTTATGTGACAGTGATAAATGCGTCCTCTGTGGTCTGGTCGACACCTTACGCCATCGCTTCACTTGTGGCGACCATCTCATAAACTGTAAACGGGTGCAGCAGAGGCTGGGCCTGATTACCCGCAGCAGCCCAGCCAGCCACTGCACCGACATCCTGCTCTGGCCGGACGCGAAAAATTTTCACGCTGTCAAGAACAACACCGTTATGTGGCTGTTAGGAAACTTTGTGACATATATCATCATCCACAATAGTGAAAATAATCTCATTAGATTCGAGGCTTATATGAGAACGGCACGTTGGAAGATGAAACGTTACCCAAAATTCAGGAGGATGTTTGGTAACACGTTAGACATAATTTTTTAAAAACAAGGCGTAGGGTAATTATCGACGCCGGTAAGGTCACAAATCAAATGAAAGACTATGTAGCGTACAAAATACACTACGAATAAGTAGTTACACCAGTTCCTAGGACTGCTCCCGACGTCTCAATGGTATTATTAACTTCATTTGACGTTTTCCTTAATTTATGTGCCTGTGCCAGTCTTTGTTTCTATGCTCCACATGACTTTCTGTGAAGAGTTTGGACGTTTGGGAATCAATTGACAGAACTGTAATCCCCTTTACTATGTTTGCGTTTTGGTTCTATGTCTCTGTCTGGACTGAAGATGCTATTGTCAGTTTAATATTTTTGTTCTGTTTTGTAAGCTTACAAATGGGACTATATGGCACTAATTGAAATGTGTTCTTCAGTCTATTGTAGGCTACAATTCGTGTTGAAACAGTTGTAGTACTTCATTATTTTGTTTCTGTGCTCATGCGATTATACGATTGTTCAATAAAGAAAAAAAGGGCAAATGTCTGCTACCCGCACGGCATGTTTTCCCGAGTTTGTATTCAGTGCTTCTCAGGACACATGTCATATAACATCTTAGGCCTGCTTCTACTGCAAGTTTACATCTTTCTGCTTTATATCTTCCCCATCATACCACGGGAGTGAAAGGGCCCACAGGACACGCCATCGCCCCTCGGAGCAGTCAGTGTGCACAGGATACATCAGGAGGCGTGGGTCACTTAGCGAGCAGATATCACACCGTGACATTATATGCAAAACGCTGCGTTATGACCCCTAATCCCGGATGGAGGTTTGCCACAAGTTATATGGTAGCACATAGAGAGTGTAACACAGTAAGGTGTTATTATGAGATGACATTCGTAGTAGTAAGGCACGCAGCCGTGTGGTACAGTGGCGGAAGGACGGGTACTTTTTTTTTTTCGGATTGCTCACAGGGCTGCTAACCCTGCCTGCCGTGAGAACTACATAGAGTAACATTCAGTCGGTATGAAAAGTCGTACGATCTATGAATTTAAATAGTGTATATTAGTTATTATACGAATTTGTTCAAATTTGTTACAAAGCGTTTTGTTATTAATGGAATTATGCTGTCAAAATTTCAGATTTTTATTTATTGTAGTGCCGGAGATAATGAAAATTACCTAAAAGTCCTAAAACCAACGCTTATGTTTTGAAACCCAGTTAGGAACAATAACAAATTGACTTTAATTATAATTTGAAGCCATTAAAAAGTAATCAGTGCATAAAATGAATTAGTTAGAATTTTCTTTTCAAACTCTATTTACTTAATATTAAGTTATACAAAAATCTTTCAGAATTATTATTTGCTTGTAATTGTGCTGTGTGAGTGGATAAGAATTATTGAGAGAGTGTGTGTGGGACATACGTTATAATCATTTTATGTAAGATCTAGTACAAGCGAACCATGGGAAAACTATGGTGCAACCACGTTTCAGATGATGTATGCCGGTGTGAGTTTGCTTTTGTATAAAAGCTGCCAGAATGAAAGTTAGATGTGAAATAAATTTATTTATCAATTTGAAGAATTTGAAGAATATTTAGCACTTCGCTTATTTTCATTAAACAATATACTAGATATTGAAGTTTTAATGACATTAATTATCATCAGATTAATCATTGGATAAGGCATTTTTTGCCGCGAGAATGATCTGGAAGGAACATTCTCATCGGTAGTTTAGATCAACAGCCAATCAGAAGTAAGCTGCTCGCAAACGAATATAGTGACGTGGGCACAGAGCAGAATAGTCCGAGACAGTTGCTTGCTACCCGCCTTACGGATGACACCATGTTAGATAGCCCCGTAAAAATAGTCTGTAAGGTCATTTCGGTTAGAACGTGTCGTGACTGAAGCGACTGGAGTTACGAACATTTTTATGAAAGTTTGGTTCTTCTAAATTAAATAGCTGGTGATTTATGAGCGTGTGAACATTCTGATCGTAGTAGCAATTCCTCACGGTATGTTTCACGCTCTGTACCGAATACTTGGCGAGCACTTCTTACTAAGAAGATCACTGAAACCACCGAATGATTAAGTTGCGAATAGTTGTTGGTCTGTGACAGTTAGAACGTAAAAATTTATCGGGTCAGACTTTAAATAATTCTGGCTCCTTTTCGAATGAAACTTTGTTGTACAGTCAGTGAACTTTGAATGATGGAATATTACCATAGGAAATACGGACTTGACAGTCAATTCATGTGTTTTCATATGAATTGAAGGTAGATTCAGTCCAATTTTAAATGCTTTCTGCAAGAAGACTGCTTCCTCCAAACGGAAGATTTTTTAAATATGAACTTTCAAGAACTGACTTTCAGGTCGAGTTACGCGGCCTCTGTGTGGTAGGTATTAGGTAGTGGTTTCATCCACGTTTTTTTACACTGCCTATAACGTATCTGCTACTACAGAGTGAAGGGACGTCTGAAGGGAGGAATATCGAGGTAGGTGGACTTCCGACACCGCCCCGCCGAAAGGTGGATTATGGAAGCAGTATTCGTTGCCCTCGGTTGTACGCTTCTGTGACGGTACCGCAGCCACAGCTGGAATTAGTGAGTTAAGACGGAAAACATGAAAAATCTAAGATGCACACTTGGACTGTAAGCCGAGTGAAAGATCCCTTATCATTTAGATACAATATAGCAGGTCAGAAACTGGAAGCAGTTAATTCCATAAATTATCTGGGAGTACGCATTGCGAGTGATTTAAAATGGATGATCATATCAAGTTGATCGTGGGTAAACCAGATGCCAGTAAGCTCGTTCGCCCACCGCTTGAATACTGCTCAGCAGTGTGGGATCCGTACCAGATAGGGTTGATAGAAGAGAGTGAGAAGATCCAACGGAGAGCAGCGTGCTTCGTTACAGGATCATTTAGTAATCGCGAAAGCGTTACGGAGATGATAGATAAAATCCAGTGGAAGACTCTGCAAGAGAGACGCTCAGTAGCTCGGTACAGGCTTTTGTTGAGGTTCCGAGAACATACCTTCACCGAGGAGTCAAGCAGTATATTGCTTCCTCCTACGTATACCTCGCGAAGACACCATGAGGTTAAAATCAGAGGGATTAGGGCCCACACAGAAGCATACCGACAATCCTTCTTTCGACGAACAATACAAGACTGGAATAGAAGGGAGAACCGATAGAGGTATTCAAGGTACCCTCCACCACACACCATCAGGTGGCTTGCGGAGTATGGATGTAGATGTAGATGAAAGGTGACAGAGATTCAAAATTCACGTATGTCGAAAATATCGTATGACCCACACTTACGTTATGCATGAAAATTGAAAAATAAAGAGATGCTCATTCGTTCTCCCGGCGGTGGACACTTGCGCTCTGCCGCTGGAACTGGGTACCGTTACTGTGCTTGTAAGGTTCACCAAAAGAAACAGTTTGTGGAAAGGACGAGGGCTATGGCGGAAGCTACTGTCCTGCTGCACTGTTGTGTTACTGACTTAGCATTCATATATTTAACAGGCATTCTCTTCTTACGCATGGCATTTCAACAAGAAAAAACTACCACCAGTGTTGCGTCCTGCCTACTCGTTGAATAAGGGGGTCCTAGGAAACCTTCGCTATTAATGAATTTTTATTACAGTAAGATAAATAGCAATACTTAATTTTGGGAATTTACAATGGTGTGTCGCAAGGAATTGGTGACAGGCAAATAAGAAGTCTCTTCTGTGTATATAACTCCTAATACAAGTGAACCAACAGAGATCAACAAGTCGCTGCTGTAGTGTTCGTAGAACGGCTAGTCTTCAACTGGGCTGCGACCAGCAGGAGCGTAGCTTATGTCCTCTTCGCCTAGAGGCCGCTGCCATCTGGTGTCGTCCCAGACAGAGGTCGGTCAGCGCACTATTGGCTGACGTCGTCTCATAGTCCTCTCTGCTCTAACTTTCATTACCGTAAGTGCTGGCTGTGGCGGTTTTTGTGCATCATCAACACCGACAAGTGCAATGAATCTGGATGATACGATACTCTATGGTATTCTGCGGTTTGAATTCACTCTGTTTTTTTTATTTTATTTAATTTTTTGCAGCTTAATTCGCTCCCTCTCATTCACATTGACAAGAACGTATCGGTCTGCATTGGTAGCCGTTTTGTCGCAGAATAGTACGGAAACGAATAATATGGTTACGGAACAAATATTGCGGGGGGGGGGGTTTATGGGCGCTCAACATCGAGGTCATCAGCGCCAAATATTGCGTCTAATAGAAACAACACAGCAATACGCATGTGGCCGAACCGCAACATGTCAAATAAAGAAATATTTCTTAGTGGTGGTGACAGGCCTCAGAAGGGTACTGCACGTTTAAAAATTAATGAATTGGTTTACTTTTACCATCAAGATAAGTCCACATCAACAGGTCATCTTAAAATGATGGGTGTTATCGTTATAAAGAAATGCTTACATGGAGCGTTCCATGGAGCAATATTACGCTTGTTAATGAGTAATTGCTGCAAAATACCTCGTTTGTTATCGTTTTTGTAACGATATCTTTCATCGAGTGAAGATGATTCTTTGTTGGTATGAGTTTCGAAAATAAGGAACATAGCCGAGGAACTGAATTCTTATTGTTATTAATAACGTACATCAATTATTAATGACTGTTATGTAACGGCTAAGGACATATTTTCAAATATGGAAGAATTACTATAACAGTACCATACAAACAGATTTAGGAACGTCGGTATATGCTCAGTTTTCTTATTTGAGCAAAGTGAGTCAAACCCATTATAATGAAGCTTCGTCATTTAAGTACAGGTTAGTCACAAATTCCTTGTGATCCAATAGTATGGGAGCAAGCTCTGAAAATTCTTCCACATTTTTCTGTGTCTAGTGTCATAATATGCTTGCCTCTAACTGTACCTTACTGACGTTATTACAGATGGCTCTGAGCACTATGGGACTTAACATCTGTGGTCATCAGTCCCCTAGAACTTAGAACTACTCAAACCTAACTAACCTAAGGACATCACGCACATCCATGCCCGAGGCAGGATTCGAACATGCGACCGTAGCAGTCGCGCGGTTCCGGACTGAAGCGCCTAGAACCGCTCGGCCACCACGGCCGGAATTAAGCTGCACGAGAGGTTTTATTTTTTCTCTGGATTCAAAAACATATTTTTTAGAAGGAGTGTCGTCTGTTGCAGCTATGTAATCTTAAGAGTACGTCTAAATTGTGGAAAGCCCGAATGCACTGCAGACTGCTACATTCGTGAGACGACACAATCAAGAGATCAAATATGGCTGCACTCATAAATGCTACGGGTTTTACAGCGTCAGAACGGGCGAAACATCTTGATGGGAAACGGCGCTCTAATGAAATTTTAGATTCCGTCAATGTATTGCACTAAGTGTTAACAGTCGAGCGCCTGAAAAGAAAAGAAACTAAAACTGTGGTTTAAAAGCTTGCAAGGGAACAATAACAAAGGAAATTTCGCAAATGCGCGGAACCAGTCACAGTTCTATACTACGCTCCAGCAACTATAGAGCTGCACGCGCCGAAGAAATCCCCACGAGAAGTATGGCAACGGCGCAGAGGCTGCCTCGCGCGCGGCACTTTCCGAGGGCTTTGCGCCGGTGCGAGGTAAACTTTTCTTTCAGGCCGCGCTGGATTTTCCTCTTAGCCGGATTTGCGTTTTTCACCTCGTGTCTTGACTCGTTCCTCGCCTGAGCTGTCCGGATAGCCGGCGGTGTGAATGGCGATGGGAGGTGAGGGGGACGGCGGCCGTGGAACGGGGAGGAATATCTTCCAGGTGGCTTCTCCGGAACAGAATCGCGGAAAGACGGGCTGAGCTGTGCATTCGGCAGGTGTTGGGAGGTGACCAGCAAGGAGCGGAGCAGATTTATCGCCACACTGATACTTTTAATGCCTTTTGAAACGTACCATTCCTCCTTCGCTTTTGGTATTACATCCTCATTTCCCACAAGATACGACAACTGTTTCAAAAAGACATTTTAGAATATGAAAAAGTGCTGCATTACATGGAGGCAAAATACCGGGTGTCCTTAAAAGAAGGTTCCAGTTTCAATGGAACATTGTAATATTTTAATTCAGACTACTTACAACAAATCGTAAATCAAATTGGAGGTAAACTTACCCAGCTTTTTGTTACTGATGTTCAGTATGTACACCGTTAGTTATAACCAATTATTTTTACACATTGATATACAGGTATGGAGTAATCGAAGTAATAGCCTCCACAGTTCTTTCTCTCAACTCTGGAAAATCAATAGGTAGTGGCCGAATGTAAATACAATCTTTTATGAAGCCCCAAATCGCATGGTCTGAGTTTAAACGTGGAGGCCAGCGGAAAAGAGCTCTGTCGTATTCACCATTACGACGATTCCAACTGTCAGAAATTTAGGACTTTCAGCAGCTCCCATATAAAAAGATGCCAGAAGGGAGGAACTTAATTCCTTCCGAAACAAAGCTTCCAGGTTCACCTTCTAATTGGAAAGAGACGTTCCTGCAACAAATCCTCCCTCCCTCCCCAGCGTTTCCGTAGCTTCAGCGAAAGAATAAAAGTCTATATAATTCATGTCGTGGCACAGAACAGATAAAGGTTTAATTTTGGAGAATCTATTTGATATTGTACCAGTTTATGAGTATGTTTTGACCCCTATATACGACGATTATGGATGTTTACTTTTCGATTTAAATGGTTCAAATGGCTCTGAGCACTATGGGACTTAACATCTATGGTCATCAGTCCCCTAGAACTTAGAACTACTTAAACCTAACTAACCTAAGGACATCACACACACCCATGCCCGAGGAAGGATTCGAATCTGCGACCGTAGCAGTCGTGCGGTTCCAGCCTGAGCGTCTAGAACAACTCGGCCACAGCGGCCAGCTTTTCGATTTAGATAAAGGTAGCTTCTTCATTGAACAGTACACGAGCAAGAAAGTCCTCTTTCCACTGCAATACTTCACTTTCACAGTTATAACGTACCTTAGTGCCATCTGGCTTTAAAGCATGTAGCACCACCTGTAAGTGGTATGGACGCAAGTGTGAACGTTTCCTTAGCACCTTCCAGACTGTCGTCTTTGACAACTAAAGTTCAAGAGTTGCTTTCCAAACACACTTATCGTGACTGCATATGTAGGATTATCTGACATGGTCAACATCTTCTTCAGACAGTTTGTTTTCTCTTGTTTTTCCCACGACACAAGCATCTAGTAGTTTAGAACTGGCTACACCATCGTGAGGTGGTCGTGGTTTATTTATTTTATTTTTTTTGAGGGGAGGGGGAAGGTTGGCCTCTTGGGGATCATTAAAATTTAAACGAAACACTCGTCGAACTGAAATTACAGAGTCACACTTAGTAAACTGGATATGATAAAGTGCTATATTCAGGAGTCGCTATTTTGCAAGTGGGGTCAATATGGCGCTCGAACGGGAAAACAACATAGGAGTTCTCGCAACATCGCATATCTAAAATCGTATGAGTTACTCTTTAAGTGTGATCTTGAACCAACACTCTACTTCGCTTATAGTTGATACTATCGAAATTTGTAACAGAGATATTCTGTTATGGACTCCGTTGAGTTATTTTTCATAGAGAGAAGGAGATTGATTGATGATAACATAAAAATGTAGTGTTTTGTATTGTTGATAACGCTGTCAGAGAGTAGTAATTAATGCGACATGTGATATATTTAATTTCAAAGCCAGGTGAGCAGTAGGTTGTAAGCTCCTCTCCCACTCTGCCCTCACTAGGTATCATTTTGGTTTTTTCCTGATGTGTGGCTCACGTCAGATCCTATTCTGCCAGGTGCAGAAAGGTCGGTGTCTGTTGAAAGTTAACACGTAAGTCATTGAATAAGGAACGTAGTTCATGGGTTTCTTTCTTAATCAGTTTCACATGTATTCTTTAAGACTGCAAGTACGAGGTGCATTCAAGTTCTAAGGCCTCTGATATTTTTCCCCGGACTAGAAAGAGATAGACACATGCGCATTGTTTTAAAATGTGGCCGCGTTCATTGTCAATTAGTCCCAGAGATGGCAGCACCGTACGGAAGATGGAATTTTACCACCAGTGGCGAGAATGAGAACTGTTTTAAATACTTAAAATGGCGACGTTTTCCTTACTTGAACAGCGTGCCATCATTCGTTTTCTGAATTTGCGTGGCGTGAAACCAATTGAAATTCATCGACAGTTGAAGGAGACATGTGGTGATGGAGTTATGGATGTGTCAAAAGTGCGTTCGTGGGTGCGACAGTTTAATGAAGGCAGAACATCATGTGACAACGAACCGAAACAACCTTGGGCTCGCACAAGCCGATCTGACGACATGACCTAGAAAGTGGAGAGAATTGTTTTGGGGGATCGCCGAATGACTGTTGAACAGATCGCCTCCAGAGTTGGTATTTCTGTGGGTTCTGTGCACACAGTCCTGCATGACGACCTGAAAATTCGAAAAGTGTCATCCAGGTGGGTGCCACGAATGCTGACAGACGACCACATGGCTGCCATTTTTCAATCCAGAAACGAAGCGTCAGTCAGCTCAATGGAAGCACACAGATTCACCGCCACCAAAAAAATTTCGGGTAACCGCCAGTGCTGAAAAAATTATGGTGTCCATGTTGTGGGACAGCGAGGGCGTAATCCTTACCCACTGCGTTCCAAAGGGCACTACGGTAACAAGTGCATCCTACGAAAATGTTTTGAAGATCAAATTCCTTCCTGCACTGCAACAAAAACGTCTGGGAAGGGCTGCGCGTGTGCTGTTTCACCAAGACAACGCACCCACACTTCGAGCTAACGTTACGCAACAGTTTCTTCGTGATAACAACTTTGAAGTGATTCCTCATGCTCCCTACTCACCTGACCTGGCTCCTAGTGACTTTTGGCTTTTTCCAACAATGAAAGACACTCTCCATGGCCGCACATTCACCAGCCGTGCTGCTATTGCCTCAGCGATTTTCCAGTGGTCAAAACAGACTCCTAAAGAAGCCTTCGCCGCTGCCATGGAATCATGGCGTCAGCGTTGTGAAAAATGTGTACGTCTGCAGGGCGATTACGTCGAGAAGTAACGCCACTTTCATCGATTGCAGGTTTGTAGTTAATTAGAAAAAAAATCGGAGGCCTTAGAACTTGAATACACCTCATAACACGTAAGTCATTGAATAAGGAACGTAGTTCATGGGTTTCTTTTTTAATCAGTTTCACAAGTAATCATTAAGACCGCTAGTAGTTCGTGGAATGATCATGTCCTATTGCCATACACAGTGTACTGCGTGTAATGTAAATCACGCTACACAATGAATGCGCCAGACCACTATGGCTTTGCAGGGACGCACAGCGAGTTGCTCTCAGACGCGCTTCTGCTCAACATCCACAGCACGCTAACGCGCGCAAAACGACGCCCCTTGTATAGACCAGCAAAACACTCCAAAATTCACCGGCAGTATGTAATCGACACGTAATTAACTAAATAAATTGACTAAAAACTGGAAATTTTAGGTACAGATATGTGTCACAAGGTGATAAGTGTATATTGCCAGAGAGTGTTTAGGAAGGATGTTGTTTGGAAATGCTGAGGATTACGATCCCATATTAAGGCGTTGGGAGATTAGGGAGAAGATTAGAAAAAGGAGGAGCACATATATATTGAGAGAGAGGAAGTAATTTTCTGTTACATCTGGAACAGTGGTTAGAATTTCAGATCAAATATGCGAGTGTAAAGTAGTTTAGTGTACAGCTTTGAACTGGTGCAGGTACCAGGCCAACACATTCGGAAGATTAACAATCAGGAAAGGAAAGAGTGAGTAGTAGATGTCAAGTTGATCAAACGTGTAGTGTTGCATAGCAAAAGAATATTAGACTGAAGAATAATATTTTGACCGCTCTGGAATGACGTCCAGGCGTAGCGTACCTGCGCATTGAGCAACGGTTCCGTAACGAGAGCAAATACTTGAGGCCACCGGAACACAAACAAGCAAGGACATTGCACTGACAGTGCGAGAGGCCTTGAGGAGCGCCTAATTCAGCACTATGACATAATTGGAAAGGAGATTCAAAGATATTCTGCTGATGGAACAGCGAAGGGAAGAGACTAAACTAGAATGCCTTCCAGGCCGCAGAGCTTGCATAATACCGCTCTGAAGCTATGACACTAAACATTGATCCAGTAGACAATGCTGAAACACCATAAAAGACACAGCACATTCAGTCACCCATACAGTGAGAATCACATCATCATGTGCACGTATACAGATGGCGGTACTATCACGTACACATGGCATAAAATGACAGTTCATTGGCGAAGCTGTCAGTTGCACTCGCATGACTCATATGAAAAGGCTTCCGACGTCACTAAGGCCTCACGACTGAACTAACAGACTCTGAACGCAGAATGGTTCAAATGGTTCAAATGGCTCTGAGCACTATGGGACTTAACAGCTGTGGTCATCAGTCCCCTCGAACTTAGAACTACTTAAACCTAAATAACCTAAGGACATCACACTCATCCATGCCCAAGGCAGGATTCGAACCTGCGACCACAGCAGTCGCACGGTTCCGTACTGAGCGCCTAGAACGGCTAGACCACCGCGGCCGGCGAACACAGAATGGTTGTTGCCGCTAGACGTATGGGTTATCCCATTTCGGAAGTTATTATGGAATTCAATATTACAAGATAAGCAGAGAGTACCAAATTTGCATAGAGTTTCCAATGCTAACAGGCAAGCAACAATGCATTAAATAACCCCAGAAACCAATGTAAGACATAGGGCGAACTTATCAGTTTGATGTTAACTTGCAAAGGCAGCAAACGGCCGACACGAGTGGGTTTGCTAACAGTACGACATCGCCTGCAGCTCCTCTCCTGACCTCGTGACCTTTTCGGTTCAACCCTGTTGTTGTTGGTCTTGTTGTTGTTGTGGTCTTCAGTCCTGAGACCGGTTCGATGCAGCTCTCCATGCTACTCTATGCTGTGCAAGCTTCTTCATCTCCAGGTACCCACTGCAGCCTGCAACCTTCTGAATCTGCTTAGTGTATTCATCTCTTGGTCTCCATACTCGCTGCCCTCCAATGCTAAATTTGTGATCCCTTGATGCCTCAGAACATGTCCTACCAACCGGTCCCTTCTTCTAGTCAAGTTGTGCCACAAACTCCTCTTCTCCTCAATTCTATTGAATACCTCCTCATTATGAAACTTCCTAGGAGATTAAAACTGTGTGTCCGACCGAGACTCGAACTCGGGACCTTTGCCTTTCGCGGGCAAGTGCTCTACCATCTGAGCTACCGAAGCACGACTCCCGCCCGGTTCTCACAGCTTTACCTCTGCCAGTGTCTCGTCTCCTACCTTCCAAACTTTACAAAAGCTCTCCTGCGAACATTGCAGATCTAGCACTCCTGCATATCAGCGCACACTCCGCTGTAGAGTGAAAATGTCATTCTGGAAACATCCCCCAGTCTGTGGCTAAGCCATGTCTCCGCAGTGTCCTTTCTTTCAGGAGTGCTAGTTCTGCAAGGTTCGCAGGATAGCTTCTGTAAAGTTTGGAAGGTAGGAGACGAGATACTGGCAGAAGTAAAGCTGTGAGGACTAGGCGTGAGTCGTGCTTCGGTAGCTCAGATGGTAGAGCACTTGCCCGCGAAAGGCAAAGGTCCCGAGTTCGAGTCTCGGTGGGGCACACAGTTTTAATCTGCCAGAAAGTTTCATATGAGCGCACACTCCGCTGCAGAGTGAAAATCTCATTCTGGAAACATCCCCCAGGCTGTGGCTAAGCCATGTCTCCGCAGTATCCTTTCTTTCAGGAGTGCTAGTTCTGTGAGGTTCGCAGGAGAGCTTCTGTAAAGTTTGGAAGGTAGGAGACGAGATACTGGCAGAAGTAAAGCAGTGAGGACCGGGCGTGAGTCGTGCTTTGATAGCTCAGATGGTAGAGCACTTGCCCGCGAAAGGCAAAGGTCCCGAGTTCGAGTCTCGGTCGGGCACACAGTTTTAATCTACCAGGAAGTTTCATATCAGCGCACACTCCGCTGCAGAGTGTAAATCACATTCTGGGAAACTCCTCATTAGTTATGTGATCTACCCATCTAATCTTCAGCATTCTTCTGTAGCACCACATTTCGAAAGCTTCTATTCTCCTCTTGTCCAAACTATTTATCGTCGACCCTACACGACTGGAAACCCGTGGCCTTGTCAGACGAGTCCCGATTTCAGTTGGTAACAGCTGATGGTAGGGTTCAAGTGTGTCTCAAACCCCATCAAGAAATGGACCAATATTGTCAAGAACGAATGTGCAAGCTGGTAGTGGCTCCATAATGGTGCTGGTTGGGACTACATGGAATGGAGCTGATCATTGACTGGAAACGTTTATGTTCGGCTGCTTGGAGACCATTTGCAGCTACTCGTGGACTTCACGTTGCAATGTCACTGGGCCGCAACTGTTCGCGGCTGGCTTGAAGAACATTCGAGAATAATATGGCCATCCGTATTGCCCGAATTGAACCTCATTGAACATTTATGAGACATAACCGAGAGATCACTTAGTGCAACAAAATTCTTCACCAGTAACAATTTCGCCATTATGGACGGCTATATAAACAGTATGACTCAGTTCTTTTGCGAGAGGACTTCAGATACTTGTTGTGTCCTAGCTTTTCGTGTTGGTGCATACGCCGGGAAAAGGTAGGTCCAAAACTACATTAGCAGGTTTCCCACAATTTTTGTCACCTCAGTGTGTAGCCCTCTCCTTCATTCCACCCAGGGCTCAGTCTGCATCAATGGTACCGACGTAAGGCCAGCTTCTATTGTTGCGGGATGACCTGGTGAGGTACAACGCACAGTTGCCAGCCGATGTCAGTTTGGAATCAAATACTGTGAGCTCCTGCTATCCAGATATGGGGGAACTTCCAACTATGCTAGCAGCCACTCCTGCCACTCACATCGGTAAGTGGATGAAGAACTGATATGTCTGACTGCAAATAGTTCGACGTGGGAGGATGGCGCCTAATGCCGTGACACGTTGGCAGTGCTTGTATCACATTACCATCTGTACGCTGGTATCGCCCTTTGGGCTGTCCTGCGTGGTGATGATGGGGCTCCCGTTTTCTCGCCATCATAACAACCGTCATCAGCAGTATGCTGAAATGGGGGTGAGAGGGAGGGGGGGGGGGGGTTGGCGCTATCCTGAGCGTAATTCAGTTCAACGAGATCGGTGAGTCTTCGGCGGTCGTCCACAGTCATGCTAGGTTGTGGGGACTCGCCGAACATCTCTGCACCTTACACGAAGCTGCGGAACTGTCTGTGGGCAACTCCAGATGCACATACTATAAGAGAGACGTTATGAATCAAGGTGGAATATACACCTGAAGATCTGAGAGCGTACGTTCCTACAATACTCATTCAACAAATGGGATCCACTTCCATACAAATGATCGCTATGGAAAAATAATTGAGTTTTACCGACAATCGTTCATCCCTGCATGAGTGGCGAAAAGATGATGGTTGTACGGAAAGTGTAGTACTACGAGAAGTATCCGCCACTTCCGTACACAGTGTGTAATGAAGATGTACTTACACAAGCCTAAGTACTAACGCATCTTCATGCGTACTCATCAATCTACCGTATGGTGAGTGGCGGAGTGTACCTCGTACCGCCAATAGTCAGTTCCTTTCCGTTATGAACATGGCTGTTACTCAGCAACCGTATTCCAGTTTCAACGTAGGATTACACAGTCAACCAGTTGCCCATAGCAGATACGTACACGGAACTATGTTTCGACAGCTTCTAGTGGTGTCTTTATCAGAATGAAATTTTCTAAATCGTAAATTTACATTGCTAAAAAGCAACAGTCAGAATTTAGAGCAGCTATGATCAAATCAGAAGTGAAATAAATCGTTGTAGGCTTTGCTACGTGTGATCAGATGGGAACAATGACTCTTTTTTTCCTCCGGCTCAGTGGGTTAAACAATACGAGTTGCTCCGCGTATCAGGGGTGGGCAGTAACATGTGCCCATTTGAAACATTATAACAGAAATAATTCTTAAAAGCGACAGTTAATTTTGAAAACAAAGTATGAAGAAAGAGAGCTTAATATATTTTTGGAAATACACAGTAGTCAAGCAGATTCAGTGTAATACAGCCATGTGTTAGGATTTACGGATTCTGTAGGGAAATAATTATTACTGTGAAGATACAACTATTAAGTAAAGGACAGAATAATATAGAAAAAAAATTTGCAAACAGCTTTACAGCTGAAAATAATTGCATGAGGGTAACTTCACCGGCACCTATCCAAGTGATTAGAAGAAAACGATCTTTCGGAACCAGTAAATAGCAGAGGAACCAAAATTCCGCGAGCAGTGGATTGAAACTTATGGAAAAAATTTTCTTACGCAGTTGTAACTATTCACGATCTTAGAAATATGCTTGAAAATTCCAGCTCTTCGAGTACATCGAGCCTATGTCCTTTCTTATCTCTTTGTGAAACAGACACTTCTTCTGCGAATTTCAGTTTGTGTCAGGAAATTAGCAGATGGTCACCAAAAGTGGAATTTGTACATTAGTGCCTCGTTTTCGCAACAAATGAGCCTTGTACCTGACACTAAAAGACGTTCAGTTTCGTCCTATGTAATAAAAGGGAATGGTGTCACGATTCATTTTATACACTGCTGAATTGTGTATCGGCGCAGCCATGACCTTGAGACTGTGAGTTAGATTTAAAAAAAAATTGTTCAAATTGCTCTGAGCACTATGGGACTTAATTTGTGAGGTCGTCAGTCCCCTATAACTTAGAACTACTTAAACCTAACTAACCTAAAGACAACACAAACATCTATGCCGGTGGCAGGATTCGAACCTGCGACCGTAGCGGTCGCGTGGTTCCACACTGTAGCACCTAGAACCGCTAGGCCACCCCGGCTAACTAGATTTGTTTGCAAGTTATTGTTCGTGGAAAAGGCTACTTTGAATCTATATTTTTTAATCAGAAGGCGAGGAATTGTATACTAAATAGCGCCTGAAAGTGGAACCAAGAAAACATTTTTGTATTCCTTACTGTAAGGAATAACAGTGCTGCCTAGAGTGGTCACTTTAGTGTCAGTTTTAACTCTGAAGATCTTGCCAACTGATGTGGGATCATAGCAGCTGTTAACTGCAATATTTTTCATTATGTTCATCTCTCCATTAAGTTTGTCAAGTGACAAAGTTACAGAGACTGTACGATGAATGACTGAATGGAAAAATGCTTTGCTGTGGGAACGAGGATGCAGTGAACTAGCGGGCATAGTTAGATCTGTACTATTGGGTTTTCGAAAAATATTTTCGAAAAATACCGGAAGCATGTCTGTTATTGTCAATAGTAATACTGAGGTCTAAGTAATTAAGCTGACGATCGCTATTTCCTAACTCACAATTGAATCTGATTTCTTCACGAAAACTTAAAAATATTAAACAAATGCTGAATTTCTTCCCAAGAACCACTGTACATTATAGAAATGTCATCTGCGTACCGATCGTAAGTAGAACTACCAAATCACTGAAAAATTTCTCTTCCAGCGAATTATTGAAAATGTCACCCAAGGTGCCTTCCTCTGGGTTACTCATTACCAGGCTGTCGGGCTGATGGTATAATTTGCCATGGAAAATAATGTAGTTGTATTTTACCACTGTTCTTAGCAGACGAATTAGGTCAGTTATTCGCTCATCAGATATATGTTTTTTAAAAGTACGGAAGTTTTTTTCAACGATGTCAATGGTTGTTTGAACAGGTGCGTTAGTATACAGGGTGTTACAAAAAGGTACGGCCAAACATTCAGGAAACATTCCTCACACACAAAGAAAGAAAATATGTTATGAGGACATGTGTCCGGAAACGCTTACTTTCCATGTTAGAGCTCATTTTATTACTTCTCTTAAAATCCCATTAATCATGGAATGGAAACACACAGCAACAGAACGTACCAGCGTGACGTAAAACTCTTTGTTACAGGAAATGTTCAAAATGTCCTCCGTTAGCGAGGATACACTGCATCCACCCTCCGCCGCACGGATCCCTGATGCGCTGATGCAGCCCTGGAGAATGGCGTATTGTATCACAGCCGTCCACAATACGAGCACGAAGAGTCTCAACATTTGGTACCGGCGTTGCGTAGACATGAGTTTCTTATTGCCCCCATAAATGAAAGTCAAGAGGGTTGAGGTCAGGAGAGCGTGGAGGCCATGCAATTTGTCCGCCTCTACCAATCCATCGGTCACCGAATCTGTTGTTGAGAAGCGTACGAACACTTCGAATGAAATGTGCAGGAGCTCCATCGTGCATGAACCACATGTTGTGTCGTACTTGTAAAGGGACATGTTCTAGCAGCACAGGTAGAGTATCCCGTTTGAAATCATGATAACGTGCTCCATTGAGCGTAGGTGGAAGAACATGGGACCCAATCAAAACATCACCAACAGTGCCTGCCCAAACGTTCACAGAAAGTCTGTGTTGATGACGTGATTGCACAATTGCGTCCGGATTCTCGTCAGCCCACAGATGTTGAAGGTGAAAATTTTCAATTTGATCACGTTGGAATGAATCCTCATCCGTAAAGAGAACATTTGCACTGAAATGAGGACTGACACTTTGTTGGATGTACCATTCGCAGAAGTGTACCTGTGGAGGTCAGTCAGCTGCTGATAGTGCCCATACACGCTGTACAAGGTACGGAAACAGTTGGTTCTCCCGTAGCACTATCCATACAGTGACGTGGTCAACGTTACCTTGTACAGCAGCTACTTCTCTGACGCTGACATTAGGGTTATCGTCAACTGCACGAAGAATTGCCTCGTCCATTGCAGGTGTCCACGTCGTTCTAGGTCTTCCCCAGTCGCGAGTCATAGGCTGGAATGTTCCGTGCTCCCTAACACGTCGATCAATTGCTTCGAACGTCTTCGTGTCGGGACACCTTCGTTCTGGAAATCTGTCTCGATACAAACGTACTGCGCCACGGCTATTGCTCCATGCTAATCCATACATCAAATGGGCATCTGCCAACTCCACATTTGTAAACATTGCACTGACTGTAAAACCACGTTCGTGATGAACACTAACCTGTTGATGCAACGTACTAATGTGCTTGATGCTACTACTGTAGAGCAATGAGTCGCATTTCAACACAAGCACCGAAGTCAACATTACCTTCCTTCAATTGGGCCAACTGGCGGTGAATCGAGGAAGTACAGTACATACTGATGAAACTAAAATGAGCTCTAACATGGAAATTAAGCGTTTCCGGACACACGTCCACATAACATCCTCTCTTTATTTATGTGTGAGGAATGTATCCTGAAAGTTTGCCATACCTTTTTGTAACACCCCGTATAGGTCTATAATATCTAATGAAAACAATTTAGTAGCCGGCCGGTGTGGCGGTTAAAGGCGCTACAGTCTGGAACCGCGCGACCGCTACGGTCGCAGGTTCGAATCTTGCCTCGGGCATGGATGTGTGTGATGTCCTTAGGTTAGTTAGGTTTAAGTAGTTCTAAGTTCTAGGGGACTGATGACCTTAGAAGTTAAGTCCCATAGTGCTCAGAGCCATTTGAACCATTTGAAGACAATTTAGTATACTGGTCACACGGCAGGTCTTTGATTTTACTGACTAGATTTTGACTATTGACGACAGAGTCGTTGTTTCGAAGAACAAACTATCTGTTTTGCTGTTTCGTAAAGAAGATTTGCTAACTCATGATATGTACAGTTCGTACTGTTTACAATCGAATGTATGGGATGATGACTTTTACCTGTATGTACTTTAAGGTTGTTTTTTATGAAACGATTTGTAAAGATGCGTAGCGCTGTTAACCTCAAGCTTTAAACCTCAAAAAATTTTAAAGTTTTAGATACATATTCGTTCTGAGTAGCAAATATTACAGCGTTGCCTTTACCAGACTTCGATATAAGGGCATTGTTTTCTTTTAGCTTGATCATCAATATTTTTAATCGACTTCTTTTGCCGGCCGGGGTGGCCGAGTGGTTCTCGACCCTACAGTCTGGAATCACCCGACCGCTACGGTCGCAGGTTCGATTGCAGCCTCGGACATGGATGTAAGTGATGTCCTTAGGTTAGTTAGGTTTAAGTAGTTCAGAGTTCTAGGGGAATGATGACCTCAGAAGTTAAGTCCCATAGTGCTGAGAGCCATTTGAGCCAATTTCTTTTCACAATCATATTGACAGGAGCTTTAAACAGCATGTCTCTCAAAAATTCTACATACATCATGAGCTACTCTCGTTTTTCGAGAAGTTTCTGCATTGACTTTGTTAAGACCTATGTTAAGATCAACAATCATATTTTCTGAAACATTTGTATCTTACAGGTTAGGAATATATTGTATTTATGTCGCTTTTTTCCACTTGCAGAAACGGCCGTCAACATTCCTCAGTACGGAGCCTAATTTCTCTTAACTTACCTTTGTGGTCGTTAATGGAAATGTACGTTATCGGCACTAGAATCTCGCTGCAATCAGGTTCAGATGCCGGTTCTCTAAATTTTCTCAACATTGTTCCTCAAAAAGAACGCCATCTTTCCCCAAGGGATTCTTATTTGAGTTCTCAAAACATGTCTGTAATATTTCCGTGTTGAACGAGCCTATTGGTAACGAATCGATCAGCTCACTTTTGAATGGTTTCGATGTCTTTCTCTAATTTGACGTGCTTGGCATCCCAAACCCTCGAGCAAATCTCCTTTGCTGATGACCCACACTTCCCTAAAATAATCCCAGTAATCCGCATCGACCATTCGTTCTACACAACTACGGTCCATACATGCTTGTTCCATTTCATAAACATTTGCAACATTATGGCTTGATATTTAATCGACGTGTTTGAGTCAAGCAGAACATTACTAATATCGTATTCACTCATTACGAAGTTTCTTCTTCTCGTACACCACACCATGATCAGTAAACAGCAGCAGATCTCAGCCCAGCCTGTCTTTCAGATCATTTATGTACATACAGAAAAGGAGCGCACCTAACACATTTCACAGGAGCATCCGGACGACACGATTCTCTCTGATGAGACTCAAATGCCACTAAGTCAATGCATGAGAAAGGTAATCGCAATCAAGGACTATCCCACAAGAAGTTTACTGCCGCTTCAGGATAATTATTGTCTTTGAACATAAATGTCTTTAAACTGTTACTTGTTCATACATTAAAAATATATCTATTCTGGAGGAAATTAGACTCAGAAACAACTGTTTCTGAACTTGCTCACTGATGGGCAATCTAGCCTGCACAGCATACTGCGAATTCTTCTTTCCGATTCCCTACCTTAAAAGTTTATAATACTTTGAGTTTCTGATGCAGCCCCCATCTTGAAGAGTTATGCACCAGATATCAGATATATATCTCGCGATTCTTCAGTTCAACCGGTAGCTGTATGTCTGTCATTGGAGCATTAGATCAGCTGGAAACGGTGTTAAGCCTCATTTCTTCAGCAAACGAGAAGCATCAGTCTTATTCGACGCCTCCAAGCCTTTTGTGATTCAAATATACTCCGGTAACCGCTGAGCTAAGTCTCCAGCTCCGTCATTCGCAAAATCTTTTTACATTATTCATGTGTCCTCCTGTTTCCATAGCAGACGACTAAGGGCGACTTTTCACGCAAAACGCCACCGAAACATCATCACTAAGCTATTTTGGCCCAATAATTCGATTACACACAGTAAGCCGTCTGAATCATTGATTCACGCCTCAGAGCTCAACAAAATTTCATTAATGTCTATCACAGATATTACCACGAGTTTTTATATCTTTAGGATAATCTCAATAACTCTCATAGGAATTTTTATAACAGTACTGCTGAAGCCTTTTAAAATATAATTTTGTAAAGTTTATGGTTTATTGCTGTTTAAGAAAATGCATGAGTTTGGGTTTTGAATATAAATCTAAAGTAATTAGATGACGCTGATACATTACATAGATGACTTTCCCAGTGTGCCGTAATGAGCGAATACAATCGACAAATTAATGCGGCTCTCACCTACGCTTCTTACTGGACGGCCGATTTTAAATTTCAAAAGGAATTCTGCGTTCTTCATTTAGACGTAAGCGTCCTCTAAATATGAATTCAAGTGAGGGCCAGTTCGTTAAATTGAGTTAGTGATATGGAAACTAATTAGACACGCAGCTAATACCATATTATCTTTTGCTACGATCTGCCTTTGGAATGAACTCCCTAACAGCATGATTAACATTCTAAAAAGTTTTGTATTTAATGCGAAAATGAATCAAATTATACTCTCATTAACGTTTTTCCCAGTGTCGCTTAGAGTACAACGGGATTTTTCTCCACACAGAGTGAGGAGATTTTTCTCTTACCATTCCGTCCATCCCCTTTCCACCCAGCTTTACTACCTATGGATTCATTTAGCTTTATCTATGGTAACAGTTGATCCCTTTCATTCCCACGAGTGTAATCGGTTCTAGTCCCCCGCAACTCTCCTTTTTCCCAGTACGCACGTCACTGACCACGTTCTTCACGTATCATTTTCGGCTGTAGATAATAAGCCTTGAGTGAAGTTAATCAGTTCAAGAACTTAGGAAGTCTCTCCAGTAAGAATAAATCCACACAAAACATTTCATATTTTACAGCTGCTAAAAGGACTCATTACAGTTATGCTAATGGCCATGTCTCGTTGTAAACACCGGTTGACATCACACCATCGTAATCCAGCAACGTCGGGTGTAGCCAGTACTTGGGTGGGTAACCGAATGAGTACACCACATGCTGTTTGTAGTTTTCCCTCTTCTATTACGGCAAATGGATGGACGGACTGGAGGCGTAAGGCTCCTGATCACAAGACTTTGTGCAAATGTTTTGGATCAAATTTCTCCTTGGTGCCATTCGAGATGTCCACTGGGTTTCACTCCCTCCCTTCTCGCCCTATGAACCAACACAAAAATAACACCAAGCCGCGCACACCCTTTACAATCACCTACAATTAGCAGAGAACACATAGAAACACAACTTTTAACACTTCGAAAAGGAAACGTACCATTGTGAGTGAAGGACGGAAACTGCCTTTCAGTTACGCTACTAAACACGCCCTTCGGTCTCTCCCTGACACCATAGTCATATGACTTAATTCTACTGTAGTTATATGAAACTTCTTAGGAAAAAAAAACGCTGAGACTCAAAGAAAAAACTGACTTGCTCCATTCAATACTTCATAAAATTTTCAAGTTTAGGAAAAAAACCGGAAGAAGCCGACGTTGTAAAATAATAATAATAATTTAGAGTGTGAAATCTATAAAGGTACCATGAAGATAAGGATAGAATGGCAGATGAACCACGAATCAACATAATGACGTCACAATGCTAAAGCGGAGAGGTATGAGCAGGGCTAGTTTCATAGCCGGAGTGTCAGTGAGAAAAGTTAGAAAAATAGACGAACGACAGCAAAACATTCAGAGTGGGAAAGTTGCGGACGAGACCAAAACAAACGGATGAGACCTGTGTATTTGGTACCTGAGCAATAAAGTTTTAGTTTCAGGTTAAGACATGGGAAGTATCAAGTTATACTCTTAACCAATACGTACTTGGTCGTATCTTTGACGCTGTGTATCTAGCGGGAATATGTCATGAGCATGCGTATTTTCAAGTATGGAAATATTGCATTAAGGTGGTAGATCAACAAACTGGTATTTATTGAACAGATAACTTGTATCATGTTCTCTTAGCATGATGATAAATATTCTTCTGCATTTCAGACATTAGGCGTCTGTCTCTTCCTCTGTCTTTTCCAGACCTCTACGGCGTATCGGACTATAATTTCTGATTTTGTAAGTAGTGTGCTCTATTTCATTCTGTCATAAAGTTCACTCAACTTTCTTCTGTCGTATTCCCTTCTGTTCATACGTTTAATTCTCTCCCAGTGTCGCGGTTTCCTGATGTATATACTTTGTACTGTTCACAGCCCATATCAATTTTATTTCAGCTCTCTGGATCTTACTTTATTTGTCAATTCTATGTGTCTCACGACACATTTCCGTAAAATAATACGGAAATGGGGTTATTTAATCCATGTTTCCCATTTTCACAGTTGCTTGTTTCTAAAGTAGCTATTTATTGCTTCACATGTGTTTCCAAATTTTGTTACTTTCTCGAACATATTTTTATCATACTCGTAGCTCACGTCCCATCACAGACAATTAAAATGACTGGCCGGTTCCACTACCACATTGTCTGCAAACATTTTGACGTTATGCATAGTACCAGGTATGATTCTATAGGGAAAAAGAGGCTTGCACAGTGATTGTATCCATTTTAAGTGATGAACGGTATAGCAATCAGTCACAAATGATGTTTAATGCATATCTAGATTTCGATCTCTGTGTCGCCATCTCCAATGCAGTAAATGTAAGCTGCAACACTAAAACCACCTGTATATGCGCACAATCTGAACTATTTGCATATTCCGATCTATGCGGGTAATGTGCTGCTAGGTATTTAGTTACATATAATGCCATTGGTTGTGCTTAGGTATAGGTTTCTAGATGCAATTATTAAATGAAGTGTGTCTCATGTTATCTTCAATATGCTCCTCACTTTATACCTATTAATTCTCATCAGAAGATTTTTCGAGATCAATAAACGCTAAGTAGGAGAATCGATTAACTAGATAAAGTCACAAGTACTGCATCTGCTGTCGATCTTAATCCGTGGAAACCCATTTATCGTTCACGTAATAAGCACTCAGATATTACTTTTAATTTGAGTTTTCTAAAGCAAGTCCTGTGTGCTGTGTCCTATATTTAATTCCTCTATAATTTTGGCGGTTAGTCCTATCTCCCTTTTTCAACAGAGATTTTACATTAGCTTGTTTCCATGCTCTTGGTGTGACAGTTTCTTTTCCAACACATACTGAATATGTTTAGGAGGCGTGGCTGTCATATAGAGAAAGATTCCACCGTATTTTATTAGTTCGTTGTTAGTGCGCCTACACCGGCAGCTTCCCCGTTTTCAAAAACCATTGTAGTATCCGTCAACTTTACCTTACATAAACCGTCCACACTTCACAAGTTCATGTATTTCGTATCTCCATTTTCTGTCAGCTGGTCTGCAAGACTATGGGATTTGCACTGTTCGATACGCTTCCGTCGTTCAGTGTTATTTATCTGCATTATTTAATTGCTTTGTTTAAGATTTTCATTGAGTTACGGCCTAAAGCGCTTCTTCGCTGGATGTTACCTTCCGTTATAGTTACAAATTATCTGAAAAGTAATTGGTCAGTCTCTTTAGTCACGTTTTAGAAATTTTCGCCTTCTGTTGGTAATGCAGATGATATCCTTGTGTCGGACTGTTCAGATAACCGGGACAGACTTCATGTTTGAGTTCTACGATCGCTTTAAGGTCTTGTGCCCAGATTTTAAAGTGTCCCTTCGGTCGTATCTTTTTCTTCTTGTCGTGCTCCATCAGCAAACTTCGTTATTGCCTCTTTTGTATTGCTCCGTTCCTGCTCACACTTTTCTACTGCTTCTGTCAACTGCTGATATTATTTAGTTGTCCATCATACAGTTCTCTGACACCATCTTCGTTCAGTAAATGTAGCTTAAAAGCTTTTTACTTGATTTCTATTTTTTGGGTAACTTCTAATTCCTCTTTCATTTTATGAACATGACTATTTCCGATATTACTATAGAATGTTCTGATCAAGAAACTCTGGTATCTCGCACTATTACCTCTAATTTGTCGTTGATTATTACATAGTCTGTGATATATCTGAATCTCCTTGTTGGGCATGGAAATTTGTTAATGCTTCCTTCCCGAAATTTTTTGTTATTTTTAATGTTACAAAAAAGTAAATTTCTTAGTGGCTTTCTGTTTAACTTTAAAGTTTAATTTCCCATTTCTCATACTACTCCTGAGATTGGGAAATCTCCCACACCAGCATTTAGATGTCCCAAAGGCCGTAATTGGGTTTTATCGTTATATGTCAAGTCTAGTATATATGTTAACGATTAAGAGAAAAGAAATACGAACAATCTACTATGAGCACCAGAGTGAAAGCATTATCGTAGCCAAGTTAGACACAGCAAACTCCCACCAGAGTAGCACAAGCTTATAAGCCAACCAGCTTCGCTGGTGATGAAGAGATTGAAAGGATGTATGATGAGATAAAATAAATTATTCAAAGAGTGAAGAAAGAGGAAAAATTAAGTCTGACGTGTGACTGTTATCCGGTGCTAATTAAAGGACCACTTTTTTGAAACCCTTTAACTGTCTCCCGTTGCGATTTATAAGTTTGAAATTTGGCAGCAAGGTTTCGACAGACGCAAAGAGCTCACAAATTGATGTAACGTGTGAGTTAATAATGTTACACTGACACCAAAATTCACAATAATTCTACGCAACGCCACTGTGGACTTGTCACACGATTTGGAGGTCCATCGCTCCCTCTTACATCTTAACGCCTCTTTTGAGGCTTCTGCCAAGGAGGTGAGAACGGCGACACCCAGAGATGAAATCACGCAGTTTTCCTGTAAGCGGCAGAGGGTACGATTTCAGACACACCAACGCGCAGAAAGGAGACCAAAAGGCGTCAGGGAGTGACATAAATAGCGTCAAAGGTACCACCCGTTTGCCTAGGGAGTTGATTCCCGCACATTTCGCGGTCGAAAACGACAGTTCTCAACGCAGGGAAAAAAAGAACGACATAGTTGTCCACTTTTGAAGCTGCTGACACCACGGGCCTCTGTAAGAACGGAAAGGGGCTACCTTACATCCGCATGGGGATTGGAAACATTAGGGACCATTCAACACCATTCGACGAAATTTGAATGTGATCCGAAGCAGCCAATGGTGCTCAAGTTTTCTCAATTCTCCTGCTTTGCGCCCATCTGTGACTAGACCAAGGAGGGATGCGATAGCGGTACGTGCGTGAATCTAAATAAAAAAAAAAACGCTCCGTCTGTGACTACTAGCTCTGTAATAGCCTCGGTGGCACCCTCCAACATTCACAGAGATTTTCAAAATCGTACATTTACAGAGGAGACATCCAAAGTAGACTTGAATATCAGAAGGCACGCGCCATTTGACACTCCTCCAATGAGAGTAGTCTGGTGGAAGACGTCTAGGACTATTACACAGGTTTTAAAACTCTTAGTAAGTGTGGGCAGATGACACTAAGGGTGGTGCCAAATTTGGTGCCTCAGAGGGACCGTTTGCCGTTTTATTCACGGATGAGTCAATCTGGCACCTATCCATGTGCTGTCTGGAAGGAACCACTGCGAGAGTAAAAACTACTAACCTCTAAATGGGGCAGTGATGGGGGTGAACACGAAGGGAAGCTCTGAAAGAGCAAATCGCCAGATTGTATTCACTCAGTATTTTACATGAAGAGGTGGTGTCTGTTCTTTCAGACATGTCTGAAAGAGCAGAGCCAGTGGCGCCAAGTGAAAATGTCTGCAAGGTTTGGTTCGACCCCGTATCTACTGCTGGGCAGTTGTGTTAAATAGTGCACCACCCAGACAAACTGTTCATAAAAATTGCGCTGATTGTCTTGGTACGCCAAGCAGCCAACCCACATTCCAACCTAGTGCCACCTACCCGCATTCCTTTGCCATGTCCCCCACAAGCAGCGCCTGAATGATTCGTATGGAATTACGCCGACTGTTAATCTAGATAGTAAATAAGCTGGAAAGTTTTTTGTTGCTTTCCGCGAGATTGATGGTGCACTGCTCCCTACGATTCTTTTTCGTCTGCGTGGTCATTCAAGGGCAGAAGGGAATATTTACGTCACACTAAGCAACAGTAGGAAAATGGCGTAAGGGAACAACTATGACGTGAGCACTACTTTTGGAAAATATCTGGTCAAAATAACTTTCTTTTGCTTGATTCCTAGTTTGCGTATCACGCTCTTTTAGAGCAAACTATCGCTCCTGAAAAGAGGGTATCATTGCAGTTCATGCCTCGAAGAACAACTGCACAAATTCACTTTCTGATCTTTTGCTATTACCGTGTCTGTAAAACATATTATCTCACTAAATGCATCTATTCCTTCAAGTATAATCTGTTTCACGGTAAGCTCCACGAGATGCTGTTTTTCATTCGATTGCATTCCTCTACATTCCATCAGTTCCCCTCACCCTGTTATATCAATGTCGTTCTATACGCATTCCCTAAGAATGGTTGCCTAGTTGAACGTCTTGCAGGGTTTGTAACTCCTAAGGGATTTGCTTTCGATCTAGAATGTGCAAACCTCTGTGACCACAGTCTAGAGCCATTTCTCATTCTGCGTTGATGGCGCAGGGTACTGATTTGTTTTGAATGTTTGTTAAACATTGCCGATGTCCATTTTGTGAAGTGTAATAATATATGTCATACAAGTTTAATATCTTCATCTCCTGGACACTCACTTTCTGTCACCCTTCTGATGCACATGGTGAGCCATTCACTGCTAATATTTGTCCGTTAACACAACACAATTAAATGAACCTCACTGAAGTCTGAATTGCGCCGTGGCACTCAAGGGCCTCCTTGTTAGCCACGCACTTACCCAGTTACAAACCCAGTAACGGAAGAAGAGTTTAACTGTCGGCTCTGTTTCACGCAGGGGTTACTGTTAAAACATACTCATATGTCAACGATCAGAGTTAATTCGAAAATAGGTCTAATGAAGACGCTTATAGTACCTCATACGTATCGTAGTGAAATATAAGACTGATGGAACATAACGTTGTGGTGTGTCGTAAACAAGGAGATAATGAATTCCGCAACAAAATAATAGGTATTTATAGAAAATTAACTGTAAAACGATATACTCATAGCTTGTGGATCTGGTAATTCCATTTCTTATATGATCTATCTTTCATCTACGAGGGAATATTTGTATTGTGTTCCACCATCATGATATGTGCAAAGACATTATAAATCCACAGTGCAATTGTTCCATGAAGGCTGGCAATGCTGGAGACGTATTGAATGTGTGAGTGTCAATCCGTTGATTCTTCATGTTTCATCCCGGTCCAACCATGCAACTCATCGTCTGGATCCCATCATTTTGGCTACACTATCCGACGACCACTGACGTCACCTGTCACCTATCCCAGGGATCGCTTCGTCGAATGTTGAAAATGTATTAACCGAACTGTTGCAAGTGCACTCTAAACGGTCCGTCATACCGGTATTTAGACGTAATCAAATGAAGTCGAATAGTTGTTTACCTCTATCAGTCCCATAAACAGTACGCTGAAAAATGTTGAAGTTTATGTCATTAACATAATTCCTTCTTTTATGCCCGCTAATCAGAAGAGTCAAAGCACATATTATTCACCAAAGGCAAGGAGAAATTGTATATTCGATGCCTTGACTCTCTATAGGAGAAATCACATACGCGTTTGTGAAAAGTTTCAATGGCAACGTTAACGTTACATCTCTATACTTGTCTTATCAAGAGCTTTCAAATGCCCTAACAAATGAACGTTTCCATTAAAGATAAAATTTAAATTTGCTTCATTATTTGGGGTAATGCTAGAGTTGATAATATGGTACTATTGTTAGCCGACATCCTGATTTCGATAGATTTCATCTTCCAGGACACAAAACATGTGTAAGTAAGCTGTTTATGATTTCTTATTGGCAACGTTACGTAGCGCTCTATTTGAAAATCACTGGCTGTGCTGTGTGCAGTCTGTGGCTAGTTTGCATTGTTGTCTGCCATTGTAGTGTTGGGCAGCGGCAGCTGGATGTGAACAGCGCATAGCGTTGCGCAGTTGGAGGTGAGCCGCCAGCAGTGGCGGATGTCGGGAGAGAGATGGCGGAGTTTTGAAATTTGTTATACTGGATATTATGAACTGCTATATATATTATGACTATTAAGGTAAATACATTGTTTTTTCTCTATTAAAATCTTTCATTTGATAACTATGCCTATCTGTAGTTAGTGCCTTCCGTAGTTTGAATCTTTTATTTAGCTGGCAGCAGTGGCGCTCGCTGCATTTGCAGTAGTTCGAGTAACGAAGATTTTTGTGAGGTAAGTGATTTGTGAAAGGTACAGGTTAATGTTAATCAGGGCCATTCCTTTGTACGGATTTTTGAAAGTCAGATTGCGTTGCGCTAAAAATATTGTGTGTCAGTTTAAGCACAGTCATGTATAAATTTTTCTAAGGGGACATTTCACATGTTAAAACCTTATAAGTTGTGTGTTAAGCTGGTTGCACATGTTGCAGAACGAACTTCTTGTTGGGCAGCATAATCTTGTGTATCAAATAATTTATTTGCAAATAAGTCTTTTAGCAAAAACTGTGTTACACAGAATGCCTCTCACCGAGTTTATGGCATGAACCATTCCTGGACTCCGAACTGAACCAAGTTTTGATAGGGTCAGTAGCTCCCGTTTGCAGAGTTGCACCTGTTTGTGATGAGAACATGAAATATGTAACTGGAGCCCAGCGTCCATAGTACGCTTTGACTGAGGCGTAACAAAAAATATTTATAAAGTCACAGCGACTGCAGGGCGGCGGATGAAAGACCGCTCCGTGGTGATGAATTACACCTCTCAGCTTGCTGAGGCCTTCAAAGGCGCACATCGTGCCAGAGCGTTGTCAGGCCACTCCGGAGTGACACTTTGTGGCGGCGTCGCGTCGGATTTTAATTACCAGAGAGTAATTCGCACAGCGCGGGGCCACTTCGCAAAATTCCAGCGCCATTAGTGCCTCAATTATGCAGGAAGCCAGAGAGATACTTTCAACGCGGCTCACAAAAGCTAGGCCGAGTAGAGCCACGCAAAGTCCCAGACTGCGTTGTTTTTCCTTTCTCTTAGGCTGCTGGCTGCCTTTTTTATCTCGGAATTGGATAGGCGTGGCTGCTCTTCACGATAGCCGCTTTTGAGATCTCATGCCGTTCTGTCGGGTCATTGCCTGGTGCACTTGGGATGTTGCACGGCAAGGGTATGGCAGTTTGGACGGCAAAATTTTCATGTATTCGGAAGGTTTGTGTTTTAGTTCATATCGAAATTAAGGTAGCAGTAATCTGTGAAGTCACAATAAGAGGACCATACGCTACGTTCTGGCCAAAGGGACTGAAATCGCCCTGTTTTGTGAGCGGCTGTTGAATTGGTTCAAATGGCTCTGAGCACTATGCGACTTAACTTCTGAGGTCATCAGTCGCCTAGGACTTAGAACTAATTAAACCTAACTAACCTAAGGACATCACACACATCCATGCCCGAGGCAGGATTCGAACCTGCGACCGTAGCGGTCGCTCGGCTCCAGACTGTAGCGCCTAGAACCGCACGGCCACTCCGGCCGGCTGAGAGGCTGTGATAGAGTTTTCTTCGATTAATTGCTTCTTGTTTTTCTTCTTTCATTTATACCATACATGTTCAAAGTCATACGTGACGTATTATACCGGGTTATCAAAAAGTCTGTATAATGTTGAAAACTGAATAAATCACGGAATAATGTAGATGGAGAGGTACAAATTGACGCACATGCTTGGAATGACATGGGGTTTTGTTAGAACCAAAAAAAAAGTTCAGAAAATGTCCGACAAATGGCGCTTCATCTGATCAGAATAGCAATAATCAGCATAACAAAGCAAGACACAGCAAAGATGATGTTCTTTACAGGAAATGCTCAATATGTCCACCATCATTCCTCAACAATAGCTGTAGTCGAGGAATAATGATGTGAACAGCAGTGTGAAGCATGTCCGGAGATATGGTGAGGCATTGGCGTCGGATGTTGTCTTTCAAATGGTTCAAATGGCTCTGAGCACTATAGGACTGAACATCTGAGGTCATCAGTCCCCTAGAAACTTGGAACCACTTAAACCTAACTAACCTAAGGACATCACACACATCCATGCCCTAGGCAGGATTCGAACCTGCGACCGTAGCGGTCGCGCGTTTCCAGACTGAAGCGCCTAGAACCGCTCGGCCACAACGGCCGGCGTTGTCTTTCAGCATCCCTAGATATGTCGGTCGATCACGATACACTTGTGACTTCAGGAAACTCCAAATCCTATAATCCCACGGACTGAGGTCTGGGGACGTGGGAGGCCAAGCATGACGAAAGTGGCGGCTGAGCACACGATCATCACCAAACGACGGGCGCAAGAGATCTTTCACGCGTCTAGCAATACGGGGTGGAGCGCCATCCTGCATAAACATCGTACGTTCTAGCAGGTGTTTATCAGCCAGGCTGGGGATGATGAGATTCTGTAACATACCGGCGTACCTCTCCCCGTCACGGTAGCAGCCCTGCTGTCCAGTGCCATCGGTCGTACGTTTTGTGAACTTTGTTTCTTTCGGTTCTAATAAAATCCCATGTTCCTCCAAGCATGTGTGTCAACTTTTACATCTCTATCTACATTATTCCGTGATTTATTAATTTTTCAAATTTATAGCGACATTTTGGTCACCCAGTAAATACAGAGTTTCTGTTTTATAAGCACTACATTCAGTGAAATTAAAATTAATGTAAAATGGGAAGAACAGGGAGTGGGAATAGTTGATGGACGGTGAGTAGAAGAGAGTGAGGCGTTTGTTAGACTTGTCAGTCGCAGAACTTCCGAGAGACCCAAAACTGGTTCAAATGGCTTTGAGCACTATGGGATTCAACTGCTGTGGTCATCAGTCCCCTAGAACTTAGAACTACTTAAATCTAACTAACCTAAGGCCATCACAAACATCCATGCCCGAGGCAGGATTCGAACCTGCGACCGTAGCGGCCACGCAGTTCCAAACTGAAGCGCATAGAACCGCACGGCCACACTGGCCGGCGAGAGAGGGAGACCCAAAAGCTATGGTAAAGCACATACAGGATGTTACAAAAAGGTACGGCCAAACTTTCAGGAAACATTCCTCACACACAAAGAAAGAAAATATGTTATGCGGACATGTGTCCGGAAACGCATACTTTCCATGTTAGAGCTCAGTGTATTACTTCTCTTCAAATCACATTGATCATGGAATGGAAACACACAGCAACAGAACGTACCAGCGTGACTTAAAACACTTTGTTACAGGAAATGTTCAAAATGTCCTCCGTTAGCGAGGATACATGCATCCACCCTCCATTGCATGGAATCCCTGATGCGCTGATGCAGCCCTGGAGAATGGCGTACTGTATCACAGCCGTCCACAATACGAGCACAAAGATTCTCTACATTTGGTACCGAGATTGCTTAGACAAGAGCTTTTAAATGCCCCCATAAATGAAAGTCAAGAGGGTTGAGGTCAGGAGAACGTGGAGGCCATGGAATTGGTCCGCCTCTACCAATCCATCGGTTACCGAATCTGTTGTTGAGAAGCGTACGAACACTTCGACTGAAATGTGCAGGACCTCCATCGTGCATGAACTACATGTTGTGTCGTACGTGTAAAGACACATGTTCTAGCAGCACAGGTAGAGTATCCCGTATGAAATCATGATAACGTGCTCCATTGAGCGTAGGTGGAAGAACATGGGGCCCAATCAAGACATCACCAACAATTCCTGCCCAAAAGTTCACAGAAAATCTGTGTTGAAGACGCGATTGGACAACTGCGTGCAGATTCTCGTCAGCCCACACATGTTGATTGTGAAAATTTACGATTTGATCATGTTGGAATGAAGCCTCATCCGTAAAGAGAACATTTCTACTTAAATGAGGATTGACACATTGTTGGATGAACCATTCGCAGAAGAGTACCCGTGGAGGTCAATCAGCTGCTGATAGTGCCTGCACACGCTGTACATGGTACGGAAACAACTGGTTCTCCCGTAGTACTCTCCATACAGTGACGTGGTCAACGTTACCTTGTACAGGAGCAACTTCTCTGAAGCTGACGTTAGGGTTATCGTCAACTGCACGAAGAATTCCCTCGTCCATTGCAGGTGTCCTCGTCGGTCTTCCCCAGTCGCGAGTCATCAATTGGAATGTTCCGTGCTCCCTAAGACACCGATCATTTGTTTCGAACGTCTTCCTGTCGGGACACCTTCGTTCTGGAAATCTGTCTCGATACAAACGTACAGCGCCACGGCTATTGCCCCGTGCTAATCCATACATCAAATGGGCATCTGCCAACTCCGCACTTGTAAACATCGGACTGACTGCAAAACCACGTTCGTGACGAACACTAACCTGTTGATGCTACGTACTGATGTGCTTGATGCTAGTACTGTAGAGCAATGAGTCGCATGTCAACACAAGCACCAAAGTCAACATAACCTTCCTTCAATTGGGCCAACTGATGGTGAATCGAGGAAGTACAGTACATACTGACGAAACTAAAATGAGCTCTAACATGGAAATTAAGCGTTTCCGGACACATGTCCACATAACATCTTTTCTTTATTTGTGTGTGAGGAATGTTTCCTGAAAGTTTGGCCGTACCTTTTTGTAACACCATGTGTAATTATCAGTATGGAAAGTGACATAAGCGACAACAAAATCTAGTATGTCGAGCTGAAGTACTAAAAAGGTAAGTCACTTTTAGCTTGCGACAGTTATTCGGTCGAGGAATGTTACGGTTTGGAAAGTCTATATGTAAACTTCGTCGTGGAAGGAGTATTACATAAGTAATAGAAGCACGTGGCTTATAATCAGTAAATGGTATCACCCATTTGTTATAATGTAAAATAAGTGTACATTTTTACATGAATGAAACAACTGTTTTTTAGTAGTTACTATCCAGCCTATCTCAGCACTCTATGTGTATTGAATTTGGAGTGTTTAGCTTTTTATTGTTTTCTTTTTATACACAGACTATACCAAAAAGGAGAAAAAACAATGAAATTGTGAGCCAAAGGTTTGCGGGCAATACAAGAACCACCACAGCTCAGTGGGTCTGCAAAGGTAGACACAATACACAGTTACTAGTTAGCAATGGGGTATACTATATTGCTTGCCATGATTGTGTTACGGGTTATATTGGTTAGTCAGGCAAAGGCTTAGCAACTACTATGGCTGAACATGAGCGCAAGTGGAGGCTGCAGAATGAAGACTCCACGTTTGATGAGCATTTATTGAATAACACACACAGCTATCCGCAACAGATTCATGTCATCCACACAGCAAACAATGGCCAATAACTCTCCTCCTGGAAGCAACGAAAACCAACAAATATCTGTTCCACAGTTCTAGTTCAATATAAAAAAATTTAATACAGCTGAATACTGCGTCTATTTTAAACTTATTTTAATCCCTAGAGTTTTCCAATGATCCCACATTGTAATTTACTTTCTCTTCCTCCTTTTTCCTGTATTTACTTATTTTATTGTGATTTACTATGTACTTCTTATATGCTGTTGTTACAATCATCATTTGTAACTTTTACTCTGACTCTGTATCACTTTGCAATACCTCTTCAGTTTATTTTTTAATACTCTCGTCAATTACTAATCATAATTTGTTGGAATTGTTAGTTAAAATTGTTATGTATTTACTGTTTTACTATTTTAGTGAAAATGCTTACCTTCTTCATATTTGTTTACTATTCAACTCTTCAATTGGATTATCACTCCATTTACTCTGTGTTCGTTCCTCACACAAGATCAATGAAAATTTTTGAAATGTTGTTTACAAATATTGTCACTTTTTTGATGGTGATAGTCAGCTAAAGACTGACGCACGCCTGCCCTGTGAGCCGAAAACGTGTTAACTTAATAAAGTAACACAGTCAGTGATGTGTTTTTCATTTACCATTTGTTGTTTTTACAAGTAGCTACAGAACAATCAGTTTACAATAAAACGTCCGATTAAATGTGACAGCAATATTGGATATAGAAATTAATTAATTATAGGGAGGGATATTCCGTTTTCGACATACGTGAAAGGTTTGTAAGCAGACATTATGTTACAGGCAACTCTGACGCCTCTTCTCATGACTACAGGTCAGAAGCGACACTGAGGGAAATGGCAGAGTGGGTAACAGTGTAGTTCATTAGATATGCGACACCGTGAATATTTCATGCAATAAACTTCAAAATAGAATGAAGTGCAGTGCATGCTTGGATGTCCTTGAGATCAGCTCTTAAGCGCAATCAAAAAGTAACGTCGTCTACGTCCGTGATTAAGTAATGGCAATGCAGAGGATTTATCAGTCAAAACCCTCATTTAATTGCTCGTTGTTTGTGAGAAGGTAGTGTTATGTATCTTGAAAGGATGACATACTTCTACATCACGTGCCGGATATTCGTCAGCAGCAGGATCGTCACCTTTCGGGATTACGGTTAATAATACGCCACATTGCTTCCCCTCGTTGGTAGGAATTCCACAACTTCAGTAACCATAACAGCTAAATGAAACGGAACAGTTCTCCTCACTGAAATAAAAGAACAATGTATCACCTGTAACATCGTTACACTCGAGCAACTCAAATGAGGAGAACACGATTATAATCTTTGTACATTCACAAATGTAAAACCAAAAAGACATGAATATGAATTCACATACACCATTAGTCTTGAGTGAAGAAAATAATGGTTATGTATAGCGTTATCATTTCCCATAGTCCTAACGATACTAGCCCCACCATGCAATGTGACGAAGAAAAAATGATAAATTTACGAGTGTGTCACGAAACTAATGAGGTATTGAGATGTATAGATGGGATAGTCACACGTATATGTAGCCTACATTTGCCACGCACAGCTTACCTCTAAATCTGCGCAACCGTTCAAAGAACGGGAAGTATAAAACCAGTAAAAGCTAAACTAAAGCCTAAGATATATGGACACACCAACAACATAACAGAAACAACTAACATCCTAAAACCCATAACGATTAAACGTGTTTCTTATATCACGAGCAGTCCGATTAAGGTAAAATATCTGTATGTACTTCAGAACAGACTTGGCAACTGTTTCTATGTTTCGATACAGTGTATCGATACGTAAAACTGTTTCAGTGTTTCGGAACGTCTGTGGTTCACTGTTTCGAAACAGTGGTGTTTCATTCCGCCTGTATCGTTGTTTCTAAATATGGCCATTTCAGCCCACCTGTGCTTGGAACGGACAAATTGTATCGAAACAGTGATGTTTCATTCTGCTCTGTGTCGGACGAGATTCGGGCTCGGCACAGGTCCTGAAACACAACATACCACTTCATGAAACACTTTAAAGAGTGTCGAAATCTTTTTGACAAGCATTAGCATGATAAATATATGAAAATCATTCAGTTAATTTACACTTTTTTATAACATACGCTTCTCTGTTCATGTACAGTAATCATATTAAGAAACGCAAGTAAGCCTACAACATTTTGAATAAAAAAAGGCGTAGAGTGACAGTTATTACATATATCAAGTAAGCCTACAACATTTTCAATAAAAAAAGGCGTAGAGTGGCAGTTATTAGACATATACATAAATTTGATGTAGGTATAATTGCAAGAAATCTGTTTTACATATCACTTATAGTGTAATGGTGAACGGGAAAGGCTGGGAAGCATGGTGAATTTATAGTAACGGTTCGAAACACCTTGAAAGACAAATTTTTTTCTTTTGTTATTTATTCGAATTATTTGGCGTTATTTGTGAGTCTATAGACACTCTGCCTATTATCCACAATGATTCTCTTTGTGTGCATGGAAATTAGCAGGATGGGTATATTACCCATACTAACGGAATGTGGGAATCCCAGTAGCATATCCGTTTTTTCTGCAGTTTGCTCCCACCTCCAGTTCCGTTCGTGGTGGTTCTTCTGTCTTCAGCTATGGCTGTCCTCAGCCAACTGAAAAGTATGAAATTCACACGACATGAAAACAGCGCATTTTCTGCAGGAAATACGAAACTTCCAAGACGCCTAAGTGATAGTTTCATTCTTTCTGCGACATGATTAGCGCTCTCGCAACTCATTTGTAATTATATGGAAATACGTAGACAGTAGACATTCAAGATGATAAAATGTGTAGGTCTATTAGATTACAAAACACAAAATGTTTCACTGTTTCGTAACAGCGTATCGAAACATTACATAGTACTGTTTCATTTGTTTCGAAACAGTTACGTGTTTCAGTTTGCACATCTCTACTTCAGAAAACTTCAGTTTTAAACCTTGGAGATAGAGACCTATAACTTGTCTCCACTCGCTGTTCATTCCCAGTCACCTACATTGTTTTTCGGACACACAGCATAAAACCTATGTAATAGATGAATTTGGAAGTCTACCTGCAAGAAATAACCTCACCGGTTCCAGCGGAAACGGAGAAAATGTAATGAATAGCGGTTACACTAAGTCTCCTCTTGACGGGCCATAATGTTAGCCAAATAAATAGTGTGCTACGTAAATTTTCTCGTTTTACGTTCTCCTAACGTAGTTACATGTGTAAGTATGAACTATACGAACTTTACATTATTTCTTAGTGACTGAAGTGAGGTCTGTCAGTATTCCTTTCATCGAAAGTGTAAAGTCATTGATGATACGTATCAGATAAGATTTTCGCCCCTTGTCAAGGGAAAAAAAAGACCACTGAAACGGCCAGCCGAAGTGGCCAAGCGGTTCTAGGCGCTTCAGTCTGGAACCGCGCAACCGCTACGGTCGCAATTTAGAATCTTGCGTCGGGCATGGATGTGTGTGACGTCCGTAGATTATGTAAGTCGGCTGTTTATATTTTTATATTGGTAATGCCACGTAGCGCTCTGTATGAAAATCACTGGCTATGCTGTGTGCAGCCTGTGACTAGTTTGCATTGTTGTCTGCCATTGTAGTGTTAGGCAGCGGCAGCTGGATGTGAACAGCGCGTAGCGTTGCACAGTTGGAGGTGAGTCGCCAGCAGTGGTGGATGTGGGGAGAGAGATGGCGGAAGTTTTGAAATTGAACTGCTATATATACTATGATTATTAAGGTAAATACAGTGTTTGTTCTCTATTAAAATCTTTCATTTGCTAACCAACCCTATCAGTAGTTAGTGCCTTCAGTAGTTTGAATCTTTTATTTAGCTGGCAATAGTGGCGCTCGCTGTATTGCAGTAGTTCGAGTAATGAAGATTTTTGTGAGGTAAGTTATTTGTGAAAGGTATAGTTTAATGTTAGTCAGGGCCATTCTTTTGTAGGGATTTTTGAAAGTCAGATTGCGTTGCGCTAAATAATATTGTGTGTCAGTTTAAGCATAGTCTTGTATAAGTTGTTCAAAGGGGACGTTTCATATGTCGACCCTTAGCCTAGGATACCTCACTGGAATCTTCTGATTTTTTTCTTGTAGTTTGTGTATTTAGTGTAGATTTTGTTTATTGCTAGCGCGTAATTGTAGAGAGAATCTCCTTTGTAGTTGCAGTCTTTCATTGTTGTACTGTAAAACAGTTGTGGCATGCATGTAGATTTGCACCAAGTATTTCGCAGCTGCAATTAACTAGATATTATTTTCAGTCCTATATTAATGTGTTCTCTTATTTTTGCTCTTCAAATTGTGTTTTTCTGTGTTATCGTGTGAAATATTGTCACAATAATGGCGTGTGAAAAACGTAACACTAGGCTCCAAAGTAAACTGAGAAATAATAGTGACGACGAGCGTAGCTTATCAGCACCACTGTGTAGTGAATTAACAGACGTTCCAAGTAGTAATTTGGTAATTGTGCATAGGGAAATGGAGCGGGCGGCAAATAATGGTGTAGACAGTGAAACAGGTTGTGAACAGGGAAGCATTATCGATCGATCGGTCGGCAACAGCTCGCCTCAGGAATCCGAAATGAAATCACACAATTTTGCAAATCCTGTAGATTCAGGTTTTGCGTCCTCACCGTTTTCTCAAATGAGTCAAGACACATTTTCTGCTTGTCAAAATGTGAACGTTGCCGGTGAAAATGCACTGCCAAAAAGCATAGAGAAACAGATTCCAGACACTAATACATTATTATTGCAATTAATGCAACAAATGGAACAAAATCAGAGACAAATGGGACAAAATCTTCAGAAGTTAGACACAATGGAACAGAATCTTCTAAAGTTAGACACAATGGAACAAAATCAGAGACAAACACAGCAAAAGCTTCAAAAGTTAGACACAATGGAACAAAATCTTCAGAAGTTAGACGCCACACTTGAACAAACACGTGAAGATTTAACTACTGAGTTACATAACATTGAATCAAAATGTCAAAAAGTCGGTAATGACGTAAAAACACAAATTTGGGAGCATTTTCAGTCTATTTTTTCGCGACATGAAAATGCATTACAGAATCACGAAGCAGCCATAAAAGAACTGCAAACCATGGTTCATGAAAATCATGAGACCTTGTGGGCTAAAATTGACTCAGTTGCATCTACCGATTCGGTTATGCAACTGGCAAAATCTCAAGAAAACTTAAAGAACACAGTAGATTCGATTTCAACACAAATGGACACTCTAAAACTTGGTTCAGAAAAACACACTGAGGAAATGTGTTCACTATGGGACAAAGTAGCTGAACCTTCGGATCAGGTCACTAACTTATCTACAAAGGTAGATGATGATCTGAATGACACAAGACCCGTAGCCTTCACTGACACAGAAGAGTATGAACAAATTAGAAAATTCAAACAAAATCAAAATCAAATCAATACACAGTACAAAAGAGAAATCCGGGAAGTACAAGATCAGTTGACGCAGGTAATACAAGAATTACAAATTTCAGAGGACACTCGCGCTCCAACACGAAAAGAGGAACTTAGAAATACGGAAAAGCCACAAAATAATAGCACAGGGCATTTCGGTAATTATGAAAGGAATTGGCAAGGTGCACCGAATTTTGAAATGGAACCGCCGAAACGACGTAACAATGACCGACATGCGACTCGCCGACATGATGATTTTGATTATAAGCTGTTCATTACTACACGTAAATTCAAAACGTTTAAGAACTCTGCCAACGACATTCATCCACAAGCGTGGCTCCATCAATTCTCTCATTGTTTTCCTCGCAACTGGTCATTGGAGCACAGATTAGAATTTATGTGTGGCTACTTGGAGAATGAACCAGCTGTAAGAATGCGATCGGTCATTCACGATTATCACAGTGAAGGAGAATTTTATCTTGCCTTCCTCTCAGCGTATTGGTCTCAAGCTACACAAGACCGAGTAAAACATAGCATCATAATGATGAAACGTTTCGAACAACCTGAATTTTCCCGTCTCATGAAATATTTTGAAGACATGTTGCATAAGAATCAGTATCTTTCAAACCCATACAGCCCCTCAGAACTCATCCGCATTTGCTTAATCAAACTACCTGAACATTTACGGCATATTATTTTGGCCGGACGTTGCAAAGACGACATTGAAGCATTTCAGGGACTCTTACAAGAATTAGAAATTGACACAGACAGTCGCGGGATGCGAAAACAGGAAAACAATCACTACAGATCACATTCGTCACAATTCTGCGATGACAGAAATAATACATGACAAGGCTCTTCTTATAACGTAAATCGTGACTAAATCAGACACCACCCGTATGACAACCATTGGCAGAATAGTAATAATTACAGGGAAAGATCACCTCTCCGCGGTAATGACTATCACAGAGACAATCAGAGAAACAAACAATATGGGAACCAAAATAATTATTATCAAGGGAGACAGAATAACTTTAGACGCAACAGTCCAGCGCGCAGTTACGACTCAGGGAGAAATTCTCCACCACGTGACCGACAAGAAAGAAACTATGGAATCTACCGACATGACGACAGACGATATGATCGTAACGACAGACCTGAATTGCATCAGAACTGGCGGGGTTTAAACAGGGCTGGGCCCTCTGGGCAACGTGAATTTGTAGAAGTTAGGTCTCCAAATCCCAATAACGATGCGCGCCAACAAAGAGACAATAGGCAATGACTCACACCGCTGGCAGCCACAAAACGTACTTATGAAACTGACAACGCAGCTGCCGTAGCTAGTAATTACGTAAGAATGGAAGACATTAGAGACATCTTACTCCAGGAACACGACGTAAAACATAACAACATTGCATATCCTGTGATTCACATTACTGTAAATGGCGTAAAGTTTACGGCAGTACTTGACTCTGGCAGTCCCATTTCAGTAATTAGTGAAACAGCTTTTAGCAAATGCAACAAATCGAACGATTGCCCCACACTTCCGTTACGTAAGATTAAATTACAAGGTGCAATCTTTGGAAAAAGTGTAGATGTTCGCCAACAAACCAACTTAGAATTCTTTTGTCAAAGCCACAGCTTGTCTATAAACTTTCTTATTGTTCCATTATTGTCGACGGAAATTATACTGGGAGTAGACTTTTTGAATGAATACAAAGCAATCTTAAGCTTTCACGATGCTGAAATAAGTTTAGAGAAAGAAGGTAAGTCAATACCTTTGAAATTTGAAGACTGGCTCTCAAACCATGATGAGGAAATTAATCGGCTTTACCTTCTGTTAGACAACAGTTCGGAATTTTCTACGGAACTAGACACTAACAATCACTCTGCAAGTACTGACAGGGATGATATCGATGGCATGTTTGAAATTAATGAGTTAATTCAGAATAAAATTCAAACAATTGAGAATTGTAATGACACTGATAGGCAGGACCTTTTTGAGATTTTACAAGCACATTCCACAGTTTTTACTCACAAAACAGGAACAATCAAGGGATTTCAATACCAATTTCGTGATCGTGAGCATACTAAATTTTGTGTTAGACCATACGTAATTCCGGCGCATTATAGGGACCGTGTTAGAACAGAAATACAATCTATGCTTAATGAGGGCATTATTGAGCCTGCAGTAAGCTCATACAACAACCCATTACATGTTGTTGAGAAGAAAAATGGATCGATCGGGCTTGTTTTAGATTCGAGACAAATCAATATTATCATCATTCCTGAAACAGACAGGCCGCAGACGATGGAAGAACTTCAAAATTTTAATGGTGTAAAAGTGTTGTCTTCCATTGATCTCAGATCCAGCTTTTATCAGATCGAACTTCATCCAGAATGTAGAAAATACACAGCTTTCCTTTGTTTCGGCGTTTGTTATCAGTTTCGGAAACTTACTTTTGGTTTGAACATTTCTTCGGCAGCATTCATTCGTGGTTTAAATTCCATATTACCTGAGTTCTTAAAACGTCACATCACCTTATATGTGGACGATATTCTGATAGCAGAAGCTTCATGGGAACAACACAATCGCATCCTCAACAGTTTGTTACGTATTTTTGCAGAATCTGGAATTACAGTTAACTTGGAAAAGTCTGAATTCGGTAGGTCAAAGGTGAGGTTTTTGGGACATATTATTTCTTCTGAAGGCATTCAGCCGGATCCTGAAAAGTTAGAAGCAATCAGAGCCATTCCAGTTCCATCCTCAAAAAAACAAGTCCGTAGTTTTCTAGGTCTCGTAAATTTTTACCGTCGTTTTCTGAATATGCAAATTCTTGTTACACCAAAACTTTGTTCTCTCACTGGAAAAAATACTATTTGGAACTGGGACGAACAAGCACAGTTGGAATTCAATTCTTTGAAAGAAGCGTTACTTCACGCGCCAATACTAGCTCATCCAGATCTGTCACAAGATTTCTGCCTTAGCACGGATTCTTCTAAAGTCGGTCTTGGTGCCCATTTATTTCAAGAAGCCATAGAAAATGACACTACCATTCAGAAAACCATTGCTTTTGCCAGCTGAGTGCTAGCAAAATCTGAAAAAAATTATTCCGTTACTGAATTAGAAGCTTTAGCTATCGTTTGGGCATTTAACAAATTCCGTTTCTTTCTTTCTGGTAAGCACGTAAAAGTATACAGTGATCATCGTGCATTACAATTTCTTATGTCTCCAAAATTAAATCATGACAGGCTAAACGTTGGGCATTGTTTCTGCAAGAATTGCGCTTCACAATAGTCTACATTCCCGGCAAGGAGAACATTGTTGCGGATGCGCTGTCACGCGCACCGGCTGGGCTTGAGAAAAGTAACACAGAACGCAACCTCGAGAAAAATTTCAGTATTCTTTACATTCAGAAAGTCGCCTTTGAAAACTTCATCACCACATCTTTAAAGGACATTGCTCATGAACAAGATAAAGATCCGATTTGGAAAGACATCAAAAGTAAATGGCATGAAAAGACACACACTCAGATTCGGCATTATTACCTGGTTAGAAACAAATACTGTTCAAACGCCGCACTGTTGATGACAAGCTATGGGTACTTTGCATTCCTGACGATTTTGTTAATAAGCTCATTTGGTACATTCATTTCAGCTATGCACATTTTGGCCCACGAAAATGTTATCATATTCTTCGAACGAATTGTTATTTTAACAATATGGAAAAGAGAATTCGAAGAGTCTTGTCTATTTGTAAACTTTGTCAAAAGGCGAACCGTCTACTGTCTCCCATCGTGCTCCGCTGTTTCCTATCATTCCTTCTAAATTAAAAGAATTTGCTGCTGTTGATCTCTTGGTACCGCTTGTCAGAACATCTAATGGATTTGCGTACGTTCTAGTCGCTGTTGAACTTACTTCAAAATTTGTTTCTTTCACTCCGTTACGTAAAGCTACTGGACGGTCTGTATCCAACGCCTTTGTTAAAAATTTCTTTCGTGAAGTTGGACACGTTAGTAAAGTCATTTCAGATAACGGACCGCAATTCAGATCTGCTGTTTGGTCACGCATGCTTCGGAATCATAAAATCAAACCTGTTTTTATTTCATTGTACTCACCACATTGTAACCCGTCTGAACGGATTATGAAAGAAATCAATAAGCTTTTCAGACTTTATTGTCACAGAAAGCATAAGAATAGGGACAGATATTTACACCTATTTCAAAATGTGCTGAATGAAATGCCTCATGATTCCACTGCTTTACCACCTACTCTTGTACTAAAGAATGAAGAACCACCGAACAGAACCTGAGAGCTTGTACCTTTCCCGAATACACGTAAACTTCGACACAAAGACATAATTGATTTGGCTCTTAAAAATATAAATTTTGCAGCAGACAAAAGGAGAAATCTACACGGTAAAGCAAATGCAAAGAAATTATATATTGGTCAGAAAGTTCTCATTAAAGCTCATTCATTGTCACATAAGAAGAAACACTTGAGTCACAAATTCTTTCTAGTTTACAATGGACCTTACAGAATCCGACGTATACCACATGATAATTGCGTTGAAGTTGAAACTCTGCGTACTAGGAAGAGTAAAGGTTTACACCACATTTCACATGTAAAACCGTTTATTGAAAGATAATCTGCCTTTTAACTTTGTCTTTGCCATATAACTTTTCACTTTACATTACTAGTATGCTTTGTCAGAATTAGAATCTGTTAATATACAACAATGTTTGAAGTTAAATATCCAGTCAAGAACCAAGAAAACTTATTTAAACAGAAATTACGATTGCATTGTTATTTTGTACAGACGACACAGTGTTATTGTGTGTATACATTCCTCCTTGTTAGTTGCACGATTACGTAACGAATATACGGCTTACATAATTAGAACATATACCAGCACTGCTAATGAGATTTTCATGCAACATTTTGGTTTACTTGAAAATACATTCTGAATTAAAGTACTTTCTGGAAGATTCCATATGACACAGTGGTTAGTTAATGTGACAGCTACACGATTTTATCACGACGCTACTAATGAGTGACAATTTACAATGTTGCTTTTGCGGTGTTTCTGTTTCATATCTGCACAGTTTTTCTGAATTCTTCTGGAAAGTAAAACGTGTTTAATAGTAACTTTTGTGGTACAGCTACAATGAGACAGCCTTTTCCGTAGCACAACAATACGTTACAGCACAGTACTTTCTTCATCACGGCAATAAGCGGAATAAGTAAGATATCTATACGCAAAGCATATCACTTTTGTTTATCATGAGGTAAGTACATTGACTTCTACAGAACTTAGCTTTTGGAGGACGATAACTACGACACTTCCACAGAGATTATCTTACAGCGAGACGCACATTTAGCGCTACAGGACACGGATTTGAGTGATTAATTTTGTACTTAAAACATTTATTTTTAAAGATTTTTGAATTACAAAGAAAGTTTTCCGTGATACATTTCATTCCATTGCTGTAATCTGTAACACCTGATGGTATAATTACATTAATCCTCAGGGGGGTACACGCCTACTTTGTGTACCATTTGTTTGGCAAGCACAAGGAGCCCTAGCTAATATGGTATTTGCTTATACAACTTTACACATCGGTACCATATTCCTCTAAAACACAAATTACACAGCTATCTGATCATTTAACTGAGAGAGACAAACTTTTTTATTACGTCAGTGACAGATGTTTACGCCATTACACAGCTGGATAACTTCACACTTTCGAAATTGTATTTTGTCTGTACTTTGTGAACTGTTCATATTTTTTTGGTACCATTGTGATACTATGAGAGCTTTGAATGATGTATTTGGTGTGGGATCACGATTTTTAAAGTACGTTTGAGGCAGATGACACTTTTGACATGAGCAGAGAATTTTTTTAAATTATAGAAGGAAGCTACGACGATTTTGAGAATTGACTGAGATGTTATGATATTTTTACGACGATGATGTGTATTATGCTGTAAGATTTTGTTTCTATACATTTGCAACGTAAATTCTTGACCTGTGAAATATTTTTAGATGAGACTGTCACTGTAGCGGAAACTGCTGTCGTAAATATTTCCATAAGAAAGTTAAGTGACCACCTGCACATGCGTCATGGGCACCCAGGTGTGTCAGACGCCTGGAGAACAAGCCATTAGTGTGAGTGCCTCGTCAGAAGCACAGGTAGAAAAAAAAGAAAGGGGAGGCCATTGTCAGTGCTACTGACATTTCCTTGTTGAAAGCATACTGTGGAGCTCGTAATTTATGATATTTACTGCAATGCCTAATGAAATGACGAGAAATATTTTTACATCTGCACACCTGATTACGACAAGCGTCTTTCTAGGAGAGTTGAGAGAATTTCTACTAACTTATGAAATGTCACATGACTATTGAATGATATTTTTATGCTTTGGTTTGCGTAATTGCTTATTTCATTTGATATCTGGTTTCCAGTTGCGTTGCAGCATTGCTTTTATAAAATAAAATGCATTTGCTAATGTGAACACTTTCTGTCAACAGATCTATTAAATAATAATTTTGTAATCCACATTCTTTAAAAAAGCAGCACTTGGAAAGGAAAGAACAATTAGAAGGGACTAGTAACAGTAACTGGACATATAATATTCTTTTCAAGTACATGGTAATATTTCGTTTCACAATAAGTTGTTGTGGTGCACCACTTTAATTACATAGACATTAAGATGTGAATAGACATTTACCTTTTCTGCATTATTGTTTTTAGTGTAATATTTTTTCTGCTTGAGCTATGTCATGTTTAGGTATAAGTTACTGCTGTTTGCCAGGCATAGTGTTAATGAATTTGACTTTGTGTTACTCTTCTAAGCTTATTTTTATTGTTTGCTGCGCATTGCCTTATATTAGTTGTAATATTGCATTTGCTTTGCTAATTTATGCTGCTAGCTTTGCCAATTTGCATTTTTTGTCATTGCTGTTTGTGATAATTTGTTATGTGATGCTGCATTGCCCCGTCCCTTGGTATATATATCTGAGCTCAGTAGATTTAAGTTAGCTTAAGAGGGGTAGACTATATAAGAAACTAACTATGATGACTTGGAAGAAATGTATTGAGAAGCTATATGAAAATGGTTTGGGCAAAAAAAAAAAAAAAAAAAGGATACTGTACAGTGGAGAAAAACTATTTTTGACAGTGGATGTGAACAGGATACAGAAAGCAGGCTTAGATCGGACTTTTGGGAATAATGATGAACGAAGGGAGATCTCCATGCAAAATACTGCAGTAAAACAAACCCTGTCCTTTCCTTTTGTGTTATCCCACTACGTGTTTGTGTACCCTTGTGTATTTGTTTTCTTCCTGTCTCTGTGTAGTTTCATAGAATTTTTTCTTCTTTTAATATTAAGCTACATTCACTATGATGAGGAATACTGTTCTCCTCAAATATAATTGGCTTTAATAATATGTTATTTACCTTGTAAATATGCTTAGACATTATTTATTCTGTTTTGTTTTAATGCTCATGTGTAAAGTTGATGTTTCAAAAGTTATTCTGATCTTTTATGTATGTACTCATCTTATAATTCCTGTAACACTGATGTATATGTTTATTTCTATTCTGTTGTAAAGCCTGTACTACAAATGTTATCTGTATTGTTATGTTCTTTAATGATGTATTTTGTACCTTTGTAATTGTATTCTCATGTTATAAAATGGTAACTGACACCAGTTCATCATATTAGTAACTTGTAAGTTACATTTCACTGCACACGTTTCTGTTGGTCATAGTATATGGACAATTTGTGAGAAGTAGGGACTGTTAGTGTTTGCACGTGTGTTAATAATTCAGCAAGGGACTGGATAACAGCATTGCTGGTTCTAAAGACAATTCCTAAAACTTTGTGCGTGCACAAGTGGTGGTTTATGGACTTGCTATCTTCTCTGCAAGACTCTTCGATGGTGATTGTGCACCTGCACAGTCGCCGCAGATGGCTGCTGGCCATCTCTACAAGGACTACAGTGGGTCTACACCTTTGATGACTCACCAATACCATTATTTCTACAAGGACTGCAGTGGGTCTGCACCTCTGGTGGCCCACCAATACCGTAATCTCTACAAGGACTACAGTGGGTCTACACCTTTGATGACCCACCAATACCATTATTTCTACAAGGATACACCTTTGCTGACTCACCAATACCATTATTTCTACAAGGACTACAGTGGGTCTACACCTTTGCTGACTCACCAATACCATACTCTCTACCAGGACTACAGTGGGTCTGCTCTGTGATGACCTACCTACCAATCTTCTTCAAAACGTCGAATGACTCTGCTCTGGGTTTGCTCTGTTGTGGCCCATTACCTGTCAGCATGTCAAGAGTCAGCACTGTCTTACCGTTGGAAGGACAATACTACTTCTTCAAGACTACATGGAAATCCACTACTTCTGGGTGCAATTTTTTTACTAATGAGACTTTGTGAAAACAAAATTGTAATTACTATTATGATGAATGATCAGGACTATCTTTATGGACTGTGAGAAAATTTAGCTTTCGACCAACATTGTATAAATAAGTGTGTGCATTTGATTTCTTTGTTATTGTAATTATGAAAAATTTTATCATATCATTATTGGCCACTGGCCAAAAAAAATTTGTAAAATTTTTTGTGGGGAGCATGTGGGCTATGTAAGTAGGCTGTTTAGATTTTTATATTGGTAATGCCACGTAGCGCTCTGTATGAAAATCACTGGCTGTGCTGTGTGCAGCCTGTGGCTAGTTTGCATTGTTGTCTGCCATTGTAGTGTTAGGCAGCGGCAGCTGGATGTGAACAGCGCGTAGCGTTGCACAGTTGGAGGTGAGCCGCCAGCAGTGGTGGATGTGGGGAGAGAGATGGCGGAAGTTTTGAAATTGAACTGCTATATATATTATGATTATTAAGGTAAATACAGTGTTTGTTCCCTATTAAAATCTTTCATTTGCTAACCAACCCTATCAGTAGTTAGTGCCTTCAGTAGTTTGAATCTTTTATTTAGCTGGCAATAGTGGCGCTCGCTGTATTGCAGTAGTTCGAGTAATGAAGATTTTTGTGAGGTAAGTTATTTGTGAAAGGTATAGTTTAATGTTAGTCAGGGCCATTCTTTTGTAGGGATTTTTGAAAGTCAGATTGCGTTGCTCTAAATAATATTGTGTGTCAGTTTAAGCATAGTCTTGTACAATTTTTCTAAGGGAACCTTTCAATTAGTTAGGTTTAAGTAGTTCTACGTTCTAGGGGACTGATGACCTAAGATGTTAAGTCCCATAGTGCTCAGAGCCATTTGAACCATTTGAACCAATGAAACTCTGGAAGCATCAACGAGTTTAAGCAAATATATAGAAGTTTTAAATCACCAGGGACTACTATTGGAACTATTACAAGTGCCACGACTAACTGAAAAGTGGCATAGTAGTCAAGGCAATATATAAATTACATTAAAGTAATAACATGTACGACGTGGTGAACTCGATAAACTAAACCACAACCTCCTTACTTTAAAGTATAAAAGGCACATTAGCTTAGCAAAGAGTAATAGCAGCAGTTTTTGTAACACGAAATTGTTTTGTTTACGTGACTTGACGAATTACAATAATTTGTATAGTACGTATTCTACTGCATTTATGAGACGTGTAGTGTCCTCAGTTGCTCGACCAAGAGAGTGGTATCTATGTAAAGCGTCATCCTTTACTTTGCCTTAGAGAGCGCCATATTTAGATCTGTCATGAAATCGCAGACGTTTCCTTAGCTAGCTACGTGTCTTTCAATGTAATGTTGTTCATGCATCAACGTGCATGTCATACGTCCAACAGTAATGTAAACTGAATTAAGCACTTCGTTATCCTGTATAACCACTTATATTAGAAACATCACCTACAAATCTCAAGCAAATTGTACAATTTGGATTAACTCCCGTAAAACTAACGTCGTACAGCAAAGAAGATAACAACTGTTACAATCTCGTTGAATTTCATACTCGAAACGTCTCTCTGTTAACCGTTGTAGTGAATATTAGAAATGAAATGCTATAGCATTAGTTCTTACCAACTTGCATACATTGCTAACCACATTTTCCGTTTGAACGGTCATCTTAAGAGAATACAGGGGAGTATTGATTCAGTGTAGTAATGCTATTTACGCAGGACAATGGACTATGCTAAGCCCACTAATTACCTAGTACAACCTCATGTCCTATTAACGGATCAATATTGGGGAATTCCAATGTTTAACGTCAGCAAAAGCAACATCAGCACTGGACACACTCACAAATGAATAAGCGTGTTTCACTTTCGAGCCTAAAGTCAGTTTCAAAGGAACTTCATTCGTCATCGTAAGTAGCCGATCATTACGGGAAAAGTCAACGATTGTTGCTGTAGTGGGTTTCAGACAGAAAACTGGACAGATGCAATTTTCCACGCTAGTCTACATTGTGCAAGCTACTTCACCCATGCTCAACTAAAGCCGACTGCATCTGTTTGAACCGTCTTAACGCAGCCAAGCCTTGGTCACCCCCGTACAATTTTCACTCCTCTCATTTCCCTGATGAAACAAGCTACAATATAGCTTCATGCAGTAGCATTTTCCCTGTGAGCCTGTTCCTTTTTTTGGGTGATAAATGGCATAGAATTCTCCCCAATTCGTTTCAGTATCACTTCATTAGTTATTTTTCTCTAGCACCATATTTCTGAAGCTGACACACTCCTCTAGTGTGTTCCATTTATCGTCCTGCTTCCACCTCAGTAGGGGGCTAAACTACAGAAAAATATTTTCTCTTCCTGTGACTTAAATTTACATTGTGTTTTAAGGAATCTTTCTTTTCCGGAAATGCTTTTCTTGCTGTTTCTTGTATACAACTAATATGTTTTCTGCTTGGATCACTGTCAGTCATTTTGCAGCCAACATAACATCACTTATCGACTACTTTTAGTGTCTCGTTTTCTAATCTAATACCTTAACATCGTTCGATTTTATTCCTGTACACTCCATTACCTTTGTTGTGTTGTTCATATTCATCTTCTAGCCTGCGAGTACAATATCAATCATTCCGACCAACGAGCCTTCTAAGACTTTTTCCATCTCTTGAGCCATCGGGAAGATTTATAATTATTATTTCCTCATTCTAAGTTTTAATTTTCTTTCAAAACTTCTGTCTTGTTTCCTTTACTCTTTTCTCAACTAGATATTAATAGCATGAAAGACAGGTTACATCGTATTCTCAGTTACTGTCTTCCCTTGTCATCTCGCTTGAATTATTATAGCAGCAATCTGGTTTGTGTACTAGCTGTATATAAATTTTTTTCCCGACAATATATCGCTCTTATCATCAAATTTTAAATAATGTATTTCAGGCAACATTGCCAACATTTTAAGACGTAGCATATATTTAGTGCTTCAAGCAACATATCTGGCATAGTACTATATTGAAGTTTCGTATAAATATTACAGGACGGAATCGACCTATTGGGCTCAAATTGTTAAACGGAATTTATTTTGTATAAATTCCGCCTTCGTATCATATGCCGCAACAATGCCCTCCTTCTGTACATATTTAGGTACATCGACAATATCTGTAGTCATGTTCTGCATGCCTTCCAGAAAGCTTGTCTTTAGATTCAGACCCTTCCTACCACAACGTCTTCCTGATTTCTTCGTTACCTTTCTTAGTATCTGCCCTGCCACCTTTGTTTGGTATTTCTGTTCACTTATTGTTACCTTTTCCGCTGAAGTGTTTCCGATGCAAAATGTCTACTGCGTTAGTACAAAGGCAGCCATGTCAAATGTTCTTTACCTTGAGTAACAATCGTTGTTAAAGTTGAGGACATGGCTTTCGCTAAATCTACAATAGCTATGAAAATATTTGCCTTCCATATCATTGGAATGAACACAGCTTCTAGTGCCCCTTCAAAACCAAAACTGAACTTCGAAGAGTTCGGTTTCTATTTTGCTGCAAATAATTTGTGTTAGTAGCTTACAACCTTAATCTACTAGTTTCTTCATGGTTGGTTGCTCCATGATCCTTAATAACTGTGTGACAATGTCGTCTACTCAACCGCTTTATTTCGGGTTGGTGTTTATAGAGCCCTGTCAAATCCTTCCACGGTGCCGCATGTCACATGTAATTTTCATCTATTTCCTCTTCCATTTCTACAGCATCGTCTTCAGGTTCTTTGTTTCGCCATTCAATGTGTTTCCACCTTTCTAGCTTCCCTTTCTTGCTTTTCATTTGAGTACTCGTTAATCATATAGCTGCGTCTCCTTTTTCCTAATGTTTCTTTAGTTTTTGTGTATCCGTCATCTATGTCTATAAAAATGAACGATTCAACGGCTGTGCGTATCTCGAACAGGTAATCCTGATCTGTCATTTTTCTCTTTTTGTAAATCTCATATTGTAGACTATTGTATTCTCTCTTGATTGCTCGATTTGCTACATAATTATACTTCTTCCTTTCGGTAATTAGACGCAGTACCTAGTGTATTATCAAAGAATTTCTGCCATTTACAGTCTTTTGACCAATTTGGTCCTCTGCCGCCTTCATTGTTCCATCTCTCAAAACTACCATACGTCATTTTCATTCCTTCGTCTGTTTAAATGAATCCATACCCAATGCTCCCACAGAAACGCCTCAAAAAACACTGATCCAATTTATCCATGCCCCTACACTTTACTTTCCATATTTTCTGTGTTTTACTTTGTGTTAATCAATAGATGATGATCACTTAGCGCATATGCTACTTGAGCCGATGGACGGCTCGTTTTCAGGCCATTTATTGTTTGTCATTTTCAATTACGGTACTGCCGCCTCGTTTTCTTGTTCCATTTACTGGAGTCACTAACTTCTTGCCTTACTTTTCCGTGAGTGGCAGCAGCAGCGCGTATCGATAAGTTCACTGTTTTACCATCCTTGGTGCGGTCGATAGTACGAGGGTTGTTTTTTAAGTAAGGGCCGTTCGCGCGTATAGTCCGGTAGTTCGCGCGGACGCCGCAACAAGCCACCGCGCCACTTGCCGGCATCCTTCCCGTTCACACTGATGCAAGTTGCAGCTCTGTAGCTGACGTGCACGCATCGCTGTGCTACTTTATAATGTTTACGATTATTGAATCGCCCGCCGCGTGTGAGATACGGTCAGTGATACGTTTTTTGACCGCGAGAAGCCTATCAGCTGCACAAATTCATCGTCAGTTAACAGAAGTTTATGGCTTGAATGCAATGAGTGAGGGTAAAGTGCGTCAATGGGTTAGAGAGTTTAAAAATGGCCGTCAAAACGTCCATGACGAAGAACGCTCAGGCCGCCCCCCTTTGATCACTGATGATTTGATGGCTGCAGTCGAAACAAAGATTCGTGAGGACAGAATATTCACAATTTCCACTCTTTCTTTGGAATTTCCACAAGTTTCAAGATCGGTTTTGTACAAAATTGTGTCTGAAAACCTAAACTTTAAGAAACTGTGTTCTCGGTGGGTACCCAGACTCCTCAAAGAGGACCACAAACGGAAGAGATTTGCTACTTCATTGGACTTTTTGATTCGTTACGAGGAAGAAGGGGATGACATATTGAGTCAAATTGTCACTGGAGATGAACATGGTTATCCCATATCACTCCCGAAAGCAATCGACAATCGATGGAATGGCGACACACAACCTCACCCGTCAAGGTGAAAGCCAAACAGACGCTGTCAAAGCGGAAGATTATGGCAACTGTGTTCTGGGACCGGCGCGGTGTTTTGCTAGTGGACTTTATGCCACGAGGAATGACAATCAACTCAGATGCCTACTGCGCAACTCTAAAGAAACTCCGCAGAGCAATTCAAAACAAAAGGCGCGGCATGCTGGCAAAAGGAGTTTTGATCCTGCACGATAACGCTAGGCCTCACACCTCTCAAAAGACTCGGGATTTAATTGATTCTTTTGGCTGGGAAGTTTCGGACCATGCACCATACAGCCCCGACCTTGCTCCTGGCGATTTCCACCTTTTCCGGTACCGAAACACCATCTTTGCGCGCAGCGCTTCAATGTCGACGATGAAGTGAAAGCTGCTGTGAACTCTTGGCTGTCGGAGCAGGCGGCAGAATTCTTTGAAGAGGGAATTAAAACAATTGTTGTACGGTGTGACAAGTGCTTAAATAAACAAGGCAACTATGTAGAAAATTAGGTAAAAGTGTGTAGTATCAGAAAATAAAAGTATTTTACAAAAGTATTTGTTGTTGTTGTTTTTGTGGTCTTCAGTCCTGAGATCGGTTTGATGCAGCTCTCCATGCTACTCTATCCTGTGCAAGCTTCTTCATCTCCCAGTACCTACTGCAACCTACATCCTTCTGAATCTACTTAGTGTATTCATCTCTTGGTCTCCCTCTACGATTTTTACCCTCCACGCTGCCCTACAATACTAAATTGGTGATCCCTTGATGCCTCAGAACATGTCCTACCAACCGATCCCTTCTTTTGGTCAAGTTGTGCCACAAACTTCTCTTCTCCCCAATCCTATTCAATACTCACCCATTAGTTATTTGATCTACCCATCTAATCTTCAGCATTCTTCTGTAGCACCACATTTCGAAAGCTTCTATTCTATTCTTGTCCAAACTATTTATCGTCCTTGTTTCACTTCCATACATGGCTACACTCCATACAAATACTTTCAGAAACGACTTCCTAACACTTAAATCTATACTTGATGTTAACAAATTTCTCTTCTTCAGAAACGCTTTCCTTGCCATTGACAGTCTACATTTTATATCTTCTCTAATTCGACCATCATCAGTTATTTTGCTCCCCAAATAGTATTTGTATCTTTTTTTTTAAATAAAAACGGCCCTTACTTAAAAAACAACCCTCGTATTTCCAGGTCGTCATGTGTCTGGCAGTCAGTTGGAGACGGACTAGCAGTGCAGTCGCGACGCCGCAGCAGTGAAGTCGGAGACGGAACACTGGTGAAGCGCCGACAGCCAGTGCTCGCCGTGACACACATGAACTGTCCGACGGAGGGAGATTGGAGAGGGACGACCGTCGGCTGGTCGTCTCATCGGCCGACGTATATTTGGTCCTTTCACCTGGGAGTCGGTCGGTTGGTGTGGAGCAGTGAGGAATTCTCCACGGGACGTAGTTTGACCTGGCCCGCTGGTGGCCTCTACGCGTTGTCAGAGTGGGTGGAGTTGTTCCCGTTGGTACGAGGTCCACGGTTCACCGACCCTGGACACGAAAGCTGAGTTTTGATTTAATCTACGGTCAAGTCAAGACTGTTCACATTTTGTCGTTGGGAGTTCGTTGTCGGCTGTTGGGATATTCCCATGAGCAAGATTGTAGTTTTCAAGTTGGAAATTTCTAGCCACCCTCTAGTGGAGTTTCATTGAGTTTGGTTGTTTGAACTGAAGTGCACCAGTGGAATCTTCTGCCTTGTGATCGTTAACGTTCCGGGTACCTGCCCTGGCCATTGACATAAATTTCCGGCAGTGTAGTTTCCTCATTGTGTTGTTGTTGTCCAGCACGGTGTGTAGTTCGACAGCTCCATGTACGATTGGTTGTGGGCGCCAATATCTACTACGTTGTTCTGTTGAACTCCCTGTTATGCCCTGGTCGGGTGACGTGGAAGTTGTCTTGTCGGTGGGTCCATTGACTGTCAGTCGGTTGGGTTGTCGTCAGATCGTGAATGGTTGGCCCGAATGCCTGTCTCACCAAAGCGAGCGTTAGTGCTTGAATTCCAGGCCGACGTCTCAAACATGTAAGCTCCCTTGGGTGTACTGACGTTTTTTTTTTTTTTAATTAGTTCTTGTTGTTTGAACTTGTATTGCTTGTGGCCGATTTTTTTTAAACTAAGATTGTTTTGCCCATTAGGCATAAGATTATTTAGGCCTTCAGCCTAATATAAAGAAGTATTTCACGTAAGACCTTTGGCGATTTAAAGGTGTTAACGTTGTTGAATTTTAAGTGTTGGGCCTTCAGCTGATTTGAGTTAGAGTTGTTTTGCTATTAAGGCCTTCAGTCTAGTTCAAAGAACTGTTACAAGTAAGGCCTTTGCATTTTAAATATTGTAATGTTGTTGGATTTTATGTTTGGGCCTTTAGCCTAAAAAAAATGGTTCAAATGGCTCTGAGCACTATGGGACTCAACTTCTGAGGTCATTAGTCCCCTAGAACTTAGAACTAGTTAAACCTAACTAACCTAAGGACATCACAAACATCCATGCCCAAGGCAGGATTCGAACCTGCGACCGTAGCGGTCTTGCGGTTCCAGACTGCAGCGCCTTTAACCGCACGGCCACTTCGGCCGGCGGGCCTTTAGCCTAACTGAGGAACTGTTTTAAGATAAGGCTTTGCCTTTTAAATTTCTGTTTTGAGTTCTGCCCAATAAAGAACTGTTTTATCTAAGGTTATAGTTTTTCTTAAAAAATTAATGTTCTTTAGCCTTAAGTGTTGGGCTTTCAGCCGAATTTTGGATTCAATTTTTTTGCTCTTAAAATCTCAGATTCTTTGGGCCTTCAGCCTAAATAAGGAACTGTTGCAAGATAAGACTTGCCTTTTACATTTTTAATTGTGCTTGCGTTTAAGTTATTGGCCTTCAGCCGTATTAAATTAAATTTTTTTCAGCCAGTAATTAAGTCCCAAATATTAAAGCTGTCTGTTTAAAAAAAATTTTTTTAGGGGTTCTTGTAATGTTCGATCAAACAATAAAGTTTTATGGTATATTGTAACTTACAGCTCCTTATTTTGGCCCCTTTCCACAGTTTAAACTACCTGTCCTGTCCTGCAGCTTTAGCAGGGCGTCTAACTACAGCATATATTTTATTGTTTAAGAAAGGTTAATTAATCTTATTCATACGGTTATATAATGTGTTTGAAACATTTCGCTGTCTGTAGGTCCTTTCTACCCATAAGCCATCACTTCATTAACTATTGATTAAATCGTGTTATGAGCAAAATTTAACATCATGCCATCATCTATTATTCTTTTCCTCAAGGGCATCTGCTCCAACCGCATTTCTATCTCTTATAGCGAATTACAGTCTCAAACCAAAGTAAAATTTCTTCTCGCTTGACTTTCTGAATAATGAATTTTTTTAGCAGATATACACTCAGTCTCTTCATTATCTGAGGAAGAAGTCAGCCAAGTGTGCTTGTAAACTTGGGTAAATCCTGGCCTTGTACTTTTCTTGGTTATGATACTTCAATCTCAATTTTCTTCGCTGTAATTTTTCGCATTCCAGTTTTCATGTGCATAACTCGAAACTTTTCTTGTGGTGAGAAGCAGTTATTTACCTGACGAGAAACTCTTTACTTTCTGCCACTGTATTTGACAAATTATGACAATATATTTAATCAGAGCCTATTCATTTCTTATTTCAATTTCGCTAACCTACCCACCCGAATAAGAGAGCTAGCATTACACGTTTCCGTCGCAAAGACAGATTTATTTCCTGTTCATCACACCCCACTGAGTAATATTCAACCTGAGAGCCGTCCACCTCCGGAATACCTTACCCATTAATAACTCATCACCAAAAGCCATTCATTAAAGCTGGGTATCATCGGGAAATACACTTGTCAAAGAAAGCTTTGCATCATCCCAGTTCTCCTGAAGACAGACGTTGACCGTGGAAATTGTGTCACAGAAACAGTCCGTTTGAGTATTCATAGATGTCATTAAATCCTCCCAAACATATGAACAACCATGCACGAGCAGCACCTATTAGACGGAAGGGATCGGACAGCCAATCAGTTCCAGTCACTCCGTCAGGAAGCAGGTACACGGCTCGTGTTATCTGTAGTGCAAACCATGCCTAGACGCTCAATACAGCGGTTCGATCGCGTCTGCATTGTTACTTTGTGCCAGGAAGGCTCTCAACAAGGGAAGTGTCCAGGCGTCTGGGAGTGAACCTAAGCGATGTTGTTCAGACATGGAGGAGCTACAGAGAGACCGGAAGTGTCGATGACATGCCTCTTTCAGGCCACCCAAAGGCTACTACTGCCGTGGCTGACAGCTACTTACGGATTATGGCTCGGAGGAACCCTGACAGGAACGCCACCGTGTTGGATAATGCTTTTCATAAGGCCACAGGATGTCGTCTTACGGCTCAAACTGTGCACCATAAGCTACATGACGCACAGCTTCACTCCCGACGTCAACGCCGAGGTCCATCTTTGCAACCACGACCCATGCAGCACGGGACAAATGAGCCCAACAACATGTCTAATGGGCTGCTCTGGATTGGCCACACGTTCTCTTCACCTATGAGTGTCGCATATGCCTTTAACCACACAATCATCACAGACGTGTTTGGAGGTAACCCGGTCAGGCTGAACGCATTAAACACACTGTCCAGCGTGTGCAGCAAGGCGGAGGTTCCACGATATTTCGGGGTGGTATTATGTGGGGCCGACGTACGCCACTGGTGGTCAGCGAAGGCGCCGCAACGACTGTACGATACGTGCATGCCATTCTTCGACCGATAGTGCAACCATATCGGCAGCATATTAGCGAGGCATTCGTCCTCATGGGTGAGAATTCCATCAGGATAACGACATCACTTGACAGTAGAGTGGACAGCATGCTCTCCAGACATGATCCCTCTCGAACATGCCTGGGATAGATTGAAAAGCACTGTTTATGGAAGAGCAACACTTAAATAATTTTAAAATTCAGAGCCTTCCTTTACCAGGATACAGATGACCTGGCTGTTTTCAAGGAGTTGACTGATCTGGCCCTGTAACACTAACCAAAATGGCCTTGCTGTGCTGGTACTGCGAACGGCTGAAAGCCAGGGGAAACTACAGCCGTAATTTTTCCCGAAGGCTTGCAGCTTTATTGTATGATTAAATGATGATGACGTCCTCTTGGGAAAAATATTCCGGAGGTAAAATAGTCCCACATTTGGATCTCTGGGTGGGGACTACTCAGGAGGACGTCATTATCAGGAGAAAGAAAACTGGCGTTCTACGTGGAACGTCAATCCCTTAATCAGGCAGGTAGGTTAGAAAATTTTAAAAGTGAAATGGATAGGTCAAAGTTAGATATGGTGGGAATTAGTGAAGTTCAGTGGCAGGAGGAACAAGAATTTTCGTCAGGTGAATACAGGGTTATACATAATCAATCATATAGGGGTAATGCAGGAGTAGGTTTAATAATGAATAAAAAAATAGGAGTACGGGTAAACTACAACAAATAGCATAGTGAACGCATTATTGTCGCCAAGATAGACACGAAGCCCACGCCTACTACTGTCGCACAAGTTTATATGGCAACTAGCTCCGCAGATGACGAAGAAATTGATGAAATGTATGATGAGATAAAAGAAATTATTCAGGTAGTGAAGGGAAACGAAAATTTAATAGTCATGGTTGACTGGAATTCGGGAGTAGGAAAAGGGAGAGAAGGAAACATAGTAGGTGAATATGGATTGGGGGTAAGAAATGAAAGAGGAAGCCGTCTGGTAGAATTTTGTACAGAGCATAGTTTAATCACAGCCAACACTTGGTTCAAGAATCATAAAAGTAGGTTGTATACATGGAAGAATCCGGGAGATGCTAAAAGGTATCAGATAGATTATATAATGGTAAGACAGAGATTTGGGAACCAGGTTTTAAATTATAAGACATTTCCAGTGGCACATGTGTACTCTGACCACAAACTATTGGTTATCAGCTGCAGATTAAAACTGAAGAAATTGCAAAAATGTGGGAATTTAAGGAGATGGGACCTGGATAAACTGACTATACCAGAGGTTGTACAGAGTTTCAGGGAGAGCATATGGGAACAATTGACAGGAAGGGGGGAAAGAAATACAGGAGAAGAAGAATGGGTAGCCTTGAGGGATGCAATAGTGAAGGGAGCAGAGGATCAAATAGGTAAAAAGACGAGGGCTAGTAGAAATCCTTGGGTAACAGAAGAAATATTGAATGTAATTGAAGAAAGGAGAATATATAAAAAGGCAGTAAATAAAGCATGGAAAAAGGAATACAAACGTCTCGAAAATGAGATCGACAGGAAGTGCAAAATGGCTAAGCAGGCATGGCTACAGGACAAATGTAAGGATGTAGAGGCTTATCTCACTAGATGTGAGATAGATACCACAGGAAAATTAAAGAGACCTTTGGAGAAAGGAGAACCACTTGCATGAATATCGAGAGCTCAGATGGAAACCCAGTTCTAAGCAAAGAAGGGAAAGCAGAAAGGTGGAAGGAGTATATAGAGGGTCTATACAAGGGCAATGTACTTGAGGACAATATTATGGGAATGGAAGAGGATGTAGATGAAGATGAAATGGGAGATGTGATACTGCGTTAACAGTTTGACAAAGCACTGAAAGATCTGAGTCGAAACAAGGCCCTCGGAGTAGACAACATTCCATTACAACTACTGACAGTCTTGGAAGAGCCAGTCCTGACAAAACTCTACCACCTGGTGAGCAAAATGTATGAGATAGGCGAAATACCCTCAGACTTCAAGAAGAATATAATAATTCCAATCCCAAAGAAAGCAGGTGTTGACAGATGTGAAAATTACCGAACTATCAGTTTAATAATTCACAGCTGCAAAATACTAACGCGAATTCTTTACCGACGAATGGAAAAACTGATAGAAGCTGACCTCGGGGAAGATCGGTTTAGATTCCGTAGCAATGTTGGAACATGTGAGGCCATACTTACGACTTATCTTAGAAGAAAGATTAAGGTAAGGCAAACCAACGTTTCTAGCATGTGTAGACTTAGAGAAAGCTTTTCACAATGTTGAATGGAATACTCTCTTTCAAATTCTAAAGGTGGCAGGGGTAAAATACAGGGAGCGAAAGGCTATTTACAATTTGTGTAGAAACCAGATGGCAGTTATAAGAGTCGAGGGGCATGAAAGGGAAGCAGTGGTTGGGAAGGGAGTAAGACAGGGTTGTAGCCTCTCCCCGATGCTATTCAATCTGTATATTGAGCAAGCAATAAAGGAAACAAAGGAAAAGTTCGGAGTAGGTATTAAAATCCATGGAGAAGAAATAAAAACTTTGAGGTTCGCCGATGACATTGTAATTCTGTCAGAGACAGCAAAGGACTTGCAAGAGCAGTTGAACGGAATGGACAGTGTCTTGAAAGGAGGGTATAAGAGGAACACCAACGAGAGCAAAACGAGGATAATGGAATGTAGTCGAATGAAGTCGGGTGATGCTGAGGGAATTAGATTAGGAAATGAGAAACTTAAAGTAGTAAAGGAGTTTTGCTATTTGGGGAGCAAAATAACTGATGATGGTCGAAGTAGAGGGGATATAAAATGTAGACTGGCAATGGCAAGGAAAGCGTTTCTGAAGAAGAAAAATTTGTTAATATCGTGTATAGATTTAAACGTCAGGAAGTCGTTTCTGAAAGTATTTGTATGGAGTGTAGCCATGTATGGAAGTGAAACATGGACGATAAGTAGTTTAGACAAGAAGAGAATAGAAGCTTTCGAAATGTGGTGCTACAGAAGAATGCTGATGATTAGATGGGTAGATCACATAACTAATGAGGAGGTATTGAATAGAACTGGGGAGAAGAGGAGCTTGTGGCACAACTCGATTAGAAGAAGGGATAGGTTGGTAGGACATGTTCTGAGACATCGAAGGATGACCAGTTTAGTATTAGAGGGCAGCGTGGAGGGTAAAAATCGCAGAGGGAGACATAGAGATGAATACACTTAGCAGATTCAGAAGGATGTAGGCTGCAGTAGGTACTGGGAGATGAAGAAGCTTGCACAGGATAGAGTAGCATGGAGAGCTGCATCCAACCTGTCTCAGGACTGAAGACCACAACAACAACATCATAAGCCCCCTAACTCTGATTTCAGAGTATTTCTGCTCAAGCTAGAGAGGGTACGGGAAATTTGTTATACGTCGTCACTTCAATATAAATTTTGTATATGATGGTGCAAGAAATAGGTTGTTGGTAGATCTCCTAAATTCGTCGATCTGACGTAGTGTTTATTACAACTAGGGTGCAGGGGAACAGTAGCACAGCCACAGAAAATATTTTAATACATTCTTCATTACTAGATGGGCATTCAGCTAGTAAGAGGGTGAATGGCCTTTCCGACCATGATACACAAATTTTAAAACTAAAAGTCTTTCGTTCTCAAACAAATGTCACTTTTAATTACTAACTTTGTAGGAAAGTTAATACAACAGCAATAGAAAGTTTATTGAAACTTGTCAAGGCTCTAGAGTGATGGGATTTTTATAGTGCCGATAACATAGGTGATAAATTTAACGCTTTCCTTAACACATTTCTCATGCTCTGAGAGTTGCGTTCCATTAGAGCGTTCTAAACGGGGTACTAGCAGTAAGAGGCAGCCCAGGTGGCTGTCTAGTGAGATAAGGATATCATGTAGAACAATGTGTGAATTATATCAAAATGCTAGAAGTAGTAACAATCAAGTTACAGTAGCCCATTACAAACAGTATTGTAAGGTGCTTAAAAATGTTATTAGGAAGGCAAAGAGTATGTGGTATGCAAATAGAATAGCTAACTCACTGGATAAAATTAAAACCATATGGTCAGTTGTGAAGGACGTGTCTGGTTAGCAGCATGAGGACGACGATATAAAGTCAGTTCTTAGTAAAAATATTTCTGTTGCCGATAAATCGGATATATGTACAGTATTTGAAAGTCATTTTCTGAGCATTTCAGGTGAAAGAAAGAAAAATTTATTTTCTACAGGGAATAATATAACTTTCTGGCAAATAGTTTTCGAGATTGATGTCTGAAATACACCTCTGTGATACAGACAAGCGGGAGATGAATCAATAATTAAATCACTGAAGACTAAATACTCTCTTGGATATGATGGAGTGACTAGCAGAATTTATTTTGCCATATTTGTAATTTTATTTTAGGAATGGTCATTTTCCTGAACGATTAAAGTACTCAGTTGTAAATCCCTTTTACAAAAAGAGAGAAAAGAATAATGTAGAAAATTTTAGACCGATTTCTATGTCGTCTGTTTCTGCTAAAGTAATTGAAAAGGCTGTGTATGTAATAAGAATTGATCATTTTGTACCACACGATTTGCTATCAAATGTACAGCTCGGCTTCCTAAGTCTAACAACTATATTCTCTTTTCTCTGTGAGATATAGGATTTCTTCGTCTGTTTCTGCTAAAGTTATTGAAAAGGCAGTGTATGTAATAGGAACTGATCATTTTATACCACACAATTTGCTATTAAATGTACAGCTCGGCTTCCGAAGTCATTAACAACTATATTCTCTTTTCTCTGTGAGATATAGGATTTCTTAAACAGAAGGTTTCGAACTCTAGGCATATTTTTTGAGTTAACTAAGCCGTTTGATTGTGTTGATCACAAAATATTGCTCCAGAAGTTGGACCGTTACGGAATACATGGAGTAGCTCACAATTGGCTCACCTCTTACTTTAGCAACAGACAACAGAAGGTCATTATTCACAGTGTGGAGAATGGCTGTGATATGGGGTCTGAGCGGGGTACAGTTGAGTGGGGGGTGTCCCAGGGATCAGTGTTGAGGCCATTCCTGCTCCTTATTTACGTAAATGTTATGCTCTCATGTATTATGGGTAACTCTAAAATATTTCAGATTGCTAATGATACTTGCTTGGTAGTAAAGGATGTTGTGTGCAACATTGCCACGGTTTCAAATAGTGCAGTTCATGACACAATTTCATGGCCTGTAGAAAATAGAGTAACGGTAAATCACAGTTAGACTCCGTTTTTACAGTTTCTAACACACAATTCAACGAAACCTGACGTTTTAATTTCACAGAATGGGCATATGATTAGTGTATCCGAACAGTTCAAATTTCTAGGAATCCAGATAGATAGTAAACTCTCGTGGAAAGCTTACATTCAGGATCTTGTTCAAAGACTTAATGCGCCATTTTTACTATTCGAACAGTATCTGAAGTGAGCGATCGTTCGACATGAAAATTAGTCTACTTTGATAATTTTCATTCGCTTATGTCATATGGTGTTTTATTTTAAGATAACTCTTCCCATTCTAAAAAGATATTTTTGTCTAAGAAACGGGCGGAGTGGTGTCAATTCACGAATCCCTTGTCGACTCCTGTTCAGAGTCTGGGTACTTTGACATTGGCCTCTCAGCACATAAATTCTTTACTGTCATGTCTTGTCAAGAATATCAGCTTATTCCCAAGAATAAGCAGCTTTCACTCAGATAGTGCAAGGCAGAAATGAAAGCTGCATTTGAATCGGACTTCCTTCATTATTGTGCAGTATACTGCTGCATCCATTTTCAGTAAGCTATAGCACGTATTCAAAAATTTTAGGAGTAATCCACGAGCTTTAAAGCCAAAACTGAAGAGATTCCTCATGGGTCATTCGTTCTATTCCGTCGAGGAGTTCCTAGAAAAATTAATCTGATTCTCGTTGTATTGTTGATTGCGTTTACTTAAGCTTATGGAATGACTTTTTTCGGGTTCATAAACATTTTATCTTTGTTTGTTGTTACTTTTATGTTGTAATTTGGTGTTCTGACACGTTCCATAACCTTGGAGATTAGCTGACCAATTTAGTCCTACGGAACTTGACGTGTAAATAAATAAATAAATAAATAAAAGTAACCCACCAACCACACTGAGGGATCTACACCACTTCGCGGTTGAGGAGTGGGGCATTGTAGACCAACAGTGCGTTGATGAACTCGTGGATAATATGCCACGACGAATACAAGCAAGCATCACTGCAAGAGGATGTGTTACTGGGTATTAGAGGTACCGGCGTGTACATCAATCTGGACCACCGCCTCTAAAGGTCTCCCTTTATGGTGGTACAACATGCGATGTGTATCATGAGCAACAAAATTCGCAGATATGATCTGTATGTTGATCTCTATTGCACTTTCCGTGTCCCGGAACTCTCGGAACCGAGGTTATGCAAAGCTTTTTTTCATGTGTGTGTGTGATGGCCGTAATTTGCCCTTGCTTTAAGCCAGCCGAAGTACCAAAAAGTGAAGTGCATGTTTGCCGATGTTAAACGGTCAGATCAGCAAATCATCCAAACTGTTATTTCGACAATTTATGAGAAGACTGTCCAACTGTTGCCCCTCTTCAGGAAAACTACCTCTGCAATGTGTCTGTACTCACTGTGCGGCTTCCATGACATTACGGCTTGCTAGCCACCTCACCTACAATTCTCTGTCTCTGTATGAAGCAGCGCATAGTTCGAAGTCAGCCGTACATCTACAGTTACATCTACAACCTGCAACGTACTTTGCAGTGTACAGAGGAGACTAGTTTTGATACTACCACTACATACCGCCACCAACTGTCCTTTTTATTCATGAATTTTGTACGCGAACAACGACAGTCGATAAGTATTTGAATGAGGTGTAGTTTGTCTTATAATCCTATCGGGTCATGTCCTGATTTATTTGTGGGGTGAAGTAATAATATTTTGCGTGACTGTTTTCAGAACATTTTGTCTGCAAAGTTTTCCGAAATGCAGAACACATCTGTTGCAGTGCCTGCCACTCGAGTTTTATGAAAATGTTAATAACGCTGACTCTCTTACTCATCGAATCAGTACAGAACCTTGTCACTCTTATTTGGATCTTTTTATGTCATTTGTTAATCAGTTCCTAGACAAACGGAAACCCAGAGAAACTGGTCAAGAGGGCAATTTGCAAGTCACATATTGCCTGAACGCGTTGTATTTTCTTGTGTTTCCTCCAGTGCATCTGAGTCTAGTTTCTCCTTTTCGTAAAATTAATGTTATCCACTGAGACAACTTACGGGAATGCAGCCGAGGGACGTCTTCGACAACATGCAGTATTTATACAGGCCACACTAAGTTCTTTTTCCAAATTCAATTACCCGTCACCGACTGATCACACTCTATAATTCTCTACATGGGAGTCCCCGACATTTAGAATGTTACTGATATAGCAGCCGACGGATATGAGTTGCTAATATCGAATGTTAGGAATGGTGTCTACAACGGTAAACTGACAAGGTGATGGGGATTTCATTGTGTTATAATATGCAGGAGTTGGACAGAATATGGGAATATTACGAGAAATGCATGCCTAAACAATAATGCAGGTGCTAGGCAAGGCTGTAGTTGCGCTGTTGTAATTGACCACGAGCGGCACCTGAGAAATGTCCTCTTTACGTTGTATCCCTTAGTAGTAATCAGAACAGTGTTCTGTCGTACTCGCGCATACGTGTTGTCGGAGCTAAGTGAATGTGAACGTGGGCAAACTCGTAGTGCTCCTATCGCGCGCGTTCCGTAACGAAGGTAGCCGAAGTGTTTGGAGTTTCAAGAGGCACCGTATCGAATGTTTCTACCGCATACAGGGAAAGCGAAAGAACATCATCCGCCAAGTCAAAACGCGGACGAAAGTGTGTGTTGAGGGATATTGACGGACGCTCATTGAAGAGGATTGTGACGGAGGACGGCAGATGGGATGGTCACTGTAGAACTGAATGTCACACTGGTGAACCGTGTCAGCACCGGAACATCAGAAGGGAGCTCCAGCGGCATGGAACTGGAGGACCAGCTGGCGCTCTTAAACTACTCGTGAGCGATGCGACTACGCGCTGCCAAACCCATAACACATGGACTTGGGCCAAAGATCGCATTACTTTTGAGGAAATAGTCGTTTGCCAGCAAAGGAAACCGCATATTGGACGCTGTTACTGCTCGAATGTATTGGGATCCGTTCCAGGTAGGGATGAAGAGAGCCATCGAAGCAATTCAGACGCGGGTTGCTAGATTTGTTACTGCTAGTTTCGAACAACATGTGAGTGTTACGGTGATGCTCGGGAACTCAGATGGGAATCTCTGGAGGGAAGGTGACTGAGGCGTAGCGCCTTCACTTGTTAGGACGGTATCGTTATAGACATGTGTCATCGACACATGTCACCAGCTGACACGGACCTGAGTTACAGAGCTGCACGTAGTTGTACTAGTAGGCGGCAGAGGTCAGCAGTTGACGGACAGTGCTAGCAGTCGTAGTCAAAACAATGTTGTAAAGTTATGTTTGATTAATAGTTAATGTATTTGCATAATTATAATTGTTTTATATGTATAGTAATTAGCAGTGTGAGTGTTGTATGAGTGAAGAAGAACAGAAGCAAATGAAAATTGTTTTGTTTATTCCCGAAGTACCAGTTCAACTATACAGGGGATTTACTATAATTAAATATGCAGTCAGTTTTTGGTACTAATAAATCGTGAGTAGAACACAAATTAATCGGTAATTTCAGAAGGAGTAATTTTATATTTGATACTTTTCTAAATTTATTTATTTAGAATTGCCATAGAAAGAAATATTTTACTATGATTGGTAATTGAAGTAAAGCGTGGGATAGTACTGCAACCTGATTTGCTGTTTGTGATATCAGTCAATCAGAAAAATGCAGGCTCGCGCCAATCTATGCTGGGAACAAAGCCCTTGGTTTGATCAAGGGCGGTCGGGGCTGAGGTTTCGAACTAGTAACATCTCACTGAAAGCAGCTCCAACGTAAGTACTGTAAAATCGCTGAAAAATGCTAATTACGATTTCGCGAAGTAATACGTAGTGTTTTTAAGTGAACGGTATAGTGGATGTTGTGTGGAATTTCGGACGGAATATCAAAATTATTGCTTTCGACTGTTAGTTAAAATCGCGTGGCGTGTTGTGCGATCTTAGACTGGAACAGGTATTACGTGTAGAGCAGAGTGCACAACATTTGAGCGAGCATTTTCATAACTAAACGATCCGGTGAACTCTATTAGCTTCGTTAACGGGTGTAAATACTATAAACTGGGCAAGTGTGTGATTGTGGTGTGCGTGTGAACTTTACATCGTGTTGCCACTTAGTACGGACTTGGCAGTATTAACTGTGATCTTTATCGTAAAAATTCACCTGAAAATTTACATTGCCATGTTGAAACTTTTATTTCAGTAACTGGCCACATCCCGATTACCGGACTATTGTATGTATGTTGCGACCTGCAATAGACAGTAGTGGTCTCGTGTTTTCTACTACAGCTTTTAGCTAAACAAACGAACATTGATGGACACTGGCAGGGCGGTAAAAAGTAGCGTGCCACGCCGCACGATGTTCTTTTAGAGAAAGAAGATTGAGAAAATTTAGAGAACCGGCGTTTGAAGCTGACTGCCGAACGATTCAACTGCCGCCAACACACATTGCCCGTAAGGACCACAAAGATAAGATAATGAAAAATTAGGACGCATATGGAGGTATATAGACAGTTGTTTTTCCCTCGCCTATTTCCGAGAGGAAACTAACTGACAGGTAGTGGCATAAGGTTTCCTCTGCCATGCACGGTACGTTGGTTTGCGCAGTTTCTATTTAGATTACTGCCAGGAATTATGTTAGTCGTCATTCCATCCCATGGTACAATGTTTTTTGCCAGCGATGATGCTGTGTTCCAAGAGCTGGTCTTGGGAGTGTGAGGATGAAGCGTCGCATCTCACCTGAGCGCCACAAATATCAGAGCCGTTTTTGGTCCGTATCGAAAGAAGGGTGCGTGATCGCTCTCCACCTCCGTCATCATTGCAGGAAGTATAGTCGCTTAAAAACAATAGAGGACCTGTATTTATCGACTCCAAAACGAGTGGAAGCCGTTTTAAAAAGCTATTTTCAATGCGAAGGCTTGCCTACACTTTATTAAACATGGTAGTGTATGATCCGTTCGTTACATGTACGAGTGTTGGAACTTAAATAGTGGCAACTATTTATTCACAACTGATACAAGGGATTTACATGTTTCCACTTGTTACTGTCCTTCAAATTAGACACCAGCGTTGTGCAGAACCCGTTGCCAGCGATGTGGAAGGCGTAGTATACCGTTAGCAGAGTCTGTTCTGTTGATGGTGCGAATGGAGCGGTCTGCTGACTGTCGAATCTCTGAAAGAGTTCTGAAGCGAATGCCACGAAGTGGTACCTTCATCCTTTGAATCAGGTCAAAGTCACAAGGTCTTAAGTCCGGGGAGTATGGTGATTGTATAGTACTTCCCAGTCCCATCGACCGAACAGAGCAGACATAGCTTGCGCTGTATGCGGCTGCGCAGTGTCGTGCAAAATGATGGGTGGGTTGCGCGGAAAGTGTTGCTGCTTCTTTCGCAAAACTCGCCGCAGGTGATTCTCCAAAAACGAACAGTAATAGTGTGCACTGACGGTCTGACGTGGAGGAACGAATTGCGTTAGGATAACATCATCACAGCCGTACACGAGAACCACAGTAACTTTCACCATACGCCGGCCGGTGTGGCCGAGCGGTTCTAGGCGCGTCACTCTGGAACCGCGCGACCGCTACAGTCACAGGTTCGAATCCTGCCTCGGGCACAGATGTGTGTGATGTCTCTAGGTTAGTTAGGTTTAAGTAGTTCTAAGTTCTAGGGGACTGATGACCTAAGATGTTAAGTCCCATAGTGCTCAGAGCCATTTGAACCATTTTTCACCGTGCTGGGGCTCTGACGCACTTTCGGCTTTCGCGGCGATCAATAACGACGACATTCGTTGGATTGGCATTTCAGTTTTGCCTCGTACGATGTGGCCCATGTCTCATCCAGTGTTACGATACAGCGTAAGAAAGTCTCTCCTTCGCACTCATTGCGCTACAAGTGCGCCTGTGCAGCGTCGTAACGCATCGTTTTCTGCATTTCCTTTAATTCATGTGGAAACAATAGTGATGCAATTTTTCGCATGCCCAGGCTTCCTTCAGGATAGGAAGCACAATCGTATGCGCTAATCCGGTTTCGTGCGCGAGCTCACGAATCGTATGGCGTCTATCACTCTTCACTAACGCGCCAATAGCATGCACGTCTTCTTCAGAGACGCTAGGACAACCTACCCGATGCATGTCTGCCAAAGTTTGCCGACCTTCGCTGAAGGCTTTTACCCAAAGTGCCACTGTTCCGTACGGCAATGCCGATTCTCCGCAAGCCTCTTGAAGACCTTGATGACACTGCCGTGCTGCACGACCCCTGACACATTCAATCTTGATCCATCTCCGTTGTTTTTCGGAAACATTGTGACATCGTTACGTTAGACCACTCGCTCACAAGTGGATGTTTCCTTCGATTTTGCGCATGCCCCTGACGTGGTACGGGCGAGTCCATTTGCTCTGAGGTAAGGTAGGTATGTCAAAAACTGCGCTATCAACGACAATAGTAGGTTCCATTGCATAGTGTCTCTACAGCAGTGTTGCCACTGTTTAAGTTCCAATCTACGTATTTGCACGTACATTGGCTATTTACGGATCGTAAGGTTCGGTTGAAGAATTAAGCTTGTGCTATAGCACCACACGAACTTTGTTGGGATTTCTTGAGATTTGAGAAAGCATGGGAAATCGTGGGAAGACTTTGGAAACAGGTAGGAGACTACGGGGCAAGCTGCTGGAAAACCATTCTGGAGTGTAATTAGCAGTCTTCGAAAGGGAGGTAAGAAGGAAATGACAAGTATTTTGGACAGGTCAGGAAAACTGCTGGTGAATCCTGTGGATGCCTTGGGCAGATATTTTGAAGAGTTGCTCAATGTAGGTGAAAATGCGATCAGTAATGTTTCAGATTTCGAGGTAGAATGGGATAGGAATGATGATGGAAATAGGATCACATTTGAGGAAGTGGAAAAAATGGTCAATAGATTGCAGTGCAATAAAGCGGCTGGGGTGGATGAAATTAAGTCGGAACTCATCAAATACAGTGGAATGTCAGGTCTTAAATGGCTACACAGGATAATTGAAATGGCCTGGGAGTCGGGACAGGTTCCATCAGACTGGACATAAGCAGTAACCACACCAGTCTTTAAACATGGAAACAAAAAAGATTGTAACAACTACAGAGGTATCTCTTTAATCAGCGTTGTGGGTAAAATCTTCTCAGGTATTGTTGAAAGGAAAGTGCGAGTATTAGTTGAGGACCAATTGGATGAAAATCAGTGTGGGTTTAGGCCTCTTAGAGGTTGTCAGGACCAGATCTTTAGCTTACGGCAAATAATGGAGAAGTGTTATGAGTGGAACAGGGAATTGTATCTATGCTTTATAGATCTAGAAAAGGCATATGACCGGGTTCCTAGGAGGAAGTTATTGTCTGTTCTACAAGATTATGGAATAGGAGGCAAACTTTTGCAAGCAATTAAAGGTCTTTACATGGATAGTCAGGCAGCAGTTAGAGTTGACGGAAAATTGAGTTCATGGTTCAGAGTAGTTTCAGGGGTAAGACAAGGTTGCAACCTGTCTCCACTGTTGTTCATATTATGTATGGATCATATGTTGAAAACAATAGACTGGCTGGGTGAGATTAAGATGTATGAACACAATATAAGCAGTCTTGCATATGCGGATGACTTAGTTGTGATGGCAGATTCGATTGAAAGTTTGCAAAGTGATATTTCAGAGCTAGATCAGAAATGTAAGGACTGTGGTATGAAGATAAGCATCTCCAAAACGAAAGTAATGTCAGTGGGACAGAAATATGAACGGATTGAGTGCCAAATAGGAGGAACAAAGTTAGAACAGGTGGACGGTTTCAAGTACTTAGGATGCATATTCTCACAGGATGACAACGTAGTGAAAGAAGTGGAAGCGAGTTGTAGCAAAGCTAATGCAGTGAGCGCTCAGCTACGATCTACTCTCTTCTGCAAGAAGGAAGTCAGTACCAACACTAAGTTATCTGTGCACCGTTCAATCTTTCGACCAACTTTGTTGTATGGGAGCGAAAGCTGGATGGATTCAGGTTACCTTATCAACAAGGTTGAGGTTACGGATATGAAAGTAGCTAGGATGATTGCAGGTACTAGTAGATGTGAACAATGGCAGGAGGGTGTCCACAATGAGGAAATCAAAGAAAAACTGGGAATGAACTCTATAGATGTAGCAGTCAGGGCGAACAGGCTTAGATGGTGGGCTCATGTTACACGCATGGGAGAAGCAAGGTTACCCAAGATACTCATGGATTCAGCAGTAGATGGTAGGAGGAGTCGGGGCAGACCGAGGAGAAGGTACTGGGATTCTGTTAAGAATTATTTTGAAGTAATAGGTTTAACATCAGAAGAGGCACCAATGTTAGCACTTAATAGGGGATCATGGAGGAACTGTATAAGGGGCTATGCTCCAGACTGAACGCTGAAAGGCATAATCAGTCTTAAATGATGATGATGATGATGATGATGATGATTGAGAAAGCATGCTGATGTTCGGGCGCTCGAGCGCGATCGCATACACACACGCGCGCACACACATACAGGATCGGACAGTCTTGAATTATTTGTAGTCCGATAGCGTGGTACTTGCTACTTTATGTAGTGCATTGATCTCCAGGCGGAGAGACAGCATGTCGACACTGTGCTGTCTCGTAATAGCTTCGGGCCGTCGTGATTCAGCGGAAGAGCAATGAGACGGGACAACGGCTAGAGTGGTACAGGGCTCGTGGGCGGACAGGGTGGGGGAAGGAGGAAGGGTTTACGAGGGGAAGGAAGGGGAGATATATCGAAAGCGGCGCCGCCAGCCAGGGCCAATCTCGTTACGGCAGCTAGGTCAGGACGAAGGTCGCAACGGCGGGGGCCCAGCAGCGAGACAAATCTGTCAGGGCGGACTGCGCGCGGCTACAAGGCGGAGGGCGCTCCGTGTGCGACGGGAGGCGCTGAATGGACGGCCACCAGCAGCGCCTGGGATGCTGCCAGGAGCCCTTCTGGCGCTCCAGTTTTCCGATAAAACTAGATTACACGCACTGTTCATACTGCGTAGTCACAGTGTTCACATGTTTCGGGACGTGGAACTTGTGAGAAAAATCGGGAACATATCATATAAAGAAACTCATACCCTAATATTCCTCGCACATTTACTGAGTGATATAGACCTCTAGGTTACGGGAAAAGTCAGAACTTTCACAGTCGTTTAATGAACAAACTAAGAGCATATGGACTATCAGACCAATTGTGTGATTGGATTGAAGAGTTCCTAGAATACAAAACGCAGCATGTCATTCTCAATGGAGAGAAGTCTTCCGAAGTAAGAGTGATTTCAAGTGTGCCGCAGGGGAGTGTCGTAGGACAGTTGCTATTCACAATATACATAAATGACCTTGTGGATGACATCGGAAGTCCACTGAGGCTTTTTGCGGATGACGCTGTGGTATATCGACAGGTTGTAACAATGGAAAATTGTGCTGAAATGCAGGAGGATCTGCAGCGAATTGACGCATGGTTCAGGGAATGGCAATTGAATCTCAATTTAGAGAAATGTAATGTGCTGCGAATACATAGAAAGATAGATCCCTTATCATTTAGCTACAATATAGCAGGTCAGCAACTGGAAGCAGTTACTTCCTTTTACGACCTACGTGTAATACTGGATCCCCTATCTCTATTTCTTGTTTTATCTCATCAGACGAGTCTTCTCCCTCAGACAGGCCTTCAGTGTACTCTTTCCACCTATCCGCTCTCTCAGTAACAGAGGAATTCCTATTGTACTCTTAACGCTGTCGCCCTTACTTTCCCCTGAGGTTATATTGACTTTACTATATGCTAAGTCAGTCCTTCCGACAATCGTTTCTTTTCAGATTTCTTCACATTTTTCTTCTGGTTAACTATACTATACAAAATACATAAGTAAGGCCTATTTCTAGAGATCTTACGATACCAGATGCTTGAGTAAGGCAGCTGACGATCGTTGCAGAGTGTTTGTTTATTTACAAAGGGTCCAGCTTAAATGAACAGAACGTACACATCTACAGGCATAACAGATGCACCAGCCACTCTGTCCATATCGTTCCACCTTCTAACATGAGATTGCTTAGAGTTTTATGACCCGCCAACCATCTGCACAAAAGGTCAGATTACAGCAGTATCTCTTAAATGGCTTGCTGTGATTTAAAATGGAATGATCATAGAAAGTTGATCGTTGGTAAAGCAGATGCCAGACTGAGATTCATTGGAAGAATCCTAAGGAAATGCAATCCGAAAACAAAGGAAGTAGGTTACTGTACGCTTGTTCGCCCACTGCTTGAATACTGCTCAGCAGTGTGGGATCCGTACCAGACAGGGTTGATAAAAGAGATAGAGAAGATCCAACGGAGAGCAGCGCGCTTCGTTACAGGATCATTTAGTAATCGCGAAAGCGTTACGGAGATGATAGATAAACTCCAGTGGAAGACTCTGCAGGAGAGACGCTCAGTAGCTCGGTACGGGCTTTTGTTGAAGTTTCGAGAACATACCTTCACCGAAGAGTCAAGCAGTATATTGCCCCCTCCTACGTATATCTCGCGAAGAGAGCATGAGGATAAAATCAGAGAGATTAGAGCCCACACAGAGGCATACCGACAATCCTTCTTTCGACGAACAATACGAGACTGGAATAGAAGGGAGAACCGATAGAGGTACTCACGGTACCCTCCGCCACACACCGTCAGGTGGCTCGCGCAGTATGGATGTAGATGTAGATGATTACATTTTAATTTTACTCTAGTAAGAAGTCTTACCATAGACCCTAGTGGCTCAGGAATTAGATCCAAGTACTGGCTTGCTCCAGATTTTTATGTTAGGCTTCCTTCCACAAGTCCCTTCAGCGCTGTCTAATAACAGCACCGCACTTGAAATTGAATTTTCCGATAGTACTCCAGTCTTGGATCTTACTTCTCCCTCCCTCTCCACCCACCCACACGCAGCTCTCTTCCTTCTCAAATAGAAACACACATTTACTACTTTCTATTTCTTATTTGTTAATTGAAGAAGCGCTGATTTAATTCGACGTACTTGATGCTCCGCAATTTACTTTTACAAATATTCCCTTTGTAACCGGTTTAAAGCCGGCATTCATTATAGTTAACTGAACTTCTAGGTGCTTAACGATTCCGAAATCGGCTGGTCCCGGCAGAGCTTCGAGTCCTCCCTCGGGCATGGGTATATGTGCTTGTCCTTAGGATAATTTAGGTTAAGTGGAGTGCAAGCTTAGGGACTGACAACCTTAGCAGTTAAGTCCGATAAGATTTCACACACATTTGAACACTTTTTTGAACCCAAAACAATGGTTCAAATGGCTCTGAGCACTATGGGACCTAACATCTATGGTCATCAGTCCCCTAGAACTTAGAACTACTTAAACCTAACTAACCTAAGGACATCACACAACACCCAGCCATCACGAGGCAGAGAAAATCCCTGACCCCGCCGGGAATCAAACCCGGGAACCCGGGCGTGGGAAGCGAGAACGATACCGCACGACCACGAGCTGCGGGTTTTGACTCCAAAATAAATAAAAACACTTAAGCGTAAACATACCAAAGCATATAAAGATATTCCTAAAATCTTGCAGCTAAGCGTTGACAGAAACCAAACAATTCGCTATAGTTGCCTACACACTCGAAACACTGAAGATGAGGTACGTAAAGGGTATTCATACCAAGTTGTATCCATAATAATAAGTAGATGAACTCAGGTTTGCAAGTGGGTGACGATATAGTTGTCTATAATTACAGGAGGCAGAGCACAGCATGGTTGCAGTCACGCGGTTTTATAGGACATCAGTCTGTGAAATTAATACCCGTCTGGTTGGTCGAGAGCGCTAATGCGCTGCTTACCGGATTCGGGTAGGCGCCGGCCCCGGATCGAATCCGCCCGGCAGCTTAATGACAGGGCCCGGTGTAGTGCCCAGCCTGGATGTGGTTTTTAGGCGGTTTTCCACACCCCACTAGCTCAATATTGGGCTGGTCCCCACGTCCCGCTTCAGTTTCACGGCTCCCAGACATATGAACACATTCGCGGTTTTCCATGAATTCCAATACACACAGATCGTTGGGGTACACTAATTCCATTCCAGGGGGTACGGGGTAGCGGCAGGAAGAGCATCCGGCCTCCACTTAAATTATCCTTGCCAAATCCGATTAACCATTCCGACCGAGCGTCATTGAGGGAAAACGGCACAAGCAAAAGGAAGAAAGAAAGAAATCTGTGAAATTGATATAACGCGCTAATTCAACGACTGGTTGACGAAATTTGATTGAAAATTTATGAAAAGAATAAATTTAAAAATATGAGAAGATGGGCTCTTGACTGCAGTACGGTTGTGACGTGGATATGAGGGTATTATATGTTGACATAGCTGAAAACGAACGGTAACAGAGTCTAATCAATAGTCTTTGAGGATTGCTTACAGTCAAATTTACATTTAACTTGTGGGGGAAGGAATGGCTATGAAGAGAGCTGTTATGTGAAAGATAACTTTGGAATATTTGGTGAATTTTCCACCGATATGGTAAACCATTTTTCCTAGTGCTAAGGAATAAATACGTTTGGCAAGAAATTGTCCCAGTACTCTTACTGGTGCTACCAAATCTAATGCTGTAGGTAATCCAGTTTCGTCGTAAACAATTATTAAAACGGAAATATCCTGGCAGATTAAAACTGTGTTCCGGACCCAGACTCGAATTCAGTACCTTTGCCTTTCGCGGAAAGTGCTCGCGACGGACAAAGGTCCCGAGTTGGACTCTCGGTCCGGCACACAGTTTTAATCTGCCAGGAAGTTTCATATCAGCGCACACTACTTTTCAGATTCAAAAATTCATTCAGGAATTATTGAAATTACTTTCTTAAGTACTGATCTTCATGATATTGTACTACATTTACAATTTATTAATCATGCAATTATTTTCTTACTCGCTGTTATATGAATTTAATCCTAAGACTGGAATAACATTTTAACTACGGAAACATGCGATATTCAGCCAGTAAACTCCGTAAACAACTCTAGGGAACAACAGAACACACACAGTGGAACACGTGTCCAAAGTAATGTTGCGTTGAAGAACACATATACACTCCTGGAAATTGAAATAAGAATACCGTGAATTCATTGTCCCAGGAAGGGGAAACTTTATTGACACATTCCTGGGGTCAGATACATCACATGATCACACTGACAGAACCACAGGCACATAGACACAGGCAACAGAGCATGCACAATGTCGGCACTAGTACAGTGTATATCCACCTTTCGCAGCAATGCAGGCTGCTATTCTCCCATGGAGACGATCGTAGAGATGCTGGATGTAGTCCTGTGGAACGGCTTGCCATGCCATTTCCACCTGGCGCCTCAGTTGGACCAGCGTTCGTGCTGGACGTGCACACCGCGTGAGACGACGCTTCATCCAGTCCCAAACATGCTCAATGGGGGACAGATCCGGAGATCTTGCTGGCCAGGGTAGTTGACTTACACCTTCTAGAGCACGTTGGGTGGCACGGGATACATGCGGACGTGCATTGTCCTGTTGGAACAGCAAGTTCCCTTGCCGGTCTAGGAATGGTAGAACGATGGGTTCGATGACGGTTTGGATGTACCGTGCACTATTCAGTGTCCCCTCGACGATCACCAGTGGTGTACGGCCAGTGTAGGAGATCGCTCCCCACACCATGATGCCGGGTGTTGGCTCTGTGTGCCTCGGTCGTATGCAGTCCTGATTGTGGCGCTCACCTGCACGGCGCCAAACACGCATACGACCATCATTGGCACCAAGGGAGAAGCGACTCTCATCGCTGAAGACGACTCGTCTCCATCCGTCCCTCCATTCACGCCTGTCGCGACACCACTGGAGGCGGGCTGCACGATGTTGGGGCGTGAGCGGAAGACGGCCTAACGGTGTGCGGGACCGTAGTCCAGCTTCATGGAGACGGTTGCGAATGGTCCTCGCCGATACCCCAGGAGCAACAGTGTCCCTAATTTGCTGGGAAGTGGCGGTGCGGTCCCCTACGGCACTGCGTAGGATCCTACGGTCTTGGCGTGCATCCGTGCGTCGCTGCGGTCCGGTCCCAGGTCGACGGGCACGTGCACCTTCCGCCGACCACTGGCGACAACATCGATGTACTGTGGAGACCTCACGCCCCACGTGTTGAGCAATTCGGCGGTACGTCCACCCGGCCTCCCGCATGCCCACTATACGCCCTCGCTCAAAGTCCGTCAAATGCACATACGGTTCACGTCCACGCTGTCGCGGCATGCTACCAGTGTTAAAGACTGCGATGGAGCTCCGTATGCCACGGCAAACTGGCTGACACTGACGACGGCGGTTCACAAATGCTGCGCAGCTAGCGCCATTCGACGGCCAACACCGCGGTTCCTGGTGTGTCCGCTGTGCCGTGCGTGTGATCATTGCTTGTACAGCCCTCTCGCAGTGTCCGGAGCAAGTATGGTGGGTCTGACACACCGGTGTCAATATGTTCTTTTTTCCATTTCCAGGAGTGTATGTCAGAACAAAAAATTAACGTAGGGTAAGGCTCTTCCGTAATAATTTTAGTGAAAACATCAGCATTTTATAATAGTTAGGAGCAATTCCTTGTTGGCTAGTTTTCACTCTTAGAGAAAATCAATTTTTTTGGAAATTCGACTCGATACTGTCTGAGTATAATCTAGAGAATGAGTCTGAGGTCAGTTCTATTTTATCTCAAACTTAGTAACAATAACAAGCCTATACAAAAATTATTATTCTGGTTCTATCCACTATGCGTTTAAGAAGGTAGTAACGAACTATACATACAACATTTATGTGGTACCCGTAGCAGTGTACAATTATACAGAACGTGTGTGATGTAGACACGAGCCTAAAAAAACGCCTGTGACCACTGACTATGAAGCAGTTACAAAGGAAAACCATGTCCTCCAACTGTGCGTCCTGTTAATCTCATGCATGTTGTGTATAAATCAATAAAAGAGGTTTGTTACAGTAATTCGTACGTTTCCAATGACATTCGTGATAGTCACAGCAAATCCTAATTTGAAATTTTCGTATTTAAAGGCACACATAGGCCGCTTTAGCTGTCCAAGCTGCACTTGTTGCTCATATTTTCAAGAATTTCGAGTTGGTTTTAGGTCCGCTTCGGGTGATTTTGGATATTCTCTTTGTAATTCTGTACTTTATGAATTCTGACTCAAGTTTTGCAATTCAGATTATACTTTAGCATATGGTAGAAATTAATGTTTCCCACATTTGCAAATTCAAAAATTAATGTTTCCCACATTTGCAAATTCAATCGGACGCATCGTGTATAACATCATTAAACTGTAATTAAAAATGACACAAGAATTACGGAGCAGAGGAAAACCATATCTGTAGTGCAATTGCTTCGATGATAGCGCATAGGGGAGTTGGTAGAACGAGCGGACATCATGCCAGAGATCCCACTTTCAAAACGGTCAGAAGAAAATTTTTCTGCTGTTTACGAGTGGAATGTTATATGTGAGAACATTTTTCGGACAAGTAAAAACATTTTTTGGAGTATGTAGCTATGATATTTTGACAGTCGTCTTTCGATCATTAGTTGAAAGCAGCGAAGCTATGGATCACATTTGTATACATAGGTTGGTGTTCTGTCGCACGTGTCCGACGGAACACGTCACCTATGTACACAAGTGTACTCTACGGATTTGCTACTTTCAACAAATGAAGCGGAAGCTGGCTGAGAAAATAACATTGCTATAGACACCGAAATTTCCTTTTACATTTCAGTAAAATATTCTCCCGTATAACAGCTTCAAGCTTAAACGGTGAAACAGTGTCATCAATGGGCTTTGAACGCAGGACCCATGGTACTACGACCTCACGCTCTACCAACACACCAACGCGGGATCATCACAACAATCGTTCACAGACACGCTTTTTCTGTGCACTGGTGTTAATTATCGATTATGTATGTTCTATTGGATGACAGCAGACAGCACGAACTAAATCCACATACAATGTCTTGTTCCGAACTGATTGTCTTACATCTGGAGATTTGGATGTAAGTTACACATTGGAATATCAAAAACAGTTATATAAGAAAATACCCCTCTCGTAATCCACCTGTACTCCACTCGGACTCACTAAATAGTCTCTGCGATGCGATACCAGTAATGGACGAACGTGAGCATTAGATTGCCCCTTTGTGTGACAGATATAAACGTGTGAAATAGTTTTTAACTGTTAGATCGTTGTATTATTTTGTATTGTATTAAACCGGGGGCATAGAAGACTTAGTCCTGCCGTAGCCTTCAGTGGTGCACAACCCCGAGCCATGCCACAGCATCACCATCCCACCGCCACCCCACACCGAACCCAGGGTTATTGTGCGGTTAAGCACCCAATGCACTGCCCCCCTCCACAGGATAGGACTGCGAATACACACAAGTGATGTGAACTGTGAAGTCTGTTCGTAGAACTTGGTTTATCTTTCTACATTCATCTTTAAAATATATAGGACTGCGAATATGCACTACTGGCCAATAAAATTGCTACACCACGAAGTTGACGTGCTACAGACGAGAAATTTAACCGACAGGAAGAAGGTGCTGTGATATGCAACTGATTATCTTTTCAGAGCATTCACACAAGGTTGGCACCGGTGGCGACACCTATAAAGTGCTGACATGAGGAAAGTTTCCAACCGATTTATCATAAACAAACAGCAGTTGACCAGCGTTGCCTGGTGAAACGTTGTTGTGATGCCTCGTGTAAGGAGCAGAAATGCTTACCATCACGTTTCCGACATTGATAAAGGTCGGATTGTAGCCTATCGCGATTCCGGTTTATCGTATCGCGACATTGCTGCTCGCGTATGTCGAGATCCAATGACTGTTAGCATAACGGATCGTGCAGCCACGTCTCGATCCCCGAGTCAACAGATGGGGACGTTAGCAAGACAACAACCATATGCACGAACAGTTCGACAACGTTTGCAGCAGCATGGACTATCAGCTCGGAGACCATGGCTGCGGTTACCTTTGACGCTGCATCACAGACAGGAGAGCCTGCGATGGTGTACTCAACGACGAACGTGGGTGGACGAATGGCAAAGCGTCATTTTTTCGGATGAATCCAGGTTCTGTTTACAGCATCATGATGGTCGCATTCGTGTTTGGCGACATCGCGGTGAACGCACATTGGAAGCGTGCATTCGTCATCGCCATGCTGGCGTATAACCCGGCGTGATGGTATGGGGTGCCATTGGTTACACGTCTCGGTCACCTCTTGTTCGCATTGACGGCACTTTGAACAGTGGATGTTACATTTCTGATGTGTTATGACCCGTGGCTCTACCCTTCATTCGATCTCTGCGAAACCCTACATTTCAGCAGAATAATACACGACTGCATGTTGCAGGTCCTGTACGTGCCTTTCTGGATACAGAGAAAGTTCGACTGCTGCCCTGGCCAGCACATACTCCAGATCTCTCACCAACTGAAAACGTCCGGTCAATGGTGACTGAGCAACTGGCTTGTCACAATACGCCAGTCACTAATCTTGATGAACTGTGGTATCGTGTTGAAGCTGCATGGGCAGCTGTACCTGCACACGCCATCCACGCTCTGTTTGACTCAATGCCCAGGCGTATCAAGTCCGTTATTACGGCCAGAGGTGGTTGTTCTGGGTACTGATTTCTCAGGATCTATGTTCACAAATTGCGTGAAAATGTAATAACATGTCAGTTATAGTATAATGTATTTGTCCAATGAATTCCAGTTTATCGTCTGCATTTCTTCTTGGTATAGCAATTTTAATGGCCAGTGGTTGTACTTTACATCACAGAATATCAACTGCGCCTAGCTCTTTTCTGTTTGACAAGACTGTGCAGTAGCAATGAGTAACTGAAATGGATCAGGCGCTTTATCCATACGTTTTTCTTAGTATGCCAGTAATTTCCTGAAAAAATCTGTAAAATAAATGTGGACACTGAAATGCTGGATATACGCGGTACACAAATAAATGAACAGTCCAGCGACCATGCCCCTCGGCTGCCCGGAATTAAACTGGTACCTGCTCCACTGGTGCATATTATGTACCGCGTCAATTCACTAACCCCCTTTTCCTCCCCCTACCCTTCAGGACTAACTAAACACTTCCCGTATGTCGTCTGTTGCGATTTGCTTCACTTCGCGCTCCCGGAAGCAGGTTAACTCCAGAGTGATGGGCGGGATGCTAATTGGACTCTCTCTAATTACTTCCACTACAATATTCAGTAAATCCGACGATTAGACCCGCTGCACGTAATCGGTGATTTTGAAATTATTCCCACGGCGGGAAAATAATGTTCCGTGATACGATACAGGGGGTGATTTGCAACCAAGAATTAAAATATACGCTCCAGATAGATTAGAACTGTGTGTCGAGCAAGAAATCCATCACGCGTCCCTGAATTTTCAGAGTTTCTCGAAAAACCAAATGTAATTTCATGTGCTTTATTTTATGTCTTCACTCGTTTATTCCATTTTCAGTTGCTTCACTTTTATGCTATGTCAAATGCTGTTTCCATAGTCATCCTGTTGTTTTTCCAGTTTCCCTATTTCCTATGTTACTTAATCTGAAGTACGAGTGGTAAAAGAGGAAAATAAATAAGGAAATATTTGTGTGAGGAAGCGCCATTGAAGGTTTACATCGTATCGACACTGTTGTTAAATTTCAACACTTAAGGGACGAGAATCAGTTTGAAAAAAATTGCAAGAAGAGTGAAAAGTAACAATGGGAACGGACAGCATAAGACGTGGCCCTTCTCTCCGGATATTAAGAAGACTTTCACGATGTATTGGAAAGTGTGATCAGCAACTTTGCTCAGTTCTTGAATTCCCTGCACCCTAGCGAATCTAGAGTGCTCAAACTGTAATCGGAATCCAGAGCTAAATGAAACGAAAATATTTAGCGAGGCATGAGACGTGTTTTGAAAAGACAGTTTAGTCTTCGTAGAAGGGAGAGTACTTAGTGCAATCGTCGAAAATATTATGTCTGCCAAGGCCGAAAATTAATTTGACTGCGAAGTTATCTAGACTCCAGAAAATGGCCTACGCGATCACAAATTAGTTATAGGGTGTCTCAATGGACCAGTCAGTTCCGCTCTAACACTTGTAGGTTCATTTAAAAAAATGTCTACGTTCAGTAACACGGAAGTAGCCCGACCATGCAACATCAGACGGACGCGTCCTTAACCTACCGAGTTTGGTAAGGGATGTCTATATCCCTACGCGTTCGTTGTAGATGAAACATGCGACCTCTTTCTGAATGTCTTCTCAAAAATCTGTCTTGTGCACTAATGCGACAACCCACACGCATTGAATATCTTTAGACATCATAGCTACAAACGGACCTGATAGTGTCGGCTGTTCTGTATAGAGAATGGAATTAGCGAACACGATGTCATAATAGTCACGATCTTTGCAAAAGTAATAAATCTATCAAGAATAGTAGGAGAGTATTTACGTTCAGGTAACACATACGAAATTTCCAACATCGTACCTAGATAATGAAGAGACGTCATTTAGTTCAAATATATGATCTCATAGGAATTTTGGGCAAAGTTTAAGCTGATTCCTTCTCGCACTCAGGGCATATTCAATGTACCACAGGCGATTCTCGTATACAGGGTGAATATTAATGAAACCTACAAACTGAAGAGAAGGTTTCCAGATTGGCCAGAGATGGTGTTAGTGTAAGGCAAAGCAAATTCAAATGGTCGAGATGCAGCATGGCTATACCAGAGCAAGTACTCTCACAGACACGAACCACATCACACAAAGTTTCAAGCCCTTTTTTGGGCGTTTGTGTAATCAAGGGTCATTTCAGACAGATGGACGTGCATGTAGGCAGAGGACTGTGGGTTCACTAAATTCTCTAGCCTCAGTTATTTGTATAATTACTGGACGCATCAAGGCCGTCACCAGCATTTCTGATGTGGACTTTGACGTTGACACTTGCATCAGAATACTTTACAGTGTGTATGGCTGGAATGCATGGCTGTTAATCTAATTGTATTGTTTATTGTCATATGCATAACTAGACTTGATATGAACTTTGCTTCAGTCAGTTTAACTTAGTTAGTCACAACACTATTTTTTATTTGTAAAACGTCTAAATATGTAAAACAATCAGTGGTCAAGATCCAACTTTACAAATCAAGTGCAATAAGATGATCGCGGACTCATTTACAGACTTATTGTCTCCCGTTGACGAACTCATCACTCATGTTCTGTACATACTAATGAAAAGATCATCATCATGTCGAAGTATAAGCAGCATAGATCTGCAACCCCGAGACAAATAAAAATACTCATTATTCAGTGTCCATTGTGTATGACCAGTTTCTCTACTACAGGGTCCACCAAAAAGAGCCCCACGTGACAAAATCTAGTTGCAAGTATACAGAGAAAATACTGTAATTTACGAACAACAAACAATATGACATTTTAACTGCCTGATTTAAAAATTATGTCCGGTAAATGGTGTTCTCCACTGTTCACACATTAAAGATTTTCCCGGAAGAGGTCCATAGTTCTTCGTGCCATGTCAAGTGGAATGGCAGCCACTTACTGGTTGACTGCTTCCGTAAATGCTTGTACGTTTTGTATACTTGACGCTTTAAGAGACCCTCAGGCGAGAATCACAGGGTGACAAGTCGGGTTACCTTGAGGTCCAGGCGATGTTTCATCGCCATGAGAGAAGACGTCTCGAAACCAACTCTCTCAAAATGTCTACAGAATGTCCAGAAGCAAGAACTGTGGCTCCATCTCTTTGTAATCAGGCCTCTCCCTCGTTCATGTTTCCAACAAACCGTCTTAACTTGGTTCAGAGGAAGGTATCTATCAAGTGACATTAGCAATTTGAATTAACTGTCACCGTTACTCCATCCTCTTCGAAAGATATGAGAATGCCATCATAAAATTCAGCAACAGGTCAGCAAACAGTCGCTTGATGGCTGTGAAGGGTTCGCTTGTGAAGTTCCTGAGGGCATTCTGCACCACAGTAGAGGAGATTTTGTTTATTCATAGTGAGTGGCGCCAGGGGGAACGTTCTGAAGAATTTTCTCAAACATTGCTCTGCGAGTATCAAATGTCTATCACTTAATTCTTCAGTAACTTACATTTTCCATGGGAGTGGGTGTAGGTATCTCTGTATAGTTCTTCTTACAGTCCTATCAGGGCAGATCATTGCTTAAATGAAACTGATGAATGCTTTGGAGACTGCAGGATGTACACCACGTTTTTATACCAGCAGCTCTTCTTTTCAGTGTATCAACTGGAGTTATGAACATCAGAACTGATGTTCTGAACCTAAACTCGAATAGGTTTTCGGTCAGGAGCAGAATTATATTGTCGAGGTTCACACGAAATGTGAAACTGAAACGTAATCCTGGTGAGGACTGTCTAAATGATTGAGATTGTAGGCTATATTTAGTGTACTAACAACATTTATTTTCCCAAAGCAGACATTAACTATGCTAAACAAGTTATTGATTGAATACCGTAAAAAACTTGAGCCGCGCGTGGATCGTGTTCCCGTCATCATGTATTTCACAACCTTTTTTTAACGTACTTCCACCTCACAACATTAAGTTAAATTACTACTGGCACTGAATTTCTGCTTTGCCTGGACATGAGCAGCGTTAGCAGCGCGTATCGATATATCTCCTCTCATAGTATCTTTGCTCGACTGCTGTGACTTCCCAGTCGTTGTCTGTCATAGGGCAGTATGTGTTGCGAGTTCGGGTCGGCCAGTCAGTTGGAACGCCGCTGGAGCGCAGTCCAGACCTGTCAGTTGGGGAGTTGCAATGTGGCACTGGTGCAGTCAGGTGGAGTAGCAGTGAGGTCTGCGTCGACGTGGCTCGCCCGACCATTGCCGCCACGCATCACTTGAGCCGGGCCACGGTCCTGGTTGATCGTCGGTCGGCCGTTCTACCAGGCGACACGTTTTAGCTCGCCAGTCGTTCATGAGTCGGCTGGGTGTGTGTGCATCGACTCCCGATTTGTCTTCGTGTGTGCATAGTTACTGTTGCTTATCGTTCAGGTCTTCGTGCAAGTGTTTGTCAGGTTGTGTGTGTAGCTGGTGCTATTTCCTTTGACAAGTCATTTCAAAAGTAGTCAGCGTAGTGCCTCGGAGTCGTCAGTTATCTCATCGGGCGACGTGTAACTGATACTCCGAGTGCTTTCGGGCCCCTTCAATTGCCATGTTGTGGAACCTGGGCCAGTCCATTCCTAGTGCAGAGATGTCGTTTGGCCAGGGGGCGTGTTTCCTCTGCATGGTTGGGTCCGAGCCAGTACGAGGTGCATTCAAGTTCTACGGCCTCCGATTTTTTTTTTCTAATTAACTACTCACCCGAAATCGATGAAACTGGCGTTACTTCTCGACGTAATCGCTTGCAGACGTACACATTTTTCGCAACGCTGACTCCATGATTCCATGGCAGCGGCGAAGGCTTCTTTAGGAGTGTTTTGACCACTGGAATATCGCTGAGGCAATAGCAGCACGGCTGGTGAATGTGCGGCCACAGTGAGTATCTCTCATTGTTGGAAAAAGCCAAAAGTCTCTAGGAGCCAGGTCAGGTGAGTGGGGAGCATGAGGAATCACTTCAAAGTTGTTATCACGAAGAAAGTGTTGCGTAACCTTAGCTCGATATGTGGGTGCGTTGTCTTGGTGAAACAGCACACACACAGCCCTTCCCGGACGTTTTTGTTGCAGTGCAGGAAGGAATCTGTTCTTCAAACATTTTAGTAGGATGCACCTGTTACCGTAGTGCCCTTTGGAACTCAATGGGTAAGGATTAAACCCTCGCTGTCCCAGAATATGGACATAATCATTTTTTCAGCACTGGCGATTTCCCGAAATTTTTTTGGTGCTGGTGAATCTGTGTGCTTCCATTGAGCTGACTGGCGCTTTGTTTCTGGATTGAAAAATGTCATCCACGTCTCACCCATTGTCACTACCGACGAAAAGAAAGTCCCATTCATGCTGTCGTTGTGCGTCAACATTGCTTGGCAACATGCCACACGGGCAGCCGTGTTGTCGTCCGTCAGCATTCGTGGCACCCACCTGGATGACACTTTTCTTATTTTCAGGTAGTCATGCAGCATTGTGTGCACAGAACCCCCAGAAATGCCAACTCTGGAGGCGATCTGTTCAACAGTCATTCGTCGATCCCCCAAAACAATTCTCTCCACTTTCTCGATCATGTCGTCAGACCGGCTTGTGCGAGCCCGAGGTTGTTTCGGTTTGTTGTGACATGATGTTCTGCCTTCATTAAACTGTCGCACCCATGAATGCACTTTCGACACATCCATAAGTCCATCACCACATGTCTCCTTCATCTGACGATGAATTTCAATTGGTTTCACACCACGCAAATTCAGAAAACGAATGATTGCACGCTGTTCAAGTAAGGAAAACGTCGCCATTTTAAGTATTTAAAACAGTTCTCATTCTCGCTGCTGGCAGTAAAATTCCATCTGCCGTACGGTGCTGCCATCTCTGGGATGTATTGACAATGAACGTGGCCTCATTTTAAAACAATGCGCATGTTTCTATCTCTTTCCAGTCCGGAGAAAATAATCGGAGGCCTTAGAACTAGAATGCACCTCGTATTTCTGCCCCGGCGTGTCTGGATGTGAGTGAGAGAGACAGCAGCAGTGCAGTCGCGACGGAGCACCAGTCACAGACAGACGGTCGGTTGTTGCGGACAAAGAAAGTTAACTCTGCACGGTGCAGTCGGCTGAGGCTGCTGGCAGTCCCCGCGCAGTGTCGAAGCGTGTGTGGAGCTGTCCGATCGCTACGAGCTTCGTGGTTCAGCGACCCAGGATGTCAAAGCTGAGTAGTGGTTTCAACTACCCAAGCCACGGCCATTCATGTAGTGGTGGTTCGTTTTGGTAGTTCGCTGTTGAGGAGGTTTTCATCTGAGCAACACAGAGTGTTTCTACTCTGAAATTCAGCCGGCATGTGGTGCAGTTAATTAGCTTGGTCGACTACAGTTGAGTGCACCAGTGGAATTTTCTGTCTTGTCGCCGTTAGTGTTCCGGTTACCTGCTTTGGCCACTAACGTAATTTCAGGCAGCGTCCTGTCCTCACTGGTTGTCGCTGTCCAACATGGTGTGGATTATCACGTTTGTAACCTTTCCAGTTTGAGTTCTCGTGTACTGATTGACGGGAGGTAGGTCGTTGTGCCAGTGGGTCCTTGGCTGTCCCCCGCTTGTGTTCCGACGGATCAAGTATAGTTGGACTCACCACCCTAAGTGAACGATGGCAGACTGACCTCCCTGGAGGCTTCTGAGTGCCACCAGCGTTTAATTATCTGTTGTCACCTACTTTTAATTTAAGTCTCATGGTTTTTTGTTTTTATTTTCTGACAAATTTTACAAAATTAATTTTTAATTTATCTTTCAAGCTTAAACGTTGGGCCCTCCTGCCTTTAAAAAATTATGATAACATATTACAAAATTTAGAAACTTAATTGTGGTCTTCAGCCATTGGTATTGCACCTTGCATATGTATGTTCTATCTGCTTAGCCTTAAGGCTTTCCACGTAGCCGTTGATACGTTTTTTATTTTATTTTATTTGCCTCTTTAATTGCATTTTAATCTTGTTGGTTTTTACGATTTCTTGTTGTTAAACATTCTGGCCTTCGGCCTTTTAAAGTCTATGGTAATATATTCTAAAATATTGTAATTTAATAACCTTTACAACCAAAGCAGTATATAGCTGGACCGTTACCTAATGCAACTCTTTCACTGCTGAAGGCCGCCAAACAAGAAATCTTAACAAATCAACATGATAAAAATCCAATTGAGATAGCAATAAAATAATTGAAAAACAGCAAACATATGCAAACTGCAATACAAATGGCTGAGGGCCGCAATTAATATTCAAAATTATAAAATATGTGGCAATAATCTTTTAAAGGCAGGAGGTGATTTTAAGACTGCACTGGACAGGGACCCTGAGTGGCAGAGACAGCTTAACTAGTGGAGGGAGTCAAGTACTCCGGCCCTAAAAATGTGGATAACGCAATCTGCATTGATCTGGCACTGAAGAGACCTTGACTGATCAAACCTACTGAATTTTCTCTACATAGCTGCCGGTGAGAGCAAGTGGTGATTGAGAACTGTATGCCATGACAATGCTGCAGCTGTTTGCTTCGTGCTGCAAAGTAGCTTGTAGCCGTGACATGTGTGCAGCTGAGGTGAGACGTGGGGGTGGCACCTGTGAATCGATCGCGGCCAAGAAAGAAATGCAAAAATCTCACGGTCTAGCGATCAGGCAGACTGATCGCAATTAGCCTCTGCAAGAGCCCTCATATCACGGTAGATTTCAGTGTGTGAGACACCCATTCGCTGGTCATACCAAGGACCAATTTGACTTACTTATTTGACAGGGCGCACAAGGATACCAAACGTCGAGACTGGTAAACCAAAAACGAATAAGTGTTCCCCTTAGCAAATGAGTAATCCGAGACGTTTGAAGTCACACTTTCAGTACAGTAAGAACTTCACCACAGGCTCTCCAGTCCAAACTACTCGAAAATGAAGTCAGTCTCAGGACAGTTCCCAAATATCAACCAAACATTCCAGAGTTACGACTAGAAGTCTCCTACCAGACCAAAGTACTGCAACCAAGTACTTCACACCATTCCAGAATAAACATCTGTTTTCCCACCACGTGAACGGACGTTTTCAGCGTCACCCATCTTGAGCCAATCACAGGCCGCTACAGGCCCTAAATCTCCCCTTCCACACGACAGCACAAACTCGTATCGAATCAGAGAAGAGATAAGAAACCTGCATCTCTGGTAAAAAATGAAACTGCGAGATACTGGCTTTTTTAAGTTTTTGCAGAGGGGGAAGATAATTTTTTTCCAAAGTCTTGTGTTCCCACTGCAACAAGTAAAAAAATTAAATCTCAAAGATCTTTGTCCAAATCTCCAGTGCCTTGGAGCTTGTTAGTCCTAAATATGAAGTGTAATAAAGATTCTATCGCCAAACGTTTCTCAGACGCCAGATTTTTCTTATACAACCAAGGTGACCAGGGGAGGTGGTTCACTGGCATATTTGCACAATCAGCAAACATGAAAACAAGTGAATTTTTATTATGTGTGGCTCTGCACACAATGCCCAGTTTACAGCTCCACTGTGTAGACACGTTCCTTCAGAATGTCGCCCCAGCCTTAGCTTCTGCTGGCACCAGTACAGGTGCCACGGCATTGTTCTGCTGGAGACCTGCCTCAACAAGGGGCTGCCCTGTATGACTGTGGTCCTGTCTGGCAAGATTTAATAAGGGATTGGTTCTCCACCAATTGCTTTCAATTCCCAACAAGCCATTTCTACAAGCTATGAATCATAAAAATACCTTATGCTTTCAGCGCCCTACCAAGCTCCATCAACAGCTGCTCAGGCCGTTAACTTTCTAGAGTCTCTCTCAAGGTGTGTCAGGTTGTAATGAAATCTATAATAATTTTCCGTATGAGAAAAAAGGTGAGATAGTAATTTATCCTCTCTGAAAACGTTTGTGGATCAGTAGTCAGAGATCCACCTATAGGAATATACTTCTCCACAATGAATGGGTGATGCTCACCTAGCCAAGCCATTATGCACTTACATAACTACCGATGTATCCCCAGCAAAGCTCATACAACGGCCTCTTATTATATGACAAGTGTTTTTGTGGGGCTCTCTCTTTCCAGTTATTTTTTTTTTCCTTTTTCCTCTCCACAGTTCAGCAACCCCACGATGCAATGGAGTGGAATTGACCACCAGCTGATAGGTTGGTGCAGAAAACACAACTCTTCAAGTTGCAACACCACTGTTTGCTGATTGGAAACAAATATCAGATATTTGGGAGAAGGAGACACAGAGCAGGAGAGACAAACTGCCGACCCACAGCTACATGCTTCTGCTGTTTTCGCCAATACATGTAATTTGACCGCTAGCGGAAGAAAACATGGAAATGTGGAAGCAGATAGTGACTGCCATGTGGTAGTAGGAGTGGAGGACATTAAACCTCGTGTTGAAGTGCAGTTAACAGACATGGTGTAGGATGAGGTATACGGTACGGTGGGGTGTACCAATATTCATCATGAGTGATTGTGACCCATCTCGTCCTCCTTTGGACATCTGACACTTTGGCATCAGTGTGTCCATCATTTAGACACATGGGAACACAACACTAAAGCTAACAATTGGGACACTTCCGTCGCTTTATATCATTTGGCTGTTATGAACTAGTGTGGTCTATATGATGCGTAATGGATTGCACCACATAGGTTGACTCACTGGCAGCAGCGCATGATTTGGAACACTACACTGTGGTACGCCGTAGCGGTATCTCTGACGAATAGGAAGTCAGAACAGCAGATTTGTGATTCAGGCCTTCATCCATAAATTGTTCTGAAATATTGCTTGTGGTCTTCAGCCAACAAATAATTTTAAATTCTCTCTTAATGAGACCTTCAGACGTCAGTGTAGCTTGTGTTACAGTTAAAATTTTGAAAAATGATTCTTTTAAAAAAAATATTTTCTTAAGTAAAGTGTATGTGTTTACTGTGCAACCAACGGTAACTGATTAGGCCCCATCCACACATTTTCCTGCTTTCCCTAAGTCTCAGGTCTCACGTATCTTTGCCTGTGGATGCTTATTGTTTCCTCTTCTTTGTTCACTGACCTTCGGCATATCCAGACTGGCAGCAACCTGCAGCTTGTTGTGTCCTATAGGGATTCCTTCTTCTCAGGACCAGCAGCATCCGTTGCGGTCTCTTCAGGACCTGCAATGACCTCCCATCCACTGGGCGTGGCAGTAGCAACAGCACCATGGGATTCTGTAGCACGCGTGACCAGCATGTTGGCGCAGGACAACAAGCTGTTATTAACAATCCCAGATGTGGATCTGTGTAAGAAGACACCAAGCCAGTGCTGGGACCTCAGAGAAATTGTACTGGGGTTCTTAGGCCAGTGGTACAGGTCAGTACCTGTCTCAGACATGAGCACCATCCCATAATATTCTAGTGTTACTGCAATGAAAGTGTGTTGATGAAGTGTGTGAGAAGCTGCCAATTCCTTCTAGTGTTCTGTTAATTTTCAGTTCAACCTTCAATTTCAAAGCTAGGACTTCAAAGCACTTAAGCATTGGTATAGAAGAACGAATGCTTGTGGATTAGTAGTCAGAGATCCACCTATAGGAATATACTCTTCCACAATGAATGGGTGATGCTCACCTAGCCAAGCCATTATGCACTTACATAACTATGTATGAGTTGTTTTGTTGGTTGAAAATACACCAAGAAGTGACAAATGTGGTTTACAGAGTTAGAATGCGATGAATTTGTTGTACAGAACCCTACATAAGTCAACATATGACCTCTGAGTATTGTTCATCGCATTCAGCACAGATCTAATTTGCTGTCCTAGCACATCCAGAAGTCCACTGTACGACCGCGCACCACTCATTGTGGGAGATGGAGGTCGAATCATTTATCTGCAACACTCCAAAGCTACAAACTTCAAAAAGTGAAAGCAACACCCGTAGGTTTGAGAGAAATACACGGTGCATTCTGTTTACAATAAAGCTTTATTTGCCGAATTCTTTAGAGGTGTGAAGATAAAGACAGAACGAGTTGATAGTTTTGATGTAGTGCACCCCATGTTTTGGCAGTTGAATACAGATATATGTATTCTACCGCAAATTCTGTATTATTTTCTTCAGACCTCTCACAATATTACTGCTACCAGTACATTTACTGCAGCGTCTAGAATACCACAGCAGCATCAAGCTGTCACAATCACACACACACACACACACACACACACACACACACATATATATATATATATATATATGTGTGTGTGTGTGTGTGTGTGTGTGTGCGTGTGTGTGTGTGTGTGTGTGTGTGTGTGTGTATGTGTGTGTGTGTGTACATTTATAAGTATATATTACAGAAGCCAAAGCCAGATGTAGTCATGGCAAGGTGGGTGAAGCATCCTCGACACAAAGACTTCGTTGTGGCAACTGTTATATTGATGGTGCGGAAGAAGAGTAGAAGAAAAGAAGAATGGGGTACGTCTACCCTATAACATCTGGGTGGTAATTGTAGTTCCATCCACCTGCAGCCAGTCAAACATTCTCATGTCACTATTAGGACACCCAACTGGAGTACGCTTTGTCCACATATGTGTATTACACAGATCGCTACTTCAGCCCAGGTATCAGCTGCTGTAAAGATACTACAACGTGTCAGTAACATCACACACGTGACATTCAGTCAAAGCTGTGAAATTTCCCCGCTAGAAAAAGCAAAGCCTAACACAATGTCATTATTGGATGAAGTTGCTGAGGAAAACCAATCTCAAATCCCTCGATATTTCATTTTTAGTCGTCATCTCGGTGTTGACGTACTTTATTTCCGCCCAGCATATTTCGAATTGTGCAGCTATTGGTGAGGAAAAATGCAAACCTCACTATAGACTTCAAAAAATTACAATTTAAAATTGTAGCACATATATTAAGCTGAGGTAGGAACTAACATGTCATTCAGTGAGTTTGTAAAGATATATGAAGATTGCTGGAATCACAAAGAGTATGGGTATCTTGTTATTGGTATAACAAGAAAATTTAAAGGTGGTAGCAATAACGCAACTTTTATGACTTTCTACACATACAGCTACGAATGAGGTGGGTATGTTAGTATACATTGTGACATGGACAAGTTCGCACACATCTTGGGTACTCCACCTGAGAGGATGGGTATATGTAGACCTACAACTCGTCTCTACCTAGATGGAAAATTTCAGTGTAGCGAACGTAAAGCTAAGAATCTACAGACGTATGCTTAGACCATTCTGCGACAAATCAACAAATTATAAACTAGGATTACTCTTCTTGAAAATAATGTAAACGACTGATCTGTAGTGGTTGATAGAACTGGATGGAATGTATATAAGATGCACACTACGAAGGAGTTGGTTGAGTGTATAACAAGTTATCGACTATGCATTAGCTCTTCATGTCATGGAAGACTATTCAAGGGTAGTTACGCATGCTAAGGTTGCGACATTTGGATCGAGAGAGTCACTGTAAGAAATCTTTAAACCAGTTACTGAAACTCCTGACGAGCTCACCGAAATTACACAACGATTATGGAATTTAATTACCCATCACAGCGATGTTAGGATAGACAAGACACTCAGTGTCAGTGGTGAAAATACATGTGGGACATGCAGCCTAATAGTTTAAAAGAAGAACAATATAGATTAGTGGTAGGGAATGGACCACTGGTCTAATGGACCTCATTTTCGAAATCCCACAAACTGTAAATTTCTCACCTATAGATGCGGATATGTATGGTGAAATACTGCAATTGACTGGTGTACATAGGGAAGGGAAATTAGTGCAGTGCGCAATACGGAACCCTTATAATGAGTCCATCTGATGCTCGATATAGTATTAGATGTCATATTGACATCCAGCATAAAAGAGTCAGCACTTGATCCTTGCAGGGCACATACTATGACGATCCCAACGAGCTTACAGATCGACTATGGCTGCTCATGGCATTAGCTGTGCTGGTAATACAGTTCTTCGATTGAGACTGTTTCACTAATATCGAAGTTTACACAGAGAACTATAACTGAATAAGTATGGAGACCGTAGTTCGAGAACATCACAAACCAGCACGCAAAACGTACCTTAGTAGGCTTCTTCTGATTAAAGGTTTGGATGACTGCGTACAGGAAACTTAAAGAGACCTTTGGAGAAAAGAGAACCAGTTGCATGAATATCAAGAGCTCAGATGGAATCCCAGCTCTAAGCAAAGAAGGGAAAGCAGAAAGGTGGAAGGAATATATAGAGGGTCTATAAGAGGGGCGATGTTCTTGAGGACAATATTATGGAAATGGAAGAGGAGGTAGATGAAGATGAAATGGGAGATATGATACTGCGTGAAGAGTTTGACAGACCAATGAAAGACCTAAGTCGAAACAAGGCCCCAGGAGTAGACAACATTCCATTAGAACTACTTACAGCCTTGGGAGAGCCAGTCCTTACAAAACTCTACCTTCTGGTGAGCAAGATGTATGAAACAGGTGAAATTCCCTCAGACTTCGAGAAGAATATAATAATTCCAATCCCAAAGAAAGCAGATGTTGACAGATGTGAAAATTACCGAACTATCAGTTTAATAAGTCACAGCTGCAAAATACTAACGTGAATTCTTTGCGGACAAATGGAAAAACTGGTAGAAGCCGACCTCGGGGAAGATCAGTTTGGATTCCGTAGAAATGTTGGAACACGTGAGGCAATACTGACCCTCCGACTTATCTTGGAAGTTAGATTAAGGAAAGGCAATCCTACGTTTCTAACATATGTAGACTTAGAGAAAGCTTTTGACAATGTTGAGTGGAATACTCTCTTTCAAATTCTTAAGGCGGTAGAGGTAAAATACAGGGAACGAAAGACTATTTACAATTTGTACAGAAACCAGACGGCAGTAATAAGAGTTGAGGGACATGAAAGGGAAGCAATGGTTGGGAAGGGAGTGCGGCAGGGTTGTAGCCTATACCCAATGTTATTCAATCTTTATATAGAGCAAGCAGTGAAAGAAACAAAAGAAAAATTCGGTGTAGGTATTAATATCCATGAAGAAATAATAAATACTTTGAGGTTTGCCGATGACATTGTAATTCTGTCAGAGACAGCAAAGGACTTGGAAGAGCAGCTGAACGGAATGGATAGTGTTTTGAAAGGAGGATATAAGATGAACATCAACACAAGCAAAACGAGGATAATGTAATGTAGTCGAATTAAAACGGGTGATGCTGAGGGAATTAGATTAGGAAATGAGACACTTAAAGTGGTAAAGGAGTTTTGCTATTTGCGGAGCAAAATAACTGATGATGGTCGAAGTAGAGAGGATATAAAACGTAGACTGGCAATGGCAAGGAAAGCGTTTCTGAAGAAGAGAAATTTGTTAACATCAAACAAAGATTTAAGTCTCAGGATTTTATTTCTGAAAGTATTTGTATGGAGTGTGGCCATGTATGGAAGTGAAACATGGACGATAACTAGTTTGGACAAGAAAAGAATAGAAGTTTTTGAGAAGTGGTGCTACAGAAGAATGCTGAAGGTTAGATGGGTAGATCACATAACTAATGAGGAGGTATTGAATAGGATTGGGGAGAAGAGAGGTTTGTGGCACAACTTGACTAGAAGAAGGGATCGGTTGGTAGGACATGTTCTGAGGCATCAAGGGACCATCAAATTAGTATTGGAGGGCAGCATGGAGGGTAAAAGTCGTAGAGGGAGACCAAGAGATCAGTACACTAAGCAGATTAAAAAGGATGTAGGTTGCAGAAGGTACTGGGAGATGAAGAAGCTTGCACAGGCTAGAGTAGCATGGAGAGCTGCAACAAACCAGGACTGAAGACCACAACAACATGGCAGGCTAATCTTGAAGATATGCCGCAATATTCACACACGAATAATGGATTCAGTTACTTTTTAATGGTCTTTGTCACATACTTTAAACTCTACTTTACATTAATCATTAAAACAAAAAGAGGCAGACATGTCACATTCGTGTTCGTGCATTTGTTGCAGAAGACTGGGTGTAATAGAAGAACGGAAACCTTCAAACGGAGTGAGGTGGAGAGACTTAAGTCGGTATTTCAAGAACGTGATGCAGTGGTATAAAACAGTTGAAGCTGGTGCAGTCTGCATTGTTCCCAAATGTGTGCCAGGTTCGTGGCCCTCCCTGAATGATCCCCCGAAATCTCATCAACCCACCCCACGCTCCTCTCTCACTTCATCTCCCCTCCTCGACTTCTCCCCTACCCCTACATCTCTTCTCCTCACTTCATCACTTGTGAGTCGGCAGGGAAAATAATAGGTCTGTCCTGAGATACTGGATGTTAAGGATGTAAGGTACTGTCTTGGGAATTGGGGAATTGTGTTCGTTTATTTGTACATGTATTATCATGTTGGAAGAATTTCCTAAATTCGGGAGCGAAACGCAAATTAACAATTAACCTACAGCCAAACTGTTTGACATTAAGATATGAACAACTGCTTGGAAGCTCCAAGTAGTTGCTATTATACTTACACCATGTGATCAAAAGTACCGGACTCCTAGCTCAAAATGACTGACAAGTTCGTGGCGCCCTCTATCGGTAACGTTAGAATTCAATACGGTGTTGGCCCACTCTTAGCCTTGATGACAGCTTTCATCTCGCAGACATACGTTCAGTCTGGTGCCGGAAGGTTTCTTGGTGAATGGCAGTTCATTCTTCACGGAGTGCTACACTGAGGAGAGGTATCGACGTTGGTCGGTAAGGCCTGGCACGTAATCGGCGTTCCAAAGCGTCCGAAATGTGTTCTGTAGGATTCAGGTCAGGACTCTGTGTAGGCCAGTCCGTTGCAGGGATATTATTGTCATGTAACTACTCCGCCGTGCATTATGAACAGGTGCTCTATCGTGTTGAAAGATGCAATCACCATCCCCGAATTGTTTTTCAGCAGTGGGAAGCAAGAAGGTACTTGAAACATCAATGTTTCTGTGCTGTGACAGTGCATCTAAAACCACAAGGGGTGCTAGCCGCCTCCACGAGAAACACGACCACACTATAACACCAGAGTTCCCGAATTTTACTGTTGGCACTACACACGCTGGCATTCGCCATACCCATCCCCTGCCATCGAATCGCCACGTTGCGTCACTCCACACAACGTTTTCCCACTGTTCGATCGTCCAATGTTTACGCTCCTTACTCCAAGCGAGGCGTCCTTTGGCATTTACCGGCGTTATGTGTGGCTTATGAGCAGCCGCACGACCATGAAATCCAAGTTTTCTCACCTCCTGCCTAACTGTCGCAGTGCTTGCAGTGGATCCTGATGCAGTTTGGAATTCCAATGTGATGGTCTGGATAGATGTCTGAATATTACCCATTACAACCTTCTGCAACTGTCGGCGGCCTCTGTCAGTCAACAGACGAGGTCGACCTGTACTTCTTTCTGCTGTTCGTGTCCCTTCACGTTTCACTTCACTATCAGATCGGAAACAGTGGCCGCAGGGATGTTTAGGAGTGTGGAAATCTCGCATACGGACGAATGACACAAGTGACACCCAATCACCTGACGACGTTCGAAGTTCCTAAGTTCCGCAGAGCGCCCCATTCTGCTCTCTCACGAAGTCTAATAACTACTGAGGTCGCTGATTTGGAGTACCTGGCAGCAGGTGGCAGCAAAATGCACTTAATAGAAAAAACGTAGGTTTTTGTGTGTGGCCAGTAGTGTACCATCATCATCTTCATCAATAACAAGAAAGCCACTGTCTGTGCGATTCCAGATATCTTCACATGTCTTTACAAATTCAATGAATTACATGTCAGTTCCTACCTCAGCTTGATAAATGTGCTTTCATTTAAGTCTTGTTTCAAGGCTATAATGAGTTTGCATTGTTCCTCAAAAACTGTTTTGGGATTCTGGAATATGTTAGACCCATGTGACTATCAAAACAAAAGGACTTTAGAATTTGATAATGGTATCCGACAGTGGCGTCATGAAATAAGAACAAAATATTAGGCTTTACTTTTTCTGGCGGGTACATTTTACTGCTTTGACTGCTCTGGCTCTGAGCACTATAAGACTTAACAGCGGAGGTCATCAGTCCCCTAGAACATAGAACTACTTAAACCTAACCAACCTAAGGACACCACACACAGCCATGCCATAGGCAGGATTCGAACCTGCGCCCATAGCGGTCGCGCGGTTCCAGACTGAAGCGCCTAGAACCGCTCGGCCACTTTCACTGCATGTCATATACATTGCACCATGGGCACCTTGGAGTATCGTTTGCAGCAGCTCGTATTTGGGCTGAAACAGCATCTCTGAAAGTACACCAGCATCTCAAAGCGGACTCCCTTTCATGTTTTTAGCGACGACATGAGAACACCCGTCTTGCCATGGATGGATGGGCCCACAGTTATAGCCTGTATATTATCAGGTAGGATTAACCAATTCTTGTTTTTCTTCGATTCTGCTTCCGTTCGATCACAGGCCCAGTCATTTACCACGAAGTCTTCGCGTCGATGATGCTTCAGCCACTCTGCCATGATACTGACTTCATCAGGTTTTTGTGTTAATGGCTTATCATGTGTCGATTGCTACTGACAAAAACAGGCAAACTTGGTTCATTGTGGTTGTGTCAGCTAGTAGAAACTTTCCTGTCTCTTTTGGCATCATATTTTATGAATGTTTGAGGCTACTAGCAAATTGCGTGGTTCAAAAATAAGAGTGTCAGCCAATAACCGGTAACCACTACAGCTGAATGTTACATCTATACAAGTGAGATGGACTAAATAAAAAATTATTCAATTTCTTAAGTACTGTACCGTTACATAGGCTGCATGCCTCAAGTAAGTAAGTTCGAAATTTTGTCCAGAAGCAAATTCCTCGAAGGGTTTCTGGAGAGTTCAATCGTTTCATAAGGACATATCGGAAGCAGTCAAATGAAATCGAAACACCCTACACAGCTGCATCCTGGAATGGTTCCATTCATATGTAATCACAATACACAGTGAAACATTTATCCCACTGTGAGACGAGATGATAAATTCGTGTTCTATAGAATGCAGCTGGCCACTGACGTATCTACAACCGTAGACACTCTTACACTTCCTTGTTGTTGTTGTTGTTGTTGTTGTGGTCTTCAGTCCTGAGACTTGTTTGATGCAGGTCTCCATGCTACTCTATCCTCTGCAAGCTGCTTCATCATCTAGTGCGTACTGCAGCCTGCATCCTTCTGAATCTGCTTAGTGTATTCATCTCTAGGTCTCTCTCTACGATTTTTACCCTCCACGCTGCCCTCCAATACTGAATTGGTGATCCCTTGATGCCTGAGAACATGTACTTCCAGCCGATCTCTTCTTCTAGTTAAGTTGTACCACAAACTCCTTTTCTCTCCAATTCTGTTCAATGTCTCCTCATACACTTCCTTATCCGACTGAAACCGACGTCCACTCATGTTTCCCTTGAGGTCTCCAAAGACGAGAACAGTACATGGTGACTGATCATGGCTGTACAGATGATTCTGCAGTGTTTCCCAAAGAAACTGTTAAACCACAGCTTACGTCAGATTGGCAGTATGCAGGCGGTCGCTAACTTGCAACAGGATAACATTTTACCACAGCATTCCTGGGAATTTTTACTGCTTCGAGCATCGCAGTTTCTGCTTGGTGTTCTCATGGCACTGCGAACTGGTTGTGGTCCCACACTCGCAGAACATGAGCAGAGGACCTCTTCAGCCGATGAAGAAGGTCACATGATATTAAGTGGTGCTACCACTTCGATACTTATTGAAAACGGGAAGCCTACAATGGATACATCCCACTTCTCACTCTCCAAAGTAATCCAAAACTGTTCACACAAACTTCCGTAAGATTATCCCGTTGGATGATAATGGCAACCCCCCGATGGCCAATGGTTTGAAGGCTATGCTTCAGTGATTTGACTGGGAGACACTGCAACATCGCCCACATAGCCCACTTCGTTCACCTGGTGATTTTCACTTCTCTTAAGAAAGACAACCATGGACCCCGGTTCCAGTCGGAGGGTGAAGTGCAAGAGTTGGTACAACTGAGGATCCGTTAGTAGCCGATCGCATTCTATGGAACAGAAACCGATCACGTTACCTCTCAGTGAGATAAATGTCTTAACCATTCCATGGTCTCACTGTGGTGGGTGTTTTGTTTTAGTTGTCTGCCACTCATGCATCCCGCATGTACAGACTAAGAGGATTGAATTCGTAACTCATTTTCAACTCACAGTCAACAGATTTGCCGTTTGCATACACATGCCGCATCTCCATTGCAACAATGTTAGGAATAGATGAGAAGAATGAGTTTCCATACCCTCTCCAGCATACACCTGGATGTGGCGTTTCAGAAGACAGAATACGCCAGACACTCATTCTGCTGACAGCCTCAGCACGTTTACGAAAGTCCCATTGTGACGGAAAGCTGCGATGACTTCAAAATTTTCAGATTGGATAAAGTATACTGACCAGGGCAGATTCCAAATCCTTACTTATACAAAAGACGAGCAAGAATTTGTGGTTGTCACTCATTGGCCACTATAATATTATCTGAATGCCACATGCGCCATTCTATCTGACTGTATCAAGGTTTCAATAAGACTAGGTATTAAATAAACAAAGGTACCTAAAGAGACATGTAAAACAGATTTTCCGTACGTACTTTATTATGCGTGAACTTATTTTTCCCTTCTTTCTTTTGTAAATATCATTATTTGTGCATGTAGTAGCCTGTTGTCTGTTATTTGGATGTTTGGAATGTTGCTTGCTACAGAGTTCCAAACTGTAAACATTTTTCTATGTCATATTTTGCACACAATTGTGTCGTTCTGTCACTCTAAGATAACGTTATGCCGAGCAAAAGTGAATCATACTGGGCCAAGAGAATTTCCAATTATTTGTTCATGTAGTGAAACAATCATTTCGTGAAGAGATGGCCAGTTGATTTCATGTAAACAAATGAGAACCTAGGTACAATAACAGCGTTAGTCTACTTACACTCTTATTGCATAACATCATATTCAAAATCCCTGAATCCCCTGCTATCCAACAAGCTATGAGGTAGTTCCAGAAGCATCTTCTAGAGGGCAGGAGGTGACAGAAACGAGCGACGTGTGCTACGGTGTTTTTGGACGTAACAAGAGTGATCCGGCATCAACAGCCAAGTTAAGAGGAAAAGTCGCATCTTAGTGAGACCTTGCACAAGGGAACGGACAGATTCACTCTAGTTTTCCATATTGTTATTATTCGGATGTGGGGAATGATGTAATTTGTTTTACTCCATCAAATGGAAGAGTGATGAAACCCCTTAGTAGGTAGTTTCTATTCTCTATGTTGCAAACATCCGGAATGTGATCAAGGGCTGTACAACATTCTTTGAAAACGGTAAGTATTTTTTAAAAGAAAACTTTTACATATTAAGTATAAACATGGTTATACCCACTGTTTATTATTTTAATTTCTTTTTTATTGTACCGGTAGTGTTATAGAAGAACGTAGGGGAAGACATACCAATCGCCCAAATAAAGTATCCGAATATGGGTGGCAACTTGTGGAAGAACGATGGAAGCAGGTTCCACATAAAGAAGGTCAACATAGCAGAATAGAGAGAGCCAAGAAATAATCTGAGAATCCTGAACTGAATGTTTTAAAGTTGTACAGCGCATTTAGGCAATATTTTTATGTCAGGGCAGATAAGCCCTGGAAACAGGCTATAGCACCTATCACGAATATTTGAGAGAAAGCAGTGAATAATCTTTCGGACAGTCATTTCTGTTGCCTCCTAGAATCGGAGTCGAAAAACAAATCTAACTCTATAAGTTCTTTCTATATGATTGTTCATATAATCGAAAGAATACCCAACAAGGAAAAGATAATATTCTTGTCTTATTCATGCAGTAGTCAGAACAAGATAACTGCCATGACAGTGATTTGCATAGGGCTGTCCACACTCTTGAATTTCTCAAACACCGCAATACACTGGTTCCACAGCTACCTCAAAAACAGAAGTCAACAAGTCATTTGTGGGTCGGAAAAGTTATAATGGAAAAACGTGCGCTCTGGAGTTCCTCAAGGCTCTGTCCTTGGTCCATTACTCTTCTCACTGTACGTTAATGATATTTCTTCAGTGATTCACTCCTGCAACTACCATCTATATGCCGATGACATCCAACTGTACATAAGTGCAAGCCCCAAGAACATTGCTGACGCAGTAGCGAGTATGAACGCAGATCTTTGCTCTGTTTCTCGATGGGCACAGAACCTAGATCTGAAACTAAACCCCAAGAAATCCCAGGTCATACTTATATTCCATCCAAAGTTAATCAGCCGGTAATTTCGCGAAACAGTCCCTCAAATACTCCTCAATGGTACCCAACTACCATACCAAAAAACAGTAAAAGACCTTGGAATAATCTTCGATGAACACCTAAACTGGGAAGAACACTCACAGCTTGCCGGAAATCGCTCTCCTCCCTACATGCAATTCAAAAATTTAGAAGAATATTTCCAACCCATGTTAAACAAAAATTAGTCGAAACACTAGTCTTGCCTAATCTTTACTACTGTGATTTAGTTCAACACGGCACAAATAGTGAAAATTCGAGATGCCTCGAGCTAGTGATGAATGCTTGCGTTAGATACGTATGCAATATACGGTTGTATGATCATACCAGGCCTTCATACTCCCAGCTAGGTTGGATACGCCCACATAAGGCACGCGATCTCCACACGATGTGCTTACGTCATCGTTTTCTTAGCCACTGATGCCCCCAATACTTATCTTCTCACATTAAACACCTATCATCATTCCACAACCGCAATACCATATCGGATACGTCTAGCATCTTGGCTGTACCTTTACATAACACAAAATCTTTCTCCATGTCATTCTCCATCTCAGCCATACGACTATGGAACGCGCTCCCCTGTCATCTGCGTCTTATCATCCAGAACCACTCAACATTCAAGAGGGAACTCAAAACTTACATATTAGGGATGGTAAAGCCACCATTGTTGTGCCCCTCACATCTCTTTCTATCTCCTCTCCATCATAGCTTCGAATTTTACCATTCTATTTCTCTTCCTGAACCTATCTACCTCTTCTATATCTCTTTCACCCTATTCTATCGTCTTATGTCTCTGCTCGATGAGAATAACTCACAAGCTACAAGAATATAACGAGAAAATTCCCAACTAGCAATAGGACTGACATTCATAAAAGAAAAATATGTTTACTTTCATATACATAGTAATTACTATTATAATAATAATTATTATTATTGATTGTTATATTAATTTTTTGATAGTTATAATTATCATTGTACTACTGTTATAATCCCTATTTTTTTCTTTAACATTAATACTGTATAACATGTTATATGCGCTTGATGTTCTGTAGAAACTGGTATTTGTTCAATCTGAAAATGCCTGGTTAGGTGTAAGAGAGGGCCTGAAGGCCCTAATCTTGCCAGGTAAAATAAATGCATAAATAAATAAATAAATAAACATTGAACGTCTTTCCCTGTAATGGGGCATTTTTCCAATCAATGTGACCGAGATTTTGTTAACTATGGAGTGCTTCTGAAACAGGAAGAAAACATAAGAACAGCTGAGTAGTAGATCAAGACAATGAAAATAATTAGAAAAAGTTCAGAGCCCTTTGTTTCAGCTGTGAGCCGCTTTAATGAAAGACTGAGCCTTAGCTCTTAAAGCGCAGTTTCTAAGAGTATCCAATGCAAAACAGTATAAGTTTTCAGCTCATAATTATGTGAGGTATCAGTACAAGAATGGCAATGTATCTGGGTTTGACACATACTTTTCGAATTTTCAACCATTTGCGTTCCTAAATAAAAAGGTTAACTTTCTCTCTTAAACAGACTTAAAATTCGACAGTAAAAATAGGCCATGTGTGAAAACAGAAAAGAATACTCAAATAATATTCAACACAGTACTGGAAACCTGAAAATATAGAGAGGTATAAAGAGGAGTGAACTGTGAATCAGGAAGTTCAGAAGGTGATTCCTATAGTAAGAATACTGAGTGAGACAAAAAATTCAACTCAATGGATGTTCAGAACGTGTATCTGATTGTAACAATGCATGACTGAAATAAACAATTAAACTGAGTAAAGAACTTGTTAATTGATTCAGTGTATCATCCAATCTACTTTGCAGGCATGGCTGATCCGTATATAGCTGATGTTATTACTCTGAACCAGCGATTATATAGTATATTGGCATTCCATGCAATAACATGGTGTACTACGTATTTTACCTTATTTTAACCCTGTATCCATTCAAAATGACTGAGTACAAATGTTAGAATGATTTACGTAATTGTTAAAAATTATGTATATGTACTAAATTACCTTATATTTATATCTATATTTTAACTATTCAAATTTAAACATTGTTTTCCAGTTCCTAAAAGCAACTTAAATCTACTAACGCTGTTATAGCATCCAGGTCCTCAAATGGTTTTTAAATAATTATTTAAATGCTAAATGAGGGTGGAAATTGGTTTTAAAAGCTTGTGAAAATGGTTTTTCCGTATTAACACGTCTAGTGGGATTATTCCATTGTAAATATAAAGTGGTCAGTAAGGTTATTTAAAATGAGAGGCTTTATCTTTCAGATATGTCATAAACTTACAATTAAAATATCTTGTGTACTCTGCTACGACAATCGAACTGTAATGTACCGAATCTTACTAATTTGCCCAATATGGATTATGCAGATGATATGAGAGATATTGCATTTTGAGTCATATCATGACAGAAGTATTTTTAACATATTGTTACATGAGAAGTATATTTTGTAATCTTTCATCTAGAGTGAAATAAGAAATTAATTCTTCTTAATATCTGTTCAGTAAATTTCCTGCTTCTTTCTATATGAATTGTTCAATGTCCTGATACACGATTTAACAAAAGCCATGATTTATTCAATGTGTATTTCATCCAAGCTTTGGATTCATGTACTCTTCGACGTTCATGCCGGCTTGTTTTCCATTTTAAACACAGTTGAGTCCTATAAGCATTCAAACTTTTGTTTCTTGCTAAATCATGTAAAATCTTCGAAAGCAGAAACAGTATCAGATGGATGGTAATGCCCTCGCTCCCATTTTTAACCTTGGCTTAAAGCATACCATTAAATGAGCCATGTAAGCCAACACTGAAAACTACGGAAAGTTCGTCCAAGCTGTTAAAAGATCAGCTAGACTCAGCATACCTAGAGGCTGCAGAACACTGTACATTCCTGTAGTTTCCAACGACATGAAACAAATATATGACGAATACCTGGAGCAGTACAGCATGGACCCTTTCAGTGAAGAAACCATAAAACTAGGGGATCAGCTAATTGAAACTAGACAGATAAGAGTCCTGGAAACATATGTTGGACACTCTTGACATGAAGCACAGTAGCAGAAGAGCTTGGAACCTCATAAAGCGATTGTCCAGCGACCCGGCAGCCCCCAAGGATCAGGTTTCCGTAACAGCTAACCAAATCGCACATCAGCTCCTTTTGAATGGTAAACCAACTGGGAACAGTAAGACTGCCACCTCATATAAGAGGCCACAAGTGACCGAAATACCACCTGAGCCATACTTCACTTCAACAGAACTGGAAGCTGCTATCAGTTCCTTGAAACCCAGGAAGGCCGCGGGTCTCGATGACGTCATTAATGAATTTCTACAGAACCTAGGGCCCATGGCTAAGGAATGGCTTTTAGAACTCTATAATCTCTGCTGGTCAAACAAGACGATACCTAAGCTATGGTTGAAGGCCAAGGTAGTAGCTATCCCAATGCCAGGTAAACCACGAGATGATGCTAAGATCTATCGTCCAAGTTCGCTGCTGTGCTGCCCTTTCAAGCTATATGAACGTCTGATCTTGAATAAAATAGCACCACAACTACAAAGGCAAATCATTCCACAACAAGCAGGATTGAGAGCAGGTAAATCTTGCACTGGCCAGGTCCTCTGCCTAACACAATATGTAGAGGACGGTTTTGAGAAGGGAGAAAAAACTGGCTTGGTGTTTGTCGACTTATCAGCAGCGTACGACACGATAAACCACAAAATCCTCCAGGGAAAAACTTTCAGAATGACGGGAAACTACCACCTTACTGAAGTTGTGAGATCACTGATCTCCAACAGAAGACACTATGTGGAATTTGAAGAACAAAGAAGTCGCTGGAGGAACCAGAAGAACGGGCTCCCACAAGGTAGTGTTTTGTCCCCCCTACTTTTTAATCTGTATACAAATGACCAACCAGTTGGACTGACGACAAGAAGCTTTATCTATGCTTACATTGCCTTACAAGAAACACGTAGAAAAAACTAGAGCGAAAGTCAACACAAGGAACGGCATAATGCGTAAACTTACCAACTCACACTGGGGAGCAAACCCTGAAATTCTACGTGCATCATACCTGGCATTGTGCTTTGCTCCAGCTGAATATGCATCCCCCGTATGGAGAAGATCGACACATGCTCAGAAGCTGGACGCAGCACTGAATGCCTCATGTCGATTAATCACGGGATGCCTGAGGCCTACAAACCGTGATCTCCTTTATATGTGTTCTGGAATAGCCCCCCCACAGATCAGACGGCAAACGTTGGCGATGGCCGAACGAAGCAGGCAGTGCGAAGACAGAAGACACCCCCTGTACGCACATCAGCCAGCGGAGGCAAGACTTAAATCTAGGAAAGACTTCATAAAAGTTGAACGTCCACTAACCGAAAGTAAATCTACAACTAGAGAATCAATGTGGAAACATAAATTGGATAAGGGCAGTCTGAAAAGTTGGAACATTAATGATAAACTTCCTGCTGGATCACAATTGGAATGGTGAGTCTGGAAGAGCCTAAATAGACTTAGATGTCAAATGGGAAGATCACAGGATAACCTGATCAGGTGGGGACGCGCCGAAGAAGAGCCCTGCCAATGTGGAGGAAAACAAACCATGACACACCTGCTGACCTGTCCATCTTTGCTGACCCCATGCACTTTCCAAGACCTACGGTTGGCCAACGACGCTGCAGTGAAGTGTGCCGAACACTGGAGAGAGGTATGAGCCTTGCTTTAGGCAATAATGACGACTTACAATATGTGAAGATCATGAATGTACATATGAATGAATAACTATCATTTACTTGTGTTTGTAATCTAGTATATATAGCGTATTAATTAATTACAGACGTAGTTCAGACACGATTAAATAAATAAGTAAATAAACTGTACTTACGTCTGAATGAATAACTAGTTCAGAAACTATAACAAACGTGGGGGTGTGGATGTCTAATAATGCACCAAGTGTGGAAATCATCCCCTGAGACTTACATGAGATCCAAAACTTGCAATAACTTTTTTTACCCACATTTGTATATGCACATTCGTGTGAACTATGCAACCGCACTTCTTCTTCGTTATTTACCGCCCTGTCGCATGATGATATCGAGTATACATCATGAATGCTCAAGTACTGAGGCAATGGGGTTACTACATCTGATGCTTGTGGCTGCCAGTTCGATGATCAAGGCTGGGGTGATGGTGATGAGCACATAGGCGTTGGCAGTGCAACGAGTCTGATCTCAGAGAGCTCAAATACTTCTGCTACTGAAGCAGTGGGCTTTGTAAGTATTGCATACATGCTCATGCATGCAGTAGACATGTATGTCCTTCAGTAATATAATTCCTGATACTTATGTTGCTTTTTAACAACATTAACAAGGAATTTTAGCCACTTGTTATTTCCATCGTTTGGGATATTACGCATATGTTCTGATATTTCGATATCGGCTATGATGTCATCAAGTGAGTCTTGAAAAAATAAGAAAAAAAACACACTTCATAAGATCTCTAAGCAAGCCTACATTATTATTATTAGTACAGTAAGTAGTAATATGTATCCAATCCTCAACTACTGGCGTCATTCCCCACAGGTCCTGGTTAGATAATAGTGTTAAGCCCTACAGCAGCAGACTGTATATAGCATCTATAGAAAAGGGAACAAGTAAGCATTGCTTACAAGTGTAAAGTAAACAATTAAGACATACTCAAATAAATATCTGTACTTAGGTTAGTCCTCATGAAAATCACACTTTAGGAAACGTATAGTTTCATTGTTATCATTCAACTCCCACTTATGTGTGAAAGCGTTCAGATCACCTATATAAAAAAGCATTTTACAAATATTGTAGTAGTATTTTTGTTTAGTTAAGCTTAGCAAATCGACTCTACAAATTTTCCATATTGACGTCAATGGTAATTGGTTTGGTGAGTAGCTACTCACCCCAGATCGACTAATTTCCACCAATAGCTTACATGTTCCGACCTACTCATGCTGATGAAGAAGCCACCGACTTGTGCATATGGCTGATGTGTGCATAATGTATCATCTCTACACATCCTGACAGGCCGAGATCTGGAAAGCAAGTATGAACGTTGGGAGGTATTTTGCGATGAAGAAGCGGGCATAGTGTATATACGTTATTTTGGGAATTAAAATAACACTGTAGCGTCCCTTGCAACGTGTGATGTAAGAATGACAGCTGCATACATACAAGTCCCGAACCACACAACAGCATTCGCAGTATTGAGAGTGATATGTGTGCAGTTGATCATAGCTAACACTTGGTTTAAGAATCGTGAAAGAAAGTTGTATAAATGGAAGATGCCTGGAGACACTGGAAGGTTTCAGAGAGATTTTATAATGGTAAGACAGAGATTTAGGAACCTGGTTTTAGATTGTAAGATATTTCAGGGACAGATGTGGGCTCTGACCACAAAATGTTGGTTATGAACTATAGAGTAAAACTGAAGAAACTGCAAAAATATGGGAATTTAAGAACATGGGTCCTGGAAAATCTGAAAGTACCAGAGGTTGTAGAGAGTTTCCGAGAGAGTATTAGGGAAGGATTGACAGGAACAGAGGAAAGAAATATGGTAGAAGAAGAGTGGGTAGCTTCGAGAGATGAAATAGTGAAGGCAGGAGAGGATCATGTAGGTAAACAGCCAGGGGCTAGTAGAAATCCCTGGGTAACGGAAGAGATATTGAATTTAATAGATGGAAGGAGAAAATATAAAAATGCACTAAATAGTCAAGCAAAAAGGAATACAAACGTCTCAAAAATGAGATCGACAAGAAGTGCAAAAAGGCTAAGCAGGGATGGCTAGAGGGCAAATGTAAGGTTGTAGACGCATATATCACTAGGGGTAAGATAGATACTGCCTACAGGAAATTAAAGAGATCTTAGGAGAGATGAGAACCACTTGCATGAACATCAAGCGCTCTGATGGAAAACCAGTTCTAAGCAAAGAAGGGAAAGCAGAAAGTTGGGAGGAGTATGTACAAGGTCTTTACAAGGGCGATGTACTTTAGGGCAACGTTAAGTAAATGGAAGAGGACGTAAGTGAAGGTGAAATGGGAGATGTGATACTGCGTGAAGAATTTGACAGATCACTGAAAGACCTGATTCGAAACAAGGACCTGGAAGTAGACAACTTTCCATTAGAAATATTGATAGCCTTGGAAGAGCCAGCTATGACAAAACTCAACCATCTTGTGAGCAAGATGTATGACACAGGCGAAATACGCTCAGACCTCAAGAAGAAGAATATTTTCAATCCCAAAAAGCAGGTGCACCCAGTTGTGAGAATTACCAAACTATTAGTTTAATAAGTCACAGCTGCAAAATACTTATACGAATTCTTTACAGACGAATGGAAAAACTGGTGGAAGCCGACCTTAGGGATGATCACTTCGGATTCAGTAGAAATATTTGACCAAGTGAGGCTATACTGACCATACGACTTACCTTAGAAGATAGGTTAAGGAAGGGCAAATCTACGTTTCTAGCGTTTGTAGACTTAGAGAAAGCTTTTGACAAGGTTGACTGGAATACTCTCTTTCAAATTCTAAAGGTGGCAGGGGTCAAATACAGGGAGCAAAAGGCTATTTACAATTTGTGCAGAAACCAGATGTCAGTTATAAGAGTCAATGGAGATGAAAGGGAAGCAGCGGTTAGGAAGGGAGTGAAACAGTATTGTAGCTATCCCCGTTGTTATTCACTATGTATATTGAGCAAGCAGTAAAGGAAACAAAAGAAAAATTTGGAGTACGAATTAAAATCCATGAAGAAGAAATAAAATGTCTGAGAACTGCCAATGACATTGTAATTCTGTCAGAGACACCAAAGGACCTGGAAGAAGAGTTGAACGGAATGGACAGTGTCTTGAAAGGCGGATATCAGATGAAAATCAACAGAAGCAAAACGAGCATAGTGTAATGTAGTATAAATAAATCAGGTGATGCTAAGGGAATTAGATTGGGAAATGAGACACTTAATGTAGTAGATGAGTTTTGCAATTTCCGGAGCAAAATAACTGATGATTGTCGAAGTAGAGAGGATATAGAATGTAGGCTAGCAATGGAAAGAAAATCATTTCTGAAGAAGAGTATTTCGTTAACATCGGAAATCGGTTTAATTGTCAGAAAGTCTTTGAAAAGTATTTGTGTGGAGTGTAGCCATGTATGGATGTGAAACATGTACGATAAATGGTGATAAATAGTTTAGACAGGAAAAGAATAGAAGCTTTCGAAATGTGTTGCTACAGAAAGATGCTGAAGATTAGATAGATAGTTCACGTAACTAATGAGGAGGTATAGAATTAGGGAGAAGAGGTATTTCTGTCACAACTTGAGTAGAAGAATGGATCGGTTAGTAGGACACGTTCTGCGGCGTCAAGGGATCACCAATTTAATGATGGAGGGAAGCGTCGAGGATAAAAATCGTAGAGCGAGACCAAGAGAAGAATACACTAAGCAGATTCCGAAGGATGCAGGTCTCGGTAGTTACTCAGAGATGAAGTTGCTTGCACAGGATAGAGTAGCATAGAGAGCTTCATCAAACCAGTCTCTGGAATGAACACAACAACAACAACATGTATGCCCTGTCGCACTAAAACTATCCAAGGGCATAGTTATCTCTTTATGTCCCAGCTTTAAACACATCATGGACACATGGGCCTGTCAATGCAAACTATGAAGTCTAAGGAAAGATTGCACTTTCCAGAAATTGCATATACGTCAGTCCACATCTTAAATATCTGGAATTTATCGTATATGGAGAGACCCACTCTGGAATATGGCAGAAGACTGCCAAGGACCAGTTTACATTTCCACACTGTATAGATTAAATTATTTAATCAATTCTTCATGAATAGTATAGGCAACATCTCGAGCTTGTGAGGTAAGTGATCGTTCAGAAATCAAAACAAACTAGAGATATATTAGTAGTTGCAGTCGAAGCTGGTCTGTAAGGATCTAAATTACTAAAGGAAAATTGTATTTGTCTATTGTAAACAATCTTTCGTCACAGAGTGAAATGTATAATTTGATTTCATTTCGCAAGCTTAGAGTGCACTACCAATTTGTGAGGCTTTGGAGTTCATACACGAGCATCAATTTACGGCCACGTATCCGCTGTCCATTCCACGTGAAACATTTGTGACAGAGACTAACGTAAGTCAAATAATCTATAGTAAAGGATAGTTGCCGTGTATGTTAAGTGGACAAACGATATCGGCAACTACTTGGCCGCCATACTGAGCATCATCTCGGCTGTTCACAACAGTCCTGGAAATACTGCAAACATAAGCAAGGCATCTGAGCTTTATTACCTAGCCCAATAACCACATTCCTTGTCAATCTTTGGTGGAAAAGGTATGCTTGTATACGAGACCCATTCTAAGAACACACACACTCAGCCACAAATACAGCCATTCACACTATTCCACACGCATCATATTCTTTTGGACTAATATGTTTACTGATTAAACTTAGTTCCTGAATTAAAACAAATTATTTGTATTTACATAGGTGTAATGACCCACCTATGACGATTGGAAATAAGTCACCACTGAAGCTAGCTATAATGCTACGCCCAAAAGTGCAGGAGCATGGACTGAGTCTCAGTGACTGACTGAACTAAAACAAAGAAGGCGAGTGAGCTTATTTGAGGACGCCATCGCATGGCGCACATGTAGCCAGCGTTGCACACACATGGGTCAATTGTGAGGAAACAGGCAGCAGGTAGCAGGTAAGGAAGAGAACACCTAGTAGTTTAGCGGGTAGGCAGCCAGCCCGTCACCTCACCTATTTACGAAATTTCAGTCACCAACTTTCTCTTCCGAATGCGAAAATATTTTGTTGAGCCCAGCCTACATAGGTAGGAATGGTCATCAAAATAAAATAAGATAAATCAGAGCTCGAACAGAAAGGTTTAGGTGTTCGTTTTTCCCACGCGCTGTTCGGGAGTGGAATGGTAGGGCGATAGTATGATCGTGGTTCGATGAACCCTCTGCCAAGCACTTAAATGTGAATTGCAGAGTAATCATGTAGATGTAGATGTAGATATAGATGTTTATGTCTGCATGCAGTCGTAAGATGAGGTGAAAATTTAAAACCTTGTCGTCACTTATTACTGTGTCAGATAAGAAAATATTTCTCGAGCTATAGTGCGCCAGGTTCTGTGTATTCGAGGGCGACTGCCATTAATATTTTAAATTTTTCTCTTAATCTTAACCCACAAACTGAAGCCTTCTTTTTCAGTATCACTTTTGCTGACGTGTCATATTCAACACTTTCTGCTGCAGGACCTTATTTACTCATAAATATATCTCTAAAAATATATCATAACTAAAAGTCAACAACAATTAACAACATTCACATTTTAAATTTTTTCAGTATCAGCATAAATTCATGCCCCCCTCCCAAATCGCTTGGTAATGCACATTATGGGAAATGCTTAGTACTGATAGGGTTAATCTGATCTCTCCGCCACACTTTCACTTGTCTCCATGACGTATCTAAGACCAATTCCCCTGCAAAATAAAACGATCAAATGCTTCATTTGTTAATACACGACAAAGAAACTTTATTCATGCACATTGAATTTACTTTCAAACCCTTTTCTTAGAATTTACTTTATTTACTAGCGATTCGTCAAGAACATTAACACATTTAATCACACTCTATGAGCTAAGAAGTAACTTCCAGTAGGAAACTGATGAAAACAAATTATATGTTTTTAAGCAAATGGAAATTTTGTTCCTAAAGGTACAGTATATTTTTTTAAACAGATTTAAAATTATAATCAGAAAGCACCCTCTAAATAACAAGTTACAATTTATTCAGAGGCAGAATGAACAACTTTTGACTGTATGAGCTTTCAGGCTGAGAACCTTGCCGCTCCCTTTTGACACGGCCATAGTCACGACCGCTCACAACAACCTCTGAAAGACTCACCTGGTGCAAATGTGCAATACACCCGATTACTTTTAACTAAAAGTTTTAATAAGCACATATACTATGCACTCCGTAGGAGGGACGGAAATGGTACAAAACATTAACATTAAAAAAATTAACTTGCCACTGAAGGTGCAACTTGATTAAAAAAAAAAAGGAAATAACCAAACTCTTACGGTGAAAAGGTGTAAACGTTATATACTAAAATGACCAATTAAATAAAAACCCATGAATTGCAGTCTTACATAAAATATGCATACATGCCCTGTATTACCGATTCTCAAGATGATAGGCAAGATAAAAACATATTTCTGGAATTCGGTCGCTACACTTCAAGCAATAAATTCGTTATCACCGAATCCGACAAACATGACAGAGGCTGCTATTAACGTATGGTAGATTGACAGGGAGATTACAGAACAATCCTAACCGAAGATTGCTCTAACCCGCCCAACTCTACAAGGGAAAACGGACCATCTAATTCATGAATAACCACCTTCCCGGGGGTGGGCAAACGGAGAAGAATGGTGGGACGACACCAAAACAAAGCGGCTGGTGACCTCACCAAGAAAACAAATAGAATTTTACAATCTCCAATCACTCAATTTTAATTAAATTTCGATATCTGGCGAAGACCTGGCGCAGCACCCCCAACGCTATCCCGAACCGTCCGCTGCCAGACGCTTCAACGGAAGGGGCGCCGATCTACCGTCTCACGGCGTCGCAGCTCGCACCGGCCAGACCGATGTCGTGGGTTGAGTCCTGTTGCTCTCGTGTCGACCGCGAAGCCACTACCCCTCGATATACGGCCCGGCCATCTGGACTCACGTGGCGACCTCACATGCGCCGACGCCCAAGGCGGACAAGTCATCTCCTGCCTCAGTGCGCGACCGACGAACCGATCGATCCAACCGCCAATGACCGTTGCCCAAGCAACTCGAGCAGACTGGCGGCCTAACGCGTAGACTCACGTGCAGGAACTCAGCTCCGACCGGGTGACCACTAGCTGAGTTCTGTTACTGGCGGCGTGGCAAGACTCTCATCTGCCGGCTTTAAAGTTTGATCCAAACGACAGACATACTGGCACTCCGACGACAGACAGACACTAACTGCCGCACAAATGCGAACGAGATGCAGACCAGCAAATGGTGGCCCGAGACTGACCCAGAGTCACTCGGACTGACCAACTGACCAGACTCTCCGCCCAGCGAGCTCATAGCTCCCTTAAATGCACGTAAACAGGCTACCTTTCCCCTTTCCCACCAGAGTGAGACACCAAAGCTGCGATTCTCACAGCGGTGCCGCCGCCAGAAACGGAGGGCGACTGCTTTTCACTACGAGCTACGGCGCGCTCTTCAAAACAGCTAATTTTACCACGGCTCAGTTCATTATGACCATCCACATTCTTCAACCCTAGAGAAAATCTTGGATGATCATTAACAAAAACGTTATCTTTACGACGACTGTGCGAAATAGTGACGTTGAACTCTTCCACCTGGATAAATGATCATATGTCAAGATTGCTCTCATGAAAAATTCTAACTGTATCAGACCGAACAAGTAATGTCTGAACTACCGAAAAACCCTCACAACAGCCAGAGCATCACACTTATTTACCAAAACAGCTGCATTCGCTTCTAGTGAGCAATCGATTCACAAAAGACTCCGTCGACTGCTAGTTCGTGGAAGAGATAAGCACCAAGATCTGTGCTACAACTTTCCGAGCGTAGACTCATATGATCATAGAAATCAATACGTGACTGGAGAGAATCCTCCACAAGAGCCCCACACTCTCGAAACATACGTCTGCTTCAGCGTCGCAATCGCAACAAGAGTTTATAGCTGCTAACGCACAGAGTTGTGGAGTAACAAAAATGTTAAAATTGGTAAACCTTTTACGAACTTATTTATTTCCAACAACGTATGAATGGCCTCAAACTTATCTGGATCACGAAAATTCTCTGAAGCAGCCCTGGTATGTCCAAGAAATTTCCCCTGCCTCTTATCAAACTCTCACTTCTATGGTTTACAGTGACAGCATACTCTTTCAATGCAATCAAATGTAGATGCAAAATCTTATTAGATGTTTCCCAAATATCTTGAGAATTTATATGTTGTTAAGAGAAGTACTCAAACTCCTTCAATAGTTTACTGGAAGAATGCAATTAAAGCCTCTAATAAAAAGAGCCAAACAGCCAGTCATCCCGAAGTGGGACTTGAGGGCTTTATATAAAGGTCCATACAAATGATTATTCGACGTGAAGGATGAGACTCAATTTGTCAAGAGGTAACACCTAAATTAATTGAAGGCAAGACTCTAACACCATGACTTTTTGCAGCAGCTTATCTAATGTCAGTCACCTATCAATTAATGCCTCAAAAATCATATTTGTGTGCCTAAATTCCAACTTCACTTAAAACTATCTTTTTCCTTAGATTGCAATATAAATTGATAGCAGACTCGATCAGACTACGCTGCTACAATTTCTCAATCTTACCCACCACTCTCCCTTTATAAATCAGCAGAACAGGATATGGAAAAATCTTCCATGGTTATTAACCACAAATCGCTAAGAAAATGTTTTAATTGTCCCAGAATGCTCGGAAAAACTGAACATAACAGTCGGAATAAGACAAAATAATTTTCTTACACTACCTTGTCTGCGTCCTCAGTACAATCAACCTACCTTCATATTTCTTGTAATGTACAATCAACTCATTGTTCACCTAGCAACTAAATTGCAGTAAGAGTACCCACACCTACTACAGGTCTTCACTCAAATGACAAGTCACACCTTTTGAGAAATTTAAGTCAATTCAACCCTTCACTGTAATTGTTCAACAAATTTCAATGAATCACATTTATAAGTCAAACTCATCGCGTTCCTACCGAATATCATCACTTCTTGGCACATCATCAAAGAAAAAATAAATCGACGCTGAACATCTCAGGATAATCACAAAGTTCACCTGAAACCTAGCACCTTGACGAAGGAATTCCATATCCATTTGTCTCTTCACCACTACGCTTGTTTTCCAATATCTGCACCATTCGCAGTATTCCACATAAAGGAACAGTATGCCACGAACCTACAACTCCATATCTCTGAAACGCCGACTCACTTCTCATAGACATCTGGCTACCTGAAACCAGAACAGAAGAAAAAGTAACATCATTAACATTTATTTGAAGCATTGGAGTAAGCAAAGATTTCATGTTTTCGTTACTTTTACTAAGGAAAATTACACTCACATCTACAACATTTGGTATTTCAATGGTTCACATCTACTGTTTGCCACATTTACAGCATCTGAACGTGCTACTAGTAGCAGTTGTTAACCACATGGCTTTATGCATACGACATGTTTGTTGTTCCTCAGATCAACTGATTGCTCCTCCACATATAGCGGACCTTAATCTCTGTCATCATAGCAACCAACTATACCATTTTTCCTACTACTTCAATTGAGAGCAAACCATTTACAGTTCTAAACGTATTATGCCTGTTTTAAAATTGTTTCATAATTGCAATTGGGTGTAACGTCACAGTGCCTCCTTCCACCATTGTTACTCCTAATAATGTTGTTGTTGTTGTGGTCTTCAGTCGTGACACTGGTTTGATGCAGCTCTCCATGCTAATCTATCCTGCGCAAACTCCATCATCTCCCAGTACCTACAGCAACCTACATCCTTCTGAATCTGCTTAGTGTATTCATCTCTTGGTCTCCCTCTACGATTTTTACCCTCCACGCTGCCCTCCAATACTAAATTGGTGATCCCTCGATGTCTCAGAACATGTCCTACCAACCGATCCCTTCTCCTAGTCAAGTTGTGCCACAAACTTCTCTTCTCCCCAATCCTATTAAATACCTCCTCATTAGTTACGTGATCTACCCACCTAATCTTCTACATTCTTCTGTAGCACCACATTTCAAAAGCTTCTATTCTCTTCTTGTCCAAACTATTTATTGTCCACGTTTCACTTCCATACATGGCTACACTCCAGACAAATACTTTCAGAAACGACTTCCTGACACTTAAATCTATGCTCGACTTTAACAAATTTCTCTTCTTCAGAAACGCTTTCCTTGCCATTGCCAGTCTACATTTTATATGCTCTCTACTTCGACCATCATCAGTTATTTTGCTCCCCAAATAGCAAAACTCGTTTACTACTTTAAGTGACTCATTTCCTAATCTAATTCCCTCAGCATCACCCGACTTAATTCCATTACCATAATATTGTCCCCAGGAACATCGCCCTTGTATAGACCCTCTATATACTACTTCCACCTTTCTGCTTTCCCCTCTTTGCTTAGAACTGTGTTTCCATCTGAGCTCTTGATATACATACAAGTGGCTCTCTTTTCTCCAAAGGTCTCCTTAATTTTCCTGTAGGCTGTATCTATCTTACCCCTAGTGAGATAAGCCCCTACATCCTTACATTTGCCCTCTAGCCATGCCTGCCTAGCCATTTTTCACTTCCTGTCGATCTCGTTTTTGAGACGTTTGTATTCATTTCTGCCTGCTTCATTTACTGCATTTTTATATTTTATCCTGTAATCAATTAAATTCAATATTTCTTTTGTTACATAAGGAGTTCTACCAGCCCTCGTCTTTTTACCTACCTAATCCTCTGCTGCCATCACTACTTCATCCCTCAGAGCTACCCATTCGTCTTCTACTGTATATCTTTCCCCAATTCTTGTCAATTGTTCCCTTATACTCTCCCTGAAACTCTGTACAACCTCTGGTTGAGTCAATTTATCCAGGTCCCATCTCCTTCGATTTCCTCCTTTTTGCAATTTCTTCAGTTTTAATCTACAGTTCATAACCAATAGAGGGTGGTCAGAGTCCACATCTGCCCCTGGAAGTGTATCACAATTTAAAACTTGGTTGCTAAATCTCTGTCTTACCATTATATAATCTACCTAATACCCTTTTAGTATCTCCAGGAATCTTCCATGTATACAACCTTCTTTTATTACTCTTCAACCATTTGTTAGCTATGATTAAGTTATGCTCTGTGCAAGATTCTACCAGACGGCTTCCTCTTTCATTTCTTAGCCCCAATCCATATTCACGTACTATGTTTCCTTCTCTCCCTTTTCCTACTGTCGAATTCCAGCCACCCATGACTATTAAATATTGGTTTACCTTCATTACCTGAATAATCTGTTTTATCTCATCATACATTTCTTCAATTTCTTCATCATCTGCAGAGCTAGTTAACATATAAACTTGTACTGCTGTAGTAGGCATGGGCTTCGTGTCTATCTTGGGCACAAAATACGTTCACTATGCTGTTTGTAGTAGCTTACCCTACTCCTATTTTTTTTATTCATTATTAAACCTACTCCTGCATTACCTCTATTTGATTTTGTATTTATAACCCTGTATTCACCTGACCAGATGTCTTGTTCCTCCTGCCACCGAACTTCACTAACTCCCACTATATCTAACTTTAACCTATCCATTTCCCTTTTTAAATTTTCTAACCTACCTGCCCAATTAAGGTATCTGACATTCCATGCTCCGATCCGTAGAACGGCAGTTTTTTTTTTTTTCTCCTGATAACGACGTCCTCTTGAGTAGTACCCGCCCAGAGATCCGAATGGGGGACTATTTTACCTCCTGAATATTTTACCCAAGGGGACGCCATCATCATTAGCTGCATGCCCTCGGGAAAAACTTATGGCTGTAGTTTTCCCTTGCTTTCAGCCGTTCGCAGTACCAGAACAGATAGGCCGTTTTGGTTGGTGTTACAAGGCCAGATCAGTCAATCATCCAGACTGTTGCCCCTGCAATTACTGAAAAGGCTGATGCCCCTCTTCAGGAACCACACGTTTGTGTGGCCTCTCAACAGATACCCCTCCATTGTGGTTGCACCTACGGTAAGGCTATCTGTATCGTTGAGGCACACAACCCTCCCCACCAACGGCAAGGTCCATGGTTCATTCGGGGGACTCCTAATGATATGCTAATTATATTACCTAAGGTTATAATTTTGACTCTTATGTGGTCGCAGATCAAGATAAGAGAATTGATTTTCAGTTCGATCAACGTCTACTGTCATCACTGTTCTCATGCTCTATTTATTGCAGACAACTTTGAAAATCCTCGCCGTAAACATGAAGGAATTTTCAAGAGACAAAGTGAATGAATCCAGAAAGACTTTAAGGGTTCCATAGAAATAGTTCCTTAAAACATTTTTAAGGAATTGTGCAGGTTATTGAAACAAAAAGGATTCAAATTTTTCATTTTCGAGATACAATGTTAGACTCGGTCTTATTCTGGTTTATACCAATATGTGGGAAACAACAAATGTTGAATAAGCTCAAAAGATAAACAGTTGCTAGATGAAGTGCATGCACACATTGGCAGGTGGCCACATACAAAGTCAATCACATGAGCAGCTCGGCATGTTTGAGTTCTACGTAAAATTGAGGACGAATACTATCTGAGGTGTTTCTATTACCTTGAAACCTTTGAACATATAAGAAATGATTTAAGTCAAAACTATGTATGCCCTTGCAACTTGCGTTGTCGTGACTGAGTGGTTTGCAGCTGCAATGAAGTCTCCTTCTTCAACAATGAGACACAGCATCGACCTACCTTCATGGCCAGTCTCCTCATGATCATCACATATATGACCTGTACCATAACAGTGACGTTCAGTAACACGGTCTCTTGATTTTTCGTCAATTTAGAAACCCTGTCACTCAATTCCTAAGGTAAATCTATTCTTCTCATGTTAATCGCCATCAACCTCTCCTTAAACCTCAACAATGATGTCACTTCTTCAGATTCGGCAACAGTAATTTGTGAAGTACCACTTGAGCTCTGTTCAGCATTAAGAACGAACTGTGCAACGGAAGTTGCTAAGTCATCCACCTTCTTCACTGTCAACTGAATTTCTTCCTTCAGTTTTGACAATCTCTGCACAAAATATGAACCCTTTCATTGTTTTCTAAACCCTGAAAAAATGTCAAATGATCTGTCACATGTTCTTCAGCCAATGTTAGAACTTCCTGACAAGGACAACACCAAACTTTTGTGAAATTCAGTCTGACACTTTTCAGCCTATAAATCAGCTTGTAACTGCTTCATCTGTTCACTTACAGCCTCTTTTAATCCAACCTGACCTTGTTCAACAGTAGCAGTTTTATTTTCTACATTAGAAATCGACCTAACAAAGTCATAACGCCACATCTATCTTAACTGTGTAGGAAGCACATCAAGTTTCTCAGCAACATCTTCAGCAATGTTCTCTATTTTGATTCTACACTGCGGATCTGCAACTGTAAGGCTGTAAGAATGTATTCTTCTCTTTCTTTAGCTCCTTATCTCTCACTTAAATCCCTAACGTGGTTTCTATTATTGTCCTAATTCCGTAACCCTAGTACTACCAGTGCACTAATCACATTGTGTTTACCAGAGCGTGGTTGTCACTTATGATACGAACATACTTTTAAATAAATACTGATGTGTAAGTAAGGTCGAGAACGTAAAAATCTTTTACAACTTTCTTAGAAATATCAATGCATTTTCGGTAACGGATACTACTTTATGACCATCACTTTTTTTTAAAAAAAAGAAAGGAAATTTCGTTAATTTGTCTCCACTAGCACTCATTACATATTTTTTAAAGATATTTCGAGTGTAAGATGTATTCAATGCAGAAAGTACTACTAGTAGACTTACGTTTTCCTGGTGGTCTTCTGGTAATTATTACCAGCTTCCTAAATTATCTATCTACTTAAAAGTAAACGCTGATAGAATGTTGTCCCGAAATATGTAATATTAAGACACTTGGAAGGCGTCAACATCAATAAACAAATAAAGTGTAGTCAGAATATTACCGCTGCAACTTCAATTACTTGACACTTGCTGAAACCTTCTGTCATTTTTGTTTGATCGAACTCCGTTGCAATATAAACGGACGGATTTTCATAAGCGGAGGAATACATAAGCTACCACACAGTCTGCTATTTCAGAAACAACAATTGTGAGAAAAAACATTCAGTTTCACCTTAGTGGCTCTTCACGAACCCATGGTGATATCACAGAAGCTTCATATATTCAGGTTGTATCATGCCATAGGTTAAATTTTTCTCTATCGCTTCTATGACACACTGGAGCCAGGTACATTTATGAGTATCTTGGTTTACATTCATTACATTCATGTGTCTCTAAGATTCGTACTGTGTATCACTTCCAACATTGCCAAGTTAATTAGTGCTCAATGTGTAACCAGGTGTCTTTTTATTATTGGTTTAATTCATACTTTACCTGTCCACGATTTCATTAATGTTCATCGACAGAACCACTTTTCTAAAGTGTCCAATTTGTTCTACTCCATGATTATGACTTTCCACACTTCGCTTGTATACAGTGCTGTGCTGCAGATAAACACATTCAGGAAATGCTCCAATATCTTATACAAGGAGACTTCTTAACCTGTGCCAGTCTAGGTCTGTTGTATTTGTGCTTTGACCATTTAGTGTAATCACAAGTCAGAGGTGGGAGAATCATTTTACTTCTACCATTGACTTGTTCACCCCAATACAAACAGCTAGCCTTTGTTCTCTTCTTAATAGACCCTCTAAGATTCCAAATTTAGTCAGAAGATTCACCTTGGAGGCTTTTCATTGGTATGATCTCACATGGTACGTTTGTTCGTACTTATAGATATTTTTCTATAATTGATCCATACAACCTAAATACAGCATCAGAAAACAAATTTAGAAATTAATTAGTTGTCTAGTTCGAGTGTGTTCGTACACTTCTAGAGTAGGAGCTCCAACTTCTAGGCAGGGTAGTGAGATCTTAAAGGAAGCAGCCGGCATTCCCTTGGGCGGCTTAGGCCTCCTCTGGCCGCTAATTAAAGAGACGGCCGAAAGCCCGCTGACCGTCCTCATTAGGGGCGTAATCTGCGCTGCCCCTAGGGGCCAGGGGCGGGGAGGCAGATCAGCGCAACAGCGCGTCGCTGGTCTGCCTACACCGCAGGGGCCGTTGCCTCTTAACGCTGCAGATCGTGTGAATAAACTGTGTATGCTAACACACGAGATTACACATCAAATCTCCTTTATTAATACGATATTTCTTTCGGTTACAGTCATAAACGATAAAATGGTCGTTCAGTAGGAACGATTTTGATGGGGGTGGCTTGCCTTTTAAATCCTTCGATTGCTGAACTTGTTTACTAGCCCAGTTAAGGAAACATAGCGGTTAACATGAGCTCCTAAACAAGATGGAACACATTTATTTCAATTTACGAAACATTATCGGAGATGAAAGAAGCGAAAAACGACAAAAAAATTTGATATAACCAGCTAGGGATCTCACTTGTGACCATCGGATTCGTAATTTGGCATATCCTCATATCTCGCAAAAAATTCGTTCTCTAGATGAAGTCTCACGGTGGTGATATTCTCATCTCCATTACCACGTTCTAGGAAATGCAAATGCGATCTCTAACTGCGACATTAAACGAATATTTCAGTTTTTAATTGTCATACATTTTCTCGTTTAAATACTTGGCACATTGCAAATAATTTATATGATTCCTCTATACAAATCTCATGATAGCTCTTTTTGTTACATTTGGCGATTTCCAGTTATCTCAAGGAGCCATTTGTCTCTCTAATAAAAAACAGACTGGTGTGTGGAGGCTTCTATCCTTAATAATTTCAGTATTGTCACGCGAAAATTCTTTTAAGTAATAGAAGTAGTTAACAAGCAGAAATAATTTCCTTTTGTGTGTTTACCTGTTCCAATCTATACATCAGTGCTAAGCAGTCTAATGTATTAATTGCTCTGTGACTCACAACGTTCACAGTGTGCAAACACGTCCAGACATCATGGAATTGGGCGGCCACCCTTCATCACATATGTCGGACATCGGACGTCCTAGGTAGGGCTGATTTATAAAACAGAATAGGCGTCGAACGATGGCTGAACTAACATCAGAGGTTAATGCTGGGAAAAGTGCAAGTATCTGAACAAACAGTGCACGGAACGCTCCTAACTATGGGCTTCCACAGCTGACGATCCACACATGTGTCAATGTTAACACCACGATATACCCAACTATGGCTGTAATGGGCACATGACAATTAGCGCTGGATGTTGGCGCAGTGGGAGAGCTATTCATTTTCTGATAAGTCACAGATAAACCAGGAATCCATCGAATTCCAGCGCAACACCTCCCTGACACACAAGGTGCGGGTCCCACACAACCTGTTGGCGACCCGATTATGCTTTTGCTAACTTTCACGAGGGCTTCCACATATCCAGTGGAGCTCAAGCAAGGCACCATCTCGACCAAGGAGTATCATACAGTGGTTGCAGACACGTACGCCTTTTCGTGACGATCATGTTTCCTGACGGCAGAGGCAGTTTTCAGCAAGATAGTGCGCCATGTCATAGCCTGGGAGTGTGATGGAGTGATTCGAGGAACACAGTGGCAAGCTCCTATTGATGTGCTACCCCCAAACTCGCCAGACCTGAAGCCGATCAAACACATCTGGAATGTGATTGTACATGGCGTCAGAGCTATCCTCCCCCCCCCCCCCACCGCCCCAACACCCGGCATTTACGAGAATTAGGTGACTGATATATCCAGATGTGGTACCAACTCTCTCCAGCGATCAACCCAGGCCTCAGTGGTTCCATGCCAAGAGACATCACCACTGTTATCTGTGCCAAAGGTGGGTACATCAGCTGTTAGGTCGGCGGTTCTACTGTTCTGGCTGATAGGTGTATAAATCACTATAACTGCAAAACAAGAAAGGTAATCTTTCAAATAGACTCACATCCTTTCGTACTCCGATGTTCCCTGAGCGTGTTGTATAATCTATTAATGCTATGTATAAAGAACAACGTCACCGTATGTACTATTCGAGGAGATAACTTAAGTTCATGACTGGACTTCAGAGATGTTACAATTTCATATATGGTACATCAGTAGTGCCTGTAGGTAGTGATGTTAACATACAATGGTACTAAATTATCCATATATCCTAGTGACACTTTCGCGAAAATCTTCATTAAAATTTTCATAATCTATCTGGAGATTCCTGTATCGATCGATCTGAAGTGAAAAAGAAAAATTTTCTACAATGAGCTTAAGTTCTGAAGAGGTTTCCATGCTTTTAATAGTTATTGACTGATAAAAAATAAATTATTATAAGATTCAAATGTGTTTCATAATTTCATTTTTGACTGTAACAAGTTACTTGTGTTACCTCATTCAGTTTATGGACTAAATTTGTGGTGTCACCGCCAGACACCACACTTGCTAGGTGGTAGCTTAAATCGGCCGCGGTCCATTAGTACGTGTCGGACCCGCGTGTCGCCACTGTCAGTACTTGCAGACCTAGCGCCACCACATGGCAGGTCTAGAAAGACGGACTAGCACTCGCCCCAGTTGTACGGACGACATTGCTAGCGACTAGACGTACGAAGCCTTCCTCTCATTTGCCGAGAGACAGTTAGAATAGCCTTCAGCTAAGTCCATAGCTACAACCTAGCAAGGCGCAGTTAACCATATCTGGAGAGAGTCTTACTTGTATTCACCATAGAGATGTACCACACAAGAGAATAAAGTTAAGTATATGAGACGCTCCGTTCTTTTCATTATAGCATTTATGAAGTATCCTATTTCAGACTTAACGCAAGACGGCGTGAGTTGACGCGTGCCCTATCGGCTACTTCATTGTGGACTGGCTGCTCTTGTCAGTCCACAACAAAATTTTGTTCAATTTCCTCTTCTTATAACGTGTGTACGCTTTGTGGCAGTAGTTGTACTTTATACAAGCGATTTCAAGAAGAAATAAAAGAAAATGTAGTATATGAATAGCGTAGCAATAATACTGGACAACTTTCACGTATCAGATTCCTCTGTGAGAACAAGAGATAAACTACTAACATGGATCCAAAATTATTTAATTTCCGAGACTCGGGAGTCTCATGTATAGTATGTCAGTTCTATGTTCTTATCGCTTGTCATTTGCGGCAATTTATGAACGGTTCATAACACATGGCTCACTGAAAGTGACAAGCTTCTGGTTGAACAGCTTCCCATCGGTGACTGGTTCTCCTAAATTGGTGAGACCTGTCTCACAGACGTTCGCTTCTCATGAAGGAAGACATACTACTCTGCGAGCGTAGTGTAAACTGGAAACTCAGTGAAACCTCACAGAATATTTTCCGTTGGCATACGTTACGTGAGTGTGGAAGTCTAGGATAGGCACACCTGCATCACGACACTGAATAAGATATTTTCCTACTCGTGAACTCAAATGTGCTTCACTGTAATCAGGCAGTTGATTTTCTACACACAAATGAAGACGACTGCCATTGAAATAAACTGTCTAGCTCCTTGTTGGGATTGTTGCACGACCAACTCCGCATTTCTGCTGGGGCTCTTCATGGTATACGAACTGACATAAAACGCTCCATGTGCCACAAATTTAATGTTCCTTTTTGTGGTTGAATTACGAATCACTTTCATGTGTCAAGGTTTTCTACCAAATGAAGCAACTTGCAGTAGTAATAATGGTGAATGATATGCAAAGAGTCAAAACTGGATTTTTGGAAGAATTTCAATTATTAGCAACTGCAGCATTTTTTTCAGAAATGTCGATAATTTCGTAAAGACTGATTGATATAGGTTGTTTCATATTTGCAGAACGACACTTGCAAGACAAAAAAAGTGCATGAACAGAAATTGTAAGTCAAATAGTATGAGATGAAAAAGAGACAAACATGTCAGGCTAAATTACCAATATGGCGGCCCGTCAAAATCTTGGATGTAATTCGTAATTTTCAAGCAGAAATAAGGTAATAGGACATATAAACGTAGACGATTAAATTACAACCGTGCAGTTTTTCATTTGAGCGTAGCTCAAGTCGTTCTCTAGTAATGTGGCATTATAGGTAGAACAAGGCAAATGATGGTGATAGCACATGAGGGCCACACATTGTGCTCGACATGTTGTCCTGTGTGGTGCAAACTGTTTGTCATCCGCTTCACCCATTCCTATCGACTTAAACCAACGTATGTTCCGAGATGTAATGATTATCATCAACAATCTGCTCCCTTAAGTGTGAACAGTTCCTGTTCTTTACTTCATACGAACTGTCTTGACATGTACCCACAGATAGATCACTGATGACCTCGAACACGTTACCTTACTCTTCTGACGGGAAAAACGATACACAGGTATCCAGAGAAAGGGAGTCCGTAAAGAGATTGGGTAACATTACCCTCAAAGAAAATAATATAGCCGTGTAAGATCAGGCTGCTGCTGTTAGTGAACCCGGAATAGGAATATGAGGACCCGTATGTTACACCAAACTTTCGATGCTTCATCTACCTTAGATGGATCCATCCAGATCTGAAAAGTGTCTATCACTCTCCTTATTTACTTCTTCGTTTACCCGACAATTAACTTCATCTGTAAACAGTACGTAGTAGAGAAAACGACAACTTACATGAAACTTACGTTTTACTCAATCAACCAGCTGAACTCGACGATCTGGATCATCCTTGTCAAGATGTATGACATTTGCATTTTGTAAGGATGGTCTTTATGTATTGGTAAAATTCTCGTTATTGGTGTAAGGCTGGCCCCAGCTACCTGTGCGATGAAGGGAGTACTGCAGTCTGGACTCCTACTAAATGATGAAAGAACAGTGGCTGAACGTCCATTACCCAAAGCTGATTTGTGATCGTCTGCTTTCGCTTCACCTGCGGTACAGCCAGTCACTGAATTTCGTGAGAGGTTTTCCACCGTATTTTGTGAGTACCTGTCGGGATAGCCTGATTGAAATCACGTACGATAACACAGGTAATCCTCTTTCCTGACATTAGGACGGTATAAATACGCCCTGCTAGTGTTAACGCCATCATCTTTCACGTCGTGTGTGGGAAGGAACTTTAGTTATAACTTACGAATGAGTAAAATTATGCTGAAAGTAAAGGCTCCATTGTTTTTAACATCGAGCTACTGTGTCCGAGCGGTTCTAGGCGCTTCAGTTCGGAACCGCGCTGCTCGTACGGTCGCAGGTTCGAATCTTGCCTCGGGCATGGATGTGTGCGATGTCTTTAGGTTAGTTAGGTTTATGTAGTTCTAAGTCAAGGGGGCTAATGACCTCAGATGTTAAATTTCATAGTGCTTAGATCCATTTGAACCACTTGTTTGTAATGCCTATCTTTATAATCTTTATAATACGTCACATAACGCATAATCCATTTGAAAATAACGATTTCATTTATGAATGAGGCTACCAAGAAGCCCCCCTTGTTGGTAAACTAGCCTCTGCATTTCCACAAATTTATTTTAAACTAATTTTTTCACAACAACTGAGCAAATGCACGTGCGGTACAAGTAACTGGAGCCAGATGCATGGGTTTTCTTTACTGACTTCTTCTTTTGTGGAATACTTAGAGAAATTGCAGCGAATGTAGCTGATAGCTGAACATTTTGATTAAGAAATCACATAAGACCCATTCATTAAATACTTTTTTAAGTCATTCAAAATTCTTTTCTTCTAAAACCTTTCAACCATGATATCTATACCCGTATGTGGGATTATCTGGCGCAGTCCTAGGGGTAGGTCGGTGTAATCCGATTTGAATATGGATACTTAAGCAGACTGTAACGTCGCGAGTCAGTACGAAGTAGCATTTATTGCAATACTTTGCAGTACGGCTCGTAGCTTTGGAGCCGTTGTAGGTGATAGAAACAGGAGCTTGTATCGTAGCGTGACTCATTCGCACCCTTCGCTAGCCCAGCCGTTGCAAACGGTACCTGTGTCAATTCGAGCGACAGACTATTCGAGACCATAAGAATCTAAATAAACTACATTAAATGTTATTCAATTTAGTTGTAAGTTAATATACTGCTCTTTGTTATTAAAAAGATGATTGTGTAAAAACCTCAGATTCCAAGCTAGCATACTTTCAGAGTTAGAGAAAATTACCTAAAGCTTCCCAAACTGACACTTGACGATTAAACTCAGTTAGGATTCATAACAGTTTGTCTTTTAGTATCATTTTTATTCATTGCTGATGTTCCAAAATGTCAGGTCAATTTCTTTGAATTTCCATAATTAAAAACGTTAACTATTTTTCATTTTCGTAATATAGAATTCAGAAAAGGTCAGTATTTATTTAATGTGTTGTTGTGTGAGTAAATGAGAATGAGTGAGAGTGGGTATGTGGGACAATCAATACTATCTCATGTTAATCATTTCGTAACCATGTCATGGGAAAGTGTTGGGCAAGCAAGCTGCAATGAAAAATGTAATTTCCCCACCGTGCTGATGACGTATGTGCAAGGGTACTTGCTTTTGTAAGAAGGCAGCCAGAATATCCATTTGGAGAGTAATAGTTTTCTGAAGGTATTTCAGGATTAGTTTTCTTTTCGTTTGGTTTTGTTAAACATTTTATTAATATTAGAATGATGAAGTGACGTAAACGCATCTGTGAATGATGACTGGCGTAAGATAGTTTTAGCGCGAGAAAGAGCCCAAAGGATTCTTTTGATTGGCTGGTCATTTTGAACAACCAATCAGAGTTAGCATTTCCCGCGCATTGCAAGTAGTTATAGGTCCTGAAAGGAACGGCCGCGAGGGAGTCGGTGGCTAGCTATCGGACTTGTAGGTCATGATGGACATTTCTGTCTACATTATGAGTAAAATTGGTTTCTCGCGTAAGGATTGTATTGCGGTGAAAACAGTTTCATTTACGGACAGACTGTGAAAATCTGAGCTTCGTGAAGTGATTTGTTTGAAAGAGAACCGCGTGTGAACTTTCGGCCTCAGTATAAATTCCACGTGGTATGTTTCATATTCATCTGTGGAATATTTGGCGAGCAACTTCTTTATTAGAAATCCACAGAAAAGGACTAAATGTGAGACTCATATATTGTAGCAGAATAATGACTAAATCGTGTCATAATTCGGGACAGACTCAAGTACATTTCTGGCTGCCTTGCGTGCGTACTGGGCTGTACGAACTGTGAACTGAGGACAGTGATATTATTTGTTAATTAAATACGGACTGATGGCAAATGTTCCATTTTAAACCCAAATAAATAAAAGAACTCGTTGCAGTATTTATCCATTTTTCTAGCGAGATGAAGCAATTGCCCTCCACCCATAATTTGTTATAAGATATTTCATGATAGCTTGCTACCCGAGTTTCAAACGTAAGTTTTGACGGTGTTTTTCTTCAACGCTCCTTTTAACATCGTCTGGACAGTATCTACGTCTGAAGAGAAACGGGCTGGTGATCCGGTAGGTGGAACTTTTGTAGAGCACAGTACGACGAAAGACAGTGAACAAACATTACGCCATATTTCCCAACCCGCCCCGCAGCAAGACCACAGCTCTCTTCGTAGGAAAGTGCTTTTTTCAATCAAAACCTTAATTTTCTCTTCCAGACATAAATTCTTCAAAATATTCCTCATCAAGAAACAATACTTAAAAATTAAATTATATTTATGTATCTAAACAACAATATTGACATAAGTGTATGAACATACAAGAAAATGAGTTCTTCAAGAAAACTATATTACGCTTGCTGTTATAGGCACTTACTGTCTTTCAGAGAGTATAAGTTCAGTGGTTTAAATCAACCTTGAATGTAGGAATTGGGTACTCGTTTATTTGAATAGGTAACTTCAAATTCCGCACAATTTTTATTTGGTCGTATCAAGACAAGTCAACTTAGTCTGGCAACATGTATTGTTTCTCTCATTTGGGACCACGATGCACTCACTAATGTAGTTGTCGTCAGTTTGGCAGTCCTCCCATATACTCTCATGAGATTATGGGGGATTTGTTGCTGTTTTGTTCGGTGTTTCCTGCAGTCCTATTTTTCAGGTTCCCCAAGGTTAGTGGGAACCGTCATACGAGAAATCTCAGCACCTTTGTAGGAGGCTGAGGGTGGAAGCTCTTCACCATGAACTTGTTCTTCAGCCTCAGAACTTTCATTTGGGAAGGTTAACCCGTCATTATCTCTGACACAGCCAAGGTTTTCGCTGGCATCAGCATATATATAGAAGAAAATTAAAATCGATATTTTCTAGGAAGTTTTTTCTTCTGCGACTTATGAAGCTTAGCTCTTTCGTCAATCTTGACTGAACAAATCTTTTTCTTCTTATTGTCACTTATAGCTTCGATTTTATGTTTGGAAGGACTGTCTGTTAGAACAGCAGTAAACATTATTGTTGGGCCACGGTTGGATTACTGTCGTGGGCTCGTGTTAATCAAAGGGCAAATTTCTTCTGGGATGATGTTTACGCATACATTTTTATATAAAGTACTTATTTTTAATGAACAGTAATGGAGGGTTTAATTGATATACGTTTTAGACTCGTTGTCATAACTATGGCCACTGGCTCCTTACCTAACTACGCCAAATAATCACATGACGATATTAAAAAAAATAGATAACACACAATTCCAAACATCCGACAGAAAAGACTATGTCACTTGCATGCAACTACAGTTAACCGCTCTTTCAGAAATTGTAAAAATATCGACCCACAGTATAAATATAATACTACAGAGAAATATTTCCAGCCCAGAGAGAAACGATACCAACACTACCCTACCTTTCACACAGCTATCAAGATCCATGGTGGCAGAGAATGGAAGTGTGTCAACTAGCTCCTCCCCCCCCAGTAACTCTGTTCTACTCTGCATTTCATCAAGTTTTGTTACACTTGAACTAATCTGATTACACGAAAACGTGCTTTTTTCATGTAACAGCTGGTTACAAGGAGAATGTGTGCCGCCTCTGAAGGCCATCGTTCGTCAGTAAAGGACTCCGGCGCTTTTCCTGCAATTTTCTGTCGTTGTTGAAGCATGAGAACTTTTGCTACTAGGAAGGGTGTTGTATAATTGCTTCTTTACTTACATACGAATCTGATTCATTTATTATTCATATATAGATGAGATGCAATTAGATTTAAATTAACCCTAGAACTCACTCTGGGGTCATAGGTGACCCCAATCATCTTTACTATGGATAAAATAATATTTCTATTTCTTGTAAAAATACAGAATTTTATGACTTTTACCACACAGTATTGTAGTTCTCTCACAACTCTCTTGACGCAACATTTAAATCAATAATTAACAAAAACTACTGTTGGGGTCAATTATGACCCCAGATAGATTATACGAGGGCAGTTCAATAAGTAATGCAACACATTTTTTTTCTCGGCCAATTTTGGTTGAAAAAACCGGAAATTTCTTGTGGAATATTTTAAAACATTCCCACTTCGTCTCGTATAGTTTCATTGACTTCCGACAGGTGGCAGCGCTGTACGGAGCTGTTAAAATGGCGTCTGTAACGGATGTGCGTTGCAAACAACGGGCAGTGATCGAGTTTCTTTTGGCGGAAAACCAGGGCATCTCAGATATTCGTAGGCGCTTGCAGAATGTCTACGGTGATCTGGCAGTGGACAAAAGCACGGTGAGTCGTTGGGCAAAGCGTGTGTCATCATCGCCGCAAGGTCAAGCAAGACTGTCTGATCTCTCGCGTGCGGGCCGGCCGTGCACAACTGTGACTCCTGCAATGGCGGAGCGTGCGAACACACTCGTTCGAGATGATCGACGGATCACCATCAAACAACTCAGTGCTCAACTTGACATCTCTGTTGGTAGTGCTGTCACAATTGTTCACCAGTTGGGATATTCAAAGGTTTGTTCCCGCTGGGTCCCTCGTTAGTCTAACCGAACACCATAAAGAGCAAAGGAGAACCGTCTGTGCGGAATTGCTTGTTCGTCATGTGGCTGAGGGTGACAATTTCTTGTCAAAGATTGTTACAGGCGATGAAACATGGGTTCATCACTTCGAACCTGAAACAAAACGGCAATCAATGGAGTGGCGCCACACCCACTCCCCTACCAAGAAAAAGTTTAAAGCCATACCCTCAGCCGGTAAAGTCATGGTTACAGTCTTCTGGGACGCTGAAGGGGTTATTCTGTTCGATGTCCTTCCCCATGGTCAAACGATCAACTCTGAAGTGTATTGTGCTACTCTGCAGAAATTGAAGAAACGACTTCAGCGTGTTCGTAGGCACAAAAATCTGAACGAACTTCTCCTTCTTCATGACAACGCAAGACCTCACACAAGTCTTCGCACCCGAGAGGAGCTCACAAAACTTCAGTGGACTGTTCTTCCTCAAGCACCCTACAGCCCCGATCTCGCACCGTCGGATTTCCATATGTTTGGCCCAATGAAGGACGCAATCCGTGGGAGGCACTACGCGGATGATGAAGAAGTTATTGATGCAGTACGGCGTTGGCTGCGACATCGACCAGTGGAATGGTACCGTGCAGGCATACAATCCCTCATTTCAAGGTGGCGTAAGGCCGTAGCATTGAATGGAGATTACGTTGAAAAATAGTGTTGTGTAGCTAAAAGATTGGGGAATAACCTGGTGTATTTCAGTGCTGAATAAAACAACCCCTGTTTCAGAAAAAAAAAAATGTGTTGCATTACTTATTGAACTGCCCTCGTATGTAACATTCATAGAATGTATAGATTATCAACTATCAATCTCTTTCTTAGGTATTTTGAGTTGGTAACACTGAATTCAGGTGTTATTCAGGTGTTACTCAGAACTAACCTCAAACTGAAAGTTCGTTTGTACGTTTGTTGTAAGTTTGTTGTTGCATTGTAATTTCAGCATGGATGGAATACGTTTTGCTCCTGGCTATAGTGTAGAATAAGCTATGGAAGACTTATTTCGTACCAGTAGTGATTCAGAAGGTAGTGACGCCGATGATGATGGAACAGAGACAAAGGTAGACCAAAGTGATGAAATTTGTTCACATGAATTAGAAGAAATTGATATTCTTGCTGAAAATGATGACAGTGGAGAAGGTGAAAGTGCAGTACTGGTAAGCAGGGGTCTGGATATTGCATGGAGTACAAAAGAACCATCAATTCGTAGATTTCCAATCCGCAACATACAACGATTTTCAGCAGGTATTCCTAGTACAGTTAGTGTTAGCTCAGCTGTTGACTGTTTCAGGCAGTTTATTACTAATGAATTGCTGGATATAATAGTTCAGTTCACAAATCAACGAGGAAATGAATTGAAAGTGTGTGGAAAATTAGTTGACTGGCGTGATACAGACAGATGCGAACTTCTTTCATTTTTAGGCTTGCTGATTCTGTATGGTGTACAGAAGAGCCGGGGAAACCTATTCAAGAATTTTGGGACTCTGAATATGGCACTCCTCTATTCCGTGCTACTATGTCGAGGAGGCGGTATCAGGACATTCTGCGTTCACTTCGTTTTGACGACCGCATCACAGGACTTGAAAGGAAAGAGAGGACTGGAAATATGGCTGAAGCTGTACAGGAAATATTTGATTTGTTTGCCGTTTAATGTCAAATATCATTTATACCTTCCAGGAACATTACTGTTGATGAACATCTTTGCGTATACAGAGTTCGGTGCAGTTTCAAGGTCTACATTCCTTCAAAGCCAGGAATGAACGGCATCAACATATGGTGCGCAGTAGACTGTTAACATGGTTATCTGACAAATCTTCAAATGTACACTCGAAGGAGTGGTGATGTGAGAGAAGTGAATCAAGGCAAGAGAGTGGTCTTAGATTTAGTGCGTCATCTGGCTGGCAGTGGTTGGAATATTACCACTGACAATTTTTTCACGAGCTATGACCTTGGCCAAGAATTGTTGAAAATGAAGTTGACACCTGTAGGTACTCTACGTTCTACAAGAAAAGAAGTCCCAAGAGAGTTTTTGCCTTCGAAAACTAGAGAAGAATGCACTACCAGATTTGAATACTGTGGTAAAACCCTATTAGTTTCGTATGTTCCAAAAAGAAATAAGGCTGTGCTACTCCCGTCAACACAACATCAATCATTTGAAGTGCCCAAAGAAAACAACTTGAAACGAAAACCAGAAGTAGTGTTGTATTACAACTCAACAAAATCAGGTTTTGATACGCTAGATCAAATGAGCTCTTACTATTCTGTGAAAAAGAGTACAAAACGTTGGCCATTAGCAGTATTTTATGATCTTGTCGATCTAGCTGCACTCAGTGCCTAACTTCTCTTCTGTATTGCTGTTGAAAAAACAGAGAGACGTCTTTTTCTAAGGAAGTTGGCCAAAGAAATGGCAAAGCCCCAAGTGGAACGTCGTTTGAGTTTACCACAAGCAAGGAACAAGGATATTTTTAGCAGTATCAAACGGTGTGGATTTGATGATCTGTTAGACAATGGACATCCAGACGTAATACCCGACAGTCAGAAGAGAAAGCGAGGCAGATGCTCCATTTGCCCCCGATCAAAGGACACAAAATACAGTTCAACATGCAAAAAGTGTAACAAATTTGTTTGCGAGGAACATTCTGAAATAGTTACTACTTGAAAAATATGTGCAGATGACTATGGTACGGATTCCGGTTAGAATTATGTTTCCTGTTGAGTTGTTCATCACATTCTCTGTAAATTTGAAGCGATTGTGAAACATTTATGAGTGAAACAGATTATGACTTAGAGTAATATTGTAACTTCAGATACGTAATTACTCTGCCATATGTAATTTAATTCTACTATGTACATACCTGTTAAAGAAGCTGTTAAATGTGTCTAAATAATAAATAAAATGTAAACAAACAGTATTAAACGACAGTACGTTGTTCTCTGAATGATTAGTACACACAGTCAATTATATATTGATTGGGATTATGTATGACCCCAGATGAAGTAGTAGGGAAATTTTAGCAGAGTGAGTCCTAGGGTTAATTGAAAGCTCTTAATTGTCATTTTTGTGCAGTTAGATTACATCTGAAATTAGTGAAATGATTTACTAATAGTAAGGTGCTTTGTTTTTGGAAGATTGAACGAATATTTTAAACTGAATGTCATTATTTTTAGAAGAATTGGAGTACATGTTATCGAACGTTTTTCTGAATGGACACACCATGCGGGATTTGTATTTCGACATGTGGAGTGAGGTGAGGGGTTGGGTCAGTTTGAATGAGTAAAGGGATGTATAGGGGGAAGCAGTAGAAGGGATTCAGAATATGTCGCTAGCGGTTTGGAGAGAGATAGCAGGTGTGTAGGCACCACCACTCGTTAATTCGTGCAATGCATGATGAAGATGACGAGGGCACTTTGATTAGGACAAATGACAGGACAGAGGAGGGAACAGTTCGGTAGAGTGTGTGGCGACAGTGTGTGAGCGGAGTTTGAGGCCAGCGATTTAGGGGCGCTAAGGATGTGTTGCAATGATAAGTCCAATCTGTGTACAGGATGAAGATGACGTGGAGACGTGGATCAGGACTGAGGAGAGGACCGAGGAAGGGAAAATGTTGTGCAGACGGTGCGGGAACAGAGTGGGAGCGGATTTTGAGGCCAGAGGTTTAGTGGAGTGAAGAATGTGTCCCAACGATGCCCCTATATACACGTTTCAGGAAAGAAAGTTTTGGAGAGCAGGATTACAACAGCCCATTTTATGGTGCAGCCACTGAATTCGAGCATGTAGCGCTCAGCAGCGTATTGTGCCACTGAGTGGTCAACAATTATGTTACATAAAGTTTCCTGGTGGCCATTCTTTTTGATGGACAGACGGCTGGTGGTCATGTCCTCTTAAGGGAAGTTGGAATGCCCTGTCCCGACAATGCTAAATTTAGTGATTTGGCTTCCCTGTATTTCAGGAACCCCTGTAGCCATTGACATGAAACTTTTACAGAATATTAAACTCTTATGTTCTGCGTCTACTGAACTACAATAATTTGCATTTCAGTCACTGCTTTCTGAAATACATTTTTTTAATCACACGATTAAAATTTTGTGTACTTTTTGTACATTATCATAAATAATTTGAACTATACGTAACACTATGTTCTTATCTTAGTTCAGTAGGCTAAGGATATGCATGTTATTACTCCCTGTAAATGTGAATACACTACTTGAAGTGCTTTCTGAGATTTAGGGAAAAATGGAACAGAAAATGTAAATTTTCAGGAACATCTTCCAAAGTTTCAAAGGCCGTAACTCAATTAATGTTTTACTTTTAGTCACTCAGAAGCACTTGCACCATACTGTATATCATCCTCTTGATCTTTTTCCAAGTTTTTTCTTCTTCTTTTCTTTCTGGACTTCTTCGTGGCCCACTGTGCTGCATATTCTGCTTTATCAGTGCGAACCTTGTCCATCTGTTCAAATTCTCTGATGCTGTTTGCTCTAGGATTAGTTCCCATATGCAGTAGCGCTTTCACCCTACCGATTTTGTCATCATTAAAATCAAATTACAGCATCACTTACCCCCCCCCCAACATTAGTGTCTTCATTCCAACAAAAACATTTTTTGATAAGTGAGTCTATATAAGATTATTGAACGACTTATTGGGATTTTGAGTCTGACCATGCAGACACTTGTTCAATAATTCAGGATTTGCCAGGTCTCTGTAAATAGGTTTTATGATATCCATAACTGCTGCTGGGATGGAATGTTTATGGCTGTATGAACTGTTTAAGCACTGGGCACTGCGGTAATTGCAACATGAATCAGATCCAGTAGAGCAAAGGTGGTGTACTGATTTTTCATCCGTTGACAGTCTATGGAAGAAGGTAGCCCATACGGCCTGCTTCATATTCAACAAATCCTCAGTATTATTTCTAATGGCCATCCCATAATACTGCTGTAGTTCATCAATCATTTTGTCTGTCAGCTGCCTCTTATGGTTTTACCATCATAAATTTTCTTGTCTCTCAAACTTTGTTCTAATTTCCTGAACCTGGTGCCCACCCTCTCCTGGACATGATCAACACACACCAGTTTTGTGATAATCTTCTCACCGTAAGGCTGAACGGCTATTACACTGTTATAAGCTTTTGAGTCTCCATCACCTGATAACCTAGGGTAACACACACCCTTCCACTCACAGATCGACTAAAAGTTACAGTAACTTCAGAGGCCTCCATAATTTCTGTCACAGATATGCCCTTCCTCATTCCCTGACTTAAAGTTACAACAATGTTTGGTTAAAATATGGAAATCTGTTACCTTTCCAGTATCCACACTGGGCACAGTAGCAACAAAATTCTTAGAACTGGGGCTGTGCTTCTGCCAAGTGACATTAAAAGCTACTGGTAATTTTGTCATTCCATCACTCATTTCAAAAGCTTCGTTTGCAGCACCCTTCGTTGACTCACATGCAACAGATTCCACAACAGCACCAATAACTCCTGCATAATTGTAAATTTTACAAGGTGGGCGTGGCATATTCATCACAACACACATTGTTTCTGCTGTGGTGTGTTCTTTGATAATAGACCTCATTCCATAGAACCACCTAATATTTACTTAAAATTATTTGTCTTATCTGTTATCAGAATTCCAAAATGAATGATTATATTTACAACTGGCACAATTAATAATAAGTTTCCTGGCTGTGCTGTTTGAGACTTTCCCGGCGCTGCATCTGCTTGATAGGTTCCCGGGAATTTCGCCGGATAATATTGTAGAAACCGCACAATATTTAAGCGAGACCCGTGCCCGCCATCTTCAGGTGCTACTGTCGCGTCGCTAGGAATTGGCGAGCTTCTCAGTGACGTGACAGTAGCACCTGAAGATTGCGGGCAGGGGTCTCGCTGAAATATTGTGCGGTTTCTACAATATTATCCGGCGTGATTCCCGGGAACCTATCAAGCAGTTTCCTGGCTATTCCATTTCCTACCTCACTGTTGTCATGTAAACTACTTGGTCCTCCACATATTTTATAACACACACATTCTCCTTGTTAGGATGTGTAAATCTATCAGAATATAACATAGCCTACCACTTACATCACTTTCGTTTTACGAAAACAGTATAACACAGCGTTCTATTTTAATCTTTGAATCACTAATGGGTGTTTCTCTAGATGATGACGAGTTTGCCTGCATTTCACTGTCTGTAACTTCACATGCCACATGTTGAACAGAATGTTTTCCAGTACTCGAAATTCTATTAACATGAAACCCATGTTTCTTAAAAACACTTCGTTTTAGCGTCATACTTTACTTTTTGAGATATTTACCGATCTATTCGCCACTTTTCCTCGGAAAAACATGAGCACTTCAGTATACAACACGTGTTTGTACTATGAAATGATACGATACTGTTTTCGACGGTGCTGCACATACAAACACTTAATTTAATCCATATAACACAGCAAGCCACAGCCATCTGAATTAAAAATTACCGATTTTATTAGATCTTGAAGTAATGCGCGTAAAAATTTTTAACGTTTTCAACTGATGTAGATTATTTTTTTAAAATAAATTAAATTCTTCCCATGTGAGTTTATAGCATTTAATTCGGAAATTTTCATATTTCATAATGAAAGAAAAATCCAAAAATGTGAAAAAAAATTCTCTTTCTAACTCTCCTTAAAATGCCGATATCACTGCACTTTCACAGTTGGCTCTGCTTCTCATGGGCTAGGGTAAGGCTGTGACAGGACTGGAGTAGGTGGGTAATTTGGACAAAACCAGCATCTAGATTCTCTGCAGGGATATGACTGTTGTAGCAAAGGACTGGGAGTGGAAGTGACGTAAGAATACACCAGAATGTTTTATAAATTGGTGACTGACAGAGTACCATTTTAGAAGGGGTAGAAAAATGGTGCGTAGAATTTCTGTCATTTCTGGGAGTGATGAATGATAAACCATGTATATGAATATGGATAATAGTGAACGTCAACGTCCAGGAAAGAGGCACTTTGAGCTGAGTGGGAGCAGGTGAAGCAGATGGGAGCAAGTTGTGGATGTTGTGGACGATTTAGAACAGTGCGTCTTAGGCGAGGTTGCTGGTGAAGAAATTATCATGGTTGAACCTGATCGAGACAAAGGTTTTGGGGTTCTGGGAGGCTAGGAAGGTTGCTTCTAAATTAGAAATAAACAGGTGGGCATAAGAGGGAGATATGCTGGTGTCCCTAACTGTGAAATGTATTGGTTTGTTTGTTTGCACAACTCCTACTCAGAGGAGAAGTAGTTTTATGCTAGGATGAAAGTGGAATGTGTGCAAGGAATCAGGTGCAGGTTTTTGAGTCGGAAGAATGTTACGAGGTAGTGGACAATAGTAGTAAGGCCAAGGTCATGAGGGATATTGGGTTATAGTAAGGTTTAATAAACGGCGATATTTTGAAAACAATATCCCTTGGCTCTCAAGACACTGAATCAACTAACAGAAGAGGGATATGAAGGAGTTATAGTCTAACTTACTGTTTTTGAGGCTGACAGAGCATACAATTATTCCATTACGGCGAAGGAACTGATCGCTCTTATAGAAATATTGAACAAGAATTTCCAAGGAGAAGAAAGAACAATCTCTGGACTTCACTCATCAGTTGAACTTATAGTTCAGAGCCTCATAAAACACAGGGCAATGAAAAGTTATGTTTCAGTATTAAGTTATCATAACCGGTAACAGTGCTGTACTTGAGGAGAAATGACGACGATATTGGACAATGCTATAACTTCAGTTTTAAACTGTAGGACATCCTATGCAGAACTGCAGTATTTCAGGAACTACCATCAAAGAAAGTCCACAAACTGAGTAAGGAAGTTAGTAAGGAGAAGAGGAGAAAAAAAGAACAGGTAAATCTATTCTGCTATCTCCCAGTACCTCGCATATTCCAAATATCGTATACTGAGATAATAGTGCACCATTGTTCAGGGAATTGGGATATTCATGTCTGAAAGGTGTCAGCTGTTCACGTAAATTGTTTAAATTGTTAAACATGCACAGTTATTACTGTTTCGTAAATTATTTCAATTTGTAAGTGTCCTTATTTAGTCTTCGGGATGTTTGTTATTAATGCTAGACCAGTAAATAACATTAAAAACTTTTCTATATGTGATCTCTCAATGTCTTTCAATACGATCACGACGACACCCCTTTATCGACGTTAGCACTCGTGGTGTCACTCGCCTTCATACATGGCAGTGGACGTTTGAAAATTCGTGACGCTAGCTCAATGGTCGTCAATTGATTTAAATGTTAATCCCGGCTGACTCTTAATTCAATTACTGCCACGGCGGTGAGGAGAAAGAACACATCCTGGTGATTCCAGTATTATGGGAATTTGATGTTCGATTAATCAGAATGATTTGCAATGTTCCAGCGATTCTATTCGAACTCTATGCTGATGTACCGACAAGGAACATTTTCGCAGATGAACATGCAAGTACGTAATGGATGTTCAGTTTCTCAATATAGTTCGTTGCACTCACACATTATACTTCCGCTGTAAGAACAATTTCATCCATTTACAGTTTTGGTGTCGCACAATATTGGTTGGCTAAATATTATGACGATACGTTGTATACAGCTTCCACAGATATTGTTTATCATGTAGTCAAGACTATGTAATGAAGCCGAAATCGTTGATAAAAATGAAATGTAGTTTGCTTATTAACACTTTTCCTTTCACTGACTAAATATTAAATATGTATCGGGATTGGAAGTGATGATCCTATCCATCTTTTCAGTATTACAATGGTCGATTTCGTGTTCTGAATAACGCCTGTCATATAATGTCAAAATATCGACACGACCCAGGCTCTCAATTCAGCGCTTAAATGTCTGTTCTTCGCTCTCTAAATGATCGATGTGATTGTCTTTCACACACAGGGTTCAATTTAACGGTGTATGCACTGTTTTTAGTAGTTTAGGTCCCCGTTAATTAATATCCGGTAGTTAATAAGCGAACTATTTTATGCTGGCGCCTTGTTTGTATCAGTTACCCCCGAAACCGTCCAAGGATAAGATTCTCTTAATGTTCCGCGCACACGCGTTTCACAATTTTATAAAAAGGAGAATTACGTAAACTATAACTTTCCGTTGCGTGCAACTTTCGTGGGTTCCACAACCGTAATAGTTTCCCAAGAGTATTTTTCCCAGCTAACGCAAAGTTCGAATTATGTTGTCAGAATAATTTTCACTTCACCCGACAATAAACGTCTCTGATCACTTCGTCACACGTAATGTATTTTAAACGTGCTTGAAGAGTCTTTACATAATCTGCTTAACGAATTTCGCAGTCGCGTACCACTTTTTCATCGACTAGCCCGATCGCGATAACTGAAAAGTTACACGTTCTTTTATATGTATTAAAAAACAATCGCGCCCCTATATCTTTCTGTCCCTCTTGGTCTTTGCTACTTTGCTTTTTTATTACTTTTCATTATATTGCTTCTTAGTAATACTGTGCAGTTATTAAAGTTTCGTATTACTTTCCCCTTTTTACTTCTTCCAAAATAAAGTCTATTTTTCCCCCGTTTTAATTAATATGATGGTAATTGACACGCCTGCCCGCAAAGTACCGTTATATGTAGTAACTACTTTTTCTACATTGGATGTACCGAAAAAGAGTTCACATGGTATGAAATGTTACTGAATTTTCTCACAGGTATGGAAATACTAGAGTAACAGTTTGGTGTCGTCCAGTCAAAGTGTTCACAGTGCTACAGTTCCCATTTCCGATAGCGTTTCGTTGATATATAATGTTGTGTTAAGACTGTATTTTCTTTGTATTTGTTGAAGGTTAAAGATTATGTAAAAAAACTTACTATTTTAGGAATTCCTAATTTTTGAAATTATCAACCAGTTGATGAAACATTTTCCCCTATCTGATTTGTAAATATTGTTATAGCATCGCAATAACACACTTGACCAGCAAACCTCGTGCAGTTATATTGAATTATAATTCTAGAATATATTTTCAGTTGTACGAAACACCTCATTAGAGGATGCTTGTTTCCATTTCTCTTGCAAGTATCTATCTGTAGAGGGCATGTAGGGGAGAGGCTCCTTACATGTACGCATTGCAGAGCTAAGTGCAATTGGGTGCAGATCCTCTTGCAGTAGAGCAGACGACTACGCTTACACGTATCTAGACACAGGGCGGAGTGCTCACTGCTTCCCAGCCGCATTAGCAGGATAGCACGTTCTACACCGGCGCAGACGTAGATGCGAAGGCAGCCACCCGCCAGGCTGAGCTCACATCCCCCCCCCCCCTTTCCTCCCCAAATCCCCATCCACCCAACACGTTTGCGTATCGTTTCTCTGTGCGCACCGTCTCGCAGATCCGCCGCCATTCAAGGCATCCATAATGGAGGCGCAGGGAGCGCTCTATTCTGGCTGCAGTTTCCACGCTGCTACCCGGCGGGATCGCCTGAAGCTGTCACAGGGGTTAACCCTCCGAAATCGCCTTGACGGCACGCGCTGGCAACGAAGCCAGCCTAGGCGCTCTGGAGATGGTACACACGGTCACCTACTCGCACTGCATCCCTGTGTCTTATCAAACAACCCGTCATACGGAATATTCCAAAACTGTAATCCCCTTTCACACTGATTACGCTAGAAATACGTCGTGGAGAGTAATCACGGTTAAGTTATAGCGCCTGGTGTTTCATACCATCACCTCCAGCATATCCTCGGCGGGATTGGAGTACAAAGACTTCGCGGGAACACGAACGCCGTCATGTAGTCTGAATATTCCTCAAACCTACAGGACACAAATCGGAATTTATGGTGCGGTACATCGTCTTGTTTACTGTGTGAGAAGCCTACGTGTTGATAATGACGTCGTATGACATTTGGCTCCAAGATTGGCTGTAGTCCTCACATGACTGTCTGACGTACACCTTCCTGACACTCGGATTGGTGTTCAGAATTTTTTCTTTGTGATCAGTCTTCTGTTTCGTTTGATTTGACCTACGAAGAATTCCTCCACTACTAACCTCTTATCACAGTGTGCTATTTGCACTCAATGCCTTGAGTTATATAAAGCGTGTATTTCAGTCTCTGTCTCCCCGTCATTCTTACCCCTTACAGCTCCATCAACTACTGTAACAGCTATAACTTGATTTCTCAGCATGTGTCCTATCACAATGCAATTTTGTCATATGATGACATGTTGGAGACCTTGGCTGTTTTTGAAGACAAATGTTGATAGCGTTAGGACAGCAACCAGCCACAAATTTACTTTGAGTTCCTTTATTCAAAGGAAACCGTTACCGGTTTCGAATCGTTGCGATTCATAATCAGACGGTTGACACGCTTTCTTTCTGACTTTTTGTGTGTTTTTTATAGGTTAATTGTCCTAAAATATAAATGAAACATAATTACAAACACGCCACACACAGATGGTTGCGTTGCAGATTTTCGTTGCATGTGACTTACGTGAAACGTCGGTTTCGAGTGATTGTTTCCATAACGTTCATCCAATCGATGTAAACGCATTCCCACTGCATCCTCGTTGTTGCACACGCAATAGTTCTCACTGTACACTTTAGATTTGTCGCTGAGATCATTCCAACCACGCACCACACGTTTTGGTACATACAAAGAGCTTACAAACATATGGGTGTCACAGATGCTATGATATATCGTAACATCTGTGACACCCCATATGTTTGTAAGCTCTTTGTATGTACCAAAACATGGGGTGCGTGGTTGGAATGATCTCAGCGACAAATCTAAAGTGTTCAGTGAGAACTATTACGTGTGCAACAACGAGGATGCAGTGGGAATGCGTTTACATCGATTGGATGAACGTTATGGAAACAATCACTCGAAACCGACGTTTCACGTAAGTCACATGCAACGAAAAATCTTCAACGCAACCATCTGTGTGTGGCGTGTTTGTAATTATGTTTTATTTATATTATATGACAATTAATCTATAAAAAACACACCAAAAGTCAGAAAGGAAGCGTGTAAACCGTCTGATGATGAATCGCAACGATTCGAAATCGGTAATGGTTTCCTTTGAATAAAGGAACTCAAAGTAAATTTGTGGCTGGTTGCTGTCCTAACACCATCAACGTATGTCCTATCATCCTGTCCCTCTTTCTTGTGAGTGTTTTTGATATGGTTCTACCACGCCTATTCTGTGGTGATCATCCTGATTTTCTATCTTATCAGTCCATCTAATTTTCAACATTCTACTATAGTCTTACATTTCAAACAATTCGTTTCCATTCTTTCCCGGTTCTGCCACCGTCCATGATTCCGTTCCATACATTGCTGGGCTTCAAATGTCCCTTTTCAGAAAATTATTTCTCAACTTCACGTCAGTATTTGATTCTAGTACTCGTCTAGACATCACCCATGGATTGGAAGTAGCGTCTTTGAGTAGTACTCAAAATGACCTTGACCCTGCGTTCCAAATCCGCCAAAGCCAAAATTTTCAGTAATAATTATCACTGGTGTCAGAAGACTTCCGGCATTAAGAATCACCCTCATTCCACCAACGGCCTTGTTAAAAAGGCCAGAGGACCGAACAGAAGTTCAGAGCACTCTCTTGTTCTTAGTGTGGGAAACTGCCCTAAAGGCGGCAGAATCAACAACGATCAGCGGCATGACGACGAGGAAGGCAATGTAAACCACTGCGTTACTGACATGTAACGTGTATCCACATGAAAAAAGTGTCAGTGTGATCTCTCAATGGGCAACAGATTCCAGAATAGCCATCTCTTTGTAAATAAGTTATACACAACTGCAACCAGTCACTTCTTTCCAATAATAATGCTTTATTACATGAACCGGTTTTCGAACCCTTTCAGGTTCATCTTCGGATGATTTCGGGAGGATCCGGGAAGTTACATCATTACTGGTAGTAGCATAATGCTGGGTGCTGGTTCTACGGCAGAAAGATCGGTCACACTTTAATGTATCGCCATGACAATAGCTTTTCTGTCGATATGGATGTAAATTTAGTTTTTACTTACTGCGACAGTATAGGCGTCTTTTTCGTATCTGTCTGCCTCCATTTTGATGTCCAGAACACTTTCACACGAACTATATTAGTTTACACTTTGACAGTGACACTTAACCAGCATCCAGCATGCGCTTTACAACTGTTTCTTGTAACAAAGATCTTGACAGAGAGATAAGGCATAGGCCTACTTTGTACAGAGATGTAATTTGTTGTTCTTTACATGTGTTAAAGTCGATATAAGGGCAAGTATTTTAATCAGAATGGCGATAACATGAGAGCACAAGATAAAATAATAATAAATTACTACAAGAACAAATTTCAGGTGATATGATATGTTATTTCTACTTGTATGTTACAGGCAGTTTTTTTTTCTTGTACAGCAATTATCATGTTTGGCATTAACATGAATCCCAAGGAATCTATAATACAGAGTTGTTGTATCTGCAGTGAGGTGCAGCTGTCTGTATGACTAGGACTTGTATATTTAAATTAATAACAAATCTTCAGATGAACTGTTGGCTTATTTCTCCTGTTACGTTAACGTGATCTGGAGTATTATCAAGAGCAGATTCTGTTTATTTTAGCTAGAGGTATTTGTGTAAGAGTTATAGTGATTGTAATGGATTAAAGGAGTTTGTATGGCTGTACATTTAATAATTAAAAAATCATGAACAAAAATACTTTCCCTGTTGACTTATTTTTATTCTAACATTAGAGGGATCCGGGACATGGGTAAAAGTAGCTTGTGTTTGTTCCAGCTAGAATTAATATGTATAAAGTACTGATTTATTTTAGCAATGGAGGGCTTTAACATTTAGAGATATGGTACATATCTTATTATGTGGTAGTATATTACATTGGCACCGGTGTGGTTAGGATTTAAGAAGAGGGAGGGGGTGAGTCATTGGGAAAGGGGGGGTTGGGGTGCCAGTGTAGGGTTCGTTGGGTGGTTACTTGTTTTGAACTAGAAGATCTTCAAATTTCTGTAGGAAAAATATGTTTCTCAGTTCAGTTTGATCATTGAGTAGGTAGTCAGGTGCTGTATTTGCGTAGATAAATATTTCAATTTCTTCAGGAAGGTCAAGTATTGTGCCTTTGTTGGCAAAATGTAGTATTCAGAGATTCTGTTCTATGTTGTTTGCAGAATGATTGTGTTGGGCAAGGTGTGAGGCAAAGCTGGACTTTTTCAGGTTGTTAAGACGGAGTGCATCTATGTGTTCTTTAAATCTTGTTGTGAAGCTTCTACCAGATTGTCTAATGTAGAAGCTTGGACATGAGTTGCAAGTGAGCTTGTACACACCTGACGTTTGATATTGTTGTAGAGTGGTTTTGGTGATGTGCATGATTTTATTTAGTGTTTTGTTGTTGGTGAAGAAACTTATTTTTATGTTGTATGTCTTGAAGAAGTTGGCAATTTGGTGTGAAATCTTCCCTGGGAAAGGCAGTCTAACAAATGTGGTTTTGGTGATTGTGGATGGTTGTTCAGCAGTTGATTGATTTAGTTTTGCTGTATGGATTAGTTTACCTATTATTGCAGGGTTGTACCCATTGGTGGAGACAATTGACTTAATAATTTCTGTTTCTTTTTGTCATTCATTTGTGTGCATTGGGATTTTAAGCATGTGGTTAACCATTGTCCTGAAGAATGCTTTTTTATGTAGGTCTGGATGGCAATAGGATTTGTGTATGGTAACATTGGTGGTTGTTGGCTTTCTGAAAATTTGAAATTTATGCTTCTGATTTTTATTTGAGATTGTTAGATCAAGATAGTTAATGCCGTCTTGTGTTTCATGTTCTACTGTGAATTGGATTTTATTGCGTATTTTGTTAAGTTCTTTGGCTGGATAATCTATTTCTTCTGTTGCTCCATTGAGGAGAATTTGTGTGTCATCAACATAGCGTTTTTAATAAAGCAGCTTATCTTTTAGTAGCGTTTGGGACCTGAAAAAGTTATTTTCCAGGTTACTGATATATATGTCTGCTAGCAAGCCTGCAAGACTACTACCCATTGCCAGTCCATCTTCCTGAATGTAAAACTTGTTTTTGAACAGGAAGTAGTTGTGTGACAATATAAGTTCCAGGATCTCTAACAGTTTATAGATTTCAGCTCTACCCATTGTCCCATGTCTCAGTAAGTTATTCCTTATAAAACTAATTGTTTCCTTGACAGGAATGTTTGTATATAGGTTTACTATGTCAAGAGATACAAATTTAGCCGTGACTGGGATGGAGATATCTTTTATACTATTGATGAGCTCATAACTGTTTTTAATGGAGTAGTTATTTTCTAATACATAAGCCTTGCGGATAAAATCATTAATTTTTTTGTTGATTTTATAGCTTGGGCTATTGATAGAGTTCACAATGGGACGTATCGGACATTCCAGTTTGTGGATCTTAGGCTGTGATCTCAGTTTTGGTGCTGAAGGGTTCATCACTATACAGCAACACACCAGTGCCAATGTAATATACTACCAGAGAGTAGGACATGTACCATATCTCTAAATGTTAAAGCCCTCCATTGCTAAAATAAATCAGTACTTTATACATATTAATTCTAGCTGGAACAAACACAAGCTACCTTTACCAATATCCCAGATCACTCTAATGTTAGAATAAAAATAAGTCAACAGGTAAAGAATTTTTGTTCATGATTTTTTAATTATTAAATGTACAGCCATACAAACTCCTTTATTCCATTACAATCACTATAACTCTTACACATATACCTCTAGCTAAAATAAACAGAATCTGCTTTTGATAATACTCCAGATCACGTTAACGTAACAACAAAAATAAGCCAACAGTCCATCTGAAGATTTGTTATTAATTTAAACATACAGGTCCTAGTCATACAGGCAGCTGCACCTCACTGCAGATACAACAACTCTGTATTATAGATGCCTTGGGATTCATGTTAATGCCAAACATGATAATTGCTGTACAAAAAAAAAAAAAACTGCCTGTAACATACAAGTAGAAATAACATATCATATCACCTGAAATTTGTTCTTGTAGTAATTTATTATTATTTTATCTTGTGCTCTCATGTTATCACCATTCTGATTAAAATACTTGCCCTTATATCGACTTTAACACATGTAAAGGACAACAAATTACATCTCTGTACAAACTAGCCTTATGCCATATCTCTCTGTCAAGATCTTTGTTACAAGCGACAGTTGTAAGGAGCATGCTGGATGCTGGTTATGTGTCACTGTCAAAGTGTAAACTAATATAGTTCGTGTGAAAGTGTTCTGGACATCAAAATGGAGGCAGACAGATACGAAAAAAGACGCCTATACTGTCGCAGTAAGTAAAAACTAAATTTACATCCATATCGACAGATAAGCTATAGTCATGGCGATACATTAAAGTGTGGCCGATCTTTCTGCCATAGAACCAGCACCCAGCATTATGCTACTACCAGTAATGATGTAACTTCCCGGATCCTCCCGAAATCATCTGAAGATGAACCTGAAAGGGTTTGAAAACCGGTTCATGTAATAAAGCATTATTATTGGAAAAAAGTGACTGGTTGCAGTTGTGTATAACTTATTTATATTCAATAAACAGTGACGGTTCTAAAATATCCGTAATTGGTAAGTATAAGCCATCCCTTTATATCTAAGTGATGGGACTAACAAGAGAGAGGTCACTATGAGAAGAACATTTAACAACCAACGAAAGTTTATGTACTACGAATCGGGGCACGGAAGAATGTCACAAGCTTGAACGTGGCAGGAAAGTTAGAAAGACTGAAAATGGAAACACATAGGATCAGTGTAGATATAGTAGGGGTCCGCGAAGTGAAGTGGAAAGAAGACAAGGATTTTTGGTCTTATGGGTCTAGGGTAATATCAGCAGCGACAGAAAATCCTATAACGGGAGTAGGATTAATTATGAATACGAAGGTAGGGCAGTGAGTGTGTTACTGTGTATAGTTCAGTGATAGGGTTGTTCTTATCAGAATCCAACTAACATCGGCTTCAGGTACATATTTCGACATCACTAGGAGAAGACAGAGAGGTGGAGATAGTATGTGAAGGTATTGAAAAGATAATACAGTAGATGAAGAGAAATGAAAATGTATTAGTCATGGGGCACTGGAAATCAATTTTAGGGAAAGGAGTAGAATTAAGGCTAAAAGAGAGTGTGGGCTTTGGGCGAGTAATGAGAGAGGAGACAGACTAGTTGAGTTCAGTAATAAATTTAAACTAGTAATAATGAATACTCCATTCAAGAACTACAAGAAGAGGGGGTATACTTCGAAAAGAACGGGTGATACGGGATGATTTCAGTTAGAATAAATCATGGTCAGACAGATATTCCGACATCATATACTGGATTGTAAGGCCTACCGAGGAGAAGATATAGACTCAAATCTCAATTGAGTAGCGATGAGGAATAGGTAGAAATTAACACATTCGGCAGGAAGAATCAATACGCCTAGAAGTAGGATATGGAAATGATAAGGAATGACAAAAGTCGCTCGAAGTTCTCTAAGGCTATAGATACAGTAATAAGGAACAGCTCAATAGGCAGTACAGTTGAAGAAGAATGGACATATCTGAAAGGGGCAACCAGCGAATTTTGAAACAAAAACATAGGTAAAAAAAATAAACGCGAGGAAACCATGGGCATCAGGAGAAATACTTGATTTGATCGACGGAAGAAGGAATTACAGACATGTTAAGGGAAATTTCAAGAATACAGAAATACACGGAAGCTCAGGCGAAATGGCTGCATGTAAATTGTGAAGAAGTCGAAAAAAAATTGGCGAAATGACTGACTCAGCATATAAAATGTTTCAAATGGCTGTAAGCTCTATGGGTCCTAACATCTCTGGTCATCAGTCTCCTAGAGTTAGAACTACTTAAACCTAACTAACCTAAGCACATCACGCACATCCATGCCCAAGGCAGGATTCGAACCTGCAACCGTAGAAGCAGGGCGGTTCCGGACTGAAACGACTAGAACCGCTCGGCCGGCGGCGACTCGGCATATAGGAAAATCAAAACAACCTTAGCGGAAATTGAAAGTAAGTGTTGACGGGAATTCCACTGTTAAGTGCAGACGAGAGTGCAGAGATGTGAAAAGATTACATTGAAGGCATTATCATCTACATCTACATCTACATCTATACTCCGCGAGCCACCTTACGGTGTGTGGCGGAGGGTACTTATTGTACCACTATCTGATCCCCCCTTCCCTGTTCCATTCACGAATTGTGCGTGGGAAGAACGACTGCTTGTAAGTCTCCGTATTTGCTCTAATTTCTCGGATCTTTTCGTTGTGATCATTACGCGAGATATATGTGGGCGGTAGTAATATGTTGCCCATCTCTTCCCGGAATGTGCTCTCTCGTAATTTCGATAATAAACCTCTCCGTATTGCGTAACGCCTTTCTTGAAGTGTCCGCCACTGGAGCTTGTTCAGCATCTCCGTAACGCTCTCGCGCTGACTAAATGTCCCCATGACGAATCGCGCTGCTTTTCGCTGGATCATGTCTATCTCTTCTATTAATCCAACCTGGTAAGGGTCCCATACTGATGAGCAATACTCAAGAATCGGACGAACAAGCGTTTTGTAAGCTACTTCTTTCGTCGATGAGTCACATTTTCTTAGAATTCTTCCTATGAATCTCAACCTGGCGCCTGCTTTTCCCACTATTTGTTTTATGTGATCATTCCACTTCAGATCGCTCCGGATAGTAACTCCTAAGTATTTTACGGTCGTTACCGCTTCCAATGATTTACCACCTATGGCATAATCGTACTGGAATGGATTTCTGCCCCTATGTATGCGCATTATATTACATTTATCTACGTTTAGGGAAAGCTGCCAGCTGTCGCACCATGCATTAATCCTCTGCAGGTCTTCCTGGAGTACGTACGAGTCTTCTGATGTTGCTACTTTCTTGTAGACAACCGTGTCATCTGCAAATAGCCTCACGGAGCTACCGATGTTGTCAACTAAGTCATTTATGTATATTGTAAACAATAAAGGTCCTATCACGCTTCCTTGCGGTACTCCCGAAATTACCTCTACATCTGCAGATTTTGAACCGTTAAGAATGACATGTTGTGTTCTTTCTTCTAGGAAATCCTGAATCCAATCACAAACCTGGTCCGATATTCCGTAAGCTCGTATTTTTTTCACTAAACGTAAGTGCGGAACCGTATCAAATGCCTTCCTGAAGTCCAGGAATACGGCATCAATCTGCTCGCCAGTGTCTACGGCACTGTGAATTTCTTGGGCAAATAGGGCGAGCTGAGTTTCACATTATCTCTGTTTGCGGAATCCATGTTGGTTATGATGAAGGAGATTTGTATTATCTAAGAACGTCATAATACGAGAACACAAAACATGTTCCATTATTCTACAACAGATTGACGTAAGCGAAATAGGCCTATAATTATTCGCATCTGATTTATGACCCTTCTTGAAAATGGGAACGACCTGCGCTTTCTTCCAGTCGCTAGGTACTTTACGTTCTTCCAGCGATCTACGATAAATTGCTGATAGAAAGGGGGCAAGTTCTTTAGCATAATCACTGTAGAATCTTAAGGGTATCTCGTCTGGTCCGGATGCTTTTCCGCTACTAAGTGATAGCAGTTGTTTTTCAATTCCGATATCGTTTATTTCAATATTTTCCATTTTGGCGTCCGTGCGACGGCTGAAGTCAGGGACCGTGTTACGATTTTCCGCAGTGAAACAGTTTCGGAACACTGAATTCAGTATTTCTGCCTTTCTTCGGTCGTCCTCTGTTTCGGTGCCATCGTGGTCAACGAGTGACTAAATAGGGGATTTAGATCCGCTTACCGATTTTACATATGACCAAAACTTTTTAGGGTTCTTGTTTAGATTGTTTGCCAATGCTTTACGTTCGAATTCGTTGAATGCTTCTCTCATTGCTCTCTTTACGCTCTTTTTCGCTTCGTTCAGCTTTTCCTTATCAGCTATGATTCGACTACTCTTAAACCTATGATGAAGCTTTCTTTGTTTCCGTAGTACCTTTCGTACATGATTGTTATACCACGGTGGATCTTTCCCCTCGCTTTGGACCTTAGTCGGTACGAACTTATCTAAGGCGTACTGGACGATGTTTCTGAATTTTTTCCATTTTTGTTCCACATCCTCTTCCTCAGAAATGAACGTTTGATGGTGGTCACTCAGATATTCTGCGATTTGTGCCCTATCACTCTTGTTAAGCAAATATATTTTCCTTCCTTTCTTGGCATTTCTTATTACACTTGTAGTCATTGATGCAACCACTGACTTATGATCACTGATACCCTCTTCTACATTCACGGAGTCGAAAAGTTCCGGTCTATTTGTTGCTATGAGGTCTAAAACGTTAGCTTCACGAGTTGGTTCTCTAACTATCTGCTCGAAGTAATTCTCGGACAAGGCAGTCAGGATAATGTCACAAGAGTCTCTGTCCCTGGCTCCAGTTCTGATTGTGTGACTATCCCATTCTATACCTGGTAGATTGAAGTCTCCCCCTATTACAATAGTATGATCACGAAACTTCTTCACGACGTTCTGCAGGTTCTCTCTGAGGCGCTCAACTACTACGGTTGCTGATGCAGGTGGTCTATAGAAGCATCCGACTATCATATCTGACCCACCTTTGATACTTAGCTTAACCCAGATTATTTCACATTCGCATTCGCTAATAACTTCACTGGATATTATTGAATTCTTTACTGCTATAAATACTCCTCCACCATTGGCGTTTATCCTATCCTTGCGGTATATATTCCATTCTGTGTCTAGGATTTCGTTACTGTTCACTTCCGGTTTTAACCAACTTTCCGTTCCTAATACTATATGCGCACTATTTCCTTCAATAAGAGATACTAACTCAGGAACCTTGCCCTGGATACTCCTGCAGTTTACCAATATTACGTTAACTTTTCCTGTTTTTGGTCTCTGAGGACTGACGTTCTTTATCAACGATGATAATGTCCTCTCTGGTAAGCCGTCAGGTATTTTATCGTTTCGCCCAGGGGGGGTCCCTCTAACCTAAAAAACCCCCGTGTGCACGCCACACGTACTCTGCTACCCTAGTAGCTGCTTCCGGTGTGTAGTGCACGCCTGACCTGTCTAGGGGGGCCCTACAGTTCTCTACCCAATAACGGAGGTCGATGAATTTGCAACCATTATAGTCGCAGAGTCGTCTGAGCCTCTGGTTTAGACCCTCCACACGGCTCCAAACCAGAGGACCGCGATCGACTCTGGGCACTATGCTGCAGATATTAAGCTCAGCTTGCACTCCGCGTGCGATGCTGGTTGTCTTCACCAAATCAGCCAGCCGCCGGAAGGAACCAAGGATGGCCTCAGAACCCAAGCGGCAGGCGTCATTCGTTCCGACATGTGCTACTATCTGCAGCCGGTCACACCCAGTGCGTTCAATAGCTGCCGGAAGGGCCTCCTCCACATTAAGGACGAGACCCCCCGGCAAGCACACCGAGTGCACACTGGCATTCTTACCCGACCTACCCGCTATTTTCCTGAGGGGCTCCATAACCCGCCTAACGTTGGAGCTCCCTATAATTAATAGGCCCGCCCTCTGTGACTGTCGGGACCTTGCCGGAGAATCGGCCACTGGCCCAACAGGCGAGGCATCCTGTGGTGGCTCGGAAACGATGTCATCACCACTAGGAAGCACCCCGTACCTGTTGGAAAGGGGTAAGGCAGCTGCCACGCGGCCAGATCCCACCTTCGCCTTTCGGCCAGGCACGCGCGAGCCCACCACTGTCCGCCATTCACCCTGGAGTGATGGCTGACCGGTAAGATGCTCACTGCCGGAAGACGCAGCGACATCAGGGGTTCCATGTGATTCCAAGGCCACCGAAGTAGGCATAGGTCTCACCACAGTTGCCCCAACGCCACCACGAGCCGACGCCTGCGCCTCGAGCTCGATGAGCCTAACAGACAAAGCCTCCACCTGCCCCCGAAGAGTGGCCAATTCTCCTTGCGTCCGCTCACAACAACCACAGTCCCTACACATGACTATGTATACCCTACCCTATACGGTGACAAATTCCCAAGATAATCTTCTGATGAGCTACTCTGATAATCAAGAAACACTCACTGAAATACGAGACGCGAAAACTACGCTAGGTTTTCCCAGAAAAACTATTTAAAAGCTAAGCGCAGCAAATAAGTACAAAAACGCTTTATACAAACAGTACTCGCTGCTGCTGGTGCTCTCGCTCTGGCTGTCACAAGACAACTGCTGATTCAAGTGACTAGTGGCTAACGGCCGCGAAACAAACAAAGACGGTTTTAGGGCGCTTTCTGTTCTAAACGATCAAGAAAACAATAAGAAATCTAACACGAAAACTACGTAAAGTTTTATCAAGAACTGTTAGTTACTATGCAGAGCAGATAAACACAAATAGAATCCCTTCCTTAGTGGAAGGTCGTAAACAAAATGCAAAATAAACGCTTTATACAAACAGTACTCGCTGCTGCTGGTGCTCTCGCTCTGGCTGTCACAAGACAACTGCTGATTCAAGTGACTAGTGGCTAACGGCCGCGAAACAAACAAAAGACGGTTTTAGGGCGCTTTCTGTTCTAAACGATCAAGAAAACACTAAGAAATCTAACACGAAAACTACGTAAAGTTTTATCAAGAACTGTTAGTTACTATGCAGAGCAGATAAACACAAATAGAATCCCTTCCTTAGTGGAAGGTCGTAAACAAAATGCAAAATAAACGCTTTATACAAACAGTACTCGCTGCTGCTGGTGCTCTCGCTCTGGCTGTCACAAGACAGGGGGAAGATTTGTCAGATGTGATAGAAGGAGCAACAAGAGTCGATTTAGAGGAGGTAGGGGATCTTATTAGAATTTAAGGGAGCTTTCGAGGACTTAAGATTAAACAAGGCAGAAGCCATAGATAATATTACCTCAGAATTTCTAAAATCATTGGGAGAACTGACCACAAAACGAACACTCACTTTGCTGTGCGGATTGCATGAGTCTGGAGACATATCATCCACATCTCATCGACACAATTCTGAAGACTGCAAGAGCTGACAAGTGTGAGAATTATTGCAGAATCAACTTAGCAGCTCATACATCTGAATTGATGATCAGAGTAATATACAGAATAGTGGAAGAGAAAATTAAGGAAGGGTTGGATGACATTACGTTTGGCTTTAGGAAAAGTAAGACTCCAGAGAGGCAATTCTGACGTTACGGTTGTAATGGAAGCAAGAGAAAAGGGTAATTAAGACATGTTCATTGGATTAGTCGACCTGAATAAAGCCTTCGACAGTCTAAAATGGTGCAAGATGTTCGGAATGGTGAGAGAAGTAAGGGTAAGCTATAGGGAGAGACGGGTAATATACAATATGTACAAGAGTCAAGAGGGAATAATAAGACTGGAGGGACAAGAAGAAAGTGCTCGGATTAAAAAAGAATGCTAGACGTGGATGTTGTTCTTCGCCCGCTACAATTGAATCTGTAAATCTCACCACTTTTGTCTTTCTTCAACTTTCTCTCAAACCATATTTTGTACTTACTAGATGATTCATTCCATTAAGGAGATCATGTAATTCTTCTTCACTTTTACTCAGGACAGCAGTATCATCAACGGATAATATAATTGATATTCTTTCACCTTAAATATTAATACTATTCCTGGCGCCTTTTATATTAGCCCCGACCCAGCGAGGTGGTGCAGTGGTTAGCCCAGTGGACTCACATTCGGGAGGACGACGGTTCGAACCCGCGTCTGGCCATCCTGATTTAGGTCTTCCGTCATTTTCCTAAATCGCTTCCGGCAAATGTCGGGATGGTTCCTTTGCAGGGACAGGGAAGATATCCTTCCCCATGCTTCCCTAATCCGAGCTTGTGCTCCGTCTCGAATGACCTCGTTGTCGGCGGGACGTTAAACACTACTCTCCTCCTCCACCATTAGCCCAGCGGAGAGTCTGTATGCAGAAGGTGCCGAACCACCGCTGTCTTACCATAGTGACCTTCTCCTCATCTGATACACATACAGGTTGTCTGTCATACCTGGCCACTCATCGTATGCCTCCGTCTTCGACGACTCCTATAATGGAGCGTCTCCATCTTCTCTGTTACTTTCTGAACTTCACTATTGCTCTTGCTCCGGTAAGTCAACTTCACGCTGCTAGCCACTTTCCCAGTGGGTGTGAGCTTTTCACTACCTTCGCTTCGTGTGGTGGCCCGTGTTCCCATCGGCCTTCATTCGCTTCCTAAGGACCCTACTTCAGCCTCGCTCTACCACGATTATCGCACGCAATTTCGCGTTAGTACCTTTGCGTAGAAATGGTTCAAATGGCTCTGACCACTATGGGACTTAACATCTAAGTTCACCAGTCCCCTAGAACTTAGAACTACTTAAACCTAACTTACCTAAGGACATCACACACATCCTTGCCTGAGACAGGATTCGAACCTGCGACCGTAGCAGTCGTGCGGTTCCGGACGGAAGCTGCTAGAACCGCTCGGCAACCGAGGCCGGCCTTTGCGTACACTCATTGCTGTCGGACTGACCGTAGTGTCAGGTGAGTCTTGGTCATAGCCACCTACGTTTTTCGCTATCGGCTTCCTCAACAAGTTTCATATCAGCGCACACTCCACTACAGAGTGAAAATCTTATTCTGGAAACACCCCCAGGCCATGGCTAAGCCATGTTTCCGCAATACCCTTTCTCCCAGGAGTGCTAGTTCTGCAAGATTCGCAAACGAGTTTCTGTGAAGTTTGGAAGGTAGGAGACAAGGTACTGGCAGAATTGAAGCTGTAACGACGGGTTGTCAGTCGTGCTTGGGTAGCTCAGACTTTGAACGCTTGATTTACTCTGCGAGGAAGTTTCATATCAGCTCACACTCCGCTGCAGAGTGAAAATCCCATTGTAGTTCCCTACGTCGTGCACCGTTTATTGCAAATTCGGCAATACTTCTAAGAGGCTCTGGAAAACGGGTAGAGTCCCGTTTCATCATGCCCCTAACACGTTCGATTGGAGTGAGATCTGGTGATCTGTAGCCGAGGGCAGTTGTACGCCACTGGGAACAGCTCGGTGCTTCGTAGCAGCTGTATATGGACGTACACTGGTCTGACAAACTGCCTATTGCCTTCTGTCTCGGGTTCTTCGGCCTACGTTCATCTAATGATTTTTCTGACGTTTCGCCAGCACGAGTGGCTGGCATTGTCAAAGCTTCTCCCTCCATTGCAATGGAGGGTCAAGCTTTGACAATGCCAGCCACTCTTGCTGGCGAAACGTCAGAAAAATAATTAGATGAATGTCGGCCGAAGAACCCGAGACAGAAGGCAATAGGCAGTTTGTCAAGAAGTGGCCACTAAAGCCTTAACAATTTTGTACACTGGTCTGCTATGAAAGTACATTACTTCTGCGCGTAAGAAATGCCACTAGCTTGGGTATAACGGACTGTGCAATACAGTGGGATTTAGTTACTGTACCCTACGCAAACACCAAGCGTGACCACGAGTTTTAATTGATGGCGCTCACACCTTAAAGCTAGAAGTGGGCTCTCTATGTTGTGGGCGAATGAATTGTGGAATAGGCAGCTTACTAACTCTCCGCCAAACATCTGTACGTCCATCACTCGTATACAGACAGAAGCCACTCTAATCACTGAACACAACGGTTCGCAGTTCCACTCCGGTCAGTTCATTCATCACTAGAGTAGCTATGCTTGTCGGCGTCGTGGTGTGAGTGGTAGCCTGGCCAAAGGGGCATGTTAATTGCAGAGCTGTTCGCCCTGTATCAGGCCACTCTGTGCATCTGGCGACGCAGGTTTTTCAAATGCGTCACCTGCTCCGACTCTGTCAGTGCCCTTCAAAGCCTCTGTGTGCAGCACGCCGTCCATGCATTAGTGCAACATGTCCAGGAAAGCTGTCACTTGCTCACTCTTGATGGAGCCACAGTGATGTTTATGTGGGTTCCTTGTTACGTCGCTCTGACGGGGAACGTGGCCTCTAACGCTATTGCCAAGGCTGCAGTCCTCGTACCTCGGCCCGCTAGTTCTTCCATCCTCTCCGGTGATCTCTATCTTGGCGTCTGCAGCAGGCGGTGTCACTTTGGCATCACCACTGGTCTTTCCATCATGAGGACAACCTCGGGGAAATTAAACCTCTCCCACTGGCCTGGAAGACCTTCTCTCGGTCCTCTCGCCATGAGAAATCATTGTAGCTAGGTTGAGTATTGGGCACTGTCTTTTCAGCCATCGCCATTTGTTAAGTGGTGCTCCCGTACCACTTTGTCCTCATGCCCCTCAACATTTGGCGGTTCGCCATGTCCTGAGCGAATGCCATTTATAAAAAAGCATATGTCTCATTTATCTTTGCTGTCTGATTTATCGGCCCTTTTAGCGAACGACGCGCGAGCTGTCGTCCGCATTATACTTTTTATGCGTAGTAGCAATATGCCGAGTGGCAGTTCACCCTCAGTTCCGGACCTCCGTTCCTTTATGGCGTGTTTTTCTTACTTTTCTCCTAGTCTCTGTTTTTAGCTGTCTTTCCTTCCGTCGATTGGGCTCAACGTGTAGCCGTTTTCAACTCCTTTTCTTTTGTCTTCGTGTTCTACGGCTCTGCCATGGGCGTGTAAGGCCCTATTTGTTTTAACGTACTAAAACAAAGCAGAACAAAAAGCATTTCTTCTTCAACGCACAGATCGAAGACTAGGGGTGAAAGACTATACCTGGTCTTACACCAAACACTTCGTTCTTGGTCGTCCACGCTTACTATCCCCTCTTGGCTTTTGTACATATTGAATATTACCCTTCCCCTATTTTCCTCACAACTTCGAACACCTTGCACCATTTTACACTGTCGAACGCCTTTTGCAGGTCGGCAACTACTATGAAAACTCTTGATTTTTCTTTAGTCTTGCTTCCATTATTACCCGCGACGTCAGAATTGCCTCCCTGGTGCGTTACCTTTCTTTACGCCAAAATGATGGTCATCTAACAAATCCTCAATTTTCTTTCTCATTCTTCTGTATATTATTCTTAGCAATTTGGATGCATGTGCTTTTAATCACTTTTCAGCTCTTGCAGTCTTCCAAATGATGTGGATGACATTTTTGCAAAAGTGAGATGCTCTATCGCCAAAATTATACATTTTATACACCAAAGTAAACAGTTGTTTGTCACCATGACGCAATGATTTTAGGAATTATGATGGAGTGTTATCGACGCACTCGGCCTTGTTTGATCTTAAGTCCTCGAAACCTCTCTTCAATTCTGATCCTAACAGACTCCTATTTCTTTTTCTGTCACAACAGAAAAATCTGCCCACTCATAAAGGCCCTCCATGCAATTTTCCCCATGATCCGCTCTCTCCTCTGGATTTAACAGCGGAATTCCCCTGACACACTTAATGTTACCACCGTTGCTTTTAACTCCACAGATAATTTGAGCCAATACCGCCATCGTCCGCCCCCGGTACCTGAGCGGTCAGCGCGACAGAATGTAAATCCTAAGGGCCCGGGTTCGATACCCGACTGAGTCGGAGATTTTCGCCACTCACGGACTGAGTGTTGTCCTAATCATCATTATTTCATCCCCACCGACGCACAAGTCGCCGAATTGGTGTCACATCGAAAAACTTAGACATGGAGAACAGTCTACCCGACGGGTGGCCCTAGTCACACGACATTTTTATTTAGTCCTTCCGTCAATCATTTCTCTATGGACTTCTTCACATTTTTCATGTAGCCATTTGGTTTTAGACTCCTTCCACGTCCCATTTATTTCATTCCTCAGCGACTTGTATTACAGTGTTCTTGAATTTCCCTTAACTGTTTTGTACTTCCTCCTTTCATCGATCAAATGAAGTATTTCTTCTGTTACCGTATCCCGACCATTGGAAGACTTCTGAGCACAACTTGTTCTGTTTGTTTCAGATTATGATTTTCATTTTAGTTCAAGTATTGTGCAAGGCCTTTGGCCGTGTATTAATTCAGTTCTTTTTAAATTTTGCATAAAGGCCTTTAGCTGAGTTACATTAAAATTTTGAAGATTGATTATATATATATATATATATAATTGTTGCATCATTAGTTGTTCGATGTGTTATGTGTGGCATTCAGTCGAGGATATATGTGAACCCCATTCGATAAGGCCTTCAGCCGTGTGTATTCTTTAAAGGTAAATTTTCTATAAGGAGGAAGCGGTTTATTTTAAATTATTTTTCTTACTTGTTGTTCAGTCCTTCAGCTGTTGTTTCAAATTTGTTTGTGGCCTTCAGCCATGCAATAAGTCAATATTTGTTTAATTAGGATTCCGGCCATTCTGTTGTAAGTTCAATAAGAAATTTCTTCGTTAGTAAAAATGTTTATTAATGTGTTTTAATTATAGTTGTCCTTCAGACGTGTAGTGTATGCCTTGAGCCGCTAATTGTAATCAATTGCATGTTTTTTAATTTTATTTTTAATCTCTTTTGATTTCTTAGCCAGACCTTCAGCCGTTCTTGTTTTTGGTGTGGTACTATGCCTTCAGCCCAGAAATCATCTCAACTTTTCTGTAAGTAGACATTCAGCCGTATTTTCTAATAGTGACCTTTTAAAGCAATGTGCAAATAACTGGTACTTAGAAAAATTAAGTTGTGTGTTTGATTGTGCAACTCACAGTAACTGTTTATGGCCCCATCCACAATCGTAACCTTATCCTGTGTGCTCTCTGAGTACCTACAAACCAGGCTTCGAACGGTAGCAGAGCGTCGTTACGATTGTGATATTGACATTACAGTTACTGTTGGTTTGAATTGTATTTCTGTTAGCGTTGCACCATATTGTCTTGGTTGTTGATTGTTTCAGGTGACCTATTTTAATAGGGGTCAGGCAGTGCCTGGGGATCGCCTGTTGAGGAAGGACCACGTTGTTTATGAGTTGGCGATAAGGCACCAGTCGTCATAGGGCAGTGTTCCGGACTTAGTGGCCCTTTTGCGTGCTACTGCACTCCATCCGGTTCACGTCACACCGGATGAGGTGTGTGAGACATAAGCAGCCACTGAATTTTGGTTTAAAGCTCTGAGGGGACTTGAGGACACCATTTGTGTTTTTAGAAGGCACTCAACCTAGTGGCAGTCAGTTAGACGGGGTGCGGGCACAGTTAGTGCATCTAACTAATAGGATAGCGGATTTAGGCATGTTAGGCTTGGATGATGATCATAAAAATTTAACCACCGAATTGGGTTCTTTGGTTAATGCATTGCAGTTAAAGCTTACATGTTTAGAACTGAATGGGAAGAGGAATGAATTGCGGGACTTGATATACCAAGGGGGTACCGGGAGCCAGCCTAGGAGTGGTGTTGTTATATCCTGTGAGAAGTTAGTCGCAGCATTTGCCAAATTGCCTAATCCTCTGGCGTATTTCTTTCGGGATATAACTGAATTAGTTGTAGATCTACTTGAGCAGGTTGAAAACTTTTACGGTTGTTGGTTCACCTTGAACAACATGCTGCTGCCTTTCGCGTTACGCGCCAAGTAGTTTTGTTACTATTGCACACGATAGCTAGAGGTGAGTTGAGGAACCTCGCATCCCGACCTATGACACGAGGGTTTTCCTTGCAGCAATTGAGGCAGCTTGTCATTGGCCAAAGACTGACCACCAGAGTTCGGAAACAGCTTGAGTGTCGTTATGTTTGGCAGATGCAGCAGGACAAAGAGGACTTACATCAGTAGGTGGACAGAGTTCAGGCGGCCTGCTCGGCCTTGTTGATCGATTTGTCAGAACGGGATTTGGTGTCTGTGGTTCTCAGGGGGATGCGATTGGCGAAATTAGATCTTGAACTCCCCATAAGTTCTAAAGGGGAAACTAACAGGATAGTCAAGGACCAAGGAGGTCTGAGCAGCTTTCGAAGCCTCGTGATTGGCGGCATTGCAACAAAGCTAAGCCAAGGAAGACTAGATTCCCACTTACTAGGCACCTTCTGATGGAAAATAATCAAAGCGAATTTTAGATTTCGATTGGCTCTCTCCGCAAAAGAGCCCTACGACTAAGATGGTGTAATACTCACATCCTTGACACCGTTTTGGAAACAGGACGCCTTGGAGGGAGCCTAAAGGAAGGCCAACGCGTTATCACTAACTATTTGTTTGGGGGTCCAAGAACATTGAAAACATTAGTTAAATGCCAAGCCGTGGCGGTAGCAGTATCGTTATGACTCCGAAGGAGCTAGGTATATCTCGAAAACGTATCAATATTAACCAATACATACCGATGACCTCTCTTAGTACGAGGCAAGGGCTCCACGTAATCGAAATAGGGTTTGTGCATAGGACAGGATTAACTCTCAGAACTCAATAGACCCGTTGAAGAGCGTTCTTAGGTTTGGCCACATTACACAGTCGACAACGACAAACCATCTCCCTCACGCCACGGTCCATGGAAGGCCCAGTCAAATTCTCCTTATTTTTTGGTAAAGTCTTATAAGTTTCTAAGTGCCCACCAACCAACAAATCATGAATGTAATGAAAAACTGGGCGCACCAGAGCTACTGGTAAATAGATCTAGAATTTCTTAGCAAGTCCCACCCTTTTACACAAAATGCCTTTCTTGATAATGTACCCATCCAATAGTACACCAATCAACAGACGTTGGTTAATGGGTACCAAAGTAGGGGTTCTGATGCTGATGCTGAGCAACATCATCAAATATATGAGGAATTTCGCCTAACACAATACAACTAAGACTGCGTCTCTCTTTTTCCCTGGTGCCCTCACTAGGTGTAGATTCAGTGAACATCCGGCTGAGGACATCCGCAAGGACACTTTAAGTGCCTTTTACGTGTTTAACTTGAAACAGAAATGCAGAAATGCTTACTGCCCACTTGGCGTTACATTCAGTTTTACGTGGCCGGGCTAACGGCCAGCTTGATTGTTGGTTTCCAGCTGAAAAACCCGATGTTCAGGGTAAAAGCGGTACTTGTCCAGTGCGAACAAAATGACCAATGCCTCACACTCGTAGACAGAATATTTATGATCGGCACTGGTCAACCGACGAGACGCGTACGCTAATGGCTGCCTCTGACCTCCGAACTCATGGAGGAGGACAGCCGAAATATTCTCATTAGAAGCGTCAGTTTGGACAATGAACACTTTATTAAAAACCGGCGCTCTGAGAACAGGAGGGTTGGCTATAGCTGCCTTAATGTGCTCAAACGCGGCCTCTTGGGCAGGTCCCCATTCAAAACGCTCTCCTTTCGGGCGCAATTCATTTAAGGGGAGCCGGAGGTGCCTATGCTGCCCATGTTAAACTCACTAACTTTGAGGAACACTTATGAATAAACTAACAAATAGAAAAATTTGAATTTTTTTTACATATAGAGTGGTTTAGTATTTCAGTTATGACAGAGGGATTTTGGAGTATCTTTTCTAGTTTCCTTCCAATTATTTTTTTTTATTAATGACCCAAATTTTTTTACAAACAATTGCTTTTTAAGTAAACTGAAATGAAACTACTGAACATATTGCCAAATGGCTGTGTTACAATGTACGTTTGACCACTAGGAGTGCTGTATAAAAATTTCATCTCTCTAGCTTGAGTGGATTTTGAGAAAATGTTCCTTATATTCGAAAAAATCTAATTTACCGGAAATGGCTCTCAAAGTTTCTCAATACATTCCTGCACTATAGGATGGATTATCAGGGTCTTCTTCTTCATCCTCCAAAAGCTTCCTCTTCTGTCTTCTTTTCTGGCCTGTTGTTCCATCATACTTCATATGCCTTTCTCTTCTTTCTGCTCCTCTTATCCTTTCTCTGTCAATATTTCTTAGTGCTCGTACAGTGTTCACCCCAGCTGTAAATCCTAATGCCTTCAGAACTTCACACTGTTCCCTTGGTTGTAGGTTGCTATTGCATCATAAATGCAATGCTTACAAACACCCTCTTAGGAATCACTTTCCAATTCAAATTGTTTACGCTCTCATTAGGATTCTGCGTCTTTCCGTGTAGACATTTGTGTAACAATTCTGGCTTTGCTAAGTCATGAAAAAATGGTTTTATTGTTCCCTCCTGATTCTTGTACATACTGCATATTACCCGCTTCACACAAGAAGTATAATACTACCAACAACAGGCGCAACACTGAACTAATTCGAAACGGTAAACAGCAAAGAGACGATGTTCCGCGCTCTTATTCATTGTAGTATCGCAACTTGGAATTAGTGTTAATTTTCTATTCCCTACGTTCCTCCTCTTCTTATATACTCGGTTACTAAAACGTGGCATCCTAACCAGAACAAAAGTGTACGACAATGTTAAATGGAGCAAGATGTTCGAAATTCTGAGGAAAATAGGAGTAAGCTGTAAGGAAATATGGGTAATATTTGTCACAGAAAACAATGTAGCCAACCCTTGCACACTCGCTGTATGCGTAACATAAGGCGCTGTATGCGTAACAGGCAGAGAAAATCCCAAGCAGTTCGCCAGGAAGTCACGAGAGTGTGTTAGATGCATTCAGCGGCCGCCCATTTCCTCTGCAGGCGTGGGGGAAAATGGTAATAACTCCACTTCAAGGGCGAGTAGAACAATAATTCAAAGTTTAAGTTAAACAGGAATGTTCCAATTAATTTTCGGTAGCAAAAAAGAATCGTAATTTTTTGGATTTGACCACCTCCGGCTCCCCTTAATGGACCCACCAACTGAGCAAAATTGGAACCTAAACGCCTAAAATAATTCGTCATGCTTACGAATCTGGCAATTCCACGTTTATCAGTAGGCAGAGGCAGAGCTCTTAATGCCGTACGTCGTTCCTGGTCGATGTGAATACTCTGATCCGATTCTAAGTGACCTAAGAAGGACACCTGATGTCGGGCTAACGTCAATTTACTGGGTTTAACAGTTAACCTGGCACCCTTCAATCTCAGAAAAACTTGCTGGATGTGATCTAAATCCTCCTGAAACTAACGGCTATAAATCACCATGTCGTAAAAATAATTATAAACACAGAGTAATTTCAAGTCGCCAAGGATATTATCCAGCAAACGAGTAACAACAGCTGCACCAGTAGCCAAACCAAAGGGAACCCTATTAAACTCAAACAGATTCCTATCAGTGGAAATGCTGTAACATGTTTACATTCTTCGACCAAGAGAATCTGATAATAGTCTTGTTTCAAATCAAGTACAGTAAAGCAACTAGCACTAACAAACCAAGCAAGGAAAATACGTGACAAGCGGGTAGAGGTTCTGCTTCACTAACTTGCTGATTGTGTTGACTTGAAAGGTATTATCAGTTGTAATATCCTAGTTTTCGAAAGTGTTTAGTACCTTAATTGAAGTTGTAGCGTACTGTGTTTCCTCAGTGTCACATGGTGTAGTATTTGTAGGATGTGTTTACAGCTCACTAACAGACTAAAGAAAGAATCACTCGCTCACTAAGTTGGGCGTATTAACTCCTACCTATGTTTAATATTATTATTGTTCATTGTGCATACGTGTTTTTGTGGATTTCATTTATTATTTCTCCCTCAGCAAAACATATTCCTGATGCTCTTGAGAAGAAATCAGTGCAATAGAGGAGAGGCTTGCAGACACAGCACCTGACATTATGGGGTACGGCAAGCAACAGTTTCCAGACTTTGAGTTTCCGATCTATCGAACATTTACATCAATCACTGAGCCACCAGCATTGCTTAGTCCACTTTGTACATTGGACAAACAGTCAGTGAACATGCAGGATTGTTCCCATAATTACAGTTTTCACTATCACCACATCTGCACAGTCCACCCAGTATAATCACTTAGTGTGCCTATGAATATACTGTTGTGCAACGTACAAGCTGAATGCAAGTATCAGTATATGTCTTAGTTCATGATTAACGATCAAGAGTTCAGTGTAGTGGTTATTTTCCAAAATAAATGATGTAGTCTCATGAAAGTATTAGTATTAACCAGATATGACAGATTCAGCCATAGATAACCTCCATGTACAACTCTTAAACACAAACAGTGTAATGGGATTGCCATACTGTACGATTTGAGGAATACCCAATAACAACAACAAAACAAAAAAAAAGGCCGTGAAAATCATGCCATGCACACACTTCCAGGAATCTAAATCCAACAAGCAAAGTACAAATGGCAACTAGAACCTTTTACTTCTTCATTAATCGCAATGAAAAGGCAGTTGAGACATATCGCGAGGGGGAACTAAAATATCTGCCTATGGGCAGGACACTGTAAAAGAAGAGTAGCTCAAGTTCAAATGAATAGTTTTTCATGGAAAAGATACATATAAATCTGGCAGAATAGTTCTGGAAGCGAAGAACCTTGACGTTACAGTCTAGTTAAAGCTATGTTGAAGGTATTTATCACTTAATGACATGAAATGAGAATTAACATTTCAGCTTTTGCAATATCAAAGTGAGTGAAATTTCATAGTTTTAACAAAATACTCTATACTAAAGCTGAAATTAATACAAAATACCAATTACGTAGTAAAACTGTAGCAAAATGATGCATCCTAAGGCAAAATTGTAGCAAAATGCCTCTCGGTACACATCAACGTTATATAGCTATACGTTGAGAACTCTCAGAATCGGATACATCAGATGCCCACAGTATAATCGGTATGGAAGCATAAGACTACACATAAAGAGATGTTTTAAGTACCAAGTTGTTACTATGGTGATTAATTTTAACATACTTTAAATGAGATGAAGTTTAAAAAACGACTGTTGTAACGTCAGTGAGAGCAACAGGCATAGCAGTTCGTTGTTTTAAGGGACGAAAAGTGTATGGAAAGTGACTGGCAAAAATTATGGTATGTTCAAGTGAATATCTGTCGAAGGGCGCAAGGCCACCTCTCATGGATGGCACCCAATACCTTACTGCACAATCGCACTATGTAATTTGCATACATTCTGGTACTACACCGTCTGCCTAACGCACTGTACTATCCCACGCAGATATCACACTCACATACACTGCTAATCAGTACCATCCATGTACCTTAATATACAATCCTATCTGGATTTTACATTTGTGTACAGAACCATATTAAGCCATGTGGCTACAGTGCTGCACTATACTGTTCTTAAGGGTGCCACTGGTTAGGAGCAATCTCTCTCCCACCTCCAGACATCTTGGATAGTTCACCCACTCATACCTTAAGTTTTGCAGACTCAGATTTCAAACAGTCTTTGTCGTCTCTAATACTGAACTGCTAATTATAACAACAGCTGAAAATATGCATGTACTACTAATTCTGTCATACTTCCTAAAGCAAAGTGTTACATATCACCTTAAGAAAATGTTCTCAGTTTCATAGATAGGGCAACAGTTTGGACTGTAAAGTCTCTTTGTAGGGAAAGACATTTGCTTTTACACCTTTTATGTGGTAAAAAAAAAATGTGTTTTGCAAGTTCTCTATATAAATCCATACACGTTTATGTTTATTGAGAGGCACTTTCTACAATTCTGCTCGAAACTGGGGTAGTTTTTCACAATACTGATATAATATAAGGTATTTTATTATAACTTTTAAGTCTCTTTCACACCCTTATATTTCAATAACTGAACTGTTAGGTTCGATTTCATGTAACAGTATGCTATGCATCTTCAGCACAATGCTAACTGGACTGTAAAGTCATGGTATATCACATCAAGAATTGTTCTACTAGATGTGCTTGAACAGATGTTTCTTTAAACTTGAACTACAACTCGTCTGCATGCTCCTGCACATAGATGTATTTTTCCAGTTCCTACTTGAGATATGTTTTTCCTGCCGCTATATATGGATTACTGAAGATATAAGTCATTGTAGTTTTGATTTGTGCTTCAGTAATTTTATTTGCACATTTATTTAATACGATTGAGCTTTTAAATGTAATGAAACAAAGTTTAGAGAGACAGACAAACTTGAAATTCCATTTTTTTAAATATTGTTTTAATACATTCACTGAAACAAACGTCACAATACAAAACGTTGTTAATATAGATTAATGAATGTAAGGAATGCGTAAATATAGGTAATATATTTAAGACATTAACATTGCAAGGTCATAGATTAATTAAAGCCACTGCAAATGGGAAACGCTGTTACTTTAGTAACAGCTGTATCAGCCAGAATTTTGAATGCAAGTATGCAAACGTACATGCATTGTGTTTTACAGGTGATGTATGTAAGTCTATGAGATGGAGTTCCATGGAATTTACACTTGGCCAGTCAACACAGGGACGCTTAGTGCAATTTGTGGATAATACTCGATTTGTTGTCCAATGATGTCACATATGTGCTCCGCTGGAGAAGATCTGCCAATCGAGCAGGCCAAGGTAACATGTCGACACTCTATACACCATGTTAGGTTAAAAAATGATTCAAATGGCTCTAAGAACTATAGGACTTAACATCTGATGTCATCAGTCCCCTAGCCTTAGAACTTCTTACACCTAACTAACCTGACATCACACACATCCATGCCCAAGGCAGGATTCGAACCTGCGACTGTAGCAGAAGCACGTTTCTGGACTGAAGCGCCTAGAACCTCTCGGCCACAACAGCCGGCTGCTGGGTTATAACAGCGGTATTGGAACGAGCGTTATCCTGTTGGAAAACATCCACCGGAATGCTGTTCGTGAATGGCATCATAACAGGTCGAATCGCGAAATTATTGTACAGTTACCCAGTCAGGGTGAGTGGGAAAATCATGAGTGTCTTCCCGTTATACGAAATCGCACGCCAAATGATTAATACAGGTGCTGCTCAAGTGTGTGTCAACTGCAGGTGTGTTGCTTGTAGGGCCTCAATTTGCCTCCTCCTAACCAGCATATGGCCATCAGTGGCAGTAAAGCAGAAACAGGTTTCAATCCCAGAGCTGTCCTTGATGTGACCGATTTATAAAAGTTCGTTGTGTCACTGTTGCGCCAACTGAAGCTGAAACTGTTGCTGCAGAAGCATCAGAATGATCCAGAACCATACGCAATACATGATGGTCTTCTCTCTTAGTAGTTTCATGTGACCATCTAGAGCCTGGTCTTCTTGCGACCATACACTCTGAAGATCACTGCTCGCAGCCCTCATGTACATTGACTACATCCCTGCTAAGTCCTTCTGCAATATCGCGTGAGAACCATCCACGACATCGTACCAACTCAATAAGGTTTTGGTAACGGCGTCTCTGTCACCTTAACGACGTTCTTGAGTAACATCAGCTCGCCAAGTCCAATCTCAAAAGAAACTAATGGTCACCACCCATACAGCGTGTATTTAAAACAAACATGATTTGCATACACATAGTGGTACGATTAGCCCAAAATCTTCACAGACATCTTCCTTCAGATGTAGACAAACACCTGCCAACCTAACTCCTTTTTCTTGCTGTCACTTTTTCTGTCAGTGTTTATGGGGTACACATTTAATTATCCATGTAGTTCAGCACCAAAGTCCGGTAGTGATGCTAATGTGTCACACAATACGATTTTAAATTCGTAGCAAGGACTTCTGAAGTGTTCTGACGGGTAAAATCTCTGAATGCATGCTAGAAGCTTCCTTTAATTTCATATATACTCTTATAGAACACACCGGAAGGCTCCGATAGCACAAGTTAACTTGCTGAATGATTATGCTTCAAAGGGAGTGCATGGCATAGTATACTTGGTACACTCAATGTTATGGATTTTCATTCTTCTTGCGTAGTCCACAACGCTTATTGAATGGCAATCCAGTAACACTGTTAGTGTTTGAGAGCTCAACATTTCAGTTACTTGTGCTGAATTCTGACTTAAAACTGCCAGGTTTTAATCCATGACATACCATCTTTCAGCGATGTTTTGGTTTGACGGACAAAGGATGTTGGGAGAAAATATTTCGAGCTCTTCGGCTTCAAAGTTGTAATCTGTAAGATGTAGATGTTAGCGCCACGAACTCGGTAGTGGTACAGTAACAAAGTACCAAATATATGTGAGGCAGTTTTTAATACCCAAGATGAATACTCATAGCTTTGGTTGCCCTACCCAGAAGGTTGTATGCTTGTTAATTCTGTTCGCTATTTTATGCAGTGAGTAGATATGGCCGTGAATTTTAGTTTTTGAACAAGTTGAACGGGGATGGCTACTGCTTAAGGAGGCAGTCATAGAGCTAGGACAGGCAAATAGAAATACAATGACGGCAACTGAGGAAAAAGTTTGTCTACCAGAAGACTTACTTCAGTTGTCATTTGAGGAGAGTAGAGGCCGTGAATATTAAGATGGCATATGCAACAGATGAAAAGAAGAAATCTTTGATTTTAGGAGAACAACGAAAAACAGAACTAGAAAAATGTTCAGTAAAAGGATGAACATAGCGATACAAGGACATCAGCAGGAAGTGCCGGTGAACCATAGATAAGTAGGAGCAGGAATATCTGAGGCAATCGAAGACAGAGTCGTGGAAGGAAAGAGAGTTTCAGCATACATAAAACTTATGAAGAAACTACCAGTGTTGATTTTTAGACGCCTCCCAGAGAACCAAAATAGGGCCTACTCCGGAATCATTTGCCAGTGGAGAGATCACATGTTCAGTGTGTCTTTAGTACAGTGGTTTCCATTGCCTTCTGCACTCTCATTGGTAATTTTTCCGCCTTTGGGGGCAGTTTCTCATCCAAAGGACAAAAGGGTGCCCTGAACCTCTGTCTGCTCCTCCGCTCTCTTTGACAAATCCATTGGCAGAGTGAGGGTGACTACTTGCATCGGAAGCCTTTGGCAGCCAGTGGGATTACTATTTAGAATTTAAGCGCTGGCGGTGTTCGAAAAGGGGCAGAGGACGTTTTGGTTGCTAATCAAAGGTGCTACCCTTACAGCACATATTTTATATTTATAGCAACATTTTCTTAATTTAATCTTTCTTTTGGGTGATTGCGATTTTTATACGGAACAGTCACCAAAGATTATCAGACATCCTGAAGAATCTCCTTTTGGCTGAGCCTCCACTTGTTCAGGAACCAGAATTAGAAGTCCTGCTATAATACACTCAGTACCCGGTGTCACCGAAAATTTTCTCAAACAATTAGGATTTTGATGATCTATTACAGATAATGGAAGGAATGGCCAAATATTTTCTCAGACACAACAGAAACAGTCTGAGTCTATGCGTAACATTCCTTGCATCAGGATTGTTTCTGTGCAAATAACGTATGCCACTAAGGAAGCATATTTTGAATTTTGAAGAAACAAAATTGTTATTGGCCATTACCGTGTCATTCTTTTTTGCACTGTAACGAGAACGCAACTTGTCCATATTATCAACGTCCCTTTTGTTCGGTTATAGTAATGTATAACACCTGGCTTTGACAGAGGGCCAGAAGTGGATGTATCATAATGCATTTTGGATAATATTGGAACTGATTTCTTCTCCATTAGAATACATGAACACAGAGAAATGTTATCTTAACTGAATCCTGGTACAGATGACAACTCTTGGCGTGAAGAGGAAGTCTGCAATTCTGACTTGTTTCCCTTCACAATACCTACCGATGATAAATCACATCATCAACAGCCTTGCCTACCGTAGTGTTGTGAAAAAATCTTCACTGACCATATTTCTGCCAGTAATGCCAGTAACTTTGAAATGATAGCATAAAGCTGTTACTACCCTCTGCCCTTGAATAGTTTTTCTCCCAGAAGCAGATTTACGTGTATAAATTTGGCCAATTATTTCTTTGTAAGGAAAAAGCTGTTCGTCTGGAGTGAGGCAATCAGAAGGGACATAGTTTTCACTAAAATTTGAATTTAGCATTTCCAATATGTCACATGTTGCAGCAAATTTGTCAATTTTCAAACGGGCAACCTTAGTGTTCACACTGTTAAATCTTACAAACCTGCTTATCTGTCAAAACCTATTGAGGGAGAAGCTTGCACAATACAAAGGGAATGAATTTGTTTTCCACATTTCCTGTGTACGTTTAGAGTTAGAGATTCTTACTCCAGCTGTAATCAGTATATCAAGGTATGCATCAAATAGTTCAGTTGTAAATAGCTGCCAGAATTTCACCACTTCTTCTGAAATGATGATGTAGTTTGTGAATACCTGATTTGCCTGCCTGTTTGTTATACTACACATTTCTTCCGTAAATACGATCTTTAAGGTCTCTTTTACATGTTGGATCAGCCCTTTCGCGCAAAATATTCTGCTTCTGCAACTTTCTTGTTCCTAATGTTTCCTTGTGACATTTACTTCCAACTTCACCGCATTGAATGCTCGCAGAAGACACAATCGCTTCCAGGTTCTGTGAGCTCTCTCATTTTCTTCGCTACTGTTATCAACTGTCTCTCTTTCAATTTCAGTACAACTACATGCACCAACAGCACCTTCAGTATCTGAAGTAGTAGATCTTTCTTACTACTAATCCATTCCGCTGAAATCTCTAACGTCGTCCTCTTGTATATCAACAGTAGGCATTAACTTTGTAATATATTCTTCTTTCGTCTCGTAGCTAATGTGCTGTACTGAGATTTAGAGACTTCCAGTTTGTGTTCGATGAGAATACAGAGATGAGGTCCACACTAGCAAAGCTTACACTGTTGTAACCTCCCCATCACTTATCGATCTCAATGACAGTGAAAAATTAAACCGCGTATACCTAATGGAAGTTTGGGAAAAGCAATCGTCACCGAAGTTAATTTGTTGGTAAAGAGGGAGGAAAGGGTTACATCTAAATGACAGGAAAAATGCTAATGAAACTGGTGGAAATTAATTTTGAAAAGGGGTAAAGTTAATAAAGAAAATATGTGTGCGGCCGTTACGTTGACAATTAACTAGCGGTAATTAGATATTTGAGATTTTGGAGAAATTACAGTCGCTAGTCCTAAGGACAATTACTATAGTAACTGAAAAAGAAAGGTTATTACACATATAATTAGCACTAGAAGCGTGGCAACTGAAGGTTGACACGTGTAGTGTGAAAACTGAAAGTTTGTCAGGAGTAATAAATTTCGCTACACTCTGACTTAATTTAGCAAAAGAATTATTAAAACTGGAAAATCGAAAGTTAATTAAGTGACTGAAGTTAATAGTGAGCTTTCCTTCTGAGGCACATCGAAATTCAGTAAAATAGGGTTAGTCTTGGACTACCTCAACAATCATTTGAAAAGCTACTTGAATCTACACAATTTAGAAATAAGAGATTTAACTTTGAACTTGAACTAAATGATTCTGAACAATTAACAATAGTAAAATTTAGTACGTACCAAGCTGAGCTGCAGTCACAGGTAAGCTAAAATACGGTAACAAAACACGCACTCTTAATTTGTGCTTGTGTAATCTAAATATTGTAGCCAGCTATGAATACCTTAGCAGAACACTGAAATTAAAGTAGAGAAATCGAATGATGCTGGCGTCTGAATTTCAACGACACTCGGGTTCATTACGGAAAAGGAAGGTACCCTGCTTGGTAATGCAATTGGGACAATGAGCAACATAGGTTCATGCTGAGTTGCTGTAATTTTGTGATGCAACAATTTTGAAAGTTTGAACAGCTGAGGTCTGCCATACAGTTCTAAAACTTTACGTGCTTCCAGTCTTCTTTGATGGTTGATTGAAGGTTTGAAGCCGTCGATCGAGGAGGTGGCGACAGTCACTCATTGTCGGCCGTCGCTGTTGCAGAAGCTGGATGTTGGCGCGCCTTCTTCTCGACACGGTCACCAGGCGAAACGGGCTCTAGACGTGTGCCAGCTAATGCTTCCCGTCCACGACACCATGTCAGAAACTATCATCGCAAGTCGAGCGCAATTAGATGCTGCCCAACCCCGAAAGTGCGGCAACTCCCGGGAGCGTCACACAACACACCTGCTCCACTGCACTACTCCAGCCAGACTCCCTCTGCCCGCGCTCCACGCGACAGCGTTAACCCTACCAAAGATCCTAAACACTCTGGTTCTCCACACGACCTACCGACGTATTCGTTCGATAGCATAGTTTTCGCTAGGCAAGACCCAGCGCAAGAATACAAATAATATTTACAAAACAACCAATTATACATCGACATAAATGTATATATATATATATATATATATATATATATATATATATATATATATATATATACAAACTGTAAAACAATTACAGTATATAAAGAGACAGAAATGTCATATCTTGAGGTAACAAAACAAGGAAAAAAATTATAGCACAATAGATGGTAATAGGAGGATATGCATTTCCGGCGTTACACAGTAATGCAGAGTTCATAATGTGGTGCAACAGTAGGAACAATAGCAGCAGCAATGACAAATGCCTTGTTGCAACGATCTCATATATTCCTAGAGCTGAGTGTCGCCAACCGTAACTGTATGACAATAAATTCATTGGGATACCCCAGTAACCAGGTTATAGAAAAACGTATAATTTTTTCAGTGTATACACAATGGCGATGGCAGAATTATCAAATATTTTTATATGGTTTTCGGGTTTGGGTGCAGGGTCCTATATTTTTGACGTACATTGAGATTAATATTTTAATAAATATAAACCACAAAATATGCGTTTTTGTACAGTTTAGCATAATTCATTCTACTTTTTGCTGCTGGTTCCGAAGTACCACCCAACTCGTACTGGTTTATCCACGACAAGGCACACACCATGTAGTACAAGTTCAATGACATTTAGAAGATCGTGTGACTGGAAACGTTGTTTCCAAGCGCATTACCTGATAGTTTTTTGATGCTGTAATGCATAATCATCATCAATAGGAAGCACTTGCTGTTGGCAGTCATATCGCCATGCTATGTCACAATCCACTGTTTGTCCTGCACTTGTAGAAATACTAATGCAGACTGATTTGATGTCTAAACTGCCATCTTCTGGAGAGTTAAATACCGTTTACTTGTGTTGTTGCGCAGCCATTCCATATAACTAGATCTGGTAATTGTTTGTAAAGCTATGCTTTATGTATCTGTAGTTTTAATCACTTAATCAGGAAATGGATAACTTGAGCCATCAAACAGGTCACAGTTATGGCAGTATGGAGTATAATACCTCCCGACAGGTTTTCTTTTCTTTTCATTTATAATCTTAAGAATAAGGAAGCTGCAGTTACTGCAAATATGAGATAGCACAGAACAACTGTATACCTCTAGAGTGTATATTTGTCTTACACGCAGAAGTGTAGAGCAAATTCTACCTTACTAACACGTAAAGGAAGCAATGTGAGCGAGAAGACTCGGTCTGTTACCTAATAAGGTCTTCGTACGTGTAAACCTAAGATTTTTAAGCAATTTGTGAAACGGGGACATAACAGTAGGTCAAATGGTGTTGATCATGACGTCTTTTCTCGTCATACACACACACACACACACACACACACACACACACACACACACACACACACACAGTCACTCACTGGTCATACCGGACTCGAGAGTCCATTACCGCAGCAACGTATTTTCGCCATCTGAACCTGTCTTGGGCTATTTCCTTCCACTCACCTTCAATACCTAGGCTCCTCAAATCAGCCTTCACATTGTCCTCCCATCTATGCGTCGGTCTCCCCACAGCACGTTTTCCCTCTAGGTGCCCTACCATTACTCTGCGCGCTGCTCTGCCCTCATCCATTCGAGCTACGTGACACGCCCATCGCAGCCTACGTGATTTAATAATACTGATTATGTCAGGGCTTGAACAGAGTTAGTGAACCTCTTCATTATGCAGTTTTCGCCACTCTCCGCTAATGCCGTCCCTCTCTGCTCCGAAAATTTTCCTAGAAATTTTGTTTTCAAATACTCGAAACGGCTTTTCATTTTGCACAGTGAGAGACCAAGTCTCGTACCCACAAAGCATAACTGGTAGAATAATAGTTTTGTGTATTCTAATCTTTAAATTCCTCGACAATATCCGTGATGAAATTAATCTATTCAGTGAGAAGTAGTACACATTTCCCGCCCGAAATCTCTTCTTCAGATCGGATTCAATCTCATTTCTCGAAGTGATGTCCACGACTAGATACTTAAATGTGTTCACTTTTTCAAACTGCATGTCTCCAACTCCTAACATTTCCTGATCTACTGGTGTTGGCATTCTAGTAGTAACCAGGTATTTAGTTTTGTCTTTACTTATCCTTAAACCTACATCTTCACTAGCCTTGATTAACGCATTCGCATTTGTTGTTACAGATTCTTTCCTATCGCTGATGATGTTTAGGTCATACCCTAATATCTTAATATTTCCTTTTAACTCCACACCCTCTGAATTATCTGCTGCCATTCATACAATATATTCCAGGACTAAATTAAAAAGTAACGGAGACAGGGAATCTCCCTGCTTAAGTCCGTTCATTATTACAAATCCTTCAGACTCCAATTTCCTCACGTGTACTCTACCTTTTGTGTTTTTCAAACCCGCTTCTGTAAGTCTAACATACTTCTCTGGTATTCCAAGTTCCAAAAGAATCCAGCACAATTTTGATTGCAATACTGAATTATATGTTTTTGTAAAATCTATGAAAAGATTATGAACCGTCTTATTGTATTCCCATTTCTTTTCCAAAAATTGACGCAGGGTGAATATTCAGTCTGTAGTTGATCTGTTCCTCCGAAAGCCAGCTTGGTATTCCCCAACAATTTCATCTGCATATGATGTAAGCCACCTTAGCAGAATATTTGAGAAAATTTTGGAACATACTGGTAATAGCGATATACCTCTATAAGTACTACGATCCATTTTGTCGCCCTTCTTAAAAACTGGGATCAGAATCGACTCCTGCCACTATTTAGGTATCATGTCTGAGTTCCATACTTTAGTTATCACTTTGTGAACTACTTCCACCAATTTCTGTCCTCCATTTTTAACTAATTCTGCAGTTATGCAATCTGATCCTGGTGCTTTATGGTTTTTCAATTTGAGGATTGTATCTCTTACTTCCTTTAACGTTGGCTCAGGTATCTGGAGTTCTGCTGTATGTATTTCGTACGCCTGCTCATTTCCTGCTTCCTGGTGTACATTTAATAGATGCTCACAATACGCCCTCCATTTACTTAATATAGCGCAGACGTCTGTCAGTATTCCCCCGGCATCCCCTTAAAGTGCATTTCTCCTAGCCTTGAACCCCTTCCTATACCCATTTATCTTTTCTTGTCATGGGTCCTAAAATTCTAATACGTAAGTGTTATAAATTGTAGCTGAATATGTAAGTGTTGTGGAACATACTCTGGGCAATGACTGATAAATCATTTTGTCTGCTTTTTATTTACTGTTGATACAAGACTGGGAATCATTCATTGTTATATGGTCGCAGTTATGTTTCGCAGAAACCTAAGTCTTCCAAATGTGTTACAGTTACACTGTGCTGTGACAATGTCAGTGTTGTTTAGGAAGTCAGTAACAACGACCGGTCTTCGAATCTCTAACTGTTTATCTTATATAACATGATCAGGATTTTCGTAGCATTTTATGATGGAATATGGGATTGAAACGACGGTCTGAGAAAGAGAGATTTAGCGGATTTGAGCTCTATTATCATCGCAAAAACTACTTCCATAAATGGCTGTTTCACTGACGGTCCAGTGCTCACATAAATTAATTTCGGAACTAGTATTAGACACAAATTCATTGGCTTTAAAAAAAAATACAAACTCTAAGTCTCTTATTGCTTACAAGAGGAACACAAAAACCTTACGTTTCTCTTCCTAAAGTACACATTTCAAATGATTTATTCTGCCCCAAGCAAAATCGGTGCGACAGAGGAACATGTATATCAGTCCTTAATATTCATTATTTTATGCAGTATATATGTACATCGGTACAAATGTCATGTGTCAAAATTGTCTTGTGTAAAGAGCGTTACCCGATTTGAATTCACCTAATACTAGTATATTAATTGAACCTAGTGCTTTCAGGTCCATACTTTCGGCATTGCTCTCTTTTTTTTTTATATATAGGAAGAGTTGTGGTGAGGTGTGTGTTACAGCGACGAAATATTCACTGCCACAAAGTTTGGTGACAAGTTTATGAAAACACATTACAGTATTTTCACGTCTGTCTGAAACATATACCAGCATGGGTTTACAGATATTACCTATAATTATCACGCACAGCTTCTTAAATTTGTAATTCCTAAACATACTACGCAGAATATTTGTATCAGAGGAAAACATCACAGGCATAGGTTACAGACATTTTCCACAAACGAGACGTCCCGTTTACCATCATAGAAGGGATCAATAAAAACGTTTAGAAATGTACTGTCAAGAGGTATCTTGTCTCGGCAGCATCAGGTTCTGAACTTGAAACCGATATTAGCTGATTTGTGCTTCATCATCATCATCATGGACTATGTCGTCGACGGGGTGTTACTGGGGCTCTAACGATATGTGACAGCTGCGAGAGAGGTAGATTCATGGTAAAATCTTAGCTTTCAACACTTTACATGTGATGACATTGTTGTATTGAGGACATGTATGGCTCTTGGTACTGAATAATGTATTTTTACTGGTAAGACAGTATGGGACAGCAGCTGATAGACATGTAATAAAACTTATTTAATTTCGTTTTTGTTAGTACATCTTCTGCTTACTACTTTGCCCTCTTGTCAGGTGAAAAGATGGTAGTGCCGATTAGAGACCCCATTGCTTGTGTGTGAATGTTGCTCAGATATCGCTTCTTAAGGATCGCAGTGTGGCCGAAATCAGGGTGCTCTTATCACTGCTGTGGGATTTCGGAGGGTATAACGAGGGGGGGGGCGGGGTATTTCTTTAACGACACCTCCACTGACACACAGGTCATTGATTCCCCTTGCTCCCCATTTCGCGGCTTTGTATAGGCCGCTTCCCACTGTTGCCACTCACACTCTGAGCCTGATGGCTCCAGGACTAAAAATTTCTATTAAAAGTAAATATTCCGACTACACCTCTCAGCTGTCTGGAGCCTTGTGGGGGGCGAATGAATCGGGAAGAAATGAATGTATGTCCGGTCTAGTTTCCCAGTAGTTATTGAAGATATGTCGGTCGCAGTTTGAATCACACCGATGATAGGTAAATTGGTCTTTGGAGAATGTACTTATCGATACATTAACTAAGATCGGATCTTCTGTCGTACGGCGACAGAGGTGCTGTGACGTCTGAGAGTCCACATTGTATGCAGGAATATTTTACTTTTGCTGCACTGTCTCCATTGCTCTCATTTTTGCCTGGCGAGGACATACGTACTTCAGATTATTTCCTTATCTATTTAGGAGTCTTATCGTGCGCTAAGACTGTGAGAGAAACAGAACTTTCTATGTTACCTGGGTGCCCTGGCAGATCTTGTCCATCATCAACGTACTTGGAGGTTTGTATTTATGCGACTTACAGCATCGCCGCAACTAATAATATTGCAGTGTTTATTTATAGAAATATTGTCTTTTGATACGTTACTAGTAGTGCTTGCATTTTCAGTATTAGAACCATACACAGATTTGTGATGTCCCTAACTGTTAATGCACGGATAAGTATATGTAGTTACAGTAATTTTAAATACTACAGTAGGTTGCTGTCATGCATGTGTCTTTGGAATTCTACCGATCGTTCGAAAATACGTCAATAGCGATGGACATACTCACATTTTCCTGTATTTAATACTCTAGAATGTTGCGTAAGGTAACAAAATATCATGGTTTGCAGTCCTTAGGGAGAACTGACTGGCAGAAACGAATTCGCCCACGCACCAGCACAAGTTTTAAGAGCTTGCGGTTGGTAGAGGAGGGAGATCTTGTTTCTTATTGGTCTAGAGGGAAATGAGGCGTGGAGGGGTGTGTTTGAAACTTACACTCGTAGCATTACTTATCTGCAGAAGTTCCACCTACTTCCTGTGATGATTGTGGAGGTGTCTGTGGGCTACTACTGGCTTGACTAGGTGGTTTGCCTCCGCCGTGAATGATTTGTCGCTTGTGCTAACCGCCTCGCTCGAGACGGTTACGCCCATAGTTATGGAAATGTACCTACTGTACCTGGCTAGATGACCTATTTCGAGATAAGCAAAGATATGGAGCTCTCTCGGTAAACTAAATGCTTATTTGTGTCAGTTTTAGATATTTGCTCGACGTATTGTGATCGTTTGCCGTTATTACCGCAGATGGGAGATCGCTCGAATAAAATTGATACAGAAACCGTTTAATAGTGTCATTTTTGTCTGCCACCAGCCCGCAGAGGATTAACCCATTACAATACGGCTTTCTCCGCCATTGGTGCTTTTGGGAGGACAATATTCGCTGCAATAGACTACACGTCGGATTATGAGGCTTGGCCAATTCAGCAGGCGCTGTGGTTGTTGCAGATACTTCTCACCTCTGTAGAGCCGTATATTGTAACGCTATGCTACACGTATAGTTTCTCTAGCGGGAAGCACCGCAATTTTTCTATGAATTATCAAAATATTTTAATGTAGTGGGCATTTGCTTGGATTTTGCCCTTTGTGGAGTTTGACAAAAATTAATATATATGCCATTATTTCTGCACACACACACACACACACACACTAGTAACTCAGTGCTCATTTAGCAATCATAGACGAATCCGGATCATTCTGCATTGTCTTTGGCTGAGAGCACCATGTTATCGATTTGGTGCACAGCGAATCTGAGGTGATGTCATGATGCAACACAACGATGCAAACGATGTCATGGTGTCGATGTTTTGATATTATGCAACGTGATATGAACATGACAACGTTGCAGACTTGACGCAGTTGTGTAAAATGAATGGAATTGTGGAAAGTATGGAAAAATCAGAGTATTTACATATTTCCCTGGGTGTGAAGGCTGGTGGGGCTTTGAATGGATAAATATTAATTATTATTATCAAACAGGGCACAAGTGCCATAATTTGTTACTAACGAATTGACGTAGTCTATCATCTCGCCCTATGCTGTTCAGATCCAAAGTGTTCCATAGTAAAAGACGGAGTTGGGGAGATGTCCTTCAATAGAAGCGATAAATAACTGGGAGGCATACGGCATTATGATTCACTGAGACCATCATGACGTTGAATTGACGTCAGAAATTGTGTGGTGGATCTTGTGTAGTTGGATAAAATAGGAGAATTGTTAAAAAATAAGTATAGTAGTCAAAAATCTAGTAAAATCACCAGAATGGGTGAAAAATATGAGAAAATTGCTCTGGCTTCCCCTGGGTGACCCTCATTAATTCCAGAAGGTTCTCCAGAGGAGAGGCAGTTGCAGTCGCTAAGAAGTGTGAAACCTGCGATTGGATGTGTGGCTCGATTCCCCTCTTCTGTTATCACTGATAAGAATAGAATGTTTTATAACTGGCACTGATACGATAAGTGCATTCAGTGTCGTTGAGCTCCCACAGTATGGAATGAAGTATTACAGGAATTGGATCTTGCGATAGTTTTCTCAGTGTACAGATCAATGTGGCGTTAGGGCTCCAAGCTAACAGCAGAACGACTTCTATTATCCGACCTTTTGCTTCTGACTATCGCCATAAACTGCTGAATACCGTACACCTGCAAGCTATCAGACGTGAATTTATATATTCACAAATGACATGAGCTATAATGCAATGCATATTAAAAACTGCAATAAAACGCTATTGTCTGACGAAAAATTCAGCTTCTGCCGAGGTATAAAGAGATCTGTTTTATATTCAGAAACGTTCCAATCTCGTGCAGACTCTTCCCTTTGTATACTCCAAACGATTGGTTTTTAATTGTTAATTAATTCTTTAGATGACGTATTTTGAAATAAAATTGCTTTTCTGTTGAAAAGGATTTAATTATAATGTTATTTTAATTTCGCTGGAAATATAAGCATTCTCACTTTTAGATTTATAAACTGAAAATTACGAATGTATTTATTTAGAGCTGATGGCAAACAGGGAGCAATTATTCAAAGCAGTGATCGTAAAATATTTATTACCGATTTTCGAAGCAGCGCACAATAGGATCCAAAACCTGAAAATTACTTATATCTCTGTACATGGAGCACGGGAATAACGAATGCCAAAATATTAACTAACCATTTGCAAGTAGTGGAATCTCACCCACATGGTCCATAAGCCACTGATTCTTACGAGTTTGTAAGGTACCAAGTGTTAGTATCTTGTATATGTCGTTATACCTAACCACAGTAATTTGCAGAGCATACAAAGAATACTGAAATGGGGATCTTCTTCTATCAACAGCAAAGTCTGTTTTCATTCGGATAACATGTGGGTAGCCTGGGATGATAGCATGAAACTGGGTTCAGACAAAGAAAACTCCTTTTTTGATTGATAGATTACAATGAAGACTGCCACATGTCCTTATTTTATTTAACACAGAAAGTAAGTTTGAGATTTACGCGAAAACAGTAGTTAATGTCTAAGAGTCAGGAAGTCTTTCCAGAATACAATGGAAGAATTGGCATGCTCCCAACTGGTCACCATTAGGCTGAATCTTGAGTTATAGCTGATATCCCCCATATATTTAACATATTCTTTAAGTTGTATTCACAAAATCCTATTGGCGTCAAACATAAATATTTGACAGGAAGCAAACCCTTGCCACTAAGGTTATTACTGTTATGAGTAGCTTCCTTGCGTGCAGCAAACTTTAGAGCCTAGTCAGAGGACCAAACAGAGTTGGACAACATCTACCGCAATTTAATGACTTGTTAACAGAAACTTTACAGTAAAGCTCAACTTTAGTATGAAGATATTGCACGACAATACTTTAATCTACACCCGCGCTGGTGTCTTTGACTCTGGTCTGATCCTGAACCCACTGAACGATAACTGCAGTCACCTGTAGTTGGGCACTTCTCGCCAGCAACTGCAGGCACGGTCTTGATGCTGTCTTGAGTTATTGTCGACACCTTAGATTAGATTAGATTTACTTTCATTCCAATTGATCCGAAGCGAGGAGGTCCTCCAGGATGTGGAACATGTCAGAAAAACAACAATACATGACAAATATTTACAACTAAAACAAATAAGCTAATGGACTATTCCACAGGTCCCAAGTAAAATGAGTGTCAATTTTTAATGAACACTATATGAGTCATTTTACAAATACTAATGCACTATGTTTAAAATAAAAAAGGATTTTATTTATTTATTTATAAGGAAATAAACATGTAATACAACTACTACAATACTTATTAACAACGTACATATTACTCCACTTAAATGGTGCAGAAATTATATTCTACTTTACATATACACACACACACACACACAAATATATATACATATATATACATACATACATACACACACACACTCACCCATATATATATATATATATATATATATATATATATATATATATATATACACACACACTCACCCGTATATATATATATATATATACACACACACTCACCCGTATATATATATATATATATATATATATATATATATATATATATATATATATACAAATCAGTTGGTTTTACTTAGAAATTCATCAATGGAGTGGAAGGAGTTGGCCACCAATAAATCCGTTAGGCTTCTCTTAAACTGAATTTCATTGGTTGTTAAGCTTTTTATGGCTGCTGGCAAGTTATTGAAAATGTGTTTTCCTGAATAGTGCACATCCTTTTTTACAAGACTAAGTGACTTTAAATCCTTGTGAAGATTATTCTTATTTCTAGTATTGATTCCATTAATTGAGCTGTTGGTTTGAAAAAGTGATATATTTTTAATGACAAATTTCATTAAGAAATTAATTTATTGGGAAGCAGTAGTTAGTATCCCTAATTCCCTAACAGGCTTCTGCAGGATGTTCTTGAGTTCACCCCACATACAGCTCTTAGTGCACGGTTTTGTGCCCAGAAAACTTTAGCTTGGCTTGATGAATTACCCCAAAATATAATCCCATACGACATTATGGAATGAAATTAAGCATAGCATGTGAGCTTTTTCATTTTTAAATCCCCTATGTCTGACACAATTCGCATTGCAAACAGAGATTTGTTAAGACGCTTCAGCAGTTCTGTGGCGTGCTCCTCCCAGCTGAATTTTTTATCAAACTGTAATCCCAAGAATTTAACACTGTCCACCTCTTCTATCGTATGTTAGACATATACCTGTGGGACACCCCTTACAAGTTCTGAACTGTATGTAGTGTGTTTTTTCAAAGTTTAGTGACAAAGAATTGGCTACGAAACAGTGATCAATGTCCACAAATATTTTTTAGCTGATCTTTCTAAGACTAGACTTGATTTGCTATTTATTGCAATGTTTGTATCATCAGAAAACAAAACGAACTTAACATCTCGTAATGTTACTGATGAAAGGGCATAGATATACACAAGAAAAAGTAAGGAACCTAAAATGGAACCTTGTGAGACCCCACATGTAATCATTTCCCAGTTGGATGACACCTGATATATACCAGTTGCCTGCAACTTTTTGTCTAATGAATTAAGCACATTTTCACTGTAAGTGTAGGTGGCCTTCTCAATATCATAATTCTTTAGAAATCGAAACTGTGACTTTAACAGTATGTTATTTGAGTTAAGATGGTTGTAAAGCCTACTGTACATTATTTTTCTAAAATTTTTGAGAATGCTGGCAACAGTGAAATTGGACGGAAATTTGATGCTATTTCCTTATCTCCCTTCTTATGCAGTGGATTAACTTCAGCATACTTCAACGATTCAGCAAATATTCCACTGATAAACGACTGGTTACACAGATAGCTTAATATGTTTCTTAGCTCATAATCACATTCTTTAATTAACTTTGTTGGTATTTCATCATATCCACTAGATGTTTTTGATTTTAAAGGTTTTATGATGGACATTATTTCTGCTGGGGTGGTGAGGGTCAAATTCATATTATATAAGGTACTTGAAATGTCTGGTCAGAGGTATTCCTTAGCAACCTGTACCCAACCTGACAACGCCATCTTTTTAGTAACAGTTATAAAATGTTTGTTAAAAAAGTTCTGCAACACTATAAACATCTCTCACCAATATATCATTTACTCTAAATGCTATTTGATTCTCTTCATGTCTTGTTCTACCGGTCTCCTCCTTCACTATATCCCATATTGTCTTTATTTTGTTACCTGATATGACTCTCTTTTCTTTGTAATATATTTGCTTTGACGCCCATATTACAGTCTTTAATATTTTGCAGCATTTCTTGTAATGTGCTATAGCATCAACATCGGAACTGTTACAGATTGACAGATACAGTTTTCCTTTTGTTTTACAAGATACCCCTATTCCTTGAGTAATCCATGGCTTCTCTGTAGACTTTGCTCTAACCTTGGTAAGTTTTGGGGAAAACAGTTTTCGAATAAGGAAGCACTTTATTAGCACTGTGCGGTAGTGTTCTGATACTGACTTCTGAGGCTGGCCAAGTGCCTATATGGGCACCACTAGGAAGTTAGTTAGTGGCATATGCTTGATGCAAAAGACAGTCTTTGCCTATCGTGCCCTGTATTGGAAGATAGCGTGGAATCAGCCGCACCAGAGTACTGGGCACACGGCACTTTTCTAAGAATGAATTAAATAGACATATCAGGCAGTTACTTGGCCCCAACAAGAACGAGTTATCCAGAAGTCAATTACATAAAGGTCCTCAAACAGAAATATTTACTGATCAGGCCATGAGGGGATCACTGATTACGGTTCTGTACCCTGCACCTGCAACGTTACTTAACACTGAAAACTTAGTTCATTCACTAAGAAGTTGCGAAAAAATTATTCAGACACTCGCACACACAATATATATATATATATATATATATATATATATATATATATATATATATATATATATATATAGGCTGGTCCATTGATCGTGACCGGGCGAAAAATCTTACGAAAAACTGTCAAACGAAAAAACTACAAAGAACGAACTTGTCTAGCTTGAAGGGGGAAACCAGATGGCATGGCGCTATGGTTAGCCCGCTAGATGGTGCTGCCGTCGGTCAAACAGATATCCACTGCGTTTTTTTTTTAATTGGAACCCTCATTTTTTATTACATATTCGTGTAGTACGTAAAGAAATATGGAAGTTCCAGTTGGACCACATTTTTCGCTTTGTGATAGATGGCGCTGTAATAGTCACAATCATATGGCTCACAATTTTAGACGATGAGTTGGTAAAAGATAGGTTTTTTAAGTTAAAATACAGAACGTAGGTACGTTTGAACCCATTATTTCGGTTGTTCCAATGTGATACATCTACCTTTGTGCACTTATCATTTCTGAGAACGCATGCTGTTACAGCTTGATCACCTGTAAATACCACATTAATACAACAAATACCCAAAATGATGTCCGCCAACCTCAATGCATTTGGCAATATGTGTAACAGCATTCCTGTCAACAGCGAGCAGTTCGCCTACCGTAATGTTCACACATGCATTGACAATGCGCTGACGCATGTTGTCAGGCGTTGTCGGTGTATCACAATAGCAAATATCCTTCAACGCCCCCACTGAAAGATATCCGGGTACGTCAGATCTGGTGAAAGTGCGGGTCATGGTATAGTGCTTCGACGACCAATCCACCTGTCATGAACTATGCTACTCAGTACCGCTTCAACCGCACGCGAGCTTTCTGCCGGAAATCCATCATGTAGGAAGTACATCGCCATTGTCATGCAGTGAAACTTCTTGTAGTAATATCGGTAGAGCTCTACGTTGGAAATTAGCATACATTGTACCATTTAGATTGCCATCGATAAAATGGGGGCCAATTATCCTTCCTCCCATAATGCCGCACCATACATGAAGCCACCAAGGTCGCTGATGTTCCACTTGGCGAAGCCATCGTGGATTTTCCGTTGCCCAATAGTGTATATTATGCCGGTTTACGTTACCGCTGTTGGTGAATGACGCTTCATCGCTAAAAAGAATGCGTGCAAAAAATCTGTCATCGTCCCGTAATTTCTCTTGTGCCCAGTGGCAGAACTGTACACGACGTTCAAAGTCGTCATCATGCAATTCCTGATGCATAGAAACATGGTACGGGTGCAATCGATGTTGATGTAGCATTCTCAACACCGACGGTTTTGGGATTCCCGATTCTCGTGCGATTTGTCTGCTACTGATGTGCGGATTAGCCGCTACAGTAACCAAAACACCTACTTGGGCATCACCATTTGTTGCAGGTCGTGGTTGACGTTTCACATGTGGCTGAACACTTCTTGTTTCTTTAAATAAGGTAACTATCCGGCGAACGGTCTGGAGAATTGCATGATGTCGTCCAGGATTCCGAGCAGCATTCATAACACACGCCCGTTGGGCATTTTGATCACAATAGCCATACACCAACACGATATCGACCTTCTCCGCAATTGGGAAATTGTCCGTTTTAACACGGGTAATGTATCAAGAAGCAAATACCGTCCGCAATGGCGGAATATTATGTGATACCACGTACTTATACGTTTATAACTAATACAGCGCCATCTATCACAAAGCGAAAAAAGTGGTTCACCAAAAACGTTCATATTTCTTTACGTACTACACGAATATGTAATAAAAATGAGGGTTCCTATTTTAAAAAAACGCATTTGATATCCGTTTGATTCATGGCAGCGCCATCTAGAGGCCAACCATAGCGCCATCTGGTTTCCCCCTTGAAGCTAGACAAGTTTCGTTCTTTAAAGTTTCTTCATGTGACCCTTATTTCATGAGATATTTGGCACGGTCATGATCAATGATCAATGGACCACCTTATATATATATATATATACAAAGCTGCATTCCAGGGGCAGGGGTACGAATCAACAATTATGTGGACATACTTCGCATTAGTGTCCAACGAGGTGCATTGTTCTGACACCTAACGCTAGTTACTCCACATCAGGGACCTCAATAGTCATTAGACATTGTGAGAAAGCAGAATGGGGTGCTTCGCGGAATTCAAGGCCTTCGAACGTGGTCAGGTAATAGGTTGTCACATGTGTAATACGTCTGTACGAGAGATTTACACCCTTCAAAATATCCCCAGGTCCACTGTTTCCGATGTGGTAGTGAAGTGGAAAAGCGAAGGGACACGTACAGCAGAAAAGCGTACAGGCCGACCTCGTCTGTTGACTGTCACAGACCGCCGACAGTTGAAGATAGTCGTAGTGAGTAGTAGGCAGGCGTCTATCCAGACCATCATAAATTAATTCCAAACTGCATCAGTATCCACTGCAAGTACTATGACAGTTAGGTGGGAGGTAAAAAAAATTAGATTTCGTTGTCGAACGGCTGCTCATAATCAACACAAGACGCCGGTAAATGGTAAACGACGCCTCGCTTGATGCAAGGAGCGTAAACGTTCGACGATTTAACAGTGGAAAAAATGTTGTGTGGTGTGTAGGAACACGGTACACAAAGTGGCGATTCGATAGTAGGGTGTTGGTGTGGCGAATTCCCGATGAACGTCGTCTGCGAGCGTGTGTAGAGCCAATAGGAAAATTTGGAGGCGGTGGTGTGTTTTGTGGTCGTGTTTTTCATGGAGGTTGCTTTCACCCCTTGTTGTTTTGTGTGGCACAGGACTACACTGATGTCTTAATCACCTTCTAACTTCCCCTTATTAAAAGTCAATTCGGGAATGGCGATTGCATGTTTCAACACGATCGAGCACCTGTTCATAACGCACTGCCTGTGGCGGAGTGGTTACACGACAACAACATACCTGTTATGGGCTGGCCTGCACAGAGCTCTGATCTGAATCTTGTAGGACACCTTTGGGATGTTTTGGAAGGCCGCCTTCGTACCAGGCCTCACCGACCGACTTCGATACCTCTCCTCAGTGCAGCACTCCGGGAAGAATAGCTTGCCATCCCCCAAGAGACCTTCCAGCAACTGACTGAAAGTGTGCATGCGAGAGTGGAACCTGTCATCTAGGCCAAGGGTGGGCCTACGCTACATTGAATTCCAGCGTTACCAATGGAGGGCACCACAACCTTGTAAGTTATTTTCAGCGAGGTGTGCACATAGTTTTCATGACACACACACACACACACGCGCGCGCGCGCGTATATATAGTATGGAAACAGAACAAAAAAAAAGGGAAAATACGAAAAATAAGCTATTCCGGGAACGTGCAGAACTAGCACTCCTGGAAGGAAGGATACTGCTAAGACATGGCTTGGCCACAGCCAGGGAATGTGTTAACGGGATGCGATTTTCACTCTGCCGCGGAGTGTGCACTGATATGATATGTGCTGTGAGGACGGGTCGACAGTCGTGCGTATGTAGCTCAGTAGGTAGAGCACTGGCCCGCAAAAGCCAAAGGTCCCGTGTTCGAGTCCCGGGCCGGCACAGAGCTCTAATCTGCCGGTAAGTTTCATATCAGAGCACACTCCACTGCAGACTGAAAATCTCATTCTGGGAGGCTAGTGTTAAAAATCAGTTATATGAGATAGACGACTTGAAATTATCGCAGAGTACTCTGATTATGAAATGGCGTTTATATCTGATACAAAGGAACTTGTTCGATAGATGCCAGTATGGAGGAGGGGAGTATAAAGTGTTGTCAGCAGAGAAGCACTAACAGCATAAGGAGAGCTCCATGCCTTCGAACGTGGACTAGTCATTGGATGTAACCACAATAACAAACGTGCCAGGGACGCTTCAACCCTTTGAAACTGCCCAAGTTGTTGGAGATGTGAAGTGGAAACGTGATAATCCACAGCTGAACCAAGACCACACTAACCTGAAGTACTGACGGGCTAGGACTCTCGGGCGCTGTGGGAGCTGGTTATAAAATATCGCATTAGACCAGTGGACAGAAACATTTTTGAGCTCTTAAAGTGGTACAACCAGTCCAGATAGGAGAATGGTGATGCGCAGGGAGTTAAAAAACGTTGAGCACAATGGTGGAGCAGCTCCTCAAAAGCCACACATTTCTGCTGTTGGATTAGATTAGATTACGTTAGTACTTGTTCCATAGATCATGAATATGAGACTTCATAAAGATGTGGAATCTGTCATGTTAATAAAAGGTGTCTATACAATATATTACATTACACAAAGTATTACATGACACTTACTATTTTTATTTTTTTTCTGGGGGTTGGGGAAATCACCCACTTACTATATCCAAAAATACATGTAATGAGTAGAAGGAGTTGCCATTAAGAAATTCTTTTAATTTCCTTTTAAATGCTATATGGCTATCTGTCAGACATTTGATGCTATTAGGTAAGTGACCAAAGACTTTTGTGGCAGCATAATTTACCCCCTTCTGAGTTAAAGTTAGATTTAACCTTGAGTAGTGAAGATCATCCTTTCTCCTAGTGTTGTAACTATGTACACTGCTATTACTTTTGAATTCGTTCGGATTGTTAATAACAAATTTCATAAGTGAATATATATATAGTGAGGCTACAGTGGAGATCCGTAGCTCTTTAAATAAGTGTCAGCAGGATGATCTTGGATGATCTCCAGCAATTATTCTGATTACACGCTTTTGTCCAATGAACACTCTTTTACTCAATGATAAGTTACCCCAGAATATGAAGCCATACGAAAGCAGAGAATGAAAATAGGCGTGGTAAGCTAATTTACTCAGATGTATATCGCCAAAATTTGCAATGACCCTAATAGCATAAGTAGATGAACTCAAACGTTTCAGCAGATACCCAGTGTGTTTTTTCCAGTTCAACCCCTCATCAATGCATACATCTACAAATTTTGAATATTCTACTTTAGCTACCGATTTCTGATCGAGGTCTATATTTGTTAATGGTTTCATTACATTTACTGTGTGGAACTGTATATACTGCGTTTTGTCAAAGTTTAATGAGAGCCCATTTGCAGAGAACCACCTAATGATTTTCTGAAAAACATGGATTAATGTTTCACCAGTTAATTCTTGTCTGTTGGGTGTGATAGCTATGCTTGTATCATCGGCAAAGAGTACCATCATTGTATCTTCGTGAATATAGAATGGCAAGTCATTAATATATATTAAGTGCTCGAGGTGGTGTAAAGCGCCACGCCACTCAACATTGGAAGACTGAAAACGAGTCATTTGGAGTAATGAATCACACTGTACCCTATGGGAATCCGCTGGAAAGGTTTCGGTTTGGTGATTGCACGGTACACGTTGTCTGCCATCAACGTGTCGAGCCAACAGTGATGTACCGGAGACGTGGTGTTAAGCTGTGGGCGCGTTTTTCGTGGCCTGAGTGTGATCCCTTTATTGCCCTTATAGAAACAGAAAAGCGGAAGCATGCGAACACAATTTAGAGTACTGCGATTGTCTACAGTGGAGGAACAGTTGCTAGATGATGATCGTGTGTATCAGCATTACAATGCAAGATGTCTTGAAGGAGGATCCGTGAGGCAATGATTTGCTGACAGTAACATTTATGACATGGATTGGCCTGCCCAGAGTCCCGGAAGACACAAAGTGGAGCACCATGGAATGAATTAGAATTTCGACTTCGTTCCAGTCCTTCTCTGGTTTCACCCTTTCAGGAAGAATAGGCTACCACTCGTTCACAGACTTCCAGACGCCACACTGTAAGTGTTCCCAGCAGATTTCAATCCATCATAAAGCGAAATGTGGACATACCTCGCATTAGTGTCCAATTATAGACATCTGTAGACTTTTGATCAGACGTTGTATAAGATACGGAATCGTTGTCTTGCGTACTGAGAAACAGAGGGCACGAGAGTCGTTAACGATGAGCAGTGGAGCATGTATATTGTTTATTGAACAAAGTGTTTGTAGTGGCAAAAATGAAGACAACAGCATTCATGATGGGTCAGAAGTATTCATAGATTAAGGTGAATGGAAAGAATACTGAGCACGAAAATAAAAGAACTTAAGGAACTATGTCAGATATCGCTATATTAAAAATATAACCCCTGATATCTTACCTCTTTTAATTTTAGGTGGGTCAGAAAAGGTAAACTGGGAAACGAGAATAAAGTACAGGGGGGAGGACCGTACTTTCTCCCACGGAATGATTTATTTAATGTATTGTCTGCTCCCTGTTGCCTTTTATATCCTCCATTACTGGTGACACATATTGCACCTACTTCTATGTTATGATTGCTTACTCACAAGAATTTAAGTCCTGGTTCTATTGAAACTTTCATGTTCATCATGAACTACAGTGTCAACTAGCTGGTTTAATTTTCAGTTTTAATCGACCACGACATAATAATAGCGTCCTTTGTAACTATTCAAGTGATTAATATTAATAATGTGAAATTAGAAAGGGAGTGTTTCAACCAGATTTATCAGACTGGACACGTAATTCGCATCGTTGGACCCAAATTGGCCGCATCAGTTTGCGGGAAACTATAAGCCAATTTGATCAGTGTCGATAATTTGAACACTACGTTCTCCTCCGTTGTGAAACGTTTAGCTAACGGCAGTGAATAAATGCTTGTTTCCACGTCGTGCTCTGACCGCTAGCGCAGTTGTTCTGGTCTGAACTAATTAGCACAATTGAGGGCTTTGTCATTTTAAAGTCGAAATCAAACCGCAGCAATAAAAACAACTTCGGTTGGCACGGTCCATTGGATTAATTTGCGATAGAAGTTGCCTTTTTACAAGCCATCTAGGTACTAGTTTTCGTTCTACTGCTATGGTTATGAATGATTTGAGAGGAAACTTTTTGAAATACCGTAAGTTATAACATGCCTCAATTCTCATCTTCACTACTTTATTCATGACATTATTTGCCAACAGACTTACGGCAATGGTAGTCGAACACGCTCTTTATTGAGTCGCTGAGATGCGGAATGCCTTTTGACACGTTGCTTTTCAACGGAGGGTACATATTTTTCATCTTCTCTCTTAACACTAATAGCGTGTCCGTGACTTGGAATAAATTATGTAGCATAAATCTTCTATCCGGGACATGCGCTATTCTTTAATTTACACCTGTCATTGAGATTAAAAATTAATAATGTCTTTCTTCTTGCTGTTTCATGTTGTTTCCTATTAGGTCGTTTTCCAAAAGTTATCTTTCTTTCTTTCCCTAGTCCAGCAAATGTGATAATCGCTGGGTTACTTACTGCGATCTTGCTGTTACGATCCCAGGGTCACAACACCAATGTAATTCAGTGTCAGACCCACAAAAATAACCATCTACGTAGGTAACTTGTCAATGGAAGCAGTTTTAGGGCAATAATTTCAAAGATGAAATCGTAAAATCTAACACATACCTTTGAAAAGAAGGAGAAAGTAGGGAACGGATATAAAGTTGAGGGAGAAAAAATTAAAACTCTGCGGTTGATCAATGACATAGGAATTGTGTCACGGATAACAAAGGATTTGGGAGAGCAGTGGAACTGAATGAATAGTATCTTGAAAACAGGTCATTAGATACATATCAGAAAAAGTTAAGAAAGTCTATTGGAATGAGGTAGTATGAAGTCATGCGACGCTGATAGAATTGGTTTAGCAGATGAGACGATAAAACTATTCAATCCGATTTTCTATTAGGAGGACGCGACAGCTGACGACAATTGAAATACACAGTATATAAACAACAAGAAAAACTTTACTGGAAATGAGAAATTTGCTAACATCGAACGTAAACTTAACAGAATATGAAACGTAGGAGATACACATTTCAGACAAGGAGGGCTTTTTATATACAGTGCTACGGAAGATTGTTGAATATCTGGTGGGTAGGTAGAATAACTAATAAGGAGGTTCTCAAATTAACTTGGTGAAAGTTAAATTTTCCTTACAATTCGAATAAAAGATGTAATATGTTGACAGGACTGTTTCTGATGCATCAAGGAATCATCAGTATGGTTATGGTAGGATGTTATGGGGTTAGATATTTTTGGGGAAGGGGTTGAAGGGCGGGGGTAGGTGGGGGGAAGCCGCAACAACACTTGAATACTCTAAGCAAGTGAAAATGGATGTGACTTGAGATAGTTAGGCAGATATGAAAGGTATAGCACATGACAGACTGGTGCGGAGATTACACTCAAACCAGTATTAGGACTGAAGATAACATCATGAAAGGCCCAGAATTAGATTTTCGTTCTACAGCGGAATGTGCGCTAATAGGAAACTTCCTGGCAGACTAAAAATGTGCGTGACACCGAGAATAGAACTCAGGATGTTTCGCGGGAAAGTGCTCTGCTGACATATTTATCTCATTTTGTCGAATGTTGCTCACTGCAATTGTTTGGGGTGGGCGTCCTGTGACATCCGTTCAAATTCATCGAAGCAGAGGGCAGCTAAACCTCTTCACCGAAATATTAAACTTAAACTAACTTATGCTAAGAACAGCATACACTCACACATGCCTGAGGGAGGACTCGAACCTCTGGCGAGAGGGGCCGCGAAATCCGCGGCATTGCGCCCCAAAACACGAGCTACCCAAGCACGATTGACGACGTGTCCTCGAAGCTTGACATACACTAGGCTGTGGCTAAGCCGTGTCTCCGCAATATCGTTTCTTTCTACAAGTGCTAGTCTTACATGGACAGGTGCTTGGATAGCACTGTATGCCGGCACTGTAGCTCAGGGTGTTCGGTCAGAGGGTTAGTTGCTCTCTCTAATAAAATACTGAGTGAACGGATCAACGATGTACTTCAACAGGTGTCATCGGACGTCCGCCACTGAGAAATACAACGAACATTAACGAACCAAAAATTAGATCAGCAAAAAAACCCGTTGGTAGAGTACTTGCCCGTGAAAGGCAAGGGTCTTGATTTCGAGTCTCGCTCTAGTACACAGGTTTAGTCTGCCAGGAAGTTTCATTATGAAAGGTACTGACTAACGTAAGTGTGAGTAAATAAAAGATAGCAGGAGAATAAGGCCACTATCAATAAAGTCAGAAGAGTATTCACTGAAGGAACTAATTATTCAGTTCAATTGAAATTCTTTAGTCATAGAAAATAGATTTTCAATGTGAGGCTCGACGAAAATGTTTGCGTGCGTTCATAATTCAATTATTCGCTTAACATTGTGGTATGAATTACGAACTGCTGAAGATCTTGTTCCTCTCTGATAGTGCTTATTTAAATTAGCTAGAAGTTTATGCATCTCTGCGCTGCTACGTTAACAAAGTAACGTCTTTTATGTAACTAGGGGATTTGTTATTTGCCTAGCGTTGTCACGATATGCCACATGTTTAAAGGAAACACCTCATTTTATAAGATGTTTCCATAGACCTTATAATTTCGCCATTTATTTTATGTGGTATGTAGGACTTTACCAGTATCCTGCTTCAAAAATTCCATGTCCATATTACCTTAGGATTGATGGAGTGCGTTTTATTGACTTAAATACTATGTTGATGTAGGTAAGCGTCATCAGATAATACACAAATGGTCAGTTTGACCATATGATGGTTCAAAAATGTATGTAATGTGATGAACGTTCGACAAATAACCTGTCTAAGAGCTTTAACAGTATGGTAACACTGACATCTAGGACAGTGCAACCACTGCATTTAAGTTCTACCGAAGAGTACGTGTCGAAGAGTTTATAATCCACTAACTTCGGAGATACTCAGAAGGAATGAAGCCCTACGAGGCCAGAAGCGTTATTGTGTTTCACGGCATCTCTTTTGCTCGGTAAGCAAATGTTCAGTCATGGTCGCTTGCTCTGAAGCAACCAGTGCCTGGTGTCACAAAACCTGGACCACGACGCTACCATCGTCCGCCTTCTATATTTTGTTTCTCAGCGTTCATTACCGAGAGTCCCATTCCATCTCATCTTTTTCCTCCACAAAATCACTGGTATTAAAAACGTGACTGTTATGATCTTAATCGCTGTGCTCACTTATTTCCCTTCACAAAAGTCGAATCTTTAACTGCACGCATTTATTATAAGTAAGGCTATGTAGTGTCAGACCTACAAGATGAAATTAATATGATCTGTTCGGTTTACAGTCACTAAAGGCGGATCTTCGTCTGCTAGTTAAGTCCGCTACCGACACTCCTTCAGGAAACACGCTTCTAGTTTCTTACTAAATCCCAATGCTTATCATTTTGAAACATAGATGTTCAGTTTTGAGCAGTTTGCGAAACAAATGTATTATTGATAAGGAAGCAATTATAATACGTGAATGTAGTCTTCAAGGTGGTAAGTTAAGAGGTCACAGAATTGACCAAGGTACCAGGGGTTACGTCACTGTTTGTAAACCCAGAACATTGGTGATGACACTGGTTTCGTTATTCAGTCGTTGACTCAGCTTATTTGTCTGGATCCATTCAGCATCAAGCACCGATTTAGTTCCTATATCAACCGCAGTCAAGAGAACTACGACGGTTGGAACTTTAACAGTGGCTACTATTTATTTACTGCTCGTACAAAATAGATATGTGTTTCAAAGTTTTACTGACCTTCAAAGTAGTCCTCAGCATTGTGTATAACCCGTTTCCAGCTATGTGGAAGTCGTAAGACGCTCTTAGCAGTCCAGCTGTATTGACAGTTCGAGCGCGCTGTCTATTCCCTAACGAATTTGTAGCAGTCATGAAGCGAATACCATAAAGTATTTCCTTCAGTTTAGAAATCGAGTAGAACTCACGAGGGCTCAGGTCGGGGGAGTGCAATAGGTCGTGTAGCACTTAGCAGCCTCATCACTCAAACAAATCAGTAACAGCTTGACTGTAGGTGCTTGAGCATTGTCCTGCAAAATGATGGTCAGGTGCTGCAGAAAGTGTCATCACTTCTGCCTCTATGCTGTTCATTTTTGGAACACAGCCTACGAGTAGCTTAGAGAGAAAGTGATGCCACCTTTTGATAAACCTGACAATCATTTTGCAGGACAGTGCTTAAGCACGTACAATGCATGCTGTTAGTGATTTTTTTGACTGATGGGGCTGTTAAGTGCTACACGACCTATTGCACTCCCCTGACTTGAGCCCTCGTGATTTCAGCTTGAAGGAAACTGAAGGAAACACTTCACGGCATGCGCTCCAAAACAGCTACAAATTCGTCGGGCAATAGACCGCGCCGCTCATAACTGTCAAGACAACTGGCACTGCTGAGGGTATCCTACGACTCCCACATCGCTGGCAACGGGCTATACACTATGCTGGTGGCTACATTGATGGTCAGTAAAACTTTGAAACACGTATCTATTTTGTACGACCTGTCAATAAATAGTTGCCACTATTGGAGTTCCAACCGTCGTATAACATTTGTACAATGAAGGTTTAAATATCTTCCTACATTCAGTTGTTAGACAATTTATAGATAACTTGTGTACTAATGTATAACCATTTAGACAGCTGAACAGTAATATAATGGACACTGTTAACTCTTATTTAACGAGTAGACATCTATATGGTCTTAAGAAATATTGTTCTTTGATACACCTACTTCAGTTCAGAGAACATTTATATTCGGCCTGTTGTGTAGACAATATTTTGATCAATCTAGGTCTTAGGAAGTATCGTTATTGTCTTTTCTTTTACCAAAGCAAGGTATGTGCTGTACTGCTAAACATTGATTCCCTTCTAAAAGAAACACTTTCTTTTGATTTGTTTAATTTTCTCACGAAACGATAATCTCGCAAGAGCTAAATACGTTTCTTCTTCTCCTTCTTTCATTTCACCATCTTTGGGATACGCTGGAATATCATTTCTTTGTGCGTTCTTCTTAGGGCCCAATATTTCTTCATTCTTTCTGATCTTCTTTTCTTCTCTTCTTCCGAGATGAAGGGTTTGGACTCTTGTGTACATTTGTCTTGGAACCTTAAGTTTTCATCTTTAGTAATTACCTTATCTGTTCGATTTATAAGTGAATGTTCTGAAACCTTTAATTATACTAGGTCTTTCTCAGGTTCTTTAAACGAGTCGGGTTTCGTTTTGCTGTTACGGAAAAAGTCTAATATTAGTTTGGTTATTCTGTTGGAATTTATTCTGAGAAGATGACAATAAAAATTTATCCTCCTTTTTCTCATAGTATCTGAAAGTTTTTCAATTTTCTTGTCGAGAGTTTAATTTTGGATGTATATAACCTTATTATCTTGAAATTTTGGTCCTATGATTTTTCTTAAAATTTTCCTTTCCTTGGCTCAAGTTTCCCCATTAGGCCTGTGCAATTCATATTTAGTGTTTCTGCTGCATACAGTGCTTCTTGCTTAATACGTTTCAGTAAACGAGAGCTGAAGTTTTGCCATTTAGCACCTAAGATTTTCGAGGCGACTGAAGTCTTGGCCAACGAGAACGGAAATAGCAGTGAAGTGTTTGGCACATGGACAAGAGAGCTAAGGCTGACTTGCACGCAGAGACGGTGCTGTCCGTATGTGCCACGAGCTAGCTAATGTGATTTTACACTCACAGCGCTCTCCAGCGGCAGTTGTCTGCCTTCTTTGCGTCGCAAACTACAGTTAGCTCTCGGAAGTATACACATATAGAATTCCTACGTTACCTCTATTAAAACGCACGTTTACTTGCTTGACCATATAAGCTCCTCATCTTTTTCTGTCCATAGTAAACACAATATAGGCTTCAATACCTGCGAATGTGTGACAAGACAAAAACGAAAGACACATGTCCACATAGGAAGGACACTACCTTGTAAATGTTCATCAGATCGAACGAACTCAGTCCTGACAGAGAATGCACTTATATTTGCATTTCTGTGAATATCGTATTAAACGTCTGGAATCTTTTAGAAAATGGGAAGGTGGAAAACAAATTGAATACAGTGTGGTGAGATCACTTTTCTGTTTTACTCTTGGGCCCGGACCGTGACGATATGCTGAAACTCACCCTTACTTTGAGTTATCATTCTTTTTAATCTGAAAAATGTTATTGACATTGTAACCTCGCCACAAAATATTGAATAAATAATAATAATGAATATGATTCTAATTTTAGTGTAACCTCAGAACAAAATTGGTTCCCATTTCGCGAGGCTGCTTTTTTACCTTAAACTTTAATACTCAGGCTCCGGCATCGCTGCACCGCGACCGGCCCAGCCAACACGATACACTATTCCAGACCAGAGCAGACCGCAGTCTAGCGCAGACTAGCAACAACTTACTGCTACCGCTACACAGTTCGTACTGCAGTCAACACTCCTCTCCGGTCAGAGATTCTCTTATACCTTGCATATCGAAGGCAGCGTATGAGTAATACATCGAAATTACATCTGCTCGGACTTCTTACATAAAATTACATCTGCATTACATCTGCTCGGACCTATTACATAAAAATACATCTGCTCGGACCTCTTACATAACCCTCCACTGGGGGGGCAAAAATTTGGCAGCGATGGTGAGACAATTGGACTTGCCCTGAGCAACAAATTTTTCTTAATTAACTAAGTTTACAGTCACAGAGTATATACATACACACACACACACACACACACACACACACACACACACACACACACACACATATATATATATATATATATATATATATATATATATATATATATATATATATATATATATATATAAGTGCAGAACATGAAATGACATAGAGTGCACGTGCACTGAGTACAGAACATATCAAGCAATGACAAAATGTGTACGCAATGAGTACAAAACATGTTAACAAATGACGTAAAGTGCACATGCACTGTATATATTTCTGCCATTTTACAAGAACTAGGATAGGAAAGGGAAGGATTGCATCATGGTTGTAGCACAGTAGGTTGAAAGTCCATATCTTTCTACAGAAGCACAACACCAAGTGAGACAATCTGAAGTTATCTTCCCTGAAGTATTAATCAGTGTAGCCAAGACACTGAAATGTCGTATTAATATTCAATGTTATCATTCAGGAAGGCTGTGAGGGGCACACATGTATTCAGGGGATTCTTTGATGACACTGATTATACTTTAATCTGCAGTGAAATTGGGATTGTGAGGCCGAAAGTGCAGGAGGTCAGGTCCATATGTAGGAGGATAAGAGTGGAGAAACATCAGGATAAGAAAATCAGGCACAAGTACATAACAGCGATCTCAGAAAGGTACCAGTTAGTTGAATGTAGTCAGTTACAGTCATTGGAAAAGGAATGGACAAGGTACAGGGGCACAGTACTAGAAGTGGCTAAGGAATGTCTTGGAACAGTAGTGCGTAAAAGTAGGATGAAGCAAACAGCTTGGTGGAATGATACAGTCAAGGCAGCCTGTAAAAGGAAAAAGAAGACGTATCAAAAATGGCTACATACCAGAACCCAGGTAGATAGAGAAACTTATGTTGAAGAAAGAAACAAAGCCAAACAGATAATTGCAGCATCCAAGAAGAAATCGTGGGAATACTTTGGAAACAGGTTGGAGACTATGGGTCCAGCTGCTGGAAAACCATTCTGGAGTGTAATTAGCAGTCTTCGAAAGGGAGGTAAGAAGGAAATGACAAGTATTTTGGACAGGACAGGAAAACTGCTGGTGAATCCTGTGGATGCCTTGGGCAGATGGAGGGAATATTTTGAAGAGTTGCTCAATGTAGGTGAAAATGCGATCAGTAATGTTTCAGATTTCGAGGTAGAATGGGATAGGCATGATGATGGAAATAGGATCACATTTGAGGAAGTGGAAAAAATGGTCAATAGATTGCAGTGCAATAAAGCGGCTGGGGTGGATGAAATTAAGTCGGAACTCATCAAATACAGTGGAATGTCAGGTCTTAAATGGCTACACAGGATAATTGAAATGGCCTGGGAGTCGGGACAGGTTCCATCAGACTGGACAAAAGCAGTAATCACACCAATCTTTAAACATGGAAACAGAAAAGATTGTAACAACTACAGAGGTATCATTCAGTATTACTAAGAACTCATCATTCAAGTGACATAGGACATATTTAAAATGTAACATACTGTAACTAATACTCAAGGTCTGTGGTTAGAAAACATCATTCACTATTACTCAGAACTCTCTAAAACTGGTAGCATTATTTGGGACTGGTAATACTTTTTTTTGGTGCTAGCAATGCATTGCGTTGGGATCGATAATTAATTGCTGTGGCATAAAAATATTAGCTTTTGACTTATTGCTGCAAATAAGGATTAGTAACGTCATCTGTCATGAGTCAGCTGTTGCAAGGTTATGATTCAAGTAGAGTATATTTGATCACATTCATGAATGACACACACAAATGGGTAATAAATCCAAGTACTACAACAGGTTTAATGACTAACTGCTTATAGCACATTAATTTCATGAATAGCTTCTCCTAGAAAAAATATAAAATGGATTATTGAGCTGAAAGAAGAAACGCATATTATGCTGAAAAGTAGTGAATTCCGAATTAACAGGTAATGAAAGATGTACTCAATATGTATGTACTCTAGCTATCCTTTCCAAAACATTCAGTCATTATACCATGCAGCATAAGACATAATGTCAAAACGAACTGCAACAAATACTTAAATAACTACATAGCATCTTTTAACTAACAGTAAATATATAAAATTCATCATTATTCTCATCTGCAAAGAAAAACTTAAGAGTGGTGCGTTAAGTGGCCCTATAAAATTCATCACTATCATCACCTGCAAAGAAAAACTTCATTATTCTTATTAGCATATTCTTCATATAACTATTCATCATCATTTATTATGATCTGCAAAAAATAGACACTTCATTATTCAAATTAACATTTACCTCACAAAACTATTCATAGTATAGAGTTTCTTATATCTAGCATATTTCATCACTAAAACTAAGATGTGTAGTTTTGTCTGGCAGCCTGCATCAATCGCCTAGTATTCTGAGAGAAAAATAATTAGTTAAGACTGTTATCATACGATGTGTATAGTATATTCTTGTTAAAGTTGGTTAATTCTGATCCATTTACTCTTCATGACGAGGTATTGCATCTTCTTTCGCTCATTCCGAAGGTGAAATTCCCATTTCATAGTAATCCACTGTGGTTTGTTTAATTTATTTCTTTTACACGTTATTGACTTCTGAAAATAATGAATAAGGATTTATATCTTGCATTTAAATCATATACCCATTAAATAAAAACTGGTTTCTAGTGATATAATTAAGCATACAGCATAGCATGACAGAAAACGTATTATGTCAAAAACTTAGACAGTGTTCAGGTGCAAAATGTACACAGAGTATCATAATGTAGTAGCAAAAAAATGTAAAATAGTCACGATGTTTAGATGTTATAAGGCAAAATGTCAAAGTCAACTGGTGTTTGTTATACCTTAAACATTTCATAGTGCATACAGGAAAGAATCATACATACATGGAAAATGGAAAATGTGCACGGTCTGATATATAACGACAAGAAAAGCGACCTGTTAACCTTACCTTGCCGGGCACTTGCCAAGAAAAAATATGATAATCATCAGTAAGTAGTCACATAAATATAATTGCATCATTGGTCATATAAAAATCAGAAAATGGCATTACAGTGTGATAAATCATAAAGTATGTTCATTCAATAATGGGTTTAATATTGGAGACACGGTGATCGCCTTTATTTTTTCTGATTCTCAGAGTTTCGACGTGTACTACATTGGGGTGAGGAATGCTGCGAATTCGATATGGACCTGCGTATAGAAGCTCAAATTTACTGAATCTATTCTTTCCTCTGTTGGATAGATAGTGTCTACGTTCTAATATCTTCTGTCCAATGTGAAAGTCACGGCGTGTACCAAACCTTGTTTTGCTGCCTTCTCCGGCGCTCTGCGGCACATTTGATGTTGTTCAGCGCAATGTCAATTATTTCATGGCGTCGTAGTCGATGAGAAGTAGGAAAGGATACTAATTCTTTGATTTTGTTAGGTGGTTCAACATTTTTCATTATAACAGTAGGAGATAGCATACTAGATTCATTTAGTATAGAGTTAATTATATCCTGGAATGATAGTATGTGTGTATCCCAATCAATATGTTTTTTATGGCAGTATATTCGACATACTTTACCAATTTCTTTCATTAGTCGTTCACAAGGGTTCGAAGAAGCGTGGTACCTGGATATATAGATTGGAGAAATGTTTCTAGCTCGTAACATACGTGTCCATATAGCAGATCGAAACTGTGATCCATTGCCGGAAATTACTTTCAATACATGCCCTACATGAAATAAAAAACGTTTTACAAATGCGTTTGAAATCGATTTAGCAGTAGCTTTGCGTAACGGAGTGAAGGTAACAAATTTCGAAGTGAGTTCAACAGCGACAAAGATGTAGCAAAAACCTCTATTAGTTCTGGGAAGCGGACCAAAAATATCTACAGCGGCGATGTGTCTCAATTTAACAGGTACAATGGGATGTAACGGAGGAATATGTGAAGTCGTGTCTTACTTAGCTTTCTGGCAGATTTTACATTACGCTAAAACTCGTCGAATACGTTTCTCCATATTGGCAAAATAACAGTTCTGTCTCAGTATGAGAAAAAATTTTCTGGCTCCATAATGTGCGTAACTTAAGAGAGTAAACCAAATTAATTTGTTAACAAGCTCGTCAGGAATACATTATAATCAATTGTTGCTGTCAGGGTGAGAGCGGCGAAACAGAATATTATTGCGTACAGTGTAATGGTTTCTAACGGTAACATTATTCCTATCTTGCCAAAGGTGTTTCATTTCTTTCCATAAGTTGTCTTTACTCTGCTCTTGTGCTATGTCTCGTAATGACGCCCAAATGAAATTTTCAAATGCAACTTAATGAATATACATGACGCTAAAATTTGCTTGGCAGAAGTTGGTTGCGATGTCCTGCTGATTGTTGCTGAGAGAACGGGATAGTGCGTCTGCTACAATATTTTGTGTACCGGGAATGTGAACAATTGTAAAATTAAATTCCTGTAAATAAAGTTTCCATCTGCTTAACCTGTCGTGTGTAAATTTTGCGGAAAGTAAAAACTGTATAGCTCTATCATCTGTGTAAACGGTCATATGTCTTCCATAAAGAAAATGCCAAAATCTCGTAAATGCCCATACAACACATAATGTTTCAAGTTCTGTGACAGAATAATTGCGTTCAGCAGGTGACAGAAAGCGACTCGCAAAGGCGGTGTTTTTAATTACTGTAGTACCATCTTCTCAAATTTCCTGAAAAATGTGTACGCCTAAGGCGGTGTTAGAACTGTCGGTGGCAATGGAAAAATTTCTAGTAAGATCTGGATGTGATATAAGTGGTGCATTCAATAAAGCTTGTTTCAGATTGACAAATTCAGAATGTGCTTGTCTATCCCAGGACCAAATAGTGTTTTTACCCGTCAATTGACATAATCTAGGAGTGTCTAAAACAGAGCAATTAATAAATTTACGAAAAAAATTAATGAAACCCAAAAAGCTGCGTAGTTGTTTCTTCGTCGTAGGAACAGTAATGTCACGTAAAGATCGAAGTTTTTCCGGGTCATGCGCAATACCTTCTGCTGAAATTACATGTCCAAGAAATTTTATAGAGGTTTTGCCAAAGTGCGATTTACTGAGACTAACTGTGAGTCCTTGTGCACGAAAAGTTCGTAACAGTTGCTCAAGAATCAGATTGTGTTCAGACCAGTTAGCTTCTGCAATAAGAATGTCGTCTACATACGTTGTGATTCTGTCTTTTAATTCTGTCGGAAGTATAGTTTTCAATGCGCGAATAAATTCTGCTGAGGAAATAGTTAAATCGAACGGTAATTTACAAAATTGATAACAGTCACCAAAACAGAGAAAAGCCGTGTACTTTCTGCAGTTCGGATGGAGCTGAATGTGCCGAAAATTCCGATTTCAAATCTAATGTGTAATAAATAGCAGTACCATGAAATTTATGTAGAAGTTCTTCTAGTGGTTGAGGGCGATCTGTTTCATTAATAATAATGTCATTGATGTGACGCGAATCAAGTACGAGGCGAAGTGAACCATCCTTTTTCTTAATAATATGGAGTGGGTTTATGTACGGACTAACTGCCGGTTCAATAATACACTCCTGGAAATGGAAAAAAGAACACATTGACACCGGTGTGTCAGACCCACCATACTTGCTCCGGACACTGCGAGAGGGCTGTACAAGCAATGATCACACGCACGGCACAGCGGACACACCAGGAACCGCGGTGTTGGCCGTCGAATGGCGCTAGCTGCGCAGCATTTGTGCACCGCCGCCGTCAGTGTCAGCCAGTTTGCCGTGGCATACGGAGCTCCATCGCAGTCTTTAACACTGGTAGCATGCCGTGACAGCGTGGACGTGAACCGTATGTGCAGTTGACGGACTTTGAGCGAGGGCGTATAGTGGGCATGCGGGAGGCCGGGTGGACGTACCGCCGAATTGCTCAACACGTGGGGCGTGAGGTCTCCACAGTACATCGATGTTGTCGCCAGTGGTCGGCGGAAGGTGCACGTGCCCGTCGACCTGGGACCGGACCGCAGCGACGCACGGATGCACGCCAAGACCGCAGGATCCTACGCAGTGCCGTAGGGGACCGCACCGCCACTTCCCAGCAAATTAGGGACACTGTTGCTCCTGGGGTATCGGCGAGGACCATTCGCAACCGTCTCCATGAAGCTGGGCTACGGTCCCGCACACCGTTAGGCCGTCTTCCGCTCACGCCCCAACATCGTGCAGCCCGCCTCCAGTGGTGTCGCGACAGGCGTGAATGGAGGGACGAATGGAGACGTGTCGTCTTCAGCGATGAGAGTCGCTTCTGCCTTGGTGCCAATGATGGTCGTATGCGTGTTTGGAGCCGTGCAGGTGAGCGCCACAATCAGGACTGCATACGACCGAGGCACACAGGGCCAACACCCGGCATCATGGTGTGGGGAGCGATCTCCTACACTGGCCGTACACCACTGGTGATCGTCGAGGGGTCACTGAATAGTGCACGGTACATCCAAACCGTCATCGAACCCATCGTTCTACCATTCCTAGACCGGCAAGGGAACTTGCTGTTCCAACAGGACAATGCACGTCCGCATGTATCCCGTGCCACCCAACGTGCTCTAGAAGGTGTAAGTCAACTACCCTGGCCAGCAAGATCTCCGGATCTGTCCCCCATTGAGCATGTTTGGGACTGGATGAAGCGTCGTCTCACGCGGTCTGCACGTCCAGCACGAACGCTGGTCCAACTGAGGCGCCAGGTGGAAATGGCATGGCAAGCCGTTCCACAGGACTACATCCAGAATCTCTACGATCGTCTCCATGGGAGAATAGCAGCCTGCATTGCTGCGAAAGGTGGATATACACTGTACTAGTGCCGACATTGTGCATGCTCTGTTGCCTGTGTCTATGTGCCTGTGGTTCTGTCAGTGTGATCATGTGATGTATCTCACCCCAGGAATGTGTCAATAAAGTTTCCCCTTCCTGGGACAATGAATTCACGGTGTTCTTATTTCAATTTCTAGGAGTGTACCTTGGTCAAGCATAGCTTGCAATTCTTTCTTAACTTTTTCTCTGTGAATATACGGAATGGGATAATGTTTGGCTTTAAACATGTCGTGCTGTTTAACTTGAAATTCATACATAAATCCGGACATAGTACCAGGGATGTTGTTAAAAACTGGAGCTTGCTGTAAAAGAATTTTGCGTAGTTGCGTGCGTTCGTCGTCTGTATTTGCACTGCTCTGTTTAACTATATCAGAAATCATCTGTATAACGTCATAGTCGGCTTCGTCTGGAGTATTATAGTTGTGTACGTACGTATCTGTGAACAGTGTTGAATGACAGTCTATGTTACGTGATGCGGAAATGACCACTGTACGATTAATTGTTTGTTCTTCTGCAGATAAAGAGTCCTGAAATTCTAAAGTCAGTTGTACATTTTCATCCTTTAACATTCAATAGGAGTTTTGAAAGTCAATAATTGCGTCATGTTGTACCAGAAAATTCGTACCTAAAATAACGTCTGTTGTCAATAAGGGAACAATCCAAAAATTTGAGTGAAATGTATGACCTGCAATACAAAATGATAAATGTGTCTGTAATTTTACATCTACTCCTTTACCAGATACTGCTCCTTTTACTTTAGTTTTGCCTAATGGTAACGTAGGATAGGTATCCTCTTTGTTACATTCGTTGAAAGTTTCCTCATTTATAGCTGACATAGGTGATCCAGAATCGATTACTGCTGAAAATTTGGATGATCCAATCTTTACGTCAATGACAGGATGTGAAATGGTTTTTTGAATAACTGGTCTTTCTGCAAAAGAGTGTCTCGGATGTCGTCAAAAGTAATAACATTTTCGTGAACAAGATTCTGCATGTCAAAAGTACTGCTTGTGTTGCTGGAAGATTCAACCTGTACTGTATCTAGTCAAATTCTATCTGACGTGCTATTATTTGCGGGAGGATGCTGTGGCATTTCGACTATTTGTACTGTTCTGTTATTACGTCGTGACGCATTACGTTCGGGATGATATCTACTGTCTGGTTCATTCATGATAATTTGTTGTTGCGGATGATTCTGCTGCTGGTAAGACCGACTGTTATTAAACGTACGCTGAAAATTGCGCTCATTACTTTTACGTCTGTCATGATAGTCATTACTATCCGGCGCGTTGTGATATGAGTTGAAATGGTGTGTTTTCTGTACGTAGTGATTTCCTTGTTGCTGTGCGTTGCTATTTGATGGAGCCGACGCTATACGTGTAGGCGGCGAAACTTTAAAGCTTGGTTTACCTTGCACATTACATTGTTGGTTAGGCATGCTAACCGGCTGGTTTTGTTGCTGTTGTTGGAAAAAACCTCTATTGTTACCAAAATGTGTCTGCGATTCCTGCAAATTTTGACGATACTGATAATTAAAGTTTTGCCTGTTATAAAAATTACGCTGGTAGTTGTGGAGTGTCTAATGAAAATTGTCACCTTTGGTAAAACTTGTCATATCAGGTTTCTTTACTAATTCTTAATCCTAGATAGATCGATAGTTGAAGAGCAGTTTTGATAGATATAAAGGATAGTAGAACAGAAGGCAGCAGTGCAGAAAACTAAAGATGAAATAGCACTACTACGGCTCAGGGCCCTGTGCACGCTACGGCACATATTCATTGAAGTGTAATGAATCCCCTGAGGTCTGTTACGCGCTGCAAATGAATTTTAGTTTCTGCGTTACAGGCAATGCCGGTGAAAATTCAGAACCAAGTTGTTGTATCCAATCCAATTCTAGTTTCTGCGTTACAGGCCAAGGTGATGAAAATACTAAAGCAAATTGTCGTATCCAGTCCAAAGCGTGAATCTGTGTTCTGTCATTCTTAAATACCTTAGATTTCTTTAATGATAAAAATTGCTTATATTCAACGTTATCGTCTCTCAATGTGTGAACAGGTTCAGGATTGCATGAGTATCTGTTTGCCTGTGAGTGTTCGGAATATATCTCACGTACTCTCTGTAAATTACCTAAATTATACTGGCTGTGAGGGCGTGACAAATGTTCGGAATGTGGCGAATGCTGTGACGTGTTAGTGACTGAAATATTTTTCATCTCCGTCACTTCGTGCTGTAAAGATTACTATTTTTTACGTAACGTATTATTAGACCAACCTATCTCACTGATCGTCTGCTGTAAACTTTGGAATTCGGGTGTTTGATTAAACGAAACTGGTGACGTATCGTCTGATTTGGTGTCATTATTACCTTCGATAACGTCAATACGACTGGCCAATTCATCATATTTTTCAGTCAGCACTTTTACCTGATCATTGTTTTTAGTTGTTTTTGTATTTTACGTGTGGTTTTGTTCAATTCCTTAACGTCTGCTTCGATGGCATCGGGATCCTGTAGTAGTTCTAATTGTTCAAGTCTGTCGGTCACTGTCTGAAAGTCCACTGTGTGTGTGTGTCTGTTTTTGTTTTAAGATCAGAGATTTCATCATGTAATTCGGTGTTCAACTGTTTGATAGCATTAATTTCGCCTGATACTGTAGCAAAATTGTTGTCTACGTATGTTTTTACTTTCGTAAACAATTTACGCTTATCTTCCTGTCTCTGTGCAGTAATTGTTTCCATGACTTGTTTCTTTACTTTGTTCTGTTCCTGTATAAATTTACGGTAACGCGTTTCACGGTTTTGTAGGTGGTGATTAAAACGTTCGTCAATTTGGCTGTTCTGTTGGTCAAATTTCGCGTCTACTTTTGCATCCAGTGTGCGTGAAAATTCTGCTGACATTAATTTAAACTCGTCGCGTAACTGTGTTGCGTTTTCAGAGCATTGTTTAGCGACTGCACTAATTTCATCTCTAAGTAATTCCGTTGTAGCTGCTTGCGTATTACTTAATTCTTGAGCCACAGATCTAATTTCTTCACTACTGCTCCTAGCATAAGCCTTAATTTCCTCACGTAATTGTTCTTTAGTATCGTGACATTGCACGGCAACGGCTGTAATCTGTTCACTAAGTAGTTTGTTCTGTGCATTCAAGTTGTCGTGTTTTTCATTCAACTGTTTAAGATTTTCATTCAACTGTTCGGAATTGTTATCTTGTTTTTCATTATATTCATTAATTTGTTGTTTGAGATTTTCATTAAGTTGTAGCATTAATGCCAAAGCTCGATCCATGCCAAAATTAGCTACTGTATTCTCTGTGCTGTGTGATGATGTATCTGTATGTGCATTTGTCACGTTTTGTGAAACCATTAGGTCATTCTCTGATTCACAAAAAGGTTTGCCAATCGCATGTGCACTGTTGGTCACTACACCGGAATCAAATAAATCTGACGTGTTTTGTGAATATTGTTCACCTTCGTTAGAAACAATTTTCTGTTCACTACGTAAATTTTGCAAATTTGGCGTGTCAAATTGGGCAGCGTTCATTGTATCAGAACGTGCCGCGTCATCAATTGTCGTTAAATTAACACAGGACACATTTCAATTTGTTTGCTCATCATTAGCATTAAAATCGTTATTAGTGGTCGGTACGCACTGATTGTCTGTAAATGGAGGATTATCGCTATTATACTGAGTGTTGCAAGTATTATCGGTCAAATTAATCGAGTCAACTTTTTCACTCATTACACATCGCGATATACTGTTAACAGTTTTTCGCGGCATTTTTTACAAATCAAAGTTAAGCACAAAAAGAAACAAAGACAAAGCAAAAATGGAGCAAATACAGTAACAACAAAGAGCAATAAATTGCCGATGATCTGTGAAAGAAAGAGTGACAAATTAGTAAATGCGTTGCGCCAGATGCAAACTACATTTAAGTAAATAAGAGCAGATATATGACTACTTCTCAGAGATCACAAAGAAATACGATCCTGGCCGGTTGTCGCCAAGTGTAACCTCCCCACAAAATATTGAATAAATAATAATAATGAATGTGATTCTAATTTTAGTGTAACCTCAGAACAAAATTGGTTCCCATTTATAACCTCCCTACAGAAATTCATTCACATTTAACGTCGACAAAAATTTTTTTTTCCATTTAATGTACGCACAAAATTCTTTTCTCATTTAATGTAAGCTCTAAACAGAAAAATTCCTAAACCTCGTAATAAAAAATAAATTCAGTAACCTTGTAAATTTTGGACGACAGCAGTGCTGCGTCATGGCCCTGTACGATCATTCTGAATAAAAAAAGGAAAAATTCTTACCTCATTAGAATTGCCGAATATATCTGCTCTTACAATAAATTTTTCCGGCACAGCGCTGTGCAATGCTGGCCGATAGATTTGTCATTTATGAAAGGAAGCAACTGATTTTTCTTTTTCAACAATCGGAATGATTATGGATTGGAGAATTTATTAAATTGTTAAAATTGATATGAATGTTTGTAAAAAAATTACTTTATATGACAAAGATTATTATTAGGACATTTTTGAAACATTTACATGGCAGTTCAGATAACATTACTAGATATGCGCGAGGCTGCTTTTTACCTTATACAATAATACTCAGGTTCCGGCATCGCTGCACCGCGACCGGCCTGTAACACCGTACCTCTTCTGCTGTACAGATTTATTTTGCTTTTGTTTTATTTAATGTTATAACATTGAGTATCTGTAAATGTGTTTGATTGAACAGATAACACAATATTGTATACTCTTTTCTTTATCAAACCTTTGATGTCGTGATTTGATTCTATGCAAAGTAGTGTATCTGTAATTTAAACTCTTTGTCCCATTTGGAGGGAACAAAACTTACTGTATATAATTGTAATTTTGTGTGAATAATTTTTTTGTAGAGATGTCAGTATGTGTAAATGTTTTGTTTTATTTAATGCATTTGGTTGCTGTTATGTTAATTGCTGATCCTCACTTAGGGTTCTTAGATAGTTTGTATGTAAATGGTGTAGTGGTTCCCCTCGGGAACGGAACTGTGTAGCGCGCGCAAATTGTGGTTGGCCTAGGTGGAAAAGGTGGAACTGATAGTCAGTCGGGGACGAGCTATGAGTCGGAGACGAGCTACGAGTCCATGCACTGCCATGTAAAAGATGCATATTGTGCTGTTTCCGAGAGAGGCTTTTCCTGCTTCTTTCCAAGGCCTCGGATGGATGGATAAATAGCTGGAACTATTCTGGAGTTAGTATCTATCATCGCCACCAAGAAATGACAGAGTCCAGCAATTCTGCCTACAATTCCACCTACCAACATGCAGTTGCCACCACATTGCGCAACCATTGCAACGTAATACTATAATGATGTACAGTGAAGGATCAGCTTAATGGACGTGCTAATGTGCTGAAATAGAAGGTAATTTGTATCTGAATTTATGTACCTACCTTGATTTTTCTCCTCATCATAACACCTCTCAGGTTCCTCTCCGTTTGAGCTAAAGTGATATCCGAGTGTCCTTACTAAAAGAAATTAAAGCGTAGAGTTTTGCTAATTAATGCCTCTTGAACTTAGTAAAAAGAAAGTTAAAGTTAATGTGGCAATAGAGTGAGTTAAAGTAAATGTTATTTGCTCAAAATAATTTTCCTATTAAAACTGCTATTTAAAGTGCTGTTGCTAACTTCAATATTAAAAGTTCTTAAGACTGAGGCTTATAAGGCAAATGATCACATTATTGTCTGTAATAAATTCTAAAAGGTGAGTCAGTTTCTTGCAATTTGGTCAGTATTGTGTTTCGCTGTAGTAAAAGTGAGAAAGCTGTAGTTGTGAAACATTATATATTCATGTTTGCTAAGTGTTTGTGTATCTTGTGTATTAGAAGTGCATGTTAATAGTAATGTTATAAAAACCATTCACTTTATGTAAGCCTGAAAGTAATAGGGTGTTTCGGTATCTCTTATAATTTTGCAAATAGTTTGTGCTGCTCCAGTTGTTAGCTTCAATCTTAAAACATATGTGTGTCAGAGTTCATTGCACTCGTGTGTGGTTAAGTCTAGGTTGTGTTTGTCCATTATAGTTACTTATACCTACTTTCTTAAACGAGAAAGTTAATCTTTCTCTTGCCTAATTATGCTGGCGACCGTTTCCCTTATTCTATAAACAGTATAGTTAGGCAAAATTTTGTTTGCTACTGTTCATATATTTACGTAATTCTCACTTTCACTTCCGATAAGCCACTTAGTTAGGTACAACACGGTCAACATAACAAAATTCCTCTCAGGGGGTAACACTGCTCTGTTGCTTTATACCATTATTACTCCAACAAAATAATTCTGTTTTGCAAATTGCTTCCAGTTTTGAGGTTATGGTATAGCAGTAGCAGACAGGAGTGTTATAGGCCCAGCCAACACGATACACTATTCCAGACCAGAGCAGACTGCAGACTAGCGCAGACTAGCCACAACTTACTGCTACCGCTACACAGTTCGTACTGCAGTCAACACTGCTCTCTGGTCAGAGATTCTCTTATACCTTGCATATCGCAGACAGCACATGAGCAATACATCGAAATTACATCTGCTCGGACCTCTTACATAAAATCACATCTGCATTACATCTGCTCGGACCTCTTACATAAAATTACATTTGCTCGGACCTCTTACAACATATAATTATAACAAATACTAACAAGAACCACAACTTTTCATGAGAATTGAATGAATCGTTGCCTTCAAAAGGCTTACTAGCAAGCGAGTTGTACAGCGAAAAAAAACTGAAAAATTTTTATCCAGCTATACGACGTCCGCCATCATTTTATTACAAGAAATCGTACCAATAACGAATCGTTCTCGAAACATTCAATGTTCTGGTGCTTTGAAACAAAATATACCCATAGTGTACGAAGTATGACATGATACACACCGATTATGGATTTCCGCTGAACATCACAAAAACAGTATTGCGTTTTGCTTTCTGCTTGCGACGCAATAGGTGTTGTAGCTTCCTGTTGGTTCCACGTTAAGTGGCGTGTTGCCGAAATATCGCAGAAATTATATGGTGTTTCGCGTGACGAAACAGCTCCTCTACGAGAAATAGCGGGAAGTGATGCCACAAAACTCGCAGAGCTCCGCCCCAACATTAACTAACTCGTCCCCGAGGCTGACTGCTTTACTGTCTGCATGTCTTGAAAGTATAAAGGGAAACAAAGGTTATCTTCCTTCTGTTGTCTTAAGAGTTTGTTCTGGATGCTGGTAAAGTTTCTGTTACGCGTGGAAGTACGCGTAGCTGTTTTGAATTATAATGAGAAGGAAGGAGGCTAATCTATGGACGTAGCCTTGGGCTAGTTCACGTCAGGTTATGCTAAGAGCTGCATGCAGCCTGCTCTGAACCGAAGGAAGGGTGATTCAGTTTAACATCCAGTCGACATTGAGGTCAATAGAGGCGGACCTGCTCTGGACCAGGGGGTAATGTTTGTCTATAATTATTATATTGGCACGCTATAATGGAAAAGGAGTATGTTATGCATGCCGAGGCAGAGTGAGTCTCGCGATTAGAATTGATGGGGGTAGTTTACGTTCTATTTACCAGGTGTATTTGATTCGAAATCGAGCTAATCAAACAGGTCTCCCATTCGCTTAAGGTTTGTTTCATTTCGTTAGTTTCTTAACAACTCTGTCGCCTTGGATAACACGTGACTTTTGCGATGTTAATACGATTTTACATGTAAAAGAACATATATCTGGTGGCCATTGTCATTGATCATTGGTTCAAATGGCTCTGAGCACTATGGGACTTAACTGCTGTAGTCATCACTCCCCTAGAACTTAGAACTACTTAAACCTAACTAACCTGAGGACATCACACACACCCCTGCCTCAGGTAGGATTCGAATCTGCGACCGTAGCATTCGAGCGATTCCGGACTGAAGTGCCTAGAACCGCTTGGCTACCGTGGCCGGCCATTGATCATTCGTGAATAAAAATTCTCTTCCGCTTATCCACAAGTCGTCTCCTCATAATTTTATATACGAAAACACCTTATGTTATGTTGTCGTCCCTGCAGTTTGAACACAGAGTGACGCCCGTGATGAGCTGATGTATTTACCGTTAAAATACAGCTAAGGCACGGACCATATCATATGGAAGCATATTATATTGATACAACCCGAAATGGATGTTAAGCACGAATGCCTCCTTTTCAGAAATTTGTGTTAGAGGTAGATGCAGTAATCTGTCTTCCGATGTAGGCAGTTATTTGTGATCTTGTGTCATCAGCACGACCATTATAAGAACAACAATAATTTTGAAATTGTGGAATTTCGAAAGTGAAAGATCGTTTACACTCTTCTCGTACACTTCTACCGTATCTTCCTTCGCCTTCGGCGTTGTCGTTGTTACCGTGAGACACCGTTATACCAAGAGGAAAGGCGCGTCGATCTTAGAGCATGAGATATGATGACCTTAAGCCATTGACAACACACAACGGTCACGGTAGCACCTGATTCCAGAATAGCTGCAGTAGTTAAGATCTACGAACTATCCCCTGTTGACCAGGTCCCCAAAACTTAACTCGTAACGAGATCCCTTCAAAGCAAGTGGTCATAACGATCGTCTATCAGGGCTTCGTACAACGAGAAGAAATGTTACGGTTTATGGAATAATAACAGATACGACCAAACTGTCTTGTCTCTTCTGCTTTATTTAACATAACTTCGTTCACAGTTTCATTTCGCATTCACCACTCACTCACCGAAACCCTTTGATGAACAGTTTTGGTTGCTTAACACCAACAGTCAATGATAATGATACAGCTTTTCTCCTTTTTATAAACTGAAGCCCGCTCTTCGTGATATAATAAAAAAAAAAAAAAAAACGGTCTCAATACCACGTCCCTCGTGAGATGCGAATACACTTATCCCGGAATTGACCGCCCTGTAGGTGTACTCAATTTAATGACCACACTTCGCTGTCCGCTATTTCGCGTAACTGAATGTCCATTTGTTAGTCTGATTATACACTGTAGCTATTTAAAATTCGCCCCTATATATTTTACAACGCACAATTAGCACTTCGTTACTTGTTTTTTTTTCTAAGAGTAAACGAAAAGAAAGACGCCGTATAATCGGCTTAGTCGACATAAAGCAAAACACCTTAATATGCCCAATTTCACCTCTTCTTATAGGATCGGCTACCTTACTCATTAATTTACTACATATTATTTCCAATAACACTAAACAGGTATCGCCGTTATATTTTAATTGTATTCAAAAGCATGTTACTAGTATTATGACCAACCAAATCGTCACAAATCGCGCGGCGTGCGTTTTTAATGATAACTTTACGCTATTCAATTAAATCGCGCGGTGTGCGTTTTTTAATGATAACTTTACGCTATTCAATTTCCGTTACAGCTATCTTGAGTCGTAATGTTACACACTCACTTCAAGTTGCAGAAGATACACTGCTTTTTTTTATGTTAGATCAGAATTTGCAGTGGGATGTTCCATGCTGTTTGCTTGAGAAGCTTGTTTTATTTTTTCTCAGCTGTGCTATTAAAGAGTATTCTAGACTATAGCTAAGAGCTTAGCTGGTCTGTACACACTGTAGCAGTGAGGTAGTGTAAGAAGTGTTCAGCGGATCATGGTTTAGCTTCTGTGAGACGCAATCTATGCACTGTTTTAAAATAAATTATTTGAAATGGCCAACTAACTGCTGCGCTTAAGCGGTTTGTCTTCGTTACAACTCTTGTTGAAGTCTTATCTTTTTGCAGAATTGTTTAATGTTCCACTGTTAGCAGCCTGGTGTAGTCACTGCCGGCAGAGCCTCCTCCACAACTGGTACGTGACCCGCACTGCAAGTAAACGGGACCCTCTGTCCCGACTTTCCTGCTGTTTTCCTAAAGGGCTGCATCAGCGTGTAGATGGTGATCCTGTTAAAGGGTGGAGGAAAACGAAGAGTTCTGGCTGCCCCGTTTCCCCTACTATCAAATTTCAAAGACCACACCTGACACTCTACTACTCCCCTGGACCGTGGAAGACAACGAACATTTAGTTGTATAGCATCGAATTCGATTGTCAAATTAAAATAATTGTTTAAAGGGTAACACTACAGAAATAGCCTTAAAAAAAAGCTTTTTCTCGGCAGTGGTTTTGGCGGAAGGAAAAATGATGGAGTAATACTAATTGGGAGAGTTACTTGACAGATATTCAAGTATATTACAAGAGATTTATTTCGACTATCTTACACAGCAGCACTTCTCACGAGGCATGTTGAATCTGAGGCGACGTACTCAACGAATTATAAGGGGCGCAAACTAGAATCTGAAAAAAAAAAAAGAGATCCTTGCAACCTACTTCAGAGTCGCTATGTAACTGACGATTGCTTAGATAAAGTCTTTCAATTTTTGTCAGAAAAGGACATCCATACGCTAATAATTATTGTTTAATAGAACTAATCGAAAATCCTCGATGTGCTTCACTATGAGAGTTCTGGTAAAATTTTCAAATAAAAAGACCGAAAATTTTTGGAATTATAATGCGTGTCGTTTTGGAAAATCATATTCCGAAAAAACGGGTGGGAAGGTTTGAAATGTGTTATAGACATAAAAAAATTAAAATAATCTACGTTTATAAAACTCTTACCATTAAGCTGCTATCCCAGGACTAGTACGTTGTACTGTTGCTGTTGCAGTCAAAGTCACATCGTCTAGTTTATCAAATGGTTCAAATGGCTCTGAGCACTATGGGACTCAACTGCTGTGGTCATCAGTCCCCTAGAACTTAGAACTACTTAAACCTAACTACCCTAAGGACATCACTCACATCCATGCCCGAGGTAGGATTCGAACCTGCGACCGTAGCGGTCACGCGGTTCCAGACTGTAGCGCCGAGAACCGACGGCCACTCCGGCCGGCTCTAGTTTATCACAGAACGCATGGAACATCGGTCCTGGCAATAGCGTGAATGTACAAAACCTTACAATTCCGTTTAGCACTATTCCAAGCAGGCTCATTGCTCGGACGATGCAACAGTGGATTTCATATGATTTCCGTTTAAGCTTATTACCTGTTATAACAACTTCTGGCCAATTTGGAAAAGCAGTAATTACTGAGAAAAATAAGCCTCAAGAACGTCGTTCACGCAACGTGATGTTCTCGTTTAACATTTAATATGTTGAGAAATAACAGAGATAACGACAAGAAAATTTTTAACCCTGCAGCTCAATCCATAACGAACATCAAAATCCTGGTCACATTATTTCAGTTTCTTAATAGAGGCACTGATTCTTTCCGAAATGCCTCATATCTATTGTGTGGGCGCTTTGATGACACACTGCTTGGACGCCGGATTGAATACGATGTTAAACCTTTTCTACCCGATTATACTTTCTTATCACTCATTCTTACTTGAAAGATAAATAAGTGATAGTTAAACTATGAAAACTAGGACTATAACGCTCTTTGTCTGTTGTTGTCATTACCTTAATCTTACGTCATAGGGGGCGTAGGGCACTCCGTATTTTAACAGGTACTTGTCACCTGTAAGTAAACGAGGTTAATGTGAATTTGGTGGTCGAGTTGCACCTCACTTTGTATCGAAACGTAATTTTTTCACCTGAAGATAGTTTGCCTCTATACATACGAATAATTAGAGTTATATTTCGCAAATCCTTTTTCGTTTGCATTACTAAAACTTGTTGTGAAGCATACTAAACATTAGCACACAAAACACAGCTGCGTCTTTGAAAAACCAGTTTTGAACTTGGACAAAACTGAGTGTCAGTGTTCTCCCAGTCTCAGTTGGAGTTCATATGAATGGAAATGAGTCTTCTGTCAAATATAAAAGCCGTTTACTTCCTCTCTTTCTAACCATCTCTCTCCTTCCCTCCCTCCCTTCTTCCCACTCCCTCATTAAGTGTGTGTGTGTGTGTGTGTGTGTGTGTGTTTGTTTGTTTTACCTGTTTGTGTCGTCTTTACTGCAAGGTTCCATTAATATATTAAATATATGCAACTGCATATTGTAGTGTAGTCGGTGACAACGTGTTTTTCTTCTATTTTAAGATTATGGTACGGAGTGTGACTGGATTTGAGTAGTTTTAAATCTTTTCTGTTTTCGTTGGCTGATGGTTGTGTGCTATTGTATAAACAGCATATGTGCTCTGACTGTTGGTACCTCTTAAAGCTTCAAAGTGATTTGATTATCTAGTTTTAAAAGTTACTGCATGTTCTGACGATATATTCTGATAGACAAGTGTTCCATGTGAGTTAAGTATGCCTGATCTGCTGAAATTATCTGCGGATGTATCCTGCTTTCTGGGTTTTTTTTCTGTGTTTCGTCGTCTGTTTCTTGAAAATGTGGCTTCCTCTGCGAACTACTTCGTTATTGTAGGTAAGTATAGCCATCTCGCATTTCGTATGAGCTGTTGCTCTTTTGCGTCTTGTATGCGTGTTGTGATCTTTTACGTTACTGTAGAAGGTCTTGTGTGAATATAGCCCGTTCACCCCTTTCATATTCTCTATAATGGTGGAACCAAACCATTTTCCACTGCTGCTTGTTTTATTGTATTTATTTCTTGTGTTGTTTATCTTCTTTTAAAAAAATCTGTTTAATCTGTGGACCATGTAGCTTCCATGTTAGCATGTCAACTGGGTGGTCTGGTTGATTGTGAGTGATGGTGCACTTAACTATCCAGATTAGGAATACTGGAAGTAATGAGTTTGGCTTAGGCTTGGAATGCTGAGATCCGAAAACTTTGTGGAATTTATCTGTTTTTCTAATGTGAAGTGAATTTTTGGGTGTAAATCGTTTATTTCATTGAGTAGCTGTGTTACGTGTGTATGTGGTTCGTCAATCAGGCAAGTCATATCATCAACTTAACGAAACAGTACATAACGTTGTGTTAGTTTGATTTTATTGTGAGTATTTTGCTCTCTGAGTTCTTCATGAACATATTGGCTATGAGGCTGTGGTGCTATTCGTTATCCTACAAGTTGTAAATAAAATTATTTGTTGAATTTAAAGTACTTTTTGCTGTTGTGTTCCTGAGTATCGTTGCTATTTCATCAGTCCGTATAGATGGCGTGCTGCCATTTTGATTTAGTCCTTGTATGACAGTGACGACTCTTTAATCTATGAAATGCAAATGAACAATTACGTGGCATCGAGTGAGACGAAGCCTGCTGTGCCGCATTCCTGTGTTTTTGAGCACATTAACTCTTTTGAGTTGTCCAGGTTATAAAAAGTGTAAATTCTTTTAATGGTGTGTGTGTGTGTGTGTGTGTGTGTGTGTGTGTGTGTGTGTGTGTGTGTGTGTATGAGAGAGAGAGAGAGAGAGAGAGAGAGAGAGAGAGAGAAAGAGATATACAGAGAGAGAGAGAGAGAGAAATAGAGAGAGAGAGAGAGACAGAGAGATGGGTTTTTGAACTTAATTGCTGGTTTTAATGGAATATTTTGTCTGTGCCCTTTCAGTAGGAAATTTAGAGTGGGAATCTTTCAGTTTTCCTGTGACATTCTTTTTTCTGGTCGTTTTTAAAACTTTTAAATATGTTTCAATGGTCACTGAACACTTTTCTGATACGTTGCTATTGGGTCATTGGTCAACTTACTTATATTCTTGGCGTTCAGAAAATCTAGTGTTTATCTACATATTCTGTTACAGCCATGATTCCCATTACATGCACGTTATCTGCGTTTGTAAGTACAGAGAGGCGTTGTTCTAGTTTCTGTTCTAGCTTCTTGGATGCAATTTCTATGGGTGTCTATTATTTGAGTTTGTTGGATTTGTATGTTCTGAGAATTTGTGTTATTTCTTCAACTACTAATTTTCTTGTTATATTGGCATTAATATTTGGTGTAGTAAGTCTTAAATTTTCTTCTCAGTTTGCTGAGACTCTGATATGACGTCCGCTGTTGTATTGTGTGATAAGTTTGTGTTAAAGCAGTGTTTTATCGGTCTATTCCAGGAGGGCACTTTACAATGTGTGGCGAGATTTATCTGTTTTATGTTTATCAATCTGTCACAGGAAATATATTCTGGTGATTGCAATGGAAAATTAACAGGAGAATATTGTGATATCTGAATAGAGTCAACAGTATCATATGTATACCTAATACAAACAGTGTTTAGCCCAAGTCAGAAACAGTTACTTACAAACGACGTCCTGCAAAATATGAATTGGTTTTGTATGTGTGTTTCACAACAATCTTGTAAATGCTGATGAAAATGGATTTGGTAAAGACAGCTGTAATTTATTGCAAATATAATCGCAAAACCCCTTCATAATAAAAAATTAAGATGGATACCGGTTGAGGTGACAGAAACAAAGGAAAACTGTTTAAGGCTTGATTTTCATTGATTGTCATTTAAAACGTGATCATATCATGTGGATCTGAATAAATAAACGCCAGTGACAGCACAAAGGTGTTGATCATGATTTTTATATATGTGGTTGTGTGTGTGTGTGTGTGTGTGTGTGTGTGTGTGTGTATGTGTGTGTGCGGTTCAGAGTACCTGTCCCCAAGTGTTGTTGTGGTCTTCAGTCCTGAGACTGGTTTGATGCAGCTCTCCATGCTACCCTATCCCGTACAATCATCTTCATCTCCCAGTACGAACTGCAGCCTACATCCTTCTGAATCTGCTTGGTGTATTCATCTCTTGGTCTCCCTCCACAATGTTTACCCACCGCGCTTCCCTCCAACGCTAAATTTCTGATCCCTTGATGCCTCAGATCATGTCCTACCAACTGATCCCTTCTTCTAGTCAAATTGTGCCACAAACTCCTCTTCTCCCGAATCCTATACAATACTTCATCATTAGTTATGTGATCTACCCATCTAATCTTCAGCATTCTTCTGTAGCACCAAATTTCGAAAACTTCTATTCTCTTCTCGTCCAAACTATTTATCGTCCATGTTTCACTTCCATACATGGCTACACTCCATACAAATACTTTCATAAACGACTTCCTGACACTTAAATCTATACTCGATGTTAACAAATTTCTCTTCTTCAGAAACGCTTTCCTTGCCGTTGCCGGTCTACATTTTATATCCTCTCCACTTCGACAATTATTAGTTATTTTGCTCCTCAAATAGCAAAACTCCTTTACTACTTTAGTGTCTCATTTCGTAATCTAATTCCCTCAGCATCACCCGACTTAATTCGACTACATTCCATTATCCTCGTTTTGCTTCTGTTGATGTTCATCTTATATCCTCCTTTCAACACACTGTCCATCCCGTTCAACTGCTCTTCCAATTTCTTTGCTGTCTCTGATAGAATTGCAATGTCATCGGTGAACCTCAAAGTTTTTATTTCCTCTCCATGGATTTTAATGCCTACTCCGAATTTCTCTTTTGTTGCCTTCACTGATGGCACAATATACAAATTGAATAACATCGGGGAGAGGCTACAAACCTGTCTCACTCCCTTCCCAACCACTGCTTCCCTTTCAAGCCCCTCGACTCTTATAGCTGCAATTAGGTTTCTGTAGTAATTGTAAATAGCGTTTCGCTCCCTGTATTTCACTCCTGCCACCTTTAGAATTTGAAAGAGAGTATTCCAGTCAACATTGTCAAAAGTTTTCTCTAAGTCTACAAATGCTAGAAATGTATGTTTGCCTTTCCTTAATCTTTCTTCTGAGATAAGTCGTAAGGTCAGTATTGCCTCACGTGTTCCAATATTTCTACGAAATCCATACCGATCTTCCCTGAGGTCGGCTTCTACCAGTTTTTCCATTCGTCTGTAAAAAATTCGCGTTAGTATTTTGCAGCTGTGACTTATTAAACTGATAGTTCGGTAATTTTCGCATCTGTCAACACTTGCTTTCTTTGGGATTGGAATTATTATATTCCTCTTGAGGTCTGAGGGTATTTCGCCTGTCTCATACATCTTGCTCACCAGATGGTAGAGTTTTGTCACGACTGGCTCTCCCAAGGCCATCAGTACTTCTAATGGAATGTTGTCTACTTCCGGGGCCTTGTTTCGACTCAAGTCTTCAGTGCTCTGTCAAACTCTTCACGCAGTATAGTATCTCCCATTTCATCTTCATCTGCATCCTCTTCCATTTCCATAGTATTGTCCTCAAGTACATCGCCCTTGTATAGACCCTCTGTATACTCCTTCCACCTTTCTGCTTACCCTTCTTTGTTTAGAACTGGATTTCCGTCTGAGCTCTTGATATTCATACAGGTGGTTCTCTTTTCTCCAAAGGTCTCTTTAATTTTCCTGTAGGCAGTATCTATCTTACCCCTAGTGAGATAAGCCTCTACATCCTCACATTTGTCCTCTAGCCATCCCTGCTTAGCCATTTTGCACTTCCTGTCAATCTCATTTTTGAGACGTCTGGCAGCAGAGGATCAAGTAGGTAAAAAGACGAAGGCTGGTAGATCTCCTTGGGTAACAGAAGAAATATTGAAGTTAATTGGTAAAAGAAAATTTAAAAATGCAGTAAATAAAGCAGGCACTGGCCGAGTGCACGCGCGGTTGGAGTGTGAGGTGCTGCTTGCGAGTGCTACGAAGTTCGTCGCCCACCGATCGTGGACATAAAAATTGAGTCCTCACCTAACCTACTATCGAGCCTCAACAATTCTTCGTTTGATTCTCGTTGTCGCTTTTGGGGCGTTCCCGCGAGTAACAACACGTATAGATTCAAGTAGGCTAAGATTCCACCCGTCTTCCTGTGGAGTTAACAAATATTGAATGAGGAAAGAAAAACTGAAATTCCTGGGCTAGCAGAACAGAGCGAAGAAGTTGTGGAAAGGGCCAAAATAAGTTGCTGTCAGTTGCACACAACATACAAACTTTATTTATCAACACACAATATCAGAACAAGGATGTAAAAAACTCAAAACTTCTATAGACCTCCTTTGATTAACTTTGGACCGGCTGAAGGCCACACTAAAAATCCAAGACACAAGGCCTAAGCAAGAAAGCAAGAAACTGAAATACTCTTCTGGAGGTTTCACCCAAAATATTATCTAAATGTTCAATCTAAACCCGGTGAAGGCCTTAGCAATTTAATTTTAATGGAACTTGCCTGGAGGCTGCATATTAAGCATTAAGAAGAGTTTCAGTCGAAAGGCAGAAGGCCTTATCTTAAAACTGTAACCTCCCCACAAAAACTAGATTCTCATTTAGTGTAACCTTCAAACAGACAAATTCCTAAACCTCTCAACAGCAAAAAATATAATTATGTCGTTCATTCACATTCAGCGTAACGTCCCAACAAAAAATAAATTCAGTAACCTGGTAATAATACAGTGTAACTAACCCCTCAATTAAATTGTCGCTTACTTATAGCTTTTCAATAATTGACTGTGAATTTAACCTGGTAAATTTTCGATGTCAGCAGAGCTGCGTCATGGCACTGAAAGGTCATTCTGAATAAACTGAAAATTCTTACCTCAATGAAGTCGCCGGATAACGCATATATATCTGCTCTTACAATAAATTTTCCTGGCACAGCCCTGTGCTATGCTGGCCGATAGATTTATCATTTATGAAAAGAAACAACTGATTTTTCTTTTGCAATAATCGGGATGATCATGGATTGGAGAAATTAGTAAATTCTTTAAATTGAAATGAATGGTTGTTAAAAGTTACTTTTTATGAGAAATATTATTATTAGGACATTTTTAAAACATTTACATGGGACTTGAGATAACAATACTACATATGCGCGACGCTGCTTTTTACGTTATACAATAATGCTCAGGCTCCGGCATCGCTGCACCGCGACCGGGCCAGCCAACACGATACACCAGACCAGACCAGGGCAGACTCCAGACTAGCAACAACTTACTGCTACAGCTACACAGTTCCTACTGCAGTCAACACTGCTCTCTGGTCTGAGATTCTCTTATACCTTACATATCGCAGGCAGCGCGTGAGCAATACATGGAAATTACATCTGCTCGGACCTCTTACAAAACATCTCATGTAAACTTCGGCAGAAGGCCCCATATGAAAGAATAACAATCTCATGCCTTAAGGGTAAGACAAGAACTTTAACTTAAGAGGTACTGATACTGGGCTGAGGGCCACACATCAACCAAAGAACTAAAACCCAAACAGGGATATAACAATGTAACATACAAGGGACGGCGCTGAGAATTTACCAAGGGTCGGCCTGAGATTGTAACACTAACTCTCGTTTAGGTGAGACTGGCAGCCCGTCCAGTGACTTCTTAATCAGAAGGCAACCCAACCGACAGTTAGCCAACCGATCAACCAACAAAAGAAGTTACGCTCCATGCAACCAGTAGAACGACCGAAAGATTTCAATGCAACGACACACAGAATATTGGCGCCTACAACGACCACCAACACCTCAGTTGTCGAACTACGCATCACGCTGGACAGCAACAACAGGACGAGGAAGATACACTACCGAAAATTACGTCAACGACCAGGGCAGGTAACCGGATATAATCCAGATGCTCAAGGGAACTATGAATGTGTGCTGAGTAACTGGCGGGCAGTTGAGCGTGACTGATCTGCAATGGAGGGACACCAGCCTCCACCAGTATGCTGATCACTGGAGTAGTCCTAAAAGCTCATGTCGTTAGTCAAACGCTACAGTGGTGCACAGGGTTGAGTAATTGCACTGCTGTAGGCGTTGCCGAACGGTAAACCACACTCCCATATCAATTCGGGATTGGACAAGGGCTCTGTAGAGCTGCAGCAGCGTACACAAGGCAGAAGATACCGCTGGTTAGCTTCAATAACAGGGTATAAATTAATTTAAGTTAAACTCCACAGGAAGATGGCTGGACTCCTAGCCGACTTGAATACACTTACGTTGCTGCTTTTGGAATGTCCCAAAAGAGACAACTGGGCTCAAATGAAGAAATGTAAAGAGTTGAGGCTCGATAGTAGGTTAAGTGAGGACTCAACTTTCATGTCCTAGATCGGTGGGCGACGAACTTCGTAGCACTCGCAAGCAGCACCTCACATTCCAACTGCGCGTGCACACCGCCAGCAGCCCCAGCCAGAGTTCGCGCAACGGAGACTTGCTTACTGCTGCACGCCAACCGACCGACTGCCACGGCCCGGAAACGGTGTAAGGACCAAATATCGTCGGCCAACGAGACGACCAACCAACAACGGTCGTCCTGCTCCAATCTCTCTCCGTCGGACAGTTCATGTGTGTCGGCAGCGGTCAACGAACACTGGCTGTCCACGCCTCACCGGCGCTCCTACTTGACTGCTGCTGCGTCTCGACTGCACTGCTGGTCCGTCTCCAACTCACTGGCAGACACACGACGACTCGGAAATACTATCGGTCGTTCCAGAGATGGTACAACATTGCACTTATCGATTCGCGCTGCTGCTGCCGCTCACGGGCAAGTAAGGCACGAAGTTAGTGACGCCTGTAAATAGAATAAGAAAACGAGGCGGCCGTACCGTATTAGAAGGTGAGAAACCATAAATGGCATGAACACGAGCCGTGCGCGGCTGAGCCACATTTAAATTCCACGACTTATCTTATTGCTGAGCTTTTTTCTCTATTTGTTAATTCTATGCAGTAATCTTAACAGCGAAAGGTTATTTACAATTTGTACAGAAACCACATGGCAATTATAAGAGTCGAGGGGCATGAAAGGGAAGCAGTGGTTGGGAATGGAGTGAGACAGGGTTGTAGCCTGTCCCCGATGTTATTCAATCTGTTTATTGAGCAAGCAGTAAAGGAAACAAAAGAAACATTAGGAGAAGGTATTAAAATCCACGGAGAAGAAATAAAAACTTTGAGGTTTGCCGATGTCATTGTGAATCTGTCAGAGACAGCAAAAGACTTGGAAGAGCAGTTGAACGGAATGGACAGTGTCTTGAAAGGAGGATATAAGATGAACATCAACAAATGCAAAACGAGGATAATGGAATGTAGCCGAATGAAGTCGGGTGATGCTGAGGGAATTAGATTAGGAAATGAGACACTAAAGTAGTAAAGGAGTTTCGCTATTTGGGGAGCAAAATAACTGATGATTGTCGAAGTGGAGAGGATATAAAATGTAGACTGGCAATGGCAAGGAAAGCGTTTCTGAAGAAGAGAAATTTGTTAACGTCGAATATAGATCTAAGTGTCAGGAAGTCGTTTCTGAAAATATTTGTATGGAGTGTAGCCATGTATGGAAGTGAAACATGGACGATAAACAGTTTGGACAAGAAGAGAATAGAAGCTTTCGAAATGTGGTGCTACAGAAGAATGTTGAAGATTAGGTGGGTAGATCACGTAACTAATGTGGCGGTATTGAATAGGATTGGGGAGAAGAGAAGTTTGTGGCACAACTAGACTAGAAGAAGGGACCGGTTGGTAGGACATGTCCTGAAGCATTGAGGGATCACAAATTTAGCATTGGAGGTCAGTGTGGAGGGTAAAAATCGTAGAGGGAGACCGAGAAATGGATACGCTAAGCAGATTCAGAAGGATGTAGGTTGCAGTAGGTACTGGGAGATGAAGGAGCATGCACAGGATAGGTTAGTATGGAGAGCTGCATCAAACCAGTCTCAGGACTGAAGACCACAACAACAACATCAACAACACCTACTTTGAAATCTGATCTCCTCAACATTCGAGTTAAAACAGATTTGGATATCAGGCAGAAACTATTGTGTTCGCGCATTGCAACTAGAATTTACTTTGCTCGTTTCTCTCACGTGTTTGATAAGTGACTCTGGCTACGAACGTAACTACCAGGAGCTCTATTTGCTCATTTACTGTAGAGAACTTGGAGATTTGTTTGGTGAAGATCTCAATGTTGTCTGAAATAATTCCACCATAATTTCACCTTTCTTCTCAAATGATACTCACTGAGCCGTTTGTCGTTCAGTTGGACTTTAAACCTCCCTCGTCTGACTGTCCTATATCACAAGCGTTAGTGGGACTTCACACTTACTTAGCAGCACCACGTTCACTTAAGCCTCCGTTCAAACACATTTACATATGGAGACATGCATTTCGTATGCACTTCCACATTGTAACTCTCATTCCCACATAAGAAAGTATTTACCTCACTTATATTCCCATCGCTAGCATACTTTCCTTTAGAAGTGGTTTCATCTGTTTACAGTATGTAGTCACGTATTTCTCCATGGCTGCTGTCATTTTATGTCAATTTGTTCATCCGCATGGTTGCGGTGGATTATTTGTGTAACGCAGTGACGTGACATTTGCACATAATACCATTTCTCCTTCCTAATTAATTAGAAAAAAACGTAGAAATTGAAGACATTATTGTCTTGCTTTCAGAACAATGAATCCCAAAATTTCCCTAAGCGCTATATCTTAACACAAAGAAACTAAAACCTGTACAGTTAAAAAAATGTCATAATGCACCGAAGGCTGCAAGACGAAACTGCCTGAGCCAGGTGTAGCTGGCGGACCCTAAATAATTTTTGGCTCTTGATACCGCAATATGATATTTGTACATCTTAACAGGTAAAACAAATTTCAATACCAATTCTGTTTCATATAGTTGAAAATCAGTAATCGTCTAGTGCACAGAGTTTTAAAGTATTTGGATATGTAGAGTCACGAAAGATTAGTTCGTATTTACTCTTAAATCTACAATTACTTATTTTACATTCTTTCTTGAATTAATGATGCCATGGACACAGAAAATTCTGTTTGTATGAGCTTTTGTTTGTAGCTTCGCAGTATACCAGAATATTCCATTACGCACTACGTATCACATATTTTAGCTGATTAGCTGCATTTGTTACATGTCTCCGTCTGTTATTTGGCCTGCTTATACCATTTTTGTACAGGCACTATGAACCATATGATCACAAAAAATGTTTCATGCATCTTATTTTTGATCGAGATAAAGCGATGGTTATTGCCTCCTGAAGAAGGCCAATAAACGCCTGATCCCGGTTAAAGGAATAAAGTTTCTCTCGAGCAACTAGCTGCTCAATATTTCAATGAATACAAGTAGAGTTGGTGAAGGTGGATAAAATACTATTTTATTATTATGTTTCATCACTCACTGTTGTGAAAGAAAGAAAAAAGAAAGGAAAGGAAAACGCACCACGGTGAAATTATCTGAAATGGACGTGTATCGGTAGATGTGATGTGGAGGTATAGGCAAATGCATGACTGGACTTTCAGAAACAATGGATGATCTATTCGAGAGAAAGAACCTCACAGATTGAGCAAGTCAATTACATGTTGGCCCATCTCTGGCCCTTAAGCAAGCAGGTGTACAGCTTGTGACTCATCGGACTCCGTTCCAAGAAGAAATCATTACGGAAGACAGTCTCCTCTAGACAACAAGAACACAGGCCGAAGAGGTGTCTGGGCCACCCCAACACCGGAGGGACAGCAACCCGATTAGAACGCGCCATACGGCCCAGCAACTGTGTGAGATGGTCTGAGGTGCCAATTCTTTTCGTATAAATGCTCATTTCGTTGTCATCCGCAGCACCCATTAGCACAGCTGTACATCGATGATATTCTACGCCCTATTTCGTTGCCCTTCATGCAACCCATTCTGAGCTCACACTTCTTCAAGACGAAGTCCGCGTCCACAAAGCTAGAATTTTTACGGTCTTCGTGCTTGCCAAAGTCAGCCTTGGGCAGCAAAATCGCCGGATTTTTCGTAAACTGAGATTGTTTGGATCATTATGGACAAATCCCTGCAGTCAGCCTGGGATTTTGGCACGAAGTCCCTCAGGAGTACATCCAATAACTCTGTCAATCAACGCCAAACCAAATAACTGTTTGCCTAAGGGTCGGAGATGGACCAAAGCGTTATTGACTTTCTCAGTTTATGAATCTCTTGTTCTTGAATAAATCATCCAGTTTATCTGAAATTGTAATCATTCAATTTTCTATGCCTGCACTTCACATCTTCCAATTTCCGTCCCATTCGGATAATTCCTTTCTGGTGTGTAGTTCCTGTTTTTTGTCTGAGGGTGTACATTCTTTTTCTTTAGAGCCCAGTTTAATTTTTCACAGTCTAAACGGCAAAACACTTTTGTGCAAGTGAGCAATACAGTTTTATTCACCACTTAAGAATATAGGTATTTGGGGGAAAACTGTCTATATCAATTCCTGTGTATAAATTAAATTATAAATGTTATCCCTTTCTAAGCTACAAATTGATGAGTTATAATAAAATTTTATTACAGGTACGGAATGTTTCACAAGTCAAATTGCACACTTTTAGAGCTATAGAGGGGACTTAGTAGATGAACTTTTACATGGGAACCCATGTCCGGAAACCTCATCCAACGACGCTTCAGAGCATTAGAATTAGAAGCACCAGTATATACATATACAGCGTGAGATCAGGGACAATAACCAATTCCTCGTAGAGAGATAATTTCCGGTTTAATATTCTCAAGACTCCCTTATGCAAAATCGGTTCGTCCCAATACCGCTTTTTGTTTATATGCCTCTCAAAATATTTCTGCACGCTACCCAGCGCGCTATTGTATTGTTCAGTATTAAACTGTTGCTTACGAAGACATTTATGAATGTAAGGTGAATAACGCAATGTCAGAAACTCATGTTCAAGCTGTTCATGTGCGGCACATTTTTCGGCAGCTTCGGTTGCCTAGAGCGTACCATCAAAATGATTGTAGGCCGTCGTAAATTGGAGCTTTTTGATAGTCTGCTGACGTCTTCGGTAGAACACTTTTAAAACTCCTTAGGAATACATCCGTTTGTAAGTTTTTCTTGACAGGACAGTGAACCAAAAATTACCTGTGGTTCAGGAGTCTTTCATCCATTACAATGAAGAGAATGTAGGTGCTGCCTTGTCGCACAAGTTTAATATTCTGGAGAAGGCGAACATTGTTCTACGTTGTATCAATACGTTCCATCATACGGCCATGTGGCGGTACATAATTTATGTCAGGTGACCACTAAATTATCGGCTGTTTGCTTTGTAAACGACTTTTCATTGTTGTCAGCTCTTTACGTGTATAAATCCTTTGCTCAGTTCATTTGCAGACCAATCAGGAAGGTTCTCTGTTAAAAGATTTTTATCTTAGTGAAATCGCAATTAAATTAACCTCTAGTTATACCCTGTTTACACAGCACATTCGCACTAGTAATCCGTACTTTTGTTGTTGTGAACTTCAGTCCAGAGACTGTCTGATGCAGCTCTCCATGCTACTCTATCCTGTGCAAGCTTCTTCATCTCCCAGTACCTACTGCAGCCTACATCCTTCTGAATCTGCTTAGTGTATTCATCTCTTGGTCTCCCTTTACGATTTTTTCCCTACACACTGCCCTCCAATACTAAATTGGTGATCCCTCGATGTCTCAGAACATGTCCTATCAACCGATCCCTTCTTGTAGTCAATGTGTGCCACAAATTCCTCTTCTCTCCAATTCTATTCAGTACCTCCTCATTATTTATCTGAACTACCCATCTAATCTGCAACATTCTTCTGTAGCACCACATTTCGAAAGCTTCTATTCTCTTCTTGTCCAAACTATTTATGGACCATGTTTCACTTCCATACATGGTTACACTCCATACAAATAAATTAAGAAACGACTTCCTGACATTTAAATCTATACTCGACGTTATCAAATTTCTCTTCTTCAGAAACGCTTTCCTTGCCATTGCCAGCCTACATTTCATATCCTCTCTACATCGACCATCATCAGTTATTTTTCTCCCCAAATAGCAAAACTCATTTACTACTCTAAGTGTCTCATTTCCTAAACTAATTCCCTCAGCGTAACCTGACTTAATTCGACTACATTCCATTATCCTTGTTTTGCTTCTGTCGATGTTCATCTTATATCCTCCTTTCACGACACATTCCATTCCGGTCTACTATTCTTCCGGTTTCTTAGCTGTCTCTGACAGAGTTACAATGTCATAGGCGAACCTCACAGATCTTATTTTTTCTCCATGGATTCTATTTCGTACTCGAATTTTTCTTTTGATTCTTTTACTGATTGCTCTACATACAAAATGAATACCATTGGGGATAGGTTAAAACCCTGTCTTACTCCCTTCCCAACCACTGCTTCCCTTTCATGCCCCTCGACCCTTATAACTGGTAAATAGCCTTTCGCTCCCTATATTTTATCCCAGCCTCCTTCAGAATTTGAAACAGAGTAGTAATGTCAACAGTGTCAAATGCTTTCTCTAAGTCTACAAATGCTAGAAACAAAGCCTTTCCGTAATCTATTTTCTAAGATAAGTTATAGGGTCGTTACTGTCTCATGTGTTCCAATATTTCTATGGAATAAAACTTGATCTTCCCCAAGGTTGGCTTCTACTTGTTTTTCCATTCGTCGGTGAAGAATTCACGTTAGTATTATGCAGCAGTACTTATTAACCTGATAGTTCGGTAATTTTCACATCTGTCAGCACCTGCTTTCTTTGGGATTGAAATTATTATATTCTTCTTGAAGTCCGAGGGTATTTCGTCTGTCTCATACATCTTACTGACCAGATGGTACAGTTTTGTCAGGGTTGGATCTCCAAGGTATAACGGTACTTTGCGGGCAGGCGTGTCAATTAGCATCATATTAATTAAAATCGGGTAGAATTAAAAATGGGAAAGTAATACGAAACTTTAATAACTGCGCAGTATTACTAAGAAGCAAAATAATGGAAGGTAATAAAAAAGCAATGTAGGAGAGACCAAGTGGGACAGAAAGATATGGGGACGCATTTGTTTTTTAATACATATAAAAGAACTTGTAACACTTTATTGAGCTCTCTACCTTCAGTTATCGCGATCGGGCTAGTCGATGAAAAAGTGGTACGCTACTGCGAAATTCATTAAGGAGGTTATTTAAAGACTCTTCAAGCACGTTTACAATACATTACGTGTGACGAAGTAATCAGAGGAGTTTATTGTCGGGTGAACTGAAAATGGTTCCGACAACATAATTCGAACTTTGTGTTAGCTGGGAAAAATATTCTTGGGAAACTATTATGGTTGTGGAACCCACGAAAGTTGTACGCAACGGAAAGCTATGGTTTATGTAATTCTGCATTTTATAAAATTGTGAAACGCGTTGCGCGGAGCATTAAGAGAATTATATCCTTGGACGGTTGCGGGGGTAACTGATACAAACGACGCGCCAGCATAAAAATAGTTCGCTGATTAACTACAAGATGTGAAGGATAGGATCATCACCTCCAATCCCGATTCATATTTAATATTTAGTTAGTGAGAAGAAAAGTAATAATCAACAAACTACATTTCAATTTTATTCACGATTTTCACTTCATTACGTAGTCTTGCCTACAGGATAAACTATATCTGGGGAAGCTGTATAGAACGTATCGTCATAATATTTAGCCAACCAATATTGTGGGACACCAAAAACGTATACGCATGAAGTTGTTCTTACAGCGGATGTATAATGTGTGAGTGCGACGAACTATATTGAGAAACTGATCATCCATTACGTACTTGCATGTTTATCTGCGAAAATGGTCGTTGTCGGTACATCAGCATAGAGTTCGAATAGAACCGCTGGAACATTGCAAACCATTTACAATAGTCGAACATCTAAATACGCATAATACTGCTACCACCATGATGTGTTCCTATTCCTCACCCCTGTGGCAGTTATTGAATTGAGAGTCAGCCGGGAATAACATTTAAATCAACTGACGACCATTGAGCTAGCGTCACCAATGTTCAAACGTCCACTGCCATGTATGAAGGCGATTGACACCACGAGTGTTAACGTCGATCGAGGGGTTTCGTCGTGATCGTATTGAATGACATTGAGTGGTCACACACGAAGAAGTGAGAAAGGAAGTGTTGCCCGAACGTAGAGCTCCAATAAGAAGAAAGTCAGACGAAGTAAGAAAGTGCACGGAGTCGGGAAGAAAGTGAAGTCTTACGAAGAAAAGTCGCGTGCGTCAGTGTGGTCACTCAAGGGCCATACTTTGGGAAAAAACCGTCGAAGGAGAGGTCGACGCCACTCCGACGGCTGAGACGTGCCGTCATCATCACATCAGTCGGTGTTCTACAACGGCGACTTCACGTCGCGGGCCTGGAGATATCGTCCGGCGCGCAGATCACAGTTGGCGCTTTCGTCTCTGCGAGGGGTAGCTGACGATGCACGGCAGCCACTCGAGACAGCGCTACAACACATCATGCGCAGAGACAAGGAAGTAGGAACTAACATTGTTCTTGTGGTGAGGGCTTTGTATTATAAATCGAGTATAGTTGATTCGAGATCCTGATTCTCATTGTACTTAGCTCAATAGGATAATGGTTAAACTAGAGATTGCACGGAAGTGTCGAGTGAATTTTAATAGTCAGTTGTCTCGCTAGATTGCGAGGTTAAAGTTAGAACCATGAAGCGTAACAACTTATTGAGATGTGCCATTGACACTTCGTCGATGGGTGAACCCACTAAATTATCGAGGGATGTTGATCGATTGGAAGATATTGGAGGTAATAATACTACAGAATCGGTTGGAACTAGTTTTATTCCTGGTATTACTGCAGTTACCGATGATTCGGGTGTCCTTAGTAATAACGATAGCTTACATGTAACAGAGGTGCCTAGGACAGATACTCAATCTGAGGAACGTACTGATTTTCAGCTCCAGTTAACCTTGGATTAATAGTACAGTTGTTAAATAAAAGGTTTGACGAATCCAAAGTAGAACAAGTTCAGGCTAGGACAGAAGCAAAAGTAGAACTAGCACAAGCCATGGCAGAACAAACTCGAGCTATGGCGGAATTAGTAGATAGAAAGTTAGAATTAAGGTTTGCAAAAATTTGTGAACAGATTAATGAATATAAGAAAGAGATGCGAGACTTGGTTGCTAAATGTGAAAAGGAAAGTAAGGGTAGTCATAAGTTGTTGTCTGATAAAATGGATAACTTAGATTTAAGTGTCGAGACTAATAATAAGCAAGTGAGCACCTTAAAGACATCTGTGAGCGGTTTAGAGAATAAGATAGAAGCTATTAATTATGAACAGAATCAACTGAACACACAGTTGGCGCAGGTTTGTGAGCAAGTAAAGAACTTGGAAATCTCGGGGCAAAATTACGTAGATAATTATTTGCATAAGGAAACAAAAATGTTTGAGGAACAAATGTCTGAATGGATAGAGGTAAAATCGGGGGAAATTCAAACGGAGGTTACTGAGGCTGTCAGTACTGCCGTAAAACAATGTAGACTTGATGCCTCACAGTCGAAACAATCAGACTTAGTGAGTAAATTTAAAGAAGAATTTAATATATTTAAAAATAAAGTAATGTCGGAATGATCCATGTGGCAGGAGAGTGTAGACAAACGGTTAACTACAGGTAATAGTGCGGTAAGTCACCCTTATTACAGACATGACATGTGTGATGGTAGTTGTCCCTCGGTATCATCTGACCGGAATCTTAATTGTACGGTGAATGGAATGGGAATGAACACTAATAATAAGGAGAAATGGGATAGCGAGAGAAGTTGTACAGATAGGGGGTCTGTAGAATCAGCTAAAATAGAGCTCCGCATTTTTAAGTCAAGACAATTTCAGATATTTTCTAATGAGCGTAACTCGGTGCACCCTATGGTGTTCATAAATAGTTTTAAAAATATATTTCCCTGTTCCTGGAGGGAACGGGACAAAATACAGTTTACTGTGTCTAAAACCAGCGGAGAAGTAGCGTTGTGGGCGTCTGAAATCGCTGAAAAGTGTCGCTCATGCCACGAATTTGAACAATTATTTGTAGCAAAGTACTGGTCAAAGAGTAAACAAGATAGGTCACGAAATCATATCTATACGCCTGAGTATCTCAGCCCGAAAAAAGGCACGCTTAGGAGATATTTTGATAAATATATTAACAAAACACGTTATTGGAACAATCCTATGAGCCCTTGTGAAGTGTTAAGAATATTAACGGGGAAGTTTCCCATACATTTACGTGTGAAATTAATTAATGTACCCGTAGATGATGTAGATCATTTTTAGCGGTTATTGATTCGTTAGATGTTATAATGGAAGATGCTAAAAGCATGGGAAATCATTATTGCAATAATGGAAGAAAATGTGATTATCATACTAACGGAGATAACGCTAATGGAAATCCAAAGAGTAATGTAAATTATGCTAAGCGAAACAGGATGGAGAATTATTACGAGCGTAATAATAATCATAATGCAATGGAAAAGGCACATTTTATGCCAAATGGGAATAATGTTATGGGAAAAAACGACAATAGGAACTACCGATATGAACGAGATAGTCGCGATATTTCACGTACACAGATGAATAATATGGAAGGAGCGAATCGAAAAAGAGAGCTTGATGAACATTGTATTGGGAACAAGACAACGTACGAACGCGATAGAAATTGGGAAAGTCAACGAACTGCACGCTTGGGGGGAAAGGCCAACACAATTATTCCTAATCCAGAATATGTACCAACTCCTGTGCTCGCTAGACAGGAAGAGCGAGGTGATAATAATGTCTCTGATTTTCGTGGGCAAGGATCGGGGGTAAGAGTTGTGGTGTTTGATGAAACTGGGACGGCACACAACGGCAGTAATGCAACAAACTAAAACCAGCTACTCTACGCCTTCCCGGCGTGGCTGGGTAAGTCCGGGGAGGCTCTAATGATAATAGAACAAGCGTCTTGAGATATTACGAAGGGGAAGATATACGCCAGGAGATATTGGATAATCCAGGAAAAATTCAAGGTAGCTTGGTGGATGTTGTGCAGGCGGTAGTGAATGTACGGATCTGTGGCGACGAAAATTGAGATTTTGTTGGACACAGGTGCAGCTTTTAGTACTACTTCTACATCTACATCTATACTCCGCAAGCCACCCAACGGTGTATGGCGGAGGGCACTTTAGGTGCCACTGTCATTACCTCCCTTTCCTGTTCCAGTCGCGTATGGTTCGCGGGAAGAATGACTGTCTGAAAGCCTCCGTGCGCGCTCTAATCTCTCTAATTTTACATTCGTGATCTCCTCGGGAGGTATAAGTAGGGGGAAGCAATATATTCGATACCTCACCCAGAAACGCACCCTCTCGAAACCTGACGAGCAAGCTACATCGCGATGCAGAGAGCCTCTCTTCCAGAGTCTGCCACTCGAGTTTGCTAAACATCTCCGTAACGCTATCACGGTTACCAAATAACCCTGTGACGAAACGCGCCGCTCTTCTTTGGATCTTCTCTATCTCCTCCGTCAACCCGATCTGGTACGGATTCCACACTGATGAGCAATACTCGAGTATAGGTCGAACGAGTGTTTTGTAAGCCACCTCCTTTGTTGATGGACTACATTTTCTAAGGACTCTCCCAATGAATCTCAACCTGGTACCCGCTTTACCAACAATTAATTTTATATGATCATTCCACTTCAAATCGTTCCGCACGCATACTCCCAGATATTTTACAGATGTAACTGCTACCAGTGTTTGTTCCGCTATCATATAATCATACAATAAAGGATCCTTCTTTCTATGTATTCGCAATACATTACATTTGTCTATGTCAAGGGTCAGTTGCCACTCCCTGCACCAACTGCCTATCCGCTGCAGATCTTCCTGCATTTCGCTACAATTTTCTAATGCTGCAACTTCTCTGAATACTACAGCATCATCCGCGAAAAGCCGCATGGAACTTCCGACACTATCTACTAGGTCATTTATATATATTGTGAAAAGCAATGGTCCCATAACACTCCCCTGTTGCACGCCAGAGGTTACTTTAACATCTGTAGACATCTCTCCGTTGATAACAACATGCTGTGTTCTGTTTGCTAAAAACTCTTCAATCCAGCCACACAGCTGGTCTGATATTCCGTAGGCTCTTACTTCGTTTATCAGGCGACAGTGCGGAACTGTATCGAACGCCTTCCGGAAGTCAAGAAAAATAGCATGTACCTGGGAGCCTGTATCTAATATTTTCAGGGTCTCATGAACAAATATAGCGAGTTGGGTCTCACACGATCGCTGTGAGTGTTAGGCTATATAAATGCTTAATGACTAAGGAGAAATAGCCAGTTTTACCGGTGTCTAATTGCACTTTATCAGGAGCGTTTGGAACAAAGTCCGTCGTGATTAAGTCTCAACTACCAATGGAGGTGGAAGTACAAGGAGAGCTAATAGAATGTGCCATCTTGCTAGCTCCCCACCTGTCACATAATTGTATCTGGGGTATTGATTTTTTGCAGGTACGAGACGCAATGCTCGACTTCGCAGGCGGTCAGTGTATCTTAAGCAATCTTGGTAACACACTTACCATACCGTTAATCCGGAAGTTACAATATCAGCCGAACCTTATCAGCAAAGTAAGATTTACTAAACGGAAAGCAAAAGTTTTGTATTTATGTCAAAATAACTGTTTGTACTCTTTAGATTGTAATGCTGTGTTCGAGATGCGAGAATTAATTTCAACCAAGACTAACGAGTCTGAGTATTTGCTGAAAGAACAGAAAAGGGAATTTGATTCTGTACTAAATGAATTTGTGCAAGTGTTTGATGTTTAGCCTGGCGGTATCAAGGATTGTGCATATCACTTGGAAGTATACCCTTACCAAACAATGTGGGCCCAGAAGGAGAGGGTGGCCGTGGAAATAAGTAAAATGTTACATTGGTACATAACTGAACCCTCGACTTCACCCTATAGTAGTCCGTTAGTTGTTGTGGGTAAGGCTGATGTTAGTTTGAGGTTGGTGCTCGATGCACGAGAGATTAATAAAATCATTAAGCCAGTACCAACCAAACCAGAAAATCTCGAAGAATTAGTGCAGGGATTTTGTGTTTATAAAATTTACGATAAGGTGATGTTGAAGAAGCGTGTAAAGTTGTCATCTGTAATGAAGATTAACAAAACGTGGCAACACTTGTGCGTGGGTCCATTCCACATAATCGACATCCCACATGCCGGGAGTTATTTGTTACGAGATGTAAGTGGAGAGTATAAAACAGGTGGATTGTATCCACATAAAGACTTGAAGAGATTTTATGAGTGAGCCAATTGTGGAATTGAGAAAAGTGAACGACGTTATTTAATATTAGTACAATAGAACGTAGTATATAAGAATTTCTAATTTCTACGTAAAACGCAAATAAACAAAATGAAAAAGATCGAGGTATGTATAGTGCTTCGTTGTTATTGTGTTCGAGTAGTATATAATGTGTTCCTGATAGTCATCTTTGTGAGCAACAGAAGATTTCATCGTTGTTCATCGTAAGATTAGATTTTTGGAAAAATTAGTTAATTAAGTTTATGCCTCTTTGTAAATGTCAATATGAGGCTATATATATGTATATGTGTATGTATGAATAAATATGTATGTTTTCATGTACCGACGAGTGCATGTTTTATGTAAAAGTACAATGATTATCAGGAAGCGTGTGAGTGGGATATAATGTCGCGAGGTTGATGCAACTACAAAAAGTTAGTTTCTTCCTATCCTTCCGTAATAAAAAAAAAACATATAAAATGTTATGATTACATGTGTGCAATACTGTGAGTGAAATACCAAACATATGACGTGTAAAGGTTGACGTATGCACGGCACGAATAATACCGATGATGCATGAAAACCAGAGATGTTCGTGATGGCGGTCAAAGATAAGCGATAACTGACGTATAGACTTGTTGCTAGTAGTTGGAATGGCAAATCAGAGAGTGCGTTGCGGCTGAGGAACTGAATACGGACAGAATCCGAGACTGAGATTACGTGTGACTGATAACACATTTATAGCGTGTGAAATAGGGAGCTAGTTAAGCACATAGACTAAAGTATCCTATATGTGATAATTATATACTATGTGGTACGTTTATTGTGGGTAAAGTATGACTACAAAATGTTATGCGCGCATGGACTTGCGCAATGGGTATCGTATTAAAGACTATGACAGACTGAGAACAGTTACGTGAAGAACGTTTTGACCTAGTACGATAACAATGCTACTAATAATGTATGAATAGTTTAATGATGTATATAGTGTAAGGAAAGTGGAGGAATGGATTATTGATACATTTTTGAAACCAGTACTGGACGGATGATGAACAGAGTACTGTACAACTTTCGTAGCAGGTGGGAGGTGACCAATGTTTAAGAAGAGGAGTGACGAAACAAAGTACATGTCTTGCACAAACCGATGCTCTCATTTTTGTCTCATGTGCTGTGTTGCTGAGTGGTATGAACCGCCACTTACCACGTGATGCAGGAACATGCTGTCGCGGCATAACCTACCCGATGGGGCGAGCGGCATCACTTATAGCAGCGCAGACATCTTCGACGCCTGGAGCCTACCAATCCAGTGGTCGGATATCAACATGTGATAGTATGGTGAACCGTGCACTCCTGGCGGACATCTCGGCGAGAGCAGAAGTTGTCAGAGATCTTACCGTCATGTTCGAATAACATTCTCTGGATACGTTCGGGACTGATTATCTTGGTTGTTCGAAAATTATAAGAAGAGGCGAGTCCCAGAACATTCAGTCGATGTTCATGTCACCAAATCGTCCAGATGATCCATATTGTTGCAAGTCACAAGCTATAGAAGAGGTGGCTTAAATAAATGAACGTATCTGACAACTGAGGCCGAGGTTCACCATAGTCAAGTCACTAGCCATTCAAGACGTGACTTGTTAACTGTCAGAGTAGATGATCTGCGAGAAATAGGGCGTAAAGAAGATGCAGTTCGGCGGGTTGGAGTTCGGCGCCAAGGGTCATCGGCAGCTGGTACGACAGGATGAAGACGTCTCAAAGAAGATTGTAAAATTGACATCTTATTATGATAAGCGGACTTATTCTACAAAGTAGACGAAAAATGAAATATTTAAGTGCTTATCTAGTTCAAACCGAAGAAGTACTGTGTTGAGAACTGAAATGATATTGAGACATGTATTATACGATGTATAACTCGATGTATCATTCCATCAATCACATTCAACCAACATCATTAATCAGCACTTCGGTGCCAACCAAGCAAAATTTAAGAGGCTGCTCCCACCTCGCATGTCACAACGATTCCCAATGAAAAAAGAAGCCCCTAACTCAAAGAAAAGGAAGAGTAAACACCAAATATGAAGTTGTCCCTACCTCAGCCCCCAATGAAGAATCTAAGTCTAAGAAGGGAAGCCCAAACCCAAAAATAAAAGGAAAAGAAAGATCGAAGTAATATCAACAAAAAACAATGTTATAGCAACTTAACAGCCGTAAAGTAAGAACAAGTCAATAGTAAGGTAGAATGTTGCCTGATTGTCTATACAAGAAATCTGCCAACATTCTAGGGGGGCGGTATAACGGTACTTTGCGGGCAGGCGTGTCAATTAGCATCATATTAATTAAAATCGGGAAAGAATCAAAAAGGGGAAAGTAATACGAAACTTTAATAACTGCACAGTATTACTAAGAAGCAAAATAATGAAAGGTAATAAAATAGCAAAGAAGCAAAGACCAAGTGGGACAGAAAGATATAGGGGCGCGTTTGTTTTTTAATACATATAAAAGAACGTGTAACACATTATTGAGCTCTCTACCTTCAGTTATCGCGATCGGGCTAGTCGATGAAAAAGTAGTACGCGACTGCGAAATTCGTTAAGACTCTTCAAGCACGTTTAAAATACATTACTTGTGACGAAGTGATCATAGGAGTTTATTGTCGGGTGAATTGAAAATGATTCCGACAACATAATTCGAACATTGTATTAGCTGGGAAAAGTATTCTTGGGGAACGTATTATGGTTGTGGAACCCACGAAAGTTGTTCGCAACGGAAAGCTATAGTTTACGTAATTCTGCGTTTTATAAAATTGTGAAACGCGTGTGCGTGGAACATTAAGAGAATCTTATGCTTGGACGGTTGCGGGGGTAACTGATACAAACAACGTGCCAGCATAAAAATAGTTCGCTTATTAACTACCAGATTGAGAAACTGAACATCCATTACGTACTTGCATGTTTATCTGCGAAAATGGTCCTTGTCGGTACATCAGCAAAGAGTTCGAATAGAATCGCTGGAACATTGCAAACCATTCAGAATATTCGAACATCAAAATACTCTGCGACCGAACCGCTGAATCTTTCCATCAGTAAATGGGGTATGTTCTCCACCGACTCGGTTGTTTTAACCCCCTCCACTGACGGAATGACCTACTTCCCAATTCCGTATGTATAAAACCAATACGGACTTGTAGCTGTCACGCCTTTGCGCTTACTGCTACGTATTTTAACTGTAAATAGCTCAGTCCCAATGGTAAGAGGCAGTAGTGAATTCACGTAGTTAATATTTGAATCCAGCACAGCTGCCACAAGCTTAGCTCACTTTTACTCCACTCCTACCCTCGCCATTGCACCACATTAACTAGGTGCTACGTGGACCTTGCTAAATTCACTTGCGTGTACATTTTTGACCGTTACTCGCCAGTATTTACCTAATGATTAGTACACTCCTAACCGGACTATTTCCCTAAGAGCTGTGATGATTGAACGGGTTCGATCCACGGCCTACAGTGCCCTACAGTTCACACGGTAACCCTGCCTACCTGACCCACTTAACTTGGTAGTGAGCTTATGTATCCAATCACCACTGCTAGCAGCAGTGGATAATCCTATCAGCACGACGAGAGCAGCAGACTTACCGTCGAATCCTCCTGAAAATACTTATAACTACGGTCGCCAGCTCTGAAGGAGCAAAAGAATAAATCAATTTTTTGGCTCGTTTCAAAGTGAAACGGCTTGAGTTGAATTTAAACTTAATTCTGAATATTACTATTTCTGATCATTCTAGATGATTCTACAAAGCAAATACTCTCTCAATTTCTGTGAGTTGGCTTGGTAATTACTACCAAGACAGGTTATGCAACTTCGGTTAACAAAATTCTATCCTTCAACTTATTTAATGATTTTGGATATTACTCTTTGGACCATTGATACAGAATTAGTTAAGTGACTTTACCTGAAAGGTTGCTCAGAAAAATTTAAGTAACTGTAAATAGGCGACTCATTCTGGTGTGACCATTGCACTTTTCAACATTCTTATACGCTAAAGTATTCTACAACCAAAAGAATTGTAAATGAAAGAGGCGATGGTGGCCTCAGTCTGTTTTCACTATACTATGTTTGAGGTTACTACACTTTACAATGAACAACATGCGTCGTAATTTTACTCATTACTATATTCTGTCCTCTGCACTTGCATAAAAGAAAACTGGTATTCTCCTTTTACATGTATACAAAGTTCGACTTAACAATTGCAAGCAGTCTTGCCTTGGGTAGACGTGTCGGTGCTGGTGGTGAGATGCATGTGGCTAACGCAGCTCTTCACGCCTCATGCCCTTAATGGCGGCTGGAACTATGAGCTGTAGCACTCGTATAAGCTACTGCACGTCCGCCATAAAATCTGGGCACAGGAACTCTTACAATCAGCCCCAGTGGCATAAAGGCGGCTTCAACAATCATTCGTCGCGTTTTACTCCAAAAACGGCGACGATATTCGCCTCTTTGCTGTTGCACAATCACTTTTGCGTGAGCACAGTTACGCACGTCCGATCACGTCAACACTCCCCAGGCCATTCCATTGTTCAGTCCCTGTGTCTCCAGCTACCGCTAGCTACGCTCGTATCACCAAGAGTGGGGGCGTTCCCCTACCACCTTTTTACCGAAATCATTTAGTATTTAAGAATATTTATATTTACTACCCTGGATTTCATACCAGTCATAATAATTTACTACTAGCGCTTTACAACATTAAATTATACAGTAATAACTTATAATTACCAAGAAAAAGAATACATTTGACTCCAATAGCTTAGTGCATTGTCTGACAGGCAGCGCTAATTCCCAGCTTCGCCAATAGATGGCATCAGGGTGCACTCCCTGGCTGTCTCACACAAGCGTGCCCGTTTCCGACGCGCGGGCTCCAAATTACTGTCAGCCCACCATCATTTCAGTTCCTTTACAACTCATAATGCTGGTATCACCTGGATGTGTTCTTTTTCCTCACCCTCGTGGCAGTAATTGAATTAAGAGTCAGCCGGGAGTAACATTTCAATCAATTGACGACTATTGAGCTAGCGTCACGAATTTTCAAACGTCCACTGGCATGTATGAAGGCGAGTGACACCACGAGTGTTAACGTCGATCGAGGGGTGTCGTCGTGATCGTATTGAATGACATTGAGCGGTCACAAAGGCTATCAGTAGTTCTAATGGAATGTTGTCTACTCCCCGGGCCTTGTTTCGACTTAGGTCTTTCAGTGCGCTGTCAAACTCCTCACACAGTATCATATCTCCTATTTCATCTTCATTTACATCCTCTTCCATTTCCATAATATTGTCTTCAAATATATCGCCCTTGTATAGACACTCAATATACTCCTTCCACCTTTCTGCTTTCCCTTCTTTGCTTAGAACTGGGTGTCCACCTGTGCTTTGGATATTCATACAAGTCATCTGTACTACGGATCTTAACCCAATACCAGTCTTTCTGTGATTTGCTTATAGTTTTGATTAATTCACTTAGTAAAACTATCAGAAAATTTCCTTTCCAGGGCATGAAATCATTCCTATATAGCTATTGATCTAGTTGATATTACATTATTTGCTTTAGTGCCGATATTCACAACTTAATTAATGTGCACTCTGTAGAATGTCAATCTGTCTCACTTTAAGCTATTGGACAAGAAATGATAATTATTTAATTACTTGAGGAATATTTTTTTTCACTTTCTTTAGGCATAAAATGCTGGTAGAATTATTTACAAGAGTATCACTACTTTGCGTGGCTAATCCTTAGTCGTGTTCTTCCGTTTCTGTGCGCCATTCGTTAAATATTTGCTTCTGATTGTGCAAACTGTTCGTGGACTAAAGGTGTGTCATTAGTGGTCATTATAGCCACAAATTTGTCACTAGATTTGATCCTATACCCAGTTGAGAAATAGTATCAGAGATTTGCGATTGTGGTCCCTAATCAGTTTCAACAGAATCGGTACCTACACTGAATCGCCAAAGGAACTGGCACTAATATAGGCATGCGTATTCAAATACAGAGATATGTAAACAGGCAGGGTAGGGCACTGCTGTCGTCAAAGTCTATATACAACAGCAAGTGTCCGGCGCATTTGTTAGATCGGTCACTACTGCTACAATGGCAGGTTATCAGAGTAAAGTGGGTTTGAACGTGGTGTTGTAGTCGGCGCACGAGCGACAGGACACAGCATCTCCCAGGTATCGATGAAGGCACGGATTTTCCCGTACGACTACTTCATCAGTGTATCATGAGTATCACTAAACCGGTAAAACATCAAATGTCCGACATCAGTGAGGTCGGAGAAAGATCCTTCACGAGCGGGACTAACGACGACTGAAGAGAGTTGCTGATAGTGACTGAAATGCCACCCTTCTGCAAACTGCTGGAGATTTCAATGTTGGGCCATCAACAAGTGTCAGCGTTCGAACCGTTCAGCGAAACATCATCGATATGGGCTTTCGGAGCCGTAGGCCCACTCCTGAGCCCTTGATGGCTGCACGACTCAAAGCTTTACGCCTCGCCTTGGCCCGTCAACACTGACATTCTACTGTTGATGACTGGAAGCATGTTGCCTGGTCGGACGAGTCTCATTTGAAATTGTATCGACCGTATGGAGGTGTATGGTTACAGAGACTGCCTCATGAATCTATGGGCCTTGCATATCACCAGTGAACTATACATACTGGTGGAGGCTCTGTAATTGTGATGGGGTGTGCAATTGGAGTGATAGTGGCCCCCTGATACGTCTATTGTGGCTCTGACAGGTGTTACATACGTAAGCATCCTGTCTAATCACCAGCATGCATCCATCTCCACTGTGCATTACGACGGACTTGGGCGCTTCCAGCAGTACACTGTGACACCCAACGCTTCCAGAATGCCTACAGTGTGGCTCCAGGAACGTTCTTCTGAGTTTAAACAATTCCGCTGGCCATCAAATTTCCCAGGCATGAACATTGTTGAGCATATCTAGGATGCCTTCCAGCCTGCTCTTCGGAAGAGATGTCCACCCACTCGTACTAAAAAGGATTTATTACAGCCCTGCAGGATTCATTGTGTCAGTTTCCTCCAGTACTACTTCCGACACCAGTCGAGTCCAAAACACGTCGTGTTGAAGCACTTCCGCGTGCTCCGGTGCCCTATACGATAGTAGGCAGCTTTGCCAGTTTCTGCGGCTCTTCAGTGGAATTGTTCCATTGTCGGATTGGCTGTGTTACCATCATCGACCTGATATTCGTCTTCACTGATACCTGGAAATGATGTTGTTGTAAGACTCCATGATATAGCCGTAACACCTCTCTCGTATATCAACCATTTATCCACGAAGCATATACCTCAAAGTGTACATTTAAAGAATGTACATTTGCAAGATGGACCCCCCGCGCATTTGTAAAAACAAGGAAAAATCGTCACTCCATTTTCCCTTCACGTCAACTAAAGCACCCATCTTACGGCCTTCTTGAATTACAATACAGGGTGATTCAAAAAGAATACCACAACATTAGGAATTTAAAACTCTGCAACGACAAAAGGCAGAGCTAAGCACTATCTGTCGGCGAATTAAGGGAACTATAAAGTTTCATTTAGTTGTACATTTGTTCGCTTGAGGCGCTGTTGACTAGGCGTCAGCGTCAGTTGATGCTAAGATGGCGACCGCTCAACAGAAAGCTTTTTGTGTTATTGAGTACGGCAGAAGTGAATCGACGACAGTTGTTCAGCGTGCATTTCGAACGAAGTATGGTGTTAAACCTCCTGATAGGTTGTGTATTAAACGTTGGTATAAACAGTTTACAGAGAATGGGTGTTTGTTACGCCTGATATGCTACAGAGAGTGTGGAACGAGTTGGAGTATCGGGTTGATATTGCTGGAGTGTCTCGAGGGGGCCATATTGAACATCTCTGAACTTGTTTTTGAGTGAAAAAAAAACCTTTTTAAATACTCTTTGTAGTGATGTATAACAGAAGGTTATATTATGTTTCTTTCATTAAATACACATTTTTAAAGTTGTGGTATTCTTTTTGAATCACCCTGTACAATCAACGAATAGACACGACACTTTTTAATTGTGTTAATCACTGTGAAACCTTAGGATAGGTTACGGTTATCTATCCCTGAGAACGGAAATCAAGGATCTCGACAAATATGCACTTACCTGCAAACCTCACTGTGTAAATTCTATTTCTTTCCTTTAATTTTATATTATTGTCATAATTTTAACATTTCTTCATAAAATTTACCCAATTACGAGTTCTTATGGAGTTATGATTGTTATAAGGCTATTTGTTGATTAATGTATATGGAACAAGAAGAATGCAATTGTAATGGCGTACTGTAAAAATTTTAAAATAAAACTCATGGAAACAACGGATGACGATTGAAATGTCTCTCCATGATAACGTAAGTTAGATCAAAGGAAAGATTCTCCAGTTATTCGAATTTGAAAATGCGAGAAATGTAAAAGTTACGCAGACTTATTTTGTCTGGCCATAAAAGTACTTTACAACAGCGATTGGACTGATTCCTTGTGTGTGTGTAGTTCCTAACTTTTTTTTTTAAATACAAGTATTAGGCAATTAAATTAATTCATTCCTTTTCTCCCATTACTGGAGACCAGCTTACGCGTTCTGGATGACTTCTAAAATGTTTATTTACTTTTTCACCTTGAAATTTCGACACGGTTTACAAAACGCAGAAGTGTAAGAGTAGAAAGGAAATGAAATTATTAGACTTCGTCTCTACAAAGACTGATTCTTTCTTTGAAGGTAAATTTTCAACTACTGCGCTAACTTGAAGCTGAAATCCATTCGTCAGTAAACGATGTAGTCCAATTGAAATCGGCCTCATTTGAACAAATAACTCACAGTTCTCAGTATTTGAGTGTTAAATAAAGATTTGTGCTTCAAATATATGTAGTAAATAAAACACCTCTACACAATAAATAAATTAATTATTCGCAAAATTATATTACAGGAGAGACACTACAATACATTACCAACCAAGGTGGAGAATTTAGGAAGACAAATCTTTTCGTGGCAGAAGAAGAACAGTAGCCTTTCGCTGTTTTCAAAAGTAAATGATAAAGATATTCACAAAGCTTCTTTGAAGGTGAAAATAAGTCTCCATTATTATTGTCTGACATTGTGTAGCTGAGTAGTACATGCTGTACACTCTACATATCTTATGACACTTTTAAAGGAAAGGTAGTGTCATTGTCTGATTGAATGTGATTCTGGACGAACACGATGTATCCTTTGACAATATGATCCGTCATGCCTGTCTTCTCTCAGTCTTTCAGTTCTCATGGCTCCGCAAAATGTATATGTTATTTTGCCTGCCAGGTTAATAGTAAGGACGGGCGTGAAGTTATCTCGGCGTTTCTCTTACTGGAGAGATTACGGGTCTATTTAATGACTGATTGGCTTTGGAGAAAGCTGTAGTATCGTTCAGTAGTATTTTGATAAGTTCTTCGAATAATAGCGTATAGCCATTTCGAGCGATTCGTGTAGGAGGATTTCATACTTCGCTGCCAAACGTGTCATTCGGATTAGCTTCAAGTGGACCGCTACATCGTGCTGTTACATCACAGTTACTAGGCGGAAGAAGTGAAATGAAAAACATTCACCTCCCTTCTCAGATCACTAAACACAGCCGTGAGGAGTAACTCACCTGTGGTTTCTAGATTTCCAACGTGACTTTGGGAAAAGAAGCTGTCACCGTTGGCAACTGAACCTCAGATGGTTCATCTGGTCGTGTGCGTGCCCAACAATAGCGTGCATTTTGCTTTCATCGTTTCACGCTGCTGTCGTCATGGTGGGGCTGCGAGTAGTCATTACCGGATATATCACTGCAATTGAGAGGCTATAATATTGGTGGTGGCTAGGATGCACAGTCTGTTACTCCACAGGAAAGTGCCGAACCGCAACAGTTCGGCATGAGAGGCTGCAGTCTCCACAGGGACACAGGGAGAGAGGGTGGTCTATCAGACGACCAAGTGGGACTCAAGAGCGACCACATGAAGCTACTGCTCATGCAACTGAAACCTGTCAGTGGTTTTACCACCAACGGCATGACCTCACCAATTTCATCTTACCGCTTGTTATAAGCTACATTTAAATTCCACAGCTTACCTTATTGCTTAGTTTTTTCTTCTCTAATTGTACGTAATCTGTAGAAATATTACCAATTACGCCTGCTTTGAACTCTAATTCTCCGTCAGTCGAGTTAAATCAGCATTTCTTTCTGGATAACAGCTCAGTGCCGGCAGAAATTAATGAATACATTTCTCTCACCACTTGGCTGAGTGACTGTGGATACAATCTTGGCTAGCAAGGATTCTATTTGCTGATTTACTGCACCCAGTTTAGATTTTTTCTAGTGAATACCTCACTGTGATCCGAAAGAAAATTAATAGCCCTCAACTTGCTTCTTCTCAGTCAGCTTCGTTGTGGCCAGAAATTTGGTCATCTTGGGCCTGAAGTGTCTCAGAGAAGGAGTTGCTTATGGCCCCTAACTTTTTTTTTCTTTTTTGATAAACTGATTATTTTTAAGTCATCAATCATGTGACTGGTTTTACACGGCCTGTCAGGAATTCCTCTCCTGGGCCAACCGTTTCATCTCAGAATAGCAATTGCTTCCTACATCCTCAATTAATTGCTGGATTTATTCTAATTTCAGTCTTGCCCTACAGTTTTTATCCTCTACAGCTTCCTCTAGTACCATGGAAGTTATTCCGTGATGTCTTACCTGATGTCCTACCTCCCAACGTCTTGTCGGTGCTTTTCACATATTCGTTTCCTCGCCGGTTCTACGGAGAATCTTCTCACTCGTTACCTTACCAGTCCACCGTGTTCTCAAAACGCTTTTGCAGCACAACATCTGAGATGCTTCGATTCTCTTCTTTTCCGGTTTCCACTTGTCCATATTTCACTACCATACAGTGCTGTGCTCCAAACCCACATTCTAATAAATTTCTTCCTAAAATTAAGGCCTATCTCCGATAGTAGTAGACTGCTCTTTTCCAGGAGTGCCATTTTGGACAGTGCTAGTCTGCTTTTCATTTCCTCCTTGCTCCGTCCGTTATTGCTCATTTTGCCGCCTAGGTAGCAGAATTCCTTAACTTCGTCTACTTTGCGATCCCCAACTCTGATGTTAAGTTTCTCGCAGTTCTTATTTCTGCTACTTCTCAATACTTTCGTCTTTCTTTGATTCACTCTCAGTCCGTACTCTGTAATCATTATACTGTCCATTCCATTCCACAGATTCTGTAATTCTTCTTCACTTCCACTAAGGATAGTGCTGTAATCACCGAAACTTATCATTGATATCCTTTCACCCTGAATTTCAGCCTCGCTCTGGAATCTTCCTTTTGTTAGCATTATTCTTCGATGTATACACTGAGTAACAGGGACGAAAGACTGCATCACTGTCTTGCAACATTTTTAAAGCACGCACGTCTTTCTTGGTCTCCACCTCCAATTGTTTCCTATTGGTTATAGTACAGTTCATATATTACCTGTCTTTCCGTACAACTTACCCCTATTTTCCTCAGAATTTCTGTCGTCTTGCATCGTTTTACATTGTCGAACGCATTTCTCAAGTCGATAAATCCTATGAACGTGTCTTGCGATTCCCGGATCTTGCCTGCGTTATTACCCGCAACATCACAACTGCCTCTCTGCTGCGTTTACCTTTTCTAAAGACAAACTGGTCGTCACCTCCCTCACTCTCAGTTTTGTTTTCCGTTCATCTATACATAATTCTTGTTAGTAACGTGGAAGCATAAGTTATTCACCTGATTGTGCGATAGTTCTTACACTTGTCGAAATTGTTTGATAATGGTTTTCGTAAAGTTTGATGGTATGTCGCCAGTCTCGTACATTCTACATGGAATTGCATTGTCGTTTTCTTGTCACTACTTCTAATGGTTTTAGAAATTATTGTGATACATAGATTTTGAATTATTCCATTTTCAGTCGTCCAAAGACCTTACAAATTCTAATGCTAATACTGGATCCCCTACCTTTCGTATATCGACTCTGGTTTCTCCTTCCATCACGTCATCAAATCATTCTTACCCCCCCCCCCCCCCCGTAGTGGCTTTCAATGTGTTCCATCCTCTTCCCCTCTCCTCTGCATTTAGCATTGGAGCTTCTATTGCATTCTTATTGTTACCACTCGTACATTAAATTTCACTGAAGAGTGATTTGACTTTTCTATATGCCGAATCATTCTTTCTGCCAATCATTTATTTCTCGATTTCTTCACAATTTTGTTGCTGCCCTTTCGCCGTACCTTAGGTGCACATCCTATCTGTTCCATTTGTAATTGGATTTTGTCTCTGTGTTCCTCAGTTTCTATGCACGTCTTTGTACTTCCTTCTTTCGTAGAGCAATTAGCAGTATTTCTTGTATTACCCATGATTTCTTCCCATTTACCTTCTTTGTAATTTGCTTTTGTTTCCAACTTTGGTGGTGGCTATTTTTAGAGATGTCCGTTCCTCTTCAACTGTACTGGCTACTGAGCTACACCTTGTCACATTGTTTGTAGCCTAAGAAAGAGTCAAACCTTAGTACTTCCGTATTCTACTTCTCCAGCAATGATTCTTCCTGACTAGTCTCTTAAACTTCAGCCTACTCTTTATCACTACTAAACTGTGATCTGAGTCTATGTCTGCTCCTGGGTTCTCAAATTCCAGTAACTCATTTCGATATCTCTGTCTGACCATGGTGCAATCTAACTGAAATCTTTTCGTATCTCAAGGCCTTTTCCAACTATACAGCCTCCTCTTACGATTCTCCAACAGAATATTCGCTATGCTAGCTGAAATTTATTACAGCACTCAGTCAGCCGTTCTCGTCTCTGAATCGTAGTACGAAGTTCCCATTCTCTCTTAAACCTTTCTTCTGCTGCTTCCCCTGCAACAGAATTCCACTCTCATGATTATTGGATTTTCGTCTCCCTTAACGTACTGAATTAGTCGTTCAGTATCGTGATATGCTTTGTCTATGTTTCATCTTTGGTTTGTAACGTCGATATTTAGAACTGAACTATCGTTGTAGGTTCTGGTTTGCTGTCGACTGTGATGAGAACAACCATATCATTGAACTGTTCACAGTAATTCACTCTGTGCCCCACTTTCCTATTCATAATGAGTTCTGTCAAATGGTTCAAATGGCCCTGAGCAATATGGGACATAACATCTGTGGTCATCAGTCCCCTAGAACTTAGAACTACTTAAACCTAACTAACCTAAGGACATCACACACATCCATGCCCGAGGCAGGATTCGAACCTGTGACCGGAGCGGTCTCGCGGTTCCAGACTGAAGCGCCTAGACCGCACTGCCACACCGGCTGGCTGGGTTCTGTCCCCACTATTCAGCTGCAATTGATATTACCCTATACTGAGCTGTCCAGGTATCCTTGTCTTCTTTCTGTTCCATTTCGCTTACTCACACTACATCAAGATTGAGCCTGACCATTTTCCTTTCAATGTTTTCTTGCTCACCAACAATGCATTAGACGCCCCGATTGGTAGAACGTTATCCTTTCGTTAGTAATTATATCTATTTCTCATGGTTACCTTCGTCCCATTTTTAATGTCCTCCCAGAGATGCGAATAGGGGAATGTTCCGGAATATTTTGCCAATGGAGAGATAACGATCATACTTGTTCAATTACAGGCCACTTTTCCTGTGATTACAAATTGCGTGTCTTTACTGCAGTGGTTTCCAGTGTCTTCTCCATCCTCATGCCATTGATCATTGCTGTTTCTTCTGTCGTTAGAAGCAGTTTCCCACCCAAAGGGAAACCAGTGCCCTGAACCTCTGTGAAACTTATACTACGTACTTCAAAAACTACGCGTAACTGTGCTTTCAATATTGTCACACACTGCCCAAAGACCGTGTAATCTTGCTCAGGACAGCACCTGGTTGCAAAATACACTCCTGGAAATTGAAATAAGAACACCGTGAATTCATTGTCCCAGGAAGGGGAAACTTTATTGACACATTCCTGGGGTCAGATACATCACATGATCACACTGACATAACCACAGGCACATAGACACAGGCAACAGAGCATGCACAATGTCGGCACTAGTACTGTGTATATCCACCTTTCGCACCAATGCAGGCTGCTATTCTCCCATGGAGACGATCGTAGAGATGCTGGATGTAGTCTTGTGGAATGGCTTGCCATGCCATTTTCACCTGGCGCCTCAGTTGGACCAGCGTTCGTGCTGGACGTGCAGACCGCGTGAGACAACGCTTCATCCAGTCCCAAACATACTCAATGGGGGACAGATCCGGAGATCTTGCTGGCCAGGGTAGTTGACTTACACTTTCTAGAGCACGTTGGGTGGCACGGGATACATGCGGACGTGCACTGTCCTGTTGGAACAGCAAGTTCCCTTGCCGGTCTAGGAATGGTAGAACGATGGGTTCGATGACGGTTTGCATGTACCGTGCACTATTCAGTGTCCCTCGACGATCACCAGTGGTGTACGGCCAGTGTAGGAGATCGCTCCCCACACCATGATGCCGGGTGTTGGCCCTGTGTGCCTCGGTCGTGTGCAGTCCTGATTGTGGCGCTCACCTGCACGGCGCCAAACACGCATACGACCATCATTGGCACCAAGGCAGAAGCGACTCTCATCGCTGAAGACGACACGTCTTCATTCGTCCCTCCATTCACGCCTGTCGCGACACCACTGGAGGCGGGCTGCACGATGTTGGGGCGTGAGCGGAAGACGGCCTAACGGTGTGCGGGACCGTAGCCCAGCTTCATGGAGACGGTTGCGAATGGTCCTCGCCGATACCCCAGGGGCAACAGTGTCTCTACTTTGCTGGGAAGTGGCGGTGCGGTCCCCTACGGCACTGCGTAGGATCCTACGGTCTTGGCGTGCATCCGTGCGTCGCTGCGGTCCGGTCCCAGGTCGACGGACACGTGCACTTTCCGCCGACCACTGGCGACAACATCGATGTACTGTGGAGACCTCACGCCCCACGTGTTGAGCAATTCGGCGGTACGTCCACCCGGCCTCCCGCATGCCCACTATACGCCCTCGCTCAAAGTCCGTCAACTGCACATACGGTTCACGTCCACGCTGTCGCGGCATGCTACCAGTGTTAAAGACTGCGATGGAGCTCCGTATGCCACGGCAAACTGGCTGACACTGACGGCGGCGGTGCACAAATGCTGCGCAGCTAGCGCCATTCGACGGCCAACACCGCGGTTCCTGGTGTGTCCGCTGTGCCGTGCGTGTGATCATTGCTAGTACAGCCCTCTCGCAGTGTCCGTAGCAAGTATGGTGGGTCTGACACACCGGTGTCAATGTGTTCTTTTTTCCATTTCCAGGAGTGTAGGACTCAACTTCTGACGATCCTCAGCTTAGGCGGCAAGGTGATGATTTCCCCATCGTCGTCATGATGCACCTTGTGGTACCGGAGGTGTCATTGTCATGAGGAGCGGCGTGGCGGCATCGTGGGCGCTGGTGGTGGCGTCAGGGTTGCAGCTGCGTGACGAAATACGAACTGGCGCTGGCCAGGGAGATTGTGTCGCGCATGTCCTCGGGTACCTCGACAACGCAAGAGGCAATCCATGGTTAGGCGTGGGATGTTGACCTTTAGCAGGCGGTACAGCTCATTTTGTACATGAGCGGAGGGCTGGGAAGCTGCACCTTTCGAGATGTCTGACCTCTTGTAACCTCCCCCTCACTCGTCGACTTTATTGACAATTAAAAATTAAACCGCGTGTACTTAATGGAATCTTGGGAAAAACGATCGTCAGAAAAACAATCGTCACCGAAGTTAATTTGTCGGTAAAGAGGGAGGAAAGTGATACATCTAAATGAAAGGAAAAATGCAAATGAAACTGGTCGAAATTAATTTTGGAAAGGGGTAAAATTAATAAAGAAAGTAAATGTGCGGCCGTTACGTTAGCAATTAACTAGTGGTTATTAGATATTTGAGATTTGGGGGAAATTACGGTAGCCAGTCCTAAGGACAATTACTATAGTAACTGAAAAAGAAAGGTTATTTCACATATAACTAGCACTAGAAGCGTGGCAACTGAAGGTTGACACGTGTAGTGTGATAACTGAAAGTTTGTCAGAAGTAATAAATTTCGCTACACACTGCTTTATTTTAGCAAAAGAATTAATAAAACCGGAAAATCGTAAGTTAATTTAGTGACTTAAGTTAATAGTGTGCTTTCTTTCTGAAGCACTTCGAAATTCAGTAAAATGCGGTTAGTCTGGGACTATTTCAACAATCATTTCAAAAGCTACTTGAATCTACGCAATTTAGAAGTAACGGATTTAACTTTGAACTTGAATTAAATGATTCTGAACAATTAACAGTAGCAAAATTTAGTACGTACCAAGCTGAGCTGCAGTCACAGGTAAGATAAAATACGGTAACAAAACTCGCACTCTTAATTTGTGCTTGTGTAATCTGAATATTGTAGCCAGCTATGAATACCTTAACTGAACTTTGAAATTAAAGCCGTGAAATCGAATGATGATGGCGTTTGAATTTCTACGACACTCGGGTTCATTCCGGAAAAGGAAGGGACCCTGCTTGGTAATGCAATTGGGACAATGAGCAACAAACGTTCATGCTAAGTCGCTGTAATTTTGTGATGCAACAATTTTTAAAGTTTCAAAACCTGAGGTCTGCCATACAGTTCTGAAACTTTACGTGCTTCCAGTCTTCCTTGTTGGTTGATTGAAGGTTTGAAGCCGTCGATCGAGGAGGTGGCGACAGTCACTCATTGTCGGCCGTCGCTGTTGCAGAAGCTGGATGTTGGCGCGCCTTCTTCTCGACACGGTCACCAGACGAAACGGGCTCTTGATGTGCGCCAGCTAATGATTCCCGTCCTCGACACCATGTCAGAAACTATCATCGCAAGTCGAGCGCAATTACATGCTGCCAAACCCCGAAAGCGCGGCAACTCGCGGGAGCTTCACACAACACACTTGCTCACTGCACCACCCCAGCCAGACGCTCTCTCTGCCCGCGCTCCACGCGATAGAGTTAACTGCACCAAAGATCCTAAACACTTTCGTTCTCCGCACGACCTATCGATGTATTCGTTCGATAGCATAGTTTTCCCTAGGCAATACCCAGCGTAAAAATACAAATAATATTTACAAAACAATCAATTATCCATCGACATAAATGCATAAATATATATATACAAATAGTAAAACAATTACAATATATTATAAAGGCACAGATATGTCGTATCTTGAGGTAACAAAACAAGGAAAAAAATTACAGTACAATAGATGGAAATAGGAGGATATGCATTTCCGGCGTTACACTCCCTCTTTATGATTTGTTAAAGCACCGGCCCGGATACGCATACACTCCCTCTAGGATATATTGTCACTACAATGATACACAGAAACAGTTGCCAGCAACAGTAATGGGACTGATTAGCAGGAAAAAGCGTGTAGTACGTCTGAGCCGTGGAAAATATTACTATTTCGAAGAGTCCGCCGCAGCGCGTAGTGTGAAGCAGTCGCCCTCCGCTTCTGGCGGTGGCGCCGCTGTGGCAATCGCAGCTTTGGTGTATCCCTCTGGTGGGAAAGGGGAAAGGTAGCCTGTTCACGTGCAATTATGGGCCGCTATGAGCTCGCCTGTCTGTCAGTCTGGGTCAGTCTCTCGTCTCCAGCTTGCGAGTCTGTCGCTCGTCCGCATTTGTGAGGCGGTTAGTGTCTGTCTGTCGCCGGAGTGCTAGTATGTCTGTCGTTTGGATCAATCTTGAAAGCCGGCAGATGAGAGTCTTGCCACTCCGCCAGTAACAGAACTCAGCTAGTGGTCGCCCGGTCGGGGCATAGTTCCTGCATCTGAGTCTTCGCGTTAGGCCGCCAGTCTGCCGGAGTTGCTCGGGCAACGGTCATTGGCGTTTGGATCGATCGGTTGGTCGGTCGCGCATTGACACACAAGATGACTTGTCTGCCTTGAACGTCGGCGCATGTGAGGACGCCACGTGAGTCCAGTGGGCCGCGCCGTATAGCGGTAGTGGCTTCGCAGTCGACACGAGAGCAACAGCATTCAACCCACGACATCGGTCTGGCTGGGGCGAGCTGCGACGCCGTGAGACGGGAGATCGGCGCGCCTTCCTCGTCCGTTGAAGCGGCTGGCAGCGGACGGTTCGGGAGAGCGATTTGGGGGTGCTGCACCAGGTCTTCACTAGAAATCGCAGTTTATTAGAAGTTAAGCGTTTGGTGATGAATTGTTTGATTTACTCTTTTTAAATTCTACTTGTTTTCTTGGTGAGGTCACCAGCCGTTTTGCTCTGAGGTCGTCGCACCATTCTTATCCATCTGCCCACCCGCGGGAAGGTGGTTGTTTGTAAATTGGGTCGTCCGTTTTACCCTTATGGAGTAGGGGCGGGTAGAGCAGTTGTTCAGTAATCTCCCTGTGAATCTGCCGTACCTTAATAGCTGCCTCTGTCATGTTTGTCGGATTCGGTGTTAACGAATTTATTGCTTGAAGTGTAACGGCCGAATTCCTGAAATATATTTTTATCTTGCCTATCATCTTGAGAGGCGGTATATGTGTAATGTGGAGCATGTTTGTATATTTTATGTAAGATTGCATTTCATTGGTTTTTTATTTAAATGGTCATTTTAGTATATAAAGTCGCCACTTTCCACAGTAAGAGTTCTTTTTTTTTTTTAATCGAGTTTGACCTTCGGTGGCAAGTTAATTTTTTTTAAATGTTAGTGTTTTGTACCATTTCAATCTCTCCTACAGGGTGCATAGTTTATGCGCTTGTGTGAGGCGTTAAAATTTTTAGTTTAAAGTAATCTGGTGTGTTGCAGATTTGCACCAGTGTAGTCTTTCAGAGGTTGTCTTGAGCGGTCGTGACTACGGCCGTGTCAAAAGGGAGCGGCAAGGTTCTCAGCCCGAAAGCTCATACTGTCAATATTTGTTCTTTCTGCCTCTGAATAAAATTGTAACTTGATATTTTGAGGGTGTATTTGATTAAATTATAAATCTGTTTTTTTAAGGGCTTTTAAGAATAAAATTTCCGTTTGTTGAAAAAGGAATTTAATTTGTTTACATCAGATACCCACTGGCAACTACTTCCACGTTCACATAGCGTAATTAAATGTGTTAATGTTTTTGACGAATCGCTAGTAAATAAAGTGAATTCCTCAGAAAAGCTTTTGAAAGTAAATTCACGGTTCAACGTCCTTTAAAGTTCACAAAACCTAGGGATTTTGGTACTATCGTGGGATTGAGAAAAGCGGACCGTTCTGTCTCTCGCTATTTGCCCTGACGCCAGATTAAAAGATCTTCCCTGATAGTCGTCCTCTCGCAGGACGGTTTAGACATCGGATATCTTATCACGCGGCAGGGAATTAGACAGCCGATGTAAAATAATAACTGTCGTAATCATGATACCTCGATTTTCTTGACAAGTGCTGAATGTAAGCCTGCATGGTTGCCTCCAATGTGTGTTGACAGCAGTCATTGCGCTAGGCTGGTCTCAAAGTGATGGCCATCAACAACTATAACGAAATGAAGCTGACAGGGTCTACCAACTTTTTCGTTACCTCAAGCACTGCACATTATGTGCTTCCTCCAATAGGAAACGGTTCCCGCCTTCAGCTTGTGTTAGGGCGGAAGTATAGATTTTTGTGTGGATTTCTGCCATGGGGCAGTTCGGTCCTCCCAATGCGCAGGCTGGAGGTTCTATGGTGGTGCCATTTGCCTGGCCAGTGGGAGGGTCAGTGTCCCTCTGCGCAACCGTCGACTTGGCTTTAATTTGAAGCAAATGTACACGGTAAGTCCAGCCAATTGACGTCATCTTGTGTGTGTTGTGAATTAAACTATATATGATCACGAAAACTGCTTCTCACTCAACGTCCGATAGTGGTTAATATAGGCAAGCTTTTGGTCGTTCAGATTAGCATTTGAAAATTACTTTTGCTGCATAACCAAGCAGATTACACTTATCGACTTTTTAATTATTTAGTGTACAGCCCTGTGCCTCGTGCCATTAAACTCGTAATTGCACAAGCAATCTGCATTCGTGTTTGAGAACGCGGCTATAATTTAATTTTAACCTCTCTCTCTCTCTCTCTCTTTCTAATAGGTCTGGAATGGACAGCTGTTACGATTCGTCACGTGCTTTAAAAGTTTTACAAAAGTCTCTGTGCTACAATTTGAGCTACACTAAATGTCCCTGTTAATGGAATCACAGTCCTCTTGGTCACAAATATATTTATATTAACATCTCATTTCGTGTTACAGGACACCCACATCATCAGAACTGGGGCACAAATATATAACAAAAGACGAAACTCTGAAATACATATTAATTTGAACAACGCAGTAAAGCTGACCAAAGTGCCTATTCAAAACCATATACAATCCCCATGGTATCTTATGTCGCTTCCTCTTGCATTATGGCACCGTTAGTGAGTAAGTTCACACAAGCAGTACAACATGGCACCAAGTAAACCATCTAGCCAGTAGGTGGTGATTACTGCAGTCTGTTTATGTCGACAAGATAATCTGATATACAACAACGTTTTCTAAGATTTGAATTATTTGACAGTTCTAACGTAAAATTTTTGTTTACAAAAAGATATACTTATGAGCTCTGCAACATCCATGTACTAATTTACATTTACATGACAAACCCTAGTTTAGGGCTATATTTTAATTTGGACAAGTGGATCTATGCAGATATTTGTAAAAACGAAGATGATACATCAGTCTATACTAATGTAAAATTGCCGCCTTCTGAAGAAGACAGATTTAAATCTGTTGAAACCTAGGTAAAGATTTCTTTATCCATTGCAACTGGTCGGCTGTTTATAGTCTTATACACATAATAGTTTTGTATATAATACTAGGAGATAGTGTAATATAATGCTGTGACAAAAGTCATATACACTCCTGGAAATTGAAATAAGAACACCGTGAATTCATTGTCCCAGGAACGGGAAACTTTATAGACACATTCCTGGGGTCAGATACATCACATGATCACACTGACAGAACCACAGGCACATAGACACAGGCAACAGAGCATGCACAATGTCGGCACTAGTACAGTATATATCCACCTTTCGCAGCAATGCAGGCTGCTATTCTCCCATGGAGACGATCGTACAGATGCTTGATGTAGTCCTGCGGAACGGCTTGCCATGCCATTTCCACCTGGCGCCTCAGTTGGACCAGCGTTCGTGCTGGACGTGCAGACCGCGTGAGACGACGCTTCATCCAGTCCCAAACATGCTCAATGGGGGACAGATCCGGAGATCTTGCTAGCCAGGGTAATTGACTTACACCTTCTAGAGCACGATGGGTGGCACGGGATACATGCGGACGTGCATTGTCCTGTTGGAACAGCAAGTTCCCTTGCCGGTCTAGGAATGGGAGAACGATGGGTTCGATAGCGGTTTGGATGTACCGTGCACTATTCAGTGTCCCCTCGACGATCACCTGTGGTGTACGGCCAGTGTAGGAGGTCGCTCCCCACACCATGATGCCGGGTGTTGGCCCTGTGTGCCTCGGTCGTATGCAGTCCTGATCGTAGCGCTCACCTGCACGGCGCCAAACACGCATACGACCATCATTGGCACCAATGTAGAAGCGACTCTCATCGCTGAAGACGACACGTCTCCATTCGTCCCTCCATTCACGCCTGTCGCGACACCACTGGAGGCGGGCTGCACGATGTTGGGGCGTGAGCGGAAGACGGCCTAACGGTGTGCGGGACCGTAGCCCAGCTTCATGGAGACGGTTGCGAATGGTCCTCGCCGATACCCCAGGAGCAACAGTGTCCCTAATTTGCTGGGAAGTGGCGGTGCGGTCCCCTACGGCACTGCGTAGGATCCTACGGTCTTGGCGTGCATCCGTGCGTCGCTGCGGTCCGGTCCCAGGTCGACGGGCACGTGCACCTTCCGCCGACCACTGGCGACAACATCGATGTACTGTGGAGACCTCACGCCCCACGTGTTGAGCAATTCGGCGGTACGTCCACCCGGCCTCCCCCATGCCCACTATACGCCCTCGCTCAAAGTCCGTCAACTGCACATACGGTTCACGTCCACGCTGTCGCGGCATGCTACCAGTGTTAAAGACTGCGATGGAGCTCCGTATGCCACGGCAAACTGGCTGACACTGACGGCGGCGGTGCACAAATGCTGCGCAGCTAGCGCCATTCGACGGCCAACACCGCGGTTCCTGGTGTGTCCCCTGTGCCGTGCGTGTGATCATTGCTAGTACAGCCCTCTCGCAGTGTCCGGAGCAAGTATGGTGGGTCTGACACACCGGTGTCAATGTGTTCTTTTTGCCATTTCCAGGAGTGTATATACAAATGGCGGTAGCATCGCTTACGTAGGGATCTTTGCTACCAGTGCGACATTACCTGCAGCCTTTCTCCTGAACTCGACATTATCGATTGGACCGTAGACGACTGAAAAACCTTGGTCTGGTCAGACGAGCTCCGATTTCAGTTTGTAGGAGTTGATGACACCGCATGAGTTTGGCACCGACCCCACGATACCATGGACCCAGGTTCTCGACAGGACATTATGGTAGTTAGCCACATAATGGTGTGGGCTGTGTGTATCCACATCCAACCAAACATGCTACCAACCATCCGACCAAACGAATCATTGAATGGAAGTTGTCATGTTCGGCTACTTGAAGAGCATTTTGTGACGGTACGTCACATAAATGGACATTTGGAGAAAGGGAAAGGAAGTTTTTGTTATGAGACGTGTGAATTATAAATTATTTCAAGACACTGTACGTGTGCACGATGTATAAACAATATTAAAGAACGTAAGTTATTAGTATGAAAACACAAATATCGATGTAATTAACTAAACACAGTTTTTTTTGTATAATCTCTGTGTAACATAGGCCATGAAGATCAGAGACAATGCTTTGATGGAACGATCTCTCCTGTTTTGTTTCGTCTAGCGGTAGGCCACCATTGTAGTTCTGTCTGATAATTAACGTAAGTTTTATCTGTATTTTTGAAAAATATAATAGAAATTAGTATCAGAAAGTGTGTATTATTGACTTAGTTGTCACCTCTCATGATCGCAACTATTAATTATGATTAACAAAATTATTACCGAACTTCGTAGTAAAGGGAGCTCATATCCCCTAGCAGGATTTAGTCGGCCATTACGCTGACTTTATTATTTAATTAAAATATCATGTCATATTATTAAATGTAAATGCGAGAGACTTCTCAATTTTGATCTTTCATTTATTTCGAAGTTAAAATTAATTTCAGTTACCAAAATTCACAGCACTGAATGGGTTCAGTATGTTTCATTTTGGCCGCCTAACGGCAGACGAGCTTCTCTCCACTTTCGCCTTTCAAATAATGAATACCAAATATTGGAAGGCATTACATTTCGCAATATCTCCATTAATCTTTGTGTAATTTGGTACATAAATAACCAGTAGCCCCTGAGACCCATTTTTATAATTACAGTTGCGTAAGAATTCGCATATTTTCTTTTCTAAATAGCAGCGCTCAGGTAAACTATTTATTAGAAGGCGGTGAGACGCGCGCTGTGTTAAGAAAATTATGTCATACGTACTTCGGGGCAGTCGATGTCCGTACGAGTGTTATCGCGGTGTAAGTTAGTTAAAAGTCCAATGCTAGCCTACAATATTTAAAGCCACCCCAACCAAAATCACAAAATACATAACTATAAAAATAAAAATATACACTTATACCTTGATAATTTGCAACTATTCATTGCCTTATGTTCCATACCACTGAAGGAATATTCATGGATGCAAACGTGCCATGCTACCAAGCCACAATTTTTCTCAGTTGGTTCGAAGAACTTTTCGAACAATTGAAGTGAATGATTTAGTTTCACAGATCCGCCGACACAAATGCCATGGAACATGTATGTGAGAATCGAGAGGTATGTTCGTGCACAAAATTTTGCAGTGGCCTTATTTTCGTAGATATGGACGGCTACAGAGGATGTATGACTAAATATTTCTACAATTGACTTGCAACGACTCGTAACGTTGAGTTGCAGCACTATTTCGGGCAAAAGGAAGTCCGACAACGGTTTTAGGATGTATCTCATTACTTTTGTCATCTGAGTGTAAAGCGTTGACTCATACATACCATGCTGTAAAGTTTTAAAGTAAGAGAAGATAACGTTAAATGCAGTGTTACATGGCGCAATAAAACACACAATTTGTGTCATATGTTCACTTTCTAAAAATAAGTTACTATGTAAAATCAAATAATAAAAGAACGGAATATAATTTTTGGGAGAAAGTGGAAGGCAAAGATCGAGGCATTTTAAAACAATAGGAGGAACCATAACGTTATCGTTAGTTACACGTTATATATCTACCATCGTGACCGCAATTCATTCCACAACATCTTCCATTCCAATTCAGACAAGTATTGGGTGGAAGGATTAGTAGTGTATAACGCTCAATGTAATTTGGTTCATAAGCCATCAACAGCTCCCACAACGACACATCTGTAGATGAATAGCACATAATGGTCACAACCCATAAAAGAAATGTTTAAACGTATAACTCATTACTGTATGACTGTCATTAAAAATAGCTCATGCCAATCAAATAACAATTAACATACAATACAATTAGAACATCGTACACTATGGCATCAAAATAAAGGTCGGAGTAAAATTTTCAAAATTGAAGACAAGGATAGGGTAATAGGATACTGAATTAAAAAGAAACTAATAGATGTCAGTAAAGATCATAGGTTTTTTCTGGACGACAGCAATGCGTTGCTTCATTTTATCTAAATAGAACGGCAACAGCGAAGTATGTTAGACGACAGTTGATTGTAAATAACACGCATAGCGCCAATCGGTTACAAAAGGCATTATGTCACAACATTGGTGAGAGAAAATAGAAACACTTTACAAGGAAGAAATAGAAAGTGAATGTGTATAATACCAGTAAAACCAAAGTAAAATGATGCACATCATCTCAGTGGAAAAAAAAGAAAACAAAACCACCTGTGTGACAGACAATTTCAGATGACTGCGTGTATTGGCATTTCAAAAACTTTCGATTTTGAAACAGTACCCAAGAAGACCTCAAACGGCGAAGAATAACAGTGGGAAACTAACATGAAAAATGTATTTAAAGCAAAGGTATTGCTTATAACAAAAAACGTAAATAAATTGAGTCATTTGTCACTGGAATCGAGTTCTTCCACGTGGGAGCAGAGAACAGTGTTGGTCAATCAGGTGACTCAGGACCAAAATTATTCCAAATGGACGTGAAACAAGGAAAATAAATAGTTTCTGCTCATAGCACTCTTTTCATTATACCTCGCTCTTCTTGCTTTTGTGCTGTAAGAAGATCGCAATTTCATCGGCGACCTCGAGTTAAGTGATCTTTGTCACCGACTGCCAGATTTAAAATTTCCGTGAATCATCAGTTGACGTCATTCGTGATTATTGTCCGTGAGGTAAATTCTTAACTCATTCAAATTACTAGGTCCCTGGAACTCATGTATAAATCACGTCCCGTGTGCCCAATGTAATTATCTTGACAATAACTTCAACCAATTCAATGTAGTTAAACTACGCCACATTCTTTACTGAATTTTATTGGTTCTTTTTCAATTGTAAATTTGTACATGCTATAGTCACCTATTTTCTACAGTTTTCCAAACTTTACTCTCACCTTAACTTTTGGCGCCGTAGTCTATAGTTGTTGAACTGTACTGTATTTTAATTTCAATGTAACTGACATCTACAGAGCGGCAACTTAAGTATTTGTCTTTCCTTGTCTTTTCCTCGTAGTATATTTATCAAATTCCGTTCGTGTTTCCGTTTAAGGGGAAGAAACTCGTTTTCTGTAAGCGTGAAGTCGGGCAGTTTTCATTTCTTCTGAAGAGCCTGCTACATAGCTCATTGAGCATCAACATCCATTGATGAAACATCACGAGGGCTGCAAGTTGCATATCTAGGATTCTGTCTGCTTTTACAGTGTACCTCTTGAGTTAGTCTTGTCAGGATGTGTAGGATGCGTGTATGGTGTACGCGGAGCAGGAGGAGCTGGCCGCAGATCCTGAACAGCTAAATGCGCTTTTGGCTACGGTTAATCACCTCCAGCTTGCTGTCTCGGGTAGAGTGGTGGCGTATAATCTGGAGCTTCGCATGGAATACCTCAGGGGTCACTTGTTTCGCCCACGAGCTCTGCTACCGAGGCACCTCCCAGTCTTCCGTAGGTAGTGGATCCGCTCTCATAGCAGACTGAGTGGCGCATGGTAACACGTTAACGTCGCTCAAGGCGGAGGGCCAATGTGGAGACTGGTCGTCCGGCCTCACCCATTCAAACCAAAAGTGGAGCAGTCGGCTCCTTCAGGAGGTTCTGAATAGGCATACCGGGGCAAGTCTTTACTAGTTATCAGGATATCCAACGTTAGGTGCGTTATGGAGCCCCTTAGGCAGATAGCGTTCGGGGCTGGAAAGAAAGAACTAGGTGTTTCTGCGGGGGAGACCTCATCAGGTACGTGTAAGTGGCCTTACCTGCAGCTACCATGCGTGCATGGTCCAGTTCTCTGCAAGTTGTGGATCTCGTCGGCACCAACGACGCCTGTCACATGCGTTGTCAGGCCATCCTCAGTTCATACAGGCGGCTGGCGAAAAGGGTGAAACCTGCTGGCCTCAGCCGTGGGGTGCAAGCAGAGCCCGCAATTTCGAGCATTGCTCTCAGGGTTCATCAGGGTCCTTCCGTTTAGCGAAGAGCTTAAACAAAGTAATTGGTACATTTTGTGATTGACTTGGGTGCAGATTTCTGGAGTTGCAATATGGGTTGGGGATATTTAGGACTCCCCTAGATAGGTCCGGGGAGCACTGTACAAAGAAAGCAGTTTCTCGTGTAGCAGAGTACTTATGGAGTGCACATGAAGGTTTTCTGTGCTAGGCAATAGTTTGAGGTAGCTGGTGAACACTCGCTAGTCGAACTGGGCCAGGGAAGTCAGACCGAGTTCAGAGTAAAATCACTTCGACTCTAAACAATTTATCAGCAACTGTCGAAGTATCCTTAATGAAGTTCCTGAATTTACTGTCTGCCAGGATAGTTCTCACACTCAAATTATTGTCGGGATCGATAGCCGGCTGAAACCTGAAGTGGAAATCTCCGAGATATTTACTGAATCATGAAACATTTATGCCGGCCAGTGTGGCCGAGCTGTTCCAGGCGCTTCAGTCTGTAACCGCGGCCGCTACGGTTGCAGGTTCGAATCCTGCCTCGGGCATGGATGTGTGTGATGCTCTTCGGTTATTTATGTTTAAGTAGTTCTAAGTTCTAGGGGACTGATGACCTCAGATGTTAAGTCCCATAGTGCTCAGAGCCACTTGAACCATTTGAAACATTTATCGGAAGGACAGATTAGAGGCCTTTGCAGTTGATCAAAATATGACACTATTGAGGTCGAAGCTGAGTGTGAAAAGGAAGTTTTCTGGTCGCGTGTAACAGGTCTACGTGAAACCAAGTTAATTGATGAATTTTTTTACCGGCTACCCGTGTCTGCTGTGACAATTCTAGAGTTATTTCAAGAATGTCTACGGTCAGTAGCGCGTATATATCCTGAACGTGGATTACTAGTTGGAAGCGAGTTCCAGCTACCGAATGCAGATTGGAATGTCATGGATTCATTACAGAAGTGCTGACAGCCAATCATGCGAAATATTTTTGAACAAGTTTTCCGAAAACTACCTCGAGCAGCTAGTTCAGCAGCCTACACGCAATGGAAAATCTTAGAACTCGTACCTACTACAAAACGTCCGGGCCTTACAACGTCAGCATAGGAAAAGTAGTTAGCGATCGTGAAGTCATTGAAGCAACTACGGTTACGAAAGTTCATAAGTCAGTTGAGAAGGCTACAAGAGAGGATTTTGCTAGAAAGAGGAGATACTAAGTTGTTAGTATATCAGTTAAACAGTGAACTGACGTCACTTAGTTCCAGTGAGATGGATGTAGAGGAATTATGGGTAAAGTTTAGGCAGATTGTAAATCGTGGTCTGGAGTATTATTTGCCTGGTAAGGAGATTAAGAACGGAAAAGTCTCGCCATGGCTTAATACCGAGATTCGCAAACTGCAGAGGAAGCAGAGGCTCTTGGACTCACGGTTCAAAAGACAATGCGCGAATGACGAGAAGCAAAAGTTAGCAGAGATTCGTGCATCTGCAAAAACATCTATGCGCGATGCATACAACTACTACCACCGTCATACCTTAGCAAATGACCTGACACAACCAGAGAAAACTCTTCTCCTATGTAAAATCGCTGATTGGATCTAAGCCTTGCATGTAGTCAGTTGCTGAGTAGTCTGGTGTGACAGTTGAAGGTAAGTAAACGAAAGCCGAAGTTTTAAATTTAATGTTCAAGACATCGTTCGCACAGGGGAATCGTACGAACATATCATCTTTTGAGCAGCGAACAGACTCCCGTATGGATGACATAGGAATAAGCATCGCTGGCGTAGAGAAACTACTGAAAGATTCGAAAGCAAATAAATCACCAGGTCTGGACGAAATTCCATTTCAGTACTCTACTTCATTGACCCCTGACCTAGCAAGCATTTATCATGAATCTCTAGCGCAGTACAAAGTCCCAGAGCGACTGGAGAAAAGTGCGGGTGACTACTGTGTATAGAATGGGCAAGAGAGCGAACCCACAAAATAACAGACCGATGTCCCCAACATTGGTTTGCTGCAGAAGCCTTGAATATACAGGGTGATTCTAAAAGAATACCACAACTTTAGGAATTTAAAACTTTGCAACGACAAACGGCAGAGCTAAGCACTGTCTGTTGGCGAATTAAGGGAGCTATAAAGTTTCATTTAGTTGTACATTTGTTCGCTTGAGGCGCTGTTGACTAGGCGTCAGCGTCAGATGATGCTAAGATGGCGACCGCTCAACAGAAAGCTTTTTGTGTTATTGAGTACGGCAGAAGTGAATCGACGACAGTTGTTCAGCGTGCATTTCGAACGAAGTATGGTGTTAAACCTCCTGATAGGTGGTGTATTAAACGTTGGTATAAACAGTTTACAGAGAATGGGTGTTTGTGCAAAGGGAAAAGTTCTGGACGGCCGAGAACGAGTGATGAAAATGTAGCACGCATCCAGCAAGCATTTGTTCGCAGCCCAGGAAAATCGACTCGCAGAGCTAGCGGAGAGCTGGAAATTCCACAATCAACTGTATGGAGAGTCCATAACTACCTGAACGTCAACTACCCGAGGCGATGGATCGGCCGCCTGGCAGCCCGTGACAGAGCACTTCATCACTGGCCTCCATGAAGCCCTGATCTTACCCCCTGCGATTTTTTCTTATGGGGGTATGTTAAGGATATGGTGTTTCGGCCACCTCTCCCAGACACCATTGATGATTTGAAACGAGAAATAACAGCAGCTATCCAAACTGTTACGCCTGATATGCTACAGAGAGTGTGGAACGAGTTGGAGTATCGGGTTGATATTGCTCGAGTGTCTGGAGGGGGCCATATTGAACATTTATGAACTTGTTTTTGAGTGAAAAAAAAACTTTTAAATACTCTTTGTAATGATTTGTAACAGAAGGTTATATTATGTTTCTTTCATTAAATACACATTTTTAAAGTTGTGGTAATCTTTTTGAATCACCCTGTATTCTCAATTCGAATATAATACATTTCTCTGAGATAGAGTAGCTTATGTCCACGAACCAGCATGGTTTTAGAAAGCCTCACTCGTGTGAAACTCAACTTGCTTTTTCTCACATGATGTATTGCGAACTATGGACGAAGGGCAAGAGGCTAAGCCTATATTTCTATATTGCCGAAAAAATTAGACACGTTGCCCAACTGCAGGCTGTTAAAGAAGGTAAAATCATATGGAAGAGATCCACAGGCATAACTTCTTACATTATAGAACCCGGTATATTGTCGTCGAAGGCGAGTGTTCATCAGAGATACGGGTGTCGTCAGGTGTGCCCCAGGGAAGTGACAGGGCCGCTATTTTTCTCTTTATTATGGTTTGTCGGACACGGTGGGCAGCAATCTGCTGTGGTAGGGTGTCAAAGTTGAGTGACTGTAGGAGGATACAAGATGACGTAGAACAAATTTCTAGTTGGTTTCATGAATGACAGCAAGCTCTAAATGCAGATAAATGTAAGTTAAGGTGGATGAGAAAGAAAAACAAACCCTTAATGTTTAGAAACAGCGTTAGTAGTGTCCTCCTTATACAGTGAAGTCGTGTAAGTATCTAGTCGTTACGTTGCAAAACGGAATGAAATGGAACGGATGTGTGAGGAATGTGCTGGAAAAGTGAATGGTCGTCTTCACTTTATTGGAAGGATTCTACGGTAGTGTGGTCCATATGTAAAGGAGACGGCATATAGGACGGCTAGTGTGAGCTTTTCTGCTCGAGTGGTTGGGATCCGTACCAGGTCGGCTTGAAAGAAGACATTGAAGCAATTCCGAGGCGGGCTGCTTGATTTGTTAATGATAGGTTCGAACAATGCGTAAGTATTACGGTGATTGTTTGGGAACTGAAATGGAAGTAACTTGAGTGATGGCGACCTTCTTTACGAGCTACATTACTGAGAAAATTTAAAGAAATAGCATTTGAAGCTAACTGCAGAACGATTCTGTTTTCTCCGACATACACGGCGCGTTAGAACTACGAAGATAAGATGCGATAAATTATGGCTCATATGAATTCATATAGCCGGCCGCGGTGGTCTCGCGGTTCTAGGCGCTCAGTCCGGAACCGCGGGACTGCTACGGTCGCAGGTTCGAATCCTGCCTAGGGCATGTATGTGTGTGATGCCGTTAGGTTAGTTAGGTTTAAGTAGTTCTAAGTTCTAGGGGACTGATGACCGCAGCTGTTAAGTCCCATAGTGCTCAGAGCCATTTGAACCATTTTTTTGAATTCATATAGACAGTGATTTCTCCCTCGTTCTGTTTGCAAGTGGAACAGGAAAGGAAAAACTAGTAGCGGTATGGGATACCCTTCGCCACGAACAATATGGTGAGTTGCGGAGTATCGATGTTGATGTAGACGTCGATGTAGGACTATTTGTTATAATATGTTGTTTAAGGTGACTGTCATAAACCAATTAATTATATTAACAGAATCTTCCGTCGGTTCTTGGTAGAACAACATTGTAATAAATGAAAACCACCAGTTTGCTTTTGTTATACGATATTACTTTTATTGTTAACCGGTTTTCGGCTTATAAGGCCATCATCAGACATTTACTGAGTATTATTACCAAAGATCTTAAATATTAGCAAACAACATTAGAAGAGAAGTAACACATCTAGACTGAAGTAGAAACATACAGTAAGTAACACCTTTGCAATGAAAAGGAAAAACTGAACAGTACGTAAATAACAATGGTGTACAGGAAAATCTTTAGCACAAAACAGGAATAGCATGCCAACATAACAGTTTCTATTAATAAACAAAACTAATAAAATAAAATTAGTACTAGACAAGGCTGCATCAGGAGGTATGGTACTTGGAGAGTGATACGCAACCAGTTAAGAGAAGAGACAGTTATCAATGTAAATACAGAATACATAAGGAACTTAAGCGATAGCAATAAGATCAACAGAACTAATAAATGTAGGAAAATGGAGGTGTTTGAGGGACTACAGTTTGAGAGTGTGGTGGAATTGCATTTTAACAATATCAATATAATCAAAGCAGTGGCTGTGTAACAGTTTTCATTAAATAAATGTGCAAAGTGAAATATGAACAGTATTTGATGAGACAACTACAAGGGGTGTTAAACATGGAGACCAATACAATTACCGGTTATAAGAAAGCCTTAACTATTGAAACTACAGTCTATGTCGAATTCAAAGACAACTTCAACAAAACTACTTAATGAATACAAAGATATGGGACTATGGAGGATGAGAGCGTGTGGGAAGTAATGAACAACAAAGATGATTATATGAAGTTTAGGAGAGGGGATGTGTTGACCTGTGTCTGGTCATTTAGGATGAGATCAGGACTATGAGCAAGATTTAATTTCCAAGGCTTCCAGCAGCTTTAGTTTATGGCCTTTGTTTGCTAAGTGACGTACATGGGACACTGAATAGTAGTTGTGACCCAAACTCAGTACATGTTCAGCAAATGCAGAGTCTGAATTCTGTAACCTCCAGCCGCGATCATGTTCAGCCAGCCTAGCTGATATGTGTCTGCCTGACTGACTGATGTAAAATTTGTCACAATCGGAGCAGGTGATTTTGTATACCCTCTGTTGGCTAATAACTGGGTCTTGTCCTTCCTATGAAAAACACACTGTGCTGTCGTGTTCCTGACATAGTAGGAAAGCCTATACTTGCAGGATTTCAGTGCTTTGGCTACAAACTGAGATACCTCACCTAGAATTGGTAGTGTACAACATTTCTTGCAGACAGTGGATGGGGGAGCAGGTGGGGCATAGAGAAGGGGTATAATTTTCCGTTTTTGTTTCCTGTGCAAGATGGGGGCAATAAGAACGGGATTGTAGCCATTGTCTGTGGCAATAACTTTTTTCTATCTAACTCTGCTTTAAAATCATCTCTGGACATGGGGATAGATATGAGGCGGTGTACCATTGAGTGGAAAGCTGCATGTTTGCGAGCTATGGGTTGTTGTGAGCAAGACGGTATTACTGTGGCTGTAGTTGTTGTTTTCCTGTAAATTTTGAAACAATGTGTGTGTGTGTGTGTGTGTGTGTGTGTGTGTGTGTGTATGTGTGTGTGTACTGATGTCAATGGTGAGATCTAAGTAGTGTATGGGTTTGTTGCCAATCTGCATAGTGAAATGGATATTTTTATGTAGACTGTTTAGGTTTTTCAAGAATGTGTTGAGTTGTCTTGTAGCGCCAGTCCACATACACAGGACATCATCTACATATCGAAACCAGCATTCGATGTTTCCACTCAAAGGTTCTGTTTTTAGGAAATTTAGTTCAATAAGGTCCATAAATATTTCAGCCAATAGTGGAATAAGAGGGGAACCCATAGATAAGCCATCTAATTGTTTATAAAGAGTCCCTTGGAACTGGAAATAGTTCTGTGCAAGGCATGTCTGTGTGGCCAGTCTCAAGTCACTCAATTCTACAGGACTGATGGACTTGTTGAGATTGCAGAATTCAGACTCAGCATTTGCTGAGCATGTACTGAGTGAGGGTCATAACTACCATCCAGTGTCCATGTACTTCACTTAGCAACAAAGGCCATAAACTCAACCTGCTGTAAGCCTTGGAAATTAAAAAAAACATCTTGCTGACAGTCCAGATCTCATCCTAAATGACCAGACACAGGTCAACTCTTCCCCTCCCTTTGTTGTTCATTACTTCCCACACTCTCACATCCTCCATTCTCCCGTTTCCCTGTATTCATTAAGTTGTTTTGTTGAAGTTGTCTTTGTATTCGTCATAGACTATAGTTTCAATAGTTAATACTTTCTTATAACTTATTGATACTTGTATTACTGTCCATGTTTAACACCCCTTGTAGTTGTCCCATGAAATACTGTTCATATTTTACTTTGCACATTTATTTAATGAAAACTGTTACACAGCCACTAGTTTGATTATAATGTTAATGTTAAAATGCAGTTGCACCACACTCTCAAACTGTAGGTTCCCGCGAACACCTCCATTTTCCTTATGTATTTACATTAATAACGGTCTCTTCTTTTAATTGGTTGTGTATCACTCTCTGTGTTTCATACCTCCTGATGCAGCCTTGTCTAGTACTAATTTTATTTTATTAGTTTTGTTTATAAATAGAAACTTTTATGTAGGCATGCTATTCATATTTTGTGCTAAAGGTTTTCCTGTCTACTCCATTGTTATTTACGTACTGTTCAGTCTTTACTTTTTCATTGCAAAGATGTTATTACTGTATGTTTCTACTTCAGTCTAGATGTGTTACTTCTCTTCCAATGTTGTTTGCCAACATTTAACGTCTTTGGTGATCATACTCAGTAAATGTCTGAAGATGGCCTTGTAAGTCAAGAACCGGTTAACAATAAAAATAATATGGTATAACAAAAGTAAACTGGTGCTTTTCTTTTATTGCTAAGTAATTATTTTTATAACATTTTGTATTAGCTATGATCTATATGTAACAATCATGAGGCATTATGTTAGCTATTTGCTTCAAATGACAGACGTGTGATGGCTTAGTCTCTATGGAATGATTATAAACCGTGACACTGAGTGTAATGTAATGTTTGTGATCCCTTCCAGTTCACAATGAATGATAGTTTCAATGGAATGACCGACGACTATGAAAACAGTGCATTACTAGTCATAAATTTGGTGTTCCATTTATCGTGATAAAAACTCCGTTCCCACCTTCGTATATAATTTTTAGGAATCGACATATTTCTCTTGTTTAGTGAATTGTCTGTTATACACAATTGCATTTTATAATTCGTATACATACGACATCGATTTCACTGAAGCACAACACAAATATCATTGGCGACCAAGACGAGTGTAATTCCATACAGTACATTTCCCGGCTTTGCCTCAATTTCCGAGTGTGCATACTTAGCGTTATACCGCAATCTTAAGTGCATTTGCCTTAGATTAACTGATTAATTACGTCCATTAGTGTGCTCTTCAAGCTCGCCATTAAAGGTTTTTATTTCATTTGTGTATTCTTCCAGTAATCGCCAAAAGTTCGTTTTGGTTAAATTCGGCTGTTTAGGCCTAATTTTTGAACGTGCATACTTAGCGTTATACCACAAATTTAAGTGCATTGCAAATAGTTTATAGCATATTAGTTTCTGAAACATATTTAGTATCCTTTTACATCTGTATTTAATATATTATAGTAATCACTTAGTAACTCTCTTCACTAATTTCCAAACTACCTAGGATACTAAGTGTGTGAGCTGCAGTAGAAAAGTTAGTTCAGGGGTTTTGTGCAGCTGTTGTGCAGGTGGATTCATTGAGGAAATTTTAGCGGCGTGGGAATTGGGGAAGCAAACGAGACTCTTCCATTCTTTTGCAGGGTTTGCTCAAGAGATAGAATTGTAGCTGAACAGGACAAAATTAGAACCCTTCAGGCTGATTTGGACAGAGCGAAGGAGGAACTGATGAGGTTAAGGGGGAGGAGGGTAAATAGTAGCGGCAAGTGGTAGCTGGGAACAGGGACCTCAGAAAGAGAACTGTGTCTCACAGTTTCCCAATTGCCACGACCAATAGATTTGCCTTGCAAACACATTTAAGTAAGGAAGAGGCTCCAGTAGAAGTAGATGTAGTTAAGATGCAACAGAATCTTACTTGGAAACCAACTGTTTCAAAAAAGTAGAAAGTAAAAGGAAAGCTCTGTTTCTTGGTAGCAGCCATGGAAGAGGTGTGGGTCAGATTTTGCAGGAAAAAATAGGCAAGTGCCTGTCTGAGCCAGATGGTAAAGGATACAGCTTCCTTATGAGTGCGTTTCGCAAAGTAGGATCATGTGATGATAGTGGGTGGAGTGGGAAACAGTATTCATAGGGATCAGGGCTACAGTATTGAGTGTGACCTGGTGAAAATAGACCATGGAACGACCCATACCAATGTTGGGCTGGTGCCTGATTTCGTGCGACATGATCAGCCCCCAGTTGAACCACTCTATCAGGAGGGTAAATGTGGAGTTGGATCAGCTGCGTAGGGCGGCCACTCAGACATTGGATTGGTTCCTGTCGAGGCTATTGATAGGGTGGATTTCACAAGGCATGGTCTACATCTCAATAGGAAAGAAAAGTGTACACTTTCAGAGTTGTTAGCGAAATCCATAAGTGCGGGGGACACTAGTACTCATGGATGTACCTTGTTTTTAGACGAATATCAGTGTCTAACGAGACGTTGAGGCCAGCAGGTGATAAAGAGGTACAAAACTCCCAAGACTCTCACAACAGTATAGTAAATAGTAATTTTACCATATTTAATCAAAATATTGGTGGATTAATGAAAAAGTAGACTCTCTCAAAAGTAAAGTAAAAAATAATGTTACTATTTTTCACCAAAATGTTCCAGGATTGAAGAATAAAGTAGGTGAGCTCCCGGTTTGTTTAGATGTCATTGAATCTGATAATGTAATACATATTCTATGCCTGTCTGGGTATCACGTTGTGTCTGAAATGTAAAATGTAAATATCACTCGTTATAAACTAGCTGCACATATGAACAGAGAGAATACGGTGAGTGAAGTAGTTGTAGTATGTGTCAAAAGTTATCACTATGTGAATAGCTTAGTTACAAAAAGTTTTGTCTAGAGCAACATATAGAAGCATGTGCCTGTCAACTTAAACTGAAGTACGGCACTTTTATAATTGTAACAGTGTATAGGTCCCCTTCGGCAGACTTTCATTTTTTCCTGGAAAACTTGGATGCCTTTTCGTGCTATCTGTCAGATAGGGGAAGCAAATTATTATTTGAGGGGACTTCAGTGTTGATTCTCTGAAAGAGTGTTATAAGAAGAATGGCCTGGAAGTCTTGCACAGTTCTTTCAATTTGACACCTTTCATTGATTTTCCTACTCGGGTAGTAAGGGACAGCAGCATATTGATAGATAACACTTTTATAGACCAAGATAAGTTTAAAAACATAAAATCATGTCGAGTTGAGAATGGTCGTCCTGATGATGGTGCTCAGCTAGTTACAGTACATGTCACAGCTCCTTTCACAAATTGAAAACTACCCTCCAAACTTGTGCATTCAATTAATGACTCAACGATTAGAAATCTCAGGGACAATCTTCAGCAGTTAGACTGGGATGAGGTGTACAAGGAACCGGACACTAATTTAAAATATAACTTATTTCATGATACAGTTGTAAGAGAATTTGAAAACTGTTTCCCCAAGAAAGTAGTTAAATCTAGTTATAAGAAACCATGGAATAACCTTGACTAACTAAAGGAATAAAAATATCCTGTAACCACAAAATGGAACTGTATCTAACAACAAGAAAGGGTAATGACCCAGACACAACCAAATATTATAAAAACTAATGTGCTACATTAAGAAAGGTTACTAAAATGTCCAGAAGCATGTGCATCATGTCTGAGATTAATTCCTCTGATAACAAAATCAAAACAATTTTGGAATATTATTACAAGGGAGACAGGGCAACCAAGAGTACAGGATGCTGGCATTACCATCAAAGCGAATGTAAAATTAACAAACAACAAGCAGGAAGTCGAAAACATTTTGAATAATCATTTTTCAAATGTTGTAGAGAAAATAGGATCTAAATGTTCATTAGAAGAAGCAAGCAGTTAATGGAAGAGGCCTTACCCACACAATTTCATACAATTGAAATTCCACCCACCTCTCCTTCTGAAATTAGAAAGATAATAAACTCTCAAGAATAAAAGCTCACATGAAATTGATGGCATAATAAAAGCTTGTTCCCAAGAGGTAAGTGGGATTGTTAGCCACATATGTAATAGCTCTCTGAAGCAGGGTATTTTCCAAGATAGACTGAAGTGTGCCATTGTTAAACCACTGCATAGAAAAGGGGATACGTCTGATGTCAACAACTAACGCCCAACCTCTCTTCTGACTGCCTTATCCAAAATTCTTGAAAAAGTAATGTATTGCAGAATAACTCCACACCTTTGTAAAAACAAAGTTTTAACAAAATGTCAGTTTGGTTTCCAGAAAGGTTTTTCCAATGGAAAATGCTATATACACTTTCAGTATTGAAATATTAAATGCTCTGAGTAGCCAGAAGCCCCCATTGGGATATTTTTGTGATCTCTCAAAGCGTTTTGATTGTGTAAATCATGGAATACTTCTACATAAGCTCACGTAGTGTGGTATGAATGGGACAGACCTCAAATGGTCTAAATCATACCTAACTTGCAGAGTGTAGAAATTTGAAATAAGCAGTTAACTGGCGGATTCTCAAAATGGGAAACAATCGAAAATGGGGTGACGCATAGTTCGGTCTTGGGTACTCTGCCATTCTTAATATATATTAATGACTTGCCATTCTATATTTACGAAGATGCGAAGCTGATATTTTTTGCTGATGGTACAAGTATAGCTATCACACCCAACAAACAAGAATTAGCTGATGAAATTGTAAACGGTGTTTTTCAGAAAATCATTAAGTGTTCTCTGCAAATGGGCTCTCATTAAACTTTGAAAAAGAATCAGTATATACATTTCCACACAGAAAATCGCATGACACCATTAATAAATATAGACTTCGATCAGAAATTGGTAGCTAATGTTGAATATTCAAAATTTCTAGGTGGATGCATTGATGAGGGGTTGAACTGGAAAAAACACACTGAAGATCTGCTGAAACATTTGAGTTCAGCTACTTATGCTATTAGGGCCATTGCAAATTTTGGGGATTACATCTCAGTAAATTAGCTTACCACGCCTATTTTCAGTCTCTGGTTTCGTACGGCATCATATTCTGGGATAACACGTTACTGAGTAAAAGATTTTTCATTGCACGTAAGCGTGTAATCAGAATAACTGCTGGAGCTCGTCCAAGATCATCCTGCAGAGACTTATTTAAAGAGCAAGGGATCTTCACTGTAGCCTCACACTACATACATACATACATACATACATACACACACACGCACACTTTTGAAATTTATTATTAACAATCGGGACGAATTCAAAAGTAATAGTAGTGTACATGGCTACAACACTAGCAGAAAGGATGATCTTCACTACTTAAGGTTAAATTTAACTTTAGCTCAGAAGGGGTAAATTCTGCTGCCACAAAAGTCTATGGTTACTTACCTAATAGCACAAAAAATCTGACAGCCTTTTAGCATTTAAAAGGAAATTAAAAGAATTCCTGAATGGTGACTCCTTCTATTAATTAATGATTTTTTGGATATAGTAAGTTTGTAATTCCCCCACCACCCGCAAAAAATTAATATTATTAAGTGTCATGTAATATTTTGCGTAATTTAGTATCTTAGATAGACATCTTTTATTAACCTGACACGTTCCACATCATTACGAAGTTTCGTATGCATGATCTATGGAACAAGTACTAATTTAATCTAATGGTCGTAGATCTCCTAAGAGAGCTGATAAATTTGGGGCTGCTATTATTAAGTAATCCCATCCTCTGCACCTCCTCGGGCTTTTCACGTAAATTGACAGCAGTTTCAACAGGCGCAGCGTCCAATGCTGGCTCAGATGTACTTTCAGCAGTGAGCAATGTATCACACCAATTTATATAGCGTAGCAGGGCCTAATGCATTATGTGGTACACCGAAGGATTCGAGAACTATATACAAGCTAGAATAGATTTCGCCTCTTGCTAAAAATTTCAACCTGACCATGAGAAGATCTTTAGCAGAGAAGTATTCATGATTTAAATAATGACACTCTGCACCAGTACATGATTTTTCAAGATTTGCAAGATTCTTTGTGAGAACTTATTCTCATGATCAAGTACTAACATTCACATAGGTACGTCATGTCGTGCTTCGAAGTGTGGACACAAGAAGTCGATCTGATGGCAGTGAGCCATTAAAATAAAGCATCAAGGCAAGAGTGGTACAATGAACACACACACACACACACACACACACACACACACACACACACCACATTAAATAACTGTGTGAGCATTTACTCTTGATAACGAGCATAAACTCTCAAAATAGATCATATTCAGAGTGAAAAAAATAAGTAACTAGTGCAGTGTTTCATTATTTAAATCGTGAATGAAACAGTTGCAATGTGTCCATAAACATCGACTATGATGAATGAAAATAAAAAATGGTATTTCTTAAGTGAGTGTCATATATGGAAATATCAGGGACAACATTCATGAGGGATAATTGGGGTGTCTGTTCCCCCACCGCAAATAATTTTCGTTGTTCATATCCTCGTACTGTAGCTCGCTAAAAAGATTGTAATGAAGACTTAGAGCTTCTCTTCTCGCTATTCAAAGTTTCACCCACTATTGTTTCCGTTTCTCTTTCATTTCAAGCAACGCGCTGGCTACCAGCATGTGCTTTTGTATACAGACGAGTAATTATTGTGCTTCCATTCCCAAATATCTATGGCGAAAAATTTTACAATCATGTAATAAGATCCACTGATGTGATTTGGTCAAAGAAGATGAATGAAATCTTCGACAATGATTTTTAAAGTGAAGCGTGTAGGTGTTTGTGTTGGCCGGCAGCAACGCTACGTTGCTGATGACACACAGCCGTGCCCTCAGTCCTGAATTTATCGTAGGCCCGCGGCACCCACCAGAGCGACGCGGCACCTGGCAGAAGGCGCGACGTCGCTCGAGCCACACACCATGCTTGTAGCTGTAGGTGGAACAAGCAAGGTGTATTGGAACAGCACCTACTGGGCTGGCGTATGTAACGGAGTACTACGGCACGCGACGCCACTGCCAGATGGTAGCGGCGTGCTCAATACTTTCCCACGATCCACGTCTGTTCGACTGAAAGTTTACGACTGCTTCGATATAAGTTGTGCGATGGTTTCTGTACCGAGGAATACCATAAGAGAGACTCATTTTAGATTTTTTTTGTCTAGTCGTGAAATAATATTTTATCACGATCACAGCAATGGTGAATATATCAACAGCACTCTCAAAATAAGTTATACAAAGTGGTTTTTATTTAACACGCTTGCTAATCGCTTTCGTGGTTTCCTGGAGTAAATCATCAGATCCTTTGGGTATGTAGCCACTTGTAAACATCGTTGTAAAAGGACTTAGGCTAAGAATTAAACTGCAGCGTGGGTTACGCATTTCCGTAACAGTGTACGTGTTTTGGTTTTGTGAATTATGATGTGTGTACTAAATAGGGTGGTCTACATTATACTACACAGATATACATCATCATGAATGCGTATACAGCTAGGAACCTAACAGCTTGAACTATCGCACCGATTTTATTCGTGTCCATTTGAATGTATAAGAAAAAAGGGAAGAAAACGTGCTACATACGTTCTTCCCCTCGATAACCAATAATTAAACACATGATTTTCATTAGTCAAATGGCTTCGGGAAAAATGTCTCTTTATATTTTGTGAGAGAAAGAGCGTCAATCGCTGAAAACAATTATGATATCTGCAGTCTTTCCCTGGTAAAGGTTTAGAATCAGGAAATGGGAGCGCGTTTCTAAACTGTTTTCTCGAAACTTTATTTTCATATTCTCCCGTCACTGTTACGGCCATAATCTCCAGTGTCAACTAATCAAAAAAGATCAACTGCATAAAGAAGACATAATAAGACTATGGGCTAGACCTATATTATGTTGATCCAGACGGAGCCGGTACGTCAGCCTTTTCTTGAAGCTACAAGTACAGTTTGGTAAATTCCGCACTTATTAGTAACGATCAGCTGTTTTCTACCACAATTATGTAGCTGGTACTGGAAGATATTCTGGTTGCCCTGGCATCATACTGCCCAGATAGGTGTTCCATATTAATTTTTATTTTCGGCTAAGAAAATTTTACACACAGAAGGAAATGAATATCACAGGTCATATTACGCCTTATGTGAGACTCAGATGTCGCTTTCCCGCATAGATAACTTATCACTGTGACTTACAAAATCGTTATCCATTCAGCGCTGGTTCATACCGTTGATGCATTTCTTCTTGTTTCATCCAAGTACCAGTATATGTCCCTTCAATCCAGTAATATCTAGAACACAATATGCTTCAGTTATCATTATCAGAATCATATTTCAGATTCTTTGCTTGCTGGGACACACATCATTTGATTGACGTGATGTGAATAAAAACTTACTGTATATCGCGTGAGCGAAACTGATAGTGCAGAAAAAGAAAACTGGCACATTTAGCTGATTCTGCTGCTGAATCTACAACTGTCAATCTCTATTTTTAAAATAAATGCTTATTTTAAGGTACTTTCGGTTTAGCATGCGACGATGGCTGACTGTATAAACCACATACGAGAGAGATACATGGAGAACAACTTCACATATCGCGTGGCCTTAGCATATAATGTGGTGCGTCGTAGCCAATCACGATCAAACACCTACATATATCAGTTAGTTACTCGAGAATTGAAATGTTATGGTTTTCCCTCTGCCGTTAGAAACAATTTCGATTCTCAGCTAGATACTGTATAAGATAATTTGTAATCCGAAATGCTTATAACATAAACCGACCAGGGACTACTTTTTTCACTGCAAACTTTTCGAAGAATGTAGTCTGTTCTACTGTCTTCGGAGTAAGATAGTACTGCAGATAGTACATGAAGTGGATTAGTTCATTGTAAAGGTGCAATATCAGACCATTGGCTGAGAAAGAACTAAAGTATTTTATCCAACAATTTCTTCGAAACAGAATGAGAAAGACTGCATAGCCAACGTCAAGCACAAATACAAAAAGTGAATTTTAATTTCTTTGAAGTAAAATAAATATTTTACTGGAAAACTAAGGGGAGAGACCGATATTTCTTTTCCTCAGTTCCATAGAACTTTAATGAAGTTGACACCTTCCCACCTTCCTCTTTCGAAAAAGAGATGGTGTCATGTTACTTCTACTAACGTCAAATCACACACCTCTGCATCACTGCTAGTTATCTTCCACACAGTATCTCACTTTCCTCTCACACCACATAGGTAGTGGCCCTGCCTTAATCGCCCCAGCGACAGTTAAGTCCACGAAAGCAGCTCGAGGCCTATCAGCCATAGCCAACACAGCTTCCTGCTTTGATACAAAGTATGAGGGCAGTTCAATAAGTAATGCAACACATTTTTTTTCTGAAACAGGTGTTGTTTTATTCAGCATTGAAATACACCAGGTTATTCCCCAATCTTTTAGCTACACAGCACTATTTTTCAACGTAATCTCCATTCAATGCTACGGCCTTACGCCACCTTGAAATGAGGGCCTGTATGCCTGCACGGTACCATTCCACTGGTCGATGTCGGAGCCAACGTCGTACTGCATCAATAACTTCTTCATCATCCGCGTAGTGCCTCCCACGGATTGCGTCCTTCATTGGGCCAAACATATGAAAATCCGACGGTGCGAGATCGGGGCTGTAGGGTGCATGAGGAAGAACAGTCCACTGAAGTTTTGTGAGCTCCTCTCGGGTGCGAAGACTTGTGTGAGGTCTTGCGTTGTCATGAAGAAGGAGAAGTTCGTTCAGATTTTTGTGCCTAAAAACACGCTGAAGTCGTTTCTTCAATTTCTGAAGAGTAGCACAATACACTTCAGAGTTGATCGTTTGACCACGGGGAAGGACATCGAACAGAATAACCCCTTCAGCGTCCCAGAAGACTGTAACTATGACTTTACCGGCTGAGGGTATGGTTTTAAACTTTTTCTTGGTAGGGGAGTGCGTGTGGCGCCACTCCATTGATTGCCGTTTTGTTTCAGGTTCGAAGTGATGAACCCATGTTTCATCGCCTGTAACAATCTTTGACAAGAAATTGTCACCCTCAGCCACATGACGAGCAAGTAATTCCGCACAGATGGTTCTCCTTTGCTCTTTATGGTGTTCGGTTAGACAACAAGGGACCCAGCGGGAACAAACCTTTGAATATCCCAACTGGTGAACAATTGTGACAGCACTACCAACAGAGATGTCAAGTTGAGCACTGAGTTGTTTGATGGTGATCCGTCGATCATCTCGAACGAGTGTGTTCGCACGCACCGCCATTGCAGGAGTCACAGCTGTGCACGGCCGGCCCGCACGCGGGAGATCAGACAGTCTTGCTTGACCTTGCGGCGATGATGACACACGCTTTACCCAACGACTCACCGTGGTTTTGTCCACTGCCAGATCACCGTAGACATTCTGCAAGCGCCTATGAATATCTGAGATGCCCTGGTTTTCAGCCAAAAGAAACTCGATCACTGCCCGTTGTTTGCAACGCACATCCGTTACAGACGCCATTTTAACAGCTCCGTACAGCGCTGCCACCTGTCGGAAGTCAATGAAACTATACGAGACGAAGCGGGAATGTTTGAAAATATTCCACAAGAAATTTCCGGTTTTTTCAACCAAAATTGGCCGTGAAAAAAAATGTGTTGCATTACTTATTGAACTGCCCTCGTATTATAAATCTTGTAACTTCATATATTTCGCAGATACTTTCAACGAAACACTGCCGAAAGGAACTTCACAGATATCGAGTCATATGTTGATAATAATTCTAAGCTGGACAAATGTTGGTAACTTACTTGAAATGCCGGAAACAGTGTGAACACACAAGGGCGCCCAGATGTTCGAGGGTCGGCCTGTAATTCAAAAACCAACGCTCGCTTAGGTGAGACAGGCAGTCGGGCCAACCATTCACGATCCAACGACAACCCAACCAACCGACAGTCAACAGACCCATCGACATGATAACATCCACTTCACCCGACCAGAGCACAACAGGGACGTCAACGGAATAATGTAGAAGACACGGAGCTGTCAAACTACACACCGTCCTGTACAGCAACAACACGATGAGGAAACTACGCTGCCTGAAATTTATATCAGCGCCCAGGGCAGGTAAGCGGAACATTAACGGCCCCAAGGTAGAAGATTCTCCTGGTGCATTTCAATTCAAATAACCAAATACAGTGAAACTCCACCGGAGGGTGGCTAGAACTTTCCAACTTGAAAACCACATTGTTGCTCTCGAGAATATCCCAACAGCCGTCAACGAACTCCAAACGACATGATGTGAACAGTATTGAGTTGCTAGTACGTTAAATAAAAATTCAACTTTCGTGTCCAGTGTCGGTCAGCCACGGATTTCGTAGCAATGGGACCAGCGCGTAGAAACCGCCTCCGGGGCCCGGTCAAACTACACCCCGCTGAGAATTCCTCATGCTAATCGACCGACTCCTCAGAGCCAGTACGCCAACAATATTTAAAATGACTTGTCAGTCAAAATCACACCAACTACACACAGTTTCACGAACACTTGCACGAAGAAATAGACAATGCTAACGGCAGTGACTGTACAATAACTGGGACCAATCACATGTCGGAACGCACAGCCAACTCATCACCGATCGCCGGACAAATACACGTCGTCCGACTAGACGACCGACTGTCGACCAACCAAAGTCGTCCCCACTCCAACCATGTGTGTTGGCAGCCATCGATCAAGTCATGGCTGTTCGATCCTCACTGTTGCGTGCCAACTCAAACACTGCCAGGTCCGAACTAAAACTCCACACACGACGACCGGAAAGTAAGAGCAGTCCAGCAAAGATAATACGGCAGGGCCGATATCGATAACCGCTACTGCTGCCGCTCACGGGCAAGCAAGGCAGGAACTCAGTAACACTAGTAATTTAAAATTAAGATAACGAGGTGGCAGTACCTAAGAAAAACAAGATATAAAATAAGAAGTGGCACGATCTCGACCCACGCGCAGCTCAATGTTCACTTCAGAAACGATAAAAACACTGTGTCAGTGAACCTCAATCGTCACCAGTAAACTACTACAAGTGGGTGCATGATTGCATGATGTACTTTTCAGGTATACTAAGTGAACTGATGACGTATGGTACGTCATAGGTAAAATCTGTAGAAAGACTTTGATTCATCGTTGGGATACTGGGAAAATATAGTCAGGCAGGCGTCTGCAAAACCCTTTTATGATCCATCCTAGAATTTTACCAACGTATCTTATAGACTTAGTAGACAGGATATCCAAGGGATATTGAACATATACAGTATGTGATCAAAAGCATACGGTCACTTGGCTGAAAATGAGTTCATGGCGCCTTCCATCGGTAATGATGGCATTCAGTATTGTGTTGGCCCACTCTTAGTCTTGATAACAGCTTCCACCTTCGCAGCCATACGTTCAATCGGGTGCTGGAAGGTTTCTTTGGGAATGGCAGCCCATTCTTCACGGGGTTCTGCTTTGAAGAGAGGTATCGATGTCGGTCAGTGAGGCTTTGCACAAAGTCGGCGTTCCAAAACATTCCAAATGTGTTCTATAGGATTCAGGTCAGGACTCTGGGCAGGCCAGTCCATTAAAGGGATGTTATTGTCTTGTAACTACTCCGCCACAGGCCGTGCATTATGAACTGGTGCTCGATCGTGTTGAAAGGTGCAATCGCCATCCCTGAGTTGCTCTTCAACAGTGGGAAGCAAGTTTAACCCTAAAACCGCGGCTGGGTCTCTCGTGACCAACTTGATAATTCATTTGTTTGTCACTCTTTTGTATTATTGTCTAGAGTGTTACATTTCTGTGACTTTTTATGAAATAAGGTAATTAGTGACATCTTGGGTTGTCGGGTGTTCTGCCAGAAATCAGCGTCGTACTTGCACGATATTTCGGTGACGTAGCTCGTGACCTTCATCAGGTGCGACCTGAGACTGCTCCTCGAGTGGACCTGGTCCGGAATTTATGCCTATGGCCTTCCCCCTCCACCAACGGCTGCAGGCGCTTCCTCTGTGGTCCGCGCCCATTCCCTGCGACCTGCTGGAGCGTTGCTGCTCCGTTTTCCGTCCGCTGCGGTTATAGGTGTTCCCTCTGCGGTCCGCGCCCACCAAACCCGCTCCTGGGGGTTTCATCTACGGTCTGGGGTACCAAGCGTTCCCCCTGCGGTCCGCGCCTGCTCACCACGACCTGTTGCAGCGTTGCCGCTCCGTTTTTCGTCCGTTGCGGCTCTGGATGTTCCCTCTGCGGTCCGCGCCCACCAGTCCCACTTCTGGGTGTTCCATCTTCGGTCTGGTGCGCCTGGCAGTCCGTCAGAGGCTCGTTTTCCATCTCCATGTCTCTGGTTCTTCTGTTTGTGTAGTGATGCAGCTGGCCCCGTTGCTCCTTTAACAATTCCAGAGCCGAATCCCAGGCTCTGCTTAGCTGGTACCCTGTGTTACAGTTCATAAGATCGTCGCGGCAACGCTCCAACAGGACGTGGTGAGCGGGCGCTGACCGCAGGGGGAACGCTTGGTACCCCAGACTGTAGATGAAACCCCCAGGGGCGGGTTTGGTGGGCGCGGACTGCAGAGGGAACACCTAGAACCGCAGCGGACGGAAAACGGAGCAGCAACGCTCCAGCAGGTCGCAGGGAATGGGCGCGGACCACAGAGGAAGCGCCTGCAGCCGTTGGTGGAGAGGGAAGGCCATAGGCATAAATACTGGACCAGGTCCACTCGAGGAGCAGTCTCAGGTCGCACCTGATGAAGGTCACGAGCTACGTCACCGAAATATCGTGCAAGTACGACGCTGATATCCGGCAGAACACCCGACAACTCAAGATGTCATTAGATCACCGGGAAAGCCTGAAGAGTTACGTCAAGGTACTTAGTAATTATACTTCATTTCACATTTTATGGCTAAAACATAAGAGAGAAATATGAAGATTCACCTAGAATTGCGGAAGGATCAGTTCTGACCCGTCCAGCTCAGTCGCTGTAACAGTCGCGTTTTTCATGTAGTTTCATGCCTATTGTTAGTGTGTGTTTGGTCAACAATCGCAAAACTCGTTTTTACTTCACTTCCGGCTACGTTTTCAGTGGGGGACGAGAGGGAGTGAGGTTCAAACAAGTCTGACCTTGTATGCAGGTATTGCGCACCCAGAGTTTTGTACCACGAAAACGGGTTTAGTAGTGCATTCTGTCTGTGTAGATAGTGCTTGTAACTTACGAATATATCATGGCCAAATTTCTACGCACAGAAGAAGACATTATAAATGCTCTAAATGAGATTTCAGATAATGAATGTGAGGGCGAACCGCTGCAGTCTTTAACTGAGGAAGAATTTCCATCGCCAATAGTTCCGGATTCTTGATCAGAAGACGATGTTACTCCTGAGAAGGTTCTACTGAATGCTGATGAGAAAGGTATGCATGTTTATGTGTTTGTTTTATAATTATTTTTGTTTATGTATATGTTGCGTAGACACTAATTTCAAATGCAACACTTACGTTTATACTTTGATTCGTGTTGAATTTTTACAAGTTTTATATTACATTTATGAAGGTGTTTTTTTTTGTTCTAATGTTACACAATATATTCAATATTAAATCGCGTTCTAAAACGTATAACTACTATTACAGGAACAGCTGCCACAAAGACTAAGTCAACTCAAGGAGGTGGAGGTCCTCAAGGTCGGCGTGGACAACAAAATGTCCAGGGTTCTGGACTACTTCGGTTTTCTTCAGGTAGTGATATTGTAGCACCAGATGGAACAACCTTGAAAGTTGGAGTAATAGGTGACTGTTCAGCTGAAAGATATGGACAAGAGAACGTTTTCAAAGATAGGACAGGACCATTTCCGCATGCAAAACGAAACGTGAATGAGACCTTTTACAAAGCATGACATCTAATGATAACGGACAAAATTTTGAAACATATTGTAAAAGGTACAGAATCTGTAGCACGTCGTGTACTGAGCTCAGATGCGTGGACTATAAAAATTGAAGAACTGGAAGCTTTTGTAGCTATATCGTACGTCCGTGGTGCTATTGGAGCTAAGAGCTTAGAACTAGACACATTGTGGCCAGTGAACTGGGGAAATAATTTTGTGAAATCAACAATGGCTCGTGACAGATTCAGAGAGTTAATGCGTTATCTCAGATTTGACATTAGATCCACAAGGTCAGAAGGACTAAGAGAAGACAAGTTTGCTTTGGTATCAGAAATCTGGAATGAGTTCATTGCAAATGCACCGTCTAGCTACATACCGGGTCAATATACAACAATCGACGATCAACTTTTTCCTACAAAGTGCCGTTACAGATTCACGCAGTTTATGGCCTCAAAACCGGACAAATACGGGCAAAAGTATTGGGTTGCGGTAGATAAAGACTCAAAATATATTGTGAAGGCTATCCCTTATCTAAGGAAGGATGACACTAGGCGGAGTGATAAGCGTCTTGGTGACTGTGTTGTAAAAACATTGATGCAACCTTACCTCAACAAAGGAATAAATGTCACATGTGACAATTATTTCACATCCTTAGCGCTCTCTGAGACACCGAAAACTATTTCCACGAGTCTTGTGGGCACAATAAATCGATCTCGCCCTGAAATACCAGTCTGTATCAAGAAGGCAAGAGAACAGTTATACAGCACAGTATTGTTGAAAAGATGATACCACACTGACTGTTTATCAAGGTATGAGTAATAAGAATACGCTGATTCTGAGCACTATGCATCCTTATGTGACGATTGAGGATGGTATTAAAAAGAAGCCAGATACAATTACGTTTTATTACTGCTCTAAATTTGGAGTGGACGTGGTCGACCAAATGGCTCGCAAATACTCTGTAAAAGCACCATCGAAACGTTCGCCTGTTCACAGATTTAACAACTTGCTGGATTTGGCTGGGATAAATGCGTGGGTATTGTTCAATTCTCTAAACGAAAAAAAATGGAAAAGCATGGATTTCATCCTGCAGCTGGGGGAGGAGCACGCTGAGAAGTACGCAGCGACTAGAAAGACTAGCGTCCCTGTCAGACCTGAAGATATTCCTGATAGACAAAAAAAGCGAACACGTTGCCTTGTAAAGTCTAACTGTGAAGGAAACAAATCATTTGTAAAGTGTCACATCTGCAAGAAAACTGTGTGTAACAAATGTACATCAAAAGACTATTATTTGTGTTCATTATGTAACGTAGCCAGTAAAACGCTCAGCAAATACATGTAAGTTTTAAAATATAAAATTATAATTTGTGTAAACCTTGTTTATTTTTGTTAATTTCATTCTAAATTTCCTAGTGCTTCTAACAATAGATTCATTGGCAGTAACAATAACCCACTGACACAGGGGAAATAAAGGAAAAGATCGCGGGACTTTAGTGACCCAGCCGTGGTTCTAGGTATGTCCCAATATCAGCTGATCTATTGTTAAAACATCGATGTAGGTCTGTGCTGTGATAGTGCCATGCAAAACAACAAGGGGGCAGGCCTCCTCCATGAAAAACACGACCAATCCATAACACCACCACCTCCGAATTTTACTGTTGGGACTACACACACGCCGGCCGCGGTGGCCTAGCGGTTCTGGCACTGCAGTCTGGAACCGCGGGACTGCTACGGTCGCAGGTTCGAATCCTGCCCCGGGCATCGGTGTGTGTGATGTCCTTAGGTTAGTTAGGTTTAAGCAGTTAGGTTTAAGTAGTTCTAAGTTCTAGGGGACTTACGACCTAAGATGTAGAGTCGCATAGTGCTCAGAGCCATTTGAACCATTTTGAACTACACACACTGGCAGATGAAGTTCACCGGGCATTCGCCATACCCACACCCTGACAGCGGATCGCCACATTGTGTAGCGTGATTCGTCACTCCTCACAACGTTTTTTCACTGTTCAATCGTCCAATGTTTACGCTCCTTTCCACAAGCGACCCGTCGTTTGGCATTTACCGGCGTTATGTATGGCTTATGAGCAGTCACTCGACCATGAAATCCAAGTTTTCTCACCTCCCGCCTAACTGTCATAATACTTGCAGTGGATCCTCATGCAGTTTGGAATTCCTGTGTGAAGGTCTGGATAGGAGTCTGCCTTTTATACGTTACGACCGTCTTCAAGTATCGACAGTATCTGTCAGTCATCAGACGAGGTCGGCCAGTATGCTTTTGAGCTGTACGTCTCCCTTCACGTTTCCACTTCACTATCACATCGGACCTAGGGATGTTTAGGAGTTTGTAAATCTCGCTTATAGACGTATGACACAATCACCCGACCACGTTCGAAGTCCATGAATTCTGCGGAGCGCCCCATTCTGCTCTCTCACGATGTCTAATGACTACTGACGTCGCTGATTTGGATGACTTGGCAGTAGGTGGCAGCACAGTGCACCTAATATGAAAAACGTATGTTTTTGGGGGTGTTCGGATACTTTTGATCACATAGTGTGCATTTGTAGCCATAGGAGTGTCTGGTGTGATGAATGTATGATTAGACTAATTAAAATGTCTACAGAGGCATATAATCAACGATACTTCCACTGCTCCAATCGTCAGTGAAAGCGAAGAAACCAAACAAGAGGAAAAATAGGAATTACTCGTACAGTCTGCTATGCATGTCACAGTAGTTTCTGTGTGTAAAAGTAAATGTAAGATCTTTTACAAGGTTCTTGCTGTACATATCGTTTTTATCTTATGTTCATCGTTACGTCACATGGTTAGCGAACTATCTAATCGTTGAACGAAAGCCTCTGGCAGTGAAATACAAGTGCAAATTACTCTAAGAATAATAATAATCCACAAATTTTGTTGTTAACCTTCCAGTTATTGTTGATACAAATAATCATTTACAATTCGAATAACTACAGAGACAACTGCCCACATGAGACAAACATATATTATTAAGTTTCTTTTGCGTTTAGTGTGTCGCATGTATTCCAATTGTAGCTTCAAACCTGGTAGGGATAGGGCATCAGAGTAAAACACCCGATTAAATTGTCCATCAGACGTGGAACAATTGTAATCCCTCTCTCTCCATCACGTCGATGTAATATGAAAAATATGAAGGTGAAGAACATGCTATAGAAGTTAAAGTTCTAGGCGTAACAAATGGCACCACTGAAAGAGCCCAAAAGTGTAACATACGGTAAGCTATACTACAAGATACCGACCAGACCCTTGTTAGTTGCCTGAGAGAGTTCAACGAAAGCAGTCACTCTGACTGGCTGTCTGGCCCCAGACACGATGGGAATCGATCTGTTAGAATGATGTTGTTAGTATACAGCTACGGCAAGTGTCGCATTCACCGACCATGCCATGTAGGAAACGTCACTGTAAGCACATTGGCCAGAGTTTCACCCAGTTGCCAGCATTTACTGTGGTCACATGCTGCGATAACACGTTGCTGTTGCCAGATATAGCACGAGATTGCACTGCCCCCCCCCCCCCAATGCGAGATGAGTCCTTTTTTCCGGTCTTCCTGGGTACGTCTCGCTGTTCCTCGTATTAAGACGACTATTCACTTTTTTCATGGCCATTAAATGTATCGCAAACAGCAACAGTAGCTCTTTTTCGTTATTTCGCCATGCATTCAACCCATAAGAGCTCAACTGATGCCACAACTGCCACTGATTATTCGATAGTATATTTGTAGCCCTCGTTATGTCCAAATATTTTTTCTGTCATTGCTTGGATGGTCCGCTACAAATCCGTGCAGGATACGTCAATTCTATGGAGTTCTCTGCATTTCACTACAATTTTATAGCATTGTGACTTCTGCATATACAACAGCATCGTAAGTGTCAGCGGTTGGCGTGATTGGGATCGAATTTCAATCATTATATCTGTCTACCGTATGTTCTACAGTTACTTGCATTGTCCTCAAGTCCTCGTATTGTGTTTGGTACTGGTTACCTTCTGCCACTGCTATTATAGTGATTGCCTTCCTTGCCTATATTCACCGTTCGAACCCTAACTCCTCTTGTCTTCGCAGTCCTTACACAAGATGATCAGTAATGTCTAGCAAACTGCGCTCAATACATCAAAGAGAAATTATGCTAAAGTGGAGGTTTACTATCTGTGGCCCGAAAGAAGCACGTTCTTTGAAACTTTTGTTCTCTTGATGTGTTATAGATATCAATGTCAAATGTGAACAAAATGTTTATTGATATTTCCTCTAGAAACTGCAATTTGTTCGACCGGAAATGTCGAATAGCAAAGTCGGAAGGGCCGTCGGAACGAAACAAAATTTCGATGTAGACCTCCACGCGTGGTACGTCACAGGTCAGCCGGCTTGTCTGAAATAAAAATTGAGTTGACGTTAGCGAAGTATACACCATTCTTTAGGAGTTGTACGTCGCTTAAGTTATATGGACCATAGGAAATAAAATTGCCGCCATTTTAAGAAGAAAAGGTTGCCTTTCATCGATTTTCCGACTTCGTCCGCCAAGTAAAAATATTTGCAGTTGATAGATCGGAATAAAAGTGGTACAACTCCTAGACAATTTAGTTAGCTTCATCGTAAACAAAGAATCATGCCAATCGGTTCAGTAGATTTGAAGTTACCATATCGTTCGATAAAAAAGTCATTTCGAGAAAAACGCGTTTGAAGTTATGACCACATATAAATGCAATATTATGCATATTACGTTCAATCTGCTATTCCGGGTCCATAAACTCGTCCTCCCTCTTATTCATAGAGGGCGTTCTGCTCGATCCGGACCATCTTGCGCTGCTTCAGAGCCGCTCGTACAGCCGGTGACAAGCGGTTTTCGGCCGCTTGAATCTGGTGGTCGTCAAAATGCTAGGCGAACTTCGTCGAATAGAGTCCCAGGATGACGTCCATCGTTGTCTTGGTCTTGACAATTGCTGAATATAATTCGTTGAAGCTGTTCACTGCCAGGAAAGTCGCAATCTCCATAGTCTTCGTACCAGAATGCTAATGCTTGTGGTCTAACTTCCAAACACACGCGTTCAAACTTTCAAAAGAATTTTGTCTGTTTCCTCCCAAGCACCGGTACAATAACTCGTCCTCAGAAAGAAAAAAACTGGTGCGTGAGAAAGGCCGAATTTAGGCAGGTGAATTTTTTTGTTCAACCGCGAATAGCAAACATTTCCGTTCATATTCGGAAAAACCGTTCCAGGGGTGCGTTCTAAACACTTTTATGGATCCAAAATTGCAATTAAAAAAATAGATTTTTTGAACCAACCGATAGTAAACCTCCCCTTAAGTCATAGAGTATCCTTCTATCGTCACTCAAAGACAATATCTTCATGTACACTACAGTGTCATCAGCAAACAGTCGCAGATTACTGCTCACACTATCCATAAAATCATTTACGCATATATAAGCACTACCAACATAACTTCCATGTCTCTATTGAACACTACGAATACTGTTTTCTGTTACCTTCGTAGTCTTTGAGTCACTCACGTAGCTAAGAACTCTTTCCATATGCCAAAACCTTCGATCAAAGTGTGCACTGGAGCAGTGTGTCAATCACTTTCTAGTAATGTAGGAATACGTCATCTGCCTGTAGTCATTTATGCACGGGTTGTTGGATGTAATGTGAGAAAAAGGCAAGCTGATTTGTGGTATTTTCTGAGTTACTTTTATGCCTGAAAGTATCTCTCCGTGAAGCATTAAGTGCTGATCTGTTTGCCAGGAAGTTTCAGATTGAATGCTCTCGGTTCATATTATGTACATTCACAGTTTGTTACCATGTTCTATCTGTAACTGTACGGAATGCCTTTCGAAAGTCTAGAGACACTATATCAACATGGATCTAGGTAAAATGTTTTAAATTAATTACTGCATAACATGAAATTCTATACAACACGTGTGTCAAACACCTCGATGATGAGTTGGTTAGAGCTGGAAAGGGGAAGACAATCTTCCTCTCGTGAACATTGCGATCTTCTGAAACCGAGTACTGATATGTTCACTTCCCCCACATGACAGATTGAGAACCATGTGATCCTGGCAAGCTGCATGGTTGGTAAATTAAGTATGTTAGGCAGTTATGAGATGATAAGAGAAGGACACAATAATCTATGGATTAAAATCAATCTCCAACATACAAGTAACTGCGATATGACTTCTTAACAGGAGTTTCAATAAAGTTTTCAGCCTCGTTTTGGCTTTCGAATCAGCGACAAATTGTCAGAATTCTTGATCTTCTCATATTATCTGTAGCACTCCCACTGTTTCTTACAAAAATCCAAAGAATTGTCGTTGTCACAGGAGGTAAAGGGCATATAGCTGCCAAATACAATCTATAGCAGGCAGAGGGATGTGACTCCAAGAGAGGAGAGTATCAACCAATCACGTAACGCGATTTTATCGGTAGTTGTGTTTTGTAACCTCATCGTTTCCGGTTGAATCGCTTTTCTTTCAGCGTTGTGTCAGTTCCACTATAGGGTGATTATTCCGTGGTATGATTGTGGTAAGTAGTGTTTCAAGTGATAGTGCAGTAGAACAGTACTGATTTCTTCACCTATGTATATACAACATGTTACATCGAATGTAAGATATGAGGTGATCTAACATAAATCGAGGTTCAGTTGGCAGCCAGTTACGATCCCTTCCATCTCAACATCCACATCTTCGGCAGATGTGGCAACAATATTGTCGGTGCATCGTTAGTCAATGAGTATTCTGTTGCTACGTTAAAAATGACTGTGCAAGAGAGTGTTTCTAGAGCGTCATTGTGTTGTGAACGTACGTGGTTTCCTGGTTCCAATATTTATTAAAGTGGAGAGTCCATATTAAAACGCTTTTGAACTATATTCGAAGGTGTGTATTGGAACGTAATTTCATGATGATGATGTAAAGGTATACAGCTGTATTAGTACATATATTAAAAGGTCAGTAAATGATTACTTACATTCCTCTATACTTTCGAATACAGTACATGCGGAATTCAAATAAATCGAAAAATATTTATTGATGAAATATAGCCACATAGTGGTTGAAGTTGATGTGGAACAAAGAAGAATGACCAGATTTCAGATTAGCATATATCTATAGTTTTGTCGATATGGCAGACCATTTTGTATGTATAAGACATGAAACGAAAGAAATTGTAATAAATTCGTAAAAGGTCGACTGTTAGAACATATCCGGTAATGAGAAAGTGGTGTCGTAAATGTTGTTTCGTGCAGAGAATATTTGATTTAAATGTTTGTGAATTGTGTGCTACCAACATGAATCGTCTGTGGAACTGTGTAAGGAAGAACTTGGGCTAAAAGTTTTCAGTAAACTCTATAAAGCCTTAGATGTTGTTAAAAACTACACTATAATATTGAAAAACGTGATGCAATGTCTGGAAGGACCTGTAATACACTCCTGGAAATGGAAAAAAGAACACATTGACACCGGTGTGTCAGACCCACCATACTTGCTCCGGACACTGCGAGAGGGCTGTACAAGCAATGATCACACGCACGGCACAGCGGACACACCAGGAACCGCGGTGTTGGCCGTCGAATGGCGCTAGCTGCGCAGCATTTGTGCACCGCCGCCGTCAGTGTCAGCCAGTTTGCCGTGGCATACGGAGCTACATCGCAGTCTTTAACACTGGTAGCATGCCGCGACAGCGTGGACGTGAACCGTATGTGCAGTTGACAGACTTTGAGCGAGGGCGTATAGTGGGCATGCGGGAGGCCGGGTGGACGTACCGCCGAATTGCTCAACACGTGGGGCGTGAGGTCTCCACAGTACATCGATGTTGTCGCCAGTGGTCGGCGGAAGGTGCACGTGCCCGTCGACCTGGGACCGGACCGCAGCGACGCACGGATGCACGCCAAGACCGTAGGATCCTACGCAGTGCCGTAGGGGACCGCACCGTCACTTCTCAGCAAATTAGGGACACTGTTGCTCCTGGGGTATCGGCGAGGACCATTCGCAACCGTCTCCATGAAGCTGGGCTACGGTCCCGCACACCGTTAGGCCGTCTTCCGCTCACGCCCCAACATCGTGCAGCCCGCCTCCAGTGGTGTCGCGACAGGCGTGAATGGAGGGACGAATGGAGACGTGTCGTCTTCAGCGATGAGAGTCGCTTCTGCCTTGGTGCCAATGATGGTCGTATGCGTGTTTGGCGCCGTGCAGGTGAGCGCCACAATCAGGACTGCATACGACCGAGGCACACAGGGCCAACACCCGGCATCATGGTGTGGGGAGCGATCTCCTACACTGGCCGTACACCACTGGTGATCGTCGAGGGGACACTGAATAGTGCACGGTACATCCAAACCGTCATCTAACCCATCGTTCTTCCATTCCTAGACCGGCAAGGGAACTTGCTGTTCCAACAGGACAATGCACGTCCGCATGTATCCCGTGCCACCAAACGTGCTCTAGAAGGTGTAAGTCAACTACCCTGGCCAGCAAGATCTCCGGATCTGTCCCCCATTGAGCTTGTTTGGGACTGGATGAAGCGTCGTCTCACGCGGTCTGCACGTCCAGCACGAACGCTGGTCCAACTGAGGTGCCAGGTGGAAATGGCATGGCAAGCCGTTCCACAGGACTACATCCAGCATCTCTACGATCGTCTCCATGGGAGAATAGCAGCCTGCATTGCTGCGAAAGGTGGATATACACTGTACTAGTGCCGACATTGTGCCTGCTCTGTTGCCTGTGTCCATGTGCCTGTTGTTCTGTCAGTGTGATCAAGTGATGTATCTGACCCCAGGAATGTGTCAATAAAGTTTCCCCTTCCTGGGACAATGAATTCGCGGTGTTCTTATTTCAATTTCCAGGAGTGTAAATTATGTGCAAGAGTCATCACAAAATTTAAGTGGCAATACTTTCGTATTGGTTCCTGCGACTTTAAATATAGTGTTCCATTAAAAGCAGGTATGAAGTTCTGTCCCAAGATGGTAAAAACTGTAAAAAGAACTGTAGTGTCATGAAAAACGACTTAATTAGCCGTAATAGCCGTAGGAGCGTCGCAATCTAAGGTTAAGACTCGTAAATACCTAAGCCATGTGTAGGGAAAGGCAGGCACAAACATTAGTAAAGATATTACTTACCAAAAGCAGGAAAAAGGTGAAACACTACTCTTACCTAACCACGAACATGTCTGAAATGCAGACAGCAAATATGAAGCTTGGTGCGTTATTCAGCATTCTGAAGTTACGAGAAATTATTGAAAAAAGTGTCAGTTGCGTCATAATTTGCGGAGGAAATAAGTATCGTAATGAGACGAGACTTGCAACACGAGCACTGACAGAAAATCTCGAAGAACATGTGCGATCAAATACTTTTGTTGTCACTGTCCTTCACAGACACTATCCAACAGAAAAATCTTGCGCGAATCAGGAAGTTGTCCCAACAAATAGGAAGTACAACAAGATCTGAGGAGATATAAGCATGCCACATTTGTTGAAAGAAGTCATGTGAGGAAACATTTTACTAAGCATGGTCTACAGAGAAATGGAAGAGGGAAGATCATGCTGCGCTAAAACATGTTAGAGGTGACAGTGAGTAGTGTTCCAAATGTACCAGCAAAGGTTTAAATAGCAATGCGAGTGTCAGCAAGGCGTGTAACTTATGCAGAGGAAGATTCACTTTCGCCAGGCATAGACTCAACAGAATACGACAGAGAGGCAGATATAGTAGTAGATACATCTCTGTATGCAGCAGGCCCTGCACCAGCTGGAATAGTAGACTTGTCGCTAGCAGATGAATCTTCAACACTGCAGACAGCAGCTCCAGACATATTGGCTGCGCCACCTGCACCAAAATCAGCAGCGGAAGAGATATCATAGTCAGTGGCAGCGGCTGCATCAAAATCAGAAGTAGCAGCAACAGCAGGGAATTCAGAGGAATGCAGAAAATGAAGAAGACGTCGCATTACCACACTCAACAAGGACCAGGATCTTCTATACTCACATGTGGGGGAAAAAGTAACATAGATACTGTTGATGTAGAAACTTCGACACTAAAAATTTTGGGCTAGGATGTTTAGTATGTGTCAAGTAAGCTTGATGAAATTGAAATACTCAGAAACTACAATTTTTTATTTTGTCAGGACATGCCATTAAAGTGAGTGAAATATATATTTTTAATCTCAACAACTTTATAAAAATCAACTTATTTCTGCAAAGGTAAACATAAGAGAGACTGAACTGCAGCATATGTAAGCAGTGAGACGAAGGAAATATCTCCATGGTGAGTTGAAAAGAGTGCAGAAATGTTTTTCGAAGCAGCAACTATGCAAATGAAGTTGGTGGGAGGGGTCCGTGCAGATCACCTAACTAAACAATAATTAGCTTTTTAAGGAACTAGTAGTATTTATGGATAAGTAACAAATTGTATCCCATATATACTTGTTGTGGAGGATCTAAATATTCATACATTTAAAGATGAATGTTATACAAGAAATTTCTGTGATGAGATTAATGCCTACAATCCCCAGTTTAGTGTAAAAAGAACGAAAAGATGTTGTCAGGCCCCACAAACACTGATAGCCCATGAAATTAATAACATTTCTCAGAGCACACAAACAATGCAAGTGATAAACACTCCTATCTCAGACCGTTATGGAAAGTATTTGAATCAGTAGGAATAAATGTTAAATGTGAAAATATTCTGCCACAAGTAGACAGCTAAACCTAGAAAATTTGAGTAAACCACAAACATTGCTAATGGGAGGAGAGTGAAAGGAAACACACTCCACATATGATGTTGACGAGAGTTTAACACTACGCTATTACATAAATATTGCTTTCCCCATTGTATCCAGAACTCTAAGTGCGGGAGTTAGTACGAAGTGGATCATCTGAGATGTTATAAAATGAAGTGAGAAGCTAAAGGTAGCATATGAGAGCAGCTGAAAAACAAAGCCACAACTGACATTGACACATAGAGGGAGAAGAAGAGAGGCAATAGCAGAACTATAAGAGAATTTAAATATAGAGTTTACTCGAGTGAAGTTTCAATTTCTATAAACAATGCCAAGACTGTGTGGACATACATAAATGGGTTCAGGATACCATCTATCACAAAAGACGGCATTAATGTAGTTTTAGAGAAGGATACTAAGAAATATAGGGATCCAAATGATATGAACAATATTTTTAAACTACATTACCCTGAAGTAGTGGAAAAACTAATAAAGCGTAACAACAGGTGCCAAAAGCCAAGTAGTATGTATAACACTTCCAACATTATAGAACGAACTTTTCTGATGCCGACAAGTGAATCAGAGATACCAAAAACAATACACATTCTAAAGCAAAAAAAAAAAAAAAAAAACGAGAGTCCTTATGGGATACTCATCTGTGTAGTAAAGTACAGTTTCCAGTGGTTAATGAGACATCTGACTGAATGGAATGTAGGGTATTCATTAAATGTTAGTAAAAGATTAAGGTTGTGTCATTGATAAGGATGATGATAAGAAAAATCTTGGAAACTGTAGGCCTATTACTATCACTCATTTTATCTAAAATTGTGGTGACAGTCTTGAAAGGCAGAATATTAAATGTTATTTAGAAGAATAACATACTAAATCATGGACAGTATGGTTTTAAAAAATGTAGGTCTACCGCCACAGTCACAGCTAAAATTTTACTCTGTGTTTTTGGAGCCTTCCTTGATCTCTCAAAGGTATTTGATTGTGTGTGTCACTGCAATGTAATTCACAAGGTAAACTGTTGATGTCCTAGGGGTAAGGCAGCAGACATCATGAGACTATTTGTAGAAAACAGAGAGCAAATTTTCAGGAAGATAAGTGTGGTGTACCTCAAGGATAAGTTTTGGGCATCCTTTTTCTTCCATATATAAATAATATGACATAAGCAGTGGATGACAATGTAGTAATGTTTACAGATGAATCTACACTCGTAATCAAAAGTGACTACATAAAAGAAATGGAGTCACATGCTTCAGCAAACATGAGTGAGACTTACAAATATCTCTGTGAAAAAGCATGCTTGTATATGCGAGTAAGTCAACATACATAAAACTACAAGTAAATTAAACTGCAAAGACAGACAATATTTCCCTCGAACTGGGTGATGCACATCTCATAGAGGTAAGCAATTACACATTCTTGAGTATGACTGTGCATAAGCATTTGATATGAGAGAACTATGTCAGCAAAGTATGCTCAAAATTAAGGACAAAAATATTCTTCATGAGGAAGATATCTAAGACAGTAAACACAGACGTACTACTAACAACGTACAATGTGGAGGTCTACCCCCACTTGACATATTGCATTTTACTGTCAGATGCATTGTAAATATGCCACTAAGACAATCCTGCAGAAGTAAATTCAGGGAACTTAGTATCATAACAGCCCCTTCACTATACATGTTTGAAGAATTATACACATGAAACCAAATAGTACTATCTAGTTGAATAGAGATAAACGCAATTACAGTACCATAAATAGGAATAATCCATCTACACAGCAAGCAGCTCAAGTTTTCTGGAAAAGTTCCAATGACTGCTTGGTGAATTTTAAGCTATAAATTGCTACCCAGAATAAAAATCCCTGAAAATACATATGATTTCTGAACCAAATTAAAAGGTTATTTACTCAGCTCTGCCCTATATTGTTTAAATGAATACTTAGAAATTAAGCAGTAGAGATGGTCTTGTTCAAGCACAGTGGCTGTCATAAAAAGTGTATCCATCCATAAGGCAGTTAGCTCGAATGTAAAATACTTATACTGTGTTATTATATAAGAATGATCCTGATCGTGCTGCTTGGGCTTTTTTGTCTCATGTTTCTTGAAAGACATGATTTTACAAAATGAGGCTGCCACAGTGTAAGATGGTACAGATTACTCAGTCCATGGTGTGCTTTACTATATGGGTTCTCCCATTTATCTTGACCACCTTAAATAACTGTTTGTCCAGATGAAATTTACAAAATGTTTCAAGCAAATGTTCTTTAGCCGTCAGGGGGACATCAATCATCATGATTGCCTTCGTTGTAGCTTTGTTTTTTACAGAGATATGAACAGCGGTATGACTTTTTTAAATGGCACCCTGTATTTTTTATTCGGTAATTCATTTTCTCTCCTAAATACCTATTCAAAAATGTATCACAGTTTACCATTCACAGAAACACAGTGCTGTTAGTTACGGAACACAACATTGACTTATTACAAACTCGTCCACTTGCTGGAGTTGCCGGAAAACAAATTAAAACCAAGTACAAACATAACACAAAACTGACTTTCACTCTCCTGTGCTATTGCCCCGGAGTAGACCATTCAAAGTTGTTCAGAGTGGTGACCCAGGACACCGACACATTGGTGCACTCATTGAATGAAGGATTCTTTACTACTTCCAGTGTTACCTGTTGAAGTGAATTACAAGCAAGCACGATTCGTTCCTGCATGTCCTCTGGAGTTGTTGGAATATCGCGATAGACAGAGACTGTAATGCATCTCCAAAGAAAAAAGTGCAGAGGATTTAAATCAGGAGATGTAGCAAGTAAAATAACTGTTCCTCCTCGATCAGTCCAACTGGCAGGACACCTTCGGTTCAAAACACGTCGTGTACGCAAGGCATTCTGTGCTGGACATCCGTCGTGTTGATACCACATAAGCAATCTGGTTCTTAGTGGCACATCATCCAGAAGAGGAGGAAGAATTCGTCTGAGGAAGTTGGCATACGCTGTGTCATTTAGACTACCATCAATGAAATAAGGGCCAATAATTGCAGTAACAAGCATCCCACACTAGACTTTAACTCTCCATTGACGCCGATGTTCCACCTGTCTAAGCCATCGTGGGTTGTCGCTGGATCAATTATGCATGTTCGTCGTATTTACCTGTCCCTTGTTTGGGAAGGAACGTTCATCGGTAAATAGAACATCGGAGAAATAGTTCGGGTTGGCGCGGATCTGCTGCAGTGCCCACTGACATAACTGTACAAGGTTCTGGAAATGATTCCAATGCAATTCTTGATGTAGATGTAAATGGTAAAGGCGGAAACGGTGCCGTGTAAGAATTCGATGTACATTGGTTTTAGGAATGCCAATCTCTTGTTCAAGCTGTCGTGGTTATAGCAAGGGAAGCGAGAAGAGTAACTTCGGCAGCTTCGTCTTTGCGAGTGCTACGGCGATTGCGTTGTCGTGAGTCGAAATTTCCCGTTTCCTGAAGCGTCGCAAGATGGAGAGGTAATACCAGTCGGGAAGGTGGATTCTTGTCAGGATGTCGCTCTCTGCACAGTTCCGCAGCCTGCGTAGCATTAAGCCTACCTTTAGTGACAACAATAAAAGAAACTTTATGTCGATGCCCTTTGCAGGAAGGACAGCCTTTACTGTATGCCTACTCTACAGAACAGTATTTAAAAAGACTAAACTACTGTGCTAAATGTACCCGTACATAAGGAAACATTATTTCAGTCACTGTTCTGCAAACTTACATTCCCCATAGGTGAGTAGTATTTCTACCTTCCTTCTACATCTACATCTACATGACTACTCTGCAATTCACATTTAAGTGCCTGGCAGAGGGTTCGTCGAACCACAATCATACTATCTTTCTACCATTCCACTCCCGAACAGCGCGCGGGAAAAACGAACACCTAAACATTTCTGTTCGACCTCTGATTTCTCTTATCTGATTTTGATGATCATTCCTACCTATGTAGGTTGGGCTCAACAAAATATTTTCGCATTCGGAAGAGAAAGTTGGTGACTGAAATTTCGTAACTGGATCTCGGCGCGACGAAAAACGTCTTTGCTTTAATGACTTCCATCCCAATTCGCGTATCATATCTGCCACACGCTCTCCCCTATTACGTGATAATACAAAACGAGCTGCCCTTTTTGCACCCTTTCGATGTCCTTCGTCAATCCCACTTGGTAAGGATCCCACACCGCGCAGCAATATTCTAACAGAGGACGAACGAGTGTAGTGTAAGCTGTCTCTTTAGTGGACTTGTAGCATTTTCTAAGTGTCCTGCCAATGAAACGCAACCTTTGGCTCGCCTTCCCCACAATATTATCTATGTGGTCTTTCCAACTGAAGTTATTCGTAATTTTAACACCCAAGTACTTAGTTGAATTGACAGCCTTGAGAATTGTACTATTTATCGAGTAATCGAATTCCAACGGATTTCTTTCGGAACTCATGTGGATCACCTCACACATTTCGTTATTTAGCGTCAACTGCCACCTGCCATACCATACAGCAATCTTTTCTAAATCGCTTAGCAACTGATACAGGTCTTCGGATGACCTTACTAGACGGTAAATTGCAGCATCATCTGCGAAAAACCTAAGAGAATTGCTCAGATTGTCACCCAGGTCATGTATATAGATCAGGAACAGCAGAGGTCCCAGGACGCTTCCCTGGGGAACACCTGATGTCACTTCAGTTTTACTCGATGATTTGCCGTCTATTACTACGTTGGTGTACATTCTTCTCACACCACTCCTCAATTGACGATGGTTGGCCGAATGACGGATGTGCATTCTACTTATGTTTACGTTTGTCCTCTGTCAACGTCAGCTCGTGGATGTGTTTCATTACCCCGAGTACCTGCAGTAAGCGCTGGGAGCGTCAACGTCAGTGTTGTGTTATGTAATTAATAACATTGTGTTTCAATGAGTGGTACACTGTGATACATATTTGAAAAGCTATTTAGGAGAGGAAATGAATTACCGAAAAAAAATGCAGGGTGCTATTTAAAAAAGTTATAGTGCTGTTGATAGCTTTGTAAGAAACAAAGCTACAACGAAGGCAATCTTGCTGGGTGATGACCCCCTGACGGTTAAAGAACATTTGCTTGAAACATTCTGTAATTTGCATTTGGACAGACAGTTATTTAGGGTGGTCAAGATAAATGGGGCACCCTGTATATATATATAATATATATAAAGTGACCACATCCAGTGAAAATCGTCTACAGATGAATTAAGATATTAATAAAAACATATGTTGTAGGGAAGACAAATGATCGTCGAATTTGGTGTAGCTTGTCTCCAAAGGAGACCGTGCCCCATACACTGCTGGAGTGTTTGGTATCCCCAGCAGGTCAGATTATAGGAAGACCTCGAAAGAATTTTGACTCAAATGGAAATCCCTGGAGGGTAGACTATATTGTTTTTTCTTGAACCATTATTGGGAAAGTTTACAGAACCGACATTTCCAACTGCCTGCAGAGCGATTGTACTGGCCCTGATGACTTTCTCGCGTAATAACGACGAAGAGAATAGATATTAGGGCTCACACTGATGCATATAGGAAAGAAAGCAAACGACTATAATGGCAGTGGTAAAGGGAATCTCCAAAATGGACTACGTTGCGGCCTGAGTAATACGGGGGAAATACGGGAGTAGTTCCACGACCTTAGTTGCTTATAATGCACTTGTACGTGGAGGAGGCGCTAGTCTAGAGTACTGTAGGCGAACGCAGAAAAACCTCGAGAGAATCGATCTCTCCTGATGCCTGCAATTTGCAGTTGACTAAAGAAAAGTAAGTAAATGAATAAAAAGTAAATAAATACAATTAAAAATGAAAAAAAGCGTGGCGATACACATATAATTTTGTGTGATCGCACTGTTTCTGAATAAGCGTTCGGCACTTCCACATACGTTACAAACGTATGGGTTGATTGCAAGGCGATACAGTCGAAAATACAGTTGTAATTACCACTTACAGAGAACATAAAAGCCTTCGAATACATAATAATCGTCTTAACAGGACAACTAACGGGACGTTCCGAGCAGGGGCGGAAGGCATGTCTGGTATTGCATCGGGGAGCGGCATTATCTCGTGATCATTAATTTTGACAGCAGCGGTGGGACCGCACGCAATGCCGGCAGGTGTGCGCACCTGAGACGAGTTGCTTTCTGCACGGTCGTCACTGATTGCTACTCCGACTGATTCTACATCTACATCTACATCCATACTCCGCAAGCCACCTGACGGTGTGTGGCGGAGGGTACCTTGAGTACCTCTACCTGTTTTCCCATCTATTCCAGTCTCGTATTGATCGTGGAGAGAAGAATTGTGTGTATGCCTCTGTGTGGGCATTAATCTCTCTGATTTTATCCTCTTGGTCTCTTCGCGAGATATACGTAGGTGGGAGCAATAAACTGCTAGCCTCCTCGGTGAAGATATGTTCTCGAAACTTCAACAAAAGCCCGTACCGAGCTACTGAGCGTCTCTCCTGCAGAGTCTTCCACTGGAGTTTATCTATCATCTCCGTAACGCTTTCGCGATTACTAAATGATCCTGTAACGAAGCGCGCTGCTCCCTGTTGGATCTCCTCTATCTCTTCTATCAACCACATGTGGTACGGATCACATACTGCTGAGCAGTATTCAAGCAGTGGGCGAACAAGCGTACTGTAACCAACTTCCTTTGTTTTCGGATTGCATTTCCTTAGGATTCTTCCAATGAATCTCAGTCTGGCATCTGCTTTACCGACGATGAACTTCATATTATCATTCCATTTTAAATCACTCCTAATGCGTACTCCCAGATAATTTATGGAATTAACTACTTCCAGTTGCTGACCTGCTATATTGTAGCTAAATGATAAAGGATCTTTCTTTCTATATATTCGCAGCACATTACACTTGTCTACATTGAGATTCAATTGCCATTCCCTGCGCCATGCGTCAATTAGCTGCAGATCCCCCTGCATTTCAGTACAATTTTCCATTGTTACAACCTCTCGATATACCACAGAATCATCCGCAAAAAGCCTCAGTGAACATCCGGTGTTATCCACAAGGTCATTTATGTATATTGTGAATAGCAACGGTCCTACGACACTCCCCTGCCTCATTCCTCAAATCACTCTTACTTCGGAAGACTTCTCTCCATTGAGAATGACATGCTGCGTTCTGTTATCTAGGAACTCTTCAGTCCAATCACACAATTGGTCTGATAGGGCCATATGCTCTTACTTTGTTCATTAAACGACTGTGTGGGACTGTATCTAACGCCTTTCAGAAGTGAAGAAACATGGCATCTACTTGGGAACCCGTGTCTATGGCCCTCTGAGTCTCGTGGACGAATAGCGCGAGCCGGGTTTCACACGATCGTCTTTTTCTCAACCCATGCTGATTCCTACAGAGTAGATTTCTAGTCTTCAGAAAAGTCATAATACTCGAACATAATACGTGTTCCAAAATTTTACAACTGATCGACTAATAAAATCATCGAAACTGTAACTTTCACATGTTGATTGGCCTATCTTGGCATGTATAAACTATTCTTTTCTGGAAGTCAAGGTCGTTTGATATTAAAACGTTTATTCCAATTACTGGTATCCACAAATCTATGCTCTCATCTTGAGACTAGCATTAGAATTTGCGTACACGTTCACATACATGTGTCGTCGACATTTTGAGAGCAAATGTATTCACACTTTGTTCTCAAAACGTCGACGACGCATGTATGTGAACATAAACGCAAAGCGTAATGCCAATCTGAAGATGAAAACACTGTTCTGTAGAAACCAGTAAGTAGAATAAAGTCCTTAAAATCAAGCGATCATGGGCCTCTCAAAAAACATGTATGTGGTCCATTTGTATACCACTGTACACACGAGACGGTGCAGCGCATCTGCTGTGCTATTTCAACGCTGTCTCATTTGTGACCTGTAGTTCAGTTGTACTGTAGAAAGACTGTACTTGATACTATCTCCTGTAGCCACTGCTTTTGATTTAGTACTGGAACGTACACTGTGTCATTGTCCAGTGGCAACCGGGTGGTTGATGTCCTACGCGTAGTCTGTGGTTGCTGGCAGTGTGGAATGAATTTATAACCAATAATTTCACTGGATACATATTCACTGTGAAGATAATGCCAAAGTAATGGAGTTTTTATAAACTTGGAAATAAAATATAACGGAATAACGGGGTTATAACCCAAGCGAATAGGGTGGGTGAAAGGAGGAGATGCGCATGTGGTACGTTGATCAAATACTGGTCCGAAGTTTTCATTTCGTGTACATCCGAGTAAAAATTATATGTTCTGTAGGGATACTAAATAATGTAATAAATTATTGCAGAATAACAGGAAAATAACCAATAGCACAAATGTACCACTCCAAATTTTTGAATTTCAAATTATTTATACCTCTATTTTGTGTTACCTCTGGGGTAAGAAATGTAATTTTAGCTATGTTTTGTACCTTGTGTTTGGTCGTCTGAGAAGGGGGGTGGGTGGTATGGTGTTTCTTGAAGCATCACTACAGTACTCAAAGCACAAGTGCGGCATCTGATGGATGTATGCCCGAGTTAGTGGTGGGAAAGTGGTAAGTGGTGCGAATAAAACGAGTACTGCACCATCTAGGGCTTTCCCTCCATTTGGTAAATGACTTGTTCCACTACTATTACAAATTGCATCATGCTCTAATAATTACAAATTCTGCAAATTTATCAGAACGAAGATTCCTTCTCTCTCTCTCTCTCTCTCTCTCTCACTCACACACACACACACACACACACACACACACACACACACACACACACACACGTGTGTGTGTATGTATGTATATATATACCAACACACATACTTACTACACAGGTAGCATACTATAACCTGAACCATACTCCGTTCATCAGTATTTTAGAAATATACTTTCAAGCTTCATTGATTGATTAATTGATTAAATATTCATATGAAGTATTGTAAATATGTTAGTCACTTAGGCACATGAAGGAGCTACTACTTCTGTAAAACGTAACACCACGATAGACTAGAGCTGAAAGTGACGCTTCTATTAAGCTGACCACACTCATTACAAATTCTTTTTTAAGATGTTTTCTACACGATTTATGTTGAGTGTGTGCGCACGGAGTTTACATTTCTATTACTTGTTGCGTTTAGGTGGTCTGAGAAAGATGGGTAGACTGTAGTGCTCCTGTCACCATGTAGATGTTATTTGTATGTATTTTAAATATTAGTCGAATTTGTTTATTTTATGCGAACTGCAGGGCTCACGAGTAGTATAAAGGGGATGTCTGGCCGCTCGCGGCCATTCTGCTCCTAGCGAGCAAAGAGATAATTTGTGTGGGAGGGTCTGTTCGAGTCGTTTAAGCTTGTAAGGCGACAGGTTTTGGTTGATAACTGGCCGCGTGGTACATTAATACCTTTGGTAAATTAAAAAAAAAATTCGGTTATAAGTTTGATATCAGTGCTTAGTTTCGCCCCAAATATTTAAAAGCTAATGGAGGCCCCACAGAAGATTAATACTACTCACTCAGTCCAGTACTACTACTATTTTCAGTAGAGAGAGAGAAACAGAGAGAGACCCTAGAAAATATAAAGGTACACACAGCAGTTAATAACATCTGTACGTCTATACATCCGATGGCTATAGTGTTCCATTTTCTTCGCGGTTTATAGCTCCGGTCCGTTCGTTATACGACCCACTAGATAAACGGGGAAGCGGTATTCTTTATTTTATTATTTTACTGTCACAAGCTGTGTTTACTGTCCTTTTGGGGCCCTTTGTCACATAACACTGCTTTACCCTGTTGCAATATTTTTTTCTTAAATCTGGGTCACGAGTTTCCCCAGTCCCCAGCATAGAGAAAATCGTCTCGTATCGGTTTACCACTATGCTTTCCTCTCTTCCATTGCACAAAGGGTAGATATTATTTTCTTTTTCACCACTTCTTTAATTAACCTTATATTGCGTAATTTTTCATGAATCACAATATCTTCTGGAAGAATGTCTGAAAAAGATATTTTTAGTATTCAATGAAATGGCTGTTTAACTCTTTTCCGTATTTTATTCAGTAACCGGCGGTTAATGCAATAAATTCTCCAGTTCTTGTTTCATATAAATTATTTCGTTGTTTATTCTAAAGGGATGACCTTGTTGACCAATGTCAACGCGTTTGTATGTTGATGTATGTGTAGCAAACAGGTAAGTATTGCAATTTCTCCTGCATTTTAATGAGAATCGTTAAATTGTGCTCGATCATATTAGCCAGATGAAAACTACGTTTGAAGTACCTAGTTGGTGGACGCCCTTATGAATGAAGAACACACTGTGTTTCGTACTGCTTGCTTCGTATTCAGTAACATCAGTCTTGTAGCATGTTGGGAAGCAAGTACGGCACCACACTCGCTACATATGTGTAAAACTAATACCGTCCGCATAGACAGCGGGGTTATCTCTTCCTCCTTGATAAAGCCAGCGTATGCTACAGCGCAGTGCGGGCCGCTAGCAAGTGATCAGTAATACGCCACTAAAGTCATTGCAATAAAGAGACAACTGCATCAAAATACAGCCTAATATGTTATATATCTTGTGAAAGTAATATGCGCTGGAACTGACGCAAATTTATTCAGTAGTTTCCGAAAATGTCGGTACTAATGGGCAGCAGTTGCACAACAACCCAATGAAATCACTGCAATTTTCACGTATAAAAATACATACCTCGTGGTACCCCATTTTTTAAATTTTACTTTAATCGAATTTTTGTGTTACCCACATTTTCATGTGTAAATATACACACTGTACAAACAGTGTAACGTAAATACGAATTTTCGTACTTTTAGTTTCAAAATTGCCTTAAATCTACAAATTTTCCAAATAAATAAATAAACAAAACTATTCATCGCCTATATCAATGCCTTAGTTGCGGAACTCCTAAAAATCTCTTCTTATTCTACGCGTACAGCTAAGATCAATACCGTCTACAAATTTCAAGTTTTATCACTAGCAGTTTGGGCTGGGCGATGATAAGCTTGCGAATCAGTGAGGCCCTATTTCACCCCTTTATGCTTTGAATTTTCAAAAAACATTTAAACATGTACAATTTATTTCCAACCGAGGAGACTAATACATATTTCCATAGATGCAACTTTAAAAATTCTTTACTAGTTGTTTAGTAATGACTTATTTAAAATAATATTTCACTCTCTGTTTCAACTCCGTAAGGGATCAGTTTCCAAACAAAATTCTGAAGCATCTACTATTTTATTTCTGACCAAGAAAGCAAATAACCAGTTATCCCTAAACCTGGTTATCAAGGGAAGGCAGGATTCGGTTACGATTGTGGACGGGTCCGTAACCAGTTACTATTGGTTGTCTTTTACAGTGACACACATTTATTTTTAAAACAGTAATTTCAGACTCAGCAATAAACAAAAAAATACCACATATTGTTAATGAAGGAGTAAACCACTATGTAAAGAATAGTATTTTCAGTGGCTTACAATATAGCAAATCACCGTAACATACAGGTGCAGATAGTGTTAAAAAAGAAGCCACTGCAATCACAGCTGAAGGCCTTAGGTGCCAAGAATGGCAATAAATTAAGAATGTTTAAAAGCTCGCTGCAATTACAACTTATAAGCATTGAAATATTAAAAAGTAAGTGGCCACAAACACAGCAGAAGGTATCAGACGCAAGGAATGGCAGTAAATAAGGTTTTAAGGCTTACTGCTAAAATGCAAATATCGAATTATTTGTTTCAAAGCAAATGACCGCCATCACGGCTGAAGGCCTTACTCGCCAGGAATGGCAATTATATACAAAAGTTTAGAAACCTGCTGTAAAACAGCAAATACAAGCAAACGTTAATTGAAAGAAGCAAGCAACTGACCACCAAACGGGTGAAATAAGGTGATGGTAACACCCATTACGGTAGGTAGAAGGCAATGGGAAACCACCTCCGCTAGGACCTTGCCTAGTACGGTGGTTCGGGTTTCTCGCATCGTTCCCTATGCTCTTCGGAGTATGGGACTTCATCATCTTCATCAACCTTATTACACAACCCTAACACTGTTAGATTTATTCCAGAAGGTGATCGGAACTATTAATTAGACATAAGTAACCTTTAATGTAAGGCATTACAAGGCATGGTAATAATTAATACAATAATTAATAAATCACAAGGACCAGTCTCAGATGGTGCTCCAGGAATCGACCTCTGAGAAGGACCGGCAACAAACACTTTCACGAGAGATGAGACAGGCAGCCAAGAGTTGCATTCACATTATAAGATGGTAACTCAGACTAGAGGTAGTGTAACGAGTGACTAATGATAATGTTGCTGAAGCTACCTGACATCCAAGAAACCAAATGCAAGAATGGAACAACACACCAAAGCTGTAACTGGCGGACTGCACTACGCCCCCGGAATACTGTGCTTAGAGCACCCGGAACGCGAAAGGAATGACTACCACCAGAGTAGAAGAATCACAAACGACCTACAATCAAGAAAACTGTTAAAACTACACGCCTTGCCGGACAGCAGGGGCAAAGCGAGGAAACGTACACTGCCGTTACATACACTAACCCCCAAGGCAGGTAACTGGGGCGTTACCGGCCACTAGACGAGATAAATACCGCTGGTTGAACTTGATGAATTGTAACAAGCTGAACGCAGTAAATAGTAATAAGATGTCGAGGAAAGCTAATCAGATCTGTTTTCCCCAAGCACTTCACTCGCTGCTCTTTGCCTCGGTGACGCTACGAGCAGCAACATGAAACCAAGTCACAGGAGAATCGCGAGATGTCCAATGGAGGAGGTTTCTCTACTTGAATTGAAATGCACTCATCTCAAAGCCTGCAGGATCTGGTTCCCAACAAGGTCGTGTACCCTCTAGACCGCAGCCCTTCCATCCGGCAGCCCATGCGCACCGCCAGCGGTCCCGGCGTGTTCTCGCACTGCGCCTACCTGGCTCCTCCTGAGTCCCAAACCGAACTGGCCCTCTCTAACGACCCGGAAAAACAACGACATCGCCCCAGACATACGGCAACAGTTACTATATCTCGAAAACCGACACTAGCGGACAGGCAACGCTTGCGAAACGAGTGTCGCCAGTCAAGATGAGAAGAAGACACAACCACAACCTTGCCAACTAAACGATAAAGTCTGGCCTCCAACAGAGGGCGGAAACCAACTAACAGCACCAATGCGAGCCGCAGAACTGCTCATTCTTGCTGTCAAATTACCTTAATAGCGAAATATTTAAAACCAAATTTCATCCCCCTTTTCACTCACTTAAGTGGAGCCGGAGGTGCCTATGCTGTGAAACATCCCCTTTGAAAAATTAATGAATCACTGTGCTGATAAACCTCTTACATTATTTGCTTTTCAAACAGCTGAGCAAAACTGAACGTACTGAAACATTGACTAAAGTGACACACAATATTTTTAGCGCAACGCAATCTGACTTCCAAACATCCCTACAAAAGAATGGCCCTGACTAACATTAACCTATACCTTTCACAAATCACTTACCTCACCAAAAATCTTCGTTACTCGAACTACTGCAATACAGCGAGCGCCACTACTGCCACCTAAATAAAAGATTCAAACTACGGAAGGCACTAACTACTGATAGGCTAGTTAGCAAATGAAAGATTTTGATAGAGAACGAACAATGTATTTACCTTAATAGTCATAATAGATATAGCATCCAGTCTTACAAATTTCAAATCTCCGCCATCTCTCTCCCCACATCCACCACTGCTGGCGGCTCACCTCCAACTGCGCAACCCTACGCGCTGTTCACATCCTGCTGCCGCTGCCCAACACTACAATGGCAGACAACAATGCAAACTAGCCACAGACTGCACACAGCACAGACAGTGATTTTCATACAGAGCGCTACGTAACGTTGCCAATAAGAAAACATAAACAGCCTACTTACATAGCCCCCTTCCTTGTAGTATTCCGCTATATGTTTGTGTACCCTTCTGTATGTTTTTCCTGTATTTATTTGTTTATCTGATAAGACTTATGTTGTAGAATTTTTCTAATACTAAGCTACATTCACGATGATGAGGAATACTGTTATCCTCAAATTTAATTGGCATTAATAATATGTTATTTACCTTGTAAATATGCTTAGACATTATTTATTATGTTTTGTTTTAATGCTCATGTGTGAAGTTGATGTTTCAAAATTTATTCTGATCTTTTATGTATCTACTTATCACATAATTCCTGTAACATTGATGTAGTGTGTTGATGATTAAGCAAGGGACTGGTTAACAGCATTGCTGGTTCTAAGGACAATTCCAAAAAACTTTGTGAGTGCACAAGTGGTGGTTATGGACTTGCTATATTATCTGCAAGACACTTCAATGGTGATTGTGCACCTGTACAGTCACAACAGATGGCTGCTGGCCATCTCCACAAGGACTACAGTGGCTCCGCTCTGTGATGACCAACCCACCAATATTATTCAAAATGTCGAATGACTCTGCTGTGGGTTTGCTCTGTTCTGGCCCATTACCTGTCTGCATGTCAAGAGTCAGCACTGTCTTTCCGTTGGAAGGACAACACTACTTCTTCAAGACTGCATGGAATTCCACAACTTCTGTGTGCATTCTCTTTTACTGCTCAGACTTTGAGAAAAAAAACACTGCAATTTTACTGTGATGAATGATAAGGACTGTCTTTATGGACTGTGAGAAAATGTTAGCTTTTGACCAATATTGTATCAATAAGTGTGTGCATTTGATTTCTTTGTTATTGTAATTACGATTATAAAAAATCGTAACAAATATGTATTGCCCAGTGCCCAAAACAATTTGTAAAATTTTTTGTGGGGAGCATGGAGGCTATGTAAGTAGGCTGTATAGGTTTTTGTATTGGTAACGCCACGTAGCGCTCTGTATGAAAATCACTGGCTGTGCTGTGTGCAGTCTGTGGCTGGTTTGCATTGTTGTCTGCCATTGTAGTGTTGGGCAGCTGGACGTGAACAGCGCGTAGCGTTGCGCAGTTGGAGGTGAGCCGCCAGCAGTGGTGGATGTGGGGAGAGAGATGGCGGAGTTTTGAAATTTGTAATACTGGATATTATGAACTGCTATGTATATTATGATTTTTCAACACTATTAAGGTAAATACATTGTTTGTTCTCTATCAAAATCTTTCATTTGCTAACTATGCCTATCAGTAGTTAGTGCCTTCTGTAGTTTGAATCTTTTATTAAGCTGGCAGTAGTGGCGCTCGCTGTATTGCAGTAGTTCGAGTAACGAAGATTTTTGGTGAGGTAAGTGATTTGTGAAAGGTATAGGTTAATGTTAGTCAGGGCCATTCTTTTGTAGAGTTTTTTGAAAGTCAGATTGCGTTGCGCTAATAATATTGTATGTCAGTTTAAGCACAGTCTTGTATAAATTGTTGTAAGGGGACGTTTCAGCTGCCCATGTTAAAATCACTAAGTTTTTGGAACATTTATGAATAAACTACCAAATAGAAAAATTAGAATTTTTTTACACATAGAGTGGTCTAGTATTGCAGTTATGACAGAGGGATTTTGGAGTATCTTTTCTAGTTTCCTTCCAATTATTTTTATATTAATGACTCAAATTTTTTTACAAGTAATTGCTTTATAATAAAACTGAAAAGAAACTACTGAACATATTGCCAAATGGCTGTGTTACAATGTAAGTTTGACCACTAGGAGTGCTGTATAAAATTTTCATCTCTCTAGCTTGAGAGGATTCTGAGAAAATGTTCCTTATATTCCAAAAATTCTAATTTACAGGAAATGGCTATCAAAGTTTCTCAATACATTCCTGCACTATAGGATGGATTATCAGGGTCTTCTTCTTCATCCTCCTAAAGCTTGCTCTTCTGTCTTCTTTTCTGGCCTGTTGTTCCATCATATGTCATATGCCTTTCTCTTCTTTCTGCTCCTCTTATCCTTTCTCTGTCAATATTTCTTTGTGCTCGTACAGTGTTTACCCCAGCTGTAAATCCTATTGCCTTCAGAACTTCACACTTCACACTGTTCCCTTGGTTTTAGGTTGCTATTGAATCGTAAATGCCAAAGTGCAGTGTTTTTATGCTTACATACACCCTTTTAGGAATCACTTTCCAATTCAAATTGGTTACGCTCTTATTAGGATTCAGCGTCTTTTCGTGTAGACACTTGTGTAACAATTCCGGCTCTGCTAATTCATGAAAAATTGGTTTTATTGCATTTATGACAGCTGCTGGCAAACCATGTTTTTGATCATAGTCCTTTTATGCAGTAAATTTAGACCAGGAATCTTTTGGGCACAGGCTGTGTTGAGGGTATTCATTGGAAGAGGCAGTATGAAGGAACAATGCCCACACTGCTTTTCGCATGTCATAATGAACTGGTGTCAATTACCATTTTATAACATAAGAATACAATTACAAAAGGTACAAAATACATCACTAAAGAACATAACAATACAGATAACATTTGTAGTAATACAGGCTTTACAAAAGAACATATACATCATTGTTACAGGAATTATGACATGAGTAGATACATAAAAGATCAGAATAACTTTCGAAACATCAACTTCACACATGAGCATTAAAACAAAACAGAATAAATAAAGTCTAAACACCTTTACAAAGTAAATAACATATTATTAATGCAAATTATATTTGATAACAGTATTTCTCATCATAGTTCATGTAGTTGAGTATTAGAAGAAGAAAAAATTCTATGAAACTACACAGAGACAGGAAGAAAACAAATACACAAGTGTACACAAACACATAGTGGGATAACACAAAACGACAGGACAGGGTTCGTTTTCAGTGTAACATTTGGTACTGCAGTCCAACCCAAAACTTCATTCCATAGATCATTCCTCTTATTTCGATATTTGCTCCAGCCAAAAAAACTTCCTATCCAAACATGCTTTCTGTATTCTGTTCACATCCTCTTTCAAAAATAGTTTTTCTCCACTGTGCACTACTTTTTTGGCCAAACTGAAACGTCCCCTTAGAACAAATTATACACGACTGTGCTTAAACTAACACACAATAATTTTAGCGCAACGCAATCTGACCATCAAAGATCCCTGCAAAGGAATGGCCCTGAGTAACATTAAACTATACCTTTCACAAATAACTTACCTCACAAAAATCTTCATTACTGGAACTACTGCAATACAGCGAGTGCCACTACTGCCAGCTAAATAAAAGATTCAAACTACTGAAGGCACTAACTACTAATAGGGATAGTTAGCAAATGAAAGATTTTAATAGAGAACAAACACTGTATTTACCTTAATATCATCAAAAGTCATAATATATGTAATTTCAAAACTCCGCCATCTCTCTCCTCACATCCACCACTGCTGGCGGCTCACCTCCAACTGCGCAACGCTACGCACAGTTCACATCCAGCTGCCGCTGCCTAACACTACAATGGCAGACAACAATGCAAACTAGCCACAGGCTGCACACAGCACAGCCAGTGATTTTCATACAGAGCGCTACGTAACGTTGCCAATAAGAAAATATAAACAGCCTACTTACAAAACTATTTTCTTATACCTTCTTAATGCATTTCTTCCAATTTATCATAGTTAGTTTCTTATATAGTCTACCCCCTCTTAAGCTAACTTAAATCTACTGAACTCAGATATATATACCAAGGGACGAGGCAATGCAGCAGCGTAAAACAATTAATACAAACAGCAATGACAAATAATTCAAATTGGCAAAGCAAGCAGCAATATTACAACTAATATAAGGCAATCAACAGCAAACAAGAAAAATAAATTAGTAGTAAAACAGGCTTAGCAGAGTAACACAAAGTCAAATTCAGTAACACTATGCCTGGCAAACAGCAGCAGCAAACAAGACAAATCTCAAGCAGAAAAAATATTACAGTAAAGACAACAATGCAGACAAGGGAAATGTATATTCACATCTTATTGTCTATGTAATTAAAGTGGTGCACCACAAGAAGTTATTCTACAAAAAAAATTACCAAGTAGTTGAAAAGAAACTTCCGTATGCAATTCCTGTGAAGGGAAATGTCATTTTATGCTCCTTCGTTTTTTTGAATAGATCATAAAATTATTTACTGGATCTGTAGGCACAAAATATCGATATTAGTACATTCATAAAATTTTATTTTAACCAATGCTGCAGTGCAGCTAGAAACTAGATATTAAAGAAAATGAGCAAATATGTACAAAGGACAACATGAAACATCATTCATTAGCCATATGGCATTTCATAAGGCAGTAAAAATTCTCTCAATTCTCGTAGAAAGATACTTGTCATAATCAGGTGTGCAGATGTAAGAATGTTTCCAAGTAATGAGCGTGTCGTATTTGCGGTGCTTTCTATAAAGGAATGTCAATAGCAAGGTTAACGGCCTCCCCTTCTTTTTTTTCTACCTGTGCCTCTGAAAAGGACACTCACTAATGACTTGTTCTCCCAGCGTCTGACACAGCTGGGTGCCCACGACGCATTATGTGAAGGTGGTCACTTAACTTTCTTACTGAAACATTTACGACAGCAGTTTCCCCTACAGTGACAGTCTCACATAAAAATATTTCACAGGTCAAGAATTTGCGTTACAAATCTGTAGAAACAAAATCCTATTGATATAACAGTGTCCAAAAAGTTTACGTCGGCATTGTGATACATTCACGCATTTACATACATTTCATAACTCTTAAAGTACGATTCTTGGTTTCCAACAACCTTATTCACAAACCAGAGTCCCTAACCACTACTCATTATTCCTTACCTTATTACACATATACATATTCATATTCATCAACACGTCTTAATTATTTCATCATAATAACTACATAGCATAATCAGATTCCTCATATAACATCAGCTTATTGATCATAAACATACCTCAACAGCATAATACACATCGTCGTCGTAAAAATAACATCGTAACACCTCAGTCAAATCTCAAAAACGTCGTAGCTTTCTGCATTAATGTCAAAACCTAAAAAAAATTCTCTGCTCATTTCAAGAGTGTCATCTACCTCAAACGTACTTTAAAAATCATGATCCCATTCCAAATACATCATTCTAAGCTCTCATAGTATCACAATGATTCCGAAAATATATGAACAGTTCACAAAGTACAGACAAAATACAATTTCATAAGTGTGAAGTTACCCAACTGTGTAATGACGTAAACATGTGTCACTGATGTAGTAAAAAAATGTTTATCTCTCAGTTAAATGATCAGATACCTGTGTAATTTATGCATTAGAGAAATATGGTACCGATGTGTAAAGTTGTATAAGCAAATACCATATTAGCTACGGCTCCTTGTGCTTGCCAAACACATGGTACACAAAGTAAGAGTGGACCCCCCTGAGGATTAATGTAATTATACCCTCAGGTGTTACAGATTACAGCAATGGAATGAAATGTATCACGGAAAACTTTCTTTGTAATTCAAAAATCTTTAAAAATAAGTGTTTTAAGTACAAAATTAATCACTCAAATACGTGTCCTGTAGCGCTAAATGTGCGTCTTGCTGTAAGATAATCTCTGTGGAAGTGTCGTAGTTATTGTCCTCCGAAAGCTAAGTTCTGCAGAAGTCAATGTACTTACCTCATGATAGACAAAAGTGAAATGCTTTGCGTATAGATACCTTAGTTATTACGCTTATTGTTGTGATGGAGAAATTACTGTGCTGTAACGTATTGTTGTGCTACGGAAAAGGCTGTCTCATTGTAGCTATACCACAAAAGTTACTACTAAAACATGTTTTCCTTTCCACAAGAATTCAGAAAAACTGTGCCGACATAAAACAGAAACACCACAAAAGCAACATTGTAAATTGTCACTCATTAGTAGCGTCGTGATAAAATCGTGTAGCTGTCACATAAACTAACCACTGTGTCATCTGGTATCTCACAGAAAGTACTTTTAATCCAGAATGTATTTTCAAGTGAACCAAAATGTTGCATTAAAATCTCATTAGCAGTACCAGATATGTTCTAAGTATGTGAGCCTTACAGTCGTTACGTAATCGTGCAACTAACATGCAAGAATGTACACACACAATAACACAGTGTCGTCTGTTCGCTATAACAATGCATTCGTAATTTCTGTTTAAAAAAGTGCTCTTGGTTCTTGACTGGATATTTAACTTCAAACATTGTTGAATGGTAACAGTTTCTAAAACATACTAGTAACGTGAAGTGAAACGTTTTATGGCAAAGACAATGTTAAAAAGCAGATTATCTTTCATTAACGGTTTTACATGTGAAATGTGGTGTAAACCTTTACTCTTCCTAGTACGCAGAGTTTCAACTTCAACGCAATTATCATGTGGTATACGTCGGATTCTGTAAGGTCCATTGTAAACTCGAAAGAATTTGTGACTCACGTGTTTCTTCTTATGTGACAATGAATGAGTTTTAATGAGAACTTTCTGACCAATATCTAATTTCTTTGCATTTGCTTTACCGTGTAGTTTTCTCCTTTTGTCTGCTGCAGATTTTATATTTTCAAGAGCCAAATCAATTATGTCTTTGTGTCTAAGTTTACGTGTATTCGGGAAAGATACAAGCTCCCTGATTCTGTTCGGTGGTTCTTCATTCTTCAGTACAAGAGTAGGTGGTAAAGCAGTGGAGTCATGAGGCATTTCATTAGGCAGGTTTTGAAATAAGTGTAAATATCTGTCCAATGCTGATGCTTTTTGTGACAATAAAGTCTGCAAAGCTTATTGATTTCTTTCATAATCCTTTGAGACGGGTTACAATGTGGTGAGTACAATGAAATAAAAACAGGTTTGATTTTAAGGTTCCGAAGCATGCGTGACCAAACAGCAGATCGGAATAGCGGTCCGTTATCTGAAATGACTTTACTGACGTGTCCAACTTCACGTAAGAAATTTTTAACAAAGGCGTTGGATACAGACCGTCCAGTGGCATTACGTAACGGTGTGAAAGAAACAAATTTTGAAGTAAGTTCAACAGCGACTAGAACGTACGAAAATCCATTAGATGTTCTGACAAGCGGTCCCAAGAGATCAACAGCAACAAATTCTTTTAATTTAGAAGGAATAATAGGAAACAACGGAGCACGATGTGAGATAGTAGATGGTTTCGCCTTTCGACAAAGTTTACAAATAGACAAGACTCTTCGAATTCGCTTTTCCATATTGTTAAAATAACAAGTCGTTCGAAGAATATGATAACATTTTCGTGGGCCAAAATGTGCGTAGCTGAAATGAATGTACCAAATGAGCTTATTAACAAAATCGTCTGGAATGCAAATTACCCATAGCTTGTCATCAACAGTGCAGCGTTTGAAGAGTATGTTGTTTCTAACCAGGTAATAATGCCGAATCTGAGTGTGTGTCTTTTCATGCCATTTACCTTTGATGTCTTTCCAAATCGGATCTTTATCTTGTTCATGAGCAATGTCCTTTAAAGATGTGGTGATGATGTTTTCAAAGGCGACTTTCTGAATGTAAAGAATAATGAAATTTTTCTCAAGTTTGCCTTCTGTGTTGCTTTTCTCAAGCCCAGCTGGAGCGCGTGACAGCGCGTCCGCAACAATGTTCTCCTTGCCGGGAATGTAGACTATTGTGAAGCGGAATTCTTGCAGAAACAATGCCCAACGCTTTAACCAGTCATGATTTAATTTTGAAGACATAAGAAATTGTAATGCACGATGATCATTGTATACTTTTACGTGCTTGCCAGAAAGAAAGAAACGGAATTTGTTAAATGCCCAAACGATAGCTAAAGCTTCTAATTCAGTAACAGAATAATTTTTTTCAGATTTTGTTAGCACTCGGCTAGCAAAAGCAATGGTTTTCTGAATGGTAGTGTCATTTTCTAAGGCTTCTTGAAATAAATGGGCACCAAGACCGACTTTAGAAGAATCCGTGCTAAGGCAGAAATCTTGTGACAGATCTGGATGAGCTAGTATTGGCGCGTTAAGTAGCGATTCTTTCAAAGAATTGAATTCCAACTGTGCTTGTTCGTCCCAGTTCCAAATAGTATTTTTTCCAGTGAGAGAACAAAGTTTTGGTGTAGCAAGAATTTGCATATTCAGAAAACGACGGTACAAATTTACGAGACCTAGAAAACTGCGGACTTGTTTTTTGTGGATGGAACTGGAATGGCTCTGATTGCTTCTAACTTTTCAGGATCCGGCTGAGTGCCTTCAAAAGAAATAATATGTCCCAAAAACCTCACCTTTGACCTACCGAATTCAGACTTTTGCCGAAGAAATGTTCAAACCAAAAGGAAGTTTCCGAAACTGATAACAAACGCCGAAACAAAGGAAAGCTGTGTATTTTCTACATTCTGGATGAAGTTCGATCTGATAAAAGCTGGATCTGAGATCAATGGAAGACAACACTTTTACACCATTAAAATTTTGAAGAAGTTCTTCCATCGTCTGCGGCCTGTCTGTTTCAGGAATAATGATAGTATTGATTTGTCTGGAATCTAAGACAAGCCTGATCGATCCATTTTTCATCTCAATAACGTGTAACGGATTGTTGTATGAGCTTACTGCAGGCTCAATAATGCCCTCATGAAGCATAGATTGTATTTCTGTTCTAACACAGTCCCTATAACGTGCTGGAATTACGTATGGTCTAACATAAAATTTAGTATGCTCACGAACACGAAATTGGTATTGAAATCCCTTGATTGTTCCTGTTTTGTGAGTAAAAACTGTGGAATGTGCTTGTAAAATCTCAAAAAGGTCCTGCCTATCAGTGTCATTACAATTCTCAATTGTTTGAATTTTATTCTGAATTAACTCATTAGTTTCAAATATGCCGTCGATATCATCCCTGTCAGTACTTGCAGAGTGATTGTTAGTGTCTAGTTCCATAGAAAATTCCGAACTGTTGTCTAACAGAAGGTAAAGCCGATTAATTTCCTCATCAAGGTTTGAGAGCCAGTCTTCAAATTTCAAAGCTATTGACTTACCTTCTTTCTCTAAACTTATTTCAGCATCGTGAAAGCTTAAGATTACTTTGTATTCATTCAAAAAGTCTACTCCCAGTATAATTTCCGTCGACAATAATGGAACAATAAGAAAGTTCATAGAGAAGCTGTGGCTTTGGCAAAAGAATTCTAAATTGGTTTGTTGGCGTACATCTACACTTTTTTCCAAAGATTGCACCTTGTGATTTAATCTTACGTAACGGATGTGTGGGGCAATCGCTCGATTTGTTGCATTTTCTAAAAGCTGTGTCACTAATTACTGAAATGGGACTGCCAGAGTCAAGTACTGCTGTAAATTTTACGTCATTTACAGTAATGTGAATCACAGGATATGCAATGTTGTTATGTTTTACGTCGTGTTCCTGGAGTAAGATGTCCCTAATGTCTTTCATTTTTACGTAATTACTAGCTACGGCAGCTGCGTCGTCAGTTTCATAAGTACGTTTTGTGGCTGCCAGCGGTGTGAGTCATTGCCTATTGTCTCTTTGTTGGCGTGCGTCGTTATTGGGATTTGTAGACCTAACTTTTACAAATTCACCGTGACGAGAGGGCCCTGCCCTGTTTAAATCCCGCCAGTTCTGATGCAGTTCAGGTCTGTCGTTACGATCATATCATCTGTCGTCATGTCGGTAGATTCCATAGTTTCTTTCTTGTCGGTCACGTGGTGGAGAATTTCTCCCTGAATCGTAACTGCGCGCTGGCCGTTGCATCTAAAGTTATTCTGTCTCCCTTGATAATAATTATTTTGGTTCCCATATTGTCTGTTTCTCTGATTATCTCTGTGATAGTCATTACCGCGGATAGTTGATATTTCCCTGTAATTATTACTACTCTGCCAACGGTTGTCATATGGGTGGTGTCTGTTTCGGTCACGATTTACATTGAAAGAATAGCCTTGTCGTATATTATTTCTGTCATCGCGGAATTGTGACGGATGTGATCAGTAATTGTTGTGCCCCTGTTTTCGCGTTCCACGATTGTCAGTGTCAATTTCCAGTTCTTGTAACAGTCCCTGAAAAGCTTCAATGTCGTCTTTGCAATGTCCTCCCAAAATAATATGTCGTAAATGTTCAGGTAATTTGATTAAGCAAATGCATATGAGTTCTGAGGGCTGTATGAGTTTGACAGGTACTGATTCTTGTGCAACATGTCTTCAAAATATTTCACAAGACTTGAAAATTCAGATTGTTCGAAATGTTTCATCATTATGATGCTATATTTTTCTCGGTCTTGTGTAGCTTGAGACCAATATGCTGAGAGGAACGCATGGTAAAATTCTCCTTCACTGTGACAATCGTGAATGACCGATCCCATTCTTACAGCTGGTTCATTCTCCAAGTAGCCACACATAAATTCTAACCTGTGCTCCAATGACCAGTTGGGAGGAAAACAATGAGAGAATTAATGGAGCCACGCTTGTGGATGAATGTCGTTGGCAGAATTCTTAAACGTTTTGAATTTACGTGTAGTAAAGAACAGCTTATAGTCAAAATCATCATGTTGGCGAGTAGCATATCGGTCATTCTTACGTCGTGTCGGCGGTTCCATCTAAAAATTTCGTGTCCCTTGCCAATTTCTTTCATAATTTCCGAAATGCCCTGAGTTATTATTTTGTGGCTGTTCCGTATTTCTATGTCCCTCTTCCCGTATTGGAGCGCGAGTGTCCTCTGAAATACGCAATTCTTGTATTACCTGTGTCAGCTGATCCTGTACTTCGCGGATTTCTCTTTGGTGTTGCGTATTAATTTGATTCAGTTTTTGTTTGAATTTCCTAATTTGTTCGCACTCTTCTGTGTCAGTGATGGCTACAGGTCTTGTGTCATTCAGATCATCATCTACCTTTACAGATAAGTTAGTGAATTGATTCGAAAGTTCGGCTACTTTCTCTGATAGTGTAGTTATTTCCTCAGTGTGTTTTTCTGAACCAAGTTTCAGAGTGTCCGTTTGTGTTGAAATCGTATCTACTGTGTCCTTTAAGTTTTCTTGAGTTTTTGCAAGTTGCGTAACCGAATCGGCAGACGCAACTGAGTCAATTTTAGCTTGCAAGGTGTCGTGATTTTCATGAACAATAGTTTGGAGTTCTTTTATGGCTGCTTCGTGATTCTGCAATGCATTTTCATGCCGCGAAAAAATAGGTTGAAAATGCTCACAAATTTGTGTTTTTACATCATTACAGGCTTTTAAACATTTCGATTCAATATTATGTAACTCAGTAGTTAAATCTTCACGTGTTTGTTCAAGCTTATGTTCCACTGAATCTAACTTTTGAAGCTTTAGTTCCATTGCGTCTAATTGTTGCTGTGTTTGTCTCTGATTTTGTTCCATTGCGTCTAACTGTTGCTGTGTTTGTCTCTGATTTTGTTCCATTGCGTCTAACTGTTGCTGTGTTTGTCTCTGATTTTGTTCCATTGTGTCTAACTTTTGAAGCTTTTGCTGTGTTTGTCTCTGATTATGTTACATTTGCTGCATTAGTTGTAATAACAATGCATTAGTGTCTGGAATCTGTTCCTCTACGCTTTTCGGCAGTGCATTTGCACCGGCAACATTCACATTTAGACAAGCTGAAAATGAGTTTGACTTATTTGAGAAAACGGTGAGGACGCAAAACCTGAATCTACAGTATTTGTAAAATTGTGTCCTGTCATTTCGGATTCCTGAGGCGAGCTGTTGCCGACCGATCGATCGATAATGCTTCCCTGTTCACAACCTGTTTCACTGTCTACACCATTATTTGCCGCCCGTTCCATTTCCCTATGCACAATTACCAAATTACTACTTGGAATGTCTGTTAATTCACTACACAGTGGTGCTGATAAGCTACGCTCGTCGTCACTATTATTTCTCAGTTTACTTTGGAGCCTAGTGTTACGTTTTTCACACGCCATTATTGTGACAATATTTCACACGATAACACAGAAAAGCACAATTTGAAGAGCAAAAATAAGAGAACACATTAACATAGCACTGAAAATAATATCTAGTTAATTGTAGCTGCGAAATTCTTGGTGCAAATCTACATGCATGCCACAACTGTTTTACTGTACAACAATGAAAGACTGCAACTACAAAGGAGATTTTCTCTACAATTATGCGCTAGCAATAAACAAAAGTTACACTAATTACACAAACTACAAGGAAAAAATCAGAAGATTCCAGTAAGGTATCCCCGGCTATGGGTCGACATACGAAACTTCCCCTTTGAACATTTACACAAGACTGTGCTTAAACTGACACATAATATTTTTAGCGCAACGCAATCTGACTTTCAGAAATCCCTACAAAAGAATGGCCCTGACTAACATTAACCTATACCTTTTACAAATCACTTACCTCACAAAAATCTTCGTTACTCGCACTACTGCAATACAGCGAGCGCCACCACTACCAGCTAAATAACAGATTCGAACTACGGAAGGCACTAACTACTGATAGGCATAGTTAGCAAATGAAAGATTTTGATAGAGAACAAACAATGTATTTACCTTAATAGTCATAATATATACAGCAGTTCATGACATCCATTCTGTACTCAAAAATCTGCCATCTCATTTCCCACATCCACCACTGCTGGCGGCTCACCTCCAACTGCGCAACGTTACGCACTGTTCACATCCAGTCGCCGCTGCCCAACACTACAATGGCAGACAACAATGCAAACTAGCCACAGACTGCACACAGCTCAGCCAGAGATTTTCATACAGAGCGCTATGTAACGTTGCCAATAAGAAAATATAAACAGCCTACTTACAGATGCATTCAGTGGCCGCCCATTTCCCCTGCAGGCGTGGGAGAAAATGGTAATAACTCCACATCTATGGCGAGTAGAACAATAATTCAAAGTTTACATTAAAGAGGAATGTTCCAATTAATTTTCGGTAGCAAAAAAAAATCCTAATTTTTGGGATCTGGCCACCTCCGTCTCCCCTTAAATGTGAAATTTCTGAAACCCCTTCTTAAACGACATCTCAAGTATGAAGTGAACATCTTCTTCAAATTTCCGATATCTGTCCTTAGTGGTTTCGGCAAGGGTATGGTGATAGAGTGTGTCAGTCCGACAATGAGTCGGTCAGTCAGCATTTTCCGTTTATATACAGAGATGCCGCTCCATGAACCATGGACCTTGCCGTTGGTGGGGAGGCTTGCGTGCCTCAGCGATACAGATGGCCGTACCGTAGGTACAACCACAACGGAGGGGTATCTGTTGAGAGGCCAGACAAACGTGTGATTCCTGAAGAAGGGCAGCAGCCTTTTCAGTAGTTGCAAGGGCAACAGTCTGGATGATTGACTTAGATATAGTGGGAATTAGTGAAGTTCGGTGGCAGGAGGAACAAGACTTCTGGTCAGGTGACTACAGGGTTATAAACACAAAGTCAAATAGGGGTAATGCAGGAGTAGGTTTAATAATGAATAGGAAAATAGGAATGCTGGTAAGCTACTACAAACAGCATAGTGAACGCATTATTGTGGCCTAGATAGACACGAAGCCCACGCCTACTACAGTAGTACAAGTTTATATGCCAACTAGCCCTGCAGATGAGGAAGAAATTGAAGAAATGTATGATGATATAAAAGAAATTATTCAGATAGTGAAGGGAGACGAAAATTTAATAGTCATGGGTGACTGGAATTCGAGTGTAGGAAAAGGGAGAGAAGGAAACGTAGTAGGTGAATATGGATTGGGGCTAAGAAATGAAAGAGGAAGCCGCCTGGTAGAATTTTGCACAGAGCACAACTTAATTATAGCTAACACTTGGTTTAAGAATCATGATAGAAGGTTGTATACATGGAATAACCCTGGAGATACTAAAACGTATCAGATAGATTATATAATGGTAAGACAGAGATTTAGGAACCAGGTTTTAAATTTTAAGACATTTCCAGGGGCAGATGTGGACTCTGACCACAATCTATTGGTTATGATCTGTAGATTAAAACTGAAGAAACTGCAAAAAGGTGGGAATTTAAGGAGATGGGACCTGGATAAACTGAAAGAACCAGAGGTTGTACAGAGTTTTAGGGAGAGCATAAGGGAACAACAGACAGGAATTGGGGAAAGAAATACAGTAGATGAACAATGGGTAGCTTTGAGGGATGAAGTAGTGAAGGCAGCAGAGGATCAAGTAGGTAAAAAGACCAGGGCTCTTAGAAATCCTTGGGTAACGGAAGAAATATTGAATTTAATTGATGAAAGGAGAAAATATAAAATGCGGTTAATGAAGCAGGCAAAAAGGAATACAAACGTCTCAAAAATGAGATCGACAGGAAGTGCAAAATGGCTAAGCAGGGATGGCTAGAGGACAAATGTAAGGATGTAGAGGCTTATCTCACTAGGGGTAAGATAGATACTGCCTACGGGAAAATTAAAGAGACCTTTGGAGATAAGAGAACCACTTGTATGAATATCAAGAGCTCAGATGGAAACCCAGTTCTAAGCAAAGAAGGGAAAGCAGAAAGGTGGAAGGAGTATATAGAGGGTCTATACAAGGGCGATGTGCTTGAGGACAATATTATGGAAATGGAAGAGGATGTAGATGAAGATCAAATGGGAGATATGATTCTGCGTGAAGAGTTTGACAGAGCACTGAAAGACCTGGGTCGAAACAAGGCCCCCGGAGTAGACAACATTCCATTGGAACTACTGACGGCCTTGGGAGCGCCAGTCCTGGCAAAACTGTACCATCTGGTCAGCAAGATGCATGAAACAGGCGAAATACCCTCAGACTTCAAGAAGAATATAATAATTCCAATCCCAAAGAAAGCAGGTGTTGACAGATGTGAAAATTACAGAACAATCAGTTTAATAAGCCACATCTGCAAAATACTAACACGAATTCTTTACAGACGAATGGAAAAACTAGTAGAAGCCGACCTCGGGGAAGATCAGTTTGGATTCCGTAGAAATACTGGAACACGTGAGGCAATACTGACCTTACGACTTATCTTAGAAGAAAGATTAAGGAAAGGCAAACCTACGTTTCTAGCATTTGTAGACTTAGAGAAAAATTTTGACAATGTTGACTGGAATACTCTCTTTCAAATTCTAATGGTGGCAGGGGTAAAATACAGGGAGCGAATGGCTATTTACAATTTGTACAGAAACCAGATGAAAGGGAAGCAGTGGTTGGGAAGGGAGTGAGACAGGGTTGTGGCCTCTCCACGATGTTATTCAATCTGTATATTGAGCAAGCAGTGAAGGAAACAAAAGAAAGATTCGGAGTATGTATTAAAATCCATGGAGATGAGATAAGAACCTTGAGGTTTGCCGATGACATTGTAATTCTGTCAGAGACAGCAAAGGACCTGGAAGAGCAGCTGAACGGAATGGACAGTGTCTTGAAAGGAGGATATAAGATGAACATCAACAAAAGTAAAACGAGGATAATGGAATGTAGTCGAATTAAGTCGGGTGATGCTGAGGGAATTAGATTAGGAAATGAGACACTTAAAGTAGTAAAGGAGTTTTGCTATTTGGGGAGCAAAATAACTGATGATGATCGAAGTGGAGAGGATATAAAATGTAGACTGGCAATGGCAAGGATAGCATTTCTGAAGAAGAGAAATTTGTTAACATCGTGTATAGATTTAAATGTCAGGAATTCATTTCTGAAAGTATTTGTATGGAGTGTAGCCATGTATGGAAGTGAAACATGGACGATAAATAGTTTGGACAAGAAGAGAATAGAAGCTTTCGAAATGTGGTGCTACAGAAGAATGCTGAAGATTAGATGGGTAGATCACATAACTAATGAGGAAGTATTAAATAGGATTGGGGAGAAGAGAATTTTGTGGCACAACTTGACCAGAAGAAGGGATCGGTTGGTAGGACATGTTCTGAGGCATCAAGGGATCACCAATTTAGTATTGGAAGGCAGCGTGGAGGGTAAAAATCGTAGGGGGAGTCCAAGAGATGAATACATTAAGCAGATTCAGAAGGATGTAGGTTGCAGTAGGTACTGGGAGATGAAGAAGCTTGCACAGGATAGAGTAGCATGGAGAGCTGCATCAAACCAGTCTCCGGACTGAAGACCACAATAACAACAACAACATACAGAGATGAATGAAGACTTTTCCTGCTTATATTGTTGATGAAATCTTCTTGGGCTCTTCGGTAAAGCCATCTGTACGGAAACCGGAGAACATCTCATCAGTATATATGAAAACGTAGCTTAATATGTTACATTTTATGTTACCCCTTGAAAGTATGTTGCCGAGCATACTACCTCGCTGATACCCGAGTATTTAATTTTTAAGTTAGCAGAATTGTCTCTTGACAATAAAAATAAATATCGATGTGGAGGAAGTTTCAGTAGAGTCTTGCAGTCCGAAGGAGAAAATGCTGCCTGGAATAACAGTATGAAAGGTTCAGTTCATTTTAATTTCTTTTTTTTTTTTTGTTTTGGCTCAGAGCACTATGGGACTTAACATCTATTGTCATCAGTCCCCTAGAACTTAGAACTACTTAAACCGAACTAACCTAAGGACAGCACACAACACCCTGCCATCACGAGGCAGAGAAAATCCCTGACCCCGCCGGGAATCGAACCCGGGAACCCGGGCGTGGGAAGCGAGGACGCTACCGCACGACCACGAGATGCGGGCTCATTTTTCTTGCATGTACTGTTTTGTAAGGAATAGGTGTCTCTGGCAATGTTTATTGCACAGTCCCCGATTCGGCGCATGAAATAAAAAATTCCTAGGTACTTATCATAAGAGATCTATGAAGGCTGGAAAATACTCGCTTAGGAGCTATCAGTTGATCCTCCAGAGTCAACATCTCAGTCGCTATTTTCGAAAAAAAAAGCTCAGTGCCGAAAGATGAATTTATACAAAAACATTAGTGCTTTTTAGTTACTTATTGTAATATGTAAAAGTATGAATTCCATGATAGAGAACTAGAAGAGTCTGGCCAGTACAATACACAAAGCCTATCCTTGTTGGAAAAAGAGCTGTGCCCTTCCGATATAAGGTGCCAACGCGTCATTATAAAATCTGTGGCAAGGGTTCTGTTTCACCAGGAGGACTGCAAGATAGATCTACTACCAAGATTCCGGACCAATGTCAACCTCCTCAACTGCAATCAAATGTGCCTACTATATTGCGTAAGAGAGAATAACATAGACACATTTGATTTTCAAATTCTTGATTTGCAATTGTTGGTGTGTATAAGATGTCGCTTAATATTCAAAAAAATCGGGCAATTGAAGATACTAATAATAGGTCTCCAAGAGAAGTCTATTAGCCGGCTGTGGTTGCCGAGCGGTTCTAGGCCTGTTCACTCTGGAACCGCCCGAATGCTACGGTCGCAGGATTGAATCCTGCCACTGCACGGTTGTGTGGGATGTCCTTAGGTTAGTTAAGATTAAGCACTTCTAAGTTCTAGGGGACTGATGACCTCAGATGTTAAGTGCCAAGTGCTCAGAGGCATTTGAACCATTTTATGAAGACTATTGTTTTATTCGCAAGAATGCTTAATTCTCACATGTAAAACAATTGGTGGCGTAAAATCTTCTACAGGTGTGAACGAGAGAATATTAAAGTCGCTTCGGAGAGGGTGCTTCGTCGATACCGAACATAAACTTGTTTTCAAAGTGTATGCTACTTACGAATGTACTTACAACATAGAACAGTTTGTGTTCTAGTATAAGAAGCTGACCCACAGCTACATTAAAAATGTATTACTCATGGTACACACAACTTGCATCCAAAATGCCAATCAGTGTTGTTTCGGTTTTATTAATGCAGCAGTGAAATCTTGGCTGTAAAATGAAGTTGTTTCAAATATCTACTCAAATTGGAGGAAATTACTGTTTGCAATAGCCGATGCTGTAAAAAATGTAGAGGACGATATAGAACGCGCCTTAAGTTGTAGTATTTATGCAGTATAAGTTGTGGAAGTCCTGTATAAATTCTTTTGTATTTCAAAATTATTGTTAGTCCCTTCTTTTTTCTCACGGATTAGAAAAGGTGTAAGAAAAGGACGTAATCTTCTGCCCCACCTGTTCCATCTGTACATCGAAGAAGCAATCACTGAAATAAGACTAAGTTTCAGGAATGGAATTAAAATTCAAGGGGAAAAGATATCAATGGTAAGGTCGTTCATAGCACTGATATCCTCAGTGAAAGTGAAGCAGAACTGTAGTACCTGTTGAATGAAATTACCAGGTTAATGAGTGCAAAACGTGGATCGAGAGTAAATCGAAGAAACAAAGGTAATGACAAGGGGCAGAAATCAGAACAGTGAGAAACCAAACATCACGAAGTAAATTAAATTAAGGTATTCTGCTAGCTAGGCAGCACAATAATCCGTGACGAAGACGAACGGAACACGGAGGACAGAAAAAGCAGACTAGCAGTGACAAAGGAGAGAGCATTCCTGGCCATCGGAAGTCTAGTAGCATCAAATACAGAACCTAATTTCGGGAAGAAATTTCTGAGAATGTTCGATTGTAATAAAGGATTGTATGGTAGTGAAATGTGGACTGTGGAAAATCCGGTAAAAAGGGACATGAAGCATTTGAAATTTGGTGCTAAACAAGAATGTTGAAAATTAGATAGACTCATTAGGTAAGAAATGGGGAGGTTTTCCGCAGAATCGATGTGGAAAGGAAAATATAGAAGACAGTAACAGAAAGATAGGACAGGATGGTTAAACATCAGTTAAGGCATCAATCAACAACTTCCATGGTACTACCGGGAGCTGCATATGGTAAAAATTGTAGTGGAAGACAGAGCCTGGAATATATCCAGCAAATAACCGAGAACGCTGGTTGACAGTGCACACCGAGATGAAGAGGTTGGCACAGGAGAGGAATTCGTTGCGAGCTGCAATAAACCAGTCAGAAGACTGATGACTAAAAAAAAAGTTTAAAATAAATAAAATAGAAGTCCTGTCCTATTGTTTTATTCTGAACAGCATCTTCTGCATCCTAAAGACTTCATGTGGACCTTGTCTGCCTTTTCATTTCATCATTGGAAGTACTAACTATGAAAACATTAGTAACAAGTTCTTGGTAAGTTTGAGAAAGAATAACTGAAATTCTGAAGAGTGAGTAATCGTACTAACAATAATATAATTACATATCTTATGTTGCGCTTAGTAATGGAAGACAGATTGAAGGGAAATCACTATACGTTCCACGAGTATGGAAACCTAGAGGCAGCCTTCGGTAATGAACGAGGCAATAAGATATTCACCATCTATGTGTAAGTTACGGCTTATGTACCGAGAGTGACCAACGATTTCTGTCCAGTACATTACGAAAGTGGGAGTAATGTAAGTGGCAGCTGAAAGAAGACATATCCTTGACAAAAAGTAGGTAACATAAGATTACAAGTTACCACTTCAACTGTTGAAGTTGGGAGTCGAACTAATTACGAAGAAAACTGAAGCAAATTTGTGAAAATAAATGAAAGCGTGTGTCAGCCACATACAAATTTAATTTTTTTCAGGTTAAAGAACCATTTTCCCCGGAAGTAAGAAAGACCAAGGAGACCCACTGAAACGGATGAAGAGCAAAGCGCACAGATCCCGAAAAAGTTTAAGGAAAGACGAACGTGACAAGCAGAAGGCCTAGTAGAAAGAATAACAGAATGCTTAACATCAGTGCTGTGAAAAACATGCTAGTCGAAGATGAGGCACACAATTCTTTTATCGCCGGAGCGCCGTTATTCAGGAAGGCTTGCGCAATTACACTCCTGGAAATTGAAATACGAACACCGTGAATTCATTGTCCCAGGAAGGGGAAACTTTATTGACACATTCCTGGGGTCAGATACATCACATGATCACACTGACAGAACCACAGGCACATAGACACAGGCAAATGAGCATGCACAATGTCGGCACTAGTGCAGTGTATATCCACCTTTCGCAGCAATGCAGGCTGCTATTCTCCCATGGAGTCGATCGTAGAGATGCTGGATGTAGTCCTGTGGAACGGCTTGCCATGCCATTTCCACCTGGCGCCTCAGTTGGACCAGCGTTCGTGCTGGACGTGCAGACCGCGTGAGACGACGCTTCATCCAGTCCCAAACATGCTCAATGGGGGACAGATCCGGAGATCTTGCTGGCCAGGGTAGTTGACTTACACCTTCTAGAGCACGTTGGGTGGCACGGGATACATGCGGACGTGCATTGTCCTGTTGGAACAGCAAGTTCCCTTGCCGGTCTAGGAATGGTAGAACGATGGGTTCGATGACGGTTTGGATGTACCGTGCACTATTCAGTGTCCCCTCGACGATCACCAGTGGTGTACGGCCAGTGTAGGAGATCGCTCCCCACACCATGATGCCGGGTGTTGGCCCTGTGTGCCTCGGTCGTATGCAGTCCTGATTGTGGCGCTCACCTGCACGGCGCCAAACACGCATACGACCATCATTGGCACCAAGGCAGAAGCGACTCTCATCGCTGAAGACGACACGTCTTCATTCGTCCCTCCATTCACGCCTGTCGCGACACCACTGGAGGCGGGCTGCACGATGTTGGGGCGTGAGCGGAAGACTGCCTAACGGTGTGCGGGACCGTAGCCCAGCTTCATAGAGACGGTTGCGAATGGTCCTCGCCGATACCCCAGGAGCAACAGTGTCCCTAATTTGCTGGGAAGTGGCGGTGCGGTCCCCTACGGCACTGCGTACGATCCTACGGTCTTGGCGTGCATCCGTGCGTCGCTGCGGTCCGGTCCCAGGTCGACGGGCACGTGCACCTTCCGCCGACCACTGGCGACAACATCGATGTACTGTGGAGACCTCACGCCCCACGTGTTGAACAATTCGGCGGTACGTCCACCCGTCCTCCCGCATGCCCACTATACGCCCTCGCTCAAAGTCCGTCAACTGCACATACGGTTCACGTCCACGGTGTCGCGGCATGCTAGCAGTGTTAAAGACTGCGATGGAGCTCCGTATGCCACGGCAAACTGGCTGACACTGACGGCGGCGGTGCACAAATGCTGCGCAGCTAGCGCCATTCGACGGCCAACACCGCGGTTCCTGGTGTGTCCGCTGTGCCGTGCGTGTGATCATTGCTTGTACAGCCCTCTCGCAGTGTCCGGAGTAAGTATGGTGAGTCTGACACATCGGTGTCAATGTGTTCTTTTTTCCATTTCCAGGAGTGTAGTCTGGCACTGGTAAATAAGTTGTCTTTAGCAGAAGAGCTCATCTGCTATACTATGTTTCTACGGAAAGGAGGTAGAAGGTACTCAGTGCGAAAGTCTAGAGCACAGCATTATACGGAAGCGAAACGTGGACCTTAGGAAATCCTCAGAATATTAAAAACAAAAACTTCTATCCATTGTGGATGTGGAACACTGAGACTGTAATATAAAAATGTTTACAGAAATTATCACAACCAGTTGCCGTTTTAAGTAGATGTATTTAAGTAAAGCAGGATCGTTTTCGAGCTGCCCAGAAGCTCATCATCAAACGGTACCTATATACATTCAGTGCTTTTTATTGTACCTTTTTGAGGTTTGTTGTGTATCTGTGGCAACATAGAAAACGAGACCAAATAAGCGCTACATGTGGTACAGTTTCACGTAATATATACAATATAAGTTCTACGTAAAGGCGTTACTTACACTTAATAGCCATCCGCTGTGGCCGAGCGGTTCTACGGTCTGCTACGGTCGCAGGTTCGAATCCTGACTGGGGCATGGATGTTCGTGATGTCCTTAGGTTACTTAGGTTTAAGTAGTTCTAAGTTCTAGGGGACATGACCTCAGAAATTAAGTCCCATAGTGCTCAGAGCCGTTTGAACCATTTGAACGTAATAGATTCTGCAGATGTATATTTATGTGTAGCACTTTGGAAAACATTAGTTACGTTTTAGAATTGCTTTCATACACTACAATTAACTAACTTTGCCACGGACACCAATTTCCACGTATTAGAAATGGTAAACAAATGAAAGAGTGTGATTGAACTACAGGCTGAAAGATGTTGTGTTGGACTAAAGACGCTGCTGCTTAACACTCACATCGATAAAGGTTATATGTTACTTATAAGGAATATGAATCTCAAATTATTTTGAATCAGTATATTTTTTGCATCGATGAGGATTGTCTCTTTCTTACCGCAAATATATGTGCCAAATCAATTTAAATTAGTAACAGTCGAGCTGCTATTAATATGTCCAATTTACAAGGTATATGAAATTACATTTATTGTAATAGTAATATCATCTGAAGTTTACCTGAATGTAGATTTATTGTAACAGAGGTATCATCTAAAAATGTAATTTCACACCCGTTTCAAATGGTACATATTAATTTGCAGCTCAATTTTTTACTAATTTAAGTTAATTTGGTATTTATATTTCCTGTAAGAAAGATACTATCTTCTTCAATCAAAAATATATACTAGTTTAAATTCATTGGGCATTCATATTCCCTGAAAGTAAGATATAACCTTAATCGATGTGAGTGTTAACTAGCAACGTCTTCGGTTCAACACGAAATCTCTCAGCCTGTAGTTTAATCATTCTCTTTAATTTGTTTACAATTTCTAATACGTGGAAATTGGTGTCTATGGCAAAAACTATTAATTTTAGTGTGCGAAAGCAATTACAAAACGTAAATAATGTTTTACAATGTGCTACGTAGAGTAAATATAAATACGCCGAACTGTGGAAATGTGCGTATGGCATCGTTGGCCGGGAGGCCGGATTCGGTGAAGTTCGGTCGCTAAGTGCAAGTCTTATTTCAGTCGACGCCACATTCGGCGACTTGCAAGCCGGTGATGAGGATGGAATGATGATGAGGAACACACGATTCCCAGTCCACGCCGGAGAAAATCTCCATCCCAGCCGGGAAACGAACCCGAGCCCGCTTGCATGAGAGGCGAGCACGTTACCACTCACCTAAGCAGGCGGACTCTGTTAACTGTAATTAACACTTTTAAGTAGAACGTATATTGTAAATATTACGTGAAACCGTACCTGATGCAGCGCTTATTTGCTGTCTTTTTCTGTCTTGCTACAGGTACACAGAAAACCTCACAGAGCTACAACAAAACGCACTAAATATATACACATACTATTTGATGATGATGTTCGGTTTATGGGGCGTCCAACTGCTCGCTTATCAGCGCCCGTAGAAAGTTCGGAGTTTCACACAGTCCAATTTTTTACGCAGCCCTGTCTAGCCACTGTCACGAATGATGATGATAATGGTGATGAAATCATGAGGCCAACACAAACGTCCCGTCCCCCGTCCCCGGGAAGAGAAAAATCCCGAACCCGGCCGGGAATCGAACGCGGGACCCCGTTATCCAGAGGCAGCAACGCTAGCCACTAGACCACGAGTTGCGGACGTACCTACTGATGATGACCTGTTAGGCAGCTCGAAACAGAGCGTGCTTTACTGAAATACATCTATTTAAACAGACGACTGTGGTAATTTCTGAAAACCTTTGAATAAAAAACCGTTTTTGGAATGTTCTTGGTTCAAGTTCTCGAATATTTACTTCACCCTCGATGGCGATAGACTTTCGGTAAGCCGTGTTTAGGAATTTCGCTTTAGTGGCTCTGTTATTGGTAACATTACCAGACATATTTCAACATACGCCTCGGAATGTCTCTGAAATTACGTAAGGTGGAGATGAGACTGCAGGGTGTCCAATGCGCTGCGTTTCCTATTATTTGGTGCAACGGTGATGGTGTTGTCACTGGGACGAAACGGAGCCAAAGTAGACGAGACGCCAAGCCATCACGGCTCCAGATGGGGCTTTACGCGTTCCCAGCCACGAGTGACCGACCAGCCAGCCACCTGCGGCGAGAGTCCATCAGAAGAGGGTGCAGGCTGTGCCGGTAGTGGGCAGCTATGGTCCCAGCGGGTGGCAGTGCAAACACGGCCTGATTGGAAACGTAATTGCAAGGCATGAGCCGTGATTGCGAGAAAAAGCCCTACTGCAGCTGCAGCTGGTTCGAGCAGCATTCCGGACACTCGGATTGAAATCCACCCCACAAAGGTGCGGCGTACCGTTTGAAGCGGAACGCAGGGTCTGGAACACGTACTAGCTTTCAGTACTTGAAAACGGCTCTTGTTTGTCGAGAAGAGATAGGCTACGCAAGTGTCGACTGCGTACTTTGTGAAGTAGCGTGAATATTTATTACCACTTGGACCGAATATAAATTAATTACGTCAATAGCCATTTCAAGTTCTGTCAACAGCATCTGTGGTGTTAATTTTTAACCGAATCAGTAACGCGTTAAATGGGACACTGTCACTCATGAAATGAAGCAGTCTGTACACAACGTATGCGCTTTACTGATCTATAATTCCCCCGTTAATTCGTTCCTTAGCTATACGATTTCCATACGTCTATCCTTGAAGTTAATATTATATGAAGTATGAGGGTGTACGATATAAGCCGCTTGGGGCCCATCATTAATCTTAACAGTTGCTAATTTGCCATGCTTCAAGAAGGAGAAATTATACTCTTCGCATTACTGAGTCTGGTATATTAGTGTACGAATGTTTTTGGCTTCAACACCGTATTTATGCCACGCAAAGTTTCGTCCAAATCAATCGATTCAATGGCAGTCTCTTACGGGTTACTAGAGAGGAGCTGCCGAGCACCTCGGTAAAAGTCATCATACGCCTGACTTTGTTCTCCCAGTACTCGTAATGTATTTAAGTATCGTATAACTTGGATGTGAACATGTACTGCGCATTTTTCTACTTTTACTTAAACTCCACAAGTTGCCTTATATTGTGTTTACCTGCATGCTCTCCTGATGGCGTTTGTTGTCTTTGGGCGTTTATTGGAGGTGGTGGCTAAGAAGTAAATCTTTAATTGGATATATTAAAATGACACTGTATCTCTAAAGGAAGTAAATCCTTGCCTTCAAAACGCTGATAAAGCAGTCGGATTATCTACAAAATTAAACAAGGAAATGACGTAATTCAAATCATTGGAAATAACCAGTTTTCTCCTCCGATTGCGCAAACATTCTGTTGGCACCGATAGACACAGGGAGAAATGATCATCACGATAAATTAAGAGAAATCAGGGTTTGTGAAGAAAAATTCACGTGCTCGTTTTCCTGGCGTGCCGTTTGAGAGTGGTACGGTAGAAGGGACAACTTGATGGTGGTTTATTGAACCCTCTACCAGGCCCTTTATTGTTAATATCAGAGTAATCACGTAGATGTAGATAAAAATGCAAAATAAAAGTTGTAACGCTTGGTTCCGATTCACGCGAGTTTAAATCTGGTTAAAACAATTATATTTCCGTGATTCGATAGTGCGACTTGAGTTCCTGCTGGGATACGCGAATGCAGCCCGGTAACGTCGCCGACAGCCATCAATATTTCGACAGGTGACCACTCTTGTCATTTTTATGACAACACTGCACTAAGAAAGCTCTGTATAAAGCAATTTAAAAAGCAAGCCCCTCTCCAGCTGTTGTACTAAAGAGCCAAAGCAACTGGTACACCCGCCTAATATCGAGTAGGGCCCCCGCGAGCACGCAGAAGTGCTGTATCAAGACGTGACATGTACTCGACTAATGTGCTGGAGGGTCTGACACCATGAATTCTGCTGGTCTGTCCCTAAAGGCGTAAGATTACCACGGGGTAAAGATCTCTTCTGAATAGCACGTTGCAAGGCATCCCAGATATGCTCAATAACGTTGGAGTCTGTGGAAGTGTTTCAACTCTGAAGAGTGTTCCTGGAGCCACTCTGTAGCAACTATGGACGTGTTGTGTGTCGCATGGTACTGCTGGAATAGCCTGTCGGAATGCACAATGGACATGAATGGATGCAGGTGATCCGACAGGGTGCTTACACACGTGTCACCTGTCAGAGTCGTATCTAGACTATCAAGGCACCCTTATCAATCCAACAGCACACGCTGCATACCTTTACAGAGCCTCCACCAGCTTGAACAATCCCCTGCTGTCATGCAGGGTGCATGGCTTCATGAGGTTGTCTCCATACCCGTACACTTCCATCCGCTCAGTACAATTTGAAACAGACTCGTCCTACAAGGCAACTTGTTTCAAGTCAATAACACTGCAAAATCGGTGGTGACGGACCAAGGCAAGGCGTAAAGCTGTTTTCCGTGCAGTCATCAAAGTTTCACGAGTGGGCCTGCGGCTTCGAAAGTCCATATCGTTGACGTTTCATGGAATAGTTTGCACGCTTACACTTGTTGATGACCCAGCACTGGAATTTTCAGACATTTTCGGAATGGTTGCATTTGTCTCACGTTGAACGGTTTGCTTCAGTCATCGTAGGTACATTTCTTACAGGGTCTTTTTCCGGTCACAACGATTCTGGTATTTGATGTTTTACCGGATTACTGATATTGACGGTACACTCGTGAAAAGGTCGTATGAGAAAATCTGCACTTCATCGCTACCTCGCAGATGTTGTATGTCATCGTTGCTGCGCCGACTATATCATCACGTTGAAACTCACTTAAATATTGATAACATGCCATTGTAGCAGCAGTAACCGATCTAACAATTGCTCAAGAATCGTGTTGCCTTATGTAGGCGTGGCCGATCGCAGCACTGTATTCCGCTTGTTTACATATCTTTGCATCTGAATAATCATGCCTATACCAGTTTCTTTGGTGCTTCAGTGTATATTGCCCTTGATTGGACGTGCTTTACATTCACTTGGATTTCATGCGGATATTATTCTTTTAACAGCGGACGGTATTTAAGAAATGCAGTGTTTAGCGTCAGATTTAGCGTTTCGCAGAGTTGGTTTGTAACCTCCTCCTCACTTATCGACCTTAATGACTGTGAAAAATTAAACCACGTGTACCTAATGGAAATTTGGGAAAGGCAATGCTCACCGAAGTTAATCTATCGGTAAAGAGGGAGGAAAGGGTTACATAAAAATGAAAGGAAAAATGCAAATGAAACTGGTGGAAATTAATTTTGAAAAGAGGTAATGTTAATAACGAAAGTAAATGTGCAGCCGTTACGTTAACAATTAACTAGCGGTAATTAGATGTTTGAGATTTGGAGGAAATTACGGTCGCCAGGCCTATGGACAATTACTATAGTCTCTGAAAAAGAAAGGTTATTACACATATAATTAGCACTAGAAACGTGGCAACTGAAGGTTGACACTTGTAGTGTTAAAACTGAAACTTTGTCAGAAGTAATACATTTCGCTAGACTCTGACTTAATTTAGCAAAAGTATTAATAAGACCGGAAAATTGAAAGTTAATTTAGTGATTGAAATTAATAGTGAGCTTTGTTTCTGAAGCGCATCGAAATTCAGTAAAATACGATTAGTCTTGGGCTACCTCAACAATCATTTCAAAAGCTACTGGAATCTACGCAATTTAGAAATTAGAGATTTAACTTTGAACTTAAATTAAATGATTCTGAACAATTAACAATAGTAAAATTTTCTACGTACCAAGCTGAGCTGCAGTCACAGGTAAGCTGAAATACGGTAACAAAACTCGCACTCTTAATTTGTGCTTGTGTAATCTAAATATTGTAGCCAGCTATGAATACCTTAATTGAACTTTGAAACTAAAGCAGTGAAATCGAATGATATTACTTTAACGCTGGCGTTTGAATTTTAACGACACTCGGGTTCATTCCGGAAAAGGAAGTGACCCTGCTTGGTAATGCAATTGGGACAATGAGCAACAAAGGTTCATGCTATGTTGCTGTAATTTAGTGAGAAAAATTTAACAGTTGAAAAAGCTGAGGTCTTCCATACAGTTCTAAAACTTTACGTGCTACCAGTCTTCCTTGCTGGTTGATTGAAGGTTTGAAGTCGTCGATCGAGGAGCTGGCGACAGTCACTCATTGTCGGCCGTCGCTGTTACAGACACTGGATGTTGGCGCGCCTCGACACAGTCTCCAGCCGAAACGGGCTCTTGATGTGTGCCAGCTAATGCTTCCCGTCCGCGACACCGTGTCAGAAACTATCATCGCAATTCGAGCGCCATTACATGCTGCCAAACCCTGAAAGCGCGGCAACTCGTGAGAGCGTCACACAACACACCTGCTCCACCGCCCTCCTCCAGCTAGCCTCCCTCAACCCGCGCTCCACGCGTAAGAGTTAACACTACCAAACATCCTAAACTCTTTGGTTCTCCACACGACCTATCGATGTATTCGTTCGACAGCTTAGTTTTCCCTAGGCAAGACCCAGCGTGAAATACAAATAATATTTACTAAAGAAACCAATTATACATATATATATATATATATATATATATATATATATATATATATATATAGTAAAACAGTTACAATATGTAAAGGCACAGAAATGTCATATATTCAGGTAACAAAATAAGGAAAAAATTTATAGTACAATAGATGGAAATAGGAGAATATGCATTTCCGGCGTTACAGGTTGTGGCAGCCCAAAAAGTGATGGAGAGATAGAGAGACAGAGAGAGGCTAACAGCGTCCTGAAACGATGTTCCTTGTCACAGGAGACTATTAACAATTAATATCCCCTAGGCTACAAAGACCTCTGACTGTCCGCAGAGAAGGCGTTCCTCTTCGCCCACTTGTATATAAGTTCTTAAACACATATTCAGCCAAAACATGTAGTTAAGCTGTTGAGTCAACTATTTGGTCAGTGCCAATAACAACTCCTCGGATTTATTACGACGATTAGAGGGAATGAGTTTCAACGTCTCTGATATACAACGCTGTGCTTCAAACGTACATTCTCAGAAATTTCTTCCTCAAATTAAGGGCTATGTGTGGTACTAGAATTTCCTTTTTTCCAATGCTAGTCTGATTTTTATGTCCTCTGGTCCATCCGTTATTTTTCTGCCTAAGTAGCAGTTCATTAATTTCATCTGCATCATGATTACCACTTCTGATGTAACTTTCTCACTGTTTTAGTTAGTGTTGCTTCTCATTACTTCCGTTTTTCTTGAATTTACTCTCAATCCATGTTCTGTACACATTAGACCGTTCATTCCATTCAGTAGATCCTACAATTCTTCTTCACTTTCACTGACAATAGCCATGTCAGCGAATCTGATCATATACAGGGTGAGTCACCTAACATTCAGCGAATCTGATCATATACAGGGTGAGTCACCTAACATTACCGCTCGATATATTTCGTAAACCACATCAAATACTGACGAATCGATTCCACAGACCGAACATAAGGAGAGGGGCTAGTGTAACCGGTTACTACAAACCATAAAAACATGCACTGAAGTATGTTTTTTTAACACGAACCTACGTTTTTTTTTATATGGAACCACGTTAGTTTTGTTAGCACATCTGAACATATAAACAAATACGTAATCAGTGCCGTTTGTTGCACTGTAAAATGTTAATTACATCCGGAGATATTGTAACCTAAAGTTGACGCTTGAGTACCACTCCTCCGCTGTTCGATCGTGTGTATCGGAGAGCACCGAATTAAGTAGCGATCCAAAGGGAACGGTGATGGACCTTAGGTACAGAAGAGACTGGAACAGCACATTACGTCCACATGCTAACACCTTTTTTTGGTATTTTTCACTGATGCACATGTACATTACCATGAGGGGTGAGGTACACGTACACACGTGGTTTCAGTTTTCAATTACGGAGTGGAATAGGGTATGTCCCGACATGTCAGGCCAATAGATGTTTAATGTGGTGGCCATCATTTGCTGCACACAATTGCAATCTCTGGCGTAATGAACGTCGTACACGCCGCAGTACATCTGGTGTAATCTCGCCGCAGGCTGCCACAATACGTTGTTTCATATCCTCTGGGGTTGTAGGCACATCACGGTACACAATCTCCTTTAACGTACCACACAGAAAGATGTCCAGAGGTGTAAGATCAGGAGAACGGGCTGGCCAATTTATGCGTCCTCCACGTCCTGTGCAACGCCCATCGAACATACTGTCAAGTGTCAGCCTAGTATTAATTGGGGAATGTGCAGGTGCACCATCATGCTGATACCACATGCGTCGACGCGTTTCCAGTGGGACATTTTCGAGCAACGTTGGCAGATCATTTTGTAGAAACGCGATGTATGTTGCAGCTGTTTTGGAATGAAGTGAAGACAATGTTTCAAGCGTCAACTTTAGGTTACAATATCTCCGGATGTAATTAACATTTTACAATGCAACAAACGGCACTGATTACGTATTTGTTTATATGTTCAGATGTGCTAACAAAACCAACGTGGTTCCATTAAAAAAAACGTAGGTTTGTGTTAAAAAACATACTTCCGTACATTTTTGTATGGTTTGTATTTAACATTTACACTAGTCCCTCTCCTCACTTTCCGTCTGTGGAATCGGTTCGTCAGTATTTGATGTGGTTTACGAAATATATCCAGCGGTAACGTTAGGTGACTCACCCTGTATATCCTTTCGTCTTGAACTTTAATTGTATTCTTGAATCTCACCTCTATTTCTGTTACTGCTTCTTCGATATATGGGTTGAAATCTAGAAGCGACAGTCTACATTCCTGTCATGGACCCTTTTTAATCCTCGCACCTCGTTCTTGGTATTCCTCTTTTATTATTCCCTCTTAGATCTTGTACATATTGTATATTACACGTCTTTTCCTATAGTTTACCCCTCTCAGACCCAGATTTTGGTAGTGACCAACCGTCCACAGGCAGGGTGACAACTCCATCGAGCGACCAATTGGTGTAAATTGTCCTGAAGATGACCCAGTCGCGGGTTGGAACCGGTTGGCGACAAAATAAATAACGCGATTGTGATTGCCAGTTGGAGTGATTGATTATAAGTAAACCAATCGCTGCTTCCTCCACGCAACTATGTTGTCTAAAAATTTATAAAGGAATTGATGGTGACCATGCCGTTTCCTATAAACTGAAACCTCCCGAACAACGCAAAGGAAGTGCAAAGGTGTAACTGAAAATACTCTACCCTCAAGCTTTTCCCACCTCCTTCCCAAAACTCGCCTTCTGCCGCGCCTCTGCCTACACATCCCACCTGCCCTATACCTACACACCCTACACATACTGTCCTAAGGAAATTCCTACCAACGCCCTCTCCCAGACAATGAGATTCGCCCCCATATTTATCCCTCCTACTGACCTTAGCTCTCCCCCTACATATCCCACGCAACATCGGGCCTCTTTTTCCTTCTCTGTGCATCCCTAACCCCTATCAAAAAACGCCAACATTAAATAAACCTACATAATTCAACAACTACACTACTGATCCAACAAAAGTTCAACATCTGCTATAGCTCCAATGACGTCAAAGCACCAGACTTATATGACAGTCTGACAGCATCTGCGGCATTAGTGTCGTATGGATATCAAGACAAGATAATATAACACGAAAATTTCAATCACGCTGAAAGAGGCCTACAGTAATAAATAATACAACCAAACACAGCAGCGTCCTTAGTCTCACAACATAATATATATGAGGTCGTTTTTTACAAACTACAAAATTTCGTATTTTAGCTGTTCGTCGTTCGACTTTTTAATTCAAAAATGGAAACAATCTTCATAGATTCGTTAATACAGCCACCAAAAAATTTCATCCTGTTATTTGGTTTTAGAACCATGTGTAACGGTTCTCTTTTAGTAACATTTCTTATCATCATTGTTATGGTTTAGAAAATGCTCATGGCTGAAGAGTAGAACATTTCAGAACGTGGCACAGATCCGTGAATTCCTTCCTTCAACATATATCTACGTACGTATCCACCAATCAAAACATTGCTCTGGATACATGTCTACAATGAATTTGACAGACTTTTCGAGCCTTCCATTCTGCTCTCACAGATCGGTGTGATAGTTTTCCTTGCCCAACGTAAGTCTAGTACCAAAAATTACTCATTTCATTCAGATGAGGACTTATAGTCACACCTATAAATGACTTAGTGTGTTTGTGACGGGATTACACAACATTCATTTTCGTTTCACGTACAATCGTGCAAAAAATATCCGAACGAGGTGAATTGCATTTCGCCTGAATCTTATGCAACCCGCATAACGCAGATGTGTAACAGGTCCTCTAATCGCTCCTCGGTACGGTCGTTTGGCTATTGAAAATGGTTCCAACATGTCACCACTAGAAAATACTGCTCTGTATCACAATAACTCAAGATGTAAAGTAATACCACGATACTACAAATATGAGCTACACCTTATCACAGATAAGACCGTTCATAAGGATTGTAAGCTCACATTTGTTACAATAAATGACAAACCCGAAATATTACCACTCCCATTATTACGTTAGATAGGTAATGCACGTAGTAAGTTCGTCGTATTCAAGATATCCTCTTCATAATAACATACCGTACTTATTATTTAACACAAAATGACATTAAAAGTTAAGTTATCCACGAGCATCTAGCTGACAATTTGTATGATCTTTAAATGACACGACGAACCGTCTCGTTCTGCATATAGATTCAAACCCAGGTCATGCAGACTAAGTAAAAATTTCGTGACTGACGAAAACTAACTTTCATTCCTGACTAGGCATACAGAGAGTGATATACCTCGATTTTAGACAGTAATAGTTAGCAAATACCATCTTTAAATTACATAGCGTAAACATTTTCAACGGACGCGAATTCCTACCCAGCATCTCTTGTCCCTGTTAACGAACTACGAGAGATGTTAAATATTGCTTCTTCACAAGTAACTTACTTGAAATGCCGTGAGGTAAAGTCTTGTGTTGGACAGGTAATCGAGCCCAGAAGCTAATCGAATTGATATCGAAGCATAATCAACTGTGACATATCGCTACAAGTTTTAACTGAAATGACGAGAAGAAACATTAATTTTTTCCTTCAAAGGACTCCAACCCGGCACCTATCACTGCTATATTCTAGAGAAAAAGAACGTTAAATATGGGCTTGTTACACCAGTAGCGACATGTGAACATATTTTAAGTAGAAATAATATGACAGAGTGTTCAATGTAGACTGGGAATCGTACCAAACACATATCGTCGTTGACTACACACAAAGAGACGTGAGCAACCGAATTTTTCTCCACCAGCCGCTCGGAATAATACCCTTGAACTTACTGTGATCTCGCAAATAGTTCTTTGTCTCACTGGGAGTCAAAAACGTCAGATATCGATAGTGTTGACAACGAATGAAAATACATTAAAAATCAAAATTATTATCCAACAGCAGATAGGTGTTCTCGTGCTAGAGCTTGACAATACATAATGAAAACTTTATTGCCAGGTTAGGTTTCGAACCCATTCACTCGCAATATGCGGAGATGTAGAGAAATCTGCAGTTTTGAACAAACAACAAATTGTAGTCGAGCTGTATTTTAACGAAGGAATCAAATTCCCCATTAAGGGCGGTCTTAGTTGCATTCCGAGTTCAGAACCAATTTTATCGACATCCAAAAGCTCAAATAAAAGACGGAATATGTGTCCTGTGACCCTACATAGCGTTTGTTTCGTCACTAGAAATAAATAATTAGTATGAGAAAGGTTACAGTGTGATAGAGTTTCTACTTGTCGCCACTCCTGACTTTATTCTGGTTGAACCTAACGTCTACTTGGTAGAGAATAAATATCATGTTTAAAGTGAAATTTCAGACAACGATGCCAATATACCTTCTTCACTTGGCGTAGCCGGAAGAGAATAGAATCTGTCTCTTCCTATCAAAGTCCATCGGCAGAAGTTATAATCGAACACACACCATAAGTATATGAACCTATCAATCCTTTTCTATGTGCCTCATTTTTCTATCATAACGCCGTTGCGCCACACTGGATGAGACATCTGACGCACAGGCTCCCTGTAGTGGTTGGCAGCATGTTCAGTACATTCAATTACTTGGATGTCCGCCCCCGGTAGCTGAGTGGTAAAAAAAAAAGTGGTCAGCGTGACAGACTGTCAATCCTAAGGGCCCGGGTTCGATACCCGGCTGGGTCGGAGATTTTCTCCGCTCAGGGACTGGGTGTTGTGTTGTCCTAATCATCATCATTTCACCCCCATTGACGCGCAAGTAGCCGGAGTGGCGTCAAATCGAAAGACTTGCACCAGGCGAGCGGTCTACCCGACGTGAGGCCCTCGTCACACGCCATTTCATTTCACTTACTTGGATGACCTAATCGCTATCAACTAGCTGCCTCGGCTACCCACTGCATACATTCAACTTTATTTTGTAAATAAATATAATAATAAAAATAAAATCACATTACTGCCACCTACACAGAACTGCCAACAGTGTAGGATGCAGAAATTTAAATAGGAAGTGTTCCTTTCCACTTGAGCTACTCTATTGCGCGATCTGTTTGTTGAAAACGTCGTGCAGTGCAAAAGAAAAATCTGTGACTATCTGTCTCTCAGAAGTCTAAATCCGGCGATACGCATTATCTCGCAGCACAGTGGAATGTGGATGTTCGGGAGGAATTGTTGTTGTCATTTGGAGGTGCTATCCGTAAGTGTCAGCTACTAGCCTAACGGTAAGTGTCATGCACTATAGATAAGACTTCGCGAGTCCGAGAACTTTCACTGCTACATTTTTTAAAACGTAAATCTGCTATCTGCTGAAGTCAATATAATGGTACTTTGAACATAATTCCCTTCACTTCTCAACACAAAATTGTTGCATGTGGAAAAAGATAACTTCTGCGACATTTTGTTCTTTTCAGGTTTAACAGATGGCAAGGCACCAGATGCATCTCGAAACTTTTTTATAATGTATGGGGAGAGCGCATCGAGCCAAAATACGTCAGAAAAGTATTTTCTACATTGTCGTGTGGTGGTGGCATTTTATTCTTCGTCAGATCTTGTTTGACAATTTAACTCAGAACAAGTTTTCTAGATGCATGTAATCAGTAAACTGGTTGTGCATTTTCAGACTGTTATAGATAACATCAGAGAATCCGCATAAATCGTTGATGATTAATTTATCTCTCATGTTTATTATTGTTTTAACAACACCAAATGGAACCTTACAAAATGAAATAAAACTACCCACGATAACCTTACGACGAAAGTCTGTTTTAATAAAACTGAGCATCTGTACACTAGTGTAAAATACTACTCACATAGATTTCCATTGAGTCTTTGTTTAAGTGGTATGCAGTGTCATACTAAAGAGGGATGCAAATGTGTCATTTCATAAATACAGTATTCCTAGATACCCAGAATTTGCTTGTCCGTAGGGGAAAGATGCGTTACCTGTTGTGCAGCATTGTAAGTTTTTCACCATTGCCCTATGAGCCGAAAGTATTGTCTTGCGATTTCCTTATTGATGTTTTATCTGGTTAGTTGTAGCTCTTTCACAGAAAGGATGAAAACATTGCAGTCAGCGAGATTGCAACCGCGAATCATAACAGACGCTTTTTCACATGTCAGCACGTTGCCACAGAGCTAGCGAAGAGGTATGCGTCTTGGCTTCCTCTTACGAGACCAGTAGTGACTAGAAGTCGTAAAGCGATCTTTAAAGGACGAGATTAGTAACGATTTCCGCGTGCAACGACTTTCCTGGGCTGAAAACAGTAAATTTACAATTATTTGTTACACCTCCAGCAATAATAACTTACATTATTCAGTGGAAATGACAGGAAAAATCAAGTGAACTTGGCGGCTTGATTCTGTGCCCACCAGGAAGTAACTTGGTGATCACAGAGTTGCCAAACATACCTTGCCTTGTTGCCAAATCTCTGTTACAGTACCAGCAGGAAGAAGACGAACCGATGTGATCCAATAGTGGGTTGGGAAGTGACCATAGCTGACGTCTCAAAGACGCGCTGGTACTGCCTGGAATACGTAATGCGTCTGATTCGCATTTCTGTAACTAGGTTTAGGGACTGGAGCGTAGTTACTAATAATAGTCAGAATTGACTGCAAACTAAGCATCATAAATCAATTACTGTGGTAAGATGTTCCCTGATATTTGTAGCATCGTGGTATTACTTTACATCTTGAGTTATTGCGATACAGAACAATGTTTTCTGGTGGTGACTTTTTGGAACCATTTTCAATAGCCAAATGACTGAACGTTTCTACCTCTATACTGACTATTAGATTGAACTACGTTCTACTCATAAAGCAACCGAGTCACCTGAAACTGTTGGTATATGCACTTATGCCAGAAACGTAGAGTTCCTTAAAACAACTTCATAAAATGTTGAATAGAAATTCCGACGGTATCATGTATAATTATGTGACAGAAAAGGAAACGTTGTTGCAGTATAATAAAGTGGAACCAAAAGACCAGCAGCATACGGTGATCAAGGTGAACAATACTGAAAACTTCATAACACTTTCATGGGCAAGAGGAGATAAGAATGTTTACTGAAACTCCCTCCATACTGTGAAAGGGTAGGCAAGCATCTTGTACCGTTCATTCCTAATAGCAAAAGTAGGGCGAAATAATACTCTGCCGGAAAAGGCTGCGAAACCGCTCACAATTAAAAAGTGTTATAGAAGAACAGTATGCAATTATTGTGATAACCACCCACAGCTCAGTACAAAAAAATTTACGGTTCGACCATAGATTCTTGCATTTTGTAATCTTGTCTATGTACCTAAGCTGCCAACATTTTAGTGATATTAAAAACGTACAATTGTAGAGTCAGAAAAATAAAGCAAACGCAGGTTACCGTCCTGAAGGGAGATACGACGTAGCCAAGAAACCAGAAATACACTTAAAAACTAAAATCTACTGATCGTAGTTTCACTCACCGTAGCAGTGTGGCTTTCCTCTTCTCGCTGCAGACGTCTCTGCAGTAGCTTCTCAAATAAAGCGCCAAGCGTAAACTGACGCTCCTGTTGGAAAAGAACTTATTACTTTTCTGATATCCAACATGTGGAGTAATGCAGAATATGTGCTCGATTCTAACATGGCCGCTTTTTACGAATTGCTACATTTATCAATTACTTTGCTAGCTACACTTATTTATAATATTTGTACAGTGATCTATGTTAATATTCAAGAAACATCACTACTCAGTCCATGTCTGACCAACTAATAACACTAAACAAATACTAATGTCCCATGATGTGCAAAATTTTTGTTTGCGCTATAGGTTATAGAAGCACTACTGGGGAGCAGTTGTTGCTGCTGTTGTATGCAGAACATTTCAACGACAGACCGAGCTATGTCCTTCAGGTCGTTTGACTTTCCCTGACTAGATGGAGTCCAGGGATCGAGTGCACATAACGGCAAAGCTCGCTCCACTCTAGTCACGGTCATCGAAGCATTTTGCACAAATCCAAACAACTCGACAAAACACAAAAACACAAAACACAAAACTATCACGTTCGTAAGAGAGTATTGAACTGAATATGAAACGAATATTATATGATTAAACCTAATGCCATTATTCCCTATACTGAACTAATTAACACTCACTCGAGCAACACGGAGGATATCTTCTTCTTCCTACAGCCGTTTCTGCAGTACCTCCATAAAAAGGTTGTCAAGAGCAAATTGACGGTCCTGCTTGAAAAGACATCTTTATTTTACGATGTGCAACGTGTGTAATAGTACGGAGTATATTTTATTTGCGAATATGTCTGAGTGTAGCAAGGTGCTATATTTATCGCGAGTTACGCAACCTTCAGTTATTGGTCTTTTGGTTGGTTTGGACAGTAAAGAGACTAAACTAAATTGACATCAGTACCCATTTCATTATTCAAAAGGGTCTCGCGTTAAAACCATTCGCAAAAAGAATCTGGGGAAGTAAGAAAGTCGCAAATGTAACTGGGAACATTACTCAAAGAGAAAACGGAAGAAGGAAACCAAAAGGGGAAAACGTGCACTAAATGAAACAAATGCCGCAGAAAGTATTAAAAAATATAGCAGATGGCGTAGGCTGGCTGATTGCAAGAATAAAAACGATGAACCAGCTACTCTGAAACACACTAAAATCTCCAGCCTAAAACTACAAGGCTAGAGAAACACAGATATAGAAGAGACGAACATCAAGGTGAGCAAACAGCAGAGAAAGAGCAGGGAAGAGTTGAAATGGAGGGAGGATGAAGCCCTGGAAGAGATGGGCACACGTGCATCCTTACGTCGATATAAAGCATGAAGTAATTCACTTTAACATGCAAGTAACGTCACTCATCCCCACATCTCAGAAAATAGTAATTGTAACGCAGAACTAATATCACGTGATATCTAAGGTTTTCTAGGCGCAATTGGCAAGGGCAACAGTCTGGATGATTGACTGATCTGGCCTTGTAACAATAACCGAAACGGCCTTGCTGTGCTGGTACTGCGAACGGCTGAAAGCAAGGGGAAACTACGGCCGTAATTTTTCCCGAGGGCATGCAGCTTTACTGTATGATTAAATGATGATGGCGTCCTCTTGGGTAGAATATTCCGGAGGTAAAATAGTCCCCCATTCGGATCTCCGGGCGGGGACTACTCAAGAGGTCGTCGTTATCAGGAGAAAGAAAACTGGCGTTCTACGGATCGGAGCGTGGAATGTCAGATCACTTAATCGGGCAGGCAGGTTAGAAAATTTAAAAAGGGAAATGGATAGGTTAATATTAGATATAGTTTGATTTAGTGAAGTTCGGTGGCAGGAGGAACAAGACTTCTGGTCAGATGACTACAGGGTTATCATCACAAAGTCAAATAGGGGTAATGCAGGAGTAGGTTTAATAATGAATAGGAAAATAGGAATGCGGGTAAGCTACTACAAACAGCATAGTGAACGCATAATTGTGGCCAAGATAGATACGCAGCCCACACCTACTACAGTAGTACAAGTTTATATGCCAACTAGCTCTGCAGATGACGAAGAAATCGTAGAAATGTATGATGAAATAAAAGGAATTATTCAGATAGTGAAGGGAGACGAAAATTTAATAGTCATGGGTGACTGGAATTCGAGTGTAGGAAAAGGGAGAGAAGGAAACGTAGTAGGTGAATATGGATTGGGGATAAGAAATGAAAGAGGAAGCCGACTGGTAGAATTTTGCACAGAGCACAACTTAATCATAGCTAACACTTGGTTTAAGAATCATGATATAAGGTTGTATACATGGAACAACCCTGGAGATACTAAAAGGTATCAGATAGATTATATAATGGTAAGACAGAGATTTAGGAACCAGGTTTTAAATTGAAAGACATTTCCAGGGGCAGATGTGGACTCTGACCACAATCTATTGGTTATGACCTGTAGATTAAAACTGAAGAAACTGCAAAAAGGTGGGAATTTAAGGAGATGGGACCTGGATAAACTGAAAGAACCAGAGGTTGTACAGAGTTTCAGGGAGAGCATAATGGAACAATTGACAAGAATGGGGGAAAGGAATACAGTAGAAGAAGAATGGGTAGCTTTGAGGGATGACATAGTGAAGGCAGCAGAGGATCAAGTAGGTAAAAAGACGAGGGCTAGTAGAAATCCTTGGGTAACAGAAGAAATATTGAATTTAATTGATGAAAGGAGAAAATATAAAAATGCAGTAAATGAAGCAGGCAAAAAGGATTACAAACGTCTCAAAAATGAGATCGACAGGAAGTGCAAAATGGCTAAGCAGGGATGGCTAGAGGATAAATGCAAGGATGTAGAGGCTTATCTCAATAGGGGTAAGATAGATACTGCCTACAGGAAAATTAAAGAGACCTTTGGAGATAAGAGAACCAAATGTATGAATATCAAGAGCTCAGATGGAAACCCAGTTCTAAGCGAAGAAGGGAAGGCAGAAAGGTGGAAGGAGTATATAGAGGGTCTATGCAAGGGCGATGTACTTGAGGACAATATTATGGAAATGGAAGAGTATGTAGATGAAGATGAAATGGGAGATACGATACTGCGTGAAGAGTTTGACAGAGCACTGAAAGACCTGAGTCGAAACAAGGCCCCTGGAGTAGACAACATTCCATTGGAACTACTGACGGCCTTGGGAGAGCCAGTCCTGACAAAACTCTACCATCTGGTGAGCAAGATGTATGAGACAGGCGAAATACCCTCAGACTTCAAGAAGAATATAATAATTCCAATCTCAAAGAAAGCAGGTGTTGACAGATGTGAAAATTACCGAACAATCAGTTTAATAAGCCACAGCTGCAAAATACTAACACGAATTCTTTACAGACGAATGGAAAAACTAGTAGAAGCCGACCTCGGGGAAGATCAGTTTGGATTCCGTAGAAATACTGGAACACGTGAGGCAATACTGACCTTACGACTTATCTTAGAAGAAAGATTAAGGAAAGGCAATCCTACGTTTCTAGCATTTGTAGACTTAGAGAAAGCTTTTGACAATGTTGATGGAATACTCTCTTTCAAATTCTAAAGGTGGCAGGGGTAAAATACCGGGAGCGAAAGGTTATTTACAATTTGTACAGAAACCAGATGGCAGTTATAAGAGTCGAGAGACATGAAAGGGAAGCAGTGGTTGGGAAGGGAGTAAGACAGGGTTGTAGCCTCTCCCCGATGTTATTCAATCTGTATATTGAGCAAGCAGTAAAGGAAACAAAAGAAAAATTCGGAGTAGGTATTAATATCCATGGAGAAGTAATAAAAACTTTGAGGTTCGCCGATGACATTGTAATTCTGTCAGAGACAGCAAAGGACTTGGAAGAGCAGTTGAACGGAATGGACAGTGTCTTGAAAGGAGGATATAAGATGAACATCAACAAAGGCGAAACGCGGATAATGGAATGTAGTCGAATTAAGTCAGGTGATGTTGAGGGTATTAGATTAGGAAATGAGACACTTAAAGTAGTAAAGGAGTTTTGCTATTTGGGGAGCAAAATAACTGATGTTGGTCGAAATAGAGAGGATATAAAATGTAGACTGGCAATGGCAAGGAGAGCGTTTCTGAAGAAGAGAAATTTGTTAACATCGAGTATAGATTTAAGTGTCAGGAAGTCATTTCTGAAAGTATTTGTATGGAGTGTAGCCATGTATGGAAGCGAAACATGGACGATAAATAGTTTGGACAAGAAGAGAATAGAAGCTTTCGAAATGTGGTGCTACAGAAGAATGCTGAAGATTAGATGGGTAGATCACGTAACTAATGAGGAAGTATTGAATAGGAATGGGGAGAAGAGAAGTTTGTGGCACAACTTGACCAGAAGAAGGGATCGGTTGGTTGGACATGTTCTGAGGCATCAAGGGATCACCAATTTAGTATTGGAGGGCAGCGTGGAGGGTAAAAATCGTAGGGGGAGACCAAGAGATGAATACACTAAGCAGATTCAGAAGGATGTAGGATGAAGTAGGTAATGGGAGATGAAGAAGCTTGCACAGGATAGAGTAGCATGGAGAGCTGCATCAAACTAGTCTCAGGACTGAAGACCACAACAACAACATACTTCCTGGAATTTTGCTGTATTTTTATCCCTATTGTATGTACAATACATCAACGACTGACGGAGCGTCTTATTCATGTCGCGTGGCCTCTCTGGACTGTTTGGAGTGCAATCAGTGAGTGAACGTAAGAGTAAAACTCGCTGCACCCGAGGAAGACGCCTGGGACGATCATCGAAGAGTTGTGCACAAAATACAAAGAACAACTCGGCAAAATACCCGGAAGCAGGGCATTAACTTGTATCACGTTCGTGAGTGAGTGATCATGAAAACAGAAAACTGAAAATACAGTTTGAAACCAAACGCTATTATTCCATATACAGATCTAATTTACACTCACCGGAGCAGCACTGATTTCTTCTTCTTCCTGCAGCCGTTTCTGCTTCAGCTCGACAAAGAGCACGCCAAGTATAAACTGACGCTCCTGTTGGAAAAGAACTTACTAGTTTTATCATAAAGAGCACTTTTATATTTCAGATACAGAAATACATCTTATTATGTACAGGTGTTACGTAGTCCAACACTTATTAAGAGTAGAATGAGATTTTCACCCTGCAGTGGAGTGTGCGCTGATATGAAACTTCCTGGCAGATTAAAACTGTGTGCCCGACCGAGAAAGGCAAAGGTCCCGAGTTCGAGTCTTGGTCGGGCACACAGTTTTAATCTGCCAGGAAGTTTCATATCAGCGCACACTCCGCTGCAGGGTGAAAATCTCATTCAGGAAACGTCCCCCAGGCTGTGGCTAAGCCATGTCTCCGCAATATCCTTTCTTCCAGGAGTGCTAGTTCTGCAAGGTTCGCAGGAGAGCTTCTGTAAAGTTTGGAAGGTAAGAGACGAGATACTGGCAGAAGTAGAGCTGTGAGCAGAGCACTTGCCCGCGAAAGGCAAAGGTCCCGAGTTCGAGTCTCGGTCGGGCACACAGTTTTAATCTGCCAGGAAATTTCACTTATTAAGAGTGTATGGGTGTGTAGACAGCGATAGTGAGTATATATTGTTTGGCTGTAATAGCTACCATTATGCTATGGGCGAACTGTTAAGCTGGAAGTCTACAGGGGAATTATACGAGGTACAATGTCGCCATGACCTTTTTATTCTCTGTTCTTGTATGTTCTTTCTCTGGAAAGGAATGTGAGTGGAACAGTGACAATTTTTACTGACAGTTCCAGTTTCTCTATTCTCTGACTCTTCCGAAAACAACATTAGGCTTCGAAGTCGGAAATTCTGGATACATTTCCTTTATTCATCAGGTATTAATCCCAGTTAGGCGGTAACTCGTAGAGGAGCCAGATGGTTTGCAATGTTGTCTTCAGCCAGTCACCTGTCTAGGACGCATATTACGTTAATCTCTGCTCTTACAAGAGATTTCACCGTGACTCTCTACATCTTATTAGAGTCTCCGTTCTCAAGCACCTCCATATTAATATCATAGTTCAGTCATTCATAACTAATGCCATACACAATTTGCGGTTGGTCATTGTTTATTTTAATGCCAGTCAGTAGAGTTGTTACAACTATTTAATCGACTTTCGGCTAGACTATCAACTTCGTCTTATCTAATGCCAGAAGTGGAGATACAATATTATAGTAACATGGAGGAGACAAGTAGGAGCCTGTGGGATGTGGGGAAAAGATCAAGCTTGTCAAGGAGGCCTGTGAGCAACCAACCCATCGAGACAACGTGCCATTATCCTGCAGGTGAGAGACACGTACGACTGTTGGAACAGGTGCGACTGGCCAATCATCAGACCAAGTTCGAACTTATACATATAACTTTCACACAAGGGAGTTAATCTGGCCCCTGTCTGAATAGGCTACATTTCTAACTAATGTCTTCATAGTCTGGTGAGAAGACAGTTAAAACTGTAATGGCTGTGGTGCAAATATTCTTATACGCCATATTTTCTGTGCACGTTATCTTTTGATCAGAAGGCAGAAGTGACTTTATGAGGAGACCAACCATTTGTTTTACTTGAAGTCGAAATTCAGTAAATTTTAAAAATTTTGTGTGTCCCTGGAAACGAGGTGGCTTTGGTGTGTTGCTGAATTGCCAGCAAATTCCATTTCCCTCCAGTGATGAAGAAATCCAGTCTTTCGCTAGTGACGTTCATCTGTGGCTGTATTTCAGGTACGGTCACGAAAACTGACAATGATCCCTCCATATCTGCAGGCAGTGAAGACTATCTGTTGAGTGTGAAGTGGCGGTCGGTCAGTACCGTTGGGCCTTGAGAGTCTCGTTCTGACGTAATAAGTTTTTTAGTTGCTACTACAGATCATTCTACTAAACTACTGAAACTCAGTCACTTTTATTACCAGGAACCAAAATGTATTAAATATAATTTTTGTAGTTGTGCATGTGTGTGTGTGTGTGTGTGTGTGTGTGTGTGTGTGTGTGTGTGTGTGTGTGTGTGTGTGTGTGTGTAGTCGCGCGTGCTTGCGTATGTGTGTGTGTGTAAGTAAGGTTTTTTGACAGTTTTTACATTTTAATTATTTGCTGACTTTTTACTGTTTCAGCACATTGAACCTCACTCTTCCCATAAACGTACTGCTTTCTTGCTCAGAAACCAACACACAATCGTCATAGTCAATAGTCTAGTACAGGTTCCTGTCTTAGATGTATTATTCATAATGAATTGCCACATGGCATGTTTATAGCGAACCGCAGATTCATTTGTAGTAAATCGTGACAGTCTGTAATACCTGTCGACCAACATATGTACAGTGAAGTAGTTCTAAAATTTTACTGCTTTGCTTATTGTGATACCAGTAATGCAACGTGACGTGGCTCACCTCAAATCTACCTCGAGCCGCGACCAAGGTCTTGTCCAGTCGCAGACCTTCGTCTTTCTCCCCTCCTATACACCGGGAGAAAAACGTCTTCATGCTTCGGAACATTGCTGCAACGATAACGGGCAGCACCTTAGATACGATCATACCGTGTTCACGAGTAAATCTTAATGTGATGTCTCACAAGTGTATGGCAAGGAAAACCTTGAGACAGTGATGTCATGCCTTTAAATTTAACTTCTGTAATAATAAGAGCTGCCAATGTTACAAGGGATCTGTAACATCCAGATCGATTAGATATCATTGATTTACTTGTAGAATATGACATACTTAAGAGTAGTGAGGAATTCATTATTTTAATTCACTTCTACTAATTCCTAATAGATTAATTAAAATACCACTTGTGCTTCGATGACAGCCAAAGTTGTGCTCGTTACGAGGTACATTCATTCTGCACTAAATAATTTGGTTCCGATAGCAGTTATTTAAAGCTATCACAATTAGACAGACAGACAGCATTATTTTCAAGACAATGCAACCCTACACTAATTTCAGATATGCACCAAGTTTAGTTATTTAAGCTTCGCATTTGGCCAGATATTACCCCGCGATTTGCTTACTACCGTACGTTGGTTCAATATAGCACCGTAGGGCAGGATCGGTAATTTAATTAGTGTGTACTTAAGGGAACATCTTATTGGTGATATGAAGTTACTGGTAAATAATCTATGCAACAGTGTGGTGGTTTAAATCCCAAATCTCTCAGCAGTGTCTGAGGAGATTACGATTTTTAAAAATACCCGTTGTCTGAGTCAGAGTATTCTCACCGGGCTGCGCCTTTTTTTGTGGCAGAGTCATCAACAACTTAAGTTCAACACTAAACCTAGAATCACTCTTCGGCGCAATGTGAACTATTCCACAACACGTAAGACGTAACAACCATATTTACGGTTGAAATATAACTAGCGACATTTGAATGAAGAAAACGCCAGTACAGCTTATAAACTCCCAACGGAATTAACATTTAAAAATGCTGAAAGGTACTAATTTAATATATTTGAGTAACATAAAGAGAATATACTTTTGTTATGGTGGCATGTCAACTTATTTTGACTGCACGCAGGTGGAACTTGTTTACGTTTTGCCTTCTTCTTCACAGAAGGCAGAATTTAACAGATTTCGTGACAGAGATGGGTGACGCCGCTCTCGTTGTGAAGCTAAATTATAAGTTGAAGAATAGACGATTCTACCAACTAAAATTGTGAAATCCTCAGCAGAGGGATCTGTCCCTATAAGCCGCATCTTTCGTAACCTTTGTAGCTCTATGACGTATTGAAACAAGTACTGGAATATGAATGGAACTGGTTATTTTTTTTTTTTTCATTTTACATACCGCGATATCATATCACACTACGTCGTAACGTTTCAGTGTTCCAGTACTACGCCGCTACCCATCCAGTCATTTGTAAGTTTATGCGATATTGAAACTGCATCTGATTCTATACGGTAAGCAAACAATGGACACTTAAGTCATAGTTCATACCTCTCCCGGACACATTGCACCTCGCTTCTGAAGCTGGGCATTCGCTTCGTTCAAAGCTTCAAGAAGTCCTCAAGAACTTTAAAATGTCTCCTTATTTGAATTCGAAGTGCATAGTGAAAACAGAATAATATATGAATCAATAACTCACATGACGAATTCGTATCGTTATTTTAAGTGCTCGGGTGAATACGCAAGTAATTTCTAGGCAACGGTCCTCTACTGTTTAGGTAACATAGCATCGATGTTATCCTGTGAACAACGTTAAAGAGCAACGCCAGTAGCTACAGAGCTCTACACTGTTTAGCAACGTCAATAGGAATGGGTAAACGAGCAGTGCTGAAAATTTTTAAATAAATCATTGTATGTACCAAAAAATAATGGTATTTTGTGACTGGGAGGTATCCAGCAGTATCTAATGTAAAAACGTGAATAGCTAATCAACTCCCAATAGATTTAACAGCTAACTACATTCCAAGATATTAATTCAATTTCCTGAAGCAACAGGAGACGGAAACGCTTTTGTTACAGAGCCAGCTCTACTAAATGTTACTCTACACAGCTGCCTTCAGTTTCCAAAGCTTCTTCTTCTTCACAGACGGAAGAACGTTTCTACGGCACGACTGTGCAAGGTTCACAGCGAACATGTATGTACAATTGAGAAGCAAGGAGGTTGGTGACACTTATCATTGTGAAATGAAGAGGTTAATCTGTGGAGGTACGACAAACGTGAGTGAACTTCGTCTGAAACTCAGTAAAGTGGTTCGTCTCTACAAGTCAGGCACCTAACTTACGACCCTGTGTGAAGAATTAAGACAAAGTGATCTTTCATATGTTACACGGTACTAATTACGTGTTCCGAAATCATAACACTATCCGTCGTAAAACTTCAACTTGCCAGTCTTCTCCACTAAATTCATAGTCATTTAAATGTTTGTAAGATATTGTAACTGCAGATGGCTTTGCATTATAAATAAAATGGTTACATTAAAGTGAATGGCTCATACCTCTTGCGGGTACAATACACATTGCCTGTGAAGCTGGGCATTAGCTTACTTCAAAGCTTCTAAAGCTCCACAAGAACTTTAAAAAGTTTCCTTAGCTCTTCTTGAAACACACACTTCGACGATACAACACTAGAATCAAAGCTGAAGCTTCTTTTTCTGAATAACTCACAGAACGAATTCCTATAGGCACTTCTAGAACTCGAGAGAATACGGACGTAATTGCTAGGCAACGGTCCTCTACGGTTTAGGTGACACAGCATTGTTGTTAGCATACCTTGTTATCAACATTAAATAGCAACACCACTTATAGCAATCCCAGCAAATACAGAGCACATTATTTAATAGGAAAGTCGATATCAATAGGTAAAGAAGCACTGCAGTAAAAGTTTTAGTAATTTAAATATACGAGGTGCATACAAGTTCTAAGGCCTCCAATGTTTTTTCTAATTAACTACGCACTCGAAATCGGTGAAACTGGCGTTACTTCTCGACGTAATCGCCCTGCAGGCGTACACATTTTTCACAACGCTGACGCCATGATTCCATGGCAGCGGCGAAGGCTTCTCTAGGAGTCTGTTTTGACCACTGGAAAATCGCTGAGGCAATAGCAGCACGGCCCGTGAATGTGCGGCCACTGAGAGTGTATTTCATTGTTGTAAAAAGCCAAAAGCCACTAGGAGCCAGGTCAGGTGAGTAGGGAGCATGAGGAGTCACTTCAAACTTGTTATCACGAAGAAACTGTTGCGTAACGTAGCTCGATGTGCGGGTGCGTTGTCTTGGTGAAACAGCACATGCTCAGCCCTTCCCGGACGTTTTTGTTGCAGTGCAGGAAGGAATTTGTTCTTCAAAATATTTTCGTAGGATGCACCTGTTACCATAGTGCCCTTTGGAACGCAATGGGTAAGGATTACGCCCTCGCTGTCGCAGAACATGGACTCCATCATTTTTTCAGCACTGGCGGTTACCCGAAATTTTTTTGGTGGCGGTGAATCTGTGTTCTTCCATTGAGCTGACTGGCGCTTTGTTTCTGGATTGAAAAATAGCATCCACGTCTCATCCATTGTCATGCTGTCGTTGCACGTCAACATTGCTCGGCGACATGCCACAAGGGCAGCCATGTGGTCGTCCGTCAACATTCGTGGCACCCACCTGGATGACACTTTTCGCATATTCAGGTCGTCATGCAGGATTGTGTGCACAGAACCCACAGAAATGCCAACTCGGGAGGTGATCTGTTCAACAGTCATTCGGCGATCCCCCAAAACAATTCTCTCCACTTTCTCGATCATGTCGTCAGACCGGCTTGTGCGAGCCCGAGGTTGTTTCGGTTTGTTGTCACACGATGTTCTGCCTTCATTAAACTGTTGCACCCACGAACGCACTTTCGAGTCATCCATAACTCCATCACCACATGTCTCCTTCAACTGTCGATAAATTTCAATTGGTTTCACACCACGCAAATTCAGAAAACGAATGATTGCACGCTGTTCAAGTAAGGAAAACGTCGCCATTTTAAGTATTTAAAACAGTTCTCATTCTCGCCGCTGGCGGTAAAATTCCATCTGCCATACGGTGATGCCACCTCTGGGACGTATTGATAATGAACGCGGACTCATTTTAAAACAATGGGCATGTTTCTATCTCTTTCCAGTCCGGAGAAAAAAAATCGGATGCCTTATAACTTGAATGCACCTCGTATGTCAGACGAAGTAATCATGCCTCGCTATTAAAAGATATACAGCAGTGCCTTATGGATGAAAACGCCCGAATAACTAATAAATTTAAAAAAAATTACCAGTTAAGAATGCCCCAAGCACTTAATTGAATTTTTTAACCAATTAGAGAGTTACACACCTTTGTTACCGTGTAAGGTCAACTCAGCATGACACCACGCAGGTCGCATCAGTTTCCAAAATGTGTTCGTTTTCACAGACGGAAGAAAATTCCAGCACCATGACCCTCTTATGACCACAGACGCAATGTACGTTTTATCGACAGACGAGAAAGATCGCTAACATCGTTGTCGTTGTGAATCTAAGCAATTGAAAGGAATAGAGCATGCTACAATTCTATCCGTCTGCTCTGACACACGACGTCATATTTGGAGTAAAGTGGATAGTTTACAAGAGATACTGTGAGAACCATAGATAACATTTAATTAGATTCCGATGAAATTCTTCAAGACGGCGTCCGCATTACAGACGCATTCTTCAAGACGGCGACCGCAATATAGACCATTACAATCAAAAACAGACATAAAACATTTTGTGGAGGTGGTGTTGTACAGCTTTAATGAACGTTAAGAACTGCCATATGTTACACACTGCTGTAATGGCATATTTTATTACAGACGATCGATTTTGGGCTAGAATCAGAAAATCATCGCGTCCGAAACCCATGTCTCCTATGTGTTCGCTTAATTGTCAGTTAGCAGATGTACAAAGTTCCATCTTTGATATTATTTTTGTATATCAAATATTGGTAAAAAACGTTGTCGAGCTTAAATGGACGTAATGTTATGTATGGACATATAGTATCAATGGCGGAACAATGAACATCCGATAACTGCGATTCCATTGCCACAAACGGATAGCTGAGACGGTTTTTGGACCCGATGGTGATCCGTTCCTACACCGAATTCGATCGTTCCTGTTAAAATATACCGTTGTATAATGCTGTACTTACCAAACAAAAACCATGGGAAGTATCTGAGTCAGAAAATGAAAAAGTATCGTGACAATCGTAGGAATGGGAGAGGTTTGCGTCGAGACATACTAATAAAGGTTAACAAACCTAAGATGAGAATGAGATTTTCACTCTGCAGCGGAGTGTGCGCTGATATGAAACTCATTCTGGAAACATCCCCCAGGCTGTGGCTAAGCCATGTCACCGCAATATCCTTTCTTTCAGGAGTGCTAGTTCTGCAAGGTTCGCAGGAGAGCTTCTGTAAAGTTTGGACGGTAGGAGACGAGATACTGGCAGAAATAAAGCTGTGAGGACCGGGCGTGAGTCGTGCTTCGGTAGCTCAGATGGTAGGGCACTTGCGCGCGAAAGGCAAAGGTCCCGAGTTCGAGTCTAGGTCGGGCACACGGTTTTAATCTGCCAGGAAGTTCAACCTAAGATCTTTTCTAGAGTAAACGGAACGAAAACATACAGTAAAGACAAAATAGAAATCGAATAATTGGCTTGAGCTATACATATGTAACGAAGACAGTGGTGGTAGACACCTCTACAAATCAACATAAATGGAAAATGACACACACATACATTCTTCCGGATTGATGCAAACGAAAACATAAAAAAACCAAGCTTAATCGCAACGTACGCTGTACCCATATAGCTTTAATAGACAGCTATAACAGATCCCCAACAAATCTCTTTATCACAAACAGAAAAAAGCTGCAAAAATGGCAGAATTGGAATCGAATTCTTCACTTGATCTGTAGCTCAAAGGAAGGCAGCGATATCACACACAGCTGCACAAAACGACATAATCGATAAATATCGCATAGGGAATTTTCTGTGATAAACCTAAAAATATAGAAAAGAACACAAAAATGGTAACGGAGTAAATACCTGACTCTTCTCGCCCCACAATCACTCACACACACACACACACACACACACACACACACACACACACACACACACATACAAACATATGTCATTACACAAGAATAACGCACACACGAATTTCTCCAGAATAAACCGAACAGCAGATGCAAAAAGACATACATATGGACAGTTGGTATTTTCCTAAGCCGAGAACAGAGACACAAAACAACACCCACATAAGATCAACTTAACAGAAAATTTATGTACACAGATTCCTTTAGAATAAAACGAAAGATAATAAGAAGAAAGAACTGGAAGCACACCACAAACGTAAATAAATAGCTCAGAAACGTAAAACCAATAAGTCGTCAATAAATACCAAAAACCCGATCCAATTCAGCTAAGGAAATACTACGAACAACGGCAAAAAATAGTTATGCAAAACACGAGTGAGCGACCGGTGACAACAAATTGAGCCACTTAGCAACAATGGTTTTCATAAGCGCAGCGTCTCAAAGAGTCACATTCGAAAACCGGCCAAATGTTTGTAAATTAAAGAATTATGAATAACATTACCACTCGTTTCACTCACGACCTTTTGAGCAATGCACTTTGGATATGGCGAACCTCACCCTCGACGAACTTCCCACATTAAAAAGACAGCTATATAGCTATAAGAATCGAATAATAATCATATTCACTAATCGTTTCACTCAGAGAAATTTATCTTGTGCTCTGAAGGACCTGCCTACCTTGCTCTGAGAAATCGTGCGAAATGCAGAAAGAAACAGACAAATATTTGTCAGAAAACATAATCAAAATATAATCGTTACTAGTTCCTTCACGGTAGGTTAGGCTGTGGTCTCAAGTTCCACCCAAACCAAACCCTCGTATGTCGCGTCGTATTTTTAATAACAGCATAGTTTACAGGCATCAAAGATTTCACTGGTAAGTAATACAACCAAAGGCTAGCCTTTAATAGCAGTCCCCTTGCAACCAATTCAACATTAAGTCAGGACGTGGGTCAAAGCAAACGGGTGGAAAAGGATATTGCACTTAACACGTTTGCATTGTGGAACCAAGAAATTAGTTTGAGAATACAAGATGAAAGCGCATGAACTACCCGAAAAAGTAAGTATAGAGGTCTGCCTGAAAAATCAAGCACTTAATATATGAATCTCCATGAAAAGTTGACACAAAATACTGTTTCACGTTAAATACTTCAGGTTCTGTTATCACATCACACTCCGCCAGGCACTTCAATCTGATAGTATTTCTCGACTAAGTACGCAGACAATTAAAAGTTTCTACGATATTCTAACTACCGATGAGTCCGCAGCGTAAATAAATAATTGACAGATACGCGAATGGTTCATACCTCTTGCGGGTAAAATGCTCCTCGCTTTTGAAGCTGGGCGCTCGCTTCGCTCAAATCTTCTAAAGCTCCTCAAGAACCTTAAAATGTTTCGATAGTTGTTCTCGAAACACAAAATTCAACTTTACAACAACTGAATCAAAGCTGAAGCTTCTTTCACGCGATAATTCACACAGAGAATTCGAATAAGCACTTCTAGTACTCGAGACAATATAGAAGTAATTGCTAGGAAACGGTCCTCCACAGTTTAGGTGACATTGCATTGTTGTTAGCTAACCCTATGAACAACATAGAGACCACGGAGCAAAACATTTTATAGGAACGACGGCAGAAATGGTTAAACGACCACTGAAATAAAATTTTTAAGGAGTTAAATATACACTCCTGGAAATGGAAAAAAGAACACATTGACACCGGTGTGTCAGACCCACCATACTTGCTCCGGACACTGCGAGAGGGCTGTACAAGCAATGATCACACGCACGGCACAGCGGACACACCAGAAACCGCGGTGTTGGCCGTCGAATGGCGCTAGCTGCGCAGCATTTGTGCACCGCCGCCGTCAGTGTCAGCCAGTTTGCCGTGGCATACGGAGCTCCATCGCAGTCTTTAACACTGGTAGCATGCCGCGACAGCGTGGACGTGAACCGTATGTGCAGTTGACGGACTTTGAGCGAGGGCGTATAGTGGGCATGCGGGAGGCCAGGTGGACGTACCGCCGAATTGCTCAACACGTGGGGCGTGAGGTCTCCACAGTACATCGATGTTGTCGCCAGTGGTCGGCGGAAGGTGCACGTGCCCGTTGACCTGGGACCGGACCGCAGCGACGCACGGATGCACGCCAAGACCGTAGGATCCTACGCAGTGCCGTAGGGGACCGCACCGCCACTTCCCAGCAAATTAGGGACACTGTTGCTCCTGGGGTATCGGCGAGGACCATTCGCAACCGTCTCCATGAAGCTGGGCTACGGTCCCGCACACCGTTAGGCCGTCTTCCGCTCACGCCCCAACATCGTGCAGCCCGCCTCCAGTGGTGTCGCGACAGGCGTGAATGGAGGGACGAATGGAGACGTGTCGTCTTCAGCGATGAGAGTCGCTTCTGCCTTGGTGCCAATGATGGTCCTATGCGTGTTTGGCGCCGTGCAGGTGAGCGCCACAATCAGGACTGCATACGACCGAGGCACACAGGGCCAACACCCGGCATCATGGTGTGGGGAGCGATCTCCTACACTGGCCGTACACCACTGGTGATCGTCGAGGGGCACTGAATAGTGCACGGTACATCCAAACCATCATCGAACCCATCGTTCTACCATTCCTAGACCGGCAAGGGAACTTGCTGTTCCAACAGGACAATGCACGTCCGCATGTATCCCGTGCCACCCAACGTGCTCTAGAAGGTCTAAGTCAACTACCCTGGCCAGCAAGATCTCCGGATCTGTCCCCCATTGAGCATGTTTGGGACTGGATGAAGCGTCGTGTCACGCGGTCTGCACGTCCAGCACGAACGCTGGTCCAACTGAGGTGCCAGGTGGAAATGGCATGGCAAGCCGTTCCACAGGACTACATCCAGCATCTCTACGATCGTCTCCATGGGAGAATAGCAGCCTGCATTGCTGCGAAAGGTGGATATACACTGTACTAGTGCCGACATTGTGCATGCTCTGTTGCCTGTGTCTATGTGCCTGTGGTTCTGTCAGTGTGATCATGTGATGTATCTGACCCCAGGAATGTGTCAATAAAGTTTCCCCTTCCTGGGACAATGAATTCACGGTGTTCTTATTTCAATTTCCAGGAGTGTATGTTGCAGCTGTTCAGATTATAGCATCGCTTCGAAGCGACGTCGCACACTCATGTCTTCGATCCCGCATTCACGTAATATATTTAAATATTTTCACACGCTCAAAAATTAATTCTCTCAGTGCAGCGGACATTCACCATTTTTCTACGTCCGTTTGTGTAATACCACAAATACATTTTGTAGTATATTAACTTCCTATATCTTTCGCTGAATCTCTCCGTCATGAAGATTGAAGATATATCACTGAGACGTATCACACGAGCAATAGGTACTTTTATTCCACATACACTGACGGAAAAAACAACTGAAACTGTTGTGACTTGGCAAGACAGCCAAGCCACTATGATAGGTAGCCAAAAGGTACGCGTTTAAGGTCACGCAGGTTGGCGTGAGGTCTGGAACAGTTATAGGAGTTCAGTCTAGTAAAAAAAGAACGGAGCTCCTGGAATACTTAACTTTAATCCATAATTGGTGAACATCGGTCTGACGGTACATGCATCACAAGATAAATAGCAAATGATAATGGCGCCTTGCTAGGTCGTAGCAAATGACGTAGCTGAAGGCTATGCTAACTATCGTATCGGCAAATGAGAGCGTAATTTGTCAGTGAACCTCTCTAGCAAAGTCGACTGTACAACTGGGGCGAGTGGTAGGACGTCTCTCTAGACCTGCCGTGTGTCGGCGCTCGGTCTGCAATCACTGATAGTGGCGACACGCGGGTCCGACGTATACTAACGGATCGCGGCCGATTTAAAGGCTACCACCTAGCAAGTGTGGTGTCTGGCGGTGACACCACAGAAACAACCCTGTAGCACCACCATGAGAATGCACATCTTGTTTGTTTTAAATACACACTGAAAATTTCGTGATCGGTAGTCACCTTTGAGATTGAACGAGGTGAGTTGATGTTAGTCAAGGGCCATTTATCAGCTCCGCAACCAGTAAGAATGAGAGAGCGCAGTAGGTGTAAGAAAAGCTGAATGTTCTTTCTACGATATTGCGGTCTGGGGTGCTATTTCGTATGACAGCAAGAGCGCTCTTGTGGTCATTCCATGAACCTTGACTGCAAAATTGTACGTCAGTCTGGTGATTCGAACTGTCATGCTGCCAGTCATGAACACCATTCCATGGTGTGTTATCCAACACGATAACGCTCTGCCACATACCACTGTTGTAACCCAAAGTGCCTACAAAATGTCGACATGTTGCTTTGGCCTGCCAGATCTGTTTCCAGTCGAGCAATATGCGACATCATCCGGCGACAAATTCGAGCCTCATTCCATAACCAGGATTTACCATCTTGGTATTGGCCGACCAGTACCTACCAATATCAAAAGCAATAGCAACCACTAGAAACTGAGAGTTGTAACAAATATACACTCCTGGAAATGGAAAAAAGAACACATTGACACCGGTGTGTCAGACCCACCATACTTGCTCCGGACACTGCGAGAGGGCTGTACAAGCAATGATCACACGCACGACACAGCGGACACACCAGGAACCGCGGTGTTGGCCGTCGAATGGCGCTAGCTGCGCAGCATTTGTGCACCGCCGCCGTCAGTGTCAGCCAGTTTGCCGTGGCATACGGAGCTCCATCGCAGTCTTTAACACTGGTAGCATGCCGCGACAGCGTGGACGTGAACCGTATGTGCAGTTGACGGACTTTGAGCGAGGGCGTATAGTGGGCATGCGGGAGGCCAGGTGGACGTACCGCCGAATTGCTCAACACGTGGGGCGTGAGGTCTCCACAGTACATCGATGTTGTCGCCAGTGGTCGGCGGAAGGTGCACGTGCCCGTCGACCTGGGACCGGACCGCAGCGACGCACGGATGCACGCCAAGACCGTAGGATCCTACGCAGTGCCGTAGGGGACCGCACCGCCACTTCCCAGCAAATTAGGGACACTGTTGCTCCTGGGGTATCGGCGAGGACCATTCGCAACCGTCCCCATGAAGCTGGGCTACGGTCCCGCACACCGTTAGGCCGTCTTCCGCTCACGCCCCAACATCGTGCAGCCCGCCTCCAGTGGTGTCGCGACAGGCGTGAATGGAGGGACGAATGGAGACGTGTCGTCTTCAGCGATGAGAGTCGCATCTGCCTTGGTGCCAGTGATGGTCGTATGCGTGTTTGGCGCCGTGCAGGTGAGCGCCACAATCAGGACTGCATACGACCGAGGCACACAGGGCCAACACCCGCCATCATGGTGTGGGGAGCGATCTCCTACACTGGCCGTACACCACTGGTGATCGTCGAGGGGACACTGAATAGTGCACGGTACATCCAAACCGTCATCGAACCCATCGTTCTACCATTCCTAGACCGGCAAGGGAACTTGCTGTTCCAACAGGACAATGCACGTCCGCATATATCCCGTGCTACCCAACGTGCTCTAGAAGGTGTAAGTCAACTACCCTGGCCAGCAAGATCTCCGGATCTGTCCCCCATTGAGCATGTTTGGGACTGGATGAAGCGTCGTCTCACGCGGTCTGCACGTCCAGCACGAACGCTGGTCCAACTGAGGCGCCAGGTGGAAATGGCATGGCAAGCCGTTCCACAGGACTACATCCAGCATCTCTACGATCGTCTCCATGGGAGAATAGCAGCCTGCATTGCTGCGAAAGGTGGATATACACTGTACTAGTGCCGACATTGTGCATGCTCTGTTGCCTGTGTCTATGTGCCTGTGGTTCTGTCAGTGTGATCATGTGATGTATCTGACCCCAGGAATGTGTCAATAAAGTTTCCCCTTCCTGGGACAATGAATTCACGGTGTTGTTATTTCAATTTCCAGGAGTGTACTTTTAGGAAAGATTAGTCACTTCAAATGGTGGGTCGAGTTGTGACGGTTTTCCGCTCTTTGTAGCAACTCATTTGACTAACTACTGCTAACAAGGTGAACCAACTGCCAGGACGATCTTCCGTCGGCGCCTGGCAAGGGGAGAAGAATAAGGTGAGAGAGGTGTCGACACGCAGTTAAGGTGATTTTGACATCTCTACCAGCTTATGTAACGCAGCACCACTGCCACAGCAGTCCTAAACGCTTAACAGGGATATGTTAACTAGTGAGGGCATCACGCAAATATCTACGAGGACTGCTGCAGCAAATGCTATGCAACTGCTAAATGTAGATAATATGTACGTAGATGTGTAGAGCTTTTCAACTGCAATGAGACGCAGTGGAAATATAACGAGGTAATCCTGAAAAGCCAACGAAAGAAAAGGAGTGTTTTCATCTGAAACACTCTGTGCAGAGTTTATTAACTCCAAAACTAATTCAGTTAAGCGAGGAAAGGTGGAAATAACTTAATGCAAGGCCAATTTCCAGAGAACATCTAAAATGTGAATAGTTGATCATTTAGTCTCATTCACCCACTCTGAGTAGAATTACTGCTTGATCATGTAACGACGAATTTGGAACCTTTCAGACTAAGAAATTATTAAAAACAGTAGTTGCCTACACAGATGATGCAAGTTGTAACTGTAATTGCATAAGAACAGAGAAGCCTACGTACCTACCACAGTAGTATATGGCAAAATGTTATGGCTTGTCAAGCCCCAATTCTCCTGCGCCCTCACCATTGGGACCCTAAGCTTATCGTCCTATTCCCAGCGTATCCTTTCAAAGCAGATGTCCTGCTATCAATTGCCTGCAGTGAAGTGCTTCAGTATCATCACAAAATACCTCCAATATTTCAATTTGAAAAATTCAGAGGAGTTTTTAACTTTATTAATGTGCGACGGTCTGTTCCAATAACTAATAAAAGTGTAAATATTTTGATTTTCAGTTTACTCGGCACTGCAGAGGGTGAGTGTCAGACTACAATCACGACGGTCCAAGTACCAATCCGAGATTTGTCCAAATACTTTCTCTACACGTAGCTGTTCTTTCACGTTCGACAATGATTTGTTAATGTTAGTAATGAAAGGTCGAATTATGACTCGTATTCCCTGTTAAACTGCAGAGCCGCTTACAACAGACTGGATAAATGATTTGAGAAGGCGCAGAAAGCAACGGGACCATGGCTTTCGAACCACTTTTCAGGTTGATGACAGCTTTATCGTTATATGTGTGCATGACACAGATTTCTTTTGTCTCCTTGGGTACCATTATTAAATACTTTTGAGTGATAACTGAAATATATACTCCCACCTACCAACCCTTGCCCCTCAGAGCAAATGAATAAAACTGCACTAAATAAATATCCTTATTTTCTGAATATGCGGATGAAATAATATAACTGTGTTGCATTAGGTAATACCCCGAAATATATGAAAAATTAACTGCTTGTCCTCAGGTTTACACAACACTCGCCCACTTTTCCACTTGTTAGATTGTTAATTATGTAACAAACAGATTAACGTTAACAAATAATAAAAATCAACTCATTGCTGGTGTAAAATAGACAGTTACTTGCACCAATACAAAAGTGAAGGGTGTCAGTAAAACCAGAATATTCGTTTGACCAACATGGTCGCCTTTCACTGTAATCCGCTACATTTTAAGTGGTATCATTTTTAAGATTTTTCATTGTAACGCCAGATAATATAATTCATATTATATCTTTTCCAAATAGAAATAAATTTCCTTTAATCATGAAAATAAATAAAAAATACTGTTGTGCTTCTATAAGTACCACACGACACATGCATATATTACTGAGAGGTGGATTTTTATCAGTAAAGGACGGAGCAGTCACTGTAAGACTCAAAGTTTATTATCATGAAGCATCAACATATGTTTCACTGAGATAAGCAAGTGAACATTTAGTGAAAGAACGAAGGATTGTACTCATGAAATCTAACTTTGTGTCAGGTGAGTGAGCATACGTAGTAAATGTATAATCACAAGAATAAGTCGTGAATACTGCAAGAATGGAATGTGGTTAAAAGCGATAAACTGGAAAAATAAGAACGAACACCAGCAGAACCATTGATGTGCGTGACACAAGCAACTGTATGGCCGAGAATGTTAAAATTGTGCAATTAGGCACTCATGGAAGTTAACTACAATAGACTTGGTGATTCTATTGAAAGCAGATTCTTACCACTCTCATACAGCATGAATTCAATAGGCAGCGGTGGTAACAGTAACTACAATGGAAACAACCATGTGGCAGCAAGTATTTTCCTCTCAGTCGCCTGTCCACAAGTATTTCTATTTCATTCTGCTAGCAATAAGTGTGATCTATTTTAACCACCTGTAACTTACCTGTTTGTACAAGTGTAGGAAAATCGCTGGCAAACTGCAGCGGACGCTGCGAGTTCCGTTTAGTAATGCTTTCGTACATAAGTTAAACAAACTCGTACTCCTTCGGGCTTTGCTATCATTAATCAATAATTCCACGGTGCGGGGAGGAAGACAGACTACTTCTCCATGTCAATGACAGGATTCTGAAACTGATGAATTGAAAGACTTACCCGTAGGTACACACAAGAAAGAAGTGCTCTCCAGTCAGAAAATTGGTTACAAGTGTTTTAAACTAACATTCCAGGGTAGCACGTCTGCTGACACAAACGGCGGTACTAACGGTCTACTTTCTCTGAAAGCTGGAGCTGGCTTAGGTTTCAATCTTTCCTGAAAGGAATCCTCCCAGTGCCTCAAGGAAGACTGTTTTTTACGCAGATAGCCACCTCCACAGTCGCACGTCGAGGGGTGTTCGGACCAAGCGAATTCTGCATTCTTTATCTGCTTTCAAGGGTAGTTTTCAGCACTGAAAGAATTTAATACTCTGCTTGGTCCTTCACGTAATCTCCCTTATTGTGAGCCACCTACAAAAAACTCGCCATGACTGCAGAACATGACTGTCTTAACTGTTATAAAAGGAATGTAAGAGAAGAGTAAAATTAGCTGTGCGATCACTGGCAATACTAAATATCATCTGCAGTTATGAGGCGTCATTGAAGGATCGAATACATTGACCATGAGGATGTGTATATGACATTAAACGATTAGTAAGAGTTTCAGGATGAACTGCTGTTTAACATCAACTCCTCACTGTGAATAAAATGGATGCTGATGAAATTGTACAGACGATTTTGATGTTTTGTTTGTGGGGCTCTCAGCTACGTGGTAATAAGCGCCCTTACAATCTCCCAATTTTTACACAGTCCAATTTCTACACACTTCAAGCCAGCCATGGCACGAATGATGATGGTGACGATGGAATGATAAGGACAACACAGACACCCAGTCCCCAAGCAGATAAAATCCCTAATCCAGCCGGGAATTGAATCCGGGACCTGTGATCCAGCAGAGACAGCAACGCTAACCACCACACCACGAACTGCGGAGAAATTGTCTGAGCTTCATCTGTAGCAGAAATCGTCAATGACATTTTAATTGGGACATGGGTATCATTTGTGCTTTCTGTTTGAAGTACTCATCGTCTGATGAATATCATACCTTGGATTATAGGGGTAGAGCTGGTTCCAAAGTAAACACCAAGAAAATACACGAGTGCACTTGTCTACAAGCCTCCTCATATTCGCTTTTATGCACTGGTGTACAGGTAAATTTATTTCTGGATACATATAATAAGAAGAGGACCACCAGGTGCACAATATTACACAGAATATGAACGTTCTGAGAATACTCATGAATGAAGGCAGGGCGTTTATGGCCTCACACACATGGGTGGCTTGTTGGCACAATCCACAGATACTCAAATCCATCTACAAGTAATTACTCCGTTCACAGTCATCATATTGCAATAGCAAATCATTCACTTAGTTATGACCACAGCCATAGATTGGACGACCTTTGTAACAAAAACTCGTTGTCTGATATATTGTTGGCACAAGGCTGTCGTAAATTGGTCGAGCAATCAATAAGCATCTGCGATGCAATGGGGTCTCAAGTCGAGTGAAGTGAGCTGCCACTCGCGGCAAGGAACCAGTCTGGAACCGCGTGACCGCTACGGTCGCAGGTTCGAATCCTGCCTCGGGCATGGATGTGTGTGATGTCCTTAGGTTAGTTAGGTTTAAGTAGTTCTAAGGGACTGATGACCTTAGACGCTAAGTCCCATACTGCTCGGAGCCATTTGAACCAAGGAACCAGGCATAAAGGGGTGAGCTGCTACCTCAAGAAGCATCAGGTATGAGCTGACAGACACGTGGCTCCCTCCAGGCAGTTCAGGTGAAAACGGCTGGGTTTACTGGACACAAGACGCACTGAGGGGTGCAGCCTCCTTGGTATGTCAGTCTGTCAAGATCGCATCACTTTCATCGAGTGCGCGCGCGCGCTCGCGCACACACACACTCACACAAACCACCCACCCACCCACACAAATGTGTGTGCGTGTGTGTGTTTCTGTTCAGAACATCTGCCTCATGTTTGCGTGCAGGTCGTGTGCCTCACATTACTTGTAAAACCATGAAGCAGCAGAACCTGAGAACATTTGACAAATAAAATTTACGTAAAACCATTAAATGCAATTATCTTGTTTAATGCGACTACCAAATACGGCCCTTTGGCCTCATATTCGAAAATAATGAAAATGAAGTGCCATTACTGCCGGCTGTTGTGCCCGAGCGGTTCTAGGCGCTTCAGTCTGGAACCGCGCGACCTCTCCGATCGGAGGTTCGAATCCTGCCTCGGGCATGGATGTGTGTGATGTCCTTAGGTTAGTTAGGTTTACGTAGTTCTGAGTTCTAGGGGACTGATTACCTCAGATGTTAAGTACCATAGTGCTCAGAGCCATTTGAACCATTTTTGTCCATTCCAGGGCCTTTCAAATTGAAACATTTAGCTTTAGCCTTTTGCACCTCTTCAAAAATGAAAGAAAACTTTTAACGAGCAAAATACAGTACTGGCTCTATATTAATTGAACTATTATAACTCTTACCGATGAGGTTAGCTGGAAGACAGCTGACAAATTAGGAGAGGTTTCTGAGGTATCCATAGATGCTAAACGAAATTTCGTGCTCGTATTTTGTGCATTCACGATGTATAAATTACTGGCGCGCCGTACAGCTAAGCACTGAGATAGTACTTTGCATTTACATACTACCTGTTTACCATGATTGGCCGTCCTCTTTCTATCTCTCCTCTCCTTCTCTCTCTCTCTCTCTCTCTCTCTCTCTCTCTTTCTCTCTCTTCGGGTGCCTTCTTTTGTTTATTGTCTCGTACCAACTTCCTGAAACCCACAGGGGTACATGTGTAGAACATTGATACTATAAAAATGCATAAGGCATTATCATGATATTCATTACAACTGCAAAATATTTCCTTATTGTAGTTACCGTACCTGTATTTGTAGGCTCAAGTTACCTCCATTTTTCACATTATTGTGTTCCACGCCAAACCATTGCATCCAAGGGTGGTATTCGTATTGCTGTACAACTCTTTCGATATCACAAAGGTGGGCTTCCTCCTGATGACAGTTGCATCCCCTGCGAACAGTTGATACAAAAGTGTGAAACAAGTTCTGCGTCTTGAGTTTTTTAATCTCATGTACCTTTACCTGACTTGACAAATTATTACACAGCAGCTTGGTGCCTCATAATACCTGTGTATTTTGTATTAACAGTCCACATTGGCTCGGCGCACAGTGCATCTTACTACTAGCATCAAATATTAACTACAACACGCAAATCGTCCTTGCAAGGCAAACTCGTCCTCCGTCTCAATCAATACAATCATTGTCTCTCAATACTGCCTCAACTGTTGAATGTCACCCACAAGTACTCCAGGTACATTCGTCCCCTCCGTCTTCCTTCTGTACCAGCCCAGAGTTATGAAAGTGGTTAACATCCATGAAACGAAACTCTTGAGGTGTTTGATGTGTAGTCGACCTTTCGATCTGCAGCTCCTTAGGGTCGCACTCTCATAACGTTATTATGAAAAATTTTCATCAGTCTGCAAGCACTACAGTGTACGTAAAGAATTTTTATCTTACAAATCAGCATCAGGACCATCATATTAATTTATTATGTCTTTAGTATCGGCTATTTGCAACACAATTATCAGAGAGTGCCCATATATACCACTGAATGTACAGTTGTGCTCGAAAGTCTCCAGAGGACCTGAACTGTATTTTGCCTGATTCATAAGCAAACCGCATGACGCAGCTGTGTAGCAGGTCCTACATTCGTTCCTCGGTACGGTCGTTTGACTATTGAAAATGGTTCCAAATAGTCACCACTAGAAAATACTAGTCTGTATCGCAATAACTCACTACAAATATCAGGTAACACCCTATCACAGATAAGACTGTATTTAAGGCTTGTGAGCTCACTTTTATTACAATAAATGACATACCCGAAATGTTACTTCTCTCATTAATCCGTCTGATGGGTAATGAACGTAGTACGTTTGTCGTATTCATGATTTCCTCTTGAAGTAACATACCGTACTTATTGTTTGACACAAAATGACATTAAAAATTTAGATTCAAACCCAGGTCATGCAGACTTCATATGACACGACGAATCGCCTCATTCTGCATATGGTTCCAAATCCACGTGTTGCAGGCTAAGCAAAGATTTCATGACTGACGGAAACTAACAGTCATTCCTGACTAGGCATACAGAGAGTGACATACATCGATTTTAGACAGCATAAGTTAGCGAATATCAACTTTAAATTACAAAACATAAACATTTTTAACGGACGCGAATTGCTGTCCAGTATCTATTGTCCCTATTAACGGACTACGAAAGAGTAAAATATTGCTTGTTCACGTGTGACTTACTTGAAATGCCGTGAGGTAAAGTTTTATGTTGGACACGGATTCGAACTCAGAACCTAATCTGATTGATATCGAAGCACAGTCAACTATGACATATCGGATTTTCTCGGCAGTAGCTAGATGTTTTAACTCCAACCCGGCACTTATCGCTGTTATATTCTAGAGAAAACGAACGTTAAATATGAATTTGTTACGCCAGCAGCGACATGTAAGCACGTTTGAAGTATGAATAATATGTTTACTGCAGACTTGGAATCGAACCCCACACATATCATTGTTGATTACACACAAAGAGACGTCAGCTACCGAATTTTGATCCACCGGCAGCTCGGAATATCTTCCTTGAACTTACAGTGATCTCGCAAATAGTTCTGTGTCTCACTGGAAGTCAAAAGTGTCAGATATCGTTAGTGTTAACAAAGAATGAGAATACATTAAAAACAAAAATTATTATCCACCAGCAGATATGAGTTCTCATGCTAGAGCCTGACAATACATAATGAAAACGTTGGTGCCGGGCCAGGATTTGAACCCATTCACGTCAAATATGTGTAGATGTTGAGGACTCTGCTGTTTTGAACAAACAACAAACTGTAGTCGAGCTTTTTGGTCACGAAGGGATCAAAGTCCGCGTTAAGGGTGGTCTGAGTAGCATTCGCGGTTCAGAACCAATTTTATCGACATACGTCACTATCATCTTTAATGTGAATTTCAGACCACAATGCCATTGTACCTTCTTCACTTGGCATAGCCACAAGATAATAGAATCTGTCTCTCACCATCAAAAATTATCGGCACAAGTTTGAATCGAACCCAGACCGTAGGTATATGAACCTATAATCAATCCAACAGGCCACCAAATCCTCTTGTCTGTGAGTAATTTTTCTATCGTAACGCCGTTCCGCTACATTGGATGATAATTCTGACACACAGGTTCCCTGTAGTCGATCACAGCATGTTCAGTACATCCATTTACTTGGTTGACCGTATCGCCATGAAGTAGCTGCTTCAGCTACCCAGTGCATACATTCGACTATATATATATATATTTTTTATCACCGAAATAAAATCACGTAACTTCCACCTACACAGAACTGCCTACAGTGTAGGATGCAGAAATTTAAACAGGAGGTGTTCCTTTCCACTTGAGCTACTCTATTGCACTATTTGTTGAAAACATCATGCAGTGCAAAAGAAAAGCTGAAACTGTGTCTGAGAAGTCTAGACCCGGTGATACGCATTGTTTCACAGCACTGTGGAATGCGGAAGTTCTGGAGAAACTGTTGTTGACTTCTGGAGCTGCTGTAGCTACGTGTGAGCTAGTAGCGTAATGATTAGCGTAATGCACCCTTGATAAGACGTCATGAATGAGATTTTCACTCTGCAGGGGAGTGTGCGCTGATATGAAACCTACTGGCAGATAAAAACTGTGTGCCAAACCGAGACCTGAACTCGGTACCTTTGGCTTTCCTGGGCAAGTGCTCTACCACCTGAGCTATCCAGGCACAACTCACGCCCCGTCGTCACTGCTTTACTTCGGCCCGTATCTCGTCTCGTACCTTCGAAACCTTACAGAAGCTGTCCTGTGAACCTTGCAGAACTAGCACTCCTGAAAGACAGTAGTATATTTCCGAGACAGCCTGGGGGATGTTTCCAGAATGAGATTTACACTCTGCAGCGAAGCATGCACTGAATTGAAATTTCCCGGCTGTTTAAAACTGAGTACCAGACCGAGACACAAACTCGGGAATTTTGCCTTTCGATGCCAAATGCCCCAGCAGCTGGGTAGAAAAATCGATACGTAACATTTGATTTTACTTAGTTAACATTCCGATTACGTGTAGGATTTGTACCTCCGTCACAAGACTGCACATGATGCGCTTGATCTTTAAATGCATTTACACTTTGTTACTTCTGTATTGAGGTATATCATACATCTTTTGTGGTTAGTTAACAGGGACGAAAGGGTCTTGATAGGAGTCCTGGTTCATTACAGAAACTCTCGTCTATTATTTTCCGGTTTAGATTTGGTTACTGATATAAGCGAAATGTTCGGTAATTCATAACTCTTCATGGCTAGTCATCAATATGATTAGATTAGATTTCATTAAATTAATACTTGTTTCATTGATCTTGAATACGACATTTTGTAATGATGTGTAAGTTGTCATTTTAATGAAAGATTTCTTTACATAACATAATTCAATTTTTTACAATTATTCTTTACTGTACCTGTCATCCATTTTTATATTTATCTCTCTCTCTCTCTCTCTCTCTCTCTCTCCCTCCTCACACACACACACAAACACACACACACACACACACACACACACACACACACAAACATTCTTTTTTAATTTTATTTTTTTGTTATGCTCGACTATTGGCCAGGCGCAAAAACGTCAATGAATGAGTTTCTTAGTTTCTGAGTACACTTACGAAAGAAATATAAAAACAACTATAAGACTTACTGATTTATGATGCTTAGTTTGCAGTCAGTTCTGAGTATTATTAGTAACTACGCTCTAGCCACTAAAACTAGTTCCAGAAATGTGAATCAGACGCATTACATATTCCAGGCCGTGGCAGCTGCATCTTTGAGACGCCAGCTATGATCACTTCCCAGTCCGCTGTAGGAACACATCGGTTCCTCTTCCTCCTGCTGGTACTGTAACTGAGATTTGGTAACACGGCAAAGTATGCTTGGCAACTCTGTGATTGATGTGTGACGACCTGGGGTGCATGGAATTATGCCTCAGAGTCCAGTTGATTTTTCCTTTTGGTTTACATTTGAATAATCTGAGTTGTTATCGCTTGAGGTGTAACAAAAGATTGTAAATTTCTGGTTTTCAGTACAGTAAGGTCGTTGCACGTGGAAATAGCACCTAATCTCGTGCTTTAAATAGCGCTTTACGAGTTCTAGCCACAATTGGCCTCTGAACAGGAAGCCAAGACACATACATCTTCCGTAGCTGTGTGGTAAAGTGCTGACGTGGGAAAAAGTGTCTGTTATGGCTCGCGGTTGAAGTCTCGCTGACTTTAACGTTTTTAATCCCTTCTGTCAAGGAACTACAAGCAGTCAGATCATTCATCGATAAGGAAATCGCACGAATATACTTTCGGCACATAGTGCAATGGTGAATCACTTACAATGCTGCACAGCAGGTAACGCCTCTTTCCCTTGTGACAAGCAAATTTTGCCTTTCTGGGAATACAAAAATTTATTTATGAAATGCCACATTTGTATACCTCTTGAGTATGACACAGCATACCAATTAAACGCAGAAACAATCGAAAGCTAAGTGAGTAGTATTTTACTAATTCGTGCCGATAGAGGCACGCTTGTGTACCAACACTCAGTTTTATTAAAACTCACTTTCGTTGCAAGGTTATCGTGGGTAGTTATATTTCATTTCTTATGATACAGTGCAAAATTGTTGTAAGGTTTCTTTTAGTGTTGTTAAAACAATAGTAAACGTGAGAGAGAAATTAATTATCAATGATATTTGCGAATACTCTGATCTTATCTACAGGGTTATTACAAATGATTGAAGCGATTTCACAGCTCTACAATAACTTTATTATTTGAGATATTTTCACAATGCTTTGCACACACATACAAAAACTCAAAAAGCTTTTTTAGGCATTCACAAATGTTCGATTTATGCCCCTTTAGTGATTCGGCAGACATCAAGCCGATATTCAAGTTCCTCCCACACTCGGCCCAGCATGTCCCCATCAATGAGTTCGAAAGCATCGTTGATGCGAGCTCGCAGTTCTGGCACGTTTCTTGGTAATGGAGGTTTAAACACTGAATCTTTCACATAACGCCACAGAAAGAAATCGCATGGGGTTAAGTCGGGAGAGTGTGGAGGCCATGACACGAATTGCTGATCATGATCTCCACCACGACCGATCCATCGGTTTTCCATCTCCTGTTTAAGAAGTGCCGAACATCATGATGGAAGTGCGGTGGAGCACCATCCTGTTGAAAGATAAGGTCGGCGCTGTCGGTCTCCAGTTGTGGCATGAGCCAATTTTCCAGCATGTCCTGATACACGTGTCCTGTAACGTTTTTTTCGCAGAAGATTAAGGGGCCGTAAACTTTAAACCGTGAGATTGCGCCAAACACGTTAACTTTTGGTGAATTGCGAATTTGCTGCACGAATGCGTGAGGATTCTCTACCGCCCAGATTCGCACATTGTGTCTGTTCACTTCACCATTAAGAAAAAATGTTGCTTCATCACTAAAAACAAGTTTCGCACTGAACGCATCCTCTTGCATGAGCTGCTGCAACCGCGCCGAAAATTCAAAGCGTTTGACTTTGTCATCGGGTGTCAGCGCTTGCAGCAATTGTAAACGGTAAGGCTTCTGCTTTATCCTTTTCTGTAAGATTTTCCAAACCGTCGACTGTGGTACGTTTAGCTCCCTGCTTGCTTTATTCGTCGACTTCCGCGGGCTACGCGTGAAACTTGCCCGCTCGCGTTCAACCGATTCTTCGCTCACTGCAGGCCGACCCGTTGATTTCCCCTTACAAAGGCATCCAGAAGCTTTAAACTGCGCATACCATCGCCGAATGGAGTTAGCAGTTGGTGGATCTTTGTTGAACTTCGTCCTGAAGTGTCGTTAGACTGTTATGACTGACTGATGTGTGTGCATTTCAAGCACGACATACGCTTTCTCGGCTACTGTCGCCATTTTGTCTCACTGCGCTCTCGAGCGCTCTGGCAGCAGAAACCTGAAGTGCGGCTTCAGACGAACAAAACTTTATGAGTTTTTCTACGTATCTGTAGTGTGTTGTGACCATATGTCAATGAATGGAGCTACAGTGACTTTATGAAATCGCTTCAATCATTTTTAATAGCCCTGTATAACAGTCTGACAATGCACATACAGGTTATTGATTCCATGCATGTAGAAAACTTGCTCTGAGTTAAGGCTGTCAAACAAAGTTTCACGAAGAATAAAATGCCACTATCACATGTCAGCTAATGTAGAAAAAACGTTTCTGGCCTATTTTGGCACGATGAGCTCTCCCCATACATAATACAAAAGTTTCGAAATGCATCTGCTGCCTGGCTGTCTATTAAACCTGCAAAGAACAAAATGTTGCAGAAGTTAGCCCTTTTTCACGTGTGACTATTATGGGTTGAGAATTGAAGGGAATTATGTTCAAAGTTACATTAGATTGAAAACTTCAACAGACAGCAGAATTACATAATAAAAAAAATGTAGCAGTGAATGTACTCAACTGGTGACGTCTTTTCCATGGTGCACGACACCTACCGTTGCCCTACTAGCTGATATGTAGCTACAGCAACTCCAGAAGTCAACAACAATTTCTCCAGAACTTCCGTGATCCACAGTGCTGTTAAACAATGCATATCGCTTGATGTAGACTTCTGAGAGCGAGACAGACAGTTACAGCTTTTCTTTCGCACTGCACGACGTTCCTAACAAACACATAGCGCAGTAGAGAAGCTCAAGTGCAAGGGATCACTTCCTATCCAAATTTCTGCATCCTACACTGTAGGAAGTTCTGTGTAGGTGACAGTTAGGGAATTTTACTTCGGTGATAACGAAACGAGTGGAATTTATGCACTGGGGTAGCCGAGACAGGTAATTCATGGCGATACGGTTGTAAACTCCCCCTCACTTATCGGCCCTAATGACAGTGAAAAATGAAACCGCGTGTACAAAATGGAAATTTGGGAAAAGCAATCGTCACCGAAGTTAAATTGTCGGTAAAGAGGGAGGAAATGGTTACATCTAAATGAAAGGAAAAATGCAAATGAAACTGGTGGAAATTAATTTTGAAAACGGGTAAAGTTAATAAGGAAAGTAAATGTGTGGCCATTACGTTAACAATTAACTAGCGGTAATTAGATATTTGAGATTTGGGGGAAATTACAGTCGCCAGTCCTAAGCACAATTACTATAGTAACTCGAAAAATAAATGTTATTACACATATAATTAACTTTGAAATTAAAGCAGCGAAATCGAATGATGCTGGCGTTTGAATTTCAATGACAGTCGGGTTCATTCCGGAAAAGGAAGACACCCTGCCTGGTAATGCAATTGGGACAATGAGCAACAAACGTTCATGCTAAGTTGCTGTAATTTTGTGATGGTACAATTTTAAAAGTTTGAAAACCTGAGGTCTGCCATACAGTTCTAAAACTTTACGTGCATCCAGTCTTCCTTGTTGGCTGATTGAAGGTTTGAAGCCGTCGATCAAGGAGGTGGCGACTTTCACTCATTTTCGGCCGTCGCTGTTGCTGAAGCTGGATGTTTGCGTACCTTCTTCTCGACAAGGTCACCAGACGAAACGGGCTCTTGATGTGCGCCAGCTAATGCTTCCTGTCCGCGACACCATGTCAGAGACTATCATCGCAAGTCGAGCGCAATTACATTCTGCCAAACCCCGAAAGCGCGGCAACTCGCGGGAGCTTCACACAACACACCTGCTCCACTGCACCACCCCGCCAGACCACCCTCTGCTCTGCCCGCGCTCCACGCGGCAGAGTTAACACTACCAAAGATCCTAAACACTTTCGTTCCCCACACGACCTATCGATGTATTCGTTCGATAGTATAGTTTTCCCTAGGCCAGACCCAGCGTATAAATACAAATAATATTCACAAAACAAACCAATTATACATGGACATAAATGCATATATATATACAAATAGTAAAACAATTACCATATACAAAGACACAGAAATGTTATATCTTCAGGTAAGAAAATAAGGAAAAAAATTAGCAGTGCAATAGATGGAAATAGGAGAATATGCATTTCCGGCGTTACACGTGCCCCACATTGTCTGAGGATGTTCGTGTAACATAAAAAGACTCAGAAAATGTCCCAAAAAAGAAACAGCGGAAATGCATGTGCTCAAAACATTAACAAAATTTAGTATTCGTCTCATTAAGCATAAATCAATTTTTAGACCATAATAATTGAGTGTTGACACTCCTAATCTTATTCCACTCTGTCATCTTGCACAAAATAAAACAGGTTGACAACATATTAAAATTCATAGAAAACATAGAAAAAGGTTTAACTATTCCAAAATTGTCAAAATTCGTAACACTATCATAAAATGGACTAATATTTACCAAATTAATCAGAGTACATTGTCATAAAAACAGGTAATTCAAAATATGCAAATTAATTATAAATTACATATTGTACACATTTTTATGTAACCATTTCATAATTAATATTCTTGTCATGAGAGTCCAATTAACGCTAAAAAATAAAATAATATACAGCAGATCGAAAAAAAAAACATAAATATTGACAGCAGAATTCCTTCAGCTGTCCGGGAAGAAAAACAATTCCACCTCCCATACTCGCAAGTGCAAAGAATGCCAACAGTGGCACATAAGCCGACAGCGGCTCCGCCTCGCCAGTATTGTTGCTCCCGCCTGTGCGGCACGCTTGATCTCACTCGCCTGTGTAACGGCATTTTCAGAACGTCCGTTTCACTGAATTCTTTCGGAAAGACTCACTCCCGAGTAATCTCAAGGAGTCCATTAACACTGTCACAGTGGATAACTCAACAACGTCCATCATCACAAATGTACAAGCCTGAAACTTAAAACATCGTCTAAGTTCATCGGCAATGACTAGTAAAACACATATTCATGAAATCTTACAGCTTGTTACAAAATCATATTTCCAATTCTTTATCTACTGTGACTCAGCTGAAAACTTAAACTAGCAGCTTGGATTTTTCAGTAGATTAATAATCAGTTTCTCTTAAGTCATTTAGTAAAATTAATTACTTATTAATTACAACTTCTTTAATGTCCTCTTCGTCAGGCAAAAGCATGGCAATCTAGCAATCGTTTAATCTTACACTCTATATTTACATACTTTACAAATTACCCATTGTGTGGTATTAATCGATCCTATGTTGGTACAATTTCAAGTCTACAATGTTCCGTATACCTAATAGTTCTCCAGAGCTTGGATACTCTAAGCAATAAGCATTTGTGTGAGGTATACCAATGACTTTATATGGTCCATTATAAAGAAACTTAAATTTAGAGATTTCATTGTCTATCTCGCTCGATGTCACATGAGCTTTTACAAGTACTAAGTCTCCGATTGCAAACTTAGCAAAACGCACTTTAGCGTCATGATGACGTTTGTGAGCATCGGATTTTAGCCTCATTACTTCTCACAAACGATCTTTTTTCACTTTCTACACTATTGTCAATGCCGAGATTCCTCACATTACAGTAGTTCAAATTCATACCAACGTCAATAGCATCCGGCCAGTTAACAATGTGTATAGGCTGGTATTGCCTATGCACACCGTCTCCTGCCTCGTCAAAACTAACTACTATTCATTTATCTTGTGACGTACATGTCAAAGTTTTGCTTTTGCAATTAATCACGGCACGGTACTTTAATAGCCAATCTAACCCGATAATTACTTCCGTAGTCAAGTCTGGCACGACGACAAACTCTTGTTCAAATCGTGCACCACATATCTCGGAGTTGACAAAAAATCTGTTTTGTGACCGGTTTACTGGCCTTCCCAGTAGCACCGATAATTTTCACTCCTGTTACTGGCATAACTACGATGCCAGGTCTGTCTTTCAGTAACTCAAATATTTTTCCAGATACAGCACTCAAGTCTGCACCAGTGTCAATCAACACATTTAATTGTAGGCCGTGCATATTAAAAGACACTACTATCTGTCTACACTTGTCCTCGACTGTTTCTTTATTTTCCCACAGTAAATCCTCGTCTACATCCAGGTCATTCCAGAAAAAACCATCTGGCTTTGATCCTAAATCCGGCTTATCTGGCGGCTTTTTCAGCCTCTGTCACATACAGATTTAATTTCAACACGTTTGTCCTGAGGCTTAGTCTGTACTTTCGCCTCCAATTCCGAAACCTTTTCCTGTAACTCGTCAACTAGCGAGTGTTGCTTTGCTATCAATTCACTAATTGTCACCTTCGTTGATTCCTCTTTTGTCAGACTGATCTTATCTGCAATGTACCTGGAGGAATGTGCCCAATAGTATCTGCAATTACTTCCTCTGGATCTGCGCAACCCACACTGCTATCGTCTGACCGTATAATGTCAGCTCTAACCTCATACACGCTGTAATCTATGTGCTTTTCTACCAATCGTGTCCGGCTATCACTAAAATTTTCGTAACCTTTCCCCTTAATACTCTCGCAATGTTTAAACTGGAGGTTTGCGTCGGATGGGTCGGCTACTTCTACCACTACGACTTTCGGTATGGTCTGCCGGTTAGGGCCAGAAATTTCCGTTACTACTTCAACATCTAACTCCTGCGGGACGAAACACGACGAATCTTGCTCGTGCTCCCCATTAACATCAACAGTCTCTGGTAAAGTCTGAAGGTTAGGGCCAGAACTTTCTATCATTTCACAAACACTATCATCCTGCGTGACGAGACGCGGAAAATCCTGAACGCGATCTCCATAAACACTTCTCCCATACAGGCCCCTATAATCTCTTAGTTCGTCGTATAAGCGACCGAACTGCCTTAACCAGACCTCATCCCTCGCTGCGTCCCCTCGCTCGATGACGGACGTTTCATCCGACATCTGATGTTCTCTCAACACTTGCGAATCATTCTTAAACTCAATCTCCAGTTCCGCTGTGGGTATTACAGCTGCCACTTTATAATCGTTTTCCGGAACACTACTTAAATTGTTCTCACTGAGAGTGAATGTACTTCCTACTGCCGTGTATACAGCTGACCTACTACTTGTGGGCGCACTCCTTTCTCCTAACACTGGCACACTCTCCCGCCGTTGATTATTCCACACGGAATTTTCATAACAACGACACCTGGGTTATCTCCTGTTATTGGCCGCCAAAATTTCTCCACGCCCGGTCGGCCCCTCACCGGCGCGGCTAAAGGTTTCCCTGTCTCGTCCCACCAGATACGCTCCCCAGATGCTGCTGAGGCGGCTGATCACACATTCTGGCGTTATTCCAATTCTGTGAAGCCCGTATCACGTTAGTATGATACTGGTTTCCGTCATTCCTGTTATTATTTGCATTATACCGATTGTTATTACGCCGGCCGCGGTGGTCTAGTGGTCCTAGGCGCGCAGTCTGGAACTGCGCGAATGCTACGGTCGTAGGTTCGAATCCTACCTCGGGCATGGATGTGTGTGATGTCTTTAGGTTAGTTAGGTTTAATTAGTTCTAAGTTCTAGGCGACTGATGACCTCAGAAGTTAAGTCGCATAGTGCTCAGAGCCATTTGAACCATTTGATTGATATTACGGTCCGAACCATTATTGTTATTGCTGCCATGGTTGCGGTATGCATTATTCCCATGGTTATCGTTGTTGTGGTTTCTGTGGTACCTTTTGTTGTTACCACGGCCTCTACCACTGTCGCGATTAATGCGCCAGTTGTCCTCGTCCTCCACTCTTTCCAGGAAATCATTTATTGTACGTAGCGTTTTGTGTCATCTGGAAGCTTCTTGTAGAGTTCCCATACTATTTCGGATTCCGTGCGGCGATCACGCAAATATTCCAACTTGTGGATCCAGCCCTCACAAAACTCCATCATCGAACCGCGCGAATTCGCATCGAAAGGACTCGATACGAGAAATTCGCGCCAGACACTTTGCTGTTTTTGCTCTGACCAGTATTCAGCCAGAAACAAATTTTTAAATTCGTCAAAAGTCAGGTTAGTAATGTCGAAGTTTAAGCCCCAACGCTTGGCATCAAAAGCCAACACATCAATAATCGCATTAATTTTTCTCTCATTAGTCCATGATCTGGGTAAAACTCTTTCACAATTTTTAATGATATCAGTCGGGTGTATACCGCCTTTTTTCAAGGGGTCGAACCGCTCCTCTTTCGTCAACAATTCCGAACTGTGTGCACAGATTGGCACATAGCTCTGTTTTCCGTCAAGTTTCTTTTCTAATTCAGAAACTCTCGTAATTACTTGGCAAGTGGTTGTCGCAAGCGTTTCTACTTCCCTTTTTTTCTCTTTGCAGGTATTAGCCTGCTTCGTCACTTTAGCATCAACCTCGGACACTAAAGCCTTTAAAGTTTCCACCTTCTGTTGATCCTCTTTTTTCACTAATTGAATTTGTTCCGTCACCTTATTCTCGATGATCAGAGCAACTGCTTCTCCTACACTTTTCTCGATTCTGCTAATTTCGGAATAAAAACGTGTATTTATGCTCGCAATTTCCGCCTGAACGCCTATCATTTCCTGTTTAAGCTTACCGATTTCGGTATTAATCACGAGAATATCTTCTTTGATTTGATCAACTTTTGTGTTAACAACTCCAGCATTGTTGTTAACAACTTTAGTAGCTTTGTTCTGATTGTCTAGCTTTCGTTAAATTTTTTCAAACTGAGCTTCTTGCTTGTCAGACAGAGCATTCATTTCTGCTGATTGACTCTTGATTTCGTTAATCAAAACATTCTATAAATCAGTTAAATTTCCGGAAACTACCAGTTTTACTTCTGTGGCGGCTTCCTCTTTAATTGACCCCCCCCCCCCCCGCCCCCCCAGGATTCGTCATCAAGGGATTCAGATTTTATTTTCACTTCCGATTCCGAAACATTCTCTAAAGTCTGGAATTGCATTTCTGCTCTTTGTTGCGTTTCGGCGGTCGCGTCTTTCATGCTAGCCACCTGCCCCTGAACAATGGGTACAGCGGTGCGCGTTTCCCACTGTTCGACCGATTGTTCCTTATCCAAGTCTACCAAATTTTGGTAATTGTTCCCTTCACTCCTTTTAATAATTTTCAATATCAATGCCAAATCTCAAAACTAATTAGGATTCCTCACACTAATATTCTCGCTGACGTATCGACAATTTCGTAACCAGTACTTTGTTACAAGATATGCACAATGCAAAATTCGTGTCCAGAACAACCTCAAATTTGAAGATTGCCCTGTCACCAGGTCGCCACGTGTAACCTCCCCCTCACTTATCGACCCTAATGACAGTGAAAAATTAAACCGCGTGTACCTAATGGAAATTTGGGAAAAGCAATCGCCATCGAAGTTAATTTGTCGGGAAAGAGGGAGGAAATGATTACATCTAAATGAAACGAAAAATGCAAATGAAACTGGTAAAAATTAATTTTCAAAAGGGGTAAAGTTAATAAGGAAAGTAAATGTGCGGCTGTTATGTTAACAATTAACTAGCGGTAATTAGATATTTGAGATTTGGGGGAAATTATGGTCGCCAGTCCTAAGGACAATTACTATAGTAACTGAAAAAGAAAGGTTATTACACATATAATTAACACTAGAAGCGTGGCAACTGAAGGTTGACACGTGTAGTGTGAAAACTGAAAATTTGTCAGAAGTAATAAATTTCGCTACACTCTGACTTAATTTAGCAAAGGAATTAATAAAACCGGAAAATCGAAAGTTAATTTAGTGACTGAAGTTAATAGTGAGCATTCTTTCTGAAGCACATCGAAATTCAGTAAAATACGGTTAGTCTTGGACTACTTCAACAATCATTTCAAAAGCTACTTGAATCTACGCAAATTAGAAATAAGGGATTTAACTTTGAACTTGAATTAAATGATCCTGAACAATTAACAGTAGTAAAATTTAGTACATACCAAGCTGAGCCTCAGTCACAGGTAAGCTAAAATATGGTAACAAAACTCGCACTCTTAATTTGTGCTTGTGTAATCTGAATATTGTAGCCAGCTATGAATACCTTAACTGAACTTTGAAATTAAAACAGCGAAATCGAATGATGCTGGCGTTTGAATTTCAACGACACTCGGGTTCATTCCGGAAAAGGAAGGGACACTGCTTGGTAATGCAATTGGGACAATGAGCAACAAACGTTCATGCTAAGTTGCTGTAATTTTGTGATGCTACAATTTTAAAAGTTTGGAAACCAGAGGTCTGCCATACAGTTCTAAAATCTTACGTGCATCCAGTCTTCCTTGTTGGCTGATTGAAGGTTTGAAGCCGTCGATCAAGGAGGTGGCGACTGTCACTCATTGTCGGCCGGCGCTGTTGCTGAAGCTGGATGTTGGCGCGCCTTCTTCTCGACATGGTCACCAGACGAAACGGGCTCTTGATGTGCGCCAGCTAATGCTTCCTGTCCGCGACACCATGTCAGAGACTATCATCGCAAGTCGAGCGCAACTACATTCTGCCAAACCCGAAAGCGCGGCAACTCGCGGGAGCTTCACACAACACACCTGCTCCACTGCGCCACCCCAGCCAGACCCCCTTTGCTCTGCCCGCGCCCCACGAGGCAGAGTTAACACTACCAAAGATCCTTAACACTTTCGTTCTCTACACGACCTATCGATGTATTCGTTCGATAGCATAGTTTTCCCTAGGCCATACCCAGCGTATAAATACAAATAATATTCACAAAACAAACCAATTATACATCGACAAAAATGCATATATATACAAACAGTAAAACAATTACAATATACAAAGACACAGAAATGTTATATCTTCAGGTAACAAAATAAGGAAAAAAATTTGCAGTGCAATAGATGGAAATAGGAGGATATGCATTCCCGGCGTTACACGGTCAACCAAGTAAATGAATGTACTGAAAATGCTGCAATCCACTACAGGGAGCCTATGTGTCAGAATTCTCATCCACTGTTGCGGAACGGCGATACGATAGAAAAATGAGTCACAGAGAAGAGGATTTGTGGCCTATTGGATTGATGATAGGGTCATATACCTACGGAGTGGGTTCGATTCAAACTTCTGCCGATTATTTTTGATAGGGAGAAAGATTCTATTCTCTTCTGGCTATGACAAGTGAAGAAGGTACAATGGCACTGTGTTTTCCTTCTCTACCAAGTAGATGTTAGGTTGAACCACAATAAAGTCAGGAGTGGTGACGTGTAGAAACTCTTATCACCTGTAACCCTTCTTATAGTAGTTATTTATTTCCAGTGACGATACAAACGCTATGTAGGGTCGCAGGACACTTATTCCAACTTTTATTTGAGCTTCTGTATATCGATAAAATTAGAATGAATGCAACTCAGACTGCCCCGCTTTATCAATCTCTAGCATGACAACACCTATCTGCTGGTGGATAATAATTTTGATTTTTAATGTATTTTCATTCGTTGTCAGCACTAACGGTATCTGACGTTTTTAACTCCCAGTGAGACACAGAACTATTTGCGAGCTACTGTAAGTTCAAGGAAGTTATTCCGAGCTGCTGGTGGATCAAAATTCGGTAGCAGACGTCTATTTGTGTGTAGTCAACAAGTATGTGTGTGGTTAGATTCCCAGTCGGCACTGAACTCTTCGTCATATTATCCCTCGTTCAAACATGACCACATGTCGCTACTGGTGTAACAAACCCATATTTTACGTTCGTTTTCTCTAAAATATAACAGCGATAAGTGCTGGGTTGGAGTCCTGGCAAGTAGAAAATTAATGTTTCGTCTCGTCATTTCAGTTAAAACATCTAGCTACTGCCGAGAAAATCCGATATGTCGCAGTTGATTGTGCTTCGATAACAACGATTAGGTCCTGGGTTCGAATACCTGTCCAACATAAAACTTTACCTTACGGCATTTCAAGTAACTTACTAGTGAAGAAGCAATATTTAACATCTCTCGTAGTTCGTTAACAGGGGCAATAGATGCTGGGTAGGAATTCGCAACCGTTGAAAATGTATATGTTATGTAATATAAAGTTGATATTTGCTAACTGATGCTGTCTAAAATCGACGTATATCACTCTCTGTATGCCTAGTCAGGAATGAATGTTAGTTTCCGTCACTCATGAATTCTTTGCTTAGTCTTCTACACCTGGGTTTGAATCCATATGCAGAACAAGACGGTTCGTCGTGTCATATGAAGTTCATACATATTCTCAACTAGCTGCTCGTGAATAAATTAAACTTTTAATGTCAATTTGTGTTAAATAATACATACGGTATGTTACTTTCTACATCTATATCTACATATACACCTCGCTAGCCACCAATTGGTGTGTGGCGGAGGGCACAATTCGCGCCAAAGTTATATTTCCCCTTTCTGTTCCACTCGCGGATCGCGCGAGTGAACAACGACTGAGTGAACGCCTCAGTACGAGCTGTAATTTCCCTTATATTTCAATGGTGATCATTGCGCGATTTGAAAGTTGGTGGTAATAATATATGCTCTACATCCTCTTTGAAGATCGGATTCAGGTATTTAGTGAGCAGCCCCTTCCGTTTAGGGGGTCGTCTATCTGCAAGTTTGTCCTCCCTCAAACTTTCAATGAGATTTGTAGCGCTCACGCGATGGCTAAATGTGCCAGCCACGAATCTTGCCGCTCTTCTTTGGACCTTCTCAATCTCTTGAATGAGACCCAATTGGTAAGGGTCCCATACATACGAACAATATTTCAAGACTGGACGAACTAAAGTATTGTAAGCTATTTCCTTAGTTGAAGGGTTCATCGCTTCAGGATTCTACCAATAAACCGTAATCTAGAGATCGCCTTGCCCGTTAATTGCGTAATATTTGAGTTCAATTCGAATAGTCGCATCCAGATACATGGCGGACGTTACCGCTTGCAAAGACTGGGCATTTATTTTCTACTGGTACATTAATGGGGATTTTCGCCCTGTTATACGTAGTAGGTTACACTTACTAATATTGAGAGATAACTGCAAGTCATTTAACCAAACATTTATTTTCTGCAAATCTTCATTGATTTGTTCAAAATTTTCTTGTGATACTACTTTCCTGTAGACTACAGCACAATCAGCAAACAGTCTAATGCCGCTTTCAATGACATCAACCAGATCGTTCATGTAAATCGTAAAAAGCAGAGGACCTATTACCCTGCCCATGGGCACACCTGAAGTTACGCTTGTTTCTGTTGAAATCTAACCGTTCAGGACGACATACTGCTCTCTGTCTGTTAGAAAACTTTCTGTCCAACCACATACGTCATCGGACAGACCGTAAGCGCGCACTTTTTGTTGCGAGCGACAGTGCGGAACTGAGTTCAACGCGTTTCGAAAGTCGAGAAATATGTCATTAACCTGGGAACCGGTATCTAGAGCCTGTTGTATATCATGCACAAAGAGGGCCAGCTGTTACTCGCATGTCCGCTGTTTCCTAAAACTGTGCTGGTTTCTGCAGATGTGCTTCTCAGAGTGTAGGAAGGTCATTATGTCTGAACGCAAAATATGTTCCATGGTTCTAAAACAAATCGATTTCAGTGAAATTGATCGGTAATTGTGTGCATCCGATTTTCTACCCTTTTCATAGATTGGTATGACCTGGGTCTTGTTCGAGTCCCGTGGAACTTTCGCTGTTCCAATGATATCTGATAGAAGAAGAGGAAATCGTGAATACGACGAACGTACTACGTTCATTACCTATCTGACTTAACAATGAGAGTGGCAACATTCCAGGTATGTCATTATTTGTAGTAAATGTGAGCTTACACCCCTTAAGGACAGTCTTATCTGTGATAAGGTGTTCCCTGATATTTGTAGTGTCGTGGTATTACTTTACATCTTGAGTTATTGCGATACAGAGCAGTGTTTCCTAGTGGTGACTTGTTGGAGCCATTTTCAGTAGTCAAACGACTGTACTGAGGAGCGATTATAGGACCTCCTGCTAGACAGCTGCGTTATGCGGGTTGCTTGCGAATCAGACGAAATGCAATTCAAGTCGTTCGGATACTTTTGGGCATGACTGTACGTATCATAGGCCCTTGCGAAGAGGGCAAACTCTGTAAATCCTTAGTAAAGTATGTCATAAATAACAAATTTAGGTTGAATCTAGCTACTAAGTCATGGGGTCATTGCTAGAAGTGAGAATAGACTGCATACTAATTTAAAGTCACTTACCGTGGTCGGCAAATGTATACATTATTGAAGAACGCATATTTTCGTTAACTTTCCATCAATCAAAAAATGTTTAGCTACTAATGAAGGATTTATTGGTGGCAAGCTATTTGCACTGAATAGACGAACAACTTGATACAACCGTTCAGTGTATATTATTAAAAGTATGAAATCTTAAATCTGCTAATAGTCATTGCACAGGTGCAATCAATGTAAAGAAATGTTGTGAACGGATTTCTGTTTGATGATTAGTGGTAACATTAGCCTCACATAATCATGATATGTTTGGTGTTAACTCTTATACGAAAACATATTTCAGAACTTTTACTTATTCCAAATACATGACGACTACTTCAGTTAGGAGGTTTTGAAAAAATACAAGAGGATCTCATTTTCCTTATGCATTATTTATTCTTGTTTTATGATGTGTTCTACAGTTATGAGGTCCTTCTCGCTATGGTTATACGAACGAAGTTAATCTACTCTATCCAAAGGGCTTCCGAATACCAGAACACATAAATTCAAAATAACATGTTGGTCAATATAGCGTTGTTATCCGTATAAGATTTTTCTAGTAAGTAAATTTTTTCTGTAAATTCTTATTTACAGAGTTCTAACGAGAGTGTTCGAATTCATTATTTGCTTGATGAATTTGTATTTATTGTGGTATTTTATCCGTTTAGGATAGACCGTTGTACGCAAGAGATAGGGTACCTACAAACATATAGCGTTTTCTGGTCAGTCTTCCAATCTAGTAATTGATTTTAGGAACACAAGAAAGAATCCGCACTTGAGATCACGAAAGCAGTATCCGATATTTCCTACAGCTTTTTGTTGTTAGACATGTGATAGTGCTATGCGCGGAATTTGCAAACGCGCTAGCGGGTAAATCTTAAGGATTAAGGCAAATCATAGCGTTTGCAGGATGTGTCTCTGCCAAGTAAAGAGCACTGACGTCAATGCGCAATACGTCGCTACAAATAGTCACTTGTTGACAACAAAAAAATTCATGTTGACGCGTTTCGGGTGTAGGTCGTGATCATAACGCTAAATACAACAGCCTTGGTCCAATGTATGGGGTCACATGCTTCCGTCGTCACCATCAGTACCTGGGGTAATCGTGAGAACGGATACATGTGACACCATACTTCGTATGAAGGCTATTCTATTTGGACTTCTGGAGATGGACTGCTGCCAAATAGCGTCTACATAGTGAAAAAATTTAAGAGGCTCCGGAAAGGCTCAAAATCATGAAAATTTAAATTTTTACTTTTTTGCGTTTTCTGAATCTGCAGACTATTACCTTTTAATAGATATATAATTTATTCAATTCCGAAGACTACAACTATTTTTAAATATTTTTTGAAATGTGTTCTACATGGGCGTGACCCACTGTGGCGCTGTTAAACTGCTGTCAAATGGTGTTATTATTAACATCCGTGTTCATCAGGTACATTTTAGTGATGTGAGATAAAATATGTGTTGTGGCTAACCTGTGATGGTTCAATATATATCGCTGGTGTTATTGTCGATTGTTTCATGTTTATTTACTCCTCTCGTTATCTCGAAAATATTCGTAATTAATTCTGTTTCTTGCGTCTCTGTTTTGTTGAAGTATAATAATGAGTAAAAGTAAAGTTATTAGAAATCCTCTGAAGGCTTTTAAGAAAAGGAGAAACGTTGGAAAGCCAAAGGTATGTGTTATTACTGTAAATAATAACATTCTAACATGGTACGAGAGATGCTTGCTTTAGACAAGGAACGCCTTCGGGCTGCAGACAGGGCTGTAAAGAGTCTAGAAATACAAGCAAGAGTAAACAGGAGGAGGAACAAGAGGAAGCTGGAGGAGGAGTTTGCAGAGGATGAAGGTAATCCACCCTATGGACCTGGAATGCACTAAAAAGTTAATCCAATCTTTGTCGCTCAATTCCCAAAACTTTTATTTTCTCATACTAATTACATGTTTTCTAAGGATCTTCCAAACATATTTGTTTCAAACTTTCAGTAAATGTTACACAGTACCTTCTGCAAAAATTAACACAGCCTTTTTCCAAAAAACTGTATATTTTTGAATATATAAATAAAAAATTGCAAAGAAATGTTGTGAATTTTCATTACAATTGAAAAAAATCATCTTTAGTAACTGAACTAAAATTTTGTAAAATCCCTGTGTTAAGTTGTATCCCATTTCCAATAAATAATCTGTAAAAAGTTCAACTTCCTACCTCAAATACTTTGTAAGGAAAGATGTAATTTATAAGCGTTATTTTAATATTACAAGTATAGGGCGTTCCGGAGCCCCTTAGAGTGACTAGATCACTTCCAGCGAATCACTTCTAGCTACTTATTCAACTTTGACGTAAGTCCTCTCAAGTTGCGTGTGAAGACATTTGGGTTACCGTCATTTATGATGGTCCGCTGGGCATTACAAATGGTGGGGTATGATTCTTAATATGATGTGTGATCACTACGGAAGGCAAAATGCTCACACAGTGGCCACAAGCTTAGAGTTCGTGTTGAATGGCGTTCCACTCCACAAGCGCGGTTTACAAGCGCTGGATTGCCGTTGATGTGGACGTGTTTTAATGTCTACCCAACGCATTCCACACTTGCTCGTTGCGATTTATATCGGGAAACGGGAACGACAGTCCATTCAATAAATGCATCTTCATTACTAGAGCTCCTTCAGGTGCATCGTTCGTTGCCATCGCACATTGTCAACCATAGAAATGAAACCAGGGTCGAATACACACCTGAAAAGACGCACCGTCAGTGGGCGTAACATGTCCAGAGATTTGGAAGTCTGTATAGCCATCCAAAATTATGCCTCTTCACACGATAACACCTGTGCCACAAAACGATCATGTCCGGCAGTGCTTCTGAGTGCCACAGATGTTCCCACCTGCGTACAGGGACACTGCGGAACCTGACAGTTATGGTGGTCCAGCTGCTACGGTATGGGAAGCCATAATGTTGTATATACTCACTGACCTCCAAAACGTAGAGCATGGTAAATTGACCCGTCAGTTTTATTGTGACATTTTACCCGCTCTCCAAGCATGTCTTTTCAGGGCCTCTTCGATCCTGACTTCATTTTTTATCCATGGGAATGGACGACCGCATCGAACTGCTCAGTTGTAGGAGATATTGGAACGAGGGAATATCCGTCGAATGTACTGGGGTGACCGTTTCTCCATCTTAAACCCTCATCGAGTACGTTTGGGTGCGTTGTGAAGACGTTATGCAGGACGCCATGTACACAAACGAGCATCCAGCATTTGTTAACCGCAATCATGGAGGGATGAGGGGCCCTACCTCAAGAACTCCTTACCAAACTTGTAGCCAGGATGGGAACACGCTGAAAAGCACTTACTGCCCCCCGTGCTTGTAACACTCCTTATTAAGAACCATGTTCCACCTTTTGTAATGTCCAGGTGACCATCATAAATGAAAGTGACTTGAATGTAATTACTGACTTTTAGGGAAAGTGCCATTTCTAATTGTGTCAATGCGTATTCCTTTTATTTACCAGCCGGCCGGAGTGGCAAGGTAGCTCAGCGTGTTCGGTCAGTGGGTTAGCTACCCTCTGTAATAAAAAAAACTGAGTAAATAGATCAATAATGAACTTCAACGGGCGTCAGGGGACGTCCGCCACGAACAAATGCAACGAACTATAACGAACAAAATGAGATTACAAAAAAAAAAAAAAAAAAAAAAAAGTGGCCGAGCGGTTAAAGGCGCTACAGTCTGGAACCGCACTGCTGCTACGGTCGCAGGTTCGAATCCTGCCTCGGGCATGGATTTTTGTGATGTCCTTAGGTTAGTTAAGTTTAAGTAGTTCTAAGTTCTAGGGGACTGATGAACATTGCTGTTAAGTCCCATAGTGCTCTGAGCCATTTGAACCATTTTTTTTATTTACCTTCTGTACTATAATGTAGGAGTTGCTTCTACCTATGGTCCTAGTTTCATCGATCTGTCACTTGGGAGTGATACACTCTCATCATGCGAAAGTTTCTTTCGTCTTAAAGCTTAGCTCGGCAGGAGTATTTCGCGTTCAAACATCTAAGTGCCTTATGTCGTATCAAAGCTATTTAGAATATATTATTGATTCTACAAGTACAGAATTTTATAGTGAATTTATTTCGCCGCTATTTATATAACATGTGAACTGTTAAGCCATACTTTGTCGGTCGTGCACCATTTTGTTCTTTGAAAGTGATGGAAGTCTTGTACCATGGAATACGTTGTATAAGCAAATCATCCGTTCCTAGAAGATTCGATAATTTTACCTGCCCCGAAGTTCGAAATTGGTTTTGTTTTCCAATAGCTTCGATTTCAGAATTTCATCACTTCAAACGAATTTTTGATAATAATTTTGCTTAGATTGATTTCAATGATTATTAACGTGAATTAGATCAATACTGTAACAGATAGACAGTTAAATAGAATCTTGACTAAATTTTCTCGATTGTAGCGATTTTAAATTTCAGTAGTATGTTGGTTGCTAGTTACATGGCCATGTTGTACCTCATAACAAGTTCAAATACTTGGAAAAACCTAGATTTTATGTAGTAAATTTCGTAATTTCAGGAAGAGTTTGTAGTACATAAAAATTACTGCCAACAACTTGAAAAGCGAGTAAGAAAGTATATGAAACTTCTATTATAGGACTGGCTACAAGCAAAAGTCTGAAGAAGTACAACGTACTCCCTGACTATATTCTTAATGATTTCACAACTTTTAAGATTGGAAGAGATTTACAACGTCTTTTTTTTAATTTCATGGCACATTTATAACATAAGCAGATTTCTGACTCCTCCTCTTTTGGTTTCGAGTTTCTTCACAAATGCACACTTAAACCACTTGCAACAAAGTATATAACTAGCGTGGTTTGCAAGCTGACGTAATTCGCCGTAATATTCGTCGTATGCGCGCCATCCAACAGCCGTCGATTGGTAGGTTGGCGAATCGGAATGCAATGACAGGTGAAGCATAACGTGATGTAATGAGGTTAACCTGACGTAATTGAGTGGCGCAGCTGCCGTAATATGGGGTCAGATTCCGTCACGTAATTACTAGTCCATCATTGTTCACGCTACGAATGATAATTCCCGGTTGAATGGCGCCCGTATCTCGTGCGTGCTATGTAATGTGAGTAAACACAGAAGTGGATGAAGGGAAATGTTCAGAATTCTGATCTATAAATTTCAGGAGGAGCATGAATAGTCAGCTGCACACTGAGGTAGTAGTAGGGACACGAATGCTATCCAGACACATACATTTTAGATCATTTTGCTAAATCCGAGAACAATCAGGATAGCTTGAAATATAATTTATTGGCATAGATTTATGTACTTCTTCAAAACGTGTATGTAATGCCCAACCTTACGTCACGTCAAGGCATGTGAAGGCTATTTATCTACTTTTTAATATGAAGACATATTAAAATGCATCATATTCCGCAGATGAAACAACTTCTAGAAATTTTGCAGTATCCCTAGGTGGTTGTGATGTCCAGCAACCCCTCTGTGCTTCTCCTTTGCGTGTGTCTGCAACATCTTTGGTATCGTGAAGTGTGTCCGCTTCTGTGTTCCCATCTCTGTATCTTCGTGCCATGGCTACGACAGTGGATGAAATTTCTTCCTTATTGAGCCACAGAATAATTTCTACTGAAATTTCATATTTGTTTCATCTGAACACTGTTAATCATATGTAATAATTAATAAGGTCATCTTATGATCATGCAACTAATGAGGATTATGTCAGGTGACACACGTAGATTTGAAGGAATATTGATCATACTTCTGGTGAATATTTTAGTTTAAAGTCAGAGTGTAAGTTGAACAGCTTCCTACAAAAATTCTTGGCGGGTATGCATGTGTGCACGTGAGAAGCCATCTAGGTGACAAGGATGTTTGGCACAAGTAACAGTCACACAGTTCGAAGTAAGTTACCATTCGAAGGTCAGTCAAGGTGCCAGCATGTGGCTCTATCACTTGTCAAAACGCTTTTTACATTGAGGGTCATGGCTACACTCGTGATAAAAGGCATCCAGCTATGATTCTTGGGTGTAATACTGCAATTAAGACAAACTCACGTAGACAGACTGTTCCAGAAATATCGTATGATACCAGATCCAAATGGAAAGAGGCTCTTCATGGGAGTGTAAAGGAAGCCATGGCCAGTATCAAATCAGTAATAGAATAACGACCAGTAGGTTAGAACAGTGGAGCAGTAGAGGGCGTGAATATCCAGAAGAAGTATGACTGATCGACAGCTACCGCTAGTGATGGAGCAGTCGACTAACATTATTACGTGCATGGTAGTGTCTTACATTTGTTTCATTGAACAGTGTTGAAAATAAATAGCTTGTCTTTGTCTAAAACAGCACTGCACAGGAGTTTACTTTCTTTTTTGAAATAGTAGTTGTTTAGTATTCTTCTACTTCTTCTTCTTTTTCTGCAACTGCCTTTATCCCGCATTGTGCGCAGGGTCGGCAGGGTTAGGTACGGATTTGGCATGGTCAAGTTTAAGGGGTGGCAGGATGCTCTTCCTGCCGCCACCCCATACCCCCTTGGACGGACGTAGGGTACCCCAGCTGTCTGTATCTAGAGTAAACCGTGAAATAGTGTGAATGTGTTTCGAATGTCAGCGAGTCGTGTAACTGAGGCGGGACGTGGGGACCAGCTCAGTATTCACCTAGTAGGATGTGGAAAACCGCCAAAAAACCACTTCCAGGCTGGCCGGCAGACCGGCCGTCGTCGTTAATCCGCTGGGCGCATTCGATCCAAGGCCGGCGTGCCTACCCGAGTCCAAGAAGCAGCGCGTTAGCGCTCTCGGCTATCCTGGTGGGCCTAGCTATTTAGTATTCGTCTCTTGTGAATTAAACCAAGTGGCAAGTAGCTATCGATTCAGTAGACAGCAGAACTTGTGACCATGATTTCATTTGTGGGCTAACGAATTTATGTTCTGACATTACTTCATGCTCAAAATTCGACCAAAGGGTACAAATAACATAACTACACACTGATACAGGATTATAATTATAGAACAACATGAAAAGAATATGTAAATTAACCACAAATTACGGCATACGCACAACTTATTAAACATGTAAAAGTCACTAAAAATATTCGGATAGAGGTTATGTTCAATATGCCTCCTGAATGGCTGTATTCAGCTCAGAAATGGTTTTTTTCCATTATTGCTGTATACCTGTCTTTACTATAGCCGCACAAATAAAAGTCGGATGTCTTGAGATCCGGACAATATGGAGGCCAACCGAAGCCGATGCCAGTGGTCTCTGGGTACACCAGAACCAGAATGCAGTCCCCAAAGTGCTCCTCCAACTCATCAAACACATTCCTGTTCCGATGGGCTGTTCCCTCTTGCAAAAACCACATCGTGTCGAAATCAGGGTCACTTTGGACAATGGGGATGAAATAATCTTCCAAAACCCACACGTAAATTATTAATAAGCAAATTCAAAAACTCAACAAAATTAAACTGAAAGAAAAATAATCAATACCAAAACAATATCTAATTATATTCAAATCAGCATATTAATATACACAAATTATAAAAACAAAACTCGACAGAAACATTAAAGAATGAACCAACCACCAACAATTATTTAATAAACAAAGAGGGCTCAAAAAACCCGTTGGTAGTCACCGTGCCATGAAGGAAAATCGCACCGATTATTCTGTGACTGGACATTGCACATCACACAGTCACCCACTGAGGGTGAAGAGACCTGTCGATGGCGAAATGCGGGTTCCCACTCTCTCAAAGGCACACATTTTTCTTATTGACAAACCCATCCAAAGAAAAGTGGGCCTAGTCGCTAAAGCAAACAACAAGACATGGCCCGCGGCCAACCGTGAAGTTTGAACGTCCTAACGCAAACCGTTCAAGAGATATGACGATTTTACTTCATGTAGTTCAGCAATTGTTCCTTGTATTTCTGTCACTTAAGCTACTTGTGTGGTAAGGTAGTTTTCTGTTTCCACACAGGTTGGCTGTAGTAAATGCCGAAACCACCAGATTGCTTGGTACCGGTGGCCATCCTCGATCCCCACCGCCAGGGTAACTGATTTCGGCGTGTATTTTCATTCAAGAATCGTAACTCTCCCGCTGGCCACTACGCAGCTACTTGTGGAGTCGAAACAACAACCGTAGTAACAGGATAAGTGTTCATGAAGTGACAGACGCACATACTATTGGGTTCTTTTTCTTTTAAGTATCAGTCTTATTGCGGCCCGCCAGGAATTCCTCACCTACGCCAGCCTCTTCGCTTCAAGCCGCACTGGCAACCTGAGTCCTCAATTATTTGCTGGGTATATTCCAATCCCTGTCTTCCTCTACAGTTTTGGCCCTCTACAGCTCCCTTTAGTACAATGGAACACATTCTGTTACGTCTCAACACATGTCCCATCCTCCTGGCCCTTTTCCTTGACAGTGTTTTCCACACATCCCTGTCGTAGCTGATTCTGCACGGAATTTCCTCGTTCCTTATTTTTTCAGTCTAGCTAATTTTCAGTATCACCACATCTCAAATGTTTCGATCATCCACTGTTCCGGTTTTCCCACCGCCCAAGTTTCACAACCATACAACGATGAGCGCCAATCATACATTCTCAGAAATGTCTTCCTCAAATTAAGGCCTGTATTTGATGTTAGTAGATTTTCGTTGGCCAGGCATACCGTTTTTCCAGTGCTAGTCCGCTTTTGAAACAACGCTTGCTCTGTCTGTCATTGTTTATTTTGCTGCCTACGATTCCTTAACTTCATCTACTTTGTGACTATCAATTGTGATGTTAAATTCCTCGGTGTCCTCATTTCTGCTACTTCTCATTACTTTCGTCTTTCTTCGATTTACTCCCAGTCATGTTATGTATTCATTAGAGTGCTCACTCCATTCAGCATATCAAGTAAGTGTTCTTCACTTTCAATCAGGACAGCTATGTCCTCAGCGAATATTATCAGTAATATCCTTTAACGTTGAATTTTTTTTTTTACGCTCCTGAATCTTCCTTTCATTTCCATCATTGCCTCTTCAATGTACAGACTGAAGAGTGTGGGCGAAAGACTACATCCCTTTCTTACACACTTTTGTAATCTTCCATCTCGATCGTCCACTCTTCTTATTTCATCCTATCTCCTGTACGTATTGTATACTGTCCGTCTCTACCTATAGCTTACCTCTGTTTTTCTCAGATTTGGAACACGTTGCTCCATTGTACATTGTCGAACGCATTTCCCAGATCGACATATCCTATGAACGTGTCTTGATTTTTTTAGTCTTTCTTCATCGACCTCAAAAACAGAATAGACTCTCGGGTACATTTACCTTTCCTAAAGCCTAGGGAAGCAGTGGTTGGGAAAGGAGTAAGACATGGTTGTAGCCTCTCCCCGATGTTATTCAATCTGTATATTGAGCAAGCAGTAAAGGAAACAAAAGAAAAATTCGGAGTAGGTATTAAAATTCATGGAGAAGAAGTAAAAACTTTGAGGTTCGCCGATGACATTGTAATTCTGTCAGAGACAGCAAAGGACTTGGAAGAGCAGTTGAACGGAATGGATAGTGTCTTGAAAGGAGGATATAAGATGAACATCAACAAAAGCAAAACGAGGATAATGGAATGTAGTCAAATTCAGTCGGGTGATGCTGAGGGAATTAGATTAGGAAATGAGACATTTAAAGTAGTAAAGGAGTTTTGCTATTTAGGGAGTAGAAAAACCGATGATGGTCGAAGTAGAGAGGATATAAAATGTAGACTGGCAATGGCAAGGAAAGCGTTTCTCAAGAAGAGGAGTTTGTTAACATCGAGTATAGATTTAAGTGTCAGGAAGTCGTTTCTGAAAGTATTTGTATGGAGTGTAGCCATGTATGGAAGTGAAACATGGACGATAACTAGTTTGGACAAGAAGAGAATAGAAGCTTTCGAAATGTGGTGCTACAGAAGAATGCTGAAGATGAGGTGGGTAGATCACGTAACTAATGAGGAGGTATTGAATAGGATTGGGGAGAAGAGAAGTTTGTGGCACAACTTGACCAGAAGAAGGGATCGGTTGGTAGGACATGTTTTGAGGCATCAAGGGATCACAAATTTAGCATTGGAGGGCAGTGTGGAGGGTAAAAATCGTAGAGGGAGACCAAGAGACGAATACACTAAGCAGATTCAGAAGGATGTAGGTTGCAGTAGATACTGGGAGATGAAGAAGCTTGCACAGATTAGAGTAGCATGGAGAGCTGCATCAAACCAGTCTCAGGACTGAAGACCACAACAACAACAACAAAGCCTAACTGACCCTCATCTAACAACTCCACGTTTTTTCCATTCTTTTGTATATTATTACTATTAGCAACTTGGATGCATGAGCTGTTAAACTAATTTTGCGATAATTCAGCTCTTACCTGTTCTTGCAGTCTTCGGAATTGTGTGGATGATGTTTTTTCCGAAAATCTTAAGCTATTCTACACACTGCTGCGGGAAAGGTTAGAATCGTTGTTCGCGTAAATCTCGTTATGATTGTTCCTGTAATTATTCCTAATCAAATTTTCGGGTGGAAAACGGAGTCCTGATAAAAGTATATTCTATTTCCTTTGCTTAAACATGTGTCATCAGCCAACATTTAGTACGCAGAACTGCTATTATAAGTTCCCACTTTATGTGAGATGTAAAGCAGTCAGAATTCTCCTAAATCCATTACGAAAATTGTCGCACGAATATACAGTCATTTTCAACTCATAACGTTGATTTCTTACATAAGTAATTCAGTGGATTTCTTTCACAAAGATTGCTCGCGGAATATATTCTGTAGTAGATCACAGAACATCGCCACGCGGAATTTTCTATGTCCAACAAGTCACACGCGTATATGTCCCGAACAAAATATCGCACGACTCTCAAACTTTTACAAATTGTTCCTAGCAACAAAATGTGCCTTTACAAATGCATCTGAACGCGAAGGACCGAACATTTCTTCATCTTACACATCTTACGGACGTAATTATTTAACATGACGATTGTATCTCAAAAGCTAGTCCACGACTCCCTCCATGCAGTTGATCAAAGTGCATATACTACTTGACAGAGCGTGGGAAAGACTTCACTCTGATTGGTTGATCAAATGAACAGCCAATCAGATCAATCTTTCAAGATCATATTCGCGACAAAACTGTTCTGAGCCAATCACTATGTGAGATTCATTGGCGTCACTCTGACAAGCAAATTATTACTATAATGTTTATTAATTGAAACTAAACGAAAATTAATCTTGAAATAACTTTAGCATAACATTACTCTATATGTAACTATTCTGGCTGCCTTCTTATAAAAAAGAAGTACGCTTGGACATACGTCATCTGCAATGTGGGTGCAAACATCTTTACCATGATCGTGTAATGCATTACATAAAATTAATCTTGAAATTTAACGTGTGTCCCACATACACACTCTCACTCACTCTCATTTACTCCTACGACGACATAAGACACAAATAATAGCTTTGTCTGAATTTCATATTACGAAAATGAAAATTAAAGTCTTAATATGAAAATCCCAGTTAATCAATTCTGCACATTGAGAGTTCTGTTTATGTTTTCAAATAATACCAAAAGATGAATTGTTATAGTTCCAAACTGAATTTAATTCCCTAAGTATCGGTTCTAGGTATTTTAGGTAATTTTCTCTAACTCTGAAAATACCCCAGCCAGGAAGCTGAGATATAGCAACCAGCTTATCTTAAATAACAAGTTTTATCAAAACTGAATATTATTTATTATCGTTAATTTAGATTTTTAGGGGCTTGAATTTTCTGTCGATGAAACTGAAACAAGCATCAATTCCCACGGCCGTGCTAGCGACAGGTACGAGTGAATCACGCCGAGATAAAAGCGATTCTGATGGAATATTATCTATCCTTCCTACCTTACTTGATCTTAACTTCTCCATAGCTCTCTTAAATTTTGATTCTAACATTGGACCTCGAGCCTCTTCTAAATCGAATCCTGCTTCTTCTTCTATTATCACATGAGACAAGTCTTCCCCCTGATAGAGCCATTCACTGTACTCTTTCCGCCCAAACGCTATCTCCTCAGCATTTAATAATACAATTCTGGTTTCACTCTTAATGTTACCACACTTGCTTTTAATTTCACTGAAGGTTATTTTGACTTTCCTATATGCTGAGTAAATGTTCCAAAAATCATTTCCTTTGCGATTTCAGACATTTTTTCTGCAGTTTTTGTCTTAGCTCCCTTGCACTTTCTATTTATTTCATTCCTCAGAGACTTGTTCTGTTTTCCTGTATTTTTTTGTACTTCCTTCCTTTGTTGAACAACTGACGTATTTCTACAGTTACCCATAGTTTCTTCGCAATTACCTTCTGTGTACTTAAGTCTTTCCTTCCAACTTTTGTGATTTCCTTTTTTCAGAGATGTCCATTTCTCTTCAGCTCTATAGCCTTAGGGAACTTAAAACGCATCTCGTCATTCCTTAGTGCATCTTTATCCCACTTCGTATTGCGCCTATTCATCATTTCTATGCATTGTAAGCTCCGTTCATATCTGCTCCTGGCTACATCTTACTGTCCGGTGTCTTCCGGTATTTTTTATGGACATACCGCCATTTGCCTCTATTGTGGTTTATTTAATTAAGACCGCGGTTTCTGCCTTTTATGCTATTTTCAAGTGACTGCTAAAAGCAAAAGTTGTATACAGTGATACCAAATATAATTTCAAGAGATTTAAAATGTGTTAAACAATAAATGCAAATTAGCTTATAATTACGAAATACGAGATGAATTCAATTTCTAAGGCCTCCGATTTTTTTTTCTAATTAACGACTCAACCGAAATCGATGAAACTGGCGTTACTTCTCGACGTTATCGCCCTGCAGACGTACACATTTTTCACAACGCTGACGCCATGATTCCATGGCAGCGCCGAAGGCTTCTTTAAGAGTCTGTTTTGACCACTGGAAAATCACTGAGGCAATAGCAGCACGGCTGGTGAATGTGCGGCCACGGAGAGTGTCTTTCATTGTTGGAAAAAGCCAAAAGTCACTAGGAGCCAGGTCAGGTGAGTAGGGAGCATGAGGAATCACTTCAAAGTAGTTATCACGAAGAAACTGTTGCGTAGCGTAGCTCGATGTGCGGGTGCGTTGTCTTGGTGAAACAGCACACGCGCAGCCCTTCCCGGATGTTTTTGTTGCAGTGCAGGAAGGAATTTGTTCTTCAAAACATTTTCGTAGGATGCACCTGTTACCGTAGTGCCCTTTGGAACGCAATGGGTAAGGATTACGCCCTCGCTGTCCCAGAACATGGACTCCATAATTGTTTCAGCACTATCGGTTACCCGAAAGCTTTTTGGTGGCGGTGAATCTAAGTGCTTCTATTGAGCTCTCTGGCGCTTTGTTTCTGGATTGAAAAATGGCATCCACGTCTCATCCATTGTCACAACCGACAAAAAGAATGTCCCATTCATGCTGTCGTTGCGCGTCAACATTGCATGGCAACATGCCACACGGGCAGCCATTTGGTCGTCTGTCAGCATTCGTGGCACCCACCTGGATGATACTTTTCGCAGTTTCACGTCGTCATGCAGAATTATGTGCACAGAACCCACAGAAATGCCAACTCTGTTGCTGATCTGTTCAACAGTCTTTCGGCGATCCCCCAATACAATTCTCTCCACTTTCTCGATCATGTCGTCAGACCGGCTAGTGCGAGATCAAGGTTGTTTCGGTTTGTTGTCACACGATGTTCTGCCTTCATTAAACTGTCGCACCCACGGACGCACTTTCGACATATCCATAACTCCATCACCACATATCTCCTTCAACTGTCGATGAATTTTAATTGGTTTCACACCACGCAAATTCAGAAAACGAATGATTGCACGCTGTTCAAGTAAGGAAAAAGTCGCCATTTTAAGTATTTAATACAGTTCTCATTCTCGCCACTGGCGGTGAAGTTCCATCTGCCGTACGGTGCTGCCATCTCTGGGACGTATGAACAATGAACGCGGCCTCATTTTAAAACAATGCGCATGTTTCTGTCTCTTTCCACTCCGGATAAAAAAAATCGGAGGCCTTAGAACTTGAATGCACCTCGTATGTACCTACGTCAATACGTCATTAGCACATATTTCAGGACATGAATCTGAAAATCGACCATAAATTACGAAAAATATTCTCTTCCATAAAATTCAAGATGTAAAATCATCATCTTCTAAAAAGATCAGTAAATTATAGTGGGAGACGTCAAATTTAATAAAAACAAGTTTACTTTGGTGCATAAAAATGAACACATGTTCTCATGTCATAATGATAGTGAAATCAAAGATTATGGTTAACAGAACAACTGAATAGTAATATGACGAGTGTCACAGATATAAGACTATTAGTATTAATATCTCCAGACTATACATAATTTTCTTTGGAGTGGCACTGAGGGTCATCATCTTTGCTATAAACTTATATACAACTAATTGTCAACATCTGTGAGTGAACCCACATGAAGTTGGATGAGGATCTAAAGTCTAAAAGGAACAAAACGAAATAAAACTGAAAGACAATAAATCACAAAAGAATATAGTAAGTGCCACTGATAATAAAAATACGGAAGTAAACCATAGGAGTTAAAATGCGACTGAAGGGATGGTGTGTGACTGAATATTTGATTAATATTTAAAGCAGGAAAAATGAAAATGAGAGTGTAGATGTAGAATGAAGTTGGTCTGATGGATGGGGTATCTGATTTTTGAATCTCTGTCTGACCACGATGTAATATAATTTTAATTTTCCTGTATGACCGGGCTTTTCTAAGTTAACGTCTTGAACAGAATATTCACTATTGCTAGCCGAAATTTACTAACTCAGTCAGTCTTGCACCTCTCTGGTTCCTTGTCTCAGCCCATATTCTAATGTAACATTTTATTCTATTCGTTCCCCTACAACTGCATTCCAGCCCTCATGAATATTAGAATTTCATCTCCCTTTACATACTGTATTAACCTTTCAATATCCTCACATACTTTCTCTATCTCTTCATCTTCAGCCTGCATCATCGACATGTATACCTGAAATACCTTTTTCGGTGCTTGTTTGCTGTCGATTCTGATAAGAACAACAATATCACTGAAGTGTTCACAAAAACACGTTATCTGCTCTACTTTCCTATTCATAGTGAATCCTACTTCTGTTATACCATTTTCTGCTGCTGTTGCTATTGGCCTACACTCACTTGACCAGATATCCTTGTCCATTTCGCTTCACTGACCCCTACTATATCTACATTACGCCTTTGAATTTCCCTTTTCAGATTTTCTATCTTCCCTACCATGTTGAAGTTTTTGACATTCCACTCTCGGACTCTAGAACGTTATCCTCTCCCTGATTTTCTGTCTTTTTCTCATGGTCACCTCCCCTTTCACATTCCCCTCCCAGATATCCGAATTGTGGACTATTCAGGAATCCTTTGCCAATTGAGAGACCATCATGACCCTTTTTCAATTACAGGCCACATTCCATGTGAATACACATTGTATGTCTTTAATATAATGGTTTTCATTGCCTTCTGCAACCTAATGTCGTTGACCATTTCTAATTCTTCCGCCTTTAGAGGCAGTTTCCCACCCCAAGATCAAGAGATTGCACTGAATCTTTGTCCACTCCTCCTCTCCCTTTGACAAGGCTGTTGGCAGAATGAGGGTGACTTCTTATGCTGGAAGTCTTCGGCCACCAATGGTGAGTACCAACCTAATTTTAAATGATGGCGTGTTTCGAACCTGAGACCGAAGACGTTTACTACTACTAATCTAAGAAGCTACCCCTCGATCACAGTTGCTTGCCGTCGGTACTTACGGAAACGAAGCACCACTGAGGGGACAAGCAATTAGATCCACCGAAATAACGGAATCAAATGATAAGAGGCAGGGGGCGTTGCACTGAAATCACCCATCCTGATGGAAATATAGAACCGTATGATAGACAACGTCGTTGCTGGTTCACGATAAACATGATTTCTCAGCAGACACTTAAATCGTTAACCATACCGTACCGTGCAACCAAATTTGCATCACCCAAGTAAATTTCGAACATAAGTATAAATTCTTCCAACAAAACGACATATGTATACATCGTAAATGAAATGTAGAGTATAATTCGTCGTACTCTAATTACGAAAACTTGCACAATTTATGTATGTCGACTACAGCGCCATACACCACCAATCGGAAACAGTGGTTTAAGTAAAACACACGTATGTTTTGGTTTATAATCCGAATATGCAATAAAATGTGTGTGTGTGTGGGTTGGGAGTTCACATTTGAATACACGAAGCTGACGACGCCCACGCAGGATGGATGGTTAAGAGGTGACAAACTGTAGCGCAGACGGATGACTCTTTTACTAATATTAACATTTCTCCAAGAAAACTTTTTTTTCGTAGGGTGTTAATCGATCTGTTGGAGACACCTCACATATGATTTTGTCTAGTAGCAAGTAAACCTGGTTAAGGAGTTCAATTTCATACTTTAGCAGATTAGATTAGATTAGATTAGATTAATACTAGTTCCATGGATCATGAATACGATATTTCGTAATGATGTGGAACGAGTCGAATTTTCCAATACATGACATAATTAGGTTAATTTAACAACATACTTAAGTTAATATAACAACTTTATTTTTTGTGTGTTTTTTTATTTTTCTTTATTTTTTATTTTTATTTTTTTTATTTTTTAATAATTTTTTTTCTTAATTTATATCTAAAAATTCCTCTATGGAGTAGAAGGAGTTGTCATTCAGAAATTCTTTTAATTTCTTCTTAAATACTTGTTGGTTATCTGTCAGACTTTTGATACTATTTGGTAAGTGACCAAAGACTTTAGTGCCAGTATAATTCACACCTTTCTGTGCCAAAGTTAGATTTAATCTTGTATAGTGAAGATCGTCCTTTCTCCTAGTATTGTAGTTATGCACACTGCTATTACTTTTGAATTGGGTTTGGTTGTTAATAACAAATTTCATAAGAGAGTATATATACTGAGAAGCTACTGTGAATATCCCTAGATCCTTAAATAAATTTCTGCAGAATGATCTTGGGTGGACTCCAGCTATTATTCTGATTACACGCTTTTGTGCAATAAATACTTTATTCCTCAGTGATGAATTACCCCAAAATATGATGCCATATGAAAGCAATGAGTGAAAATAGGCGTAGTAAGCTAATTTACTAAGATGTTTATCACCAAAATTTGCAATGACCCTTATTGCATAAGTAGCTGAACTCAAACGTTTCAGCAGATCATCAATGTGTTTCTTCCAATTTAATCTCTCATCAATGGACATACCCAAAAATTTGGAATATTCTACCTTAGCTATATGCTTCTGATTAAGGTCTATATTTATTAATGGCGTCATACCATTCAGTGTACGGAACTGTATGTATTGTGTCTTATCAAAATTCAGTGAGAGTCCGTTTACAAGGAACCACTTAGTAATTTTCTGAAAGACAGTATTGACAATTTCATCAGATAATTCTTGTTTCTCAGGTGTGATTACTATACTTGTATCATCAGCAAAGAGAACTAACTTTGCCTCTTAATGAATATAGAATGGCAAGTCATTAATATATAATAAGAACAACAAAGGACCCAAGACTGACCCTTGTGGAACCCCATTCTTGATAGTTCCCCAGTTTGAGGAATGTGCTGATCTTTGCATGTTACGAGAACTACTTATTTCAACTTTCTGCACTCTTCCAGTTAGGTACAAATTAAACCATTTGTGCACTGTCCCACTCATGCCACAATACTTGAGCTTGTCTAGCAGAATTTCATGATTTACACAATCAAAAGCCTTTGAGAGATCACAAAAAATCCCAATGGGTGGTTTTCGGTTATTCAGATCATTCAAAATTTGACTGGTGAAAGCATATATGGCATTTTCTGTTGAAAAACCTTTCTGGAAACCAAACTGACATTTTGTTAGTACTTCATTTTTACAGATATGTGAAGCTACTCTTGAATACATTACTTTCTCAAAAATTTTGGATAAAGCTGTTAGAAGGGAGATTGGACGGTAATTGTTGACATCAGATTTATCCCCCTTTTTATGCAAAGGTATAACAATAGCATATTTCAGTCTATCAGGGAAAATGCCCTGTTCCAGAGAGCTATTACACAGGTGGCTGAGAATCTTACTTATCTGTTGAGAACAAGCTTTTAGTATTTTGCTGGAAATGCCATCAATTCCATGTGAGTTTTTGCTTTTAAGCAAGTTTATTATTTTCTTAATTTCAGAGGGAGAAGGTACGGCCTCTTCCATTAACAGCCTAGCATCTTCTAATGAACACCTGGATCATACTATATCCACAACATTTAGAAAATGATTATTAAAAATATTTTCAACTTCTGACTTTTTGTTCGTAAAGCTTTCATTCGATTTGATGGTAATACTGTCTTCCTCTGCTCTTGGTTGACCTGTTTCTCTTTTAATAATATTCCAAATTGTTTTAATTTTATTATCAGAGTTGCTGATTTCAGACATGATACACATACTCCTGGATTTTTTAATAACTTTTCTTAATATAACACAGTAGTTTTTATAATTTTTGATAGTTTCTGGGTCACTACTCTTTCTTGCTGTCAGATACATTTCCCTTTTCCGGTTACAAGATATTTTTATACCCTTAGTAAGCCATGGTTTGTTACAAGGTTTCTTACGAGTATATTTAACTATTTTCTTGGGGAAGCAGTTTTCAAATGCATTTACAAAAATGTCATGAAATAAATTATATTTTAAATTGGCATCAGGTTCACGGTACACCTCATCCCAGTCTAACTGCTGTAGGCTTTCCCTGAAATTTGCAATTGTTAAATCGTTGACTGAACGTACTACTTTGGAGGACTGTTTAGTATTGCTGATTGGAGCTATGTCATATATTGTAACTAGCTGTGCACCATGATCAGAAAGACCATTCTCAACAGGCTGAGCATTTATCTGGTTAAACTTATCTTGGTCTACAAACAAGTTATCTATCAGTGAGCTGCTATCCTTTACCACCCGAGTAGGAAAATCAATAACGGGTGTCAAATTGAAAGAACCGAGTAATACTTCAAGGTCATTTTTCCTATTACCCTCTTTCAGAGAATCTACATTGAAGTCCCCACAAATAATAATTTGCTTCCCCCTGTCTGACAGATAGCACAACAAGGAGTCCAAATTTTTCAGAAATAGATGAAAATTTCCTGATGGGGACCTATATACAGTTACAATTATAAATGTGCCTTTATTTAATTTAAGCTCACAGGCACATGCTTCTATATGTTTCTCTACACAAAACTTTTTTGTTTCTATACTTTTTGCACAATGATAACTTTTGACATATATGGCAACTCCTCCTTTCTCCATATTTTCTCTCATTACATGTGCAGAGAGCTTATAACCACTTACATTTACCTTATCCATATCAGTAACAATGTGATGCTCAGACAGGCATAGTATATCTATTTCATTCTCAGCTTCTAAATCTTCTAAACAAACCAGAAGCTCATCTACTTTATTCTTTAAACTCCCAATATTTTGATGAAATATGCTTACATTATTTTTAATTATACTTTTATGAGAACCTTTCCTTATTCTAACATTTGCAGTACTCTCCTGTCTGAGTTTCTCATTGTGCTTAGGCCTAGTTCCTATACCAGTGGTCACATGGTGTTCAGAGAGGCAGATTATGTCAACTGGGTTGGGTGACTTTAATTCATCAATGCAATTACCTAGGACTGAGATACAACTTGGTGGAGATAAAATTTCTGGTGATTGGTGAAAATTTATAATTGGTAGCTGTGATTGGTGATCTAATGTGCTAGAATTGTGCTGTTTAATTTCTTTCCTAAACTGAAGATTTGTTTCAATCCTGACCTCTCGTAGAACTTGACATCTTTCTGTCTTACCTATCCTAAAAAAGGTGCTGCTCCAACACCTGTAACCACTGGTATTTTACCATTCATGGCAGTGCCTCCCCCCCTTAAATTTCCTGCTATTACCCCAGCCAGTTTCCCCTTCCCTTTCCTGTTGAGATGTAGGCCGTGCCTGGTATAGTCCCACCTACTGAGATAATCAACAGGAACCACACCAATATGAGCCCCCGCACCTGACCCAAGCAGCCGTTCCAACTCCAAATTAACTCTCCCAACAGAAGAGTCCAAATGAGGCCGGTCATGGCGTCTCAGGACAGATACAAATTCAACATTGGTGTGTCTCGATGCCGACGCAATCTTTACCAGGTCACACTCTATACTGTACCCAGGATCTCTGTCGATGCTGTTCCCTGGCCCTCCCACAATAACCACGGTGTCTTCCCTGGTAAATCCTTTACAGAGTGAACCTAAATCCTCTGTCACCTGATCCAGACTAGCACTTGGTTTGAAAAAATTTGTGACCTGGTATTCTGGTCCTAATTCCTCCTGCAGAAGTTGGCCTACACCTCTGGCATGAGAACTGCCTAACAACAAAACTTTCTTCCTTTTCACCACTCCTGTCAAAACACTTCATTGTTCCGAGCAACAACTCTAAATAACGCAAGATATTATATCCACTATGAAACTTACTTAGGCATTACAAAACTGAACAATATTGTCGTTAACGTCATGATTATAACAATCAGGCCACACCAATTATATATTGGTAACATGGACCTGTGCCAAGACGTGACATAAAAAATAAATTGCCAAATGATTCTAGTGTGTGGGATGTGAGTGCGTCTGCGTAATAAAACAGATATGACAGCAAAAAGAAGAAGCCCATACGAGTAGCAGTACCCAATAAACGGAAGACCGGAAGAGCCAAGCTGATTCAGGCCCTTACGGGAAGCAGTGCTGTGCAAACTGACGCTGGAGGAGTCCAGCTGATTGAAGGATTCGCACCAAGACAAGACATCAAAACAAACAAGACTGATCGTAAAATTAAGTAAAAGGTCCCTTGTTATTGTGTACATTGATGTCCTCTATTACCGGTAAGAGTGGTGTAAGTCCTAATGATTCGCTAGTATTAGTCTCGAGAAGATATGTGCAGAACGAAAGAAAGAGGTCATTGAGAACGTGAATGGCCCAGTTGATGTACGAGAAGGTGAGTACATGGAAATATTGTTTAGATGTGAATGGTCAAAAATTCTGTGGATGAAAGAGAAATATTGATAGACATAATATAAATAGTAGTGTGGATGTACAAAGTATTTTAGAAGAAAACTATTCTGATAGGAGGGTGATTAACGACTATGCATATAGACTGTTTCAAGTCAGACCACTTTCAGGAGAATTCATAGCCTACCATGAAATAGGGTAGATGGGCTATCCAAATCGTTCGAGGCTGACACAGAGAGGGTGACGTAAATGGAGCGATGGAACTGTTTTTTGCCATAGGACTGACACGTTTGATTCAGGGATTCGCGGAGTACTGATGGCCGTGAGAAGCATAGGCGAGAAAACTTGTTTAAGTGACGCAGCTGAGTTAGAACTACAAGAGGGAAATGCCATAATGCCTATGAGAGAGAAACAGCAAGTTGCTATTTGAACATGCTAGCAAGGCGGTAGTAAACAAGAGATATGTACCATTATAATTCTGGGGAACCGGGACATATATCCAGACATTCTCATAAGCACCAAAAGAGTAAGATTGGTGCATGCATCACCAGGGCGGAAGAAATTAGGAAACTTCAAGACAGCTGTTATCATTGCGTCGAGGCAGGTCACACAAACGCCAAGTGTACCAAGATAACAATACGTGAGAACGTTAGAAATGTGGGCACGAGGCTAAGGACGTCGGACTCCTGGATGCTGTATATGTAACACACATTGACATACGGTATGTCATTGTAGAGAACAGCTCGCGAAGACTGACTAAGAAAAAGGTTGGACGCTAAGCACATACTCCACTTCAGTCACGCTCCGCCACTGTCAAATGGCCCCAGTTTAGCATAATAGACTTCAAAGCAGAAAGCGACGTAATACCGCCCAGTTTCCAGGAATTCTGTAAGGAGATGGACTCCTTTATACGTCTGGGAGCACATGTTAATTTAATTAAACAACAAACCGTTTGTTGCATTCAGATACAAAGACGTATAAAAAGGCAGTTCATAGTGTTGCAGTTGGCAACGCTTTACAGGAGAACAAGCCTCTGGTGTAGTTGTTAGACCGGTTACTACTCCTACAATGACAGTTTATCAAGATTTAAGTGAGTATGAACGTGGTGTTACAGTCAACGCAAGAACGATGGCACACAGAATCTCCGAGGTAGCGACCATTTCACGAGTGTACCGTGAATACCACGATGCGGTAGAACATCAAATCTAAGAACATCGCTGCCGCAGGAAAAGACTCCTGCAAGAAAGGGGCCAACGGCGACTGAAGAGAACCGTTCAACGTGACAGAGGTGTAACACTTCCGCAAATTTCTGCAGATGTCAATGCTGGGCTATCTATCAGTGTCAGCGGGCGAACTATTCAACAAAACATCGATATGGGCTTTCGGAGCGGAAGACCCTCTCGTGTACCCCTGATGTTTGCCCGACACAAAGCTTTACGCCTCGCCTGGACCAGTGAAAACCGACATGGGACTGTTGATGACTGGAAACATGTTTCCTGGTCGGACGAGTCCATGCGTTTACTTCTATGGAGACAACCTCACGGAGCCATGGAGCGGGGGACGGTTGAAACTGTTGGAGGCTCAGTAATGGTGCGCGGTGCGTGCAGTTAGAGTTATATGGGTCCCCTGACACATCTAGATACTACTCTGAGAGGTGACATGCACTTAGGCATCCTGTCTGATCACCTGCATCCATTCGTGTCCATTGTGCATTCCGACGGGCAATTCCAGCAGGACAATGCGGCACCCACACGTCCAAAATTACTACAGAGTTTCTGCAATAACACTCTTCTGAGTTTAAACACTCCCAATGGCCACCAAACTCCCCAGACATGAACATTATTGAGCATATCTGTGATGCCTTGAATCGTGCTGTGCAGTAGTGATCCCCACAATCTCGTACTTTTACGGATTTATGGGCAGCACTGCAGAATCTTTGATGTCAGTTCACTCCAGCACTACTTCAGACGTTAGTCAAGTCCATGTCACGTCATGTTTCGGCACTTCTGCGTGCTCGCGGGGCACTATCCGATGTTAGGCAGGTGTACCAGTTTCTTTGGCCCTTCAGTGTATAGGCATGATGTGCAAAGTCTGAAAGAAATAAGAAAAGCCAAAGTAGGAAAAGATTGCCATTACTGATTCACTTTTCCTTGCACCAAGTACATTCTACTCATTTGGTCGTCACAGCGACGTTTATGATCGGGTAGTGTACTTGCGAAAAGAATTCTCCGAAATGGAAATTCGTCACCGCTTCATTGCAAATCCGTTCCCAAACCTTTCTGTCTCGCTGTCACGTGCACATGTGCAATTGCCCTTTACGGGGCTCTGCAACGCCCTATACTTGCAATGTTAAAATAACGCTTATAAATTACATCTTTCCTCACAAAGTATTTGAGGTGGTAAGTTGAACTTTTTACAGATTATGTATTGGAATATGGGCTACAACTTAACACAGGGATTTTACAAAATTTTAGTTCAGTTATTAAAGATGATTTTTTTTCAATTGTAATGAAAATTCACAACATGTTTTTGCAATTTTTTATTTATATATTCAAAAATATACAGTTTTTCGGAAAAAGGCTGTGTTAACTTATGCAGAAGGTACTGTGTAACATTTGCTGAAAGTTTGAAACAAATATGTTTGGAAGATCCTTAGAAAACATGTAATTAGTATGAGAAAATAAAAGTTTTGGGAATCGAGCGACAAAGATTGGATTAACTTTTTAGTGCATTCCAGGTCCATAGGATGGATTATCTTCATCCTCTGCATACTCCTCCTCCAGCTTCCTCTTGTTCCTCCTCCTGTTTACTTTTGCTTGTATTTCTAGACTCTTTACAGCCCTGTCTGCAGCCCGAAGGCGTTCCTTGTCTAAAGCAAGCATAGCTCGTACCATGTCAGAACCTATCTTCATTCCCATATTTCTAAATACCTTGCACCTTACAATGTTGCCATGATTGAAAGTTGCAACAGCATCATACACACTAAAGTGAAGTGTTTCTATTCCTACAAATACAGTCTTGGGGATTCTCGACCATATAACACTATTTACACTTTCATTGGGGTTTTGAGTTTTTCCGTGAATACACTTTTTCAACAGTTCAGGTGCTGCTAAGTCTCTGAAAATAGGTTTTATCACCTCCATTATTGCATGAGGCAGACTATGCTTATGAGTGTACACTTCACCAGTTAGCAATCCTTTGTTATATTTACACCAACTGTCTTCTTCTTTGGGACACAAGCTATGTTGGGGATTTTCATCGGTTGAAGAAGTATAAAAAAAAGAGCCCAAACAGCCTTCTTCATTTCGCGACACTTTGTGTATTTTGCCTAATAGCCATTCCATAACAGTTCTGTATTTTGTCAATTACACTGTCAGTTAACCTTCCCTTCCCATCCAACCCTTTACCATCACTGAGTTTTTGTTTTTTGTACGAAGCTTTCAGTCGCCGAAGTCTTGTTCCCATTCGCTTCTGTACGTGTCCAGTACACTCAAATTTCTGCACTACAACATCATCACCATAGGGCTTCTGTCCTTGAACATGTTTGAAACTTTTAGAATCACCGTCACCAAGGTAATTAACATATCGCACAGCGCCACAGTAGAACACATTTCAAAAAAAATTTAAAAATAATTGTAGTCTTCGGAATTGAATAAATTAAACATCTATTAAAATTTAATAGTCTGCAGATTCAGAAAACGCAAAAAAGTAAAAAATTGAACTTTTCTTGATTTTGAGCCTTTCCGGAGCCCCTTAAGCCTGCGAGTGCTCGCCTGTGACCCTTCCTGTTGTCCCTTAGTGGCAGGGTGGTGTAGTTCTCCTCCATTTCCTTCCGCAACGAAACTCGTCACGATCGGTGCGTTCGTCCCGTCACGGATAGTTGCCGGCAGATGTCCTTCTCGCTCCATCAGGCAAGGTCGTTACCTGTATTTCCAGTTCGCCGTCTGTTTTCTAAAGATCGACGGGTTCTCGTTCTCTGCAAGGCCGGTGTAGCTACCTTCGTTGTACTGTAGCTTCTAATCGAGTAACAGATGGCTTTGTGAGTCGGCATGGCGGTCTGTTGTCGCTTGTCATCTCCGTGATCGGTGTTTAAAACGTTAGTTTCGTTTATTACAAATTACTACAGGAGTTTATCAGAATATACGAGGTGCATTCAAGTTCTAAGGCCTCCGATTTTTTTTCTAATTAACTACCCACCCGAAATCGATGAAACTGGCGTTACTTCTCGACGTAATCGCCCCGCAGACGTACTCATTTTTCACAACGGTGGCGCCATGATTACATGGCAGCGGCGAAGGCTTCTTTAGGAGTCTGTTTTGCCCACTGGAAAAACGCTGAGGCAGCACGGCTGGTGAATGTGCGTCCACGGAGAGTGTCTTTCATTGTTGGAAAAATCCAAAACTCACTAGGAGCCAGGTCTGGTGAGTAGGGAGCATGAGGAATCACTTCAAAGTTGTTATCACGAAGAAACTGTTGCGTAACGTTAGCTCGATGTGCGGATGCGTTGTCTTGGTGAAACAGCACACGCGCAGCCCTTCCCGGACGTTTTTGTTGCAGTGCAGGAAGGAATTCGTTCTTCAAAACATTTTCGTAGGATGCACCTGTTACCGTAGTGCCCTTTGGAACGCAATGGGTAAGGATTACGCCCTCGCTGTCTCAGAACATGGACACCATAATTTTTTCAGCACTGGCGGTTACCCGAATTTTTTTTGGTGGCGGTGAATCTGTGTTCTTCCATTGAGCTGACTGGCGCTTTGTTTCTGGATTGAAAAATGGCATCCACGTCTCATCCATTGTCACAACCGACGAAAAGAAAGTCCCATTCAAGCTGTCGTTGCGCGTCAACATTGCATGGCAACATACCACACGGGCAGCCATGTGGTCGTCCGTCAGCATTCGTGGCACCCACCTGGATAACTCTTTTCGCATTTTCAGGTCGTCATGCAGGATTGTGTGCACAGAACCCACAGAAATGCCAACTCTGGAGACGATCTGTCCGACAGTCATTCGGCGATCCCCCAAAACAATTCTCTCTACTTTATCGATCATGTTCTCAGACCGGCTTGTGCGAGCCCGAGGTTGTTTCGGTTTGTTGTCACACGATGTTCTGCCTTCATTAAACTGTCGCACCCACGAACGCACTTTCGACACATCATAACTCCATCACCACATGTCTCCTTCAACTGTCGATGAATTTCAATAGGTTTCACACCACGCAAATTCAGAAAACGAATGACTGCACGCTCTTCAAGTAAGGAAAACGTCGCCATTTTAAGTATTTGAAACAGTTCTCATTGTCGCCGCTGGCGGTAAAATTCCATCTGCCGTACGGTGCAGCCACCTCTGGGACGTATTGACAATGAACGCGGACTCATTTTAAAACAATGTGCATGTTTCTATCCCTTTCCTGTCCAGAGAAAAAAATCGGAGGCCTTAGAACTTGAATGCACGTCGTAGTTCATCGCGGCGACAGCCTGTGATAAACGAATTACGGATTTCTAGCAGCGTCAGACTGGTACGAAATCTCAAACTTTCGAAGACTTCTTCTATAGGGAACGTCAGCTGTTACCTGCATGCCATAAGGTAATTTACTTAGGTGGTAAGTTCAGAGGTCACAGAGCTGGCCAAAGTACCAGGGATTACGTCCCCGTTTGTAAAGCCAGAGTATTGGTGGTGACGCTGGTTTCGTTAGACAGTCGTTGACTCAGCTTATTTCCCCCGAATCACTCTGCGTCAGGCACCCATTTATTCCCGTTTAGTTCGCAGTCGATTGAACTACGAGGGTTGGAAGTTTAACAGAGAGACAGAGATGATGACACTTTCTGCAGGACGTGACCATCATTTTGCAGGACAATGTTCAAGCACGTACAGTTCAAGCTGTAACTGATTTGTTTGACTGATAGGGTTGCTAAGTGCTATACGACCTACGGCACTCCCCTGACTTCAGTCATCGTAATTTCAACTTTATTTCTAAACTGAAGGAAACACTTCATGGCATTCGCTTCTGAACTGCTACAAATTCGTCGGGCAATATACCACGCCGCTCGAACTGTCAACACAACTGGCACTGCTAAGAGTATCCTACGACTTCCACATCGCTGGCAGCGGGTTATACACAATGCTGGTGAATACTTTGAAAGTCAGTGAAACTTACAAACACGTATCTGTTTCGTACGAGTTGTAAACGAATTGTCATGAAAGGAATTGTTGAGACAAGACCTTAAAACGAAAACTTTAAACGGAAAATAGAAGTCGTAGACCAGATGTTACATATAGCTCATTAAAATATCAGCTCTGTTTAGTTATTAATTACAGAGAAATTTAAAATTCATCAAAAAAATTGCGAGGTTTTACTCACAAAATGGGACAAAGCACAGCAGTTTGGGTCTTTGCACCATTTGAGATAAACTTGGATACAAAAGGAAAACTTTGCAGCAAAATCACCGGCTCATCATTGTTGTATTGTAGCAAAGTCACCCAACACAAAGTCTGTTGTGTATCTCATAAATAATGTTTAAAGGTACTTATACAAATACTTTGATAAGTCACCCGAAAAGTTATTGCGTTATGCAAATGCGTTGAGTTTTTACTGTCATATTATATTGTCGGTGTCAATGAATGACTGTTCCACTGCCTCAGTAAATTTGTAGTCTCCTGGAAATTTCTTATAAAAATCATTCGTAGCCTTCTTCTTGATACGTTGAAATTTGGACCATAAAGAGACGAAATGAGTTTTCAGTTTTTCCCAGCACTTTTACTACAGCGAAGTCATCGCGTAATAGAGAAATTTGATTCTTTCATGAAATCCCAGGTTCTTTTTCTTCTTATTCTTGCTATACTTCTTCGACAAATACTAAGTCCATATTTATGTCTGATGTACTTTCATGATGTAGAGATCTGAATCTGACTCTGAAGATTTATCAACTGACTGATCGTGTTTTTCCATGTTTTGCCAACGATGTAATGAAATATAGATTAAATCGTATTTTACATATGTCACGCTCTTTTCTTTCTTTGAAACATCTTTCTTTCTCTGTCGCCAATAATGTCACTCCGTGTGTGATGAACGTCATCTTTTGCGGGTGTTATTATTGAAGTATTTTCGTCAGTTCGTTGGAGTCGCGGCAACTTACCCCAAAGCATCTGTGTGGATTTGCCCCATTTTGCTATTATCTGACAAATGTGCCATAGTTTATTTTGGGGACCAACTGGATCAATTATTTCCATGCGAAAGTGAAGCTTAAACGCAGTAGTGCCAACGAGTGTTCGCTCTTTATTCTCTTCAAACCCTGTGTCATGCAATGTTCAAGTAAAACATCAAAAAATAACATTTTAGTAGTGAAAACCATCCTTACCTCATTTTGACACCTATGGAGCGACCTGCTGCGACGAACGTCCGTGAATCAGTAAGTCACAATGACACACACCTGGTGATGAACTCCTGATTCGAAGGCAGTCAGCTTACAAACTCGGTGCGGATTTTTATCCTACTTGCGGATATAACACACCTACACTATCACACAGCGTACTGCTACCTTCTGATGATAACGACACAGGAGTCGTTCGAAGCTTGAGGCCACATATAGAGCTGAAGCGGAAAGAAGTCGTAGAAGATTTTATTCTCAAATGTACCAGCTGTTTACGTGCACCGTTAATTGACAGCTTTCCAAACAAGGCTGCTACTGACATACACTAAAGAGCGAAGGAAACTGGTACACCTGTCTAATATCGTGCAGGGTCCCGCGAGCACGCAGAAGTGCCGCAACACTTGGCTTGGACTCTAGTAATGTCTGACGTAGAGCTGGTGGGAAGTGACACCATGAATCCGGCTGGGCTGTCCCTAAATCTGTAAATGTATGAGGGGTGGAGGTCTCTCCTGAACAGCACGTTGCAAGGCATCACGGATATGCTCAATAATGTTCATGTCCGGGGAGTTTGGTGGCCAGTGGAAGTGTTTCTGGAGCCACTCTGTAGCAAATCTGAACATGTGGGTTGTCACTTGCCCCGTTGAAATTGCCGAAGTCCATCGGAATGCACAATGGACATGAATGGATGCAGATGACCAGACAGGGTGCTTACGTAAGTGGGTCGTATCTATAAGTGTCAGGGGACCCAATATTACTCCAACTGCACACGCCGCACACCATTACAGAGCCACCACCAGCTTGATCAGTCCCCTGCTGACAAGCGGGTTCCATGGACTCATGAGGCTGTCTCCATACCCGTACACGTCCATCTGCTCGATACAATATGAAACGAGACTCATCCAAACAGGTGTAACGCCGGAAATGCATAGCCTCCTATTTCCATCTATTGTACTATTTTTTTCCTTGCTTTGTTACCTCAAGTTATGACATTTCTGTCTCTTTGTATATTGTAATTGTTTTACTGTTTGTATATATATATATTTATACATTTATGTCGATGTATAATTGGTTTGTTTCGTAAATATTATTTGTATTTTTACGCTGGGTCTTGCCTAGGGAAAACTGCTATCGACCGATTACGTCGATAGGTCGTGGGAAGAATCAAAGCGTGTAGGATCTTTGGTACTGTTAACTGCCGCGTGGAGCGCGGGCTGAGCAGAAGGAGTCTGGCTGGAGTAGCGAGTGGAGCAGGTGTGTTGTGTGACGCTCCCGCGAGTTGCCGCGCTTTCGGGGTTTGGCAGCATGTAATTGCGATCGACTTGCGATGATAGCTTCTGACATGGTGTCACGGACGGGAAACATTAACTAGCGCACATCAAGAGCCCGTTTCGTCTGGTGACCGGGTCGAGAAGAAGGCGCGCCAACATCCAGCTTCTGCAACAGCGACGGCCGACAATGAGTGACTGTCGCCACCTCCTCGACCGACGGCTTCAAACCTTCAATCAGCCGACGAGGAAGACTGGACGCACGTAAAGTTTTAGAACTGTATGGCAGACCTCAGCTTTTCAAACTGTTCCATTTTCGTCACTATAATTACAGCAACTTAGCATGAACTTTTGTTGCTCATTGTCCCAATTGCATTACCAAGCAGAGTCCCTTCCTTTTCCGAAATGAACCCGAGTGTCGTTGAAATTCAAACGCCAGCATTAAAGTAATATAGCTAACTCGTTTTCACTGCTTTAATTTCAAAGTTCAATTATGGCATTAATAGCGGGCTACAATATTCAGATTACACAAGCACGAATTAAGAGTGCGAGCTTTGTTACCGTATTTTAGCTTACCTGTGACTGCAGCTCAGCTTGGTACGTACTAAATTGTACTATTGTTAATTGATCAGAATCATTTAATTCAAGTTCAAAGTTAAATCTCTTCTCTCTAAATTGCGTAGATTCAAGTAGCTTTTGAAATGATTGTTGAGGTAGTCCAAGACTAACCGTATTTTACTGAATTTCGATGTGCTTCAGAAAGAAAGCTCACTATTAACTTCAGTCACTAAATTAACTTTCGATTTTCCGGTTTTATTAATTCTTTTGCTAAATTAAGTCAGGGTGTAGCGAAATTTATTACTTCTGACAAACTTTCAGTTTTCACACTACGCGTGTCAACCTTCAGTTGCCACGCTTCTAGTGCTAATTATATGTGTAATAACCTTTCTTTTTCAGTTACTATAGTAATTGTCCTTAGGACTGGCGACCGTGATTTCCCCCAAATCTCAAATACCTAATTACCGCTAGTTAATTGTTAACGTAACGGCTGCACATTTACTTTCTTTATTAACTTTACCCCTTTTCAAAATTAATTTCCACCAGTTTCATTAGCACGGTTCCTTTCATTTAGATGCAACCCTTTCCTCCCTCTTTACCGACAAATGAACTTCGGTGACGATTGCTTTTCCCAAATTTCCATTAGGTACACGCGGTTTAATTTTTCACTGTCATTAAGGTCGATAAGTGAGGGGGAGGTTACACAGGCAACATCTTTCCAGTCATCAGCAGTCCAATGTCAGTGTTGACGGGCCCAGGCGAGACGTAAAGCTTCGTGTTATGCAGTCGTCAAGGGTAGACGAGAGGGCATTCGGCTGCGAAAGCCTATTTCGATTATGTGTGATGATTCACACGCTGACGCTTATTGATGTCCCAGCTTTGGAACCTGCAGCAGTTTGAGTAAGGGTGGCTTGTCTATCACGTTCAACAATTCTTTTAAGTTACTGTTGGTCCCAACCTTGCAGGATCTTTTTCCGGCTGCAGTGATGTCAGATATTTGATGTTTTACCGGATTCCTGATATTCACAATTCAGTCGTGGAATGATCGTTGGGAAAAGTCCTCACTTCATTGCTACCTCGGAGGGCTGTCCCATCGCTCTTGTGCCGACTATAACACGATGTTTAAAGTTACTTAAATCTTAATAACCTGCTATTGTAACAGCACTGAGCCAGACACATGTTGTTTTATATAGGTTCTGCCGATCGCAGTACTGTATTCTGCCTTTTTACATATCCCTGTACATGGAATCGCATGACTATACCAGTTTGTTTCGCGCTCCATTGTATTGCAACCCCAGTATCCTATATCAGTTTCGACTGATAATTTTTATAGATGATAAAATTTTGTATTTTATTATTTCAATTTCAAAATGTTTCATTTTGTATAATTATATGTACTTTTAATGCTGTCACAATATGTGGAATAATGAATCAAGAGTGTGAGCGAAAAATGAATCACGATATTGTGAGTGATTAGTCCCAGCGGAGGTTCGAGTCCTCTCTCGGGCAAGGATGAGTGTGTTTGTCGTTAGCGTAATTTAGGCTGAGTAGTGTGTAAGCTTAGGGACATATGATCCTAGCAGTTAAGTCCCATTAGATTTCACACACAGTTGAAAATTTATCGTGAGTGATTACATTTATATATTGTGGTGTCATTGAGTTAAAAGTCGTTCAAATGGCTCTGATCACTATGCGACTTAACATCTGAGGTCATCAGTCCCCTAGAACTTAGAACTAATTTAACCTAACTAATCTAAGAACATCACACACATCCATGCCCGAGGCAGGAATCGAACCTGCGACCGTACCGGTCGCTCGATTCCAGAATGTAGCGCCTAGAACCGCACGGCCACTACGGATGGCCACTTGTTTTAGTTCAAGTCGCACCACTATTCTGATTCCCACAACGTTAGTCAGTTTAAGTTAGGTTAAGTAGTTTGTAACCATAGGGACTTTTGACCCCAGCAGTTTGTCCCATACGAACTTACCATGACAAAGGAAAAATAATTCCTCATTCCCTTCCTCGTGTGATGCCACAGTTTAAAATAATGACGAAGCTATCGTGGTGTCAGTGGTTTCTGAAATTCTTTGTTGGTTTCCAGAGGTGAATGGCACCAGATGTCAATGTACAGATCACTCAGTCCCCATGAATTACGGGCCAGTGATTTTTGGGATCGGATAGTGTGCAAGATGCGGTTGATCAGATTGAGATCATGTTAATTTGATGACCAATATTCACTTGCGTTCTCTATCACGGTCACATAGTCATCGTACCGCGATTCAGACCCTGCGACAGGAACAAGTTATCGGTCTGGACGATGCCTTCGCTTCTGGGGAAGACACCAGGCATGTAGGAACGCATGTGCTCCGCATTAATGTTCACTTACACCCTAGCTGCAACAGGGTCTTCGATTATTACCACATGTCCGTCGGAAGCTCGGGAGATTGTCCTGTATGGAATAATATTACTCCCAGCGGCCACTGCTGGTGATGTGTTGTATGTTCTGAGGAGGACTAAGCCTGGTAGACGGCGTATTCGGACACTACAATCTGCCTGGTATAACAGGAAACGTGATTCATTCGCCCACCGGGAGATACGTTTACACTGATTAGAATCCAAATGATCTCGTCAGCACTGCAGTCGTATTTTAGTTTATCGTTGGGTGAAAATAGGAGTAAGCAGATGTTAGCTGCTTGGGAGCCCCACGTTCAACAATATAAGCAGAAAGGTTTGTTGTACTCTACCAGAATCGCTCTGTATCCTGCTCCGCATAGTGAACAAACCCCAGCTTCCACGTTGGGCGATGTGGCATGGATGACTAACACCTCGTTGTATGCCTGTGGTTTCGCCGTCCTTCAGCCACTTTCCAATTTACAGCTGTAGCAAACGAACGACCGATCACTTTCGCAGTTCCCGGAATGCCTATTCCTAGGTACTAGGCCACAGCAATCTAGACATTGTCAAAATCGCTTGAGTTAGTAAATTTCCCCATTTACGGCCCGTACAATTATTAGAAAGTTCCCCGTTGTTACAAGGTGCATTCAAGTTCTAAGGCCTCCGATTTTTTTTTCTAATTAACTACCCACCCGAAATCGATGAAACTGGCGTTACTTATCGACGTAATCGCCCTGCAGACGTACACATTTTTCACAACGGTGACGCCATGATGCCATGGCAGCGGCAAAGGCTTCTTTAGGAGTCTGTTTTGAACACTGGAAAATCGCTGAGGCAATAGCAGCACGGCTGGTGAATGTGTGGCCACGGAGAGTGTCTTTCATTGTTGGATAAAGCAAAAAGTCACTAGGAGCCAGGTCAGGTGACTAGGGAGCATGAGGAATCACTTCAAAGTTGTTATCACGAAGAAACTGTTGCGTAACGTTAGCTCGATGTGTGGTTTAGTTGTCTTGGTGAAACAGCACACGCGCTGCTCTTCCCGGACGTTTTTGTTTCTGGATTGAAAAATGGCATCCAGGTCTCATCCATTGTCACAACCGACGAAAAGAAAGTCCCATTCATGCTGTCGCTGCACGTCAACATTGCTTGGCAACATGCCACACGGGCAGCCATGTGGTCATCCGTCAGCATGTGTGGCACCCACCTGGATGACACTTTTCACATTTTCAGGTCGTCATGCAGGATTGTGTGCACAGAATCCACAAAAATGCCAACTATGGAGGCGATCTGTTCAACAGTCATTCGGCGATCCCCCAAACCAATTCTCTTCACTTTCTCGATCATGTCGTCAGACCAGCTTCTGCGAGCCCGAGGTTGTTTCGGTTTGTTGTCACACGATGTTCTGCCTTCATTAAGCTGTTCCACCCACGAACGCACTTTCGACACATCCATAACTCCATCACCACATGTCTCCTTCAACTGTCGATGAATTTCAATAGGTTTCACACCACGCAAATTCAGAAAACGAATGATTGCGCACTGTTCAAGTAAGGAAAACGTTGCCATTTTAAGTATTTAAAAACAGTTCTCATTCTGGCCGCTGGTTGTAAAATTCCATCTGCCGTACGGTGCTGCCATCTCTTGGACGTATTGACAAGGAACGCGGTCTCATTTTAAAACAATGCGCATGTTTCTATCTCTTTCCAGTCCGGAGAAAAAAAATCGGAGTGCTTAGAACTTGAATGCACCTCGTATCTGCTTGCCTTCTATATTTTCTGTATCGTGTCACATGCCAACAACGGCACGACGCTTCATGCTGCCTCGCAGTGGCCACAGGCCTCTGTGTCGTGTTTCATCAGTGCACATAAAGACAACAGAAGAAAGCCCACTGTACCTGCGCAAGGTATCAACCATGCAGTTTGGGATACTGTATTGAGGTATAGCAAACTGAAAGGTATCAAACAAGTCACGTTTGAAGTTGTGTAGCTAATTAATTTTCGTATTTTGTTGGTCTGTAGCTGACATTGACTATGCCGCTCACATTGATCATTTGCAGTTTCATTCTTCACTAAAAGAATTAATGAGCAGGTCTTTCCATTAATGAGCAACAGGATATCAGTATAGTGGTTCGAAAATGTATTCATTGCATGAATACTGATCAGTGTGCACTAGACGTACATTAACCGAACAAGACTGTGAGGGACGGAGAAATGCAGTGAGCTGTGGTAGCAGTGTTAGAACGCAGCAACTAAAACGAAACTGGGACCTACTGGCTAGCAAATGCTAAATGATGACAAAGTAAAATAAGTGGACCAGTGGATTCGAAAGAAAAATCTGTCCACCAATACGGCAAAGTATTCAGACAATGATTTCATTGTCGGTTCCACTACACTCCCAGTAAAGGAAATGTTATCGGTATCAGAAATTTGTGTACAGGTACAGGCATAACTACGTGTTGGCAAAAATTCAAAGTCATAAATTTTCGTTATCGAGGATTGTTTTTTGATTATAGCATCTGTGATGGCAGATTCGATTGAAAGTTTGCAAAGTAATATTTCAGAGCTAGATCAGAAATGTAAGGACTATGGTATGAAGCTTAGCATCTCCAAAACGAACGTAATGTCAGTGGGAAAGAGATATAAACGGATTGAGTGCCAAATAGGAGGAACAAAGTTAGAACAGGTGGACGGTTTCAAGTACTTAGGATGCATATGCTCACAGGATGGCAACATAGTGAAAGAACTGGAAGCGAGGTGTAGCAAAGATAATGTAGTGAGCGCTCAGCTACGATCTACTCTCTTCTGCAAGAAGGAAGTCAGTACCAAGACTAAGTTATCTGTGCACCGTTCAGTCTTTCGAGCAACTTTGTTGTATGGGAGCAAAAGCTGGGTGGATTCAGGTTACCTTATCAACAAGGTTGAGGTTACGGATATGAAAGTAGCTAGGATGATTGCAGGTACTAGTAGATGGGAACAATGGCAGGAGGGTGTCCACCTGAGGAAATCAAAGAAAAACTGGGAATGAACTCTATAGATGTAGCAGTCAGGGCGAACAGGCTTAGATGGTGGGGTCATGTTACACGCATAGAGAAGCAAGGTTACCCAAGAGACTCATGGATTTAGCAGTAGAGGGTAGGAGGAGTCGGGGCAGACCGAGGAGAAGGTACCTGGATTCGGTTAAAAATGACTTTGAAGTAATAGGTTTAACATCAGAAGAGGCACCAATGTTGGCACTGAATAGGGGATCATGGAGGAACTGTATAAGGGGGGCTATGCTCCAGACTGAACGCTGAAAGGCATTATCAGTCTTAAATGATGATGATGATGATGATGATATAGCATCGTAATTATAATACGTATAGGATGGTAAAATATTGGTATTGGGTGTTCCCAACTGTGAAGCGAAACGCCTAACTATTCTAAGGCTCTTTAATAGTACAATGGTTGATGACCATGTCTAGAGGTCGAGGAAATACAAACAAACTAAATAATATTTGGGCAAGAGATATCAGTTAAGAGAAAATGCACAATTAAAATAAACAATTAATGGATGGGGGTCGCTAAAGAGCAATCAGAAAGATGTACACAACTATAAATACTCCACAACAACAGGGTATGAAGCACCCTACAGTGGCTGATCACTTCGTTTCGTTAGATCAAATATCTTGCTTATCTGTTTCAATTAAACCTGACAATCGCGAATATGTTGAATTACAGGTCATGACTGAGTGTACAAAAAAAAAAGTGGGAGAGATGTAGAGGGTCACAGTTCTGAATGTTAATTCGATGCCACTTGCTGGCATAGCGCAAGCGCATGTGTTTACCTTTCGTCAGCGAGGACAGTGGCGGTAGTCAGCGTGAACTGTAAACTTGAAAATCTATGTCGTCGGTGGAGCCGAGACTCCTAGTTATTCCCTAGTTAATTTAATAGGGATCGTTCACGGTATTAGGCTTGAACAGCGCATATGTCGTTGCGCTCAAATCGCTCGCAAGTGTTAACTGTCACAACTTGGGGTGATTCTCCTTACTAGGGGGCTTTGTACAGGGTTATTACAAATTATTGAGGCGATTTCACAGCTCTACAATAACTTTATTATTTGCGATATTTTCAAAATGCTTTGCACACACATACAAAAACTCAAAAAGTTTTTTTAGGCATTCACAAATGTTCGATATGTGCCCTTTTAGTGATTCGGCAGACATCAAGCCGATAATCAAGTTCCTCCCACACTCGGCGCAGCATGTCCCCATCAATGAGTTCGAAAGCATCGTTGATGCGAGCTCGCAGTTCTGGCACGTTTCCTAGTAGAGGAGGTTTAAACACTGTATCTTTCACATAACCCCACAGAAAGAAATCGCATGGGGTTAAGTAGGGAGAGCGTGGATGCCATGACATGAATTGCTGATCATGATCTCCACCACGACCGATCCATAGGTTTTCCAATCTCCTGTTTAAGAAATGCCGAACATCATGATGGAAGTGCGGTGGAGCACCATCCTGTTGAAAGGTGAAGTCGGCGCTGTCAGTCTCCAGTTCTGGCATGAGCCAATTTTCCGCGGGCTACGCGTGAAACTTGCCCGCACGCGTTCAACCGTTTCTTCGCTCACTGCAGGCCGACCCGTTGATTTCCCCTTACAGAGGCATCGAGAAGCTTTAAACTGCGCGTACCATCGCCGACTGGAGTTAGCAGTTGGTGGATCTTTGTTGAACTTCGTCCTGAAGTGTCGTTGCACTGATATGACTAACTGATGTGAGTGCATTTCAAACACGACATACGCCTTCTCGGCTCCTGTCGCCATTTTGTCTCACTGCGCTCTCGAGTGCTCTGACGGCAGAAACCTGAAGTGCGGCTTGCGCCGAACAAAACTTTATGAGTTTTTCTACGTATCTGTAGTGTGTCGTGACCATATGTCAATGAATGGAGCTACAGTGAATTTATGAAATCGCTTCAATCATTTGTAATAGCCCTGTAGTTTAATTCCTTATGAGTTACGACGAGCTTGTGAAAAAGTGTTCCCATAATGACTCTTGCAATCGTCTCAGTGTGGCGTGAGTCGCCTTGCTCTAACGCTGCAACAGATAGAGCGAATTCCGTCTTCATTTGCCTATATCAAACCAGGTGGCCACGCTTTTCCTCTCCGACCAGGTTGAGCATTCCTACGTGTTATAACTCCACACACTGGAGTTTATATAGCGCATCACAGGCGTGATTTCTTTCGTAATGCTAAGGTAGACAGCTTTTTCTTTCATGCGAGTCTTAACACAGGAGGCTACAGTGAGTTCTCTGTAAATTTATCTGCCATCTCAGGCTGCGTTCCTGTAGATAGACTTTCCGAAGGGTCGTCGTTAAAAGCAGGAACAAGGGCGGCTTTTGCTGTCAGCAGTCTGCACAGTGGCTCCAGCATCACACCGTGTCCACTAGACGTCCCGCTGTGCGGGTTTCGGCCCAAAATTGGAACGGGCATTGCTGTCGTAAAATTGTCCTTCCCTCATAACTACACCGCGGATTTTAGGTAAAAACCTATTTTGTTCCTGAGTTCCTATTTGCATAAAAATTTGTACTTTTGCGTTTCATGACTATTTACACATAATAGCGCTAATTCTATAGGACCTAAAAAAAGTCTGTTTCGACGTGAGTGCCTATTTTTGCATATTTCGGCTTTAATATCCTGAAAAGTGCCTATTTCATCATATAAAACAGTGGCTCCAAGTTTTTCCACACTATACGACAGACGGAAAGAAATGTTTTCTGCCCAGCGTGCAGCAAGGTGGCTAGTTGATATGCGCTCATGCTTCGTATTTGCCTAACATTTTGGTCTTTTTTTATTTTTTTTTATATCGCTATCCCTGTTAATACCAAATACTCTTTGTAGGTGTTTGATTATTCATATGTAAAAAATAGATAACGGATCTTCAGGTTAAAACCTATTTTTCTCCTAAGCTCCAATTTGCATATAAGTCGGTACTTACGCGTTTCATGACTAACTAAACTGAATACCATTAGTTCTATAGGACCTAAAGTGGCGTATTTCGACGTTGACGCCTAATTTTGCCTATTTCGGCATCTAAATCCTAAAAAGTACCTATTTCGTTAATCTGACATAGAGTTCTTATGTTTTGAAAGATTAAAAAAAGGAAGTAAACTTAGGGCTTTACGTTTCGCCGAAGGCGAAGGTCGTTAGAGGCTGTTTACAATTCCTTTGCTTGCCTAACTACCAACAGCATTCGGCACGGTTGAATGGTCAACCATCCAACTAGGCACCGAGCTCGACAGTGCTTAACTTCGGTGAGCGAATGGGAACCGATCAAAGATTTCAGTTACACATTAGTATCGAACGTGGGAGTACTAAATGTTATATTTGAAAATACTTCGTTCGTACGATTCTGGCCAGCTGTGTATTTTCGCAAAGAAAGTGTTTCATAGGCCTTAAGCTGAGCACGGATTAAAAAGTCACAATGTTAATCGAAGACACCCTCTATAGCTAAATTACTGCCATTCGCGCACTTTCTCGCTGCTATCTACAGGCAGTCCTATCAAATTACTCTGTTTCGTGAAAGGTATTATACGTGAATTTTCCGGTTCGAAAAATAATTTGCCAGTAGTGAGATGTTTTCATCAGAATCACTGGTAGATTCCATTCGCTTGTTCAGAAGGGGCAGCCATCTGTCAGGTGCCCTATGTCCACCAACGTGTACGGTACTTCCCCTACCGCTCCCATGCACCGCAGTAAAAGGAGAAAAAAATTACAGGTCATCGTTCACTTTTTCCCAGCGAAAACAAATCAGTACATTATGTAGCGACCGACATGTTAAGTGTTACTGAGGTTCTAAGTGCAAAATAAATTCTAGTTTCTGTGTGAGAATACTACGCCATGCCGAAAACACCTGGTTCAAAGTCTACTCATATATGGCAGTGGCTGCAAGATTTTCCGCATTATACAACAAATGGGAAAAGTATTTTCTGCTAAGCATGCAACAACGTGGTTAGTTGATGTTTTTCTTAGACTTCTTATTTTCCTGTCACTTAGGATTCTTTTTTATCGCTATCCTTTAGTAATACGAAATACTCTTTATATGCGATTCTAAACTGCATTTCCCTTTTCTCTCCTATTAGGTTTAATTCTCAAGAAATCTCACTTAACTCAGCATGCAGATGGAATCGCACACAAAGCTAATGTTGAATGAAAGTCAAAATCGAAGCAAACTCTTTTAACCAATAAATCTGATGAATCCTACGAAAAAAACAAGTTCTGCAGTGATTTGTGTCATGCACTTGTGGCAGCAAACATCCTCTTTCGGAAACTAGAAAACGCTATTTTCAGAGATTTCCATGAGAAGTACTGCCATCAGTGTATTCCTGCAGAGTTAACTTTACGTAAGAATTATGTGGATTCAGCTTACAATGCTGCATTGCACAGAATCCGAGAAGATGTTGGAGAATCGTGTATATGGATTTCTGTGGATGAAACTACTGACAGTCTTGACTGTTACATTGCAAACCTGATTATTGGCAAGCTAGATCCAGATACTCCATCCAGGGCTCATTTGATTTACTCAAAACAGCTTGCAAAAACTAACCAACAAACAATAGCACGGTTTGTGAACAATGGGCTTAATGTGCTACGCCTCAACGGAGAATAAGAATAAGATGCTTCTGGCCGTCACTGATGCTGCTCTTTATATGATAGCAGCGTTTCAACTATTAAATGTATTCTACCCATCTATGCTGCAGGTAACTTGTGTAGTGCATGGGATCAACCGCATAGCACAGCAAGTAAGGCTACAATTTCCTAAAGTAAATAAAGTAACACCTATGGTGAAGAAAATTTTTGTTAAGGCACCGTCAAGAATACAGGCATCCAAAGACCAGCTTCCAGATGTCCCATTGCCGCCAGAGCCTGTTGCCACCCGCTAGGGCACGTGGCTGACAGCAGCAGAGTAGTATAGTACGCATCCCTCGGCTGTCCAGAAGGAGGCTGAAAATATGCCGGAGGATGCTGCATCCGTAAGTGCAGCAATGGAGTTACTCAAAATTCTTCTTTAAAACGGAACTTATCTTACATTAGGGCCCACTACACATTTATGCCTAGAATAATTTCACAATCAGAAGGCACAGGGAGACCTATCTACGACAATCTTTCTTTGCTCGAAGAAGTCAAAACGAAAATTAATGAAACGCCAGGTGAAGGAGGGGAAAAAGTACGGGCCAAAATGCAAACGGTTTTGCAGAAGAACACTGGCTTGAAGTTGTGTGCAGCTGCCGACATACTTAGTGGAAAATCCAGGACTCCTGACTGCAGCATTCCTGTCCAACATGTGCCGAAAATTAAGTACGCCCCTGTCACATCTGTTGATGTAGAACGTTCTTTTTCAGTGTATAAATTGATTCTGACTGACAAGCGCCACAGTGTTTCACTGGAAAACCTAGGATAGCTTTTGGTAATTTATTGTGAAGTCAACTATGGTCAGAATAAGCGAAACTACGAATGTATTAATTAAACCATTGCCACATCTTTTTTGCGGAGATCTTCATCTTGCAGGAACTCAAAAATATTTGGAGTTATGTTCAACATTAACGTTGTAAATTGCTGTGCTCTGTAACTGCGTAAATATTCATTCTCCTTGTTTTAATGACTAATAAGATGTTCATACTGTCAACACTGTGTATTTTAATTTATTTTAAGTTTCTCTGCATCATTTTTATTAGAGCCTATTCTACGTTTTATATAGCCTAAATGCACTACTGAAGGAGCCTATTTTAGGTGCCTAAAACACACTTTTTTACGACCTAAAAATCCGTAGTCTACTCAGAACTGTGTTTCGTAGCTCTGGTCTGGAAAAATACTTGTGTGCAATTACTAGTGTGAGTATTAGTAGTTTATATTCACGATATGCTGGCTTGTTTATTCGCTTTCTCTATTAAAAATTCGTACATTTTCTTGAAACTATTTCATGTGATGAAGCGATTTAACTGGAATTGTTTCTGGAATTCAGTATCAGGTGTGTTATTTGTTTGACACCTCACAATTTAAGTTATGTTTGTGCAAGTCTAATCTTAAATACTATAATATATGATCGAAAATTGATACTTCATCTCACCCAATCCTCTAGGCCAGTTGGATGATTTATAAATATCAGGTCAGCCTCAACTTGCTTCATTAATATAGTTTCTGAACCAAAAATTGTCAGACATTTTGGCACTATAGGTGATGTGTGATATTTGTAATTCTGTATTTACAGTTCACAGCAGAGTATGGTGGCCTATCGTAATTTCTGGAAGGACTACAATGTGTGACGACCTATCATTGCTGTTTTCGGTTTTGAGGCAGTTTGTTATAATATTGCTAATTTTCTCTCAGTATTACAATATTTCCAGAAGAAACACATAAATGTAACACTTTAAACATTTAACGGTTACTACCACAGTGCATTATATGAACAAATATACTAATATCACAATAATTTAATGTTTACCAACTAGCTCAGTGCAACAAGTGCGATCATGCTGTGTTCAAATGTAAGGAAACTTGTTTCTGCATTATTTGTGAGTTAAATGCAACGATGTAACTGTCAGCGTACCTTAGAGGAGTCTGACAGTATGATCTTACTACAGACTTGTAAATTATGGAGAAAAATCTATTTACGAACAATTCTACAGTCACGTATGTACTTTGCTAAATTACGCTGTAAGTAGGCTGACATTTAATTTTAATACAACAGAAAATAAGTACAGACAGATGAAAGTAAACCTATATCCCACCTATGTACATAAGTAAGAGAAGGAATATTTTGCACATAGCTAGTAAGTGATTTTTTTAAAATTAATAAGTATTCCTGTGTAAATAAAAGTTAACATGCACAAAGCCGGAGGTGTTATGATGGCCTTCCATGAGGCTAAGAATTTAGGGAGACTTACTGAGTAGAGCAGGCATGTTTCTGCCCCCACAGTAGCGTTTGGATGAGGTTCATTTGAAATTGATTCAAGCTGGTGAATCCTGCAGAGGTAAGCCCTTTTGGTACGAAAGGGTCGAGGAAATATTTCCCACTAAGTCTTTAATGTGATATAATTATATAATTGAGTATATACATGCACTTAAACCAAAAATTAAAAAACAATAAAAAAAGGAACAAAGAACTCGAAGATCAATCTTTATGTACCATCCCTGGGCTATATTCAGAAATCAAAGGAATGAATACACAGATGATAAAATGTTAATGTAAATAGTAACCAGAAAACTGCTACAAGTAAAGTATTGAAGAAAGCTAAAAGGGCAGAGAATACAGATGATAAAATGTTAATTTAAATATTAATATTAAAACTGTTATGCCTAAAGTATTTCTGGAAGCTTTAAAGAAATTGTGAATAAAAATGGAGGACTCAGATCCCCTAAGGACATAAATGATACACAGCTCAAAAATAGGGAACCCGAATTGTGTATGAAGGAAGCCACAGGGTGTGACACAGAGAACAGTGACGAAAATAAATAGTGAAGTAGTCACTTACATTTTGTGTTTTCGAAGTGTAAAATTTAGAAAAACATCCAATTTCAGATTTTAATCCAACCCTTCCTTCCTCATTCCAGTTATTGTCCACAATAAATAGAGTCGTTTCTGAAGATTTGAGAGGAGTAAGATTACAATAAACTTTTTAGTTCACTTAGTTATTCTTGCAGAGTTGGCTCCAGTTCTTCTTGTCTAGGGGTCTGATTGTTGAAGCTAAAATTGTCACATTTTAGGTCGTCATGGTTGAATTGATCTAAATAAATTTGAAGATTGTTGTTGCAGAATTTTTGTTATTATCTTAACATATTTTGACACATTTTAGTATATCAAACAGTCTTTTGAATTTTCGAAATTACATTGTTCTCCCAAAATACAAAGATACTTCTGATCACATGAGGGACATAGTTACTACTACTGTGTTTATAACCATATGCCAAAGGGTTTATAAGTTTTCTTGACAAATTAATTTCTAGATTAGATTAGATTTACTTTCATTCAAATTGATCCGTAGTGAGGAGGTCCTCCAGGATGTGGAACATGTCAGAAAAACAACAATACATGACAAATATTTACAACTAAAACAAATAAGCTAATGTACCATTCCACAGGTCCCAAGTGGAATGATCGTCATTTTTTAATGAACACTAAGAGTCATTTTACAAATACTAATGCACTGAATTTAAAATAAAAAAGTTTTTTATTTATTTATAAGGTAATAAACATGTAATACAACTACTGTAATACTTATTTACAATGAACACATTACTGCACTAAAATGGTGCAGAAGTTAGATTATACTTACACACAACCACACATACACACACAAAAACACACAGACACAGACACAGACACACAAATTTTCAGTGAACACATTACTGCACTGAAATTGTGCAGAAGTTATGTTGTACTTTTATACAAATCTGTTGGTTTTACTAAGAAATTCATCAATGGAGTAGAAGGAGTTGGCCACCAATAAATCCTTTAGGCTTCTCTTAAACTGAATTTCATTGGTTGTTAAGCTTTTTATGGCTGCTGGCAAGTTATTGAAAATGTGTGTTCCTGAATAATGCACACCTTTTTGTACAAGACTAATTGACTTTAAATCCTTGTGAAGATTATTCTTATTTCTAGTATTGATTCCATGAATTGAGCTGTTAGTTTGATAAAGTGATATATTTTTAATGACAAATTTCATTAAGGAATAAATATATTGGGAAGCTAGTTCCCTAAACAGGCTTCTGTAGGATGTTCTTGAGTTCACACCACATATAATTCTTACTGCACGCTTTTGTGCCCAGAAAACTTTAGCTTGGCTTGATTAATTACCCCAAAAAATAATCCCGTATGACATTGTGGAATGAAAGTAAGCATAGTATGCCAGCTTTTTCATTTTTATATCCCCTATGTCTGACAAAATTCGCATTGCAAACAGAGATTTGTTAAGACGCTTCAGCAGTTCTGTGGTGTGCACCTCCCAGTTGAATTTATTATCAAGCTGTAATCCCAAAAATTTAACACTGTCCACATCTTCTATCTTCTTGTCATCGTATGTTAGACATATATTCTTGGGACACCCCTTACAAGTTCTGAACTGCATGTAGTGTGTTTTTTCAAAGTTTAGTGACAAAGAATTGGCTAGGAACCAGTGATTAATGTCCATAAATATTTTATTGGCTGATCTTTCTAATACTACACGTGATTTGCTATTTATTGCAATGTTTGTATCATCGGCAAACAAAACAAACTTGGCATCTGGTAATGTTACTGATGAAAGGTCATTGATATACACAAGGAAAAGTAAGGGCCCCAAAATGGAACCTTGTCGGACCCCACATGTAATTAGTTCCCAGTTGGATGATGCCTGATAGCTTGATACATGTCTCTTTCGTAATAACACCCTTTGTTTCCTGCCAGAGATATAAGATTTGAACCATTTTGCAGCATTTCCTGTTACACTATAATATTCTAGTTTACTTAAAAGGATATTGTGATTTACACAGTCAAATGCCTTTGACAGATCACAAAATATACCAGTTGCCTGCAATTTTTTGTCTAATGAATTAAGCACATTTTCACTGTAAGTGAAGATAGCCTTCTCAATATCAGAACCTTTCAGAAATCCAAACTGTGACTTTGACAGTACGTTATTTGAGATAAGATGGTTATAAAGACGACTGTACATTACTTTTTCGAAAATTTTTGAGAATGCTGGCAAAAGTGAAATTGGATGGAAATTTGATGCTATTTCTTTATCTCCCTTCTTAAATAGTGGCTTAACTTCAGCATATTTCAGCCATTCAGGAAATATTGCACTGATAAACGACTGGTTACACGGATAGCTTAATATGTTACTTAGCTCAGAATCACATTCTTTAATTAACTTTGTTGATATTTCATCATACCCATTAGATGTTTTTGATTTTAAAGATTTTATGATGGACATTATTTCTGTTGGGGTAGTGAGGGTCAAATTCATATTATGGAAGTTACTTGAAATGTCTGGTCTAAGGTAATCCATAGCAGCATCTACCGAACCTGACAACCCCATCTTTTCAGTAACAGTTATAAAATGTTTGTTAAAAGGTTCTGCAACACTATACACATCTGTCACCAATGTATCATTTACTCTTATTGCTATTTGTTCCTCTTCATGTCTCGTTCTACCGGTCTCCTCCTTCACTATATACCATATTGTCTTTATTTTGTTATCTGATATGACTATCTTTTCCTTGTAATATATTTGCTTTGACATCCGTATTACAGTCTTTAATATTTTGCAGTATTTCTTATAATGTGCTATAGCATCAACATTGGAAATGTTTCGGATTGACAGATACAGTTTTCTTTTTGTTTTACAAGATACCCCTATACTTCGAGTAATCCATGGCTTCTTTGTAGACTTTGCTCTAACCTTGGTAAGTTTTGGGGGAAAGCAGTGTTCAAATAAGGTAAGCACCTTATTAGCAAAAATGTTATATTTTTCTCGATTATTATTTCATGAATGAATACAGAAATAAACATTGTATATAGGACTACACTGCGTAATTAAGAACAGAAAATTTTAGTGTGTCAAACAATTAGTGATTTCAAATTTTCTAAAATGGATATTTTTAACAGCACAGTCTAGTACTCATTGATTATAACATGTAAAATAAAGTACATTCTTTTCATAAAGTTTAGCTCGAAATGTATTATATACCACATAAAATGATACGAAAGTTTTCAAAAAAGCAGCTGAGACAATACTAACCTGTCCAAAATTAGAAAAAAAATAATAATAATTGTGGTATCGATAACTACTATTGAGGAAAAGTAATGCTAGAGGAGGACATCCTGCTACAAGATGCTGCAGTGTATGAAATCTTCAAGTAACCTAAAGCACTCATTAGTTGACACCATAAGTCACTTTGGAGGTGTGAACGCCGTACTGAAAGCTTTGACACTTTGGTCCACAGTGACAGTCAGTCGTTACTTTTGAAAATCACACGAGTGGCCAGTGAATTTGTGAACTAACTGTAAACTGTTTCTAAAACCCACTACACAACACAGCTTTAAAACGTCTTATATTGGTGATTCCGAAGTATACAGACACTATTAAATAAAAGACCTAATGTCTAGACAAATAAGAAACTGTTGATTCAATAATGTAAATGAAAGGACACTAACTTGTAGTATGTTAACTGACATTCAATTACAACAAATATCCCCAACGACATATACGATCAAATAAATGAAAATAGCCACCTAAAAACAAACATTCTAATGAATGGGAAAACAAAGAGGCCATGAATTAGCACTATGGTTTTCTGTGTAGGTAAAACAGACTTTACTGTAGAAAACTGACATGGTCATACAATTACTCAGTGTAGCCAATCTCGATTAACACTCATTCAATTTCCAGTAAAAGATCAACGGAACAGTGCGGCAACTTCGCAGGATGAGCAACGGCTGTGATGAGACGAGTACGTTGCCACCCTGACGTCACGTCACTCTGTATATATAGAGCCACTTATCACATGACAACGATTCCCAAATTCGCACACTAAACTACAACAGTAGCGCTTGTTATATTATATAAATACCTGTGCAAATAAAAACTGAAAAGCAAATTTCAAGTTTAACCATGAATGCTGGATGGAAAAGGCTGAATGGAGCAAATGATATAGTTTAAAAAGTAATGCCTTTGCGAAATACACTAGAAATGAACATCTTAATACAACAAAGAATTTAAACAAAGTTTATGTATGTTGTTTCGCAAACTGAAAACTACAATCATAGTCCTTTTTTCAAACTGAAAAATTATTCTACTTCATTTGTTATTTTATGTAACTGTACCACTTATTAAGAAACATTTTAATTGAAAATTACTGATAACAAGCGAGTGTAACGTTTCAGACAGAGATCTTGCAATCTGTTTACTCTCATGGTGCGTTCGAATGGATGAACAAAGTAACATATCTCTGTAGATCACAGGTTAAATAATTCGTGTCTTTCTGAGCGAACGAGTAAGTGTTAATGTATACTGTGCCAAAAGCGGTTTCATCTATTTAGCGAAGTAAATCATGCAAAAGTAAGGGAAACGTTTCCTGTGAGTCAAAAGATTGCACCGTATAGTAATTTAACCAATTTCAAGTCAGTCCTAGAAGTGAAGTGTCGTCGGACTTTAACTTCCACATATTTGAAAAGATGTATTAATTTTCATTTTTTCAAATTATTACTGTGAAATAATTAACCTGTAAGAGTACGACGACGTAAAACACATATGTAACATTGACGATCAACGAATGGATATTAGCTGTAATTCAGATTTATACGAGAAACGTTAAGGAACATCTGTATATCTACAACTTGAGCCTTGTCCCGCAGTGACGCATTGTCAGCCATCGTTAATCGGATGTGGCATGTTAATGTTTAAGGGGTGGCCGTGTGCCCTTCCTGCTGCCACCCTGTACCCCCAGGATGGAATTAGTATACCCCAACTGTCTGCATCGAGTGTAACCCACAGAATAGCGCGAAAGTGTTCAGATGCCTGTGAGCCGAGTAACTGAGGCGGAACATGGGGACCATCCCAGTATTCACCTAGCGGGATGTGGAAAACCGCCTAATAACCAGATCCAGGCTGGCTGGCACATCGGCCCTCGTCGTTAATCCACCGGGCAGATTCGATCTGGGGCCGGCGCGCCTACCCGAATCCAGGAAGCAGCGCGTTAGCGCTCTCGGCTACCATGTCGGGTGTTCAAGAACATCTGTATATCTTATAAAAGTTTAGTAAGACACAAGATTCCGAAAAGAGGCCTGTCCCCTCTTGTAACTCACTTCAGGTGTTGTCTACGAATCTATAGGAGGTACGTGTGAATGAGCTCTCTAATTTACCTCGTTTACTGAGTGATAGCTGTCATGCTGACAGTAAATGTGTCTGCATTCGTCGTAGAAATCTTTTAGTAATGGTATATTAACTTTATGGTATGAGTTCTCTGTTGAACACGTGTCAATAACAGTACACACATTGTTCAAAGGCAGAACGTGGCAGAGATTATAGCATAGTGTCGTTTAAGTACTACATTATTAAAATTCGAACTTCCATTTTATTATCTCCGAAAGCCAAATAAATACTTGTTAACACATATAATGTGTAAGTCAGTTTAACATTATCATGGTCAAATTGTTTTTAAACAATGGTGTTGTACAGTAACCGCCAGGGCCATATACATCAAAATAAAGATAATAAGCAATGACCTACAAAAAAGAATGAAGGTGATACAATGTAATAATATACTAGAGTACTTATTGATGTGTGTTGCAATAGTGACAGGAACAAATGACAGAGTTTGTATAGCGTGTTTCTCGAGGAAAACCTTTATTCATGCACTTTTTTCATGTTTTCTCGAGTAAATTATTTTTCTCACTGTGTTATCGGCCAAGAAAGAAGCATTACGTTGCAAACTCTCTCGGCAGAGGAAGCACAGACTGTTCCTGCCTAGTCATGGGTTTAATAAGGTTCGTGCCACTCTTGGCACAATTATATGTAAAACAAACGTCCTACATATTGCATAATCTTCAACCCTAGACTCAGCTCGAACAGATTATTTTTGTGCTCCGCTACGTGACGCCTCTGCTAAATTTTAAATCAAGCTTTAGGCTGTAATCACAGCATGACAGATCGAAGTCCTAGCACAATGAGTCAAGCTCTTTTGGGGTGAAGGTCATTTTACTGTAACGTTGAGTGATTATAATGAAAGGTGATGAACTTCACACGCTTCCAGGACCTTATGTATACAAATTACATCTATAGTATATCGAAAGAATCGCTTTTATATGAGAAGGATAGTGATAGAAGAATAGAAATTACCATGACATCACCTAAATTTTACGTGATGTAGCTGACCAGAGAAATTCTTATTTAGAATCAAATATTATCTAGGTTATGTATACGAAAAATAAACAATATTTTCACATAAATCTGTTACAATCCTGTAAGCAACATATCGTCATGTGGGGGAAACTGTGTGTCTGTACCAAAAAATCTTTACCTTACCTTAGTCACCGATATCCCCCTCATTTCTAAACCTTCTTTCTATGAAATTCTTTAAACTAAATATTGCAATGGTCGCGTGGCAGATTCGATAGAATTAGCTCGTGGAGTAATTGTTAGCAGCTCAATGTGAAATTTTAAACAGGACAGATAACGATTTTTTTTTTAAGTTTCACGAAGTTCAAGTATAAGATTTAGTTTTTAAAATAAGGGGAACTTTCCACGAATCGTATAATTTAGCAAATGCGCATTTTATGTTACAGGGTCTCTACCCACTGTTAATTCATGTAAATTTGGATCAGAAATGAACAAAAGCTTTGATCTAGAATACTCGAGAAGACATCATCAGTGATCTTGATACCAATGTTTGAATATAAAATTTAAAGGGTTCGTGAGTATTAAGTTATAAAATGCAGAATTCTTGTAGGTCCCGAACTAACATTGTTTACAAAACAGTCTGCTGTTTAAGTACTGAGAAAACTATGTTGCCTGCTACTTTTATTTGCTTCAAAAAATTGTCTTCTTATCTGCGCCAAAGTTTTTCAATTTTGCTGCTTGCTTTCGGCGAGTTGCGTACGTAAAGTGTGAGGGAAGTCTAGCTAGACCTCACCCTATACGCTGCTAGACTAACAAGTCTGATCCTTAACTACATAGTGATGTCTCGTCGCTTATGACTTAAGGCTGTACCTCACATACTTACGCTTATCCTTCTTCTTATCAGAAGGCCCAAGTAGACTAAAAACTAATGTCGGTGACAACTAACGGATAAGAAGCAGCCCGCAGCTTGTACACACAGTTTGGGTGAAAATATTGAATAAATAACTTTATTTATTCGTTAATTCCATTTTCATGGAATTTTAGCAAAATTACAGCTGACTGAAAGTCGTCAAGTAATAATTAATACATAATATGTAAAGCTATTATTGTACAACCTGACTGTAAGACATCTAATTCACATAGAATTCGCAACAGAGTATAAAATTATCTAATGTCACGGACCAGAGGTTGTATCGTTAGAGACAGTATCGTTTTTTGGCTGCGTGTATGTCCAACTGTAATTCCCAGTCATTCCTTCGGACAAACTACTCAACAATAGAGTTTACTACCTGAAATGAAATATGGCCACTGTGACTTGACCATCTTTCATATTACACGCGCCTCGGCGCCATACGTTATTCACTTGTTCCCTCAGCGAATCTCTGCCGTTTTCCAATTCATCTACTAGAGAAGCGTGGCTTTAAAAACCACCAATTGGTATCTCTTGGTCAGCTCGTAAAATTTTGACCTATGACTGCCAGACAGTTGGCAGGCCGCAAAATTTAAGGAATGCAGTGGCTTGTTTGAGAACAAAGCCTACCTTGTTGCTGCTTTTTTGTTGAATGGATGTGGTACGGACGTTTCTCGTGTGTATTTCGAGATGGGCACATACAACCTGAATTATCAAAGGAACTGATGAAATTGTAGCCCACTACCAGAATTCGCGTTTCATTTACGTTACTGAAATTTGGATATGCTATAAAGCTGTACAAAATCGAATTCGTTTCTCGTGTCGTATTTTCATTCTGTTTGTTGAGGGAGCATTAAATCATTTTATGCTATATTTGATTTCACAAGATCATGTGGAAGCCATTATCCGCTTCCACTTCAAACGTTCAAGTGCTACAGCGTCTCTCTCTCGCTCGTAAACTCACAGTATCCAGTTTCGAAATACTGTTATGTAATTTACTTTCGGGACGATGTAGAGCTGTGGTGTTGAACATGACACATCTGACATTGTTTTCGTCCATTAGGCATTAGGGGCAATGCTTCGTATTTTTGACATTCTTCATTTTTCAGTGCTTTACATACTTATGTTTCTTATGACTCTGACCACGTTGCCGTGAACTGCTAATAGGAAGCGTTCAGGATTCTCACTCGTTGCAGTTGAAGCTCAAAACATAAGAAAATTAATATCTTTAGAAGTGAAATTTCGTCAATTTTTCGCTTACCATTGGCTGCAATTGTTGCTATAAGTACACTCTTCGTAAGTAAGAAAGATTTTTCGATGAATATTGCACAGCATACAATCCATATTTACAGATGTATGGAACTCTAGAGGTTTCGAAATCAATTAATACCCGTGGTAAAAATTAAGATAATTAATTTTAAATCTGAAATTTTTCTAAACTTGTATAAGCTCATTCTTATTTTCATAAACTGAGTAAATTCTAGTCTTCCATACAAATGTAAATATGTTCCATAAAAACACGGGAGAACTGCCGTAAGGCAGTAACATCTTGCCACAATATTTCGGCACAAAGGAACAAACAGTACGCCGTGAAAATTTCAAACATCCCAATGTAAATATGGTTCGTATGGTTTGCAAAATTTAACGACAAAACTGTCTTACTAATGAACAAAAATGTACTTACAGCAACAAATGCAGCAAACGATAAGTGAAAAAATTTATGAATTTCACATCTAAAAAAAAAAGTGTCGACTACAATTGGCGCTCAACAGAGAGGTTGTGATGAGTGAACATTCCGTAATTAAAAATATATCTTCGGTCGCGATAGCAACGGAATATCAACTACGCTGTCATAGGTAACTGAAATCAATATTTTGAAAACTGTCAAGACATTTAATACGAGAATTACACGCTAGTAAGAGATTACGAAGTAGCCGGGCTACTACTACAATGGCTTACAGAAGTGAAGTGGGCTGCATCCACTGTACGTACTGACCTTCAACTAACATCATACCGTTACTGCAGTTAACACGGCGTGGATATCCGTTTCCTTTGCTTACTGAGAGTGCTTGGAAATAAAGAGAAACGGGATATGGGGCAGCCAAGACAGTGCCCGATGAAACGAAAAAGCCTGCCCGAGCAGCCAGCAGGGACTCTTGACATTCGAAAAGGGCAGGTAAGGTAAGGACCTATCTCTGTTAAAGTTGGACTGGCGCACGAGCCCCGGGGGCCTGTGGTATTGTTCGTTTACGACTCGCTTCCAACCTAGCGGCTGAGCAGTGCCGAACGGAAGAACTTCCATTAGGGGAAGAATGGTGTTCTGCTGTATTCTGACGAGTGCCACCTTTAGATAACAATCTAGTGCTTTCGTAAAGAATCACGGTGTGCCAAAATGTAAGTGCCTAGCCTCGAGCGCAGTTACTAACTTTCTGTGAACTTATGATGATCCTGTGGGACACGAAAACATGCGGCTGATACAAATTCTTGTGACGTTAGGATGACGGGTAACAGAATAGTCTGTTTGGAAAAGAGATGTGGAACGAGAAGTCATTGGTGTCTGTAATCGTCCAACTGAAAAGCGTGTCAGTTAATTTTTGTAGGAATTTTTCTTGGTTTGGATGTCTGAAATCGCGCTCGTACCTTGGAATTTCTTAGACGCGCGCGCGCTGCCTCAGGGGAGATGCCGCGCCATAAAGACGTAACCTTCGCTTTGCGAAGAGCGAACCTGTTTTATCTGTTAATCCCAAGCTGATGAGAGGAGACAGTCAGCTGAGCCTAGGTACTAAATGTGAGCTGCGAGTATTGGTTTCTTAGAAGCATCGCACAAACAATTGCGATATTTGGAATGTATAGTGAATAAGTAGATTGCGATATTTGGAATGTATAGTGGATAAGTAGAAGACTTATTCCGGGGAGAAAAATAACAGACTTATTCATTGGTAAGATAATATTTGTGAAGTGTGGATTACTGGTAATGATTACGTTTGTTTCACAACGCAAAATTCTTAGTTCGTCAGACATTCAGATCATGAATCTTTCTGCTTATCATTTTTTTTTCTTAGGTTCTATTGATCATTGAGGAAAAATTGGATTTAAGAATTATATCTTGGAATTTTGTTTAACGAGAGATTATACATATGAAGTTCAGCTTTTGCAAGTTCAATTTTTGTAATTCAGTTATTATTGTTACGTGCCATGAGATAAAGCTTAAGTATTTTTGAAGTTTCATTAAATGTTATTAAGTCTAAAGAACTGAGACTGAAATTGAGTTCAATTAAACCAGAGTCATTGCCCATATCCCAAGAGTCAATCAATGTTCAGTTATTTAGAAACCATTATCAACAATTTATGAAACAAGAATGATAGCAGCGTTTTCAGAGTACGCATTGCACCTCTGCATAACTCTGTAGTTAGACTTTGCTGCTCTGTTATCGGGTTGCGCCGTAGCTACTAGAGCAGTTTGCACCCACCTGACACAAACTGTGCAGGGAACAGATTCTTTCTATAATTAAACTTTACATGAACCAACTTTACTTCCAAATTAATCAGATTTCGTTTAACAAAGTCCAAATTCAGACTCTGTCGTCACAATAAAGGCATTATTTTTTCAAGGTTCTCGCTGTTACATTTATCTTTCCGATCAAGCAGTTGAGTTTGTCACTAACAGTTAAGCTATTTACAGATTTTGATCCTTTTAACATTCACCCCCACTCACAATAACTAATTTAAACAGATAACTTTCAATTAGCGAAATTCTATCTAGATTCGGGTGTTAGAAAATATTCCGAATTATGTTTTCAGGTTGTCAGACCGAGGAGAAGGTACCTGGATTCGGTTAAGAATGATTTTGAAGTAATAGGTTTAACATCAGAAGAGGCACCAATGTTAGCACTGAATAGGGGATCATGGAGGAACTGTATAAGGGGGGCTATGCTCCAGACTGAACGCTGAAAGGCATAATCAGTCTTAAATGATGATGATGATGATGGTGATGATGATGATGATGATGATGGTTGTCAGATAAAAAAGTGCACTACTCTCGATCGCTTTTTGTTGATAGTTTTGTTTTGGATTTGCTCTATTTACTAATCACCGGTGTTTTCTTACAGCTTATTGGGACGAGTTCTAAAAGTTTATTTTTTTACTATTTTCTCTTTTATATTGTAACTAGCATCCGTCGCAACACAGTGAATAGCAAATCACCTAGCTGTCTGCCATTGTCAGCCAATATGCAAAATTCATGGGACAACACTAATTTAACTTCTGACGAGTCACTTATTAATTCTACGGAGACAAATTCAGACTCGTCAATTCTTCAGGTAGATGCTTCCCTCCAAGACAGACAGGTTACGAGGAATACGTAAATTCCATAGATTTCGGCTGGCAATATTTTTGCGAGCTACAATATTTCTTTTGATGATGAGACGCGAGATTCGTGATTATAAGCCTTAGGTTCGCATTGAATGAAAGGACAGACGAACAACCACTTCATTATACAACTGTTAGCACGAATTCTTTGCAGAGAAAAGGCATTGCAATTATGCTTCAGAATTTATTACAGGCAAATAACAAAACACTGGCAAATGAGCTATCAAGTCACCTTGAAACAAATTAGCAAGAACACAATAAAATGCTTGAAACAATGTGACGACGGGCATGGAAATCTGCTAGAAGAAATTGCAGAAACGCTTACATAATTACAACTACAGTTTTCTCAGAGACTGACTAAGGTTGACACAAAATTTTAAGAAATTCAAGATTCCTGCCGAAAAGAGAAACTTTCAGTTACTGAAAAATTAAAAAAAAAATTCCTAGTGTCGCGGTCTCAATCTCTGCCGCGCAAATCACAAAAGCATTCGAAATAGGAACAGAATTAGGACACAGAAACAAATAACAATGACACCAGTACAAAAGAACAGTTTGAAACACTGAAAGCAGAGATCGGTAAACATTCAAAGAAATTTGAGCAAATCGAAGTGGATCGCTCAACACACACTCCGAATATATTTTAAAGAAACTGAAGCATTTCAGTCTTTAAGGTTTTATATGGAAGGGTGGTTGACGGTAAAGAAACAGAGGAAACAAGAAATCAGTGTGTTACGCGCTAATGTAGCTGACACTGAAAAGCATTTGACACCAGTAGTGAGGGCTATCAGCAACAAGAAAAATATTTCGTCCAAGAAGAACATTCTGGCCAACTTCGCCGTGAAAGAGAGGTTAAAAATGAACGCAGACACTCACATTCGTATTTCAACCGACAGAACTTTTATAAAATAACAAGAGACGACTTATTTGGCCGCAAAAATATTTTTATAGTTACAGTGTTTAAATTTTTAGCAGTGGCATCAATGGTTTACAACCCTTGGATTGAATCCAACAATTTAAGTTTTCTTTTGACTCCAGCTTGTCCTGGAACACACATATTTAAATTTATTTGCAGTTTTTTGGAAGGTGATCCAGCTATTGAATGCGATCGGTAGTACGACAATGCTTCTCTTCAGAGGAATTACAAACGAATTTCTTGCAGTAAACTGGTCAGAGAGTAAACCGCAAGGAATTAAGGACGAACTCATCACTTCACCAAATTTTAGAAAATCACAATTTGCAACATTAACACAGTTCTGCCAGCACATGTTACAACAGAACCATCATTTAATAGACCCGTTCAGCCAAAGCCCTTTAGTCCAATTTATTAAACTTCCAAGACGTTTACTTATTTCTTTACTGACAGGACATCACAAAGAAAACATAAACGCTTTCCGTGAGGTTTCACAATTGCCTGAGATTCCAGAATCCGACTATATGTACAAAAACAGAACCTTTTATCAGATGAACCACAATTAAAATGGTAAATAGGAATATGCGTCATTTCAGATCATCCAATGACAACAGAGACGGGAATAACCAACAGTACCAAAGACAGTATCACGGAATAACAATTTAAATGGACAAGCAACAAAATACGAATTTTAATCAAAATAATCAGCACTTTCATAATTCAAGAGCCCACATAAAACAAACATACACAGCAACCTTTCAAGCAATTACAAAGGACTAAAAATTTGCATAGCCATAGACGGCAAACATATAATCACAATTACCGTGAAAAAAAAAACCACGACTTCCGAGAAAATGACAGATATGGAAGCAGGAAAAATGAAAATTACAGAAAAGAGAAAAATTTATTTCGAAAGAATCAGACAGTCGTTTCCACACAGGACAAGTTGATTCTAATTAATTATGCAGAAGCGAGGCGATCTGTACAATTAGTGAAGTTTCGCAACCGACATCACCGCGACGCGAAAATGGCGGACAACGGTAACTAGAGGAGAAGACTAGAGAAGATTCACACACAGACACAACAGGATGTATTGCCAGTCGCACCGCATTACTGGACAGTCATTTGTTTAGAAGATATCAGAGACAATCCGGCAACTTGCAATCAAATAGGCAAACATACTGTAATCGTATTTTAGGTTCAAGCTCTCCAGTTTCAGCGAGCAGTGATACAGAATTGAGGAAAGGTAATCCGTATGAAACTTTCCCTTCTTCACCAGTACATGGAACAAAAGTTAGAGAGAAGCTTCAGGGAAATGTGTGCATGTAAAATCACAAATATATGTACAATTTCCTGAAGAAGGTCACACTTTCCTTAGAAATTTCTGGATCGTTCCACTGCTAATAATATAGATTACGCTAGGCATGGATTTCTTAAACAGTCAAAAAGACGTACTGGATTTCGAGAATTCGTGTACTTCGCCACAAAACAATGATACGCAGGTTACTTCGCGAGAAGAATTTTTCAATCGACGAACACGGGATTTACAGGCTACAGATTTTCGCACCAAACAAAATCCAGTATTGGTCCACATCATTAATCACTGATGTAGATATTTCTATTATTAATGAAAATCAAGAATCAAGTGTTGATGTTTCTCAAATAATAAAAGCGAATATAGACAAGTGGAAGCTGCAGCAGACAGGAATACGAAACAGTTACAGGTAGTCCTACAGACTTATTCTCACGTTTTTGACAACGTTCCCGGACCTATGTGCGGAATTCTTGTAGAATTTCAAGAGAAACCCCATATTACTTTTGTTTCTAGACATTACAACATTCTATTCATTTATAGAGACAAGGTAAATCGGGAAACGGAAACTGTGCTCCAACAACACATAACTGAAAGAGGTGCTACCCCTTCGTTACACGTTCCAAAAATGGATGATTCTCTCAGACTTGTTTAAGATTCGGGAATATTTAATGGCATCGTACTAACAGAAATTGACAGACAAACTTTAGATGAGTTGCTCCAAAAATATCATGGACTCATCGTATTTTTCACGTATTTCGATTCAAAATCAGGATTGTGGGAGATTGCACCACACCCGAACTGTTGAAAATAGACAGCCTTTCTATGCTTCGGGATGTGTTACCAGTTTTGCAGACTGCCTTCCGCTGTTAATATTTCAACTTCAGCTTTCTCCAGGCGCTCGAATTTCGTTTCTCCAGTACATTTAAAGGCCAGAATCACTGCTAATGTGATGACATACTCGCTGCTGAGGAAACCTGGTGCCAACATAACAATGTTTGAACCCATTATTCGGAACATATTCTAATCATGAAATCACGGTCAGTTCGAGGAAATCTAACTTTGGAAAGGTTTTTATTAAATTTTTAATTAATATCTTTTCAGCTTCTGGCATTGTACCCGATCCAGACCAACTTCAGGCCGTTCTTCACATTGCTGTTCCTACTACTAAGCTCCAGGTCAGAAGTTTTCTGGGCCTCGTCAGTTCTCTTTTCGCCGTTTCATGCGCTCCCAAGCTATGCGCACTCCAAATTTATGTCAGTTAAGTTGTAAAACTCAACTTGAATTTGGGACGAACAAGCACAAAATGAATTAGATACACTGGAACGACCTTTATGAAATGCACCTTTACTGCACCTTTACTTTCTCACCCGAATCTTTTGCGTAATTTTATCATCACGACTGGCATCTCTAAGACAGCCCTTGGCGTTCACGTGTTTCTCGAGATAGAGAAAAATGATTTTATTGTTACCAAGAGCATTACATTTACTAGCAGTGTTCTTTCCGCTTCCGAACGAAATCACAGAACTTGAGGCATTGGCTGTATTTTGGTGCTTTGCAGAAATTTGATATTTTTTATTTGGTAATCATACAAAAGTATATACAGCCCACCACTTGCGTTACATCGTCGTATGATCGCCAAACTTTCTCACGTGCGCTTGGGGAGACGAGCATTATACAGGGTGAGTCACCTAACGTTACCGCTGGATATATTTCGTAAACTACATCAGATACTGACGAATCGATTCCACAGACCGAACGTGAGGAGAGGGGTTAGTGTAATTGGTTAATACAAACCATAAAAAAACGCAAGGAAGTATGTTTTTTAACACAAACCTACGTTTTTTTTTTAAATGGAACCTCGTTAGTTTTGTTAGCACATCTGAACATATAAGCAAATACGTAATCAGTGCCGTTTGTTGCATTGTAAAATGTTAATTACATCCGGAGATATTATAACCTAAAGTTGACGCTTCAGTACCACACCTCCGCTGTTCTATCGTGTGTATCGGAGAGCACCGAATTACGTAGGGATCCAAAGGGAACGGTGATGGACCTTAGGTACAGAAGAGACTGGAACAGCACATTACGCCCACATGAAAACACCTTTTTATTGGTCTTTTTCACTGACGCACATGTACATTACTATGAGGGTTCAAAGGGCTCTGAGCACTATGGGACTTAACATCTGAGGTCATCAGTCCCTTAGAAATAAGAACTACTGAAATCTAACTAACCTAAGGACATGACTCACATTCATGCCCAAGGCAGGATTCGAAACGGCGACCGTAGCGGTCACGCGGTACCAGATTGAAGCGTCTGGAACCGCTCGGTCACAGTGGCTGGCAGTAAGGAAACAATGACTATCCCTGCCCACACGTGGTCTGATAATCTATGTCGTTTGCTCTTCAATATTGCAGCTTGGGGGCTGTTATCCTCCAAAACGTGACTGTTAAGCATCGTGAAATATTCTTCGTGTTTGAAAAATGAGGATCCACTGTAAGGCGCTTCAAGAAGCGTTGGCCGACCACGACACGTGGTCCGAAGTCAGCGTGGGTCAAAGCATGCACTCTCTGTGGATGCGTGGGGAGTAGCTGTATTTCCCGTAATACTCGCCCACAGTACTGTGTGAAACATTCACTTCACGTTTAGCTGATCGAATGCTGATTGCAGATGCCTCATTCATTCGCACAAGCACTGCATCTTCCAAGTTAAGAGTCCGCGTATTTCGTTGTCCTTCTCGGTCGTTCTACTGTTGTACCACTGGCCTCTTTCACTTGGTCGTCCGAAGAGGCTAGCAAACATTGTGGGAACAGGGTATCTTCGATGCAGATATTTAGTACTCTACAACCTTTCCCCTTCCCTATTGCTTCCATTTGTTTCTCCGTACACGAAAATCATGTCTTGAAGTTGTGTACCCCTTTACAACTCCTTTTGGTTAGAGCTGATAGGGTTTATTGCTTCAACTAGTGTACACAGACCGTAATTTACTAGTGTACAGAAGTTGTACATCGGTACTGCTTATGTCGCCAGATAGTAAGCCATCTGCACTGGATTAGTAGACTTATTTTCCCCATCTCTACACGTAAATGTTCGCCTGGATTATCTACCCTACAATCTCAGCAACCACAGTACCGGTAAATATACTCCACTGTCAGAGGCATCAGAATGATTTTCGCTCCTAAATTTCGACTCGGCCCGATTGCCCCTCATCTCAAATTGATATATTTGCCCTTCTCCGTCATCTATGACAGTCTGTAACATCACAACGGAATCAACATGTATACTTTCCTTACCACGTCACATGTCCGCAACTTCACTAGGTGGCACTCGGCCTTACTGGGGACAATAGTGATTATGTTTTGCTTCATCTGCGTGTATAAAGACAGCTCACATCGTGCACCAGAACTTCAAACATTACTGGAACACGAGTTATCTGTTCTACAATACATGGAAAAACACAAACGTTCAATCTTCTACCAGCACTGCTTCACCCTTAACACTCGTACGTCACACTTTCATTTACATGCTCACTTTATCGAACGGATTCACGTTCCACTGCATATCGAACACAGAAAACAGAAAAGTAACATCGTTGCGTACTCACTTCGTTATAAAGAAAACTTTACAGGTTATTTGTGACCTCAAGTCAATTTACTTCTCCGCCTCCAGTGATGTAAACTGTCGGTGCGTAGGACGCCCGTGTGGCTCATACATGACTTTGGATACGGTTTCCACTTTCTCCCTTTACGTGAAGTGTCCCACAGTTGCGTGTTCTGAAGTAGAGATAATGTTAATTTTTAGACCTACGTGTTCGACTGTGGCCATCAACAATCAATTGTATCATGTCTTCTGTGAACATTTTTGAGTTTATGATATGACACTAAGTTATTTCTCGTTTCATTCACATTAAAAACAGAATAATTAGAATATCTACGTCCGAATTTGATACATCATTCTCTGTGACGTGTGACACATGAGAACCTTCAAATTCTCTGTGATAGTCATAACAGATACGAGACAGTGTGTGTGTGTGTCTTGTATTGACGCATCGATAAACGATGAAAGGGTCATCAAATGTAAGGCCATACTGCCAAATTCACTGTGTGCTCCTACGCTCTGCTCTGCGCATTTTTAAGGAAGCTCTTTATCTCTCGTGACTGTGGAAACGTATTCTTTCAGCATTTAAAATTCCGTTTGACTGCGTGCTACATGTTTCGTTAACGGTAGCACTAAGCAAACAAATTCGAGTGACTTTTGTGTGTGTTCTGTTTTGCTCCGCTATTACGAAACAGATCTGACATTCCATTTTACTTTATCGTCCTTTCTAGAACCTACAGATGACAACATTCCGATCTATAATAGTTTGTGAAATATTGATTTACGAGGATCAGGGAAATGACATGGAAAGATTAGTGTCCTTTAATTAACATCGTTTATCGTCGGACGATAACATTTATTTTTATGCATTTTCTTTAATAGCAAAAGATTCCCTTTGAATAAGAGGTCTACAAATTAAAGTTAATATGCCATTACGGGCATTCAAACTAGTGAGTGAGACAGCCGTTGAATTAAAATAATAATAACCTCGAACGAATTCAAGAAATAAGACCTTAATGACATTGGCCTTTTAATTTACTAAAATTGAAGAATTTTAAGTCAACCAGCGAATTAAAATAGTTAAAACACTCCTAGATAAATTTCTTCAAGCAAATTCATGTGAGGAACATTAGGCGGACCCCGAAAAGATAAATATTAACAAAGGTAAGATAGGGATTATAAAGCTTAAGGTTTGACAAAAAATGTACAATAAAACTTAGAAAATGGATACAATGTGTATTAAACATTAAAGAGAAAATTTGCTGTGCGAAGCCATTTAATCAATTGCTTCTTTGCCGACTGCTAAATTTCGTTTATAGTGCAAGTTTGGATAACATAAGATACTCAACTCAAGCACAGACAGCCAGTACGCGTGACTGCAAACATATAGCAAGCCGCGCTAGGGTAGAGAGGCGTGCCCTTGGCCGCAAGTAAGCCAGGTAGACGTGGCAAGAAGCCGCCAACACAGAACACTCTCGCAGCAACTTCACCACATGCCAAACAACATGAAAGATAAGTGTCTGAATGGATTATAGTAGAAGTAAAGTTGTGGTTTAAATATGATTGTAAGCACTGAGAGTTTCCAATAAGTCGATACGCCCAAGGAAATAAGCTTCGCCAACAGACAACTACAGACGGGGAGCTGTAATTTCTCCGGGAAGAAACATAATAAACAACTCATTAAGGTCTTACACTTAGCCGGAGCTCGTAACGTGCTTAAAAGATGTGGATGACTGTAAAATCACAGAGCACACCAGCTTCTAAAACATCGCGAAAGCAACATTAAAACTTAGAACAGGTGGTTCTCTTGCACAGATTCATAAAACAAACACAAATATTTTTCGAAAACTGGATAAGATTGTAAGTAGGCTGTTTGTGTTTTCTTTATGTAAGTAGGCTGTTTATGTTTTCTTATTGGCAACGTTACATAGCGCTCTGTATGAAAATCACTGGCTGTGCTGTGTGCAGTATGTGGCTAGTTTGCATTGTTGCCTGCCATTGTTGTCATGAACTGCTATAACTGGATGTGAACAGGGTGTAGCGTTGCGCAGTTGGAGGTGAGCCGCCAGCAGTGGTGGATGTGGGGAGAGAGATGGCGGAGTTTTGATAATCTGTAAGACTGGATGTCAATTTTGATGATATTAAGGTAAATACAGTGTTTGTTCTCTATTAAAATCTTTCATTTGCTAACTATCCCTATCAGTAGTTAGTGCCTTCAGTAGTTTGAATCTTTTATTTAGCTGGCAGTAGTGGCGCTCGCCGTATTGCAGTAGTTCGAGTAACGGAGATTTTTGTGAGGTAAGTGATTTCTGAAAGGTGTAGTTTAAAGTTAGTCAGGGCCATTGTTTTGTAGTGATTATTGAAAGTCAGATTGCGTTGCGCTAAAAACATTGTGTGTCAGGTTAAGCACAGTCTTGTATAAATTGTTCTAAGGGGACGTTTCATATGTCGACCCTTAGCCTAGGATACCTCACTGGAATCTTCTGATTTTTTCTTGTAGTTTGTGTATTTAGTGTAGCTTTTGTTTATTGCTAGCGCGTAACTGTAGAGAGAATCTCCTTTGTAGTTGCAGTCTTTCATTGTTGTACTGTAAAACAGTTGTGGCATGCATGTAGTTTTGCACCAAGTATTTCGCAGCTGCAATTAACTAGATATTATTTTCACTGCTATGTTAATGTGTTTTCTTATTTTTGCTATTCAAATTGTACTTTTCTGTGTTATCGTGTGAAATATTGTGACAATAATGGCGTGTGAAAAACGTAACACTTGGCTCCAAAGTAAACTGAGAAACGACAGCGAAGACGAAAGCAATGTGTTAGCGCCACTGTGTAATGAGTTAACTAATGTTCAAAGTAGTAATTTGGTAACTGTGCATAGGGAAATGGAGCGGGCGTCAAACAATGGCGTAGACAGTCAAACAGGTAGTGAACAGGGAAGCATTATCGATCGATCGGTCGGTAACAGCTCGCCTCAGGAATCCGAAATGATAGGACACAATTTTGCAAATACTGTAGATTCAGGTTTTGCGTCCTCACCGTTTTCTCAAATAAGTCAAGACACATTTTCAGCTTGTCAAAATGTGAATGTTGCCGGTGCAAATGCACTGCTGAAAAGAGTAGAGGAACAGATTCCAGACACTAATGCATTGTTATTACAACTAATGCAACAAATGGAACAAAATCAGAGACAAACACAGCAACAGTTAGACACAATGGAACAAAATCAGAGACAAACACAGCAAAAGCTGCAAAAGTTAGACACAATGGAACAAAATCAGAGACAAACACAGCAAAAGCTGTAAATGTTAGACACAATGGAACAAAATCAGAGACACACACAGCAAAAGCTGCAAAAGTTAGACACAATGGAACAAAATCAGAGACAAACACAGCAAAAGCTGCAAAAGTTAGACACAATGGAACAAAATCAGAGACAAACACAGCAAAAGCTTCAGAAGTTAGACACCACACTTGAACAAACACGTGAAGATGTAACTACTGAGTTACATAACATCGAATCGAAATGTCGAAAGGTCTGTAATGACGTAAAAACACAAATTTGTGAACATTTTCAACCTATTTTTTCGCGGCATGAAAATGCATTACAGAATCACGAAGCAGCCATAAAAGAACTGCAAACTATTGTTCATGAAAATCATGAGACCTTGCAAGCTAAAATGGACTCAGTTGCATCTACCGATTCGGTTACGCAACTTGCAAAAACTCAGGAAAACTTAAAGGACACAGTAGAAAGACACATGGAGGAAATTAGTACATTATCAGAGAAAGTAGCCGAACTTTCGGATCAGGTCACTAACTTATCTACAAAGGTAGCTGATGATCTGAATGACACAAGACCCATAGCCTTCAATGACACAGAAGAGTGCGAACAAATTAGGAAATTCAAACAAAATCAGAATCAAATTAATACGCAACACCAAAGAGAAATCCGGGAAGTACAAGATCAGCTGACACAGGTAATACAAGAATTACGTATTTCAGAGGACACTCGCGCCCCAATAAGGGAAGAGGGACATAGAAATACGGAACAGCCACAAAATAATAACACAGGGCATTTCGGTAATTATGAAAGAAATTGGCAAGGTACACCGAATTTTGAGATGGAACCGCCGACACGACGAAACACTGACCGATATGCTACTCGCCGACACGATGACTTAGACTATAAGCTGTTCATTACTACATGTAAATTTAAAACATTTAAGAATTCTGCCAACGACATTCATCCACAAGCGTGGCTCCATCAATTCTCTCATTGTTTTCCTCCCAACTGGTCATTAGATCACAGATTAGAATTTATGTGTGGCTACTTGGAGATTGAACCAGCTGTAAGAATGCGATCGGTCATTCACGATTGCCACAGTGAAGGAGAATTTTACCATGCCTTCCTCTCAGCATATTGGTCTCAAGCCACACAAGACCGCGTAAAACATAGCATCATAATGATGAAACACTTCGAACAATCTGAATTTTCCAGTCTTGTCAAATATTTTGAAGACATGTTGCACAAGAATCAGTACCTGTCAAACCCATACAGCCCCTCAGAACTCATCCGCATTTGCTTAATCAAACTGCCTCAACATTTACGACATATTATTTTGGCAGGACGTTGCAAAGACGACATTGAAGCTTTTCAGGGACTGTTACAAGAATTAGAAATTGACACAGACAGTCGCGGGATGCGAAAACAGGAAAACAATCACTACAGGTCACATCCGTCACAATTCTGTGACGACAGAAACGATAACTGGACGCGACAAAGCTATTCTCACCACACAAATCGTGACCAAAATAGACACCACCCGTATGACAACCGTTGGCAGAGTAGTCATGCTCCCTGCCGCCGTTGGATAAGCAGCTGCAGCAGCAAGTCGTATACTCCTAGCTCACTCATTTGTTACATAGTTTAATTCTTAATTTCTTTGCGTGTTTTTGGTACTTGCATTGTTTAATTCATAAATTTCGGGCGTATTATAGTATTTGAGAGTTGTAGCATCGCGTTTTAGTACCTGAATAGTGTAAATTCGCGTAGTCGTCTGTCAACTGTTTTTGTTTTGAACGGCCAGTGTCGGTTGGTCACAGTCAGTGTGCTCCCTGCCGCCGTTGGATAAGCAGCTGCAGCAGCAAGTCTTATACTCCTAGCTCACTCATTTGTTACATAGTTTAATTCTTAATTTCTTTGCGTGTTTTTGGTACTTGCATTGTTTAATTCATAAATTTCGGGCGTATTATAGTATTTGAGAGTTGTAGCATCACGTTTTAGTACTCGAATAGTGTTAAATCGCGTAGTCTCCTTCCGCCGCCGAGCAGTGTGTCAGCAGTGCACAAGTGGCAGCATTACTGCATTTACTAGGCAATCTTGTATTTTAATAACCGCTTCAATTTTGTGTCGTTTTGTTTGCGCTCTCTGTAGATTAGTTCAGACGTTCTTTGCACAGTTTTTAGCATGGATAGGGACTGCAACTGCTGTGTTCGGATGCAGGCTGAGTTGGCATCCCTTCGCTCCCAGCTTCAGGCAGTGTTGGCTTCGGTCACACAGCTTGAGGCTGTTGCCAATGGGCATCACTGTGGGGGTCCGGATGGGGGTTTGTCGGGGACGGCCAGCTCGTCCCACGCATCCCCCGATCGGACTACGACTGTGGTTGCCCGGGATACTGCCCGCATTGAGGCTGATCCCTCACCTGTGGTAGAGTGGGAGGTCGTCTCAAGGTGTGGCAGGGGGCGAAAGACATTCCGGAGGGCTGAACGGAAGGCCTCTCCAGTTTGTCTGACGAACCGGTTTCAGGCTCTGTCTCAGGCTGATACTGATCTTCAGCCTGACATGGCTGCTTGTCCTGTTCCAGAGGTTGCCCCTCAGTCTGCAAGATCCGGGCAGTCGCAGAGGGTGGGCTTACTGGTAGTTGGGAGCTCCAACGTCAGGCGCGTAATGGGGCCCCTTAGGGATATGGCAGCAAGGGAGGGGAAGAAAACCAAAGTGCACTCCGTGTGCATACCGGGAGGAGTCATTCCAGATGTGGAAAGGGTCCTTCCGGATGCCATGAAGGGTACAGGGTGCACCCATCTGCAGGTGGTCGCTCATGTCGGCACCAATGATGTGTGTCGCTATGGATCGGAGGAAATCCTCTCTGGCTTCCGGCGGCTATCTGATTTGGTGAAGACTGCCAGTCTCGCTAGCGGGATGAAAGCAGAGCTCACCATCTGCAGCATCGTCGACAGGACTGACTGCGGACCTTTGGTACAGAGCCGAGTGGAGGGTCTGAATCAGAGGTTGAGACGGTTCTGCGACCATGTGGGCTGCAGATTCCTCGACTTGCGCCATAGGGTGGTGGGGTTTCGGGTTCCGCTGGATAGGTCAGGAGTCCACTACACGCAACAAGCGGCTACACGGGTAGCAGGGGTTGTGTGGCGTGGGCTGGGCGGTTTTTTAGGTTAGATGGCCTCGGGCAAGTGCAGAAAGGGCAACAGCCTCAACGGGTGCGGGGCAAAGTCAGGACATGCGGGGACCAAGCAGCAATCGGTATTGTAATTGTAAACTGTCGAAGCTGCGTTGGTAAAGTACCGGAACTTCAAGCGCTGATAGAAAGCACCGAAGCTGAAATCGTTATAGGTACAGAAAGCTGGCTGAAGCCAGAGATAAATTCTGCCGAAATTTTTACAAAGGCACAGACGGTGTTTAGAAAGGATAGATTGCATGCAACCGGTGGCGGAGTGTTCGTCGCTGTTAGTAGTAGTTTATCCTGTAGTGAAGTAGAAGTGGATAGTTCCTGTGAATTATTATGGGTGGAGGTTACACTCAACAACCGAGCAAGGTTAATAATTGGCTCCTTTTACCGACCCCCCGACTCAGCAGCATTAGTGGCAGAACAACTGAGAGAAAATTTGGAATACATTTCACATAAATTTTCTCAGCATGTTATGGTCTTAGGTGGAGATTTCAATTTACCAGATATAGACTGGGACACTCAGATGTTTAGGACGGGTGGTAGGGACAGAGCATCGAGTGACATTATACTGAGTGCACTATCCGAAAATTACCTCGAGCAATTAAACAGAGAACCGACTCGTGGAGATAACATCTTGGACCTACTGATAACAAACAGACCCGAACTATTAGACTCTGTAAGTGCAGAACAGGGAATCAGTGATCATAAGGCCGTTGCAGCATCCCTGAATATGGAAGTTAATAGGAATATAAAAAAAGGGAGGAAGGTTTATCTGTTTAGCAAGAGTAATAGAAGGCAGATTTCAGACTACCTAACAGATCAAAACGAAAATTTCTGTTCCGACACTGACAATGTTGAGTGTTTATGGAAAAAGTTCAAGGCAACCGTTAAATGCGTTTTAGACAGGTACGTGCCGAGCAAAACTGTGAGGGACGGGAAAAACCCACCGTGGTACAACAACAAAGTTAGGAAACTACTGCGAAAGCAAAGAGAGCTTCACTCCAAGTTTAAACGCAGCCAAAACCTCTCAGACAAACAGAAGCTAAACGATGTCAAAGTTAGCGTAAGGAGGGCTATGCGTGAAGCGTTCAGTGAATTCGAAAGTAAAATACTAGGTACCGACTTGACAGAAAATCCTAGGAAGTTCTGGTCTTACGTTAAATCAGTAAGTGGCTCGAAACATCATGTCCAGACACTCTGGGATGATGATGGCATTGAAACAGAGGATGACAAGCGTAAAGCTGAAATACTAAACACCTTTTTCCAAAGCTGTTTCACAGAGGAAGACCGCACTGCAGTTCCTTCTCTAAATCCTCGCACCAACGAAAAAATGGCTGACATTGAAATAAGTGTCCAAGGAATAGAAAAGCAACTGGAATCACTCAACAGAGGAAAGTCCACTGGACCTGACGGGATACCAATTCGATTCTACACAGAGTACGCGAAAGAACTTGCCCCCCTTCTAACAGCCGTGTACCGCAAGTCTCTAGAGGAACAGAAGGTTCCAAATGATTGGAAAAGAGCACAGGTAGTCCCAGTCTTCAAGAAGGGTCGTCGAGCAGATGCGCAAAACTATAGACCTATCTCTCTGACGTCGATCTGTTGTAGAATTTTAGAACATGTCTTTTGCTCGAGTATCATGTCGTTTTTGGAAACTCAGAATCTACTATGTAGGAATCAACATGGATTCCGGAAACAGCGATCGTGTGAAACCCAACTCGCATTATTTGTTCATGAAACCCAGAAAATATTAGATACAGGCTCCCAGGTAGATGCCATTTTCCTTGACTTCCGGAAGGCGTTCGATACAGTTCCGCACTGTCGTCTGATAAACAAAGTAAGAGCCTACGGAATATCAGACCAGCTGTGTGGCTGGATTGAAGAGTTTTTAGCAAACAGAACACAGCATGTTGTTCTCAATGGAGAGACATCTACAGACGTTAAAGTAACCTCTGGCGTGCCACAGGGGAGTGTTATGGGACCATTGCTTTTCACAATATATATAAATGACCTAGTAGATAGTGTCGGAAGTTCCATGCGGCTTTTCGCGGATGATGCTGTAGTATACAGAGAAGTTGCAGCATTAGAAAATTGTAGCGAAATGCAGGAAGATCTGCAGCGGATAGGCACTTGGTGCAGGGAGTGGCAACTGACCCTTAACATAGACAAATGTAATGTATTGCGAATACATAGAAAGAAGGATCCTTTATTGTATGATTATATGATAGCGGAACAAACACTGGTAGCAGTTACTTCTGTAAAATATCTGGGAGTATGCGTGCGGAACGATTTGAAGTGGAATGATCATATAAAATTAATTGTTGGTAAGGCGGGTACCAGGTTGAGATTCATTGGGAGAGTCCTTAGAAAATGTAGTCCATCAACAAAGGAGGTGGCTTACAAAACACTCGTTCGACCTATACTTGAGTATTGCTCATCAGTGTGGGATCCGTACCAGATCGGGTTGACGGAGGAGATAGAGAAGATCCAAAGAAGAGCGGCGCGTTTCGTCACAGGGTTATTTGGTAACCGTGATAGCGTTACGGAGATGTTTAACAAACTCAAGTGGCAGACTCTGCAAGAGAGGCGCTCTGCATCGCGGTGTAGCTTGCTCGCCAGGTTTCGAGAGGGTGCGTTTCTGGATGAGGTATCGAATATATTGCTTCCCCCTACTTATACCTCCCGAGGAGATCACGAATGTAAAATTAGAGAGATTAGAGCGCGCACAGAGGCTTTCAGACAGTCGTTCTTCCCGCGAACCATACGCGACTGGAACAGGAAAGGGAGATAATGACAGTGGCACGTAAAGTGCCCTCCGCCACACACCGTTGGGTGGCTTGCGGAGTATAAATGTAGATGTAGATGTAGATGTAGATTACAGGGAAAGACCACCTCTCCACAGTAATGACTATCACAGAGACAATCAGAGAAACAGACAATATGGGAACCAAAACAATTATTATCAAGGGAGACAGAATAACTTCAGACGCAACGGTCCAGCGCGCAGTTACGATTCAGGGAGAAATTCTCCACCACGTGACCGACAAGAAAGAAACTATCGAACCTACCGACATGACGACAGACGATATGATCGTAACGACAGACCTGAATTGCATCAGAACTGGCGAGCTTTAAACAGAGCTGGGCCCTCTCGGCAAGGCGAATTTGTGGAAGTTAGGCCTCCTAATCCCAGTAACCGCGCGCGCCAACAAAGAAACAGACAATAACTCGCACCACAGGCAGCCACCTGCGCCTGCTGGCTCAGGGAAAAATAACATTGACGCTAACCTTGAGCAAAATTCCCGTATTCTTTACGGACGAATACCGCATGATAATTGCATTCAAGTTGAAATTTTGCGTACTAGGAAGAGTAAAGGTTTGCACCACATTTCACGTGTAAAACCGTTTATTGAAAGATAATCTGCTTTTTAACTTTGTCTTTGACATAAAACTTTCACTTCACGTTACTAGTATGCTTTAGAAACTGTTACCATGCAACAATGTTTTGAAGTTCAATATCCACTCAAGAACCTAGGGAACTTATTTAAACAGAAATTACGACTGCATTGTTACTGCGAACAGACGACACAGTGTTATAGTGTGTGTACATTCTTGCTTGTTAGTTGCACGATTACGTAACGACTATAAGGCTTACATACTTAGAACATATACCAGCACTGCTAATGAAATTTTCATGCAACATTTTGGTTTGCTTGAGAGTGGATTCTGGATTTGAGGTGCTTTCTGTGAAATGCCAGATGACACAGTGGTTAGTTTATGTGACAGCTACACGATTTTATCACGACGCTACTAATGTGTGACAATTTACAATATTGATCTTGCGGTGTATCTGTTTTATATCTGCACAGTTTTTTCTGAATTCTTCTGGAAAGCAAAACATGTTTTTTTAGTAACTTTTGTGGTATAGCTACAATGAGACAGCCTTTTCCGTAGCACAACAATACGTTACAGCACAGTACGTTCTTCACCACGACAATAAGCGTAATAACTAAGAAATCTATACGCAAAGCATTTCACTTTTGTGTATCATGAGGTAAGTACATTGACTTCTGCAGAACTTAGCTTTCGGAGGACAATAACTACGACACTTCCCAGAGATTATCTTACAGCAAGACGCACATTTAGCGCTACAGGACATGTATTTGAGTGATTAATTTTGTACTTAAAACATTTATTTTTAGAGATTTTTGAATTACAAAGAAAGTTTTTCGTGATACATTTCATTCCATTGCTGTAAGCTATAATACCTGAGGATACAATTACATTAATCCTCAGGGGGGTACACGCCTACTTAGTGTATCATGTGTTTGGCAAGCACAAGGAGCCCTAGCTAATATGGTATTTTCTTATACAACTTTACACATCGGTACCATATTTCTCTAACACATAAATTACACAGCTATCTGATCATTTAACTGAGAGAGACAAACTTTTTATTATGTCAGTGACAGATGTTTACGTGATTACAGAGTTGGATTACTTCACACTTAAGAAATTGTATTTTGTCTGTACTTTTTGCACTGTTCATATTTTTTTTGAACCATTGTGATACTATGAGAGCTTTGAATGATGTATTTGGTACGGGATCATGATTTTTAAAGTACGTTTGAGGTAGATGACACTATTGACATGAGAAGAGAATTTTCTTTAGGTTTTGAAATTATTGCAGAAAGCTACGACGATTTTGAGATGTGACTGAGGTGTTATGATGTTATTTTTACGACGACGATGTGTATTATGCTGTTGAGGTATGTTTATGTCAATAAGATGATGGTACCATATATGAGGAATGTGATTACGTATTTATATGTATATGAATAATGAATAGAAGTTAGGGACTCTTGACTTGTGAAAAAGGATGTTGGAAACCGAGAATCGTACTTTAAGAGTTATGAAATGTGTGTAAATGCGTGAATGTATCACAACGCCGGCGAAAATTTTTTGGACTCTGTTATATTAATAGGATTTTGTCTCTACACACTTGTGACGTAAATTTTCGACCTGTGAAATTTTCATATGAGACTGTCACTGTAGCGGAAACTGGTGTCGTAAATATTTCCGTAAGAAAGTGACCACCTGCACGTGCGTCGTCGGCACACAGGTGTGTCAGACACCTGGAGAACTAGCCATTAGCGTGTGCCTTTCCGGAAGCCTATACCCCCGTTAATGACATTCCTTTGTAGAGGGCATCGCTAATGCGACACGCTCGTTACTTGAAAACATATGATTTTTGTAATGCGTTGTGGGCACACAGCTGTGTCAAACTCCTGGAGAACAAGCCATTAGGGTGTGCCTTTCATCGCTAATGCGACACCCTCGTTACTTAAAAACATATGATTACTCGCACTTTGTGCTAATTATTGAAATGCTTATGAATTGATGGGAAATATTCGTACATCTGCACACCTGATTATGATAAGTGTCTTTCTCCGAGAGTTGAGTGCTACTGACTTAAGAAATGCCACATGAATATTGAATGATATTTTTATGCTTTGCTTTTCATAGTTGCTTATTTCATTTAATATCTGGTTTCCAGCTGTGTTGCAGCATTAGTTTTATAAAATAAACTTAGATGCATTTGCTAATGTGAATTCTTTCTGTCAACAGATCTATTAAATAATTATTTTATGATCCACATTCTTTAAAAAAGGAGCACTTGGAAAGGAAAGAACAATAAGAAGGAACTAGTAACAGTAACACATAATTTTCTTTTCAAGTACATGGTAATATTTCTTTTTACAATAAGTTGTTGTGGTGCACCACTTTAATTACATAGACATTAAGATGTGAATATACATTTCCCTTGTCTGCGTTATTGTCTTTAGTGTAATATTTTTTCTGCTTGAGCTATGTCATGTTTAGGTACAATTTGCTGCTGTTTGCCAGGCATAGTGTTATTGAATTTGACTTTTGCTAATTTCTTAATGCTGCTTGCTTCGCAGATCTGCGTTTTTTTCATTGCTGTTTATATTAACTGTTTTATGTGATGCTGCATTGCCTCGTCCCTTGGTGTATATATCTGAGCTCAGTGGATTTAAGTTAGCTTAAGAGGGGGTAGACTGTATAAGAAACTAACTATGATGACTTGGAAGAAATGTATTGAGAAGCTATATGAAAATGGTTTGGGCAAAAAAACAGGATACTGTACAGTGGAGAAAAAGTATTTTTGACAGAGGATGTGAACAGAATACAGAAAGCAAGCTTAAATAGGACTTTTGGGAATAATGATGAACGAAGGGAGTTCTCCATGCAAAATACTGCAGTAAAACAAACCCCGTCCTTTCCTTTTGTGTCATCCCTCTATATGTTTGTGTACCCTTGTGTATTTGTGTTTTTCCTGTCTTTATGTGTTTAGCTGATGAGAGCTATATGGTAGAATTTTTCTAATACTCTGTTATTTACTTTGTAAAGATGTTTAGACATTATTTATTCTGTTTTGTTTTAATGCTCATGTGTGAAGTTGACGTTTCAAAAGTGATTATGATCTTTTATTTTTGTACTCATGTCATCATTCCTGTAACACTGATGTATATGTTTATTTCTATTCTTTTGTAATGCCTGTACTACGAATGTTATCTGTATTGTTATGTTCTTTAATGATGTATTTTGTATCTTTGTAATTGTATTCTTATGTTATAAAATTGTAATTGACGCCAGTTAATCAAATTAAGTAACTTGTACGTTACATTTCACTGCACATGTTTCTGTTGGTCATAGTATATGGACAATATGTGAGAAGTAGGGACTGTTAGTGTTTGCACATGTGTTGATAATTCAGCAAGGGACTGGATAACAGCATTGCTGGTTCTAAAGACAATTCGTAAAACTTTGTGCGTGCACAAGTGATGGTTTATGGACTTGCTATCTTCTCTGCAAGATTCTTCGATGGTGATTGTGCACCTGCACAGTCGCAGCAGATGGCTGCTGGCCATCTCTACAAGGACTACAGTGGGTCTACACCTTTGCTGCCTCACCAATACTCTCTATCAGGACTGCAGTGGGTCTGCTCTGTGATGACCTACCTAACAATCTTCTTCAAAACATCGAATGACTCTGCTGTGGGTTTGCTTTGTTGTGGCCCCTTACCTGTCAGCATGTCAAGAGTCAGCCCTGTCTTTGCGTTGGAAGGACAACACTACTTCTTCAAGACTGCATGGAAATCCACTACTTCCGTGTGCATTGTCTTTTACTGCTCAGACTTTGAGAAAAGAAGTGGCAGTTTTACTCTGATGAATGATCAGGACTGTCTTTATTGACTGTGAGAAAATTTTAGCTGTTGACCAACATTGTATTAATAAGTGTGTGCATTTGATATCTTTATGATTGTAATTATGAAAAATTTTTTCAAATCTGTATTGGCCAGTGCCCAACACCATTTGTAAAATTTTTTGTGGGGAGCATGGGGGCTATGTAAGTAGGCTGTTTGTGTTTTCTTTATGTAAGTAGGCTGTTTATGTTTTCTTATTGGCAATGTTACGTAGCGCTCTGTATGAAAATCACTGGCTGTGCTGTGTGCAGTATGTGGCTAGTTTGCATTGTTGCCTGCCATTGTTGTCATGAACTGCTATAGCTGGATGTGAACAGGGTGTAGCGTTGCGCAGTTGGAGGTGAGCCGCCAGCAGTGGTGGATGTGGGGAGAGAGATGGCGGAGTTTTGATAATCTGTAAGACTGGATGTCAATTTTGATGATATTAAGGTAAATACAGTGTTTGTTCTCTATTAAAATCTTTCATTTGCTAACTATCCCTATCAGTAGTTAGTGCCTTCAGTAGTTTGAATCTTTTATTTAGCTGGCAGTAGTGGCGCTCGCCGTATTGCAGTAGTTCGAGTAACGGAGATTTTTGTGAGGTAAGTGATTTCTGAAAGGTGTAGTTTAAAGTTAGTCAGGGCCATTGTTTTGTAGTGATTATTGAAAGTCAGATTGCGTTGCGCTAAAAACATTGTGTGTCAGGTTAAGCACAGTCTTGTATAAATTGTTCTAAGGGGACATTTCAAGATGTTGGCTCCTGATATAGCTACGCGTGACAACTGGGTATATTACATAACCGTAACAACATTAACCATGTCAAATTGTTTGAGAAATAACGCTGGCCAGCAGATCAACACAAGTTAACATTTTAAAGAACACAGTTATTATTTTAGAAAACAACGATCTATAATTATTATGAATAAACGGGAAGCTGTCTTGATCGAAAAAATTTCTTTAATGTGGTGACCGGTTTCCGTCTTGTTATAACATCATCTTCAGACATACAATAAACAAGAATCCTTATAAACAGATGCAGGACGAAATCGTATAATGACGAAATAGTAAATAACATTAATATACCAGAGATATATGCCAGAGGCAGTGGCGCATGGCAACCCTCTTGCTTGTGGCTGGTGGTGCACTGCAAGGTGAAGTACGACAGCCACTAGCTTAATACTTGTAGCCCCGCCCACCGACTCTGGTATGACGTCACGGATAGCCAGACAGGAAAATTTTATTTGTGCAGCTTAAGAAAGTAACGTTGTAGTTACTGTTAAGTCATGTTACCATCTGTAGAACATATAAAACAAGTTAAAATCTTATAGCTAATAAAATACAGCGAAGCAAGGTTAGTAGTGCGACCTAAATTGTGTGGCCCTCTACCATGTATTGTTACCGTCCAAAGCAAAGATGATAACAAGAACACCACACTAGTACTATGGCTACGTACTCGTCTTACTAGGGTCAAAGATGCTATATGTGTGGAAAGCATCCTAGTCGCTCTACGGTTGCAAGGGACATTTCGTCATACGAATGTGCCTATGCTCTTCAATTTGCTTAGTATCACATTATAATAATTCATATTTTGTGTACTATATTAACAAGTGACTCTTGTTTGACCAAATATTACGCAGGATTAAGTTCGTGTGAGCACCAATCAATTCTCTTGTCATATGGTATATGTATATGGTATATGGTATATGTATCTTATCTGTAGTTTTACTATTTGACAAGCGATGTTTTTCCCCTACCCTGCTACGCAGCGGTTATTAGTATATCTATTAACACTATATTTTCAATATAAATTTATGGTTACCGCAGACATTATTTCGTCGCCCATGACGTGACCGTTCAGAGAGTGGTTACGTTGCATTCTATACAGAACGAAGATCGCAACGGTAATATAGCTCTTACTTATAAATTTCTGTGACATTCCACTACTGATATCGCATTCTAGATGTATCATTTATTTGGACGAGATGTTGCATGGGGCCTTAATTAAAAAGAAAATACTAATATTAATGAACAAATGCAATAATTTTACTAGCAGTGTGACCGGTTACGAAGTCTCGTAACCGGTTGTCCCTGACTATAAATAGAACGCAATCTGACTGCATAAAATAAAAATAAAGAATGACAAGGAATTTCCATTAGCACAATTGATTAATTAAGTCCCGTGCAACTATAAAAACTACGAAACAGCAAAGCACAAGTGTAACTGTTCTGTGTGTGGTAGTGTGACTCAACATACATGTATCTGTCTCGGTTCTTTCTCAATACGACTGAATATTTTAAACACCATTTCCTATGAACTAATTGCAAAGACAGAAATACTATAATTGCGCATAAAAACCAGAATTACAAGTCTAATAAATGAACACGAGCCGGATGCTTTGTCGACTGTACCTGTGAGCAACAGTGATTGTTATTAAAGATCACTGTAATACCTTATTACCTCATTATATATTGAAGAAAATATTCCATTAAACTAGCATCATAAATCGAAGGCCCATCTCCTTTCTCAAATATATTCTCACAATCGCATCTTCTTCCATTTATACATTACACCACCCGAACAGTACAACACTTCGGTCAACACTCAGATCGTCTACTCTCTAGCCCAACAGGACAACGACTGCTGTCCACATCCTCTGGACTACTGCTGCGCCCAGTGGAGGCGGCGGAATAATAATCTTTGGCGCCCTCTCTGGCGCTGTGACTCAGTGTAGCCACCTTTCAATGTCTTTTTTTAAAATTTTAATGGTAACAGTAACTCATGCGCATACCACTTACCATATCACGTACTGATCGACCTTCGCTGGGTCTCCCTGGCAACCGTAAAGCGAGCCGGACGCTTTTCTCACAGATAGCCTCTTTGGCCCTATTGAGACGAGTAGGTAGCCATGGTTACTAGTGTGGCGTCCTTGTTATCATCTTTGCTTTGGTCGATAACAGTACATGATAGACGGCCACACTGTTTAGGTCGCAGTAATAACCTTTCTTCACTATTTTTTATAAGTTACAAGATTTTAACTTGTTTTATAAGTCCTATAGATGGTGATAATGACTTAATACTAACTACCACCTTACTTTCTACAGCGGCAGAAACACAACTTGCGTGATTGGCTATCCGTGACGTTATGCCGGAGGCGGTGGGCGGGGCTTCAAGTGTTTAATTAGCAGCTGGCGTCCATGTTGCTACATGCGACGGTCGTTCGCTGCAGCACGGGAAGCCAGGATCTGTTTACCCTAAGGCTTTCTTCTTTCTTGTTGAAGCTATTAACGTGATTTTGTATTTCTATAGCCTCTCTGAACAAGAGGGTGTGTTAGCGCTTCTCTGCAGCGAGAACTTCCGGGTCGGCGAATTTTACTACGTGGTCGGTCTCATACTCATCAGACGAACGCCGGAGTAAGAACCCGAGACAGGAACCAACAGACAGTTTTGACACACACAGTGGTTACGGTTACTACAAGCCACACCACAAGTCGGGAAATGGGGCCAAATTTCTAGTAGATTACTGTCGAGTAGAGATTTTCACAAATGTTTTATTCGTATCTTACATAAACTGCCAGTACGGCAATAAACAGCCTATTAAACATGCCGCTAACGGCAATCAAGTAATTTATAGCAATACAACAATTTAAAAATTTTTAAAGAAGGTAAGTAACAGGCTACTAAAGTAAATACAGATTTTGTTAATAACACCGCCATTAAAAAAAATTTAACAGGTCCCAGCAAACACACGATTAATGGCAATAACAGGAATTTACAAACTTGAAGGAATTTAAAATTTTTTAAACAAAAGTGTCCTGTAACATCATTGAACATAACAGATATGACGGACCCGTGTAAGGCGGCCACAAAACACCCACTCAGGGATGCTCAGACTGGACAGAATACTGACCAATTTGAATACGCCCATAACACAATTGCCACTCTCAGGCTATTCACTGCACCATTATCCAGCGAAAACTTGCTGACAGAATTGAATGAGCGACCACATGATCAACCAACCAGAAGCATGAACTTACTCATAACTCACGACAGAAAAGCGAAACAATTAAGCTCCCAAAACTACACCTCCCATCGGACAGTAACGAGAGGAGGAGGAAAGATCACTGTGTTCAATTACACCGGTGCCAGGGACAGGAAACCCGGTCGCCGGAGGCCACAAGGCAGAAGAGACGCTGGTTTCACAAAATTATTACTTAATGATTAAACCTTTCACGAACTTAAGTAACAAGTATGCTCGAACAGGCAGTACACGACCTCCGATGGCAAGGATCCACACAGCCGACCGCGCACGCGTCGCCAGCGTACCCAACACGCCACGGTCACGCGACAACACGCTCTGTCACCAGAGTTCACGTCTTCTCTGCAACGTTGACGGGTAGTGACTGCTCCTTCATGTTACGTGTCTCCTTTTAAACTCCAGTGTTGAAACGGAGGATTTAAAGAAGCTTGTTAACGTCCCACCAAGGAGAAATGAACAGCAACTACTCGTGGGGCGATTCTGTATACAACCAACACGCGGGGAGCTCTTCCGTCAACTCGACCCTCTCGTTACACACAACCGACATACATCACGTGGCCACTCGGTACAACCGACCACGCCTGCTTCGCGCTGGAGAGCCACACTGCCCTCCCGTCCACAACACTCTCTGCGCGCAACGCCCCTACTTCCGCGCCACCACACGAGGTTACCACCGGTCAAAGATCTCACTTCCTTCATAGCAGTGTCTCGGAAGCAAAAACGCAGATATCGATAGCAGAGGGAAAAGACAACCAAGCAGCCACTTAGTCACAGACAACATATCAAACAAACATGTCAGGGGAAGAAAAGGAAAACAAATGCAATCTAAACACATGGTGTAGCACGAGTCGATACACGGCTCAAGTTTGTTGACACAAATTACTTCAAAATTGCACAAAGCGTCCGGGTATTTCCTATTCCAAAAATCGCAGAGCAAATTAACAGGCTCGTATAACGACATTTTGCAGAGCGGGAAATTCATGCACAGAGCTGAACACCTAGTAGCGATCACCATAAGCGAACCCTACCTTTGCCTTCTGCCCAGTCCTGGCGAAGCAGATTGAACGAAGACGCGCAAAAGACGTCGTACCGATCCGCACCACGTGTGTGTTTCTCCAGGCACTGCCACTGCCCTCCAACTATCCGTCAACTGCCTCCACCACGCTCTTCGGAGGCCTCTCTCCTTAGACGTGACTGTAGTGGCCGCTTTTGAACACTAGGACAGGCAGCATTAGCCACACAGGGGAGTAATCAGCGACCCTGGTGAGACGCCATGTAAAAATTATTCCGGAAATGTACCGCCAGGGCTCACTTGAATTGCCTATGGCTTGTAATTGCGACTGTAATGAGCAGGTATGGTATGTGGTATGACCTGAATTTGTTCTGGACAAATTATACTTCCAGAATTCTATTCTAAAATTTGAAAACCAACACAAAATTTTACGCCTGACTCAAGGAGAGCACCTGGACAATATTCAAATAGCGACAGTTAACAACTACATAAAAAGAGACTTAGAAAGTAACTATGCTCTTAATCTTAGAGATAAGTCGAGATATTCGCCATATGTATAATTTTTATTTTTCACATAATCGCTGGCCGTAGTGGCCGAGCGGTTATAGGCGCTGCAGTCTGCAATCGCGCGACCACTACGGTCGCAGTTTCAAATCCTGCCTCGGTCTAGGAGGTGTGACACGTCCTTAGGTTAGTTAGGTTTAGTAGTTCTAAGTTCTAGGGGACTGATGACCTCTCAAGTTAAGTCCCATAGTGCTCACAGCCATTTGAACCATTTTTACACATAACCTCAATAAGATACTGTTCAATTACACATTTACTGTTTCTCATGATGTGTACGTATACTGAACATCAATTAATTATTAATTCAATTAGTTAGACATGTTCTAAAAAACAACATGAATAAAAAAGATTACAATAACACAACAACTAATAATTATACCCTCCTGGAAATTGAAATAAGAACACCGTGAATTCATTGTCCCAGGAAGGGGAAACTTTATTGACACATTCCTGGGGTCAGGTACACCACACACTGACAGAACCACAGGCACATAGACACAGGCAACAGAGCATGCACAATGTCGGCAATAGTACAGTGTATATCCACCTTTCGCAGCAATGCAGGCTGCTATTCTCCCATGGAGACGATCGTAGAGATGCTGGATGTAGTCCTGTGGAACGGCTTGCCATGCCATTTCCACCTGGCGCCTCAGTTGGACCAGCGTTCGTGCTGGACGTGCAGACCGCGTGAGACGACGCTTCATCCAGTCCCAAACATGCTCAATGGAGGACAGATCCGGAGATCTTGCTGGTCAGGGTAGTTGACTTACACCTTCTAGAGCACGTTGGGTGGCACGGGATACATGCGGACGTACATTGTCAGCAAGTTCCCTTGCCGGTCTAGGAATGGTAGAACGATGGGTTCGATGACGGGTTGGATGTACCGTGCACTCGACGATCACCAGTGGTGTACGGCCAGTGTAGGAGATCGCTCCCCACACCATGATGCCGGGTGTTGGCCCTGTGTGCCTCGGTCGTATGCAGTCCTGATTGTGGCGCTCACCTGCACGGCGCCAAACACGCATACGACCATCATTGGCACCAAGGCAGAAGCGACTCTCATCGCTGAAGACGACACGTTTCCATTCGTCCCTCCATTCACGCCTGTCGCGACACCACTGCAGGCGGGCTGCACGATGTTGGGGCGTGAGCGGAAGACGGCCTAACGGTGTGCGGGACCGTAGCCCAGCTTCATGGAGACGGTTGCGAATGGTCCTCGCCGATACCCCAGGAGCAACAGTGTCCCTAATTTGCTGGGAAGTGGCGGTGCGGTCCCCTACGGCACTGCGTAGGGTCCTACGGTCTTGGCGTGCATCCGTGCGTCGCTGTGGTCCGGTCCCAGGTCGACGGGCACGTGCACCTTCCGCCGACCACTGGCGACAACATCGATGTACTGTGGGGACCTCACGCCCCACGTGTTGAGCAATTCGGCGGTACGTCCACCCGGCCTCCCGCATGCCCACTATACGCCCTCGCTCAAAGTCCGTCAACTGCACATACGGTTCACGTCCACGCTGTCGCGGCATGCTACCAGTGTTAAAGACTGTGATGGAGCTCCGTATGCCACGGCAAACTGGCTGACACTGACGGCGGCGGTGCACAAATGCTGCGCAGCTAGCGCCATTCGACGGCCAACACCGCGGTTCCTGGTGTGTCCGCTGTGCCGTGCGTGTGATCATTGCTTGTACAGCCCTCTCGCAGTGTCCGGAGCAAGTATGGTGGGTCTGACACACCGGTGTCAATGTGTTCATTTTTCCATTTCCAAGAGTGTATGTGGCTACAATCCATAAACTATTTAGCACATTAAATATCACAGTGTAATTCATAGAATATCCAATTAAAAAATCGCTTATGTCACTTGGTTATAATGAAAAGTGTGCAAACTTCTTATTCTTAACCATCCAGGGCTAAACACAATTAGGGCAGATAATGTAATAGATATCATATAATATTCTGTTCTGTAACACAAACTCCTGCTATATGCATTGACAATGATAGCTGATCAAAACGACATGTAAGAAACTCAACGTTGCGACCACACCAAAATTTCTACCGAACGACCCTGTCCAAGTAACACAGAAAAATAGAAAACATACAGCACTGTCGTTGCCGAGACTGGAGTCTACGCAGCGTTTCACTTGCAAGAATATTCAGGTCGTCGACTGCTAGCGACATGGAACCACACTGGACGTCACCCCCCCCACCCCCACCCCCTTCCTGTGGCTGCGGTACATCCTTTATACACAGCCCAGAGGTAGAAAGAAAAATAGAGAGAAAGAAAGAGAGAGAGAGGAAAGCCAGCGCTGTATGACGGGCACACGACAAGTGTCCGCATTCTCGCTCCACCGTCTTGCTTCCTTGTGGGGTCTTCCACCGCTGCCTTCCAACTCAGAGTGTTTACTTTACTCAGCCGTTTGTCAAAGAGCCTACTTGTTGATCCCGGATCTAGCCGAAAGATACCGCTGGCATCGATACTTTTAGCGGTCACAGTAACGGCTCATCCTTCCCCATCTAAGCCATTACAAGGTGTCCCGATAACTGGAACAGCATAACAGAGCAAGGAAGAGAAGCAAAACGAAATGATAGGCCAACAACTCGGCCTCTTAACCGCTAAGAAAGCGGGACTACAAGCTTAAAATAACCTGGACAGATCTTCCGATCGTCAAGAATGTATTTCTGAACCAGTATCTTGTATATCTCTGGTACTATTAAATTACATCCTCTGAGAGCCATCTTATCACACGAGCTACTACCTAATTCACTAGACATGAGGCAAATAAACACTATAGAACTTCTGTGTTTGCAGATTTTTAACGAGGACAGGAACGGGCCACGAATCTCAGGACCTCCCCTGGCCGCCCTCCCCCATACCACCATCCCACCAACACCACCCAAAACCTTTTATATTGGGGTACGATTTTCTGCGGAATCTTATCCGCAGCCATAATAGCCATATGGAAGTCCTTTGTATAGTCATCTTGATGCGACGATGTTTGCTTAACTGCCTACCTCTCTTACACTGCGTTCCTCCCATCGTTATGCGATGTGCTTCTTGACCTTCGTGCATTTCCAGTTCTCCATAATGAGTTTTGGGTTCCTATCTTCCAAATCCTTGACAGATCTCCAATTGGAAATGGAAGAGTTAGGCGCGTATGCTAGCATCAACACCATCGGCACTGTTCTGTGTCACTCTTGGGTGTCACGGAACAATTCCAAGGAAGTGATTGGTACCATATAACTATCCTCTCCTGTTGGTTAGACCTAGAACGCAACTAAGTTTATTACCACTCTCCAGACATTATTCTTTGCGCTCTGTGTGAAACTCAAATTTTTCCGTGGCAAATGGGACAGCTGAAGCTTCTAATTCATACGCTGAGTGTTTTAATTCAAGAGATGATAGAGCGTGGGACGTGTACACTTTTGGCCTTTCCTGACCATCCGTTAGCAATAATACGGCAATGAAGGAACTGGTCTCACGAATGATTTAGCCACCACCAGTATCGCAGCACTGGCTAACGGTTGCTTTAAAACGTGATACAAAACGGATTTGTAATAGCTGGTGTAGTGGTGCGACCATCTTTGCAAAATTGGATATGAATTTGGGAAGAAATTTACAATTGCAGCAGATTTTGGGCGGCCGAAGCTTCGTGACAACAGTCATCCAAAATTTGTCCACTCTCTCCTCTTGTGCGGTGATAGTATCCGCAGAAAAAACATTTCGTAATGAAATAAATCCACGTTAGATCTCCCCGTTAACCCTGCTATTTTCAAATGCAGAAAGACCGCTTCAATGTCTTGTCAAAGGTTTTTCTAAAAATGCAATTCATCTCAAAGATTTTCTTAAGAATGATGATATCACACAACTAGTGAGAGAAACTTTTCATCATATAGATCCGAAAATATTGTCTACTAACAGCTATAATACGGTGGTTCCTGTCGCAACCCGAATGGTACGTTACTGAACACACGTAGCATCAAGGCAGTATAGAATTCATTCGGTGCCTTGGGTTGTTCAGCCAGCGGAATTTGATAATACGTTTCGTTTAGATACAAAACACCAAGCTCAAAAAAACCTGAAAAGCATGCGTGCCAACCTGGCAGTGTTGCAGGTTGCTGAATACTTTTAATTATCATTTATTTTAAGCCCTGTAAACGTCTACTATAGTCATAGTCATATGTTATGGGACACTTTCCTTGAGATGACAAGGCTGTACGCCTTGTTATTTAGGAAGTAGCTGAAGTTTGTGGTGCCTGAAGATCGGTGTAATCCCGAAACGCGTAACGTGTTCTAATAGAACAGTCAATTTGTAAGGGATCTGTGATCCCACGAACATAGATGATAGTATCCGACGCCCAGGTCGATAGCAGACAACAGTCGATTGTCGAGTGCTGCAGTAGGCAGTGACACTAGTGTCGAGTGAGTCGAGTGTCGGGTGAAAAGTAGTGCTGGGGAGACGGGCAGGAAGGGTGGTCGAGTGAGTGGTAAACGGCAAATTTACCAGAGTATGGCAAATGAGGGCGTCCCCCTGATCGTCGTGGGGTGGACCCTCATCGATACCTATTCGCTAGTGATATGAAACCAAAAGTGGCAAGTGTCGGATTACGTGATTCGCGTCAACCGCGTCGATCAGCAACAATCATGGATTGCAGTGAGGATTGTTGTGAGTGTTAACCATCATCATTGCGTGTGACGAAGTACTTAAAAGCCACAATCAATAAAAAGATATAACTGTGATTGGCCGTGTAAGGCGAAGGTAGCAACTGCCTCAGAATTATCGTTTCATTATAGAAAATACATATCAGATGTACATCGCAACATTTATGGTATTTAATAATAAACAAACTTTCAATCATTAACTACTCCGTCTCAGAACAGCCACACTCGGTTGAAATACCACAGCAGGAAAACCGATGGCCTTCATCCTTTAAGCACACGGTCATTTAATCATAATAGTTAACTGTTTGGAGGCGTCGATAAGTTACACAAAACCCAATATGGACAAAACGGGGGTTTTTTAAATTGAACATGTCATGACTTTATTGCGATTGTACAGCACTGGTTGCCAATTATCAACACCAAACGTATCTTCTGCTTAAAATTACAACCTAGAACTGCTGCGGCTGTTAAAACAACATCCGTTAGAACCCGGACTTTGTAAAGAAATCCCCAAATACGGATTTCTGAATGCAAAGTCCCCTTCAATCAAAGACAAGACGAACTCGCCGTTTGACAAACTTGAATCGTAGAGCGCAACTCGGTCAGTTTTCGTAGAGTCTTCTACCGTTTGTATAACCTTCCAGCCATAGTTGTCACAATATTTCCAGAATCCATTAATGCGCGATCTGACTCCCCATTCACATGCTAGCAAACAAATGGCAGGCGGTCACGGGTCGCCACTGTCACACTGTCATGCAGTTGCACCGTGAAGCAGCGGATCTCTTCACGCCTTCCGTCCCCAAAACCTTATCTCACTTCCCTTTGCTTTCGAACCTAGCGAAATGGCCAATCTTCCCACAGCGGTAACACGTTAGGAACACTGCCCCCTTTCGTCCCTCCATATTCCAGTCTGAACATTTCTTCGTTCTATCTTCGGATCCGAAACCTCGTGGCTTCATCCCATGTCATCCAACCAATTTGCAAACTCAGTTACCCTCATTGCCTAATAATCTGAGCTCTCGGTACAAATATTAACCTAGACCCATCCCACGGTCTTTATTCTTCTGCTACGTAATGAATTACCTTTGTTTCATGTATTTTTACTCATCATACCTTCACAATAGACAAAAATGTGGGCAAATAATGGTAAAGGACTCTTGAGGTCGCGGTAAATACTCAAGTTTCTCTGTTTCGTGTACCCTTATTTACCAAACCTTCACAACAGTTACAAAACTCATTTAAATATCGGAAAAGGACTGATTCGTCACTTGTGTTCGTGAATGATTTCTGTTTATTTGCTCGTTCATAAACCTATCTGGAGTAAATGTATCCGAAACATAGCTACGAAGTTGGTCTAAGCTATCTCCCACCATGTTCGGCTCACTAATATGAAGACACAACTACAGTTTCGCAAAGGGATGCAGCAGCCTGAGTAACTACTGATGAGGCATTTGGAATATTGACAATTCTGCATCACTATTGCACAAATAACAATTAAGTGCCTGGCAGAGGGCTCAACGAGCAATAAAATATTTTCACACTCTGAGTAGGAAGATGGTGATTAAAAGTTCATGAAAAGTTCCAACCGTAGCGAGAAACGCCTTGCCAACCCCACACACTATCATATTGGTGACGCTCTCCCCTATATTCCGCGAATTCTCTGAACTTTTTCGATATTCTCCATCGATCCTATTTGATATGGATCCCACACGGAACAGCAGTACTATAGAAGAGGTCGCACAACCGTAGTGTGGGCAGTGTGTTTAGTAGAGCTGTCGTATTTTCTCGGTGTTCTGCCAATAACAGACAGATTTGCTTTACCGACAATTTTGTTATGTCGTCTTTGTTTTAACTAAATTTAGATTCCTGTGGCCTATCATGTAACCGATTTTTTTAAGATTTCTTTTAGTACTCATGTTGATGACTTCACACTTCACAATTAGCTGTATATTATGGATTTTCAACCATAATTCACAGACGTTTTCGTATCGGTGGCACGGGTGGCACAGATACTATAGATAATTCTCCCCTTCCCGAAAGAGACAAAACAATGGCAGTCTAGCGGAACTGCTAAACATGCTCGATTTATCTACCCTAAGTTGCGTTTTGGTTGATTCTAAATTGATTCTAAAAAGGGCCTGCAACAGAGAGCAGAGCCATAGTCCGATTAAAATTAATTGATAGTTGACGTATTATAGCGTCCCCAGTGCCATATTACGAAAAGACTTAAAAACAGTATTTATGAAGAAGAGACATTAAAAAATTGAATGATATATTTTAATCATGTAGCCGTAAAATAATTATTTCTCTGTGTAGGTTTAGATTGCAAAGAAATAATTTATGACAAAATGATCTAAAGAGACGACAAGATACGCCCTTTTGTTAATTTTTTAGTCGACTTCACTTCCTCTTTTGTCTTTATTGTGTATCGACGGACATCTTTCGAGTGCTGGCAAATGTAAGCATATTTGTATGAGTTAAGCATATAATATAATGATTTAATATTATCGTGCACTTTTAATTTGTAAGAGGTGATCCCGATTTCATGTCCGCCTTCCTTGAATTAACCTGCATTCAAGTAATTTACAGCTCAACAATCGCAGCGGGCGATGCAGCCAACGACGCCATTACGTGGCGATATTAACTTATGAAAAATTAGCGGAAGCGGAAAACTCGCCCGCTATTAACATAATATTAATTTTTCTCCACAGCCGCCCGACGTTGCAGAAAATACTTAGCTTTAAGATTCTTATTTTCAGTACCATAGCCAAGACCCAGAGCCTGGACTCCAACTACAATACAATGGTTAATGGGGGTAAGGAAAAATACTCTCGCGCGTGTGTGGGCCGCAATTGTAATTAATAACTAAAGGTCTTTTGCTTTAAAGTGAATTGACTAGCCGAGGAAATTAATATGAAAATTTATTACATTGTTCAGCTTGTATGCTCATGTTTTAAGATGCCGCGAGTCTAACATTCATTAACGTAACAAATAATTTGAGATTAATATTGTTAAAAAGGAGAACTTCAGGAAAGCATTTAATCGTGAAATCAAAATTAAATGGAATATCATTTTTATTAAGGCCCACCACGTAAGCCGGCAACAATCAAATAATAATAATAACAATAATAATATATTAAATTACGACGGCCGACGGACGTGAGAGTATGTCACTAGCACTCCCCCCCCAACCCCCTCCCCCGTGTTGTCACATGAGCTGCCGTCTAGAGCTTGGCAGTAGGCCGCACACAAACACGGAGGTTACTCCACAAATGCCTTTAATGTGTAACGGGGAGCAATATCGGAAGCGGCCGACGAGAGGTATGGAGGAAATGGCGCTGGATTAGCAGAGCGGTGTGAGGCGCTGCAGTAATGGACTGGTCGGCTGGGCCGGCAGAGGTTCGAGTCCTCCCTCGGGCATGGTTGTGTGTGTTTGTCCTTAGTATAATTTAGGTTAAGTAGTGTGTAAGCTTAGGGACTGATAAACTTAGCAGTTAAGTCCCATAAGATTTCACACACATTTTAACATTTGACCATTTGTAGGAAATGGAGACGTTCCGGCTACAGCTGCTTTTAGGCGACCACTGATGGAACAGCGGCAAACTAGGGGTTTTGTAGCCTTCAGTTTAAACTCGCTTCTTAACATAACCTCAACCACGTGATATGCTATGTATACCACAAAATGATGATCGACGATCCGCAGGACGACTAAAATCTCTATTGCTTTGTTCACTGCGTTTGGGGCTAACCTCCACGAGCAAGCTCAATACAGAAAATTTATATAAAAGTTGCGTAGCCATCTTCTGCAGCAAAATGTCGGTATTAGCGGTAACAGCAAACACCTTTCACACACACTGACACAGATTCAGATTCATTTATTTTACGATGATCCCTGGTCCTGAGAACCAAGAAGATCGACGACAGGTAGTCCGACTTACCCATATCTCTATTATAGACTTCTGCGACCTGAAATGTCCGATAAGCAATGACTTCACCTGCTACTTCATCGATTGTAGGTCCACGTTCTATGTCTGTACCGTTCGACTCCGCAATGGCACTCGGAAAACATGAACATTTAAATCTTTCTGTGCGTGCTCTGATTCCTCTCATTTTATTATACAGGGTGATTCAAAAAGAATACTACAACTTTAGGAATTTAAAACTCTGCAACGACAAAAGGCATGGCTAAGCACTATCTGTCGGCGAATTAAGGGAGCTATAAAGTTTCATTTAATTGTACATTTGTTCGCTTGAGGCGCTGTTGACTAGGCGTCAGCGTCAGTTGATGCTAAGATGGCGACCGCTCAACAGAAACCTTTTTGTGTTATTGAGTACGGCAGAAGTGAATCGACGAGAATCCGCGGGAAACAACTCAGAATGAACGTGACTAGCCTAAGGTGAACGTTTTCTGTGCCATTTCAGCCAATAAAGTTTTTGGTCCCTTTTTCTTCGAAGGTGCTACTGTAACTGGACTACAGTATCTGGAGATGTTAGAGAATTGGCTGTTCCCTCAGCTCGAACAAGAAGCACAACAATTCATATTTCAGCAGGATGGAGCGCCACCACATTGGCACTTATCTGTCCGTAACTACCTGAACGTCAACTACCCGAGGCGATGGATCGGCCGCCAGGCAGCCCGTGACGGAGCACTTCATCACTGGCCTCCAAGAAGCCCTGATCTTACCCCCTGCGATTTTTTCTTATGGGGTATGTTAAGGATATGGTGTTTCGTCCACCTCTCCCAGCCACCATTGATGATTTGAAACGAGAAATAACAGCAGCTATCCAAACTGTTACGCCTGATATGCTACAGAGAGTGTGGAACGAGTTGGAGTATCGGGTTGATATTGCTCGAATGTCTGGAGGGGGCCATATTGAACATCTGTGAACTTGTTTTTGAGTGAAAAAAAAAAACTTTTTTAAATACTCTTTGTAATGATGTATAACAGAAGGTTACATTATGTTTCTTTCATTAAATACTCATTTTTAAAGTTGTGGAATTCTTTTTGAATCACCCTGTACTTATTTGGCACAGTGGATACCGTGATCATGAAGGCGGTTCCTCCAGGACGATGCTCTCCCATTGCACTTCGGTTGGGCTGACCCCTGCGATTACCCCTAATGTGGGTAACTCGGGTGCATAATTTTTGGTAGTCGGGACTGTGTTCGCGCAGACCCGGTTAACAATTCTAATATTGTTTACCTGAAGCTGACCTCTCACTGGCTACATGTGATGCCGCGTTACCAACCGTTCACCAGTCTTCGTTGGAACTTGACACCAAATTATAAGCGAAACAAGCAGTTCCGAAACGAAGAAAGGACCGAGAAGGAACCTAAGAATAAATAAAATGGTTAACATTGTGAAGGAAATGACACGGTTAATTATTAGAAATAAGAAAGTTACTTTCAAACCAATTACACGAAAAAAATGATAATCATAGTGCTCTGACTAGATTTAGAGAAATAAAAAATTTCTTTACATTTGACGAGATTAGAACCTTCGGGCAATGCAGCACGTTCATAGGCTAACAACTGCGCTAATTTAATAATGACTCTAATGTTCCAGTCTCACTGACTGCCAGTCTTCAAGACTTAGGCTTCACCAAAAGTCATATGAAGCTTATATAATGTTGTTGTTGTTGTGGTCTTCAGTCCTGAGACTGGTTTGATGCAGCTCTCCATGCTACTCTATCCTGTGCAAAATTCTTCATCTCCCAGTACCTACTGCAACCTACATCCTTCTCAATCTGCTTAGTGTAATCATCTCTTGGTCTCCCCCTACGACTTTTACCCTGGACGCTGCCCTCGAATACTAAATTGATGATCCCTTGATGCCTCAGAACATGTCCAACCAAACGATCCCTTCTTCTGGTCAAGTTGTGCCACAAACTCCTCTTCTCCCCAATCCTATTCAGTACCTCCTCATTAGATATGTGATCTACCCATCTAATCTTCAGCATTCTTCTGTAGCACCACATTTCGAAAGCTTCTATTCTCTTCTTGTCCAAACTATTTACCGTCCATGTTTCACTTCCATACATGGCTACACTCCATACAAATACTTACAGAAATGACTTCCTGACACTTAAATCTATACTCGATGTTAACAAATTTCTCTTCTTCAGAAACGCTTTCCTTGCCATTGCCAGTCTACATTTTATATCCTCTCTACTTCGACCATCAACAGTTATTTTGCTCCCCAAATAGCAAAACTCCTTTACTACTTTAAGTGTCTCATTTCCTAATCTAATACCCTCAACATCACCCGACTTAATTCGACTACATTCCATTATCCTCGTTTTGCTTTTGTTGATGTTCATCTTATATCCTCCGTTCAAGACACCATCCATTCCGTTCAACTGCTCTTCCAAGTCCTTTGCTGTCTCTGACAGAATTACAATGTCATAGGCGAACTTCAAAGTTTTTATTTCTTCTCCATATATTTTAATACCTACTCCGAATTTTTCTTTTGTTTCCTTTACTGCTTGCTCAATATACAGATTGAATAACATCGGGTAGAGGCTACAACCCTGTCTTACTCCCTTCCCAACCGCTGCTTCCCTTTCATGTCCCTCGACTCTTATAACTGCCATCTGGTTTCTGTACAAATTGTAAATAGCCTTTCGCTCCCTGTATTTTACCCCTGCCACCTTTAGAATTTGAAAGAGAGTATTCCAGTCAACATTGTCAAAAGCTTTCTCTAAGTCTACAAATGCTAGAAACGTAGGTTTGCCTTTCCTTAATCTTTCTTCTAAGATAAGTCGTAAGGTCAGTATTGCCTCACGTGTTCCAGTATTTCTACGGAATCCAAACTGATCTTCCCCGAGGTCGGCTTCTACTAGTTTTTCCATTCGTCTGTAAAGAATTCGTGTTAGTATTTTGCAGTTGTGGCTTATTGAACTGATTGTTCGGTAATTCTCACATCTGTCAACACCTGCTTTCTTTGGGATAGGAATTATTATATTCTTCTTGAAGTCTGAGGGTATTTCGCCTGTTTCATACATCTTGCTCACCAGATGGTAGAGTTTTGTCAGGACTGGCTCTCCCACGGCCGTTAGTAGTTCCAATGGAATGTTGTCTACTCCGGGGGCCTTGTTTCGACTCAGGTCTTTCAGTGCTCTGTCAAACTCTTCACGCAGTATCGTATCTCCCATTTCATCTTCATCTACATCCTCTTCCATTTCCATAATATTGTCCTCAAGTACATCACCTTTCTGCTTTCCCTTCTTTGCTTAGAACTGGGTTTCCATCTGAGCTCTTGATGTTCATACAAGTGGTTCTCTTATCTGCAAAGGTCTCTTTAATTTTCCTGTAGGCAGTATCTATCTTACCCCTAGTGAGATAAGCCTCTACATCCTTACATTTGTCCTCTAGCCATCCCTGCTTAGCCATTTTGCACTTCCTGTCGATCTCATTCTTGAGACGTTTGTATTCCTTTTTGCCTGCTTGATTTACTGCTTTTTTATATTTTCTCCTTTCATCAATTAAATTCAATATTTCTTCTGTTACCCAAGGATTTCTACTAGCTCTCATCTTTTTACCTACTTGATCCTCTGCTGCCTTCACTACTTCATCCCTCAAAGCTACCCATTCTTCTTCTACTGTATTTCTTTCCCCCATTCCTGTCAATTGTTCCCTTATGCTCTCCCTGAAACTCTGTACAACCTCTGGTTCTTTCAGTTTATCCCGGTCCCATCTCCTTAAATTCCCACCTTTTTGCAGTTTCTTCAGTTTTAATCTACAGGTCATAACCAATAGATTGTGGTCAGAGTCCACATCTGCCCCTGAAAATGTCTTACAATTTAAAACCTGGTTCCTAAATCTCTGTCTTACCATTATATAATCTATCTGATACCTTTTAGTATGCGTGTATAAATGAGGATGGAACGCTTCTTGTGCGAAGGATCCGGTAGTGTCTCGTTAGTGCTGTGTATAAAACGTGTGTATTATGTTAGCGTCGGTGTGTGTGTGTGTGTGTGTGTGTATTTGTGTGTGCTGCTTTTGGTTTCTCTGTAACGTGCGATTAAATAAGAGATTTAAGCGCCAGACACAGGACTAGGGCTCTAAAGCCGGACAAGAAATTAGAAGTGGAGTAATTGTTCTGACAGTCTGGCAACGGCGAAAGGTTCGGGCGTGATGTGGAGGAAACCAGCTTCGACGCTGGAGGTGTCAACTAGCAACAGTTTTAATCGAGCGTTAATGATATTAATGGACACACAAATTCCGGCGACTTGCGCAGTGCTGACGCCAAGCAGCTGGTCAAACACGTATCGGGTCACCCGATTCTCTACTGTTGACTGTCCCAGAACAGGCAGTTCGTATTGCACTAGCTCCTACCTGAGGTCGATCGCTGACAGTTATTTCCTTGTGTCCGCACCGGAAACTGAACGGATTCCAGACACACCAAGGCTTCCACAATATCAAAAGTAAACAATAAATTATAATTACCGTCAACTGAAAATTTTATACCTGACGCAAGGATCTCCTTTGCAAATTTCAAACATCTACAGTTAACAGCTTCAGAAATAAAGCTCAGTAAATTTATTTATTTATTTATTTATCGTATCCAAGACATCACCATTTTACAAAAAAAAAATTATATTACAATGCAAGAGAAGCAATTATAATACAATAATACATGGTTATAAGGTAAATTAACTACAATAAATAGAAAAGTATGTAACATATAGTGATAAGCGCTAAGGATGCGAAACAGAGTGATTTTCAAATCCTACGTGAAGCCCAATACACTGCAGCATGAATAGCCTGGTCATTTGCTTTAGTTTCCTGCAGACCAGTAGGTGTTGTGGGTCTTGCTGTTCTCCACACTCGCAGGGCTCGTCTGCAATGATGTAGCCCCATTTTTCCAAGTTTGCTCTGCATCTTTATACGCCTGTTCGTAGTCTATTCATCGTAGCCAAAACTGGAGGCATTAACGACCCCTATAAGATTTATTCGATAGATACTCTGGGATTAAATACACAATGTTTGTCATGGCTAAACTGTCATGAAGGAATCCTGTTCTCCTTAAAATAAGCCTAGGAACGAATCATTTTAAATTGACACTGTGTAACAGATTAAATTATACACAACCAGTCAATCTTAGCCAACCAGAGAGTCAAGGAAGTACACTACACACAAATGCAATTAACAGACCAGATACTACGTAGTATTCTATTCTATTACCCTACGCATCGATAAGAAACGCTGATCAGAACAGCAGCTAAGAAACTCTACGTGTGACCACACTAAAAAATCAATCGAAAAACGCCGTTCAAACACTGCGTCACCAAGCCTTTACCGAGGTTTGAAGTCCACAGTGTCGTCCGCTCGCAAGAAAGTTCATGTCGTCCTCTGCTAGTGTCTACGTCTTCTTGTACCATGTGCCACTCCGGCTAGGCGTAAACGTCACTTCCACGTGGAACATTATCGGACGTCACCGTCGTATCCCGCGGCAGCGCGCCTGACTCGATACACAGGACAGGAGAGAGACAGAGATAGGGCGAGAGAGAGAGAGAGAGAGACAGAGAGAGAGACAGACAGAGAGAGAGAAATCGATATTCAAGTGCCGGCATAGTCGCAGCTTGCAAGCGAAAGTCCCCATCGCCTCTACCTCCGTTCTACTGATAAGATGACCAAGTAGATAGGCCGTAAAAAATTGAACACAGATCATATATGAAAGCAGGTGGAAGGTGTATTCAACTATGAAAAGAAAGCAAAATAGAAAGAGTGAACGGTCCAAGATTAACAACTGCAAATTCGATTGGCGCCAAAGAGCCACCGCGTCGTGGCTTAGTGGTAACGGCAGTAGACTGCAAAAACGGACGAGCAGGGTTGAAGTTCCCTGGTGCCATTTATTCTTCCTTTCTAACATGTTCCCGCAACATTATGAAATATCCGTCCGGTCACTGACACTTCTCCATCTGTAGTCTTGGCAGTTGTCATACTATGCACTGGTTGTAGAATATGAGTAATGTGGTAAGAAAATAGAATATGAGTCATGTGGCAAGAAAATGTGACGAATATTGAGAGCAGACGATATAGGACATAAACGCCTCACAGAAATGAAAACAAGTAAACGGGTGTGAACTATGTTACTACAAACGAACTCGGGAGTTAAAACTTCCAAAATGGAACACCACTTACGAAACGATAAAAACGTGTTTTGACTGAGCGTAGCGAAAGTGTGTGATTGTGAAACTGTTGCGTCTATTTGTTGCAGCTTGTGAAACAAACTATTATGTTTTCATCATTTCCTTCGGAGCAATTACATTCACATTCACAGTCATACGAGCACCTAAATCAGGCTAGGAGGCATCATAATTATGTCACTCACTTACCAGGCGTACAAATCAGATGACTCGATAAGAGGTTCCTACCATATGGAACCTGTCCTGACACTAATGCCATGTATGACACACCTGACGTATTTTCAGGTGGAGGTTTCGGTTGACCTGTCACCTTGTCGTAACATTTTTTAGGTTTTCATTCCAAAGTCATTTCCTTTCACAAGCTGCGACATCGTCGCGAAAGAACACAGTGACCCGTATATGTAATGAGTTTCCTTTAATTTACGTCAATAGTCACAATCTTTTTCGTTTAACAGATTACCGCTTTCGGTCTTTAATGACCATCATCAGATCTCTTTCATAAAAACAATGTCCTAATGTACTGCTGCCATAGTGGCATCGTCAAATGGCTCCAGTACATTAGGACTTTGTTTTTGTGAAACAGATCTGATGATGGTCATTAATGACCGAAAGCGGTAATGTGTTAAACAAAAAAGATTGTGACCATAGACGTAAATTAAAGGAAACTCATTTCCTTTCTGTTGTTAATAGAGTAGTTGCGCAGAATCAACCTTTATTATCTGTCCTTTCATCACACCTCGCTGTTTCAAATGGACGTTACACCACGACACAAACACAAATTTCAATACATCAAACAGTTTAAAAAAGAAGAAAATTGAGACGAGGGAGGTTTTGAACACTGCTCGTCTCTCTTGCAGTCTACCACCAGTGACCATTCTAGCACAACGCCGTCACTGCCCGAATCTGCTCATGTTGCACTTACTGTACTTTGACCGTTCACTGTACCTACACTCCTGGAAATTGAAATAAGAACACCGTGAATTCATTGTCCCAGGAAGGGGAAACTTTATTAACACATTCCTGGGATCAGATACATCACATGATCACACTGACAGAACCACAGGCACATAGACACAGGCAACAGAGCATGCACATTGTCGGCACTAGTACAGTGTATATCCACCTTTCGCAGCAATGCAGGCTGCTATTCTCCCATGGAGACGATCGTAGACATGCTGGATGTAGTCCTGTGGAACGGCTTGCCATGCCATTTCCACCTGGCGCCTCAGTTGGACCAGCGTTCGTGCTGGACGTGCAGACCGCGTGAGACGACGCTTCATCCAGTCCCAAACATGCTCAATGGGGGACAGATCCGGAGATCTTGCTGGCCAGGGTAGTTGACTTACACATTCTAGAGCACGTTGGGTGGCACGGGATACATGCGGACGTGCATTGTCCTGTTGGAACAGCAAGTTCCCTTGCCGGTCTAGGAATGGTAGAACGATGGGTTCGATGACGGTTTGGATGTACCGTGCACTATTCAGTGTCCCCTCGACGATCACCAGTGGTGTACGGCCAGTGTAGGAGATCGCTCCCCACACCATGATGCCGGGTGTTGGCCCTGTGTGCCTCGGTCGTATGCAGTCCTGATTGTGGCGCTCACCTGCACGGCGCCAACCACGCATACGACCATCATTGGCACCAAGGCAGAAGCGACTCTCATCGCTGAAGACGACACGTCTCCATTCGTCCCTCCATTCACGCCTGTCGCGACACCACTGGAGGCGGGCTGCACGATGTTGGGGTGTGAGCGGAAGACGGCCTAACGGTGTGCGGGACCGTAGCCCAGCTTCATGGAGACGGTTGCGAATGGTCCTCGCCGATACCCCAGGAGCAACAGTGTCCCTAATTTGCTGGGAAGTGGCGGTGCGGTCCCCTACGGCACTGCGTAGGATCCTACGGTCTTGGCGTGCATCCGTGCGTCGCTGCGGTCCGGTCCCATGTCGACGGGCACGTGCACCTTCCGCCGACCACTGGCGACAACATCGATGTACTGTGGAGACCTCACGCCCCACGTGTTGAGCAATTCGGCGGTACGTCCACCCGGCCTCCCGCATGCCCACTATACGCCCTCGCTCAAAGTCTGTCAACTGCACATACGGTTCACGTCCACGCTGTCGCGGCATGCTACCAGTGTTAAAGACTGCGATTTAGCCCCGTATGCCACGGCAAACTGGCTGACACTGACGGCGGCGGTGCACAAATGCTGCGCAGCTAGCGCCATTCGACGGCCAACACCGCGGTTCCTGGTGTGTTCGCTGTGCCGTGCGTGTGATCATTGCTTGTACAGCCCTCTCGCAGTGTCCGGAGCAAGTATGGTGGGTCTGACACACCGGTGTCAATGTGTTTCCAGGAGTGTATTTTGCTTTTTTTTCACAGTTCAGTACACCTTCCTCGTGATCTTGTGATTGATCTTCGTTCAGTTTTTGATGGACTGTCCACCGGCCCTCTTTCCATTAAATCTGACGGAGGTGCGGTGTCGGGTTACCCTTATCAGAAATAGAGATTAGATTGTAACGCAAATTCACCTTCACTAGTGAATGATGCAACGCTACTCTTTCCCTTCACCTTCACCTTTACCTAACCCTTACTCTATGTTTCCTATCCGATTATAACACAATATGATATTCGAGATGAACAGGTCTGTATACACAAATCATTTCCTTCACTTGACTGGTTTTCAGTTATTGTTGGTTTCTAAAATGAGACTCCAGGTGATTCCGATTCATCACAGTGTATTGTTTTTGCTATTGATTCGAATATGTAACAGAGTGAACGTTTCATTTTTGAACAGAAATATCGACATATCCAACTCATAGTTAGTCAACGTATACACACTATTAAATTTTTTCAGCAATACCACTTCGTATAACTAAGCGTTAACTGAAGTAAAAATGTATTTTTCGTGACATCTCCCATGATGCATATTTGAAATGCATCAGATAACAAGTTAAGGCACCAGTGAGGCCATAGAGACCACCTGACGCCATAAGCTGTATTGAACTTCTCAACGATGTTCTGATGGTGGATCACGGCCGCGACCTGTTAATAGAAGAGTCTACAGTAGTCTTGTTAATAGTGACCTACAGCCGTGATATGGACGGGCTTAGGATTACAACAATGTCCTCTTCGTCGTCTTTCTTTCTCTTTGCTGTGGAAGAGATCACTGGATTTCTTCATACGACAGTCGACTACTGTTGTTCTGCACTGCCCTGGCTGAATGTTTATATATTTCTACTCATTTCGGAGATTCATACGAACTGTCCACATTTAGGAAAAGTTAAATTCGTTATAACATGAACAACTGTGTTAAATGGAATTTAAATCAACCCATTCCTTTAGTCTGATAAGGCACAGAGTAAGTTCTGAATAAATTACAATTAGGTCACTTTTTAAATTAATAAACATTTCCTGTTTCATGCCTAATGACAGCCAGCAACCTGTTTCAGACGTTTGAGTTGGAACATAATACTCCATTCTGAACTATAGTAATAGACACATAGTCTACACGGAAATAGCTTTGATTTCTAGTATTGTGGGTTTCAGAACCATCTTAGTTATCATCGTTTTACTGAACGAAAAAGCGACGAGAGAGTATTTGTATTAGCCACAAATTCTGGGGCGGGGCAGTTTGACCCAGGCTTTGTGCGTTTTTTCTCTTTTTTATTATCTGGCTGTCGTCATGCCTTTAAATTACGTAGTAATGTGTCATGATAGTTTTGTGTAATTTATATCCGTGTAACTCTAATTTCATTGTAATGTCAGATCTCGGCCCGAGAGGAGAATTAGGATCAGTGCTCAATATTACTCGTAATGACCCTGAAAGAGATACAGTTGATTTGGGGTGCAGGGAGATCAGCGAAGGTCTAAGACGACATTATGTAATGGAAAATCTCCCAAGTTTTATTGAGAAGAGAACTGTTTATCGGTGAGAAGAGAAGGAGGAGTTTTTTGTCAGTGTGGTTTGTTGAAGATATAAGGGTAGAACAGAGGTACTGAGAGATTAAGCGAAGTTTGTATTGCTGATATTTTTTTTGTAGCTTATAATAAATAATAATTTGGAGAGGTAGGTGAATTCACGAGAGGAGAGGATCAAAAGCGGCGAAAGAAGGAAAAGAGATTTGAAAGATGGATGACATTGGGTAAATTTCGTCACACAAAATGATACAATATACTCTGAAAATTCTAGAGCCTCGGAACGCGTCAGAGACAGCCTGTGGTAAACTTGAATAATTCAGTTACGCCATACATCGTCCCGGAGTTTCAGGAACCAGACATATGAGTATAGTTTGCATTTAAAAAGTGACTCTGATCTGTGTTATGCCGCCGAGGCAAGTAGAATGAACTACTGTCGCTGGTGTAGTAAACTGTATTGAACGGTTAGACGACTCACAATTGGAACTGCACCTACGCGCCGAGAATCAAATCCATGAACGCTCAATATAATAAAGAGTGTGTTAGTCAGCTGCCCAACGCTAACACTAAGTGGTGTTTTCTACGATTAGCGGTCACTTGCGTTTTATCACAATTTACGGTGGAGCAGTGGAAACTGGTTTCTTTTCGTTTTTATCAGTATGTTATGATAGTGTGACTCTTCGGAGCAAACGTCGCATTATTAGTTGGAATCTTGCACCGCTGTTAAGTGCTTCAGGTCGGCGATCAACGAAACAACGAAGCGTCGTCATCAAAGATATTGCATCTGACATCTCAGGTAGGGAACAGCTAAAAATACATCTATGCAATCACATTGTCCGATGTCAGCTGACATTTGTCAAAGCAAAATTTCGAGGGCAAACATTGAAAGTGGCACATGGGTTTATGCCAGTTTCAGATTCATCTCATTTATAATTCTCTCCCAGTAAGTCGGTAGATTATACACTACTAACCATTACAATTGCTACACTATGAAGAAATGCAGATGACAAACGGGCATTCATTGGACAAATATATTATACTGGAACTGACATGTGATAACATTTTCACGCAATTTGGGCGCGTAGATCCTGAGGAATCAGTACCCAGAACAACCACCTCTGGCCGTAATAAAGGCCTTGATTATACTGGGATTTGAGTCAAATAGACCTTGGATGGCGTGTACAGGTACAGCTGCCCATGCAGCTTCAACACGATACCACAGTTCATCAAGAGGAGAGACTGGCGTATTGTGACGAGGCAGTTGCTCGGTCACCATTGACCAGACGTTTTCAATTGGTGACAGATCTGGAGAATGTGCTGGCCAGGGTAGCAGTCGAACATCTTCTGTACCCTGAAAGGCCTGCACAGGACCTGCAACATGTGGTCTTGCACTATCCTGCTGAAATGTAGGGTTTCACAGGGATCGAATGGAGGGTAGAGCTGCGTGTCGCAACACATCAGAAATGTAACGTCCACTGTTCAAAGTGCCGATAATGCGAACAAGAGGCGACCAATACGTGTAACCAATGACAACCCATACCATCACGCTAGGTGATACACCAGTATGGCGATGAGGAATACACGCTTCCAATGTGCGTTCACCGCGATGTCGCCAAACAGAGATGCGACCATCATGATGCTGCAAACATAACCTGGATTCATCCGAAAAAATGACGTTTTGCCATTCGTGCACCCAGGTTCGTCGTTGAGTACACCATTACCGGCGCTCCTGTCTGCGATGCAGCGTCATGGGTAACCGCAGCCATGGTCTGCGAGCTGATAGTCCATGCTACTGCAAACGTCGTCGAACAGTTTGTGCAGATGGTTGTTGTCTTGCAAACGTCCCCATCTGTTGACCCGGGGATTGAGACGTGGCTGCACTATCCGTTACAGCCATGCGGATAAGATGGCTGTCACCTCGACTGCTACTGATATGAGGACGTTGGGATCCAGCATTGTGTTCCGTATTACCCTCCTGAACCCACCGATTCCATATTCTGCTAACAGTCATTGGATATCGACCAACGCGAGCAGCAATGTGGCGATACGATAAACCGCAATAGCGTAGGCTACAATCCGACCTTTATCATAGTTGGAAACGTGATGGTACGCATATCTGCTCCTTGCACGAGGCATCACAACAACGTTTTACCAGGCAACGCCGGTCAACTGCTGTTTGGGTATGAGAAATTGGTTGGAAACTCTTGTCATGTCAGTACGTCGTAGGCGTCGCCACCGGCGCCAACCTTGTGTGGATGTTCTGTAAAGCTAATCATTAGGATATCACAGCATCTTCTTCCTGTCGGTTAAATTTCGTGGCTGTAGCACGTCATATTTGTGGTTTAGCAATTCTAATGGCCAGTAGTGTATTATGTTTTCATAATTTCCTTGGGAGTGATTACATTCACAGTCATACGAACACCTAAATCAGGCGAGGAGGGTTATGTCACTCACTTACCAGGCGTACAAATCAGGTACGTCAATAAGAGATTCTTACCATATGGCACGTGTTCTGTCACTAATGCCATGTATTACACATCTGACATATTTTCCAGTGGAGGAACCGATTGACTTGTCACCTTGTCGTCACATGTTTGAGCTTTCCTTTCCAAAGTCATTTCCTTTCTGTTGTTAATAGAGTAGCTGCTCAGAATAAACTTTTATTATAGGTCCTTTCCTCACACATCGTTGTTTCAAATTAGAATGCAGCGAACAGCTAAAAAAGAAAGAAACTGACACGAAGGAGGTTGTGAACACTGCTTGTCTCCTGTGCAGTCTATCACCAATGACCATTCTAGCACACCGCCGTCACTGCTGGAAACTTCTCTATGTTCCACTTCCTCTATTTGGACCGTTCACTGTTCCTATTTTGCTTTTTTTTTCACAGTTCAGTACAACTTCTTCCTGTTCTTGTGCTTCATCTTTGTTCAGTTTTTGATGGGCTATCCATTGGAGCCATTAAATTTGTGGGAGGTCCGATGGGGGATTACTCTTATCGGAAATAAATATTAGATTGTAACGCAAGTTCGCCTTCACTGCTGCATCGTGCAGCGCTACTCTTTCCCTTCACCTTTGCCTCACTCTTAGTCTCTGTTTACTATCCGATTACAGCACAATATGAAATTCGAGATGAACAGGTCTGGTTATACAAGGGTTGTCCAGAAAGTGAGTTTCGATCGGTCGCGAAATGGAAACGACAGTGAAAATCAGAAACATTTTATTTGCAAGAGTTAGAGACACTTTCCAGATACTCCTCTATATAGTCGACTTTCCTACTGATACATTTGTTTTAGCCCTGTACCAACTTTCCAGTACGCTCGTCATAGAAGGCAGCCGCCAGTGCTTTCTGCCAATTCTCTACGCTGACCTAAAGCCCGTTGTCTGTACCAAAATGTTGTCTTCGTAGCCAGCGGGACATGTGAGAAGACATAAAACTCAGAGGGAGGCAATTACCGGCAGTATTGTGGGTAATCAAACATTTCCAATTGAAAACGATGCAGGAATATCTGCATTGCCCCAGCAAAATGCAGCTGAGTATTGTCTTGAAGAAGAAAACGCACGGCAGCTTTATAATGTTGGCTGCATAGCTCAGGCGAAATTTCTCACCAGGCCCTCGTACTTGTCGGGAGACACTATTGCTCTAGGTATCTTTATGCGCTCCCTGTGTGCTCAGAACTAAAAAGAACGACGCAACGCGTTCGACGGCCATATTCGAGAAACTGTCCGACACTCCTGTGCAAAACTCCATCGGAAATTCACTGTGGTGTCCAGTTAGCGACCGTTCGGAGCATACTTTCTGGACAACCCTCGTATAAATAAGTTCCTTCATTTGACTATTTTTTAGTCATTGTTAGTTTCTAAAATGAGAATCCTCGTTATTCCGATTCATCACAGTGTATTGTTTTTTCTACTGAGTCGAATGTTTATCAGAGTCAACGCTTCATTTATGAAGAGGAATATCGGCATATTCAATTCGTAGTTAGTCCACGTATACACACTATTAAATTTTATTAGATATACCACTTCGTTTAACTTAGCGTTGACTCAAGTAGATATCTATTCCTCGTGACATCTCCCATGAAGCATATTTGCAATGCATTAGATAACAATCTAAGACACCAGTGAGGCCATAGCGACCACGTGACACCATAAGCAGTATTAAACTTCTCTACGATATTCTGATGGTGGACCACGGCCGCAACCTATTAATAGATGAGTCTACAGAAGTTGTACTTGTTAATAGTGACCTACAGTCGTGACATGGACGGGCTTAGGATTATAAGAATGTCCTCTTCGTCTTCTTCCTTTCTCTTTCACTGCAGAAGAGATCGCCGGATTTCTTCATACGATAGTGAGCTACTGTTGTTCTGTACTGCTTTGGCTGAACGTTTATGTATTTCTACTGATTTCGGAGATTCATACGAACTGTCCACATTCAGGAAAAGTTAAATTCATTGTAATATGAACAGTTATGTTAAATGTAATTAAAATCAACCAGTTCTTTTAGTCTAATAAGCTACAGAGTAAGTTCCGAACAAATGAAAATTAGTTCACTTTTTAAATTGATAAACATTTCCAGTTTCTTGCCTAATGTCGGCCAGCAACCTGTTTCAGACTTTTTAGTTGGAATATAATACTCCATTCTGAACCATGGTAATAGACACGTAGTCTTCACGGAAATACATTGATTTCTAGTATTGTGGGTTCCACAACCATCTTAGATTTTCTCGTTTTACAGAACGCAAAAGCGACGCGAGAGTTTTTGTATTAGCACGAGAGAATTAGAAGAACATAGTCTCTGATGGGCCAGTTTGATCCAAGCTTTGTGTGTTCTTTTTCTTTTCCTTTTAGCTGGCTGTCGTCAGTCCTGTATTGTATTTCTTTACATTACGTAGTATTTGCGTTGTGATAGTTCGGTGCAATATATATCCGTTTAGTTTTCGAGTATATGTAATTTCATTGTAATGCCAGAGCTCGGCCAGGAAGGAGAAATAGTATCAGTGGTCGATACTACTCGTAGTGACGGTGACAGGGAGACAGTTGATTGGTGGTGTAGGGAGTTCAGCGAAGATCTAAGACGACATTACATAATGGAAAACCTCGCCAGTTTTATTGAGAAGAGAACTGTTTATCGGTGAGAAGAGAAGGAGTTTTGATCAATGTGATTTGTTGAAGATATAAGGCGAGAACAAAGGTACTGGGAGATAAAGCGACATTAGTGTAGCTGATTTTTTTATTTTTATTTTTTTTTTTTTTTTTGTAGCTTGTAATAACTAATAATTTGAAGGGGTGAGTGAATTCACAAGAGAGAGGAGAGGATCACATGAGGTGGAAGAAGAACAATAAAGAAGATTTGAAAGAGGGATGAAATTGGGTTAGTTTCGTCGTACAAGATGATACAATATACTTTGCAAATACTAGAGCCACGGAATTTGTCAGAGACAGCCTATGGTAAAGTTGAGTAATTCAGTTACGGCATAAATCGTCGCTAAGTATCAGGAACCAGACATATGAGTTTAGTTTGCATTCGAAACGTGATTGTGATGTGTTATGCTGCCGAGGTAAGTAGGATGTACTATTGTCGCTGGTGTAGTAAACTCTACTGAATGGTTACAGGACTCATAATTGGTACTGTATCCAAGGGCCAAGCGTCAATCCTTTGTGAGTCTGAGAAGTACGAAAAATTAACGATCAGTGGAATAAAGTGTGTGTTAGCTGCCCAACGCTAACACACAGTGGCGTTTTCTACGATCAGCGGTCGGTTGAGTTTTTTTTTTTTTTTACTTTTTACGGTGAAGCAGCCGAAATTGGTTTCTTTTCATTTTTATCAGTATGTTTTGACAGTGTGACTCTTCGGAGCAGACGTCGCAATATTATTAAGACTCTCGCATCGCTGTTAAGTATTTCAGATCAGCGATCAACGAAACCACGAAGCGTCGCCACCAAAGATATTGCGTCTGACATCCCAGGTAGGGAGCAGCTAAAAACACATCTATGCAATCATATTGTCAGACGTTAACTGACATTTGTCAACACAAAATTTCCGAGTGTAAACGTTGGCAGTGTCACATGGGTTCATGTCAGTTTCATATTCATCTCATTCATAATTCTCCCTCAGCATGTCGGCAGGTTATAATTACTTATGCAGCATAAACGACATTTTCAAAGAAAGATGCACATGGAAATCGTAGTCTCACTAAGAGCGATATACTGACCGAACGCTCTACTCTCGAAATGCAGACAAGAGAGACGACAATAGAGGAACGTACTGAAAACCAAAAGTCATTATGAAAAAGAGAATAGAAGAACTATTTTCACTCACTTTAATAAAGAAATTAATATCACTTACATTACTCCTAGGGTATAGTTTCGTCGTGCACGATGCCTTGTCTGGTGCATGCACATTTCCTTTTTCCCGTTCCCGTGATACACTTTTGACACATTTTTTAGGAAAATTGAGAGATTCGCACAGGAGAGAGATTCACCAGATAGTTATACGTTGTGAAAATATGAAAACTGAAATATTTACTCTCATGCAATGCACTACTTTCACGCCACGATCCACCCTTAAAGCGGAAAACAGTACCCATATTTCCTCGTTCAAGAGTCGAAGGTTCGATATGTATCGTTCGCAGAGAGGCCACGACTTCAATGTGCTCCATATCTTGAAAATTACCGGCCAGTTCAATGCAAGGGCTTTACATAATTTTTCACGAAACGAAATGTGTTGACAAAGTTCTTTACATGGAAGACACAGGTTTTACTACTTTATTACTCTGCAGACATTACAAAACTGAAGTGTAAATAACGAAGAAGGCTGTGAAAACGAGCAGTGTGACGTTCCACGTGGTACGGTAACATGTCTGCAAGATATCACTTGAGCTCTTACCCTTATGGATGATCATCTAAATGGCTCAACGCTGGTCACAGTATCACTAAGGTGGCCACAGTAATGGATGTGTTCAAAAGTGTCAACTGGCGATTAAAAAAGGGCGCTGAAGTAAATCTTATGAGAAAGCATGCTGGTGTTGTAGACGGGCCACCATACCGCAGTACAGTTGATACGTAGCCCTAGTGGCGTAGACGGACAGACAGCTAGCTCCCCAAATGATTGTTGCAGACCTTGCAGCCACTACCGATACGCTTTCCTCTGTCAAAATCATTTCGCGGCGATTAATTCAGGCTGCTATGTATGCTCGAAAACCCGTTAAATGCATCCCACTTCAGTAACATCATTGTCGAGAGAGAGTTCACCCGCGCAGTGAGCATGCTGGTTGGGGTCAGCAACGGTGGTCCAGACTGATGTTCCTCGACGAATCTTGCTTCATTGCGGCAAGTGATTCCCTCCACCAGTTAGTATGAAGGGAGAGAGGGAAACGCATTACACACCACTGAACGTTCATGAACGTTATCAGTATATACTAGGCGGTATGGTATGGGCTGGCTTTATGCTCAATGGCTGAACACCACTGTATACCTTTCTGCAACGTACCGTAACTGTACAGCGGTATTGCAGGGAGAATATACTGATGATAATGATGAAGGTTGGTTTGTGGGGCGCTCAAGTGCGTGGTCATCAGCGCCCGTACAAAGTGCCGGCCGGTGTGGCCGAACAGTTCTCGGCGCTTCAGTCTGGAACCGCGCGACCGCTACGGTCGCAGGTTCGAATCCTGCCTCGGGCATGGATGTGTGTGATGTCCTTAGGTTAGTTTGGTTCAAGTAGTTATAAGTCTAGGGGACTGATGACCTCAGATGTTAAGTCCCATAGTGCTCATACCCATTTGAATCAACCCGTACAAATTCCCAATTTTGACGCAGTCCAACTTTTACACAATCCCGTCTAGCCACTGTCACGAATAATGATGACGATGATGAGGACAACACAAACACACATTTCCCAGTAGAGAGGATATACTGGACATACTGGATCATGTCCGTCTGTTTTTGGGGTCGGTAGGTTCCGACATTCGGCTAATGGATGACAGTACCTACTCATTCTGGACCGCTGTATTGTGAAGATACTGAACGTATAGAATGTCTGCGTACTCCCCGAACCCAAAGCCTACAGGGAAGGTGTGGGATGTTCTCGGTAAACGTGTCTCCCAACGAACACGCCCGTCCATGAACTATGCAACAACTGAAAACTGTCTGAGGGAGGAATGAGACAACATACCCCAAGAACATATCAACAGTTCGGTAGACAGAATAAATTAAAGTACAATGTGTGCACTAGTGCCCGAAGAGGGTATATTCCTTACTGAGAGTCCGACAGTGACCTTTGTGTTGGGAGTCTGACCTGTGTAAAATATGAACGTTATCTATGTCTGATGTACGATCTCCCATACGATTTTATTTGTACCATTTTTCGTTATAAAAGTACTCCTCTGTTACTAACATGCTGTGTTTCAAGTTGTTTGTCTTTTCTTGTAATTATTCCTGTCCTTTAATTTCTCTGTTCCTTAGTAATTGTCAGCTAGTATCGTTTCCCGACCTTAGCTACGATCCCTACAGCACTTCTCCGAATTAGATCTACGTCTAAGTTCACGCCTACCTGACAGAATTTTTCTAACGTTCTATCAATATTCTGCACAGGTCGCACTAAAGTCGTGTATGCGATTAACTTTTCAGATACTTTACAGTTTTCCTGAATGATATTAATTCATTTATTAGCGTTCTTTAATACTGATTTTACAAGGTCATCCCATTTCATATCACTAATTCGCACTATGCGTAACTACTCATAAGCTGCTACGTTCTCAAGAAGTTTTCACTCTATCTCATCGTCGGATCCTATCGGATTCTTTCTTATTGTTATAGGCATTTTCTTACACTTCTTCACTCTGAAAGAAAGCTGGCATTTAATAATACTAGGTGTTACTCCATTTCCTTTGTCCACTGACGATACTTTCCTGCAGACATCAGCATCGACATCAAACTATCCTGTAGTGATCTAGATCTCGTTGGTTAAGTCTCCTTGGTATATTGAGAACCTTAGATGTCCTATTGCGCTTCGCTGGAAGACACTTTATGGTACTTTAGTTTCTAGTCTGACGTGCTACACTGTGTGATTGCAATAATCATAGGATCAGTCATAAACCAGCGAAGATATTCTGTATGATCTTACCTTGCTTAGTAAATGGCGATGTGGTGTAATGTCGATCGCATTTCGGAATTCCTGAGAGACGGAATGTACCTGTACAGCTGCATCTCCTCTTTGCAAGGTGTCACGTGTGTTTCATTCGAGCGGTGTGTATCTTGAACCCTTGCTAAATCAAGGAAGGATGGAAGACTGGGGTTTAATGTCTCGTTGTCAGCACTGATTCATTAAGAGAAACTTTTTCATTTCAAAGAAATCACATTTTTGAATCGTGAAAATGCTCTGCGATTTTGCAAGAGATGGATTTCCGAAATAAGCAAAAAACGACACTCGAATTATGTAGCAACAAAAGGGGAGGAATACAATTAAAGTTTCGCGGGGCAGTACGCAGCAGCTGCTGTAGGCAGAGAATGTCCTGGTCCCCGGCAGGTGTATGGCCGCGCCGGCAGTGGGGTACGGTGGTGGCGGTGGAGGCGGCGGGGGTGGCGGACACGGAAGTTTGCCGCCCCCCACTATCCCGCCTGACACCCAGTGAGCGGGCAAGCGGCTCAGTGAGGTCCGCGGCAGTTGGAGGTGAGGGTGGCGCGCCAGGACGGAGAAGGGTGGAGAACTTTGTGTGTTGCGCTGCCCAGCTGGCTTCAGAAGATGTGCCAGAGTGCACAGTGCGGGACGAGACATGGCGAAGTTAGCGGCGCCTAGTGTAGTGTTCCCGCTTTAGCACTAAGGCTCCGCGCGGCTTGTGCTAGGGTCCAGGTACCTGCGACAAGTGCTAGTCATGATTAACGCACATTTCATCAAGAGCGTCCGTGACTGTTACTTAATTCTAACCAATAATTTTCTAGCCACACTGCTGATCTTTAACACTGCAACACAGGGAAGGATACAAAATAACGAAACTTTTCTCATGGTGTGTATTCATTATTTTAGATGAATACAAGATTAAATGTGTAGGCGACTCGGCGTTGTACCGGATGCGAAATTAAGTGCACAAACCTGCCACTTCTGGCCACAGCAACGGCTATAACCCAACTGGGCATCGAGACCAGCTGGCGATACCATTTGTTTTATTGGCCGAAGGATCTGAAGAACTTGCTGACCAGGATGACAGTCAAACACATTGTATGTAGAGGTCAGGGTCATATGAGCAAACTGCGGTCTTACGTTCCGTTGTTGACAGAAGTCACGGAAGTATCGAAAATACAGTGCAGTCAAAAAAAAAGTATGTGAAATCTTATGGGTCTTAACTACCTAGGTCATCAGTCCCTAAGCTCACACACTACTTAACTGAAATTATCCTAAGGGCAAACACACACACTCGTGCCCGACGAGGACTCGAACCTCCGCCGTGATTGCCCGCACAGTCCATGACGGCAGCGCCTTGGACCTCTCGGCTAATCCCGCGCTGCACAGTGCGAACGCCGTACATGTTAGACGTGTAATGCCTGCTGTGCAAAATAGAGACTATGCACACCATAGGCGATCTTGCTGTGTACCCGATGGTACCCCACACAAAAGGCCATGTGCTGTGCCCGAACGGTAATGACGAATATTATCTGGCACCATTTCTACTCCTTGGATCCACTAAGCATGGCCTCGTGTTCTGTGATGGTGAATGCAGAACTGGGACTCACCTGAACAGGAGACGTGGTGGTACTCCTGTACCCATTGTTGTATTTATACGCACCATTGCCAGTGTGGCTCTTTGCCACTACGTTAAGTAGAGCGGTTACAATGGTCACTGTGTTCATTATCTGCAATGCTACAGACGTCGCAGTAAGGTCCGTGTGGATACGTGCCTTGCCGTAAGCGAACTCATTTTATGACTTACGACACTTGGCCGTAAGGTTCTGCACGTCTGTCCTCTCGGGCGCTAGTTGTGTGGAGCCCCTCAGATCTAGCACGCAACATCTTCAGTTTAAATATTCGAATCTCTATCTTTCTTTACACTTTATTCCCTCAAAAATCCCCGCTTCTACCACACAACTTAGTCCCTATTTTTATAACGCTTATCATTCGATCCTCAACCTTTCGTGTACTGTTTGCCATTTACACGTCGACTTACTGATGCTGCAGATCCGCCTCAATGCTTATCTTATCAGTCCATTTAATTTTCAGCATGCTACCTTAACATCACTCCCCAACGCTACTATTCACTTACTTTTACATTTCCCTGCGGCCTATGATTAACTTCTATAGCTTCCTGTGATTCTGACAAAAATTATCAACAATGTCTCCCAATTCTCCTTTGGTAAAAATTGTGGAACACTGAGACAGCATGTTGTCCATGATTTTTAAGTGCTTAAGAATATTCTTCTAGCATACGTTTGTCTACATGCTCTCTAGTATTCTTTATTTAAGGTTTTTTGCTCCCATTATATAGCATAGTTCACCGACTCAGAACCGTATTGTGGTACTAAGGTAGAAAACTCCGGAAGGGAGTCCATCTGTGTCAAGGAGGCCAAAGTGCGTCAATGGAAAAGTTGGACGGCGCAAGAGAAGCACGACAATGGAGACAGTTGTCGTTATTGGTGTGGAAAGTGCACGTCTGAAGATATGCTTCAGGTATCTACGTAAGACATTTGAAATTACTGATCCCTGCAATAGAGTGGACAATTAGATGACTTATCTAATTACCTGTGCAGGGGCCAGAAAATGGCGCCAATGAGGCACCGGAACTGGCAATCCAATAAAATAATTAATGCAATTACGACTGTCGGTATTTATTATCTAAAAGTCTTTGACCAGCAGCAATCCTATTCCACTTTTAAAATACGGATATTCAGAAAATGGAGAACAAAGCCTCAGTCAGTGGTCAGCCATCATAGTGAGAACGTCACAGCTAGGATATGAAGTCTAGGGGTAGAGGCGATGATTAGTAATTGAAGTATCTCCGGTCTCCTGTTCGAAACTTGCCCCGTCTACATTTTGTATAATAGTCATCAATGACGGCCGAAGACGTCCGGCGTAAGAAGTCAACATCTTCATTCCAACGGCCTTGTCAAAGACGGCGAAGGAGCGGACATTCAGGGCCGCCTCTTGTCCTTCGGGTGCTAAACTGTCCCTAAAATTCGGAAGAACCAGCAATGATAAACGGCATGAGAATGCAGAAGGCAATGAAAATCACTGCATTGTGGCCACATTAAATGTATGCACAGGACATGTGGCCTGTTGTTGAGAAAGTGCCATCATAACCTCTCCTTTGACAGCAAATTCCGGAACAGCGTCCCATTCGGATCTCCTGGAGGGGAATGCCAAGGGGGAGGTGACCATTAAGAAAAGACTGAATAACCAACGAGAGGAAAAAGGAGGGATGGAAATAAAACAAGGATTTCTGGTCACAGGACTATAGAGTAATATCACCGACGGCATGGAATGGTATAACGCGAGTAGGATTCGTTATGAACAGGAAGGTAGCTCAGAGACTCAGTTATTGTGAACAGTGCGGTGATAGGGTTGTTCTCATCAGAACAGACAGCAAACCAATAGCGACAACTATAGTTAAGGTATACATGCCGACGTAGGAAGTCTAAGATGAAGAGTTAATGTATATGACAATACAGAACGGGTAATTCAGTACGTAAAGGAAGATAAACATCTAACGTTCATGGGGGGACTGGACAGCAGATGCAGTGATAGAGGTACAAGAAACGGTTCCGGAAAAATATGGCCTCTACAATAGGAATAAGAGAGGAGAACGACTAATTGAGTTCTGCAATGAATTTCAGCTAGAAAATGTGAATACTTTGTTCAAGGATCACAAGAGAAGAATGTACCACCCTTGGTATATGTCAGGAGATATGGAATGTTTTGGTTTGATTACATCGTGGTCAGGCAGCGAAACCAAAATCAGATACCGGATTGTAAGGCGTAACCAGAAGCAGGTATAAACGCAGATCGCAATTCTTAATGATAAAGTGTAGCCTGAAGTTTAAGAGACAAGTCAGGTAAATCGACGAACAAAGAAGTGGGATGCGGAAATACTAGGGAATGAAGAGATACGTTTTAAGTTTCAGAAGGCTATAGACACTGCGTTAACGGATATCTCAGTAGGCAATTCAATCGAAGAGGGTTGGAGACCTCTTAAAAGAGCTACCGCATAAGCTGGAATAGAAAACGAGGTTACGAAGAAGGTAGCTTCTTGGAAACCTTGAGTAACAGAAGAGACACTTGAGTTGATCGCTGAAGGAGGAAGTGCAAAAATGTCTGGGGATATTCAAGAATACAAAAATGCAAGTCTCAGAGGCTGAGATAAATAGGAAGTACAGCGGAGATAAAAGAAAATTGCTTCATTCTAAATCAAAAAAAGAAATGTTTGTAGAAGGACGGACTCAGTATATAGAACTGTAAAAAAATGCAGAGAAGAGGGCACATAGGTGGAAGGAGTACATCAGAGGAAAGTCTTCTCAGATGTAGTGATAGAAGAAGAAATAGGGATCGATATAGAAGTGATAGGGAATCCATGATTAAAATCAGAATTTAAAAGAGCTTTGGAAGTCTTAAGATGAAATAAAACACACGGGATAGATAAAATTCCATTGGAATTTTTGTAATCGTTGGGGGAAGTGGCAACAAAACAGTCTTTTACATTGGTATATAGAATGTTTGAGTCTGGCAATATACCATTTGGCTTTCGGAAAAAATTATCCATAGAATACCGAAGATTACAAGAGCCGACAAGTGTGAGAATTATCGCACAATCAGCTTTAACAGCTAATGCATCCAAATTGCTGACAAGAATAATATACAGAAGAATGGAAAATAAAACAGGATCTGTCAGATGATCAGTTTGGCTTTAGAATAGGTAGTGTCACCCCATATGCTATTATCACTTTGTGGTTGATAATGGAAGCAAGATTAAGAATATTCAAGAACGTACAAACCATTTGTCGAAATGGAGAAAGTGTCTGACAGTGTCAAATGGTGGAAGATGTTCAACATTCTGAGGAAAACAGGCGAAAGCTATAGGGAGAGACAGATATTGTCCAACATGTACAAGGGTCAAGAAAGAATATTACGAGTGAAAGACCAAGAACGAATAGTTCGCCCCTAGTGTTGAATCTATACATGGAAGAAGCAATGATGGAAATAAAGGAAAGGTTCAAGAGTGGAATTAAAGTTCAAGGAGAAAGAATATCAGTGATAAGACTCGCTTATGACATTGCTATCCTCAATAAAAGTGATGAAGAATTAAGGGATCTGTTGAGTGGAATGAACAGTCTAATCACAACTCAAAATGTATTGGGAGTAAATAGAAGAAAGACGAAAGTAATGATAGGTATCGTAAATGAGAACAGCTAGAAACTGAATATCAGGATCGGTGATTACGAGGTACACTAATTTAAGGAATTCTGCTGTCTATGCAGAAAAATAAGCTATGACAGACGAACGAAGGAGGATGTACAAGACAGACTAGCCCTAGTATCAAACATAGGCGTTAACTAGAGAAAGAGATTTGTGAGATTGTTTCTTTTAAAACACAGTTTTGTAAGTTAAACAGGAGCTGTGGGAAATCTGGAACAGAAAGACTGGAAGCAATTGAGATCTTATTTTACAAAATAATATGGAAAATTGGTGGAAGGTTAAGATAAAATTGAGGAGGTCCTCCTGAGAATCGGCGAAGAAAGGAATGTATGGGAATCACTGGCAAGAAGAAGGGATAAGATGGTAGGAAATCTGTTAAGACATCGTGGAATACTTACTAATGTTGATAGTAAGTGCGTTTTGGTAGGAGAATATAGCGTGTGAATTGAATTCTATGAGTGCATCCTCAATAAATATTGTCATATGTGCTTAACTATTTTAACGTCCTAACATCGTTACTGTTTGCTGATCTTATTTATTTGGTCACTTCTCCAACATTTTGTAGCTTAGTTCAGTGTGCCTTAATTATGTGTTCACTATACCTCTAGTTAATTGGTTGTATTTGTATTAGCCTTCGGGCTGTAGTGCTTGGGCTGTATTTAGTTTCATTCTGGATATTACGTCCTGAGCTACATTTTCGCTTTTTTGTCATTTCTTCCAGCTTTTATAGTTCTTGGTGATAAGACTGCCTGTTGTTTTGTGACTGCTTTCGTTATTCTAATGCTAAAATTATTTTGAAGGCCATAAATTTTATCGTTTGTCATTTTATGCTAGATACTAAATTAATTTTTGTATATCTGGAATGAGCACTGGTCATTTTCCTTGTGTTTTGATCATACGCTCTGATTAATTGAATTCTGTTGTTATTATCTTTAGTTTTTACTTTGACCCAGACACTTTCCAATCCCACCGTTTCCTGCGTCACATAGAGAACCACAACTCTATAAGTAACTTAGCTGTGACAGCAGCACTCAACAAACAGTTGTGATGAATGATTAAGATGTGTTTAGTTTTTCGTAGGTTACAATAAGTGGAAAGTGCATGTTCATTTACGCGTATTTTTGACCTTATGATTATGGTTATGTGATATCTCTATAAAGGAAGTAGAGCTGCAGATTAACTCCCAGTGTTACTTTAAATGGTGCTTTATCCTGTGCTAAGTAAAATAATATCGTAACCGTTAAGTGAGGGAGTGACTTTTTGTAAATTAGTGTCTCACAGGGAACCATATATTCAGCGCTATAGTTAAATTTTGATTCATAGCTTCCTAATGAAGCAGTTAACGACGGCAGTTACTTATTTATTGAAATTTTGAGTTTAAGAATTAGAATCGTGTTGTTGATTAAAATGTATTTCCAGTTTGGACTGGTGACCACAACATTACCTTGGTACAATTCAAGAGCAATGAGTTTGTGAAACCAAACAGAAAAAATTCTCAATCTGCATTGTTATGTGTACTGATTATGGTATGTTTCGGTGAAGAGTGCGTAATTGAGAGTCAGACTAACGGAACTATTAGTAATACGATGATGGTCAGGTTTTAGTAAAATAACAGTATCGAACACCCATATAGAGTTGGGCAATGGATGATTCGAGGAGATCTAAAGTATTAATACTGTAAGAATGTGCAGTTGAGACCGAGAAAGAAACGACATACAAAGTTTTTCAGAGAACATAAGTCTCCTGTATAATTTCCTAATGTAGAGTGATGGCAGTGAAATGAATGAAATGAGCTTAAGTTCGGTTTAGACCCGAACCTCTAGACGTTCTGATGATACAGTCCCGGCCATAGTTCACTACACACTCTCGACCGATAAGCACGTGCTGTATCTGGTTTATTCCGAGTGCTCCATACTATTATTGCTTTTTGGTCACCGACATAGTTACAGATAGGAAAAAAAGTAAAATTACGGGTATCTACATAAACAAGAGAGCATAATTACCTCTCGGTTGTGTTGTAAATGCGTGCCACAATGTGGAAGGAGGATATGGTCCTTGTTTAGTGACGAAACTCTGCTGTCTTCTAGCAGTAAGCATGTGGGATCTTGGATCAGCTCTATCAATTCGTGGATGTTTTTAGAAGGAAAGTCAGAGGACCAGAAACCCTTCATCGGATATACAAACATTCAGCATGCTATGAGCCCTTAGTCTCGGTTGAAACCATTGCAGTTTTACGTGTTTTCTTGCAACAACTATGTAATAGTATCTACAGTTAGGTTGCGTGATGCTGGAATGGGTTACTCTTTCGGTCGCAGGTGGATAGTATACCTATTTCGTTAACTGCACCATAGCTACTCAGAACCTTTGAATGTTCTCAAAGCATTCCGACAAGTTTACGTGGCTGTTTCAGTACTCGGCTGTATTCTAGTGGCGTTAACATGGCCTCAGCAGCGGCGGGGTACGGTAATAGCTGGGTTATCGTCGCTCTAGTCCGTGGGCTTAAAGACTTCAATAGTTCAATGTTCCTGTGGACAAGTCCAGAAGAGGCGTAAAGCCTTGTGTCGTGCAATCATCAAAGGTACACGAGTGGGACTTTGCCTTCAAAAGCCTATATCGATGATATTTCTTTGAATGGTCCGCACGCTTACAATTGTTCATGGTCCAGCATTGAAATCTGCAGCAATTTCAGGAAGGATTCTGTCACGTTGAACGATTCCCTTCAGTCGTCGTTGGTCCCGCTCTTGCAGGATCTGTTTCCGGCCACAGAGATGTCATAGATTTGATGTTTTACCAGATTCCTGATATTTACAATACACTCATGAAACGGTCGTAAGAGAAAACCCCCGCTCCTTCGCCACCTCGGAGATTTTATGTCCCATCGCTCGTGCACCTACTACAACACTACGTTCAAACTCACTAAAATCTAGATAACCTGCTCTTGTAGCGGTAGTAACCGATCCAACATCTGTGCCAAACACTTGTCTTATGTAGGTGTTGCCGACTGCAGCGCCGAATTCTGCCTGTTTACATATTTCTGTTTTTGAATACGCACGTCTATACCAGATTCTTTGGTGATTCAGTGTAATTGTTTTCAAAATCGTTTTAACTTTTTTTAGATTTTTATTTACATGACAATTATTTGTTCCTGAGAACACACTGCATATGTGTGTACGACATGACTGAAGTGCAGTGAAATGATTTGAACTCTACGGATGTAGCCAGTGCAGACGCAATGTAACGATTAACTGCCGCAACGTGACGTCTCTCTTACAGCTCACAAAACTGATATCACAAATATCTTCACAATTATCATCATCATCATTATCGTCTACATCATCATAATCATCGTCATAGTCGTTGTAATTGTCATCACCATAGTGGTCATCTTCATAATACTCATGGTTCATCAGGCCTTGCGAAATAAGGTTCCCTCGTATTTGGAGTGCCCACTTTGAAAATGTACTTTGGGTGATTTTTATACAGTAACCTTGGCAGAAGTATATCATTCATTCGTTCTCAATGTGATGTCCGCTCCTGTTGAGAATAAGATGTCCATCCCTGTTGTTGTTGTTGTTGTCTTCAGTCCTGAGACTGGTTTGATGCAGCTCTCCATGCTACTCTATCCTGTGCAAGCTTCTTCATCTCCCAGTACCTACTGCAACCTACATCCTTCTGAATCTGCTTAGTGTATTCATCTCTTGGTCTCCCCCTACGATTTTTACCCTCCACACTGCCTTCCAATACTAAATTGGTGATCCCTTGATGCCTCAAAACATGTCCTACCAACTTTAAGGAACCATTTGCACTCGAGCACAGACGATATTTAATTTAGTTAACTTAGATTATATGTATCGATTTTTTAAGACAAGAGAATGCAAAATAAAGCAATTAACACCGCTCTCTTGTCACAGCCTGTAGGCATCCTCACTCTCTTATGTCATTCGTTGTCCTAGAAGGACGTAATATTTTGTGTGGCTCCACAGTTAGCCATTTCATACTTATTTGCAGAAAAGAGGCGCAGAACCAATAAGTCGCTCTCATTTGTAAATTATCTGCAATCATTTACCTATAATTTTCCGTACGTGTCATTCATATCGTAATGTATATGTTAAAATGAATATATGTTTTATTTAATCGTATGCTTTTCTTTGTTTTAGTAATTTTAGTCACTCCATTTTCATGATTGAAGCTCAGGTCAGATATTAGACTTTGTCTACAAAAAATATATAATGAGCCCTGGCTACGTTCCGTACATCTTCGGACGTGCGAAGCTCGATGAATTCACGGCGTAAATTTTAATCTCTCAATTACTTACTCAATCATCCAAACAAACAAGTATTATTATTACAAATTATTATTATTATTACAAAGTATTATTACTACTATTATTATTATTATTTTATTTTAATTTTTTCTATTTGCTAAACTGGCGACTATGTGCTAGGACTCATTATTGTATCTGTACTACAACTAATTGTTCTTTTTCATGTACATCCTGACCGGCAACAACCCATGTGACGAGAATATGGAAGAAAGCGAATAAAATCTGGAGACAATTTGGACTGGAAATGCAATCTTCGCATCAAGACGACATGTACGGTAAGACGCAGCACTCGCGCATCCACAATTGATTCCAAGCACATTTTTCATTCAAAATTATTTTTCTCAGCATTAAATTCAATATTCAGTTTCCATTCAGTAATTTTTTCCAAATTCCGCGAAATCTCATTATTCAGACGATTACATTCCGATCCAACAATACGCAAGTTACATTGCACAATATGGCCGACATTGTACAAGATTCAAGCAACATGGCTAGTCACCATTAACACGTATGCTACTTTCGATCTTTAAAGTCATCTCTCAATCATTCTCAGTCATTTAAACACACACATAGGCAGTACATATTCACATTACGCGCTTAAACATTTTTTTTTTCTTGCACACAATTTATTCACGATATGGTAAAAACTCGACACCAGTACACAATGGAACAACAATCAAGTAATGCAAACATGGATACACAGACACATTCAGACACAGAAATTAATACAGACACGCAAACACATCAAAATAACCTGCTACACACACACACAAACGCCGAAAGGGGCAATTCAGAACCAAATCTGAGAGACCACGTCACGTCTAATGACGCGGCGGGGGCAAGTTCATTTTGCAATCAAAATTTTGCCGCTATACTGAATTCAATTTTGGAAGGCATATCCAAAATTAAGCAAGATAATGACGAAAAATTCTCACAATTAATGACAGACAATGCAGACTTCAGAAATGACATAAAATCAGACTTCGCCACACTGACTCAAAAGGTAGATGAAATTAATACACGTCTTTCCAAACAGGTCGACGATCTTACGGAAAAATTCGAAAATTTAGAGTTACGACAAAGCGACAATGCCAATCACATCCATGACTTGACAAAAACCTGTGAAATTATTAATTGCAAATTAGAATCAAACACGCACGCATGTGACGAAATTAATTTAAAGGTGAATACAATAGAAACAAACGTAGCTGACATTCACAACAGATTCACACAACAATACAGATAGAGGCTGAACCCCATTTGTCTCGAATTAATTCACAATTTAAAGAATGGACGGCACACAAAGACGAAATTTTTGAAGAATGTATACAAAACAAATTGCCACATATTGTGCGCGATTCTGTAGTGGAATACATGAACAACAATAGACAAGTAATCGATGACGATATGCAAACAAAGACAACTCAATGCCAAGCACAACAGAATAGTACACCCACTACACATTTTTACACACACAAAAGAAAACCTCGATTCGGAAATGAGCACATGTACACACACGAATTTCAACACTCAAATACACAATACACTGACACGCATAGCAACAGATACCCATCACCTGAAGTACAATACAATTATCCTTTTGATGAAGAACCATGTACACACAGGGAAGAATTCAATGATTACACGGAAAGAAACAGACGAACACGTAACAAAGAAGAAGAAAGTCTATTCAAGCACCGTAAATTCCAACCTTTTATACCAGGCAAAAACACTGTACACCCTGTCATCTTCTTAAAAGCTTTTAGGAACGCATTCCCACGTTCGTGGAGCGACCACAAACGCATTGTGTACGTTGTGGATTACATTCAAGGGGACGCTGCTGCCTGGGCTTACCATGAAAGCGACAGATGTGTAACATACGAGCAGTTTGAACGCGCCTTCTTGAATAAGTTTTGGTCACCCACTGTGCAGGAACGTATCCGCAAACAAGTCACTGAACCCGAACACTTCAATCCTAAAAACGGCAACCTGCGCAGATATTTCGAGAAGTACCTAAACATGACACACTTCCTTAATGAACCAGTGAAACCAAAAGATGTGATCCGATCACTGAAAGCAAGACTTCCTTTTAATATTAAAGAGAAATTACTGTACTTACCTGATGACGATCCTGAATATTTTTTGAAAAAGTTAGATGCTGTTGATTTACTGTATGAAGAACAAGAACCAACACACAACTCACGCAGTAGGAATCAACATGTCTACATTGCTACATTACCAAATACGCAGCAAAATTCACAACACACAGTAAACATGCAAAACAATCACCACAACTCACAGCTGCACACAAACAACAACTACAACTATACACAGGGAGATAACCCGTACAAAAAACGAAGAAACGACAATTTTAATTCAAGAAGGAATAATGGAAACAACAACGGACACAAAGCCAAACAGAAACACTGGCATAGAAACAACAACACAGATTACACAAGAAATGGAACACCTACACAGCACTTTAACCAGAACGACAACCAGTATTATGTGAGACAGTGGCAAACACAGCAACCGCCACCACAAAATCATATTCAGATGCCACAAGGGAATTTTGCACAAACAAGCCACACAAACCAACAAGTGACTTCAGCCAACCGAAAACAGACAGGCGATTGGCAAAGACAATATCCTAATGTAAATATTATTGAGGTAGCTAATGAAACTACAACTACACTTGCCAATGACCAGACAAACTAGGTAAACTAGAACCAGTCATTACTGAGCCCCAGGTTGTGACTGAGGAACATTTGGGGGACAACTTCAATTTAGAAACTATGTTTGAATACACACTTGCTAGTGAAACTGTGAAACAAGAAAAATTAACATTTACACAACAAGAGTTGCCTACACTATTCTTAAGATATAATGAAAGTGGAAACTTAGCTGATGATCTGATAAATGACAACACACAATGTCACAATGTAAAGAAAAGATTTGTACTATCTTCCACCTCAGGCATTGTAGGAGGTATACCTACTAACATAATTATTGATACAGGAGCTGCTGTCAGTGTGATTTCTTACAATTTTTATACTATGATGAAGAAAACTTCTAAGATACCAGAGTTCCCAGTTCAAAACTGTTTAATATTAACTGCATTAGGTAATAAGTCAAGTAGAGTTAATAAGCAGGTATTTGTGACTGTCAATATGGGAAATGGAATCGTACAATGGCCTTTCCTAGTTGTCCAAAGCCTTGCTGCCAATTGTATATTGGGTATTGATTTTCTTTGCGAGAAGGACTGTACTATAGACTTCTCCAAAGGCATTTGTTATTTTAAGTATGAAGGCAGAGACATAGTTTTGAACTTGGAGACTCGACTAGTAGACCATAACAAGCACTGTTCTGGTTACAGGATACAGATTATACGTGAGACTGACATAGATTCCACACAACAACCTGTATCACACAGTGAGATAGTGAATGATGTACTTACACAAATTAATTCTAAGTTATCAGAATGTGATGCTATTAATGAAGAGGACAGATCCCAGCTTAAACATATTTTACTTAAGAATAAGGATGTTTTCACTCGTAAGCCAGGTAGAATCAACACATATATGTATACGATTGAAGTCAAGCCTCACCAAATCTATTACCACAAGTCATACAATGTACCTCTAGCTCTGTAACCTGCAGTTTGGGAAGAACTAAAGAAAATGATTACATGGAATATTATAGAACCATCAACATCTCCATATTGTAGCCCTTTGCATGTAGTGAAAAGACACAATGGAAGTATCAGGTTAGTATTAGATGCAAGAGCTATCAACCAAATTATCTTACCTGTGAGGACACAACCAGAAAATCTTGACGAACAACTTCAGAAATTCTTGGATGCAAAATATTTCTCTACAATAGACCTTAAAAATTCGTTTTGGCAGGTGCCAATAAGCAAAGAATCTAGAAAATATACAGCCTTTATGTTTGGTGGCAGAACTTATCAATTTTGTGTATTACCATTTGGCCTAAATGTAAGCTCAGGAGTATTCATTACTGCACTAAACTCTGTACTCGGTTTTGATTTACTAGAAACTGTTACGCACTACGTAGATGACATACTGATTGCTTCAAAAACCTGGAAGGAACACACTGATACCCTGAACACTTTACTATGCAGATTCACACAAGCTGGTATCACTGCCAATATTTGTAAATCTAGATTTGCTTGTTCTGAGATCAAATACCTAGGACACATCATCAACACACAAGGCATTAAACATGACCCTTCAAAATTAGATGCTATCAGACATTTCCCCAGTCCCACTACAAAGAAACGGTTAAAATCATTTCTCGGTCTATGCTCATTTTTCAGACGATTCATACCTAAACAGTTACTCAATAGCAGATACTTACTAAACTTATTAAAGAAGAACCAGGTATGGATTTGGAACCAAGACTGTGAAAATGACTTTACTAAAATCAAAGAAGCCTTAGTAAATTCTAACATGCTGGAACATCCGGACTTCAATTTGAACTTTTGTATTGCTTGTGATGCATCAAACATTGGCTTGGGATGTTGTTTATTCCAACTTGTTAAAACAGAAACTTCAGAACATATTAAGATCATTGGTTATGCCAGTCGGACTTTAACAGAATGTGAAAGATCTTACTCCACCACAGAATTGGAAACATTATCTATTATATGGGCATTTAAAAAGTTTAATTATTATCTGTATGGAAGACACACCATTATATACACTGACCACCAAGCACTTACCTTCCTTTTGTCATGTAAACTCATTCATCCTAGACTTACACGATGGGCACTTGCATTACAGAATTACTCTTTTGAAATCAAGCACATCAAGGGAAAAGACAACATAATAGCTGACACACTTTCAAGACTACCGCAAGGATTACACCATAACAATACAGACTTTGAGAACACACACGATTACAGAATACTACTCATGCAAGACAAACAGTTTACACAATACTACATAGACCTATGCAAGAACATGGCAACACTACAAGATTCAGATCCACACTGGTACAAAGTAAAACAAATCATAGTACAACAACACAATGATGCTTTACAAGACAGATACATGTTACACAACAACATACTTTTCTACAAAAGACACACAAATGCTACTAACTGGTGCGTTTGCATACGACAAGATTCTGTGCACAAACTCATTGCACACACTCACACAGTTTGGGGACACTACGGAACAAAGAAATGTCTAAACAAGTTACAAATGTATTGCTATTTTCCAAACATGAGAAGCAAAATACATGATGTTATCAGCAAATGTCTCATATGTCAAAAATCGAAGCCACAAAATCAATCCACCAAAACAGATTTGCACTCTATCTTACCCACTGGACCTAGAGAGATACTTTGTACAGATGTTAGCGGACCTCATCCAACTAGCATCGGTGGTTGTAAATACATTCTAGCATTTTATGACATATTTTCTAAGCACATCAAACTTTTTGCCATTAAGTCACCCACAGCAAACACCATCATCAGAAGATTCACAAATGATTACATGCCATACTGTGGAAAACCTAAAGCCATTCTATCAGATAATGCCACGTATTATGCAGGATTCATCTGGAGAAAATTTCTAAAGGACAATAACATTAAGAGTATCTTTATTTCAAAGTTTCATGCATCAGCCAACCCTTGTGAGAGAATATTTAGAGAATTAAATAGATTCATGAGAACTTATACCTCAACACAGCACACAAAATGGATACATTACTTAGCACTTTTTGAGGAAATACACTACAATTTAAATATATACAACACACCCTATACTCCCAGAGAAATCATGTTTGACACAAAGGAAACTAATGAATGGAGCAACCCGCTACCAAAATTTTCTGACACCAAACCTTCACACGAGGAAAAGGTAAGGGAAGTACTCATTGCAATTACTGAACAAGCTGAGATTAGAAATAAGAACTATGGTGCTAATCTGAAAAGAAGCAAAACTTTACAATAGGCATGCAAGTTTTACTTAAGACGCACTACAAATTGTCATCACCTCTAAAACGTAATGTCAAGTGGCGTCCATTATATGAAGGTCCTTACACAATCATTGATATACCACACCCTGAAGCATATCTGCTACAAAACCCCAAGAATAAGAGAATTTTAGGTTTGTACCCTCACAAAGATTTGAAAACTTTTAGCCGTTAGCAGAGTATACTGATACAACAACAAGGTAAGTCACATCTCGTACTTCAAGCTGGAAGAAGAAGAAGAAGAAGAAGAAGAAGAAGAAGAAGAAGATATATAATCTTAAGTATCTACATTTTACAGCACCAGCAACAACAGCAGCAACAAGAAGATAAGACACAAGAAGAACTAACAATTTTCATGCAAAGCACAGTTACTGATTAATTTATTAATACCCTGCAGACAAGCTGACAGACTAAATGACCAGAGACAATTCCTGCCCTGAACCTGATATATTAAGTGGCATGATAGACACTTGATTTGCTATTCACACTCACACCACAATCCACATGAACGCAACATGCACAAAAAACACTCTACAGGAAATGACATGTGAGATTAATTGAGCAAGGCTATATATATATATATATATATATATATATATATATATATATATATATATATATATATATATATATTATTTTAATGGTAAATGATACTTTGTGCATGCGCTAATTTGGAATTGATTGTGGATGTGACGTGTCGTGTCTTATTGTAATCATGACTTTTCAGGACAGATCATCTCCAAGATGTTTTCTAACCTACTATGAAAGTTTATGTTGCAGGAAACATTTAATGAGGAAGAACACTTATTGTGTAGTACTGATGTAAAGGAAAATATACTTAAAAGGAAAACTTTATTAAAAAGGGGAAGAGACCTGTAAAAGAAAATGGATTTTCTGAATGTATCACAATACACTGAACCTATAAGATAATTTTTTCTATGTCTGACCCATATGTACTTGTAAATATCTATTTTAATGCAACTGAAAAATGTAAAATATGTATATGTATTACCAAACAATGTAATGTAAATGTATACGTACACGTTTCACAGAAATTTTTTTTATATCTATGTAAACATGTAACAGAAAACTGTACTCAAAGTGAAGTGATATTTGTTATGTTTTGTGCTCTCTGTTGTGAACGAACATTTTGTTTTGCAACGAGCAATGTATGAACAAGTTGTGTGCAAATATTTAAAAAACGGTTCACTGCGCTCATGATGGGACGCTATAGGTGACGTGAGTCGCAAAACCACGGCACACTTTTCGACGAAACGACGACACAATATCCAGGAGACGACATACGCCTTTTGGAAGACGAAATTGGAGGTTATTGAGTAGACGTAACACGGACTGGTCAGTACGGAACCACTGACACCATGTATTCCTACCAAGACGAAACCACATTTTAACTGCGTCTTCCAAAGCACGCTTCATTACGAGATTCTTGGTCTCCAACTTATTTCTTCAAGAACTTTCGTCTCAATGTAAACAAAACGTGTGACACGTGACATTTATTTTACAGTGCAAAGACTTTAGCACAGTATAAACCTTTACTAACAAGTGACATTCTAAAGATAATATGTTCACATATCTTTGAAAATGCACAAAACCATTAATTAATTTTATTTATTGAATGAACATGTGTAATAACATTTTGAAGTGAAAGAGAACAACGGACTATATGCCCAACAATTTATTACAAAGTAACAGCACAAGTGAATACGAACTGTGGAATTTGTTATACTCTATGTAAAACTATAGTAGAACAACGAGTGTAGTGATAGCTCTGAGCCAGTGCATTGCACTCTGGTAGTGGAGTTCCCAGGTTCAATGCCGCTCAGAATCAAAAATTTTTCTTTTTTCTTTTCACTTTCATTTATCTTGTATGTAAATATTATTTATGTATTTGTATAGATGTATGACATTTATGATATTATATGTATGTTGAATCTGTGAAACATGATACGTAACAACTTATGATTCATAACATGATAAATAAAGAAAATACGTCAACAAATTGCTCAGCTGCAGGTGGTACACCTATGCCTTCGCAATTTGGGGGGCAGTTTAAGGAACCATTTGCACTCGAGCACAGACGATATTTAATTTAGTTAACTTAGATTATATGTATCGATTTTTTAAGACAAGAGAATGCAAAATAAAGCAATTAACACCGCTCTCTTGTCACAGCCTGTAGGCATCCTCACTCTCTTATGTCATTCGTTGTCCTAGAAGGACGTAATATTTTGTGTGGCTCCACAGTTAGCCATTTCATACTTATTTGCAGAAAAGAGGCGCAGAACCAATAAGTCGCTCTCATTTGTAAATTATCTGCAATCATTTACCTATAATTTTCCGTACGTGTCATTCATATCGTAATGTATATGTTAAAATGAATATATGTTTTATTTAATCGTATGCTTTTCTTTGTTTTAGTAATTTTAGTCACTCCATTTTCATGATTGAAGCTCAGGTCAGATATTAGACTTTGTCTACAAAAAATATATAATGAGCCCTGGCTACGTTCCGTACATCTTCGGACGTGCGAAGCTCGATGAATTCACGGCGTAAATTTTAATCTCTCAATTCCTTACTCAACCAAACAACAAACAAATTATTACTATTATTATTACAAATTATATTACTATTATTATTATTATTATATTATTATTTTAAATTATTTTTTTTTATTTGCTAAACAACCGATCCCTTCTTCTGGTCAAGTTGTGCCACAAACTTCTCTTCTCCCCAATCCTATTCAATACTTCCTCATTCGTTATGTCATTACCCATCTAATCTTCAGCATTCTTCTGTAGCACCACATTTCAAAAGCTTCTATTCTCTTCTAGTCCAAACTATTTACTGTCCATGTTTCACTTCCATACATGGCTACACTCCATACAAATACTTTCAGAAATGACTTCCTGACACTTAAATCTATACTCGATGTTAACAAATTTCTCTTCTTCAGAAACGCTTTCCTTGCCATTGCCAGTCTACATTTTATGTCCTCTCTACTTCGACTATCATCAGTTATTTTGCTCCCCAAATAGCAAAAATCCTTTACTACTTTAAGTGTCTCATTTCCTAATCTAATAGCCTCAGCATCACCCGACTTAATTCGACTACATCCCATTATCCTCGTTTTGCTTTTGTTGATGTTCATCTTATATCCTCCCTTCAAGACACCATCCATTCCGTTCAACTGCTCTACCAAGTCCTTTGCTGTCTCTGACAGAATTACAATGTCATCGGCGAACCTCAAAGTTTTTATTTCTTCTCCATGGATTTTAATACCTACTCCAAATTTTTCTTTTGTTTCCTTTACTGCTTGCTCAATATACAGATTGAATAACATTGGGGAGAGTTTGCAACCCTGTCTCACTCCCTTCCCAACCGCTGCCTCCCCTCATGCCCCTCGACTCTTATAACTGCCATCTGGTTTCTGTACAAATTGAAATAGCCTTTCGCTCCCTGTATTTTACCCCTGCCACCTTTAGAATTTGAAAGAGAGTATTCCAGTCAACATTGTCAAAAGCTTTCTCTAAGTCTACAAATGCTAGAAACGTAGGTTTGCCTTTCCTTAATCTTTCTTCTAAGATAAGTCGTAAGGTCAGTATTGCCTCACGTGTTCCAGTATTTCTACGGAATCCAAACTGATCTTCCCCGAGGTCAGCTTTTACTAGTTTTTCCATTCGTCTGTAAAGAATTCGTGTTAGTATTTTGCAGCTGTGGCTTATTAAACTGATTGTTCGGTAATTTTCACATCTGTCAACACCTGCTTTCTTTGGGATTGGAATGATTATATTCTTCTTGAAGTCTGAGGGTATTTCGCCTGTTTCATACATCTTGCTCACCAGATGGTAGAGTTTTGTCAAGACTGGCTCTCCCAAGGCCGTCAGTAGTTCTACTGGAATGTTGTCTACTCCGGGGGCCTTGTTTCGACTCAGGTCTTTCAGTGCTGTGTCAAACTCTTCACGCAGTATCGTATCTCCCATTTCATCTTCATCTACATCCTCTTCCATTTCCATAATATTGTCCTCAAGTACATCGCCCTTGTATAGACCCTCTATATACTGCTTCCACCTTTCTGCTTTCCATTCTTTGCTTAGAACTGGGTTTCCATCTGAGCTCTTGATGTTCATACAAGTGGTTCTCTTATCTCCAAAGGTCTCTCTAATTTTCCTGTAGGCAGTATCTATCTTACCCCTAGTGAGATAAGCCTCTACATCCTTACATTTGTCCTCTAGCAATCCCTGCTTAGCCATTTTGCACTTCCTGTCGATCTCATTTTTGAGACGTTTGTATTCCTTTTTGCCTGCTTCATTTACTGCATTTTTATATTTTCTGCTTTCATCAATTAAATTCAATATTTCTTCTGTTACCCAAGGATTTCTACTAGCCCTCGTCTTTTTACCTACTTGATCCTCTGCTGCCTTCACTACTTCATCCCTCAAAGCTACCCATTCTTCCTTTACTGTATTTCTTTCCCCCATTCCTGTCAATTGTTCCTTTATGCTCTCCCTGAAACTCTCTACAACCTCTGGTTCTTTCAGTTTATCCAGGTCCCATCTCCTTAATTTCCCACCTTTTTGCAGTTTCTTGAGTTTTAATCTACAGGTCATAACCAACAGATTGTGGTCAGAGTCCACATCTGCCCCTGGAAATGTCTTACAATTTAAAACCTGGTTCCTAAATCTCTGTCTTACCATTATATAATCTATCTGATACCTTTTAGTATCTCCAGGGTTCTTCCATGTATACAACCTTCTATCATGATTCTTAAACCAAGTGTTAGCTATGATTAAGTTGTGCTCTGTGCAAAATTCTACCAGGCGGCTTCCTCTTTCATTTCTTAGCCCCAATCCATATTCACCTACTATGTTTCCTTCTCTCCCTTTTCCTACACTCGAATTCCAGTCACCCATGACTAATAAATTTTCGTCTCCATTCACTATCAGAATAAATTCTTTTATTTCATCATACATTTCTTCAATTTCTTCGTCATCTGCAGAGCTAGTTGGCATATAAACTTGTACTACTGTAGTAGGTGTGGGCTTCGTATCTATCTTGGCCACAATAATGCGTTCACTATGCTGTTTGTAGTAGCTTACCCGCATTCCTATTTTCCTATTCATTATTAAACCTACTCCTGCATTACCCCTATTTGACTTTGTGTTTATAGCCCTGTAGTCACCTGACCAGAAGTCTTGTTCCTCCTGCCACCGAACTTCACTAATTCCCACTATATCTAACTTTAACCTATCCATTTCCCTTTATAAATTTTCTAACCTACCTGCCCGATTAAGGGATCTGACATTCCACGCTCCGATCCGTAGAACGCCAGTTTTCTTTCTCCTGATAACGACATCCTCTTGAGTAGTCCCCACCCGGAGATCCGAATGGGGGACTATTTTACCTCCGGAATATTTTACCCAAGAAGACGCCATCATCATTTAATAACACAGTAAAGCTGCATGCCAACGGGAAAAATTACGGCCGTAGTTTCCCCTTGCTTTCAGCCGTTCGCAGTACCAGCACAGCAAGGCCGTTTTGGTTATTGTTACAAGGCCAGATCAGTCAATCATCCAGACTGTTGCCCCTGCTACTACTGAAAAGGCTGCTGCCCCTCTTCAGGAACCACACGTTTGTCTGGCCTCTCAACAGATACCCGTCCGTTGTGGTGGTACCTACGGTACGGCTATCTGTATCGCTGAGGCACGCAAGCTTCCCCACCAACGGCAAGGTCCATGGTTCATGGGGGGGGGGGGGGGGGTCCATCCCTAGTAAGGGATGGATGTTGAACTATTGGCGTGTATGTTCATATCCCATGTCGTCTGTCCTGGATACGAAGTGGCCGGCTTTCCCGGCCATAGAATTACTTTCTTCCTAATGACGCAGTCCAGTTCTGCATGCCTATTGCATTTTTATCTCTGTTTACGTACTGAATTAATAGTTCAGTGTGCTTACATGTTGTCTCTGTTCTTCATCTTATACTTGCGACGTAAACATGTATACCCGAACTCTTACTGTCGGTGCTGGTTTGCTGTCGATTCTGAGGGCAACAGCCCTATTACTGAAGTGGTCACAGTAACCCAGTCCTTGCCCAACCTTCCTATTCATAACGAATCCTACACCCATTAGATAATGTTCTTCTGTTGTTGATATTACCCTATTCTCAGCTGTCCACATATCCTTGTCTTCTTTTGATTTCACTTTACTAACCCTCCCCCCCCCCCCCCTCATTACCTAGATTTAACCTCAATATTTCCCAAGTTTTCTAGCAAACCCCCCCCCCCCTTCAACATTCAAACATCTGACACATCAAGCACCATTTATAGAATATTACCCTTCATCTGGTTATCCACTCTTTTCCTCATGGTCACTTCTCTGTTGGCAGTCCTCTCCCGGAGATCCGAATGGCGACTAGTCCACAATATTTTGCTAATGGGGAGGTCATGATACTTGTTCAGATACGGACCACATCTCCTGAGGACACGCATTACGTATTTTTAAAGCTATGGTTTCCATAGCCTTCTGCATCCTCATGCCGTTGATCATTGCTGGTTGTACCTCCTTTTATGGGGAGTTTACCACCCCAACGGCAAGACAGTCCCGTGTACCTCGGTCTCTTCCTCCGCTCTCTTCCACAAGACCTTTGGCTGAATGTGTTTGACTTCTTACTCCGGAAGATTTAGGTTGCTATTTCCGATTATTTATATTCGAAATTTCAGCATTGGTGAACACGGAAATGATGACGTTTTGATTACAAGTCAAAGACGCTATCCTAGAACACGGATGATTACAGACGCAGCCCTTTTTCTAAGGTTCCTAGTTGTCCATGAATAACCAAAAACATATATTGAGACCCAGTAAGTGTACTGTTACTAATAGGAATCCATTTTTGAGCTCAAGGTCTCGGTGATCTTAAGCCACTTTTGTTGAATGGGTGTTACTATTCGCAGACGCTCCATCCACATTATTTAGAGTATAACAGAATGCTAGTGATTCAAGAGCCCGCCGAGGCAGACTTTCGACTGCTTTTGTGAGCTTTACACAACATAGATGTAGATCCTTCTCCATAGGATGCCCACTGGCGAATGGTTATCCGCTACAGTCATCGTCCCCAGCAGTACGAGTCATAGCTTACGGCTGAGGTTATTTTTATGTAGGTTTATGTCATCGTTACGGTCTGGACAGAGTAAATCAAGATCCCCGATTCCTATGACACCAAACATTCCACCGTAGCGCTGTATGGTTGTCTCTGAACCATGGGCAGAGATTACAGTTACAAAGGACTTGTGGCAGTTCTCGATCCACAGTTAGGACACCTGGACTCGCCAACATCTACGAGCCAATGGAGGCGGAGGTTCCTGGGCTGGCTGCCATTTGGAGCCGTCTGTGACTTGGGGTGGTGGGGCTGCACGGGCCAGGGCAATCGTGGCTTCGTTGAGAATACTATAGACGCGGCGAGCCAACCCTTCCTCTCCTTGGGCAGCAGCGTACGACACTTCTGTCGGTGCTGTCTACGAAGGCACTACTGGACAGCTGCACTAGACGTCGAGATTTCAACTTAGTGCTACAGGGTGTCCATATATTTGTTAGATCGCTGTACGCATTACCCAGAGTTTTGTACTTTTACATTGGTCTCAGTCATATGCCAGCAATTAACAAGAAATTCTTTGCAATAAACTGGAACAAAATTAACCTTACGTGATCACAAACACGGCAGCACACGAACTCAGTATCACACTGATGTGTAGAATGAACAGTAGACAGGTTCGAGGACTGTAATGGCTACGTCACTCATAATATGGCAAGCACACTTATGGCAACAACACTGAACAGTACTTGCCAGCTAATGACAGTCGGTAGCGGCTCTGGTATCGTACCTGCCGACCTTGGTAGCCCTCGAGAGCGCATGGAAAGACACCTCGGCCAATTGGTGGAGCTGTTAAAATGACCAAAGGTAGCATGGCCGGCATGACAGCATATACTCTACTGGCCATTAAGATTGCTACACCACGAAGATAACGTGCTACAGACGCGAAATTTACCCGACAGTAAGAAGATGCTGTGATATGCAAATGATTAGCTTTTCAGAGCATTCACACAAGGTTGGCGCCTGTGGCGACACCTACAACGTGATGACATGAGGAATGTTTCCAACCGATTTCTCATACACAAACAGCGGCTGACCGGCGTTGCCTGGTGAAACGTTGTGATGCCTCGTGTAAGTAGGAAAAATGCGTACCATCACGTTTCCGACTTTGATAAAGGTCGGATTGTAGCCTTACTCGATTACCGTATCGCGATATTGATGCCCGCGTTGGTCGAGATCCAATGACTGTTAGCAGAATATGGAATCGGTGGGTTCAGTAGGGTAATACTGAACGCCGTGCTGGATCCCAACGGCCTCGTATCACTAGCAGTCGAGATGACAGGCAACTTATCCGCATGGCTGTAACGGATCGTGCAGCCACGTCTCGATTCCTGAGTCAACTGATGGAGACGTTTGCAAGACAACAACCATCTGCACGAACAGTTCGACGACGTTTGTAGCAGCATGGATTATCAGCCTGAAAACCATTACTGCGGTTACCCTTGACGCTGCATCAGAGAGAGTAGCGCCTGCGATGGTGTTCTCAACGACGAACCTGGGTGCACGAATGGCAAACGTCATTTTTTCGGATGAACCCAGATTCTGTTTACAGCATCATGATGGTCGCATCCGTGTTTGCGACATGGCGGTGAACGCACAATGGAAACGTGTATTCTTCATCGCTATACTAGGGTAACGCCACCGTGATGGTATGGGGTGCCATTGGTTACACGTCTCTGTCACCTCTTGTTGGTGTTGACGGCATTTTGAACAGTGGACGTTACATTTGAGATGTGTTACGAAGCGTAGTTCTACCCTTCATTCGATCCCAGTGAAACCATACAATTCAGCAGGATAATGCACGACTGCATGTTGCAGGTCCTGTACGGGCCTTTCTGGATAAGGCCAGCATATTCTCCAGATCTCTCACTAATTGAATACGTCTGGTCAATGGTGGCCGAGCAACTGGCTCGTCACAATACGCCAGTCATTACTCTTGATGAACTGTGGTATCGCGTTGAAGCTGCATGTGCAGCTGTACCTGTACACGCCATCCAAGCTCTGTTTGACTCAATGCCCAGGCGTACCAAGGCCGTTATTACGGCCACAAGTGGTTTTCTGGGTACTAGTTTCTCAGGATCTATGCACCGAAATTGCGTGAAAATGTATTCACGTGTCAGTTCCAGTATAAAATACTTGTCCAATGAATACACCGTTTATACTCTGCATTTCTTTTTGGTATAGGAATTTTAATGGCCAGTAGTTTACCATATCGTCAGCAGTTACAGCTATATGCTACACCGCCCAATATCATACGGCTCAGTGAATTATTAGCTTCGTTATCGGCTCGTTGTCGTAGAGCATTGTTGTTTACTAATATCCGTTTTCAATACGCCTCTAGTTGCCATTCTCCGGATCACTCATTGTTTATCTTTAGCGCTCTCCGTATTTTCTCGTTGTTTGTCTCTTCTGCTTCCATTCAGAGAAACGCTACTAATATCTCGAGACTTGTCTGTCTACCCTCAACATATTTCTTTCGATTCATTCGCGATATCCGGTCAGATCTTGGTCAAGCACCCGTCGTCGCCTAGCCCCCTCCCCCCTCGCGCCGCATCAGCAGTTCCTACAGCCGTATAGCAGCAGCTATATCAGCATGTCGTGAGGATATTTGGATCTACGTTTATACCCGCAAGCCCATTAGTGGCTTGTGGCGGAGGGTAATTTATGCATCAGTGTGACTTCCCTTCTTCTCTGTTGCGGCAGTGAAGTGTAGTCTTCAGAAACTACTGCTTTAAAAGCTTTGTATATGTATGAACCCCTCCCGAATTATCTTCATGATATTATTGTAGTATACAAGATGTCCATAGGGAGTCATCACATTACAGGGAATAGCCTTTGTCAGAGACCAAATGTTAGCTGATGCCTCCTGACGGTGCTACGTGTCTCGGAAGACTGGTTATTCCCACGGGAGGAGGTAGCGCGTAGTCTCTCTGTGGCACGCGCATGCACTGCGTTTTGCATGTCATTTAAATATCTGCTTCGCGTGAAAGGGAATACGCCGATTTTCTGATAAGCTCCTGATACCGTTTTCACCGTAATAGACGCTCATTATTAAGGTATTCTTGTTGAAATATTATCAATTTATTGGCATTGGTAGGAAGTAGATGCAGCACTCTCTGTTAGTACACCCTACGAGGTTGGTGAAAACTCATTCTCCCAGGGCTGGCGAACTCAGTAAATCGGCGTGTAGTGTCGCTGGGAAGTGTCAACGAAAATTTTACGTCTAAAGTATCGTGATCGATCACCCTTAGAAGACTTAAAATTTCATATCTATGTTGGAGAAAGTAACATGTAGGAATACGTTTCTAGGAACGTACAGGGTGTTTCAAAAATGACCGGTATATTTGAAACGCCAATAAAAACTAAACGAGCAGCGATAGAAATACACCGTTTGTTGCAATATGCTTGGGACAACAGTACATTTTCAGGCGGACAAACTTTCGAAATTACAGTAGTTACAATTTTCAACAACAGATGGCGCTGCAAGTGATGTGAAAGATATAGAAGACAACGCAGTCTGTCGGTGCGCCATTCTGTACGTCGTCTTTCTGCTGTAAGCGTGTGCTGTTCACAACGTGCAAGTGTGCTGTGGACAACATGGTTTATTCCTTAGAACAGAGGATTTTTCTGGTGTTGGAATTCCACCGCCTAGAACACAGTGTTGTTGCAACAAGACGAAGTTTTCAACGGAGGTTTAATGTAACCAAAGGACCGAAAAGCGATACAATAAAGGATCTGTTTGAAAAATTTCAACGGATTGGGAACGTGACGGATGAACGTGCTGGAAAGGTAGGGCGACCGCGTACGGCAACCACAGAGGGCAACGCGCAGCTAGTGCAGCAGGTGATCCGACAGCGGCCTCGGGTTTCCGTTTGCCGTGTTGCAGCTGTGGTCCAAATGACGCCAACGTCCACGTGTCGACTCATGCGCCAGAGTTTACACCTCTATCCATACAAAATTCAAACGCGGCAACTCCTCAGCGCCGCTACTATTGCTGCACGAGAGACATTCGCTAACGATATAGTGCACAGGATTGATGACGGCGATATGCATGTGGGCAGCATTTGGTTTACTGACGAAGCTTATTTTTACCTGGACGGCTTCGTCAATAAACTGAACTGGCGCATATGGGGAACCGAAAAGCCCCATGTTGCAGTCCCATCGTCCCTGCATCCTCAAAAAGTACTGGTCTCGGCCGCCATTTCTTCCAAAGTAATCATTGGCCCATTTTTCAGATCCGAAACGATTACTGCATCACGCTATCTGGACATTCTTCGTGAATTTGTGGCGGTACAAACTGCCTTAGACGACACTGCGAACACCTCGTGGTTTATGCAAGATGGTGCCTGGCCACATCGCACGGCCGACGTCTTTAATTTCCTGAATGAATATTTCGATGATCGTGTGATTGCTTTGGGCTATCCGAAACATACAGGAGGCGGCGTGGATTGGCCTCCCTATTCGCCAGACATGAACCCCTGTGACTTCTTTCTGTGGGGACACTTGAAAGACCAAGTGTACCGCCAGAATCCAGAAACAATTGAACAGCTGAAGCAGTACATCTCATCTGCATGTGAAGCCATTCCGCCAGACACGTTGTCAAAGGTTTCGGGTAATTTCATTCAGAGACTACGCCATAATATTGCTACGCATGGTGGATATGTGGAAAATATCGTACTATAAAGTTTCCCAGACCGCAGCGCCATCTGTTGTTGACAATTGTAACTACTGTAATTTCGAAAGTTTGTCTGCCTGAAAATGTACTGTTGTCCCAAGCATATTGCAACAAACTGTGTATTTCTATCGCTGCTCGTTTAGTTTGTATTGCCGTTTCAAATATACCGGTCATTTTTGAAAACCCTGTATATCCGTGGAATTTTAACATTCAACTACAATGTGGCGTATAACGCCTCTCTTACAGTGCCTGTCTCGGGAGTTGGATGAGCATCTTGGTAAAGCTTTCATACTTCCTAAAAGGATCTGTGATTAGATGCTCTACCCTTCTGCTGATCATCTTCCTTTGTGTAAAAACCGTATTGGCGAAAGGTCCTAGGCTGACAACTAACGCTCAAGTAGTGTTCGAAAGGGGGTTTGGTAAGCTAGTTTCTTCGTGGGTGGACTACATTTCCTGAAAATTCCTACAGTGAGTCTCCCAGCCATATAGCATCTACCGTCTCCACTGCAAGCTCTCGGGGAGTGGATTCACCATCAATTCTATATGAAGAGTCGCTCTCATTCAGTAATCGACCACATCTGCATGCACTACATGTCATCGAATGGCCGTCAACAACGCCAACACCGAGTCAAGAAGTGGACAAAAAACAGACGTCAGTAATCTCTAGGTAGCTGTGCAGCTAAGCCGTTGGTATGAACACTATCACGGCACTCCTAGCCTCTGGAGGATAATTCTCGGGACTGAAGGACAAATTTTCTGCGATATGTCATGCATACTAGATGGGTAGCTTCCCACAAGTAGAACCAATGCAGACCTTCCTGGTAGAGAAGGCGTCCGGTAATAAGTGCTGGTATCCGGTATTGTGGGCGCTGTCACTGAAGAACGGCAATGTGCCAGTGGCCACATCACGCAGAAATGAAGTTTCGTCCGCGTTCAGTGAATTGTTTCGCATAAGTAGGCTGTATTTACGACATGCGAAGGTGTTTATTAGGTCCCATACTCCGGGGAGCGAAGGGAACGATGCGGGAGACCCGCACCGCCGACTAGGCAAGATCCTAGCAGAGGTGGTTTACCATTGCCTTCCTCCAAGATATGCGATACACTTGCCTTATTTATGGACTTTGATAGGATGACTGTTCGCAAACTGTTGCTTATAATTTCCACCTGCTACGTACCCACAACTTAGTGTGTGACCGTTTTGCAGCTGCCGATTCATTGAATCTCATTCTGTGCCCGACCAGTCTTCTTCACTGACAAGCCCAGGTGATCTGTGGGAACAGTTGACAAATTGGCGAGCCACCGTTATAAGACAGTTTTTAGGTATTTCGTAATTACATTAACTTCCTGAGTAAAGCTGCACGCGAGCAGCCACGAGGAATTGTCAAGTCCAATGTATATATAATGTATCAGAATTAATAGCGAAAAGAGACATTTGACGAACGTAGAGCAAACCAGGGCAGAACGGTAGCGCTAACATTAAAATGATCAGTTAAAATGGCAAAGAAAAAGCTAAAATATTCTGCGTCACATTGAATGCATTCTTTAAACAGTGAAACAAATTAACCTGATACAAAGCCACACAAGTGGACACTATATAAAATTAAAAAGAGCTGGCAGTTGGTCGTGGATCACAACGGAACCACATTCGTAACTCTAACACAGTGTATAGGCTACTACTGATTCAGGTTCTCTTGCAAATTTAACTTCAAAGGCTTTACAAAACACAATAATTATAGGAGTTTTTAGATGGCAGAACGTTAGTGACATGGAGCACAAAATTCACAGACGAGTTATCTTTCATCGTCCTCACTGTCAGTTCCTGCATAAGTGGTGTGTGCCCATTTATGAAGCGAAACACATGCCAGCCAATCTACTGCCCACCATGGTCATAAATATACACTCCTGGAAATTGAAATAAGAACACCGTGAATTCATTGTCCCAGGAAGGGGAAACTTTATTGACACATTCCTGGGGTCAGATACATCACATGATCACACTCACAGAACCACAGGCACATAGACACAGGCAACAGAGCATGCACAATGTCGGCACTAGTACAGTGCATATCCACATTTCGCAGCAATGCAAGCTGCTACTCTCCCATGGAGACGATCGTAGAGATGCTGTATGTAGTCCTGTGGAACGGCTTGCCATGCCATTTCCACCTGGCGCCTCAGTTGGACCAGCGTTCGTGCTGGACGTGCAGACCGCGTGAGACGACGCTTCATCCAGTCACAAACATGCTCAATGGGGGACAGATCCGGAGATCTTGCTGGCCAGGGTAGTTGACTTACACTTTCTAGAGCACGTTGAGTGGCACAGGATACATGCGGACGTGCATTGTCCTGTTGGAACAGCAAGTTCCCTTCCCGTTCTAGGAATGGTAGAACGATGGGTTCGATGACGGTTTGGATGTACCGTGCACTATTCAGTGTCCCCTCGACGATCACCAGTGGTGTACGGCCAGTGTAGGAGATCGCTCCCAAAACCATGATGCCGGGTGTTGGCCCTGTGTGCCTCTGTCGTATGCAGTCCTGATTGTGGCGCTCACCTGCACGGCGCCAAACACGCATACGACCATCATTGGCACCAAGGCAGAAGCGACTCTCATCGCTGAAGACGACACGTCTCCATTCGTCCCTCCATTCACGCCTGTCGCGACACCACTGGAGGCGGGCTGCACGATGTTGGCGCGTGAGCGGAAGACGGCCTAACGGTGTGCGGGACCGTAGCCCAGCTTCATGGAGACGGTTGCGAATGGTCCTCGCCGATACCCCAGGAGCAACAGTGTCCCTAATTTGCTGGGAAGTGGCGGTGCGGTCCCCTACGGCACTGCGTAGGATCCTACGGTCTTGGCGTGCATCCGTGCGTCGCTGCGGTCCCGTCCCAGGTCGACGGGTACGTGCACCTTCCGCCGACCACTGGCGACAACATCGATGTACTGTGGAGACCTCACGCCCCACGTGTTGAGCAATTCGGCGGTACGTCCACCCGGCCTCCCGCATGCCCACTATACGCCCTCGCTCAAAGTCCGTCAACTGCACATACGGTTCACGTCCACGCTGTCGCGGCATGCTACCAGTGTTAAAGACTGCGATGGAGCTCCGTATGCCATGGCAAACTGGCTGACACTGACGGCGGCGGTGCACAAATGCTGCGCAGCTAGCGCCATTCGACGGCCAACACCGCGGTTCCTGGTGTGTCCGCTGTGCCGTGCGTGTGATCATTGCTTGTACAGCCCTCTCGCAGTGTCCGGAGCAAGTATGGTGGGTCTGACACACCGGTGTCAATGTGTTCTTTTTTCCATTTCCAGGAGAGTATAAAGACACTCAGCAACAATCCCATATGCTTCAATTTCGACATTTGTTTTATTTTTACTTGAATTCTTCCTTTTCCTTTTCAAGGAATGAATTTTTTTCTACTTTTGGCTCTTTTCATGCTGTGCAGCTGCTTTTAGTACTTTCAACGGCTACGTGAAGTTCATTCTAGTAAGCAGACAAAGAGTCACAGTACATCCTTTCTCCCCTTTTGCTTCAAATTTTGGGATGGCAACAATGCGCTCTGGATGAGCATGCTGAATGTTGTGGAACTTAAAGGGGAAGCTGCTTCTTCAACAGGCCTACCTCTTTATTCCACTGTAGCCAGTTGTAGCATATTTTCACAATCAGGAGTCATTCTTTGTTCTACGACAATGACAAATGAAGTTGTTTGTCTAGGTGTCTTGTCTTCCATAGGCCGACTATTTGGTGCTGTTGGTCCGAATTCTGTACTGGTGAAGACATCCACGTTGGGAGGCCCAATTCCTGTAGTCTCTTTAACTGCAGATATCATGGACGCAGAATACGAACATCCTGTGGCAAAAGCCGATACCAGATACCATAGAATGATAACATTGCCAGGATGTATCTATGTACGAGAAAGTAACATGTAGAAATACTTTACTAGGAACGTATATCCGTGGAATTTTAACATTCAACTACAATGTGGTGTATAACGCCTCTCTTACAGTGCCTGTATCAGGAGTTGGATGAGCATCTTGGTAAAGCTTTCATACTTCCTAAAAGGATCTGTGATTAGATGCTGTACCCTTCTGCTGATCATCTTCCTTTGTGTATAAACCGTATTGGCGAAAGGTCCTAGGCTTACAAGTAATGCTCAAGTAGTGCTCGAAAGAGGGTTTGGTAAGCTAGTTTCTTCGTGGGTCGACTACATTTGCCGGCCGGAGTGGCCGAGCGGTTAAAGGCGCTACAGTCTGGAACCGCACGGCCGCTACGGTCGTAGGTTCGAATCCTGCCTCGGGCATGGATGTGTGTGATGTCCTTAGGTTAGTTAGGTTTAAGTAGTTCTAAGTTCTAGGGGACTTATGACCACAGCAGTTGAGTCCCATAGTGCTCAGAGCCATTTGAACCAATTTTTGGACTACATTTCCTGAAAATTCCTACAGTGAGTCTCCCAGCCATATAGCATCTACCGTCTCCACTGCAAGCCCTCGAGGAGTGGATTCACCATCAATTCTATATGAAGAGCCGATCTCATTCGGAAATCGACCATCTCTGCCGCCGCTACATGTCATCGAATGGCCGTCTCCAACGGCAACACCGAGTCAAGAAGTGCACAAAAAACAGACCTCACTAATCTCTAGGTAGCTGTGCAGCTAAGCCGTTAGTATGAACACTATCATGGCACTCCTAGCCTCTGGAGGATAGTTTTCGGCACTGAAGGACAAATTTGCTGCGATATGTGATGCATACTAGATGGGTAGCTTCCCACAAATAGAACCAATGCAGACCTTCCTGGTAGAGAAGGCGTCCGGTAATAAGTGCTGGCATCCGGTACTGTGGGCGCTGTCACTGAAGAACGGCAATGTACCAGTGGCCACATCACGCAGATATGAAGTTTCGTCCGCGGTGTTCATTCAGTGAATTGTTTCGCATGAGTAGGCTGTATTTACGACATGCGGAGGTGCTTATAAGGTCCCATACTCCGGGGAGCGTAGGGGACGATGCGGGAGACCCGCACCGCCGACTAGGCAAGATCCTAGCAGAGGTGGTTTACCATTGCCTTCCTTCACGATATACGATACACTTGCCTTATTTATGGACTTTGATAGGATGACTGTTCGCAAACTGTTGCTTATAATTTCCACCTGCTACGTACTCACAACTTAGTGTGTGACCGTTTTTCAGCTGTCGATTCTTTGAATCTCATTCTGTGCACGATCAGTCTTCTTCACTGACAAGCCCAGGTGTTCTGTGGGAACAGTTGACAAATTGGCGAGCCACCGTTATAAGACAGTTTTTAGGTATTTCGTAATGATATTAACTTCCTGTGTAAAACTGCACGCTAGCAGCCACGTGGAATTGTCAAGTCCAATGTACATACAATGTATCAGAATTAATAGCGAAAACAGACATTTGACGAACGTAGAGCAAACCAGGGCAGAATTTCCACCCGCCACGTACTCACAACTTAGTGTGTGACCGTTTTTCAGCTGTCGATTCTTTGAATCTCATTCTGTGCACCATCAGTCTTCTTCACTGACAAGCCCAGGTGTTCTGTGGGAACAGTTGGCAAATTGGCGAGCCACCGTTATAAGACAGTTTTTAGGTATTTCGTAATGATATTAACTTCCTGTGTAAAACTGCACGCGAGCAGCCATGTGGAATTGTCAAGTCCAATGTATATATAATGTATCAGAATTAATAACGAAAAGAGACATTTGACGAACGTAGAGCAAACCAGGGCAGAATTTCCACCCGCCACGTACTCACAACTTAGTGTGTGACCGTTTTTCAGCTGTCGATTATTTGAATCTCATTCTGTGCACGATCAGTCTTCTTTACTGACAAGCCCAGGTGTTCTGTGGGAACAGTTGACAAATTGGCGAGCCACCGTTATATGACAGTTTTTAGGTATTTCGTAATGATATTAACTTCCTGTGTAAAACTGCACGCTAGCAGCCACGTGGAATTGTCAAGTCCAATGTACATACAATGTATCAGAATTAATAGCGAAAACAGACATTTGACGAACGTAGAGCAAACCAGGGCAGAATTTCCACCCGCCACGTACTCACAACTTAGTGTGTGACCGTTTTTCAGCTGTCGATTCTTTGAATCTCATTCTGTGCACCATCAGTCTTCTTCACTGACAAGCCCAGGTGTTCTGTGGGAACAGTTGGCAAATTGGCGAGCCACCGTTATAAGACAGTTTTTAGGTATTTCGTAATGATATTAACTTCCTGTGTAAAACTGCACGCGAGCAGCCATGTGGAATTGTCAAGTCCAATGTATATATAATGTATCAGAATTAATAACGAAAAGAGACATTTGACGAACGTAGAGCAAACCAGGGCAGAACGGTAGCGCTAACATTAAAATGATCAGTTAAAATGGCAAAGAAAAAGCTAAAATATTCTGCGTGACATTGAATGCATTCTTTAAACAGTGAAACAAATTAACCTGATCCAAAGCCACACAGGTGGACACTATATAAAATTAAAAAGAGCTGGCAGTTGGTCCTGGGTCACAACGGAACCACATTCGTAAATAGAATACAGTGTATAGGCTACTACTGATTCAGGTTTTCTTGCAAATTTAACTTAAAAGGCCTTACAAAACACAATAATTATATGAGTTTGTAGATGGCAGAACGTTAGTGACATGGAGCACAAAATTCACAGACTAGTTATCCTTCATCGTCTTCACTGTCAGTTCCTGCGTAAGTGGTGTGTGCCCATTTATGAAGCGAAACACATGCCACCCAATCTACTGCCCAGCATGGTCATAAATGTATAAAGACACTCAGCAACAATCCGATATGCTCCACTTTCGACATTTGTTTTATTTGTACTTGAATTCTTCATGTTCCTTTTCATTTTCAAGGAATGAATTTTTTTCTAGTTTTGGCCCTTTTCATGCTGTGCAGTTGTTTTTAGTACTTTCAACGGCTGCGTGAAGTTCATTCTAGTAAGCAGACGAAGAGTCACAGCACGGCCTTTCTCCCCTTTTGCATCAGATTTAGGAATGGCGAAAATGCGCTGTGGATGAGCATGCTGAATGTTGTGGAACTTAAAGGGGATGCTACTTCTTCAACAGGCCTACTTCTTTATTCTACTGCAGCCTGTTTCAGCATATTTTCACAGTCAGGAGCCATTCTTTGTTCTCAGACAATGACAAATGAAGTTGTTGGTCTATGTGTCTTGTCTTCCATAGGCCGACTATTTGGTGCTGGTGGTCCGAATTCTGTACCGGTGAAGACATCCATGTTGGGAGGCCCAATTCCTGTAGTCTCTTTAACTGCAGATATCATGGACGCAGAGTACGAACATGCTGTGGCAAAAGCTGATACTAGATACCATAGAATGATAACATTGCCAGTATATGTTCTGAGCCACCTTCGAGTTTCTTGCACACCCCATGAAAGGTAGACTTCATTAAGGACACATCAAGAGACTGTAGCTTATGAGATGAAAGGGGAGTAAAACATAAGCACATCACGTTATGCCGCCGAGTCAATGACTTGGAGATTCCTTGTGTGCGTTGAGTGGCCATGTAGAATAAGTGGCACCTAATTTCATTTCGTTGACCTGGAAAACATAACTTGTAACGCCGGAAATGCATATCCTCCTATTTCCATCTATTGTACTATAAATTTGTTTTTCTTATTTTTGTTACCTGAATATATAACATTTCTATGTCTTCGTATATTATAATTGTTTTACTATTTGTATATATATCTTTATGAATTTATGTCGATGTATAATTGGTTTGTTTCGTAAATATTATTTGTACTTTTACGCTGGGTCTTGCCTACGGAAAACTGCTATCGAACGATTACATCGATAGGTCGTGTGAAGAATGAAAGTGTGTAGGATCTTTGGTAGTGTTAACTCTGTCGCGTGGAGCGCGGGCTGAGCAGAGAGGGTCTGGCTGGAGTAGCGAGTGGAGGATGTGTGTTGTGTGACGCTCCCGCGAGTTGCCGCGCTTTCGGGGTTTGGCAGCATGTAATTGCGCTCGACTTGCGATGATAGTTTCTGACATGGTGTCGCGGACGGGAAGCATTATCTGGCGCACATCTAGAGCCCGTTTCGTCTGGTGACCGTGTCGAGAAGAAGGCGCGCCAACATCCAGCTTCTGCAACAGCGACGGGCGACAATGAGTGACTGTCGCCACATCCTCGATCGACGGCTTCAAACCTTCAATCAACCAACAAGGAAGACTGGAAGCACGTAAAGTTTTAAACTGTATGGCAGACCTCAGCTTTTAAAACTGTTCAAATCACAAAATTACAGCAACGTAGCATGAACCTTTGTTGCTCATTGTCCCAATTGCTTTGCCAAGCAGGGTCCCTTCCTTTTCCGAAATGAGCCCGAGTGTCGTTGAAATTCAAACGCCACCATTAAAGTAACATCATTTCACTGCTTTAATTTCAAAGTTCTGTTAAGGTATTCATAACTGGCTACAATATTCAGAATACACAAGCACAAATTAAGAGTGCGAGTTTTGTTACCGTATTTTAGCTTACCTGTAACTGCAGCTCAGCTTGGTATGTACTAAATTTTACTACTGTTAATTGTTAAGAATCATTTAATTCAAGTTCAAAGTTAAATCTCTTATTTCTAAATTGCGTAGATTTAAGTAGCTTTTGAAATGTTTGTTGAGGTAGTCCAAGACTAACCGTGTTTTACTGAATTTCGATGTGCTCCAGAAAGAAAGCTCACTATTAACTTCAGTCGCTAAATTAAGTTTCGATTTTCCGGTTTTATTAATTCTTTTGCTAGATTAAGTCAGGTGTAGCGAAATTTATTACTTCTGACAAACTTTCGGTTTTCACACTACACGTGTCAACCTTCAGTTGCCACGCTTCTAGTGCTAATTATATGTGTAATAATCTTTCTTTTTCAGTTACTATAGTAATTGTCCTTAGGACTGGCGACCGTAATTTCCTCCAAATCTCTAATATCTAATTACCGCTAGTTATTTGTTAACGTAACGGCTGCACATTTACTTTCTTTATTCACTTTACTCCTTTTCAAAATTAATTTCCACCTGTATCATTAGCATTTTTCCTTTCATTTAGATGTAAGCCTTTCCTCCCTCTTTACCGACAGATTAACTTCGGCGACGATTGCTTTTCCCAAATTTCCATTAGGTACACGCAGTTTAATTTTTCATTGTCATTAAGGTCGATAAGTGAGGGGGAGGTTACACGTGGCGACCTGGTGACAGGACAATCTTCGGATTTTAGGTTGTTCTGGACACGAATTTTGCATTGTGCAAATCTCGTAACAAAGTGCTGGTTACGAAATGTTCGATACGTCAGCCAGAATTTTAGTGTGAGGAATCCTAATTAGATTTTAGATTTGGCATTTATATTGAAAATTATTAAAATGAGTGAAGGCAACAATTACCAAAATTTGGTAGGCTTGGATCAGGAACAACCGGTCGAACAGTGGGAAACGCGCACCGCGGTACCCATTTTTCAGGGGCAGGCGGCTAGCATGAAAGACGCGACCGCCAAAACGCAACAAAGAGCAGAAATGGAATTCCACACTTTAGAAAATGTTTCGGAATCGGAAGTGAAAATCAAATGTGAGTCCCTTGCTGACGAATACGGGGGGACAATTAAAGAGGAAGCCGCTACGGAAGTAAAACCGGTAGTTTCCGGGAATTTAACTGATTCATTGAATGTTTTGATTAACGAAATCAAGAGTCAATCGGCCAAGCAAGAAGCTCAGTCTGAAAAAATTGAACGAAAGCTAGACTGTCAGAACAAAGCTATTAATGTTGTTAACAACAATATTGGAGTTGTTAACACAAAAGTTGATGAAATCAAAGAAGATATTGTTGTGATTAATACCGAAATCGGTAATCTTAAACAGGAAATGATAGGCGTTCAGGCGGAAATTGCGAGCATAAATACTCGTTTTTATTCCGAAATTAGCAGAATCGAGAAAAGTGTAGGAGAAGCAGTTGCTCCGATCATCGAGAATAAGGTGACGGAACAAATTCAATTAGTGAAAAAAGAGGATCAAAAGAAGGTGAAAACTTTAAAGGCTTTAGTATCCGAAGTAGATACCAAAGTAACGAAGCAGGCTAATACCTGCGAAGAGAAAAAAAAGGGAAGTAGAAACGCTTGCGGCAACCTCTTGCCAAGTAATTACGAGACTGTCGGAATTAGAAAAGAAACTTGACGAAAAACAGAGCTATGTGCCAATCTATGCACATAGTTCGGAATTGTTGACGAAAGAGGAGCGGTTCGCCCCCTTGAAAAAAGGCGGTATACACGCGACGGATTTCATTAAGAATTGTGAAAGAGATTTACCCAGATCATGGACTAATGAGAGAAAAATTAATGCGATTATTAATGTGTTGGCTGGTGATGCCAAGCGTTGGGGTTTAAACCTCAACATTACGAACCTGACTTTTGACGAATTTAAAAATTTGTTTCTGGCTGAATACTGGTCAGAGCAAAAACAGCAAAGTGTCTGGCGCGAATTTGTCGTATCGAGGCCTTTCTATGCGAATTCTCGCGGTTCGATGAAGGAATTTTGTGAGGGTTGGATCCGCAAGTTGGAATATTTGCGTGATCGCCGCACGGAATCCGTAATAGTCTGGGAACTCTACAAAAAGCTTCCAGATGATACAAAACGATACGTAGGAAGCAATTACAGGACAATAAATGATTTCCTGGAAAGAGTGGAGGACGAGGACAATTGGCGCAATAATCGCGACAGTGGTAGAGGCCGTGGTAACAACAACGGGTACCACAGCAACCACAACAACGATAACCATGGGAATAATGCATACCGCAACTATGGCAGCAATAACAATAATGGTTCGGACCGTAATAACAATCGGTACAATGCAAATAATAACAGGAATGACGGAAACCAGTATCGTACTAACGTGATACGGGCTTCACAGGATAGTAATAACGCCAGAGGGTGCGATAAGCCGCCTCAGCAGCATTCGGGGAGCAGATCTGCTGGGACGAGACAGGGAAACCATTAGCCGCGCCGGTGAGGGGCCGACCGGGCGTGGAGAAATTTTGGCGGCCCAATAACAGGAGAAAACCCAGGTGTCGTCGTTATGAAAATTTCGTGTGGAATAATCAACGGCGGGAGAGTATGCCAGTGTTAGGAGAAAGGAGTGCGCCCACAACTAGTAGATCAGCTGTATACACGGCAGTAGAAAATACATTCACTGTCAGTGAGAACAATTTAAGTAGTGTTCCGGAAATCGATTATAAAGTGGCAGCTGTAATACCCACAGCGGAACTGGAGATTGAGTTTAAGAATGATTCGCAAGTGTTGAGAGAAGATCAGATGTCGGATAAAACTTCCGTCATCGAGCGAGGGGATGCAGAGAGGGATGAGGTCTGGTTAAGGCAGTTCGGTCGCTTATACGACGAACTAAGAGATTATAGGGGCCTGTATGGGAGAAGTGTTTATGGGGAGCGCGTGCAGGATTTTCCGCGTCTCGTCCCGCAGGAAGATAGTGTTTGTGAAATGATAGAAAGTTCTGGCCCTAACCGGCAAACTTTACTAGAAATAGTTGTGCTATTGGGGAGCACGAGCAAGATTCGTCGTGTTTCGTCCCGCAAGAGTTGGATGTTGAAGTAGTAACGGAAAGTTCTGGCCCTAACCGGCAGACCTTACCGAAAGTTATAGTGGTAGAAGTAGCCGACCCATCCGACGCAAACCTTCATTTTAAACATTGCGAGAGTATTATGGAGAAAGATTACGAAAATTTTAGTGATAGCCGGACACGATTGGTAGAAAATCACATAGATTACAGCGTGAATGAGGTTAGAGCTGACATTATACGGTCAGATGATAGCAGTGTGGGTTGCGCAGATTCAGAGGAAGTAATTGCAGATACTACTGGGCACATTCCTCCAGGTAGATTAGCAGATGAGATCAATCTGACCAAAGTGGAATCAACGAAGGTGACAATTAGTGAATTGATAGCAAAGCAACACTCACTAGTTGACGAGTTACAGGAAAAGGTTTCGGTATTGGAGGCGAAGCTACAGACTAAGCCTCAGGACAAACGTGTTGAAATTAAAACTGTATGTGAACAGAGGCTGAAAAAGCCGCGAGATAAGCAGGATTTAGGATCAAAGCCGGATGGTTTTTTCTGGAATGACCTGGATATAGACGAGGATTTACTGTGGGAAAATAAAGAAACAGTCGAGGACAAGTGTAGACAGATAGTAGTGTCTGTTAATATGCACGACCTACAACTAAACGTGTTGATTGACACCTGTGCAGAATTGAGTGCTGTATCTGGGAAAATATTTGAGTTACTGAAAGACAGACCTGGCATCGTAGTTATGCCAGTAACAGGAGTGAAAATTATCGGTGCTACTGGGAAGGCCAGTAAACCGATCACAAAAAAGATTTTTGTCAACTTCGAGATATGTGGGGCACGATTTGAACAAGAGTTTGTCGTCGTCCCAGACTTAACTACGGAAGTAATTATCGGGTTAGATTGGCTATTAAAGTACCTTGCAGTGAATAACTGCGAAAGTAAAACTTTGACATGTATGTCACTAGATAAAACAACGGTAGTTAGTTTTGACGAGGCAGGAGACGGTGTGCATAGGCAATACCAGCCTATACACATTGTTAACTGGCCGGATGACATTGACGTAGGAATGAACTTGAACTGCCGTAACGTGAGGAATTTCGACATTACAAGAGTGTAGAAAGTGAATTGGAAGAGATAATCAAATTCCCTCCACGGATTGACATTAGTATTGGTGTTAAAAAAGATTGTTTGCGAGAAGTAATGAAGCTAAAAGCCGATGCTCGCATACGTCGTCATGACGCTAAAGCGCGTTTTGCTAAGTATGCAATCGGAGACTTAGTACTTGTAAAAACTCATGAGAAATCGAGCGAGATAGACAATGAAATCTCTAAATTTAAGTTTGTTTATAATGGACCATATAAAGTCATTGGTATACCTCACACAAATGCATATTGCTTAGAGTATCCAAGCTCTGGAAAACGATTAGGTATACGGAATATTGTAGACTTGAAATTGTACCAACCTAGGATCGATTAATATCACACAATGGGTAATTTGTACAGTATGTAAAATAGAGTGTAAGATTTAACAATTTGCTAGATTGCCATGCTTTTGACTGACCAAGGTTATTAAAGAAGTTGTAATTAATAAGTAATTAATTTTGATTAGTCATATTAATTTTAATCAATTTAATCATGATCTAATCAACTGGAAAATCCAAGCTGCTAGTTTAAGTTTTCAGCTGAGTCACAGTAGATTAAGGAATGTAAATATGATTTTGTAGATAGCTGTAAGATTTCATAAATATGTGAGTTATTAGTCATTGCCGATGTACATAGACGCTGTTTTAAGTTTCAGGCTAGTACATGCGTGTGATGATGGACAGTGTTGAGTTATCCACTGTGATAGTATTAAGGGACTCCTTGGGATTACTCGGGAGTGAGTTTTTCCTAAAGAATTCAGTGAAACGGACGTTCTGGAAATGCCGTTACACAGGCGAGTGAGATCAAGCGTGCCGCACAGGCGGGCGCAACAATACTTGCGAGGCGAAGCCGCTGTCGGCTCTTGTGCCGCTGTCGGCTCTTGTGCCGCTGTCGCCACTCTTTGTACTTGCGGGTACGGAAGGCGGAATTGTTTTTCTTCCTGGACAGCTGAAAAAATTCTACTGTCAATATTTATGGTTTTTTCGATCACTGAATATTATTTTCTTGTTTAGCAATAAGTGCACACTCATGACGAGAATATTAATTATGAAAAGTTTATATAAAATACGTATTCTATGTAATTAATTATTAATTTGCGTATTTTGATATACCTGTTTTTTATGACCATATAATCTGATTAATTTTGTAAATAGTATTCCATTTCTTGATACTGCTAGGAATTTTGATTTTTAGAATAGCTAAACCATTTTCTATATTTTCTATGAATTTTAATATGTTGTCAACCTGTTTTATTTTGTGCAAGATGACAGAGTGGATAAGAGTAGGAGTGTCTCCACTCAATTATTATCGTCTAAAAATTGGTTTACGGTTAATTAGACGAATGCTAAATTTTGTTGATGTTTTGAGCATATGCATTTCCGCTGTTTCTATTTTGGGACATTTTCTGGCCAGCCGCGGTGGTCTAGCGGTTCTGGCACTGCAGTCCGGAACCGCGGGACTGCTACGGTCGCAGGTTCGAATCCTGCCTCGGGCATGGGTGTGTGTGATGTACATAGGTTAGTTAGGTTTAAGTAGTTCTAAGTTCTAGGGGACTTATGACCTAAGCTGTTGAGTCCCATAGTGCTCAGAGCCATTTGAACCATTTGACATTTTCTGAGTCTGCTTAGGTTACACGAACATCCTCAGACAATAAGGGGCACGTGTAACGCCGGAAATGCATATCCTCCTATTTCCATCTATTGTACTATAAATTTGTTTTCCTTATTTTTGTTACCTGAATATATAACATTTCTGTGTCTTCGTATATTGTAATTGTTTTACTATTTGTATATATATCTTTATGCATTTATGTCGATGTATAATTGGTTTGTTTCGTAAATATTATTTGTATATTTACGCTGGGTCTTGCCTACGGAAAACTGCTATCGAACGATTACATCGATAGGTCGTGTGAAGAATGAAAGTGTGTAGGATCTTTGGTAGTGTTAACTCTGTCGCGTGGAGCGCGGGCTGAGCAGAGAGGGTCTGGCTGGAGTAGCGAGTGGAGGATGTGTGTTGTGTGACGCTCCCGCGAGTTGCCGCGCTTTCGGGGTTTGGCAGCATGTAATTGCGCTCGACTTGCGATGATAGTTTCTGACATGGTGTCGCGGACGGGAAGCATTATCTGGCGCACATCTAGAGCCCGTTTCGTCTGGTGACCGTGTCGAGAAGAAGGCGCGCCAACATCCAGCTTCTGCAACAGCGACGGGCGACAATGAGTGACTGTCGCCACATCCTCGATCGACGGCTTCAAACCTTCAATCAACCAACAAGGAAGACTGGAAGCACGTAAGGTTTTAGAACTGTATGGCAGACCTCAGCTTTTAAAATTGTTCAGATCACAAAATTACTGCAACGTAGCATGAACCTTTGTTGCTCATTGTCCCAATTGCTTTGCCAAGCAGGGTCCCTTCCTTTTCCGAAATGAGCCCGAGTGTCGTTGAAATTCAAACGCCACCATTAAAGTAACATCATTTCACTGCTTTAATTTCAAAGTTCTGTTAAGGTATTCATAACTGGCTACAATATTCAGATTACACAAGCACAAATTAAGAGTGCGAGTTTTGTTATCGTATTTTAGCTTACCTGTAACTGCAGCTCAGCTTGGTATGTACTAAATTTTACTACTGTTAATTGTTAAGAATCATTTAATTCAAGTTCAAAGTTAAATCTCTTATTTCTAAATTGCGTAGATTTAAGTAGCTTTTGAAATGTTTGTTGAGGTAGTCCAAGACTAACCGTGTTTTACTGAATTTCGATGTGCTTCAGAAAGAAAGCTCACTATTAACCTCAGTCACTAAATTAACTTTCGATTTTCCGGTTTTATTAATTCTTTTGCTAAATTAAGTCAGGGTGTAGCGAAATTTATTACTTCTGACAAACTTTAGGTTTTCACAGTACACGTGTCAACCTTCAGTTGCCACGCTTCTAGTGCTAATTATATGTGTAATAATCTTTCTTTTTGAGTTACTATAGTAATTGTCCTTAGGACTGGCGACCATAATTTCCCCCAAATCTCAAATATCTAATTACCGCTAGTTAGTTGTTAACGTAACAGCTGCACATTTACTTTCTTTATTCACTTTACTCCTTTTCAAAATTAATTTCCACCTGTTTCATTAGCATTTTTCCTTTCATTTAGATGTAACCCTTTCCTCCCTCTTTACCGACAGATTAACTTCGGTGACGATTGCTTTTCCCAAATTTCCATTAGGTACACGCGGTATAATTTTTCATTGTCATTAAGGTCGATAAGTGATGGGGAGGTTACAAACTGATTTTTTAATTCACTTGGTTAAAATCCAACCTCACTCACTGCACTCCGCCCTACTACTCGCAGACAGACCCATAACGAATTACCTCTACATTCTGTTCCTGGGGAAGATCAGCATAAGAGACACATACACACTGCCAGATGAAACGCGTATTGCTGCTGATACGCTTTCCTTTCGTCTCTGATGGCATTAGATGGCCTACGTGATTCCTTTCTCGGGGACCACTATCTTCGAATGCCCCTTTGGACTGATGCATAACCCAGTCTCGACATCTTGTCGAGAAATCCTGCCATTTGCTCAGAAATCTTGGACACGCTTGCATGACTGAAGCTCATTGCTTGAGCAACATAGGTAGTCTCCGGCTTTCTGATGTTTAGGTCAGATTATCACGAGGGCAACTGAGTCATCCGGTCTTCATCTTTCATCTTCAAGCATTTATTAAGTTTTTTGATCTGCGGTGGTTGTCGATCTGGGGTTAATGTAGAGAACATTAGAGATTTATTCCCGTGTACGTGAATGTCGCACGCCCACGTGATCACGAAACATGAGTGCACTATACAGGACGACTGAAAGTCATAAAAACCCTTTGCTGCCTAGCATCACGTAGAAATTTCGTTGAATGGTTTTGAACAATTCCTAGTAGTTTCACCACGTACACCAGAGTGAAAACAGCAGTTGTGCCACAGTCCATAGGGGTGCATTCGCGTTCAGTGGACTGGCAGGTCCACGATGTCGTCAGAGAAACGTTGAATTGTCTGAAGGCAGTATCACAGCTGGAAAGAACTTGGTCGCCTTTATCATCGCACCACTGACTGCTGTTTTAGCCGCGAAATATATGGGAATCATCGACCATGGGGACGGGATGGTTTCATTGAAGCCCCGAGATATTTTCGTGTCTATTCTGAGGGGCAGTGGACATGAAAAGTTTTCATTGGCCACCCACTGCACCCTTTCTCATCGAATGCGTCGACACCATGGTGTCTGAAACGTCCCTGAGGCCGACGACGATGCGTACCACACTTTTGTACCATTACAGAGGAAGTTTGTAGGCACCACTGAAACAAATTTACACGTGCGCCTCGCAATGGGAGATAATTACAGGGCAGATCTTAAACATAAGTGCGGCAGTGGGAGACTTACAGGATTTCGAAGAAGTGACTCTCTTATTGTGTTGTGAAGTGTACATTCGGTGTTCCTCACACACACTCATCAAAAGCCTAAAATAATCCTATTTTATGCTGGCTTGGCGAATTACTTACTTCATTTCGGATTTGTTACGCCAAACAATGCAAATTTAATGTCGGGTGCCATAAAACCTGATATCGAATGGATTAGATTGAACTTCCGAGATGCCAGCGGTAGTAATTAAGGACCATAAAATGGCGCTGTTACGTCCGTCACGTAAATGTCACGGCTCCAGCCGTGGAACGCAGCCGATGAATTCAGCGAGCATTTCAGATAATAAAGCTCCCTATCATCAATCCAATTAATCGAGTATTACTCGCGCCAATTAAGACTGACGACGCCCACTCTACAAAGTGAGATGTAGAAGCTGGGTCACAGGCTCACAGAACTCAGACAGAGCTGTGCCCTCGTAAATTTTGTTAATAGTTTTCAGCAGACAACAATGTTATTCAGATCACAATTATTTGTCTCCCATATACCCTTTGTCCTAATGGTACATGAATGGATTTGCTTAAAAAATAAAATGAAACCAGCTCCTGGCATTTGTGATTCCTCTATACACCTATTTTTTTTATTCCACTTTACACAATACGGATGAAAGACCACTGTCAACAACCTTCCTATTCAAGAACTGCAGAAGTAACTTAATTTGCATGTTCTGGAACTGCAAGTGAAGGAACATTTGTGTAAATCAGAAACAACGCAGAACCATTATTTTAGCTGTTAAAAAATTCCCTCTGTGGTTTCTGATATATATAAGTGATTATATGCCTGCAGTTTCAAAAGATGCAAATTTTTCCCTTTTGTGGATTGTACAAGTACAGGAATAAAAGAAATTCCAGTGCCCTTAGTGAAATATTCCAAATATTAATAGATGGTTCAAAGCAGATCTATATTATCGGGTTTCGTCATTACCAAACACATGCAGTTCAATAGTTATCATGCAACCGACCAAGTTAAGTTTCTCAAACAACGAAATATATTTTTGCAGGTGGAAAGCAACAGAAGAAATATATCAAAGGAAATAGGAGATACGTTGCTGTATAGTAATTTCGTATCTTTTCCAATTGGTTCCGATATTTAGCCATCGTCCAGGGAGCAGTTAACACAATAAAGCAACTACATATGCAAGCTGTTTTATGTTTCTTTCTCCCTGGATTCCGCTATAGATCTAAACTAGTCAGAATAAATACTAAATTACAATACAGCACTATTCACGCATCTCCTACCAATCCAACAAAAATACCAGACAGTGTACAGTTTTGCGACTATAAGTAGGTGATAATCCTTACTGGAAAACCCACAATCTTACATTAATGAAGTATCTCAGAACAGCTATTGTTGCTGTACGTATGATTACTCCCCATGGTGAGATAAGAATGATGAAAGTAGTATATTCTGCTTATTTCCGAAGAAGCATGCAATTATTTATGGAGGAAACTCAGTTTACAAAGACGGCATTTTCTGAGTAAGCAGTTCTTTTATTAGGATTGTATCTGTGGGTAATTCGATAATAATTCATATTTCTTGAACCATCTTTAATAATTACGAATTCGTCACTAATGTCACTACTGTTATTCTTAATCCTGTACGTGTACAGTCTTCAAAAGGAAAAAGATTTCTGACTTTTGAAATTACAGTATATGACCAGTTATGCGTATCAGTAACAATATCTTGCGCATATCTCTTCAGGAGTCAATGTATTTTGGTAACTCATACACACATTATTTATTCATTATCGTTATAACACCAGAGCTCTGTGGATGATCATACAATTCCTACGTGTTTTGCGAAGTTTGCTTTGTTAGTTGTGCTCAATATTACTCTTGTAAATATGTTGTCCAGTTACAAATGCTATTTGGTATTTAAGAAAGAGAATACGGATGGAATGTTAACATTTTGTAAGTAGATACGCTGGCCTAGTCAGAGAAAAGGTATTGTCAAAGTGTGCAATAAGTTGTAAATGCATTATCGCTGGGCGTGCGAGCGTGCCAAAAGTAGTAGCAGTTGGAAGTCATGAGGAGACGATTGAAGACGTTGGTTGTGCGTATTCGTAGGAATGGCTATGCAAAACTCCGGATTCAAAAGTCTGTTTCAGAAGTGCAGAGCAGTGAGAACTGAAATGGCTGTTTTGGCGGATGTGTAATATGGGCAAGCCATGTCATTTATTGGGCACAGTGCAAATGCAGCAAGAGTAATTTATATAACATCAAGGGTACTGTGGGCCCTTGTTATTGGCTATGGTATGGTAAGGAGATCAACCAGTGCCCTATTTACCGCTTAGTGAAGCCACTCGACAAACCAATGGCTTCATGAAGTGAACTAAGATCTACACTTTTTATAATTAGAAGTCTAATGGACTGACCAGCGGAGTTGGGATTGTATTGCTTGAATAACATTGTTTTCGAGCATATTGTCACGTAAATAATTTTCCTAAGCCATTATCCAAGTACTATCCAACCTATCCCTTTGTATGAACCGAGATAAGAAGAAAATAAACTGAAAAATTAATTTATTAGATTATCAAAACATAATTTTAGCAACTTTAGGACAATTACGTAATAATGAAATCTATGGTTGTAGTAGGAATAATGTCGGAAGTAGAATGATTCAAAAGCCAGTGTTAATTCATTTGCCAAAAGTAGAGCAAATCTCATTAAAAATTGGTAGTAAAGCCTTATGTAACTTGGACACTGGATGTCATTGTCAAAGCAGAGTTATAATTTATAGCTTGTGGCATAATCTGTAACTTTTATTACAAAAAAATATCAAAGTCACTGCTCAATTTAAACAATCTTTCTGCTTGCTACAATTACGACAGTTGTTATTACGGTGAATAACGTAACAAAATGTTTGTGTCCACAGCCACTAACAATCTTACTTTAATTGATCTTTTAAAATAAATATGACATTTTGTACCTGTTTGCTATTTCATTAGTCAGAACTACTGTGACGTGTGTGGTGTGAAATAATTTAAAGTGAGCGTTAGGTACTGCTCCTACGTCATGACGGCAATAACTATTCTTACGTAAGAATTCTTACGAGTATAAAGTTCAATTTAATTATTGTTGTTCCGGTGAGTAATTGGCAACCGTTGGTTATTTCATTGATGACATGCTTTGAAAATTTGTCTTTTACATTTTCCATTAACTAATGATACTTAAAAAACTAGTTAACGTAATTAAAAGTATGTAAAATTAACTGAACTTCTTTTTGTAACTGTCATTGCTAAAATAGTGAGCAGTGGCAATTCGGTTATACCTTCTTACATTTCTCTCGGTTTTGCATTATTCTTCGGAGTAGATGCCGTTTCCCCACAGATTATGGACTTCAGGTACATGGCCGTATAGAAAAGCCTAATTAGTTGAAGAGGTAAGAAAATTTTGGAAATTTGCGGTAAGGACTATGGGACAAAACTGCTGAGGTCATGGGGTGCCTAGGCTTACACACTACTTAATCCAACTTAAACTAACTGAACTACTCCCATGCCCGAGATAGAATTCGAACCTCCGACGGGGAGAGGGTTATAGCGTCCTTCATTACCAATATTACTCTTTCCCCAAAAAGGATGAATACAATTCTAGGACCAGAAAGAACCTCTACATAGTCTTCAAGGGAGCTAAGATTAGTGCGGGAAGAATGGCATAACTATGTTGTTTAGTATCATCATATGGACAATCAAAGCACTGAACGTAAAGGAACCCATTACCCTTAGAGAATGAGCGTATTACATGTGATATCCATTGCATGTAAATGAAGGGCATAGGATAGATTTCGAAATCAACATTCACTGGAATGAGTTAGGTCATTACGTGTAAAGTGAACGTGATCCTAACTTGACTAAAACTGTTACAAAACTGGAACCCACTACGAAGCTGACTGCCCCTGTACCGTACATTTAGAAGGAAATACGCCACACATGACCTGAATGTTTGTAACGTCTCAACATTTAGCTGATCGCTTCTGTGCCTTCCCAGAGTTTCGTTGTGGCTAATGTTACTACATCTTACTCTCAAGTTCTTTCACACCAATGGCGCCGAAAAGTAGTTAGTCTTCCTACATCATGGACTATATAGGTTATCGCTGGAGGGAGAGCAAATTTTGAAGGCAGAGGCAGAGTAAACATATTTGAATAAAACATCCCAGTAGTGGGATGAAGAGAGAGCTGAACCCATTTTTTGTGTGGGTTACATGTGTTAAGGATCAAGTATACATTCAGAGTCCAGTTGCCCTCTGACTCTCCACTTAACCTATTGTTACGGTAATTGATTTATAATCCTATGGGGGTTGATTTCTGACCTTTGGGTTATAGTTGGTCCTTCTGAAAAAAAACCCACCCCATTCCATCCCCTCCTCCTCCATCTATCTGGGAAAAAGGAGAAATTTTTGTCACCTCTCCCCAATTCAGTTGAAAACCACTTTTCCCCCAATGGGAAATCATCTAGCCCTCCTGTTTTTCCTCCTACTTCCTCTCTACTATTCCCCACTTCCTATCCCCTCTGCTGCATTGCTGGAGAGGAAGGGTGTAAAGCACCTTCTCGGTTTATTTACTTTATTTGTTTTTGAGGGCACTACCTCACAGCCGGATTGTCAGACAGCTGCCTCCACATTCCACTGCCCGTAGGCCCTATTTTCCGCCACATTCACCCCCACATTTTCTGGTCACTTGCGGATATATTCACCTGGCTGACAATATCACTGAAGTTGGCTGGACATTGCTAAGACGATAGAAGAAACAACCTTATAATTCAGTCTACAAATCGATAAACGCTTTGTAAATGGCCTGATTATAACTGTATAAAGCGAAAAAATATTCGGACTTCTCAATGAATGTACAACTATCGAATGGATCGCTTGTTTGACACTATGCAAGACTGGTTAAGTGTTTTAAACTCTAAAATAGTTTTTAGAATGTGCTTCTCTGTACTGTCCACCAATCGCAGCCATGGAATATCAGCTAACAAATAACTTACAGAGCAGTTACTGCATGGTCTCTAACAACACTGGTCTCTATGTAAACTGACTTGACATGAATACATAAAGGCTTGGACTGCTGTCTTGTATGGTTTCCTAGAAAAGGGAGCCACCTGCCACTAAACTGACTTGCATCTGCGTCAAAGGACAATAAAAAGTAGATGTAGTAAGCCGCTGAGAGGAGTCTTAGGAGTTAATGGTACGCTGATGATATGTTATAGAGGAGGAGATGTTGTGTCAGGTCGTTTGTCGCACATTTAACTCCTTCTCCGTTCTTTTCTCAGTCAGTATGTGTTGTGTGGCGTAACGTGCATTCGACTCTCATAGAGTTTCGTGATCTTTGTTTATGACTTGGGACTCTATCTCCCTCAATATTTAATAGCAAAGGTCCTATGCTGTAGTCAGTAGAGGACTTCCAAGCCTTATTTGATGAATCATGTCGACCAAATCGATGGTAAACCTTTTTCGGTACCTTCGTACATCCATAGTTGAAATGCTGGACAGTGGGACGTCAGCTGGTATAGATTTAAAATAATAATGAAGAAATTCCTCCAGCTGTAGTTAAGGTGTCGATTTAATTTGGCAACTAGTTTCAATGTTGTAACAATGTCATCTCACCACTGACTTCTAGTATCAGCCGCACGCAGTTGACGTCATCAAGTGTATGGACCTAATGATGACATTGTTACAAAAATACGGCTGGAGTAATTTCTTCATTCTCAATACACATTTCGGTACCATTCTGTAGATGAAAGAAGATGTATGTGAATTAATCCAGTTCCCCGACACATCTTCGACATAAATCGAATCTTAAGTTGTATACCTACAGTGATTCTAAATTACTGATAGCCCTTTTGAGGTACTGAAAATCTGTGTATTCGTCAACTCGACACCTGTTCCCTGTGTAAGAGACTGTGTTATGTTCACAGAATTAGTGCAGCTTGGCGTATAATTTCTCATATCGAACACAGCTGCCTTACGGTTGGCTGTTTTCTCATAAATTTTCTGTTGCTGACGATCATTTCATAGGACTGTCACAAAAATGAAGAAATTTCCGAACTGTAATTGAATGTGAACATGGACGCTACTCACCTCTGGAAAGGTATATATTGTATTTACCACAAAGAATGTATGATTTGCGCCCTTTGGTGTGCAAGGTAGTATTTTTACCATTATGGTGTGGAAGGTAGTAGTTTTACAAACTTAATGTGTGTCACCATAGTGAGTGCGATAGAAACGTTGCAGCATGTATGTATGTCAAGTTTTGTAAATACACTGGAGAGCCAAAGAAACTGGTACACCTGCCTAATATCGAGTGGAGCCCTCGCAAGTACTCGGAAGTGCCACAACATGACATGGAATGGACTCAAATAATGTCTGAAGTAGTACTGGATTCAATTGACACCATTAATCCTGTAGAGCTTGTAACGGAACTGAAATGATGGTGGGCTGACAGTAATTTGGAGCCCGTGCGTCGGAAACGGGCGCGCTTGTGTGAGACTGCCAGGGAGTGCACCCTGATGCCATCTATTGGCGAAACTGGGTATTAGCGCTACCTGTCAGACAATGCACTAAGCTCTCGGAGTCAAATGTATTCTTTTTCTTGGTAATTATAAGTTATTACTGTATAATTTAATGTTGTAAAGCGCTAGTAGTAAATCATTAAGACTGGTATGAACTCCAGGGTAATAAATATAAATATCCTTAAATACTAAATGATTTCGGTGAAAAGGTGGTAGGGGAACGCCCCCACTCTTGGTGATACGAGTGTAGCTAGAGGTAGCTGGAGACACAGGGACTGAACAATGGAATGGCCTGGGGAGTGTTGACGTGATCGGACGTGCGTAACTGTGCTCACGCAAAAGTGATTGTCCAGCAGAGAAGAGGTGAATATCGTCGCCGTTTTTGGAGTAAAACGCGACGAATGGTTGTTGAAGCCGCCTCTATGCCACTGGGGCTGATTGTAAGAGTTCCTGCGCCCAGATTTTATGGCGGACGTGCAGTAGCTTATACAAGTGCTACAGCTCGTAGTTCCAGCCGCCGTTAAGGGCATGAGGTGTGAAGAGCTGCGTTAGACACATGCATCTCACCACCAGCACCGACACGTCTACCCAAGGCAAGACTGCTTGCAATTGTTAAGTCGAACTTTGTATACATGTAAAAGGAGAATACCAGTTTTCTTTTATGCAAGTGCAGAGGACAGAATATAGTAATGAGTAAAATTACGACGCATGTTGTTCATTGTAAAGTGTAGTAACCTCAAACATCGTATAGTGAAATCAGACTGAGGCCACCATCGCCTCTTTCATTTACAATTCTTTTGGTTGTAGAATACTTTAGCGTATAAGAATGTTGAAAAGAGAAATGGTCACACCAGAATGAGTCGCCTATTTATAGTTACTAATATTTTTCTGAGTAACCTTTCAAGTAAAGTCACTTAACTAATTCTGTATCAATTGTCCAAAGAGTAATATCCAAAATCATTAAATAAGTTCAAGGATTGAATTTGTTAACTCAAGTTGCATAAACTGTCTTGGTAGTAATTACCAAGCCAACTCACAGAAATTGAGAGAGTATTTGCTTTGTAGAATCATCTAGAATGATCAGAAATAGTAATATTCAGAAATAAGTTTAAATTCAACTCAAGCCGTTTCTATTTGAAACGAGCCTAAAATTAATTTATTCTTTTGCTCCTTCAGAGCTGGCGACTGTAGTTATAAGTATTTTCAGGAGGATTCGACGGTAAGTCTGCTGCTTTCTTCGTGCTGATAGGATGATCCACTGCTGCTAGCAGTGGTGATTGGATACATAAGCTCACTACCAAGTTAAGTGGGTCAGGTAGGCAGTGTTACCATGTGAACTGTAGGGCACTGTAGGCCGTGGATCGAACCCGTTCAATCATCACAGCTCTTAGGGAAATAGTCTGGTTAGGAGTGTACTAATCATTAGGTAAATACTGGCGAGTAACGGTCAAAAATGTATACGCAAGTGAATTTAGCAAGGTCCACGTAGCACCTAGTTAATGTGGTGCAATGGCGACGGTAGGAGTGGAGTAAAAGTGAGCTGAGCTTGTGGCAGCTGTGCTGTATTCAAATATTAACAACGTGAATTCACTACTACCTCTTACCATTAGGACTGAGCTATTTACAGTTAAAATACGTAGCAGTAAGCGCAAAGGCGTGACAGCTACAAGTCCGTATTGGTTTTATACATACGGAATTAGGAAGCGGGTCATTCCGTCAGTGGAGGGGGTTAAAGCAACCGAGTCAGTTGAGAACATACCCCATTTACTGATGGAAAGATTCGGCGGTTCGGTCGCATGTGGCGACCGTGACAGGACTTACCAAGTTTGTAGAATAATGGCTGCAATAAAAGTGTTTTATATAAACTTGAATTTCAAGAAAATTTTAAATTTAAAATTCTGTTGTAGACAAATATACCACAATTGGTAAGTTGAAGAAGACAACCTGCAAAGCAGCAAAAGGAAGTCCAATAGTAGGAGTTAAACATGTAATACTTGGTTTAATAAACATTTCTATTAGGCACGAAATACAGCAGCATAAGATGGATTCGAATAGTATCAAGCAAGACGAAAACATTACAAGGTCAGACCCAGAATTAGGGACCATAGATACTGTTGTAGGGTTGGAAAATCTTATAGATGAATCCACACCCATAAGACAGGAGGAACGGGAAGTGAAACCAAAGGTAGTGAAAAATTAACCCAATGTATCTGTGGATGCAAGTCACAAGGGAGAGGATATGGAATTTACAAGTTTGTTAAATAGGATGATGGCGCAAATTCGAGAAGGGAATGCTAGTTTGAAAGCAGAAATGGCTAGTCATATATCGCAATTCGATGAAAACCTATCTGGTAAAATTTAGATATTTTGAATACGCAAAGCCAACGTATCACAGAGGTAAACAAGCAGTAAATAGCATTAGGGCTGAAATAACAAATGTTCAGAGAAAAGTCACAGAAATAGAGAAGAGATTTGATACCGAAATTCAGAGAATAGAGAAATCAGTGGGACCTTTGGTTAGTGAAAAATTAGAACCGATAATTGAAAGTAAATTACAGGTGATAGTACCAGTTGTAAAGAAAGAGATTGTTAAAGAAACGGCAGCTGATATCGAAACACTGCGGAATACCATGTTGAGTTTTGATGCATGTGTGCAGGAGCAGGAAAATACACTGCGTAATGAGAGAAAATTGTTAAGTCAGCAAGTTCGGAATCAGACGTTTCTTAACTGTAGTGGTATCCCATTGGTAATGCAAAAATCGGAAATACTGATTAGGGAGGAAAAATACGATCCTCAAAAGAAACAAGGTGGATGGCATCCAATGGATTTTATAAAAAATTGTGAACGTGTCTTACCAACAGACATGTCAGATAAAGAAAAAATTAATTTAGTAATAGACGCTTTAGCAGGTCATGCTAAACGTTGGGGATTGAATTTGGATATCGACAATTTGAAGTTTACAGACTTCAAAGAAAAGTTCCTTGAGGAATTCTGGAGCACACAACAGAGAGATAGGTTGTGGAGAGAATTCGTTGTCGCCAGAATGCCAGAACATGGGCGTGGGCTCATGAAAGAATACTGTGAAGGATGGTTCAAGCGTTTGGAGTATCTTAAAGATCGTAGATCAGAATCAGAGATAGTGTGGGAGTTGTGGAAAATGCTACCTGACGATTCAAAGCGTTATGTAGGAGGCACTCATCGAACATTCGATGAATTTTTAGAAAAAATCGAGAATGAAGATAGGTGGCGTGAAACTAGAGAGTTTCGAGGTTTCAGAAATCAGAATGGAATAGTAAAAGGTAGTAGGAATGAACGGCAAATTAACATACGGAATTAGGAAGCGGGTCATTCCGTCAGTGGAGGGGGTTAAAACAGCCGAGTCAGTTGAGAACATAACCCATTTACTGATGGAAAGATTCGGCGGTTTGGTCGCATGTGGCGACCGTAGTTATAAGTATTTTCAGGAGGATTCGACGGTAAGTCTGCTGCTCTCGTCGTGCTGATAGGATGATCCACTGCTGCTAGCAGTGGTGATTGGATACACAAGCTCACTACCAAGTTAAGTGGGTCAGGTAGGCAGTTTTACCGTGTGAACTGTAGGGCACTGTAGGCCGTGGATCGAACCCGTTCAATCATCACAGATCTTAGGGATATAGTCCGGTTAGGAGTGTACTAATCATTAGGTAAATACTGGCGAGTAACGGTCAAAAATGTATACGCAAGTGAATTTAGCAAGGTCCACGTAGCACCTAGTTAATGTGGTGCAATGGCGAGGGTAGGAGTGGAGTAAAAGTGAGCTGAGCTTGTGGCAGCTGTGCTGTATTCAAATATTAACAACGTGAATTCACTACTACCTCTTGCCATTAGGACTGAGCTATTTACAGTTAAAATACGTAGCAGTAAGCGCAAAGGCGTGACAGCTACAAGTCCGTATTGGTTTTATACATACGGAATTAGGAAGCGGGTCATTCCGTCAGTGGAGGGGGTTAAAGCAACCGAGTCAGTTGAGAACATACCCCATTTACTGATGGAAAGATTCGGCGGTTCGGTCGCAGGCTGTTCATATATCCATCAGAGTACGAGGAGGTGCAGATCTCTTCTGAAAAACACGTAGGAAGGCATCCCAGGTATGCTCAATAATGTTCATGTCTGGAGAGCTTTGTGGCCGGTGGAAGTGTTTAAACTCAGAATAGTGTTCCTGTATCCACTCTGTAGCAATTCTGGACGTTTGGGGCGTCGCATTGTCCTGCTGGAACTGCCCAAGTTCGTCGAAATGCACAGTGCGCGTGTATGGATGTGATGGATCCGACAGGGTGGTTACGTACGTGTCACCTGTCAGAGTTGTATCTAGATGTATCAGGGGCCCCATATTACATCAACTGCACACGCCCCACACCATTATAGAACCTCCACCAGCCTAATCAGTCCCCTGATGATATGCAGGGTCCATAGATACATGATATGTGCTTAATAGATTTCTGCAATCTTTAGCCGTTTCGGCTTCGGATTTCCTGCATAATCATTTGAGTGACCGGAAAAATTTGTATTTGTCAGAGGTCGGAATGTGTTCTGGGCCATGTAGTGTATTGTGTTGTCATTATTAGCAAAATGCTGTTGTCCTCCACTCGTCCCGTGCCATTTATTTGATTTCCAGTCACGCGTCCTGTTAAAGGCTGTTCCGCTCTCAAATGTTCTTGCTGTGGTGGTTTGTTTCCGTACTGATTTTGTGGATCATTGTGTGTTGAGTTTCCGTACTGTGGCCGTTGTGTACTATCCATTGGATTTTACCGTTGTTTATTATTATCCTTCGGTCGCAACTGTCCATTTCCGTACGACAATAGTTGATTTCTGTAGCCACCGGACGTTTGGTAGTAGGGGTCGCTACAGCGCGAACTTCCGTCATTGCCTTTGTTGACCGCGTAACCTCCACAGTTTCGCCAGCTCACTTCATTCGGAGCGCTACCCGCATTTGGTACCGCGTCTCCGCGAATCAAATCCAATGAGTCTTATATGGAAAGAAATGCTTCGGTATCGTCCTTGGAAACATTAACTAATTTCTCCCTTATAGACATGGGCAATTTAGTTTTCAAAATCATGATCGCGTCTTTATTTGTATTTGGCGAATCCCAGAATTTAATTTTATCTTTGCTAAATATTTTTCAAAATTTTACGGTATATTGATACTTTTTACTTATCGACCGTATATTTATCAATATACCGTAATATTACACGCAACTGAGGTAGACAGGACTACAAAAATTCAAGATTTTTCAAAATTTCTTCTGAGACTGTCGTGTTTCGAATTGAACATTTCGGCATTGAACACTTCTTTTCCTAAGCGCTGCTGAGCACCATCACTCAAAAATTAGTTCAGGAACATCCGCTCGAATTCATTGTATGTCCTGCACTTGTCTGTCATTTCTACTCCCCATAAGGCGGCATCTCCTGTTATATACCCTATTACGAATTGTATTCTTTGCTTGTCTGTCTAACTGTTTGGAAATATTCCAGAGAAGTTTCACAAAAATACGATCGGGTGTATGTCATGGTTTTGCGCGTGAAAGGTTGGAAATGTTTTTTGTTTCATTACACTTTCTTCCTGCATTTGGGTGATGAGTATTGGTGGGCTGATCACTTCAGTGTGGTTATTCACTGTGCCTGTCGGACTGTGGTATGACGTGTGATCAAGTGGAGTGCTGTAATGAATTTGCCTATTGTCATTTCGGTATGGGGAGTGATTCCATTCGCTACCCACCGCATGTGAGGGACTTTTCACTTTGTTCTTTAGCGTCTGCACCTCTTAAATGACGTGCTGCTTGTATTGAGGAAGGTCTTGTGCCTAAGTTCGCCTTATCTGTCCCAGCTCAGATAACACAGTGTCTCCCGATTTTCCTGGTTACGCCAAAGGATCATAAGTAACTTCCATTACTATTATTTCAGTTCTGTCTTTACCTCTTTCTCTATCAGATGGTCTTTTGATTTTATCCACTCTGTGTTGTGGTCGGATAACGCTTCGGCGTGAGCCTTTAACGTAATTTTTACTTGCTCCTCTATGTTAAGTGATTTTACTTGTTTCGTCAAATCATCTACCTCCTTTCCCAAAAATATGAGATTAGTGACAAACAGTTTCAGGACGGTGACCTCCTGTGACATGGTATCACAATTGCCCTTTAATGCTACAGTTTCCTGCTTGATCTCAGCCTCAACCTGTTTATGGATCTTAGTTTTTACTGCTTCGATTTGCCTACTTATTTCACTTGACCTCGCCCAATTGGGTATTCAGATCACGTTTCAAGTCGGTAGTTGTTTCAGTTTCTACTGTGTCAAATTTTCCATTTACCTATTCAAACTTTTCATTTACCGCATCAAATAGTTTACTTAAATCGGTAAAAGCTCACATTAGTTTTTTTTTTTTTTTTTTTTTTTTTTTTTTGCTTTCCTCCTCTCTTTCAGCTCTCTCTCTTGCTCTTCGTTCCTTTTCTAACCGCATTTGTTCCTTTCCTGATTTTTCTTTTCCTTTCCTAACCGTAATTTTTTCTTTTCCCTGTAATTATTTCCCATCCAATTTTGGATTTGAAGGAGCATTGCAATCCCATATACAGTTGGGTTTCTACCCACAGGAATCATCTGAGTTGTTTGGTCTGTGTCAATCATATCACCGGCGTTAGCCGCCGCCTCCACTCGCATGCTAATTGCACGTGAGCGCAACGAATATTGAGTGCTGTTCATATCGTTACTGTCACCTGCTGTCGGGATTAATTTGTGTTTACCCTCCGCAATTTCGCGGTGTCTGTTTGTCAACAGTATTACGTCAGCTACACGTGGTCTGCAACGCGGTTCGTCTGTCCTTTGCTTGTGACGTCAGGTCACGTGCTGTCTGTCAAGTGTGGAAGTTTCACTCGCCGAACAAACGACTGTGAACTGAAGTGGAGAAGACAAGATGGAATACGGGCACACTAAGCAACTGAATTAGCACACAGCACTAGAATTTTACATGAAACACGACGCCATATTTATACATTGAAATCAAGACTCAACAATGGGATTTAGACACTACGTTGCAAATCTTACTAAATTTTGACTAAAAAAAAATAATTTTCAGCTGATTTTTTAAATGTGCAGATGGAAATAAAAGGAAGAATGGTAAAGTAGCTCGAAAGACAACTGTACTACTGAAGCGTCACAACTGCATATGTTGATTTTTTCATAACTTACGTTTCATGTCTTGGATTTATAAAATTTCTTCATTTTCCGCCGACAGCTCGTCTTTCCTCTTTGAAATTTTCGCTTACAATTTTTTTAAGAGCGTAGCGTGCACATGAGAAATAAATGTATTGTTAGATACATCTATATTAACATCAAACACAAGAGGACTTACTTTCGTGATTTCAGTGAAGTCGGCGTCCTGGATGGCCAAGCGCTTCTAGGCGCTTCGGTCTGGAAACGCGCGACCGCTACCGTCGCAGGTTCGAATCCTGCCTCGGGCATGATACCCTTAGGTTAGTTAGGTTTAAGTAGTTATAAGTTCAGGGGGACTGATGATCTCAGATGTTAAGTCCCATAGTGCTCAGAGCCATTTTTATCAGTCTAGTCCCTGTTTGGGTGCCAAGTGTGGTTTTTTGTTAAAAATATTTATATTTTGATTAAATTATTATTCTCTTGCGAAGATACAGAAATCTGTTGTGAGTTTTCCACCACTTCTTGGCGGGAAGAGCAAAGACTTTTCAAAAACTTAAGTACTGTATTTGACAGCTTATATGTCGCCTGAAATCGTTTGCAGAAGGCGCAGCGTTCTCAAGATTAAGATCAGAGTTCGCATCGCCACTTAATTTATTTGTGTCCTTACCATGTTCGATCACGACCGCATATGAGACATAGCAACTACGAACAGAGAGACCTAAGGACAGAGCTGGAAATTTTCTTTGCTATAGTACACCACAAGTTAAAATAAATTGGATTTAAATCACAAACAAGGTAAATGGCATTGAGCATTCTGCCGTAACTACGACGTTTGCCGACATGCAGTCGGTCCCTGGTAGCTGTATGAAAACTAGACAGACACTGTTATTGCTGTTGCCATTAATACGAGATAGATAACATAGAAAGACTTTAAGTAATAAGCAGGCACTACAGCGTTTGAGGGAACCATAACCAATTTAATTACCTTAGTCAGTATTGCTAATAATAAGCTCCGTAAGATTTCAATTTTCTTTCTTGCTGACTGTTTCTTTAAATAAAGTCCTTTAACATCTTCGATATTTCATCTTAGATGCACAGACAAATTCTTACATAGCACTGAACAATAGTAATACTTTACAATAACTAATTAGTGACTGCGGACCACGCCACATACGCGTCCGCCGCCTTTAAAAAATATATGTGGACTATGGTAACAGAAGAGTATTACAGTTCTTACGCTGTCCAAAAATAAGAAACACAAAATATAGTTATCGATACAATTTATGCACAATTCGTATTCTGCGCCTTGGAGCGTAAGATATTCTTTGAAACACGTGGGGGTCGCTGCTCAGCGACGATCTAAGACATGGTTACACAAGTTGTATGGCTTTTATGAGCCTGCAAGGGTAGACTATCGCATCTAAGTTTATTTTAGCTACCGAAATAGATACTAATATTACAACAGGTTCTAACAAATATTAAGGTGATAAGCACAGATCTTTTTTTAATCTGATGATAGAACGCTTAGAGGAAACTTGGCGAATACTATATTTTTGTACAGGAGTTTTACAATGAGTAACGATACTTAAACTATGTGGAAACATGTGTATCTTCCTATTTCTTTTGTGTTCGAAAATAAGTTGTAAAAGTTGTTAATCTACATTTCGTGTGAGAAATTAGAGGTGTATAGATAACAACATCCCTTCTCAGATAGGGTGAAATGGATTTTTTTAAGCTGGGAATAGCTTATGCCAGAGGAGGACATGCCAATAAAACCACAGGTCTAACTGCACCTACCTGTCAGACAGCATGCTGCAGTCAGTGGCAGGGGCAGTTCCAGGTTCTTGGTTGACCAGAAGCTGCGACACAGCCTGTGATCACTGGTTAGTTACTAGGAATGCTGCGAGCTGTCAGATCTTGGCTGCAGCTGTAGGGACTGATTCAAGCGGCAGCGCCCTCTCGGTGGTTCAAATGGCTCTGAGCACTATGGGACTGAACTTCTGAGGTCATCAGTCCCCCAGGACGTAGAACTACTTAAACCTAACTAACCTAGGGATATCACACACATCCATGCCCGAGGCAGGATTCGAACCTGCGACCGCAGCGGTCGCGCGGTTCCACACTGTAGCGCCTAGAACAGCTCGGCCACTCCGGCTGGCCCCTGTGGGTGGCTAGACAACAAAGTAATGAGTATGCTGCTTGAGTGGCGGCAAAAGCAGATATGTGTGTTGTATAATAAGATTCAATACGGCAGGTGTTTGCCCTGGACGGTTATCCCCCCCCCCCCCACACAACCCCCAAAACCATCCCTCTTAATTAATTGGTTGACTGTTTAGCAGTCATGGTGAAAGTGTCTCTGGCCTCCAAGTTTCTTGTATGGCTGGAGATGTGCTGCCAGCATGGCTGATGTTTGTGTGGCCCTCTCCAGATCAGTGGATCAGTGTGGCAGTGACTACCCATCAGTTGGCGAATGGCGTGTTCTTCATGATTGTGAGTGTGTATTATTAGAAGGATGTTTTTCACCAGATATCTTTAGTGTAAGATTTGAACTTTGTGCTTGTGTTCCAATACGTCAGTGCATACAAGACGTCATATGTCTTTAGCACTGCGATATGTATACGGCGATAATTTAATTCTTCATTTGCAAAATGTTTGCATGTTCTTCTGAAACAGGTAAAATATGTTTCATTATAGAGAAGAGCAATTTAAGGTGGTAGTGACTGTTTCAAGCAATCTATTTGCTCCTGTAATTTGTTATTTATGTGTAGTTCAAAGTTTTTTCAAGATACGCAATTATGATCACACCGTTTACAGAGCTGTTTTTATGTGTCTAGATGACTTCATAGGAATGTCTGATTTACTGTTATAGCAGTGTCCTGCCAATGTAAAGTGGTAATTTTGATTATGGCACCCATTTTAGCGAATGGATACACATTCAATCAGAGAAAGTGGTGGTGGGGTTGGTGGAAAATGTGGGACAGATGGGGTGGCTGCAGGATAGTTTTGAGTATGCTCTGAAGGCTATATTGTGGATTATATTAGTCAGTCATCAAACTTCAATGCGAATTTTAATACATGCAGTCTGAAAAGTGTGGATGGGTTATAGTAGAAAGTGAGCTAGGAGTAACGGAATGTGGAGCTGTAGGACAATCCAACAGCGGTATTAAAACCTGAATAATATGAGTAAATAAAATCAATAAATGGAGCCACTACCTTATTTCCTTCTTTCTCCAGTAGCTCAGCAAAGACTGAGTTTGTCCCACCAATTTGCTAGTGGAAGAGAGGAGGGGAAGTGGGGGAAGGCAGAGAGGAAGTTGTGTGAAAGAGGGGAGAGCTGAAGTTCTCACTGGAGGGAAGGAAATAGGTCTGAATTGAACTGGGAAGGGGGTGAAGAAAATGCATTCCTTCCCAAAGGGGGTTGCGTAGGTGGAGGAGGAGGGGGAGGGATGTGAGGTTTCTCACAGCGATGGGTGATCCCCAGGGTTTGCATTGATCAACTCCCAGGGGGTGATAAATCAATTAACATAATAGTAGTTAAAGGGGTGATGGGGATATTTTGCCTTTCATGTATCCATACCCCTGAATATATGTAGCCAGCACAAACAAAGTTCCTCACCACTCTCTTTGCTCCACTAGTCATCTCTTACATCTTTATTCCAACTTTTAGTGTATTCAGACACATAGCTGCTCGCAGATTTGAGTATGCACTTTGTGTATTGGTTTTCAAGTGCTACGTGTGCGTGTGTGAGTGTGTGTGTGTGTGTGTGTGTGTGTGTGTGTGTGTGTGTGTGTGTATCTGGGCTGTGATGGGGGTATGGGGGGATGGGCTCAAGGTGTGGGAAACTGCTTCTCATAGTAGAAATAACCAGCAGTCATCAATGGCATTAGGCTGTGAAGGCGATAGAAATGTCACCATTAAGAGCACGAACCGTGTATCAACAGTAAACGTGTCATGGTGCTCTATCAGTTACCAAAAGATTGCTGACTGGACCGCCATTCGGATCTTTCGAAGCAGGCGGCCGAGAAAAACAAAACGATAAGAAAAAGATTGAATAACCAACGAAACAGTAATATACTGTTAGTCGGGCTTGGATTTTCAGAAATTAGGAAGTGGTAGGAAAACCAGAAAATCTGAAAACGGAATTGCAAAGACTCAGTGCAGTTATAGTGGAGGGCACTGAAATGAATTGGAAAAGGATAAGGATTTCTGGTCGGAAACATGGAGGGTAATGAAATGAAATGTCGCATGGCTAGGGCCCCCTGTCAGGTAGACAAGTTGCCTGGTGCAAGTATTTAAAGTTAATGTCACTTTCGCAGCTTGCGCGTCAATGGGGATGAGATGATAATGATGATGATGAAGACAACACTCAGTCCCTGAGTGGAGAAAATCTCTCACCAATCTGGAAAACGAACCTGAGCCCCTTGGCATGACACTCATGGAAAGTAACATCAACAGCAATAAAAAGGTTATAACTAGAATAGGATTCGTTATGGATAGCAAGGTTGAACAGGGACTGAACTACTGTGAACTGTTCAGTTATGGGTAAGTTCTCAACAGAATCGACAGCAAACCAACACTTTCAACAATAGTTCAGGTGTACATGCTAACGTCACAATCAGATGAGATAGAAAAGGTATATGAGGATATTCACCTGGTAATTCTGTATGCAAATGGAGATGAAAAATTAATAATCAAGGGGGCATGCTATATGGTGATAGGGGAAGCATCAGGCGAAACGATTACTGGAAAAGTGGACTTTGTAGTAGGAATGAGAGAGGATATGACTACTTGAGTTCTGCAATAAATGTCAGATAGTAATAGGAAATACACTGTTCTGAAATCACAAGTTAAAAAGGTGTACTTGGATAAAACCTAGAATTAAGGGAAGATTCCAACTGGATTAACTCATGGTCAGACACAGATTTCGTAATAAGGTTTGGGAGTGTAAGGAATACCCAGGACAAAATGTAGACTCGGATTATAATGATGAAGAGCTAGCTAAAGTTTGAGACATGTGTCGAAGAATCAATGTGGAAAGAAGTGGGATGCTGACATCCTGAGGATTGATGAGACGAGTCGATACTCTGAGATAATACATACTGTGATAATGAATCCCATAGCATGTAGTTCAGTTTAAGAGGAATGGACATCTCTAAAATGGGCAGTGGCAGAAGATGGAAGAACGAATATATGTATAAGGAAGATAAAAGCAAAGAAACCCGTGGTAACAAAATTTGTTTCAATTGGCCGACGAAGGATATGTACAGGGACATTCAGAAATAGAGAAATGTTAGTAACTTAGGAGTTGAATAAATAGGAAGTTCAGGGCAGCTAAGGCGAAATGATTTCTAGGGAAATGCGATGATACCAGGGAAGAAACGGTTGTTGCTAGAATTCATTCCGAATGTAGAGAAGTAGTACTTTCGGTGAAATTAAATGCAAGGGCGTCAGAATTAAAATTTCCATGGAAATGTTAAATGTAGAGGAGAGAAAGGATAGGTGGGAACAGTACGTTGATGGCCTTTGCGAGGGGGACGACTTGTATAATGACATAAGCATGAAATGGAAGCCGGTATGGAAGTTGATCCAATGCTAGAGTTTAAAAGACCACTGGAACACTAGAGATTACATAAGGTAGAAGGGATAGATAAACTTCCTACAGAATTTATGAAATTGTTGCGGGAAGTGACAACCATAAGCCTGTTGATGTCGGTTTGTTGAACCTCTCAGTCTAGAGGCGTACCGTCAGACTTCCGGAAAAACATTATCCACACGTTTCCCAAGGTAATTAGGATATACAAGAGCGGAAACTACCGCAGTTTACCTTAACTGCTCATACAACCCAGTTGCTGACAATAATAATAAGCAGAACAATGCAAAAGAAAACTGAGTATTTGCAAGATGGCGATTAGTTTGGCTGTCTGAAACGTAAGGGCGCCAGAGTAACATTTCTGAAGTTTTGATTGATTGTGGAAGGGAGATCTAAGAAAAATCGAGATATATTCCTTAGGCTTATAGGGATGGAAAAAGGGTTAGACAATATAAAATGATGCAAGATATTCTGGGAACCATGGGAATAATCTTTACAGAAATATCTGTAATATATAATACGTACAAGAACCAAGAGGGAGCAATAAGAGTGGAAAACCAAGAACGAAATTCTGGTATTAAAAAGGTGATAAAGCCTCTCGCCCCTAAAGGTCACTCTGATCATCGAAAATGCACTGTCTGATGTAAAAGAAAAATTCGATGGTGTGGCTAAAATTTGGGCTGAAATGACATCACTGATATGATTCGTTAACGACATTGCTGTCCTCTGTGAAAGGTATGAAGAATTACAATATTTGTTGAATCTGATGGCCTGATGAGTAATGCATACGTTTCACGAGTAAGAGAGAAGGTAATGGGTTTAACCACTTTCTTAAAATCGAAATTGGTGACCACGAAATGGGTGGGGTTAAGGGGCTGATTTTTTGGCTTTATCTTCACCCTAATAGTGCGACTGATCTATAAATGAGAGATAGCTCAAAATTCTTACACACAGTTAGGGTCATCATTCAAAGCATTTCTCAGAAAACCATTGAGATATTTATTACATTTTGGTACTGAAAACAATATTTATATCAGTATAAACAACAGAACACTATTTCACTGTGGTACCATTTTCTTTGGAACCATTGACTGCACAGCTTGGAAATAGAGTCAGAATACAGACAACATTCACATAAGTGTTTTATACCTCCAATTGCCTTCCCTGATGCCGATCTGTGAAAAAGACAAGCAATTTATTTTACTAAAACAAAAATATTTTAAAATGTAGCTCAAATATCACCTACATCATCATCATGTTTTAAATTTTCAGGAAATAGTACGCTAGGGAGATAGAGGAGATCATTCTAAATATCTGTACCAATTTTTGTGAGTTTAACTTCAGTCATTTAGGACAAAAGTGTTCCTTTAATGATGAAAATTCAAGTTTTTGGTAAATCACAAAAGAGGATTTACAGGTTTATTAACTTACCACTATGCTCTTTTGAACATTCCAGCTTCATACTCCAGTTGTCCTCCTGTTCCCTTATTCTCCACACTCTTTCTCTTCATTCTTTTCTTTATCCTTTACTCCTTGGTAGCCGCTTCAGTAGCTGTCTCTGTTTCGGTTAGATGCCACTTATCAATAGCAACCGTTAGAGTTGCAGCCATATTCCTTCACATCTGGATGTTCAATTTCTTCATAACATTGATCCTTGAAACTGCAACATCATTGAATCTCATTATTGCATCCATTCAGCACTGTCAGCCCAACTAATGCAGTTTTAGGTATTCTCTCCCATATACAGCTGTTGAAGCTTTCATTTGTTTTCTGAGAGAGGCCATACATACATTTCCTAAGCAGATTTTCATTGGCCAGATCCTTATATATTGGCGTAATTGCCTCCATTTCAGCAAGTGGTAAGGAATGCTTACAGGTATATTGTATACGTGTAGCATTGCTCAACCAGTACTTGTACCACAAATCTTCCCCTTGGACACAAACCTTGCTGTGGGGTTTCATCTGTTGACATTCTGTGAAAACATGTTACCCAAACAGCTTGTCTCATGTTCTCCAAATCTCCTACATTTCACCTTATTGCTAGTCCATAATATTGAGTCAAAGAATCAGTTTCACTTTTTGTAAGACGACACTGACCACCTGTATGTTTCCTGTCTGACAGTTCTTTTTCCACTGAAGTCTTTACATAATTTTCTCAGCCGAACTTCCATTTCTTTTGTACATGCACAACAAACTCAAGCTCTTCTGTCAGTGTGGTCCCATATGGTCTGCCATTATCAACAGTAGTGCGTCATTTACAGTCTCCATGCTCAACGTAGCCCACATACCTCACACTACGACTGACCTTTGATCTTCTAAACATGCTTAGAACTCCTTTCGTTTCCATGTTTCCACATGTGAAATCCAAGTTATTTACACAAACATGGGTGCCAATAAATTTACTTGAACAACATTGGCAGTGCTTGCTTTGTTAGACATTCATAATCTAGTATCTTACCAGTTTCAATAATTGTGGCAGTTAAAAACCCATTCAAAGAACCATGACCTCTCTTCTGCCAAGATCCATCAAATGCTGCTACAATGCCTGTATTCTCAGACAAGGCTACAGTTTCTTGTGCTGATCTTTTCAATTAATGTTCACTTACACCACTTAAAGAATTATGTATTAATTTATCGTATCTGTCAAACCTCAATGGAGGTGGAGGCAAATCCATCACTGCGCAAATAGTCTGGGCAGCTCTCCTACCCATTCTGATACATGGTATTGCATAAACCAGCTAAAGATATACACTGTAATGTCGACTATCAGTTAATGGCGAAGTCATACTATCACTTTACAGAGAGGTTTAATTGTAATCACAGTATCTATTAAGCAGCGATAAAATCGTCTCAGCGCTACTGCGCGAAAACACAGTCACGAAATCCGCTAACACTTGATGATCATTACAGTATTCTGACGCACTTCAAACTGACAGATAGGCGCGGTCCCTGTGCCGCATTACGTACAACTTCAATTTTAGAACGAACGGAAAATGATAACGCCCACAAACTTGACATTTTTGAAATCAGCATGAAATACTTTTTCCTATAGATGAAGAAAATTTCTTTCAAAATTTGTGTCATTTTCACGAGCTTGTCCCCTTAACTGCAGTATTCGAACTACACGCCGAACAGCCTGCAAACACACCCCCACTGTTGTCCTGCGGGTAGCCTAGTTTCCGGTGTCGTAATATACCACCACTGGCGTCAGCAATTAAGCTACTAGAATAACCGTTCTGAGTAAAAGGCCGGGACGATTACGACAAATATGAGGCTTTTAATGGTCGGAAGCAGAGAAGGCACCATCGGAGGCGCTACTTTCCCCGACAAACCGAGTCCCTACCTCTGACACGTGGCGCAGCCAGCACGGTGCCGTTCACCTCTGCAAGTCAAGTTTGCGGAGGTACTCCACGCTAGGTGTTCATTCACCTGAGAAGCACTTGGACAACCGCATGGCCGCCAAGAAGTCAGTAATTTTCCGGAGTTTGTAACACTTTCATGCCGATGTGCTCTTTGACCATTTATTATTGTATATATACCTGCTTTTATCTTTATGTAAATTTATACGTACACGAGGTATGAATTAATTTGTTTATTTTGCTGTATAATCAATTATGTATATTATGTAAATATCGCTGAGTAATCGCTGAGGGAATGTTAGGGAAACGTTAGGTTTTTGTCAACGAATAGGTATCGTTGGAGTAGCAGCGTCGCTGGACGCGGGAGGATGTTACGTCAGAGCGCGCGCTATACAGAGAGAAAACTCTGGTGTCAGACTTGATGAAGTGCGGACGTATGGATGGCGTGCTCTGTATTGGAGGAGGGATTGTTCAGCGGCACGTGGCAAGTGATGAGCGTGGGCGGTGGAAATATTGGCTGCAGCAACATCAAGAACCAGTTACGCCAATATCATTGCCAATAACTCCCGTGCTCGCTAATTAGCATGGAAAGGAGCCAGCAGCAGTATCGTCGTCAGCAACTTCGTTACGGCAAGAATGCACTGAAGTAAGATTGCTGCATCACAGCTTATTGCCAACAAGTTTTTAAACGGCGTTACTCAGCTTTGTGGTGTTTTACGAGTGAATATTTATCATAGGTTAATCAAAACTGTTTACCCGTGATTCTCCTAAAATCATTCACCAATTAGGTTCCTGTCGTGTCTTATTGTTGCAATAATCCGAGTACCGTTTATGAAAAATGAAAATTGCAGTACCAGTTAATTTTGTTTATGAACTAAGTGATTCATTTAGATTAAAGATTTGAACTTAAAGCATTCAGTAATTCCAGTCTCACTAACTTTAAATTTGAACTTTAATCTGAGGCGATCTAACTGATGCAAATAGTAAATCAACTAATCAAATTAAAATTATTCATGGCACTATGAACAAAAGCAATAACTACAATTAATGAGTGAGTGTAAATATCAGTAATTATTGTAATTTGTTGTTAGTAAAGTAATGGTTCACATTTTGACTTGCAGTCATGCTGAAGAGTAATAATTACCTTTTGATACAGTAATTATCAATTTCTACTATTCCCGTTCAGAAGTCAGTAGAGTTTCTTTCAAATATTTTTTTGCCATTTTCCAAAATTCATATGAAAATGTAGACGTTATTGTGAGGTACCACCATTGTCATTCACAACAATAAGTAACCATTAATCTAAGTATTATCTTGTATGTTTCAAAATTTCAGCGCTATTAGTTAATGATATTTCGAGCGCAAACTATTTTCTTTCTCGCTTTATTACGTAATTGTTTCAATTGTTTTTGCTAATGTGCGTGCAGCCCTTTGTTGCCGCGCGTGTTCGACTAATTCTTGACACTGACTGTTCGGCTCATTAATTCACCTACCGAACAGAAATTTTGCTCAATTGGGCTTGCGACCGTATTTGTTTGAGCTGTAATTATTTCAGTAACTATTATTATTATGTTCCGATTCACGTGGTATCCCTTCTCGTTGGCACAGTACGTGAATGATAACACAAACCTTTCCAACAATCGTACTAAATTTTACAGTAATTAAGTACGCGGAATAAATTGTCCTAGAAGGCATCTTGTTGTTAACCTCTCCCTCATTAATCGGCTTTATATTGAATATTCGGAACGATAGCCTTTTCAAAATTTTATTCCAATTGTTTAGGCGCATGCTTACACGGTCATATATTTTAACATTGTCGATAGAAGGAAAGCGGGACGTTACAGGGTACACCAAGAAATTGTGCTGAATGCTCCACGATTCTCCTTTCACAATAACTCCCAGCTAGCTGAGAACACCGCAGAACCTGGAGGCACCCTTGTCTCACCGGACATCACAGTGCAGACCTTCGGCTTCATGCTGCAGCCCAGTGCGTTAGGGATTCATTACGAACCGTTCCAACGGAGTCATTCCATTTGTTATCTCTTCCTGTACTTCACCTCAGAGGTGTGTGGTAAACAGTAATATTATTCCGTCCTGTAATATTTCGTGAGTAAACAAGTTATTCCTTCCAGTCTATGTAGCCACTGTCATATCTGGCTGCATCTTCACCATTCGAACTCTTTCATGCCTTGTGAAAGAACACTGCAAGGCGAATCAACTTGCGCAACTGGAGAATTTATACTCGCACTTTTGAGGCACAAATTTAATGCAGCTTCGCAGCTGTTTGTGGTTGATATCACGAGATTACGTGTGGAAGATATTCTTTTGTGCAGAACATTTACTGCTATAGAGAACGAACCACATTTCAAGTAACATATCTTGAATTCTTCTGGGCATGCAGAGTTATAGACGTCCTTAAAATACACTCCTGGAAATTGAAATATGAACACCGTGAATTTATTGTCCCAGGAAGGGGAAACCTTATTGACACATTCCTGGGGTCAGATACATCACATGATCACACTGACAGAACCACAGGCACATAGACACAGGCAACAGAGCATGCACAATGTCGGCACTAGTACAGTGTATATCCACCTTTCGCAGCAATGCAGGCTGCTATTCTCCCATGGAGACGATCGTAGAGATGCTGGATGTAGTCCTGTGGAACGGCTTGCCATGCCATTTCCACCTGGCGCCTCAGTTGGACCAGCGTTCGTGCTGGACGTGCAGACCGCGTGAGACGACGCTTCATCCAGTCCCAAACATGCTCAATGGGGGACAGATCCGGAGATCTTGCTGGCCAGGGTAGATGACTTACACCTTCTAGAGCACGTTGGGTGGCACGGGATACATGCGGACGTGTATTGTCCTGTTGGAACAGCAAGTTCCCTTGCCGGTCTAGGAATGGTAGAACGATGGGCTCGATGACGGTTTGGATGTACCGTGCACTATTCAGTGTCCCCTCGACGATCACCAGTGGTGTACGGCCAGTGTAGGAGATCGCTCCCCACACCATGATGCCGGGTGTTGGCCCTGTGTGCCTCGGTCGTATGCAGTCCTGATTGTGGCGCTCACCTGCACGGCGCCAAACACGCATACGACCATCATTGGCACCAAGGCAGAAGCGACTCTCATCGCTGAAGACGACACGTCTCCATTCGTGCCTCCATTCACGCCTGTCGCGACACCACTGGAGGCGGGCTGCACGATGTTGGGGCGTGAGCGGAAGACGGCCTAACGGTGTGCGGGACCGTAGCCCAGCTTCATGGAGACGGTTGCGAATGGTCCTCGCCGATACCCCAGGAGCAACAGTGTCCCTAATTTGCTGGGAAGTGGCGGTGCGGTCCCCTACGGCACTGCGTAGGATCCTACGGTCTTGGCGTGCATCCGTGCGTCGCTGCGGTCCGGTCCCAGGTCGACGGGCACGTGCACCTTCCGCCGACCACTGGCGACAACATCGTTGTACTGTGGAGACCTCACGCCCCACGTGTTGAGCAATTCGGCGGTACGTCCACCCGGCCTCCCGCATGCCCACTATACGCCCTCGCTCAAAGTCCGTCAACTGCACATACGGTTCACGTCCACGCTGTCGCGGCATGCTACCAGTGTTAAAGACTGCGATGGAGCTCCGTATGCCACGGCAAACTGGCTGACACTGACGGCGGCGGTGCACAAATGCTGCGCAGCTAGCCCCATTCGACGGCCAACACCGCGGTTCCTGGTGTGTCCGCTGTGCCGTGCGTGTGATCATTGCTTGTACAGCCCTCTCGCAGTGTCCGGAGCAAGTATGGTGGGTCTGACACACCAGTGTCAATGTGTTCTTTTTTCCATTTCCAGGAGTGTATAATGTGTATAGTAACCCAAAACCGTGTTATAGCCAAAACCTTTTTGTCAACATGCTATTTTCTGGTGCTATGAGATAATTTCGGCGCCGTGGCCACTATTAACATATTTTCATAACACATCGATATCTAACACCTTTTATATATGCGTATCATCGTTGTAGCACTGACGAAATCGTTGTTCTCGAGATAATTAATTTCTCAGCGGTGGGGTTTGTTACTGAGAAATATTTGCTAAGACCACAGTATGGTCCGCAAGTTTGACAGCTTAGTCAACTGAAGCTGTCAAAGTTACGAAAAGTACTGAACAGGTCTTAGCGAATACTGTCGAGCAACAAATCCATCGCTGAGAAATTAAGTATCTAGAGAATAACAAATTTGTCTGCACTACACCTCCGATATGCAGCTATAAAAAGGTATAACACAGTGACAGCGTTATCGATGTGTTATGGAAATAAACTGGTAATGACTTAGTTTTGCCACATTAAATGTTGGTATTGCTGAGTTGAGCATGTGGCAGTACAGGTGTCCAAGAAATGTCGGGAGACGTTAGGCATCGTGAGTTTTCAGGTGAAGAAAAAGAACGTTTAACGTTATTTAAAAAAAGATAGCTATGTACAACATAAGAAATTGAGTAATTGAGGACACAGGGTGTAACTACTGCTGGGGAGTCGCATTCAACGACTAAGAAAAGGCTGCTTACTAAAAAAAAAAAAAAAATTCAGGCCTTCCTTCTGCAGTGGTTCCGGTGATGACAGCGGTAGATAACGGTAGATAACTAGACTCCGAATAGGGCACTGTCTTCTTAGCCATCGACATCTTTTACGATGCGATCCTCCCCCTCTTTATCCCCACTGCTCTCAACCGTGGACGGTGAGGCACCTTTCACCTCCGTGCCCCTATTTTAATCCACTACGCGCCTGTTTACAGTTGTCGCCTGATATATCTTCCATTTTAGCAGATGACACGCGCTCAGCCCATCGCGTCCTTGAGTTTATCAGCGTCAGTGGGATGACATCGGTCATTTGAAGCTCTTTTTTGGGGAATACATCCCGCCTTCAATAGTAGTTTTCTAAGATTCAATTCTGTTTTTAGTTTTCCTCCTTCTTGAGTTACGCTCCAATTGCTGCTGATTTAACATTCGGTTTTTTACCTTTCCCTAAGCCACCGAATGGGCGCTCATGACCGTAGCAGTTTTACGCCTTAAAACCATAACCGCAACCACAACTAATTGCAGATGGTGCACAAGTAATACTGTGTGCTACTTCCGCATTTAGGTCATTGTCTTTCGAGGACACTGAATCCCTTAATGTCTCTTTGTGTAGACTTCCTGTAAGTTTAAAATGGTTAACTTGTCCGGCAAACTTCATTCCTGTATTACTCTTATTATCTTGAATGCATGCTCTGTGGTTAGTAAAATCTTGATATCTCACGTCCATTACCTACGTACGCAAAGAAGGTTCGCCAATTCGTCTCTGGACTTTCAAGTATCATATCCATGCTGTCGCCGGCCGGAGTGGCCGAGCGGTTAAAGGCGCTACAGTCTGGAACCGCACGACCGCTACGGTCGCAGGTTCGAATCCTGCCTCGGGCATGGATGTGTGTGATGTCCTTAGGTTAGTTAGGTTTAAGTAGTTCTAAGTTCTAGGGGACTTATGACCACAGCAGTTGAGTCCCACAGTGCTCAGAGCCATTTTCTTTTTCACTGCTGTCTTTGATAGAATCAAGTCATCAGCAACAATTAAGTTTGGGTTTTCTCTAACTGAACTTTAATTCCATTACCATTACTGCTTGTTCTGTGCAGTACATCCCAAAGAAACATCGAGAAACTTTAGGGACAGGCTCCTTATACAGAAATTAGTAAAAAATATCTAGTGAACTTGGGCTCTAAAATGGATGCCTTGATCACAGTCGATACTGTGAAACAGATTACATCTGCTGGTGAGTCCTTTCTTTCCGTATATTGTGAGGAGCAAGTGTGAATCAAGACAAGAACAAAAGTGTTTAGCAAACATGGTCTCTGACATACATACCGTAAGAGCTGTGAGCATTTGTTTACCTTCGCCAGTGGAAAACACATTTCTTCTTCTGAACAAGTACCCACTGCTCTTAAAGATATGCATTTTAGAGCCCACGTTTAGTAGACTGTTTCTTGCTTTGCTTCATATTATCCCCTCTCAAAATATGAAAGCAAACAGCTTGCAGTAGAAGAGATGTTTCATGGTATCGAAGATGAAGAAGTACACGCTTGTCTTAAAGTATACACTTAAGAGCCCTTGTTTACTAGATGTGTTTTTCTTGTTTTGGTGTAAGCAACCTGTTTATAAGATCTGTTGGTTTTTCATTGTTATTATTTATTTGGGACACAATGTATAATGAATAAGAGACAGGCTGCAACCATGTGTCACTTCCTTCTCCACAACTGTCTGCATACCATGTCCTTCGATCTTTATATCTGTAAGCGGTTGCTGTAAAAGTTGCAGACTAGGCTTCGCTCTTAGTTTGCAATTGATCCCAGATAACAAAATCAGCAAGAAGTTATATTTGCCTTTCTTCGCACTGTAATCTACGAATTATGTACGCTAAATTTTCTCTCTTATGTACCTACATTTCCCTAGGCTCTGAATTTATCCGTTACTACTTCGTCTCTACCAGTGGGTCCATTCTTTATAGATAATTCGTGGCTGACTTATGAAACTGACGGTTCGGTATTATTCTTACGTAGTACACTTGCCTTGTTTGATCCCGTAATAATTACATTAGTCTGAGTCTAGCTGGTCTGTGCCCTATTTCCTAAATGGAACAGTTTCATAATGACTGGTTCCCCCAACTACCTCAATTATTCTGAAGGAAATTATTCTACCTTAGTTGCCTTCTTCCGACGTCTATCTTTCAGTCACTTGTCAAACTGCTCTCTTCTCAGCTCATACTCAAGCACTTGCTCTCAATGATTTAGTATTCAGTTTTTTTCGTTAGATTCCTTTTACCTATTCTATCCGCCACTAAGTATTATCTTCTGTTTTTGGTATGAGCTTGTCATCTGTTGTGTGGTATTCACTTTTTACTCCGAAGATATCGTTAATTTACGTACATCTAGAGTCTACGTTTCCTACAGTCAAGCATATTTTAGCGATTTGCATTTGTCCCTTGACTACTGCTGCGTGATCTGTTTTGGCTAAATGGCTCTGAGCACTATGGGACTTAACATCTATGGTCATCAGTCCCCTAGAACTTAGAACTTCTTAAACCTAACTAACCGAAGGACATCACACACATCCATGCCCGAGGCAGGATTCGAACCTGCGACCGCAGCAGTCCCACGGGTGATCAGTTTTCAGCCTCATCAAATTGCTTTGCCTTGTGCCGGAGTCATATGCTGTATTTTTAGATATTCTTCCTTACCATGTATGTGGCGGTCAGAAACAGTCTCGAAAACCTGTAAGGGTGTTACAGGATAATAACTGCTGAAAACTTATTGTTAAGAAATAACTCGATACATAGCGCACTTGCCGAGTTAATTACCAATGAATTTATCCAATGAGGCTGTTTCACGTGCTTATTCAAGAGATCCTCCAGATACAATGACTGTCAGTTTTTTCCACAGTTTAGACAGTAGTGCACGGGAGTGCTCAGAGTTTGACTCGGATTTGGTCCACACTACCGTCCCATGTCCAAATTTCGTGTGAGTATCTTGTTGGGTTTTAGGAAACAAAATGCAGAACACGTTATCCAACGCCGCCTCTGGAGCACCGTTTGGATTGGCGCCCGACTGGCTAATTTCAATTCCAGTTAACGCCTAAACGGCGCTACGCTTTGAGTTTTTGTCTTAACAATTACTCCTCAGTACAACCTAACCTGCAGTACCTTTACGGCCTTTCAGACTGTTTTCGACCACCATGGATATTCAATGTCTCCTTCGCCATCCCAGACCGAGCGAGGTGGCGCAAAGGTTAGCACACTGGACTCGCATTCTGGAGGACGACGGTTCAATCCCGCGTCCGGCCACCCTGATTTAGGTTTTTCGTGATTTCCCTAAATAGCTGCAGGCAAATACCGGAGGGGTTTCTTCGAAAGGGCACGGCCGACATCCTTCCATGTCCTTCCCCAACCCGATGAGACAGATGACCTCGCTGTCTGGTCTCTTCCCTCAAAACAAACCACCACCCACCCCCCTACCCAAGGATTTATAGCGTGTTCTCTATTTGTGTCTAATTGTTCTACCCCTGCCTTCAGTATGGCATCTGCCAAGGCTTCCTAATCACCTTTTACGGCTCTTAACTTGTCTGTTTTTACTAAAAAACCTTTGCCTAATGCTTCCTTTGAAACTCTCAGAAATCGCTGGGTACTTCAACTCACCTATATACAAACTCTTACATTTCCCATTCCTGCCACACCTTCTTCTTTACTCTGATAGTCACAACTAATAGATTAAGTTTTGGAGTTTAAAATCTGGTGTATTAATCTCTGTCTACAGTCGCGTAGTCTACCTGGAACCTACCGGTATCTCCTCGTCGTTTTATACATATATAACTTTCATTCACTAGTCTTACACCAAGTGTTCAGTTACACTATGTGGAATATTCTACCCAGTATCATCCCACATAATTTTTACTGCCTAGTGCAAAAAAATGGCTCTGAGCACTATGGGACTTAACTTCTGAGGTCATCAGTCCCCTAGAACTTAGATCTACTTAAACCTAACTAACCTAAGGACAGCATGCCCGAGGCACGATTCGAACCTGCGACCGTAACGTTCACGCAGTTCCAGACTGTAGCGCCTAGAACCGCTCGGCCACTTCGGCCGGCAGGGCCTCGTGTACGTTCCCTCCTTATTTTTCTTTGTCTTTCTTTTCTCGTTCTGGAATTTCAGTCCACAATGACACTTCAATGCGTAGATAATTTTATTTTTTTTTATCAGCTGTGATCTTCGTCAACAGCGGTGAAAGTGGCTACATGCACTTCTACTATTCACTACAATGTTAGTGGCTGCAATTTTCCCTGCACTAAGTGGTTAGTAGTAATTAAGCGCATTCTCATTTTCCTGTTCATTATTAGAACTACCAGCACTGATTCTGATTTTATTCGCTCACGGTTAACTCACTGGAAGGGTGTCGTTAACTCGGAAAAATTTTGCTCTTAGCAAAGGAAATAAGTCTTACCATTTCTTAGAGTCTGACATTTGCGAATCCTACTCGACGCAGCTGCTTTCACTTGGGCGGTCCCGAAATTGCCTTACCTGACATCCCACGTCTAGGGTTATGGCTGACATTTATCTCCAGCAGTAGCCTTCTCTGCGTTACTGAGAGATCAAGCTAGGAACGAATATGCCGGCTTTAGTAGCACTCGAGAGGTTTATACAGCCGACTACATCGGAGCCACGACATTGTCAGATTTATTCTCCGTACCATCTGAGGACAAGATGGTCATGACTTTAGTCGCATCTTACGCCGGAAAATCCCAGACAGGGAAGCAAGCTGAAACTTGTGGAATGCTCTGCAGAGGAATGCAATTTCGCGTAAACGTGTACCAAAACATAGAAGGAAATAACCTGTCATCCCACATAAACGTTCTCCTCAATTTCATATACAAACGTCCGCTTTATAAATTCCTATGTCTCGTTGCTCTTTCACATTGGTAGGACGTGTTCCTTAGCATGGGGTGGAAGTGAAGGTGTTATTGTATATTGGTAGCGACACCATTTGTTGATAACTCTAGTGCTGAACAAAATTACAGAAATATTACAGTAAGTCAGTATTTATCTACAGTCAATTTTTGTAATTTATTGCAACAGGAGTACACAATTTATACTAACATAAATTTTCAACATAATGATCTGCTTTTTCCAATGCCCTTGGTCCATCATTAGACAGGCTCTCCGATACTCTCTGCAAAACAATGTCTTTGGGTGCGCAGCAGCCTTAATATGAACCCCTTCCTTCATCTGCTGTTCGGCGTTGAATCGAAAGCCTCTTAAAGCATCATTAGGTGGAACAAAGAGATGATGATCCGACGGTGGGACAAGTTAGGGTCTGTAAGGGGTAGGTTCTGTTCAGTGGTACTTAAGATAGGTAAATAAATTAGTGAAATCAGTGTGAAGTGAAGTAGAAATTAGAAAATAAATGAAAAATTTAGTTTAGTTAGATGAGTTACACACTGCAAAACAGCGGGCAGAGCAGCAGAGGCAATGACCGCTTGCAAATCAGCACGTTCAGGAGAAGCACATCGCCCTCCCCACATAAGCGGACGCTGTCGATTCAGCCGTCAGGGCATCGCCCGACCGGCTCACGTGTTTCTCAATTATCACATGTGATCATAGGCCCTCGCCTACATTCCAAGAGCCAATGACCGACGTTAAGAAGATTCTTCGAGAAGCTTTTCTACGTGACAGAAGAGGCAATGACCGTGAAGTTGTTTACCTCCAGTGAACTGAAGTAAATAAATACGTGAGACGCAGTGGGCCCGACAGAGTAGTTTTCAGGTCAGTTCCAGTACAGTTCAGTCGGTGCTGAAGACCGTCATGTAGGAAGAGACTACATCGTACACAGAAGCACCAAGTCCGCCGCTGTAATGGAATAGCAAGCAGCAGCCTCGCCGCCAGAAGACAGAAGTTGAAAGGTATTTGAAGACTGATTTTTATGTACCCGGGTGACTCGTGAGGACGGGAAGGAGACGGCCTCACTTCAGCAGTCACCTGTGACCTGGGATGAAGATCTGACAGCCGAAGACTGGCAAGCGGGAGTCCGTTGTTCGAGTCCGGGACACTGGCCTTCCCCCGCCGCGCCGCTCCGCTGGCCGACGCACAACACTGACACAAGTGGCCACATAGAGAGAGAAACACTGGGACGCTGCATCCAAGATATCACCATCCAATTCACGACTTCGTTCTCAATAATTAAACGGGCCACCTGGCGAAGCGCTTCTCCAATCAACTGGGCGAAACAGCGACACGAGATTCACACCGCCAGGTGTAATCGGACGCCGCCGCCCACTCAGCAGAAGGCTTCGCAAACGATACAACTGCCGCTCTCCCAGCCAGAAAAATCCGGTAAGCAAACCATTGCACAAAAATTTCCATAAAAGTTATCTTATGTAAAAATCCTGTTTCATTCTACCTCACACCCGATCCGAGGAAGAACCCACCCTTCCCACATGTGCTTAAGAGAGAAAAAGTAATTTATTTAGTTTTTTCACCCTGACATAATGCTTTAGAATCAAATGCCCTTTGCAGTAATGCTAGCATCAAAAGAGAAAACCCAGTTACGGTTCCATCATTTCCAAACGAAGCGTCTGAACAGTAGGAACAGGGTGGGTGGCAGAATGTGGAGCCGCATTGTCAAGCAACAAAATAACGCATCCGGCAACAGACCTCTGCGCTCATTGTGTCCTGCGGGCTTCATCATGTTTAACGGTGTGTCACTGTCACGTTCAATGTTAACTCTTGATCCACTGGCCACTGTGAGTCCCAAATGACTGTGAGAGTCAGTTTTCCTATAGACTGTTGACGCTTGAATTTCTTGCTGGGAGGAGATTCGGGATCCTTCCATTCCATACCCAGGCGTTTGCTGTCTAGTTCTGATGAATCTACTCTTCACCTAGAGAGATGATTCATTTGATAAACCTCTCACCTTTGTTAGCACAGCGATCCAATAGATGGTGACAGACTTTCGTGCGATTACGTTTATGTTTTTCATCGAGTTGCTTTGGATTCCCTCTGGCACAGAACTTGTGGACCTGAACCTGTTATACATGATTTCATACGCAAAACCATAACTAATGTGCGTATGGTATGCCACAGTTTCTCGTCTGTTATTCAGTATCGATGCTAGAACTTGTTTGATATCGGTATCTCTTGTGGCTGCAGATGAACGCCCATCTCTTTCCTCATCCTTCACGCTCGTTCGACCACTTTTGTACTGCTTAGTCCACTGGTAAACATTCCACTTTGACGAAACATTAGCCCCAGATCTACGATATTTACTAGCTGCTGCAAAAACTTGATAAAGGGGCGTCGTCTCCACCTAGAGCGTTTGATATAGGGCATAAAAATTTAAAAAACGTTTTTTTCAAAAATATGTTCATTTTGTAGCGCATATTTTTTTAATAATTTGATATATAAAATATATATGATCGAGGAAATGTACGACAGGTTATTTGGTCTTAAGTGTGCCACCTGCAGATCTACCCCACTTCATACAGCGTTTACCGAGCGAGGTGGCGCAGTGTTTCGACACTGGACTCGCATTCGGGAGGACGACGGTTAAATCCCGCGTCCGGCCATCCTGATTTAGGTTTTATGTGATTTCCCTAAATCACTCCAGGCAAATGCCAGGATGGTTCCTTTGAAAGGGCACGGCCGATTTCCATCCCCGTCCTTCCCTAATCCAATGAGACCGATGACCTCGCTGTCTGGTCTCCTTTCCCAAAAACAACAACACACAGCGTTAGCCTGTCGTGCATCATTGTATTGAAATGTGTATATTTTTAATGGAAGGAATCAAACCTATATTCAGATGATCGTAAATAAAAATTTGCTGCAGAACCTCTCCTGCCCCCCAGTCGGCGGGTTTGCCACCTACCCCCTTCTTTTCTTTTATGGGAGGTTGAAGTACAGCTTCACTTGGTTGCTCACGCTCTTACTGTGTTGGTGGATGGTAACACTGTTTCATTCGACAGTGAAGCCATTCCAGAGACATCACTGGAGTACACTTCGAAGGCGTGGCGGTGGGACTTTAAGTCCCATACCACCCTCCGACGGTGGAAGTGCAGATTGCAGGCAAGAGGTAAGATAACGACGAACAACATTACGCCTCAACATCGGTGATGTAAGATGCCCGACACTCATCGAGTTGTCAAGTCAATACTAAGGCTGCATTAGTGGCCTAAGAAGGCTGACGTTATCCGTGGTCGCAATCGAAGCTCTCAAGGATGCTGAGAGCAACTGGAAGTCTGTGCCAGTGCTGGGGTGTCGTGGAGAAATATTTTGTAATCCAGTGACCGTGTCGCGTGGGGCTTCTGCTTTGGCGTAGACACGCCTTGCCTTCTCTCTCTTGGACGTCTTGAGAGTGGCCATGTCCGTATCCTCGTGGAGGGTAACTACCCTCGTGAGGGGAGGTGCATGCAGGCTCCACTGAAGCACGTTATTCTGTAGGCGGTGGAGGGCCTGCAAGCGGGAGGCACTAATCGTAGCCCACGTAGTGGAACCAGAGGTGAAGAAATTGTGGACTGCCATCCAGTGCAGCCGGAGCTTCGTGTCAAGGTTCAGTTGCCTGCTGGTGAACATTGGGTACAACACTTTGATCAGGTTGAGTCCCTTTTGGGTTTCATATTCTGCATGGCGATGGAAGAGCAGTTTTTTATCCATATGGATACCTACGACCACGGGACCTGGAAGCCTGACATAGTGATGCTGTGGCGGAGGAAGGAACCCCATTTAGTGAAGTAGAATGCCATAGTTTGGACGACATTGAGGGAAATCTTGTTAGGAACGGCACCAGGTCACATTCGCGTCCACCTGTCTCTGGAGGCGAGCAAGGAGCTGGTCTGTGTTGCGGCCGATAGTATAGAGCGCGTTATCATAAAATAAAGCAGAATTAACACCGGATGGGAATTTTTTGTAACCGGGAGAATAAGAACTCTTCATGAAATTTGCCATTTTTACTGCCTATTAGCTAATAACTTTCTCTTTTGCATGATATAGAATTCAGCATAGGAAACATAAAAGCAGTAAACACAAGAGACAAGCAAAACCACATCTCTTCAATCCTTAGGCCCCAACATTTTTTTCTCTCTGATCTTGCTACAGCTTTAGAAGGCGTTCTTTCCTCTCAGCAAATGAATCTATTATCTCATCGAAGTTCGTTAAAAATTTTGTTACATCAAAATCAAATTGTCGTTTTCTAATTCCGAGAAAGCTGATCAAACAATGTAGGCTTTCACGGCAGGTATTGTCTTCACTTTAAACTTCCAGGCTGATAGGCCGTGGTGGCCGCTTTACCACGGAGGGTGTCCCCCGCAGTCGGAGACAAAACGTCAGGGAAGAGTTTTTACATCGACCACGGCCTGTCAGCCCGGATGTTTTAGGTGAATACTGAAAAACCTGTTGATACGAAGAGTACCCAAGATTGGCGTGGTTTCTCGATTGGATTAAGTCTATTTTGTCTCTGCTTGCTAGATAAAACGATTTAGAAAAGATACCTGAATGGTGTGAAAATTGGCAGTTGACCTAAGTAACGAAAAGTGTGAGATCATCCACATGAGTCCTAAAAGGAATTCGTTAAACTTCGGTTACACGACAGATCAGACAAATCTAAAGGCCGTAAATTCAACTAAATGCCTAAGACTTCTGATTAAGAACAACTTAAATTGGAAGGAACACACAGAAAATATTGTGGAGAAGGAAAACCAAAGACTGCGTTTTATTGGCTGAACACTTGGAAAATATAACAGATCAACTAAAGAGACTGACTACACTACGATTGTGTGTCATCTTTTAGGATACTGCTGCGCGGTGTAGGATCCCCACCAGATAGAACTGACGGAGTACATCGAAAAAGTATAAAAAGGTAAGCACGTTTTGTATTATCACGAAATACGGAAAATAGCGTCACTGAAATGATACAGGATTTAGGGTGGACATCACTGAAAGAAAGGCGTTCTTCGTTGCGACGGATTTTTCTGACGAAATTCTTAACAATAACTTTCTCCTACGAATGCGAAAATATTTTGTTGACACCGGTCTACATAGGAAGAAACGATCACCACGCTCGAATAAAGAAAATCAGAGCTCGTACGGAAAGTTACAGGTGTTCGTTCTTTCCGTGCGGTATACGACATTGGAATAACTGGGAATTGTGAAGGTGGTTGCATGAACCCTCTGCGTGGCACTAAAATGTGATTTACAGAACATCCATGTAGATGTAGATCTAGAAGTAGAGGGGATATTTAGAGAGAATACGAGGAACTGAATTCATGGTGGAAGGAAGGAACCGCGATTTTTGTAGCTAAAGTAAATTGGGCCAGTGTTATACGTAATGCAAAAATTGGTTTCAGGATATCTTAAATTTCTCCTTACATGCTTATGGTGGTTTACGTATAAACAATATTCTGTCAGAACAGTCCATTAACAATTCGTCGCATAGACATATCCAAATGCAGAATAATCGCCACGTGTCTGTTGTCGTTATTTCAGTCGAAGCAAGGCCAGTACGATCTTCGGATATTTCTAGCAGTCATTATTCCATATGTTTATAGTCACAAGCAACAGGCGTATACATCTACATCTACATGATTACTCTGCAATTCACATTTAAGTGCTTGGCAGAGGGTTCATCGAACCACAATCATACAATCTCTCTACCATTCCACTCCCAAACTGCGAACGGGAAAAACGAACACCTATACCTTTCTGTTAGAGCTCTGATTTCTCTTATTTCATTTTGATGATCATTCCTACCTATGTAGGTTGGGCTCAATTAAATATTTTCGCATTCGGAAGAGAAGGTTGGTGACTGAAATTTCGGAAATAGATCTCGCCGCGACGAAAAAGTCTTTGCCTTAAAGACTTCCATTCCAACTAGCGTATCATATCTGCCACACTCTCTCCCCTATTACTTGATAATACAAAACGAGCTGCCCCGTTTAGCACCCTTTCGATGTCCTCCGTCAATTCTACCTGGTAAGGATCCCACACCGCGCAGCAATATTCTAACAGAGGATGAACGAGTGTAGTGTAAGCTGACTCTTTAGTGGACTGCCAATGATACGCTACCCTTGTCTCGCCTTCCCCACAATATTATCTATGTGGTCCTTCCAACTGAAGTTGTTCGTAATTTTAACACCCAGGTACTTAGTTGAATTGACAGCCTTGAGAATTGTACTGTTTATCGAGTAATCGAATTCCAACTGATTTCTTTTGGAACTCATGTGGATCACCTCACACTTTTCGTTATTTAGCGTCAACTGCCAACTGCCACACCATACAGCAATCTTTTCTAAATCGCTTTGCAACTGATACTGGTTTTCGGATGACCTTACTAGACGGTAAATTACAGCATCGTCTGCGAACAACCTAAGGGAACTGGTCAGATTGTCACCCAGGTCATTTATATAGATCAGGAACAGCAGAGGTCTCAGGACGCTTCCCTGGGGAACACCTGATAACACTTCAGTTATACTCGATCATTTGCCGTCTATTACTACGAACTGTGGCCTTCCTGACAGGAAATCACGAATCCAGTCACACTACTGAGACGATACCCCATAGGCCTGCAGCTTGATTAGAAGTCGCTTATGAGGAACGGTGTCAAAAGCTTTCCGGAAATCTAGAAATACGGAATCAACTTGAGATCCCCTGTCGATAGCGGCCTTTACTTCGTGCGAATAAAGAGCTAGCTGCGTTGCACAAGAACCATGCTGATTACGTATCAATAGATCGTTCCATCGAGGTGATTCATAATGTTTGAATACAGTATATGCTCCAGAACCATACTGCAAACCGACGTCAATGATACAGGTCTGTGGATCGATGGATTACTCCTACTAGCCTTCTTAAACACTGGTGCGACCTGCGCAATTTTCCAATCTGTAGGTACAGATCTGTCATTGAGTGAGCGGTTGTATATGATTGCTAAGTAGGGAGCTATTGTATCAGCGTAATCTGAAAGGAACCTAATCGGTATACAATCTGGACCTGAAGACATGCCCTTATCAAGCGATTTGAGTTGCTTCGCAACCCCTAAGGTATCTACTTCTAAGGAACAGTTGCTGAAAGGTTCAAAGAAAACTCGACTTTGATTTCAAAGACGTACCAGACTCATACGATAATACACTCCTGGAAATTGAAATAAGAACACCGTGAATTCATTGTCCCAGGATGGGGAAACTTTACTGATACATCACATGATCACACTGACAGAACCACAGGCACATAGACACAGGCAACAGAGCATGCACAATGTCGGCACTAGTACAGTGTATATCCACCTTTCGCAGCAATGCAGGCTGCTATTCTCCCATGGAGACGATCGTAGAGATGCTGGATGTAGTCCTGTGGAACGGCTTGCCATGCCATTTCCACCTGGCGCCTCAGTTGGACCAGCGTTCGTGCTGGACGTGCAGACCGCGTGAGACGACGCTTCATCCAGTCCCAAACATGCTCAATGGGGGACAGATCCGGAGATCTTGCTGGCCAGGGTAGTTGACTTACACCTTCTAGAGCACGTTGGGTGGCACGGGATACATGCGGACGTGCGTTGTCCTGTTGGAACAGCAAGTTCCCTTGCCGGTCTAGGAATGGTAGAACGATGGGTTCGATGACGGTTTGGATGTACCGTGCACTATTCAGTGTCCCCTCGACGATCACCAGTGGTGTACGGCCAGTGTAGGAGATCGCTCCCCACACCATGATGCCGGGTGTTGGCCCTGTGTGCCTCGGTCGTATGCAGTCCTGATTGTGGCGCTCACCTGCACGGCGCCAAACACGCATACGACCATCATTGGCACCAAGGCGGAAGCGACTCTCATCCATTCACGCCTGTCGCGACACCACTGGAGGCGGGCTGCACGATGTAGGGGCGTGAGCGGAAGACGGCTTAACGGTGTGCGGGACCGTAGCCCAGCTTCATGGAGACGGTTGCGAATGGTCCTCGCCGATACCCCAGGAGCGACAGTGTCCCTAATTTGCTGGGAAGTGGCGGTGCGGTCCCCTACGGCACTGCGTAGGATCCTACGGTCTTGGCGTGCATCCGTGCGTCGCTGCGGTCCGGTCCCAGGTCGACGGGCACGTGCACCTTCCGCCGACCACTGGCGACAACATCGTTGTACTGTGGAGACCTCACGCCCCACGTGTTGAGCAATTCGGCGGTACGTCCACCCGGCCTCCCGCATGCCCACTATACGCCCTCGCTCAAAGTCCGTCAACAGCACATACGGTTCACGTCCACGCTGTCGCGGCATGCTACCAGTGTTAAAGACTGCGATGGAGCTCCGTATGCCACGGCAAACTGGCTGACACTGACGGCGGCGGTGCACAAATGCTGCGCAGCTAGCGCCATTCGACGGCCAACACCACGGTTCCTGGTGTGTCCGCTGTGCCGTGCGTGTGATCATTGCTTGTACAGCCCTCTCGCAGTGTCCGGAGCAAGTATGGTGGGTCTGACACACCGGTGTCAATGTGTTCTTTTTTCCATTGCCAGGAGTGTAGTTGATGGTGACTTTAATTTACCCTGTATATGTTGCCGAAAATACATGTTTAATTCCGGAGGTACGCATAAAGTATCATCAGAAATTGTGCTAAATGCATTCTATGAAATTTATTTCGAGCATTTAGTTCATCATCCTACGAGAATAGCAAATGGTTGTGGAAACGCACTTGGCCCCTTAGCAACAAATAATCCTGAGTTAATAACGAGCATCAAAACCGATTCGGAGATTAGTGAACACGGAGTTGCCGTAGCGAGACTGAGTATTGTAATCCCCAAATCCTCGAAAAATAAGCGAAAAATAAACCTGTTCAAAAAAGCATATAAAAATTCACTTCACGCATTCCTAAGAGACAATCTACACTCATTCCAAATTAATAACATAAGTGTAGACCAGATGTGGCTTAAATTCAAAGAAATAGCATCGGCAGAAGCTGAGAAATTTTTACCAAATAAATTAACCAACGACCGAGCTGATTCTCCTTGGTACACAAAACGGTTTAGAACACTGTTGCAGAAACAACGAAACAAACATGCCAAATTTAAACAGACGCAAATTCCCCAAGATTGACGATCTTTTACATAAGCTCGAAATTTAGCGCGGCCTTCAATGCGAGATGCCTGTAACTTTGTCTCGAAATCTTGCAGAAAATCCAAAGAGATTGTGTTAGTATGTGAAGTATATAAGCGGCAAGAAACAATCAATGCCATCTCTGCCTCTTAGCAAGGGAGATACTGCCGAAGACATTGCTTTCGAAGCAGAGTCACTAAACACATCCTTCCGAAATACCTTCACAAAAGAAGACGAAGTAAATATTCCAGAATTCGAATCGAGAACAGCTGTCAACAAGAGTAACGTAGAAGTAAATATCCTCGGAGCAGTGAAGCAAGTTAAATCACCTAATAAAAGCAAGATTTCTCCTCCAGACTGTATACCAATTAGTTTCCTTTTGGAGTATGCTGACGCATTAGATACATACTTAACAATGATATACAGCCGTTCGCTCGACGAAAAATTCGTACCCAAAGACTGGATTGTTGCACAGGTCACACTGATATTCAAGAAAGTTAGTACAAGTAATTCACTAAATTATAAGCCCATATCGTTAACGCCGATATGTAGCAGGATTTTAGAACATGTATTGTGTTCGAACATTATGAATTACCTCGAAGTAAACGGTCTACTGACACACAGGCAACATGGGTTTAGAAAGCATCGTTCCTGTGAAACACAACTGGCTCTTTATTCACATGAAGTGTTGAGTGCTATTGACAAGGGATTTCAGATCGATTCCGTATGTGTGGATTTCCGGAAGGCTTTTGACACAGTACCACACAAGCGGCTCGTAGTGAAATTGCGGGCTTATGGAATATCGTCTCAGTTATGTGACTGGATTTGTGATTTCCTGTCAGAGAGGTCACAGTTCATATGAATTCACGGAAAGTCATCGAGTAAAACAGAAATGATTTCTGGCGTTCCCCAAGGTAGTGTTATAGGGCCTTCGCTTTTCTTTATCTATATAAACCATTTTGGAGACAATCTGAGCAGCCGTCTTCGGTTTTTTGCAGATGACGCTGTCGTTTATCGACTAATAAAGTCATCAGAAGATAAAAAACTGCTAGACGATTTAGAAAAGGTATCTGAATGGTGCGAAAATTGGCAGTTGACCCTAAATAACGAAAAATGTGACGTCATCCACATGAGTGCTAAAAGGAACGCGTTAAACTTCGTTTACACGATAAATCAGTCTAATCTAAAAGCCTTAAATTCTACTAAATACCTAGGTATTATAATTACGAAGAACTCAAATTGGAAGGAACACATATGAAATGATTTGGGGAAGGCTAATCGAAAACTGCGTCTTATTGGCAGGACACTTACACAATGTAACAGACCTATTATGGTGACTGCCTACACTACGCTTGTCCGCCCTCTTTTAGAATCTACATCTACATCTACATCTACATTTATACTCCGCAAGCCACCCAACGGTGTGTGGCGGAGGGCACTTTACGTGCCACTGTCATTATCTCCCTTTCCTGTTCCAGTCGCGTATGGTTCGCGGGAAGAACGACTGTCTGAAGGCCTCTGTGCGCGCTCTAATCTCTCTAATTTTACATTCGTGATCTCCTCGGGAGGTATAAGTAGGGGGAAGCAATATATTCGATACATCGTCCAGAAACGCACCCTCTCGAAACCTGGCGAGCAAGCTACACCGCGATGCAGAGCGCCTCTCTTGCAGAGTCTGCCACTTGAGTTTGTTACACATCTCCATAACGCTATCACGGTTACCAAATAACCCTGTGACGAAACGCGCCTCTCTTCTTTGGATCTTCTCTATCTCCTCCGTCAACCCGATCTGGTACGGATCCCACACTGATGAGCAATACTCAAGTATAGGTCGAACGAGTGTTTTGTAAGCCACCTCCTTTGTTGATGGACTACATTTTCTAAGGACTCTCCCAATGAATCTCAACCTGGTACCCGCCTTACCAACAATTAATTTTATATGATCATTCCACTTCAAATCGTTCCGCACGCATACTCCCAGATATTTTACAGAAGTAACTGCTACCAGTGTTTGTTCCGCTATCATATAATCATACAATAAAGGATCCTTCTTTCTATGTATTCGCAATACATTACATTTGTCTATGTTAAGGATCAGTTGCCACTCCCTGCACCAAGTGCCTATCCGCTGCAGATCTTCCTGCATTTCGCTACAATTTTCTAATGCTGCAACTTCTCTGTATACTACAGCATCATCGGCGAAAAGCCGCATGGAACTTCCGACACTATCTACTAGGTCATTTATATATATCGTGAAAAGCAATGGTCCCATAACACTCCCCTGTGGCACGCCAGAGGTTACTTTAATGTCAGTAGACGTCTCTCCGTTGATAACAACATGCTGTGTTCTGTTTGCTAAAAACTCTTCAATCCAGCCACACAGCTGGTCTGATATTCCGTAGGCTCTTACTTTGTTTATCAGGCGACAGTGCGGAACTGTATCGAACGCCTTCCGGAAGTCAAGAAAAATAGCATCTACCTGGGAGCCTGTATCTAATATTTTCTGGGTCTCATGAACAAATAAAGCGAGTTGGGTTTCACATGATCGCTGTTTCCGGAATCCATGTTGATTCCTACATAGTAGATTCTTAGTTTCCAAAAACGACATGATACTCGAGCAAAACACATGTTCTAAAATTCTACAACAGATCGACGTCAGAGATATAGGTCTATAGTTTTGCGCATCTCCTCGACGACCCTTCTTGAAGACTGGGACTACCTGTGCTCTTTTCCAATCATTTGGAACCTTCCGTTCCTCTAGAGGCTTGCGGTACACGGCTGTTAGAAGGGGGGCAAGTTCTTTCGCGTACTCTGTGTAGAATCGAATTGGTATCCCGTCAGGTCCAGTGGACTTTCCTCTGTTGAGTGATTCCAGTTGCTTTTCTATACCTTGGACACTTATTTCGATGTCAGCCATTTTTCCGTTGGTGCGAGGATTTAGAGAAGGAACTGCAGTGCGGTCTTCCTCTGTGAAACAGCTTTGGAAAAAGGTGTTTAGTATTTCAGCTTTACACTTGTCATCCTCTGTTTCAATACCATCATCATCCCGGAGTGTCTGGACATGATGTTTCGAGCCACTTACTGATTTAACGTAAGACCAGATCTTCCTAGGATTTTCTGTCAAGTCGGTACCTAGTATTTTACTTTCGAATTCACTGAACGCTTCACGCATAGCCCTCCTTACGCTAACTTTGACATCGTTTAGCTTCTGTTTGTCTGAGAGGTTTTGGCTGCGTTTAAACTTGGAGTGAAGCTCTCTTTGCTTTCGCTGTAGTTTCCTAACTTTGTTGTTGTACCACGGTGGGTTTTTCCCGTCCCTCACACTTTTACTCGGCACGTACCTGTCTAAAACGCATTTTACGATTGCCTTGAACTTTTTCCATAAACACTCGACATTGTCAGTGTAGGAACAGAAATTTTCGTTTTGATCTGTTAGGTAGTCTGAAATCTGCCTTCTATTACGCTTGCTAAACAGATAAACCTTCCTCCCTTTTTTTATATTCCTATTAACTTCCATATTCAGGGATGCTGCAACGGCCTTATGATCACTGATTCCCGGTTCTGCACTTACAGAGTCGAAAAGTTCGGGTCTGTTTGTTATCAGTAGGTCTAAGATGTTATCTCCATGAGTCGGTTCTCTGTTTAATTGACCGAGGTAATTTTCGGATAGTGCACTCAGTATAATGTCACTCGTTGCTCTGTCCCTACCACCCGTCCTAAACATCTGAGTGTCCCAGTCTATATCTGGTAAATTGAAATCTCCACCTAAGACCATAACATGCTGAGAAAATTTATGTGAAATGTATTCCAAATTTTCTCTCAGCTGTTCTGCCACTAATGCTGCTGAGTCGGGGGGTCGGTAAAAGGAGCCAATTATTAACCTAGCTCGGTTGTTGAGTGTAACCTCCACCCATAATAATTCACAGGAACTATCTACTTCTACTTCACTACAGGATAAACTACTACTAACAGCGACGAACACTCCTCCACCGGTTGCATGCAATCTATCCTTTCTAAACACCGTCTGTGCCTTTGTAAAAATTTCGGCCGAATTTATCTCTGGCTTCAGCCAGCTTTCTGTACCTATAACGATTTCAGCTTCGGTGCTTTCTATCAGCGCTTGAAGTTCCGGTACTTTACCAACGCAGCTTCGACAGTTTACAATTACAATACCGATTGCTGCTTGGTCCCCGCATGTCCTGACTTTGCCCTGCACCCGTTGAGGCTGTTGCCCTTTCTGCACTTGCCCGAGGCCATCTAACCTAAAAAACCGCCCAGCCCACGCCACACAACCCCTACTACCCGTGTAGCCGCTTGTTGCGTGTAGTGGACTCCTGACCTATCCAGCGGAACCCGAAACCCCACCACCCTATGGCGCAAGTCGAGGAATCTGCAGCCCACACGGTCGCAGAACCGTCTCAGCCTCTGATTCAGACCCTCCACTCGGCGCTGTACCATAGGTCCGCAGTCAGTCCTGTCGACGATGCTGCAGATGGTGAGCTCTGCTTTCATCCCGCTAGCGAGACTGGCAGTCTTCACCAAATCAGATAGCCGCCGGAAGCCAGAGAGGATTTCCTCCGATCCATAGCGACACACATCATTGGTGCCGACATGAGCGACCACCTGCAGATGGGTGCACCCTGTACCCTTCATGGCATCCGGAAGGACCCTTTCCACATCTGGAATGACTCCCCCTGGTATGCACCCGGAGTGCACTTTGGTTTTCTTCCCCTCACTTGCTGCCATATCCCTAAGGGGCCCCATTACGCGGCTGACGTTGGAGCTCCCAACTACCAGTAAGCCCACCCTCTGCGACTGCCTGGATCTTGCAGACTGAGGGGCAACCTCTGGAACAGGACAAGCAGCCATGTCAGGCCGAAGATCAGTATCAGCCTGAGACAGAGCCTGAAACCGGTTCGTCAGACAAACTGGAGAGGCCTTCCGTTCAGCCCTCTGGAATGTCTTTCGACCCCTGCCACACCTTGAGACGACCTCCCACTCTACCACAGGTGAGGGATCAACCTCAATGCGGGCAGTATCCCGGGCAACCACAGTCTTAGTCCGATCGGGGGATGCGTGGGTCGAGCTGGCCATCCCCGACAAACCCCCATCCGGACCCCCACAGTGATGCCCATTGGCAATAGCCTCAAGCTGTGTGACCGAAGCCAACACTGCCTGAAGCTGGGAGCGAAGGGATGCCAACTCAGCCTGCATCAGAACACAGCAGTTGCAGTCCCTATCCATGCTAAAAACTGTTGTGCAAAGAACGTCTGAACTAATCTACAGAGAGCGCAAACAAAACGACACAAAATTGAAACGGTTATTAAAATACAAGACTGCCTAGTAAATGCAGTAATGCTGCCACTTGTGCACTGCTGACACACTGCTCGGCGGCGGAAGGATACTACGCGATTTAACACTATTCGAGTACTAAAACGCGATGCTACCACTCTCAAATACTATAATACGCCCGAAATTTGTGAATTAAACAATGCAAGTACCAAAAACATGCAAAGAAGTTAAGAATTAAACTACGTAACAAATGAGTGAGCTAGGAGTATACGACTTGCTGCTGCAGCTGCTTATCCAACGGCGGCAGGGAGCACACTGACTGTGACCAACCGACACTGGCCGTTCAAAACAAAAACAGATGACAGACGACTACGCGAATTTACACTATTCAGGTACTAAAACGCGATGCTACAACTCTCAAATACTATAATACGCCCGAAATTTATGAATTAAACAATGCAAGTACCAAAAACACGCAAAGAAATTAAGAATTAAACTATGTAACAAATGAGTGAGCTAGGAGTATACGACTTGCTGCTGCAGCTGCTTATCCAACGGCGGCATGGAGCAGGGAGTGGGATCCTTACCAGATAGGACTGACGGAGTACATCGATAAAGTTCAAAGAAAGGCAGCACGTTTTGAATGAGATTTTCACTCTGCAGCAGAGTGTGTGTTGATATGAGACTTCCTGCATGGTTCGCAGAAGAGCTTCTGTAAAGTTTGGAATGTAGGAGACGAGGTACTGGCAGAAGTAAAGTTGCGAGGACGGGGCGTGAGTCGTGCTTGGGTAGCTCAGTTGGTAGAGCACATGCCTGCGAATGGCAAAGGTCCCGATTTCGAGTCTCTGTCCGGCGCCCAGTTTTAATCTGCCAGGAAGTTTCAGCACGTTTTGTACTATCGCGAAATATGGGAGAGACTGTCACAGAAATGATACAGGATTTGGGCAGGACATCATTAAAAGAAAGGCGTTTTTCGTTGCTACGGAATCTTCTCACGATATTCCAATCACCAACTATCTCCTCCGAATGCGAAACTATTTTGTTGACACCGACCTACATTGGGAGAAACGATAACTACGATAAAATAGGGGAAATCTGAGCTCGTACGGAAATATATTGTTGTTCGTTCTTTCCGCGCGCTATACGACATTGGAATAATAGAGAATTGTGTAGGTGTTTCGATGAACCATCCGCCAGGCACTTGAATGTGATTTGCAGAGTATCCATGTAGATGTAGATGTAGATTGCATTGTCCCTATCTAACCGTTCATTATTTGTCAGTATTGATAAGACCATCTCCCATAGGCTCCTTGTCTCTGAAGCTTTACGCTAAGATTCTGTCCATTCTCCTCTCCTCCCCTCTAACTCTTCTACTCAGTCGATATTCCCAAGCCACCTCCTCCACTTCAGCATCTTGAGTATGCTGATGACACTGTTTTCCGCCCCTTTTACTTTCATTCCGCAAATCATAACGTTGCCTTCAAATCCACGTCAATTAGTTTATCTCCCGATGCAATCTGTGAATTATTAAGCTAAATCCATCTAAAACCCAGACAATAATTATAGGATGAAGTACTCACACCTCACACCTCCATTACATGTTCCTCGCCATTTACATTGTCAGTATCTGTTAAAGCGTCTACGATGACTTGGTTCGGCTGTGATTGTCTGCCGCAGACGGATGTGTGTGCAGCTGAAGAGGATTCAGGCATATTTACAATAGCTTTTTTATTGCACCTTGTTTACACCCATTCGCTTGGGACAGCAAGGAGTTGGGTGAGGTGAATAACACGGTATTTCTCAGTGGGACGGACTGCAACTGCTGACTGTGCTCCCCTAGTGCTCCTACTGGATTCCTTGACTCCCCAGTTGCAGACGGTGGCCGACAGCACTTGCTGTGACGCCGTGAGGCTTCGCCACGGTCCAGAGGGTGGAGCTAGAGATCTTCCGTTGGCACCACGGCGAAGCATCGATGAATGAATCCTTACGTCATATTCCCAGAAGGTGGCCACCAAATGGTCTTTCAGGGCATCCAGATGCTTAGGCGGCAAGTAGTGGCTCAAGCCCTGCTGGTGATAGATGAGTATGCATCATCAGCACGGCGTAAAATAGGACAGGCTAGATGTCACATACCCGACCAGACGTTCGAATGCTGAGGGGCTGGTTCTGGTGGACTTCAATGTTACTACTCACCATTGAGTGTCTGCAGCAGTGGCGTCTTCGTGTGTCACGCTCAATCATCTGGCAAAAAGGCAATGACCAGCTGTCGTAGAGGCAGCGGATCAGTTATAATTCTTCCTGGTGACCTGGCTAGTTTCGCCACGAGGAAGTCTGCAACGTGGAACAGTTGTTGGTCCACTCATTGTGACGGTCGCTGACCATTGCTTGGTTGACTCCAGTATGAACTGGTTCCTACCCTGGCACTGCATCACTGACTCCAGTCCCCTTTATAAATTTTTCCCCTTATATTTACTTCCCAATACCAAGAAATCTGCACCCAGAAAAGCTGAAATATAGGCACTGGCTTTTTTTCAATTATTTACTCATAAAATTTACACCTACAATCACAACGCTACTTTGTCCTTTGCACGTTATTTCCCATTGATGAACTGATTTGGGTATCACTACATTGTAGTGAACCGGTATCCAGGTGGCTTCCTACCTGTACTATATCATTTGGTCTTATCTACGCCTCTCCATAGCTTTTTCTATAATTAACGAGGAAAAAACTTCTACTACCGGCTAATCCTCTCTTTAACATATGACGGACGAAGACCATCTACTTGAATAGACTGGTTTGTGCACTGTCCTATGCTTTAAGTGATAGTGGCCAGAAAATACATTGGACTCACACGTAACCAACAAGTGCTAACAATTCAGCTAAAAGTCTACAACAAGCTAAAACTAATAAAACTACTGACTGACCATACTTGGGTTCTACTCACTTTCACTGCCCCATAATCCTACAAAATCTAGCTCAAGTCCTTTCTCTCCTAGGCGAGGATAGGCAATTCATGAGTACCTCCACATATTTGAATGTCATCAACTCTGTCTTGCTGTCCACATCTGTTTAGCTTTACCCAATGTCGACCGTCTAACATCTCATCGAATTTCCACCCCTTCTTACACATATTGAACATGCATATCTTACACTATCTGCAAACTACATTCCCATGACCCATGGTTTCCTCGTTGAGCACCAATGTTGCCACACCTGTAGAAATACATCGCAACACCCCTACACCTACATACCTCCAAAGTCTATCGAAATACAACTTTAGTTGAGTCCCGAGACAATGAACTCTGCCCCAATTTGTACCTTAAAACCGAATTTCATCTTCTTTGTTTCCTACTGAATGGACCCTTATACATATTTTAAGCATACTTTTCCATCCAAAAAACACTTATTGGCCTCCCAAACCCTTTTTACAAATTACAGGTCCCTCAGCATTTTTAGTGAAAGAGCAGTATTTCTTTTCCATAAAAATCCTGTCATTCTTTAAAATGTAATATTTTTATTTTTATTTTGTTAATTTTTAATTTACTTTAAAACAAAAAAAGTAACAGCATATTTTGATGCAAGTAAAATCATAGAACAAACTTCTCGCCAGCGGCTATGGCCGAGCGCTGCAAGGCACTTCAGTCCCGAACCGCGCTGCTGCTACGGTCGCAGGTTCGAATCCTGCCTCGGGCATGGATGTGTGTTATGTTCTTAGGTTAGTTAGGTTTAAGTAGTTCTAAGTTCTAGGGGACTGATGACCATAGATGTTAAGTCCCATAGTGCTCAGAGCCATTTGAACCATTTTTGAAAATAAAAATTTAGGGTGTGACTGTGGAGAGTCTTTAAGCACCTTTTTATGATGAAGAACGAAATCATACCTGGAAATAGGTTTTACCAACACGGCGTTATTTTAAGCAGTCCATGTGGAAGTAAGGGGAGTATGCTGTGGAGAGAGCGACACATCATGAAAAACTGAAGTGGTTCCGGTCAATAGGAGTATAGACGTAGATGAGTGGAGTGTCACGTACTACATTCAAGCCAGCCGAAGTGGCCGAGCGGTTCTAGGCGCTGCAGTCTGGAACCGCTCGACCGCTACGGTCGCAGGTTCGAATTCTGCCTCGGGCATGGATGTGTGTGATGTGCATAGGTTAGTTAGGTTTAAGTAGTTCTAAGTTCTAGGGGATTGATGACCTCCGCTGTGGTAGTCCCATAGTGCTCAGAGCCATTTGAACTATTCTTTAGAGCTACAGGCCCGCATCTCGTGGTCGTGCGGTAGCGTTCTCGCTTCCCACGCCCGGGTTCCCGGGTTCGATTCCCGGCGGGGTCATGGATTTTCTCTGCCTCGTGATGGCTGGGTGTTGTGTGCTGTCCTTAGGTTAGTTAGGTTTAAGTAGTTCTAAGTTCTAGGGGACTGATGACCATAGATGTTAAGTCCCATAGTGCTCAGAGCCATTTTTTTTTAACTACAGGCAAAATCTCTCTCTAAACCATGGGGGACAGCTCAGACCTATGTGAACAGAGTGGTTTGACGCAATGTCCTGTAGTCTAAATGATAGTGGCCGGACAGACGTTTCAGTTATCGTTGAGGTTTTGTCTTCATACAAATGTTCGCAGGTATGTTTCGGGGTGTAAGTAGTGTAAATAGACTACTATTGTTTTAACGTGGAGTCAAAGTGACCCATGGGCTTCAGAACACTTGCTTTGCATCGGTAGTTATACATTCCGTTTCAATATGAAAGAGACAAAGAAACTGGCGCAACCTTGGGTAATGGCTAGCAAACCGAAAAATGGAGGGCTGCGCTAGGTACCTTTACCCCTTATATAATGACATCTATTTAATTAAGACGTATGGTTTTCAGATTATCAATACCTGAGATATACGAAGCTTTTGGTGAGAAAATCACTTTATTTTCAGATGGTTCAGTAGTATCCACGCTAATCTTCTAAAGCTTCGTTGAAACGTCCCCTTATAACAATTGTACACGACTCTGCTTAACCTGACACACAATATTATTTAGCGCAACGCAATCTGACTTTCAAAAATCCTTGCAAAAGAATGGCCCTGAGTAACATTAAACTATACCTTTCAGAAATCACTTACCTCACAAAAATCTTCGTTACTCGAACTACTGCAATACAGCGAGCGCCACTACTGCCAGCTAAATAAAAGATTCAAACTACTGAAGGCACTAACTACTGATAGGGATAGTTAGCAGATGAAAGATATTAATAGAGAACAAACAATGTATTTACCTTAATATTCATAATTGAGATCCAGTATTACAAATTATCAAAACTCCGCCATCTCTCTCCCCACATCCACCACTGCTGGCGGCTCACCTCTAACTGCCCAACGCTATGCGCTGTTAACATCCACCTGCCCAACAATACAATGGCAGACAACAATGCAAACTAGCCACAGACTGCACACAGCACAGCCAGTGATTTTCATACAGAGAGCGCTACGTGGCGGCGGCGTTACTAATATAAGAACCTAAACAGCCTACTTACATAAAGAAAACATAAACAGCCGACTTACATAGCAGCCTACTTACATAGAGAAAACATAAACAGCCTACTTACATAGCAGCCTACTTACATAGAGAAAACATAAACAGCCTACTTACATCGTACACAGAAGAATCATTAGCTGCATCCGCGGCTGCAGTTAGAAATAGCGAGAAAAGCAGAGAATCTGGACAGCCGTTTGGTATTCATGAAGCTTATGTTAGGGAAAGGTTAGAGAAGAGTCATGTAGATTGACTAAAAATAGTCACAAGAACGGTGTTCGATGAATAAGGGGAAAAAGAAGTTGCTTACCGTTTGCTGATATTGATGAACCTTTTTTTACAGTCTGAGTTCAATAGAACTGAGGCAAACTCATGAATTTATTGACGAAGACGTCATAAATAATGGTTTCAACTCTGAAAGTAAATTGGGTGGGAAAAATTGGACACAACAGTTTTTGAGGTGGCACCGAAATGCTAGCGTGTGGAACATGAGTCAACAAGTGTGAACACAATACTTTCATTTAATATACGAGAGATGCGACTGACTTACGACATCGTGAAAGCTATTGAAAAGTATGAGTTTTCACCATCACAGAATGCCAGAGTCGATGACACGGGAATTTCGGCAGTACAGAAACCTCCATCCGTCTTCGGTCGGAGAGGACAGAGGAACTACGATGAGTTTGGAACGTTGCAGAAAAATAAGTGTGTGTTGAGCTTTGAGTGCTATAGACATCTTAATAACGCCATTATTTACCTTTCACAGCGTGAAAATATTTGACGGTAGCCCGTGATGCTGTTTAAAGCCTTTGTGCATCACTGATGAATTTCTTCCAATGTGGCAGAGACGTTTTATACAACGCACATAATCTTCCCTTGCACGTCCGACCCTTCCGATTACGAAGAGTCATTCCTCTCATAAACCCGTAATAAATTAACGTTTCTACAGATAAAATGGCATAGTAGTGGTCTCCATGCCAATACACAGTTCCCACCGATTATTCCAATATCTGTGATTTTTATAAGGGTTCAAATATGATTTTAAGAAGTTATTTTCTATGACGAGAGCATTTCGCTTGTAAATATGTTTATATGTCACAAGAAAAATGATTCTGGAGTTTCTGATGAAGGCACCCATAGCTGGCGTCGATGTAAGCTCTAGTCAAATCTTGTTGCAACCAGTTCGCTGCAGTATACAAATCATACAGGTAATGAACCTTGTTGCACCGGGGCAAGATGACTCTTCTAGACATTCCTCGAAAATATGGAACGGAAAAATCCATTAGAATCAATCAAATCAAGCGTGAACAACGCCTACCCCAAGGGAAAGAAGTTTGGGAGAGGTGTATGGAAAGAAGGATAATAAGAAATTTTCTGCTAAAGCTGCAGCAGAAAAAACAGAATAAGAAGAACAAGACTCCTTTTCGGCAGATGAAAATGATAGCGAACTATGTCCACATGATAGCTAGGTTAATGAAGACACTCATGGTGTCCAGTTTGTCCCTGACAAACGAAATGACACATCTGAGATGTCTCTCTTCTGTCGGGAACTGGACCATGGCGGAGAGCTATGGTGTCGGTTCATGCAGCCAGCTCCACAGCAAAACTCAGATGTGATTACTTCCTTGGTAATAAATAAATTTAACAACATATTATCGCCTGCCGCAGTGGCCGAGCGGTTCTAGGCGCTACAGTTTGGAACCAAGAGACTGCTACGGTCGCAGTTTCGAATCCTGCCTCGGGCATGGATGTCTGTGATGTCCTTAGGTTAGTTAGGTTTAAGTAGTTCTAAGTTATAGGTGACTGATGACCTCAGAAGTTAAGTCCCATAGTGCTCAGAGCCGTTTGAAACATTTTTTGAACAACATGTAATCAAGATTTATAATTAGATTTACATTTCATTTTTGGAAACCGTATTTTATACAGCAGTAAGTTACCAAAAATATACCCTAGTATAATACACATGGCCTTCCTGGATACAGTTGTTTCAAGCTTCCATTTAAGTATGACTTTAGTGTATGATATTTGGTTCAGAAAAAAATTAATTGTCTTTGTACTGTTACCTCAAATGATTGGAGAATGGTGCGCAACTATTGTCTTCAAATTTTTTGTGTTCAGTGCTTTACTGTTACTGAGAGGCACATACACTGTTCAGACTTGCGCCATAGGGTGGTGGGGTTTCGGATTCCGCTGGATAGGTCAGGAGTCCACTACACGCAACAAGCGGCTACACGGGTAGCAGGGGTTGTGTGGCGTGGGCTGGGCGGTTTTTTAGGTTAGATGGCCTCGGGCAAGTACAGAAAGGGCAACAGCCTCAACGGGTGCGGGGCAAAGTCAGGACATGCGGGGACCAAGCAGCAATCGGTATTGTAATTGTAAACTGTCGAAGCTGCGTTGGTAAAGTACCGGAACTTCAAGCGCTGATAGAAAGCACCGAAGCTGAAATCGTTATAGGTACAGAAAGCTGGCTGAAGCCAGAGATAAATTCTGCCGAAATTTTTACAAACGTACAGACGGTGTTTAGAAAGGATAGATTGCATGCAACCGGTGGTGGAGTGTTCGTTGCTGTTAGTAGTAGTTTATCCTGTAGTGAAGTAGAAGTGGATAGTTCCTGTGAATTATTATGGGTGGAGGTTACACTCAACAACCGAGCTAGGTTAATAATTGGCTCCTTTTACCGACCCCCCGACTCAGCAGCATTAGTGGCAGAACAGCTGAGAGAAAATTTGGAATACATTTCACATAAATTTTCTCAGCATGTTATAGTCTTAGGTGGAGATTTCAATTTACCAGATATAGACTGGGACACTCAGATGTTTAGGACGGGTGGTAGGGACAGAGCAACGAGTGACATTATACTGAGTGCACTATCCAAAAATTACCTCGAGCAATTAAACAGAGAGCCGACTCATGGAGATAACATCTTGGACCTACTGATAACAAACAGACCCGAACTTTTCGACTCTGTAAGCGCAGAACAGGGAATCAGTGATCATAAGGCCGTTGCAGCATCCCTGAATATGGAAGTTAATAGGAATATAAAAAAGGGAAGGAAGGTTTATCTGTTTAGCAAGAGTAATAGAAGGCAGATTTCAGGCTACCTAACAGATCAAAACGAAAATTTCTGTTCCGACACTGACAATGTTGAGTGTTTATGGAAAAAGTTCAAGGCAATCGTAAAATGCGTTTTAGACAGGTACGTGCCGAGTAAAACTGTGAGGGACGGGAAAAACCTACCGTGGTACAACAACAAAGTTAGGAAATTACTGCGAAAGCAAAGAGAGCTTCACTCCAAATTTAAACGCAGCCAAAACCTCTCAGACAAACAGAAGCTAAACGAAGTCAAAGTTAGCGTAAGGAGGGCTATGCGTGAAGCGTTTAGTGAATTCGAAAGTAAAATACTAGGTACCGACTTGACAGAAAATCCTAGGAAGTTCTGGTCTTACGTTAAATCAGTAAGTGGCTCGAAACAGCATGTCCAGACACTCCGGGATGATGATGGCATTGAAACAGAGGATGACAAGCGTAAAGCTGAAATACTAAACACCTTTTTCCAAAGCTGTTTCACAGAGGAAGACCGCACTGCAGTTCCTTCTCTAAATCCTCGCACCAACGGAAAAATGGCTGACATCGAAATAAGTGTCCAAGGAATAGAAAAGCAACTGGAATCACTCAACAGAGGAAAGTCCACTGGACCTGACGGGATACCAATTCGATTCTACACAGAGTACGCGAAAGAACTTGCCCCCCTTCTAACAGCCGTGTACCGCAAGTCTCTAGAGGAACGGAAGGTTCCAAATGATTGGAAAAGAGCACAGGTAGTCCCAGTCTTCAAGATGGGTCGTCGAGCAGATGCGCAAAACTGTAGACCTATATCTCTGACGTCGATCTGTTGTAGAATTTTAGAACATGTTTTTTGCTCGAGTATCACGTCGTTTTTGGAAACTAAGAATCTACTATGTAGGAATCAACATGGATTCCGGAAACAGCGATCGTGTGAGACCCGACTCGCTCTATTTGTTCATGAGACCCAGAAAATATTAGATACAGGCTCCCAGGTAGATGCTATTTTTCTTGACTTCCGGAAGGCGTTCGATACAGTTCCGCACTGTCGCCTGATAAACAAAGTAAGAGCCTACGGAATGTCAGACCAGCTGTGTGGCTGGATTGAAGAGTTTTTAGCAAACAGAACACAGCATGTTGTTGTCAACGGAGAGACATCTACAGACGTTAAAGTAACCTCTGGCGTGCCACAGGGGAGTGTTATGGGACCATTGCTTTCCACAATATATATAAATGACCTAGTAGATAGCGTCGGAAGTTCCATGCGGCTTTTCGCCGATGATGCTGTAGTATACAGAGAAGTTGCAGCATTAGAAAATTGTAGCGAAATGCAGGAAGATCTGCAGCGGATAGGCACTTGGTGCAGGGAGTGGCAACTGACCCTTAACATAGACAAATGTAATCTATGGAGAATACATAGAAAGAAGGATCCATTATTGTATGATTATATGATAGCGGAACAAACACTGGTAGCAGTTACTTCTGTAAAATATCTGGGAGTATGCGTGGGGAACGATTTGAAGTGGAATGATCATATAAAATTAATTGTTGGTAAGGCGGGTACAAGGTTGAGAATCATTGGGAGAGTCCTTAGAAAATGTAGTCCATCAACAAAGGAGGTGGCTTACAAAACACTCGTTCGACCTATACTTGAGTATTGCTCATCAGTGTGGGATCCGTACCAGATCGGGTTGACGGAGGAGATAGAGAAGATCCAAAGAAGAGCGGCGCGTTTCGTCACAGGGCTATTTGGTAACCGTGATAGCGTTACGGAGATGTTTAACAAACTCAAGTGGCAGACTCTGCAAGAGAGGCGCTCTGCATCGCGGTGTAGCTTGCTCGCCAGGTTTCGAGAGGGTGCGTTTCTGGATGAGGTATCGAATATATTGCTTCCCCCTACTTATACCTCCCGAGGAGATCACGAATGTAAAATTAGAGAGATTAGAGCGCGCACAGAGGCTTTCAGACAGTCGTTCTTCCCGCGAGCCATACGCGACTGGAACAGGAAAGGGAGGTAATGATAGTGGCACGTAAAGTGCCCTCCGCCACACACCGTTGGGTGGCTTGCGGAGTATAAATGTAGATGTAGATGTAGACAGAACATAATGACCCCCTACCTAACAGCAGGTATGTCATCTATGGCAACCATAATAGCAGCGACGTGTCGTGGCATCACGGAAGGAATGAGGCGTTGACAGGTCGCTGAAGGGAGCTCGTACCACATCTGTACACACCAGTCACCTAATTCCAGTATATTCCAGAGACGTGGTGGTGAGCTCTGACGCCACGTTCAGTTATATCCAAGATGTGTTCCATCTCGTTCTGTTCTGCCGAACTGGGGGTCATCACATCAACAGGAATTCACCAATGTGTTCCTCGAACTTCCCCATCATATTTCTGGCTTTGTAACTTGCCGCATTATCTTCCTAAAAAATACCCTACCGTCAGGAAACATGCACAGTTATGAAGGGGCATATGTGCTCTGCAAATAGTGTATCATTCTCCTTGGACGTCAAGGACATCAACGTCCCCTACATTAATCATTAAGTGTGTGTGTGTGTGTGTGTGTGTGTGTGTGTGTGTGTGTGTGTGTGTGAGCGCTTACATGTACATGATGCAAGACATTTGTAGTAACTCAGTAAATGACATCACAAGTACTGCTGTGGGTGTTCCATTTTTTTTATGTAAATGAACAGACAAAGTCCCTCAGACTTCCAGTCACAAGGGTGGGCATACAAAACCTTAGTATTCGAATAATGATAACAAAACCAGCGGCTGTATTTGAATTTAACGCCGTTTACTCTTTTTGAAACATGTTACCAGTTTCGACACTATGTGGTAACATCTTCAGGCTCCTGTACACGGCCAAAAGCGTAAGATGATAGAAGATTATGAGAACACAGACAACGTAAATCATAGTTTATGACTAAAAAAAGGTAAATAACATGATAGAATAACATAATAAAGGTATGGTATTGTTATCCACAAAAAGCAAAATTTGCATCTAACCTACTCTGCAACTGTTTTATACCAATGACGTATTGGACTTGGGAGGAGCCCACACATACAAAAATGTACACTAGCAAGTGATTGCAGTTACCTATATGAGCAACAGCCACCGTCAGTGTGTACCCACAGGGTAAGAGTAGTTTACATTATATTTCTCGAAGAACTGTTGCTGAGGAACATCTCATGCGGCAAATCCATTATTTACATGTATCGGTACGCTATAATGAGTAACCAATAAAAGTAAACCAGTAAAACCATTATCCACATATATGCAGCTACGCGTATTGGACCATAAACTAAGAAACGCGAATAAAGAAACCCAGCAGAATAAAAACCAGAAGCTGTATGTAGTGACGAACAAGATCAAGTCAAATAGCGCTGAAAATTCCATACTAATGGGAATCCAGCTAATAACTTACGCAAATGAGACAAAGGTTGAGTGCATCCCTATTCGTCCCAGATGAAATGCGTAATTCATATACGTACATCTGCACACATAAGCTACACTGTTATAACTGTACACCAATGTAACGGAACTGAGCGCCCAAAAGGCGCTTTGTGCAAAGAAATCAACACTGAACTGACTCCCAGTTACTAATGAACCAGTTAAAATCATACATTCCAATACCATACACTGGAAAATTTGCGAGTGCCACCCCCAGTAACCACACAACAAATAACCTCAGTAACCATTTGGAACTAACCATAAACACCATACATATGTAGGCCACTGAAAGGAGCCTTCTTAGACAGGCCCAACAGAAACCCTAAAAACAAAACCTCTAAAAACTCTAAAAACTAAGTACATATTCACAATGGGAATGGAAAGATATTTAAAACACCTACACGTACTAAAGACAGAATGACAGAAGATTGGAATACCTTCATGGTAACTAATATCACAGAAACACAAGCACCCAATTGAATTTAGTGTTTCTGTGGTGCCTGTCTAAATAATGTCTTTTTGGTTGCCAAAATATGTGCTGTGTTAATGTTTAGTTCCAAGTGGTTATCGAGGTTAGTTGTGATATGGTTACTGGGGGTGGTATCTGAAAATTTTCCATTGTGTGGTACTGTGGTGGTTGTGTGGACGAGTCGGTCTTCAAACCTAACGAAAACTTTTGGTTTACAAGGGATGTGAGCATGTCGTTTACTAGTCCTTTCATTACTTTGTGTTTTTTTGTTCAGTGTTTGATTGTGACTTTGTTGTGGTTGATGTAATGCAATGTAATAAAGGATTTCAACTGCCACTTTTATTATTTTTCGGAACGTGTGGTTGTGTCTAGTTCATTAGTAACTGGGAGTGGGTCCGTGTTGATTTCTCTGCATAAAGCCCCTTTTGCTTGCACAGTTTGGTTACACCTATTACACTGTATCGAGTATCAATACGTACAGCTTGTTGGTGTTATTTTGCTGGCTTCCTTTATTGGCGTTTCTGAGTTTATGGTCCAGTATGTGTAGATGCGCATACATGGATACTAGTTTTACTGATCTCCTTTTACTACACTACTCATTATGGCCTATAGTTACCCGTAACTAGTGAATCTTCCACATGGGATGTTCCTCGGCGATAGTTTGTCGAGATTTATCATGCATGATACTTTTAACTCTGTGCGTACATACTGACGGTGGCTGTTAGGGATATATGTGATGTCAATCAATTGCTAATGTAATTTTTATGTGTGTGGGTTCCCCTAAAGTCCATTAGGTCATTGGTATAAAAAATTGCAGTTAAGTTAGATGGTAATTTTGATTTATGTAGATAATAATAACATATTGTTATTATGTAAACTTATCGGGTGATATACCACTTTTTGTCATTATCTATGAATTATATTGTCCATGTTCTCATACTCTTCTTTCATTTTATTTATATTTCCATATGAACCAGTCTGAAGATGGCACCATGTAGTGTCAAAATGGACATCATGGTTGAAAAAGAATACAGATCAAATACAGCCACTGTTTTTTTAATCATTATTCGTATTGTGCGCCCAACTGCGGTTCCACTTATTGGATTGCCAGAGATACAAAACTTGGTGTCACCTTGTTTTCGCCACGTATTGAGAAAACTCATTACAGCACTCCTCGAACACCCAACATGTCGTGCAGTTTTCGAAATGCGTCAGCCATATCTCTGGGCCGGTACAATCTGTCCTCAGTCAAACTTAGATAGATCACTTACCCTCCGCATTCAGCACATGGACAGCACACTCACTGATACTACATGCACCATGTGTGTGCCCTTCAGGTGAACACCCTATCGCCTGGACCGGTTTTATATCGACAGTACGTCGGTAGTCATCATTTTCTGATTGATCAGTGTGTGATCCATTCAAGATATCTGCTGTAATTCTGAAACCTAACCTTGGTACTATATCATTCTGAAGCAAGTGGACAACTGTTGATAGAAGTGCAGAGATAAGAGTTTGTCATTGCCCTCCTTCCTCTATGTAATTTTTAAGTGTGTGTGTGTGTGTGTGTGTGTGTGTGTGTGTGTGTGTGTGTGTGTGTGTGTACATGCGTGTTTTGCTGATGTACATGGAAATGTTGCAAACATAATTATTTAGGTCAATTCCTTTGTGGGTGGTGCAAAAATTCAGATCGGATGGATGCTTTTGAATACAGCCAAGATGGTGTCTCTAGAGCTACATTGCGAATGTCTATTTGATTTTAAATGGAGACTCTACAGTGCATCGTAACTGGCTGCTTCACTATAATTGTGGCTAAAATACTTCATTATGACTGCCGTAGAAGGGATGGGGGAACAGGGTGGAGAAAGCGGTTGGCGGGTTAACACTTTTTACTTGGCAGACACTTTTAAGGCTTCCATTGCTGTTTTTCTTTAATTTTTGACCACCTGCATTTGCAGATTTCTCATCAACATTACTTCGCTGAAAAAGGAATGTGGCTTGTAATGTCATCATGATCATGTCAGAGATAAGGGGGTTTTGTACTGTTTCTCCTGGGTAGATTTTGGTAAAAAAAATTTAAACTAAATAATACGATAAATTTTATAAATAATCGACAACTACGCAGATAGAACTACAATGGCCATGTTATTCCATGGACTGTTGGGCTTGTATGCATGAACTAGGTTTCCTTTGTCATTCGCTTATCTTATCTGCTTGGATTCGGACATAAGAGGACACTCTTGTGTAAAGCTCATCTTGCTGTACCAGATGATAATGTTAAGTTGTACTTAAAACCCGAAAAATATAATGTTTACTTTGTTAAAAGAACTTATGTATGTGGTTAATCTACCGTAAATCTGATACCTTTCTTGTCTTAAGTAGATATAGCCCTTAAGAAATAATTTTCATTGTTAGGCGCCATCTTAGAAAAGTCTTTAACATTTTTCTTTTAGCTCATCTACGAGACGTGCCGTCGGTTCGGACAATTAACTTTATTCCAGATCCCACGAGACCGAAGGCAATTACTAATAATTTAACAATTTTATATACAGATTTCCTCTATATAACGAGATAAAATCCCAGGCAGGAAAAGTCTGGTCACAGGATTCCAGTTCCATTATAGGATTTCATTTGTAGATGCTGCTCTTGTTATCTTATATTGGGGAATCGAATCGAAACCACGATGTATCGACGATTACGTAACTACCCTGAGAACTGAACTAGTTTACTGAGTGCTTATACACGTCAGGCTAAATTAATCAATGTATTACACTGTTAATAATTTTTCTACATTAGTTATTTCTCTTTTATGCTGAACCATTGCATTAATGTGTGATTCTTGTTTCTATAAGTCACGGCTCACATTTTATTTTATTACATTACACTAATAGTCACAAAATATTAAAAACAATATTTTATTACATTGCAGTGTGACTTGTGATGTAATAAATGTTAGTAAGGTGCTCCGTTGAGTACTTTAGAGTACTACTTTTATCTGCATTTAAAATTAGCAGCCATTCATCAGAGTGTATTTAAATGATTCTGAATGCCGTAGTCACTCACAGACAGTACTTCTCCAAACGTCAAACGTACCTGCATAGTCAGCAAACATTGTGAGACTGTCCCCCCGCTTTCATGCCCTCCCCAAACCCTGTCATCTGACATATTTTAGAACGGCAAACTTGTTATAATGAGCCGGTGAGTATACGAAAGACTCTCCTCTGATAAACAGGTGTGGAACTCATTAGTCAAGCAGCAGTATTCCAAGACGTGACCAAGGACAGACAGATGTAACAGCTCTGGTTTCGGTCTGACAGGTGGTGGTGGAGAAGGCAATTCCGTTAATGGGGCCACAGTTAGGCATTCAGAGCCTCTCTGAGGAGGTGGCGACCCGGACAGGGTTGATTAGCCTAATTCATTGATGGCACAGTCAGTACGCGCTTCTCAGACAGTTGCTACCTGCCCCACTGGTCAAGAAACTCATAAAGGATTTGGACTCTCACCGTAACACAACGCATTAATGGTTTCAATCAGAGATGTGGAGATGATAGAGGGGCATGTATATTAAATGATGGTTTAAGAAGTTGAATATAGTTGATACATCTATTGCTGTGAACTAGCGATATCTTAATTCATTAGTAGTTCTAAGAATATTCAATTTAAAATGATATGTAGTAAAAATATGTCGAGAATCTTCTAAACTGCGGATAAAACTACCCGGTTAAAAAGAGATCGCATGTAACTCCCCATTATAAAAAGAACAAGGTGCACAGATTTGATTACAAATACAATTAACGCCGATTATATTGCGATCCTAGGATACATTGAAGCTCACTAACTTTTAAGTTAATGACAAGAATTAACTTCTCTCAAAGTATCAGAGCGAGTCAAGTAAAAAATTCCGATATGAAACAGACTGCATTGAGAATGAGATTTTCACTTTGCAGCGGAGTGTGCACTGATATGAAACTTCCTGGCAGATTAAAACTGTGTGCCACACCCATACAAGACCTCGGGACCTTTCACGGTCTAGTGCTCTTACCGGCTGAGCTAACCAAGTACGACTCACGCCCTGTCCTTAAAAGGTCCCGAGTTCGAGTCTCGGTCCGGCACACAGTTTTAACCTACCAGGAAGTTTCATATTAGAGCACACTCCGCTGCAGTGTGAAAATATAGTTCTGGAAACATCACCCAGGCTGTGGCTAAACCATGCCGCCGCATTATCCTTTCATCCAGGAGTGCCAGTTCTGCGAAGTTCGCAAGAGAGCTTCTGTGAAGTTTGGAAGGTTGGAGAGAGGGTACTGGTAGAATTAAAGCTTTGAGGATGGGACGTGAGTCGCGCTTGGGTAGATCAACTGGTTGAGCACTTGCCCTCAAATGGCAAAGGTCCCGAATTCGAGTCTCGGTCCGGCACATAGTTTTAATATACCAGGAAGTTTCATACAGACAGCGTTATTAACGCAAGACGTGTAGCAACTGGTAGTTGTACGCTATATGATCGAATGGAGACTTCACCACTAGATGTCATGAGAAGGTGACTCACCAGTGTAAGAGGTGACAGGATGTATTGTGTTCTCAATTAGTATGCAGTGCCTACAGAATTGGTCGATCAGGAGGGCTAAGTGACTAAATATGTGGACTATATATTGTACATAAAAAATTATGAAACCCATCACGTAAATTTCTAGTGTTTTAAAGATGTCCACGCCGATTGTTGGTGATATGATTGTGAAATGGAAATGGAAATGCAGGGGCAGCTATACCAAGACCAAATAGATCTCATGATATGATCGAGAGGGATCGTCGAACATTGTTTATGGTTACTGAAAAAACTCCCATGAACTCAGCCAAGGTAATCACTTCTGAGTTACAAAGAGCTACCAACAGTCTTGCTTAACACACAATAACTGTGTGCAGGGAATTGAAGAGAGTGGGCTACATTTGTCGAACAGCACTTCATAAGTCTTCGCTAAGCAACACATGGGGTCGTAAAAAGAGCGATACCCCTGGGCAGTGGGTGACTAGAGGCGAGAACGGAGAATCGCAATACACCCTGTGGCAATCAGATGGAAGGAAAATTCGTGGAAAACATTACCTACTAACTTGTGTGAATCATGGAGGAAGTGGAGATACAGTACCTGATGGTGTTTTTCATGGTTGAGATGTGTGCCGTAACGAGCTTATGACAAATGTATTTATGAACAGCGCTGTGTAACGCAGACAATTCGGAGATGACAGTTAGTAGCAGAAGGGGTGAGCACATATCTTGAGTATAGAAATATTCCTGATTGGACTCGTTCCTCGGGGACCAGCCTGCACACTATGGAAAACGTTTAGTTGAGCTACAGCCCTAGCACACAAATTCGCTACCGCTTCTGGTAGCACCTCCTATGGTTTGGGCTATTATTCCACTAGAATCATTCAAGCAAATCACTGAAACTTTTCCCATCAGAATTCAAGCTATCATAAAGATGATGGGTGTACATGACATATAACAGACGAGTACTGTAAGAAGCTCGTCATTCCGCTACCCTGCCTGATAAATCACAAAATAGTTTTACTGTAATGGAGTTGTTAATGTCAGTGAGTGTCCATTCAGTTGGAGAGTTTGGGTGCAGGTGTACACATTTCAGGGTGGCCATCCCTACCTCCTCACCACATGTTGCAGCAACTTACACTCCTGGAAATGGAAAAAAGAACACATTGACACCGGTGTGTTAGACCCACCATACTTGCTCCGGACACTGCGAGAGGGCTGTACAAGCAATGATCACACGCACGGCACAGCGGACACACCAGGAACCGCGGTGTTGGCCGTCGAATGGCGCTAGCTGCGCAGCATTTGTGCACCGCCGCCGTCAGTGTCAGCCAGTTTGCCGTGGCATACGGAGCTCCATCGCAGTCTTTAACACTGGTAGCATGCCGCGATAGCGTGGACGTGAACCGTATGTGCAGTTGACGGACTTTGAGCGAGGGCGTATAGTGGGCATGCGGGAGGCCGGGTGGACGTACCGCCGAATTGCTCAACACGTGGGGCGTGAGGTCTCCACAGTACATCGATGTTGTCGCCAGTGGTCGGCGGAAGATGCACGTGCCCTTCGACCTGGGACCGGACCGCAGCGACGCACGGATGCACGCCAAGACCGTAAGATCCTACGCAGTGCCGTAGGGGACCGCACCGCCACTTCCCAGCAAATTAAGGACACTGTTGCTCCTGAGGTATCGGCGAGGACCATTCGCAACAGTCTCCATGAAGCTGGGCTACGGTCCTGCACACCGTTAGACCGTCTTCCGCTCACGCCCCAACATCCTGCAGCCCGCCTCCAGTGGTGTCGCGACAGACGTGTATGGAGGGACGACTGGAGACTGTCGTCTTCAGCGATGAGAGTCGCTTCTGCCTTGGTGCCAATGATGGTCGTATGCGTGTTTGGCGCCGTGCAGGTGAGCGCCACAATCAGGACTGCATACGACCGAGGCACACAGGGCCAACACCCGGCATCATGGTGTGGGGAGCGATCTCCTACACTGGCCGTACACCACTGGTGATCGTCGAGGGAACACTGAATAGTGCACGGTACATCCAAACCGTCGTCGAACCCATCGTTCTACCATTCCTAGACCGGCAAGGGAACTTGCTGTTCCAACAGGACAATGCACGTCCGCATGTATCCCGTGCCACCCAACGTGCTCTAGAAGGTGTAAGTCAACTACCCTGGCCAGCAAGATCTCCGGATCTGTCCCCCATTGAGCATGTTTGGGACTGGATGAAGCGTCGTCTCACGCGGTCTGCACGTCCAGCACGAACGCTGGTCCAACTGAGGCGCCAGGTGGAAATGGCATGGCAAGCCGTTCCACAGGACTACATCCAGCATCTCTACGATCGTCCCCATGGGAGAATAGCAGCCTGCATTGCTGCGAAAGGTGGATATACACTGTACTAGTGCCGACATTGTGCATGCTCTGTTGCCTGTGTCTATGTGCCTGTGGTTCTGTCAGTGTGATCATGTGATGTATCTGACCCCAGGAATGTGCCAATAAAGTTTCCCCTTCCTGGGACAATGAATTCACGGTGTTCTTATTTCAATTTCCAGGAGTGTATATTTATTAGTGTTATTTGTGGTACAGCAATGCTCAAGACCATGTCCAGCCAGCAGCATACGTGTATAACCAATGATCGTCGATGGTGGTGCTCTGTCAGAATCCTGACAGTAGTCGTAAATATGACAGTATGGCTCAGACCAGTCTTACTGAGCAGTTAGCCCAGTGACAGTTGGCCACTGAATTAATTATTGTGATGTATTCAGTCTTCTTAGCAATACTAAGGCTCAGTTATGTTGCTGACAGGCCCAGCAGCAGCTTGTAGAGGTGATCTCTGGCCACTTGTGTGAATAGTACCACTTTCAGAGAGTCCATACAAGTCATACGCTATGCTAGTGTGGGGAGAAGGTAGATAGGATGGATGATGTGCTGGGTATGATTTCCGCTCTGTCTGAGATGAGAGTAGGCACACACGACTGTGGGAGTCAGTTACATTGATTTGAACGACCAACATCCCCTGTAAGCTAGTACTGTGGGCACAGTCAGTGTGTCTGGTGCATCGTTGGGAGTCAGTGTAGGTCGCAGAGGGTTAAAGCAGTAGCGGAGGCAGCCAGCTGTGGCTGCGTTAGAAGTTGGCAGTTAAGGAAGTCTGGGCCTGTAAGGCACATGAGCCTGAAAGGAAAGTAATGGATCAATGGATCATTTGCTGGAGCGAAAGAAAGCAGCGAGTCTTGTGACAAACGTGTGGTGAGGGGCCTCAAGCAGTTCTGTGAGTTTGGTGTACACGACAATGGGCAGTATGGAAAGGCCTGTGTGTGCAACAATCTGGTGGAGCAGTCGTTGTCTTTACCTGGGCATACACCAGCCATTCCGAAGAAGGCAAGCAATGGCTTCTGCTGCTCATAAGAAGTACTACCTATGTGATTCAGAAGTGATGGTGGTGGCCTTTGGGCTTTGTAAATGAAGCAATCCACTATGATAAGTGTGAACATGTTTTGAATCTAGGCGCTAGTAACATAATTTCCTGCATAGAAAGCTGTAGATATTGAGTAATAGGTTGCACGTATATGTAGTATGTGGAGCATGTGAATGGGTGTGGTGTGGTCGAGAGCAGGCATAAATGTGTCAGTACACGCCGAAGGCATGATTAGGCAAGCTAAGCAGAAGAAGCTCCATTAAATTTTGGGCGAGCAGCCTAATAAATTGCCATTCTTCTTCTAATTTCCGGCTGTATATTGATCAGATATCTTAAGAGTGACCCAGAAAACTGTCTCGAGGCTCACCCTTAGAATGTCTGAAGGACATACAGCAAAAATATTACAAGAAGAAGAAGAAAAATATTGTTTATCAACATGCTTGTTCGGATGTTCTCAGTGTCCAAGAGCTTTTGTGTTTGCTTTTTTGCCCATTTTTCCCATACTTCTATTATTCTCACAAACTTCTTTACTGGTCCGTAATCGGATGCTTAAGACCTAAAACATCAAAGGGGGATGGCGTCTTTCTCCCATATACCACCTTAGTGACATGCCAGTCCTCAATTGAGCCTTTGAGTTGTGTGTACAAACTGCTAATGGATAATAGGTGTCCTTGTCGTTTGGCTAGCACTCACTTAAAAGCTTAGTATCCTAGAAATGGTCTTGTGGACATGCCCCATTTTCCCACTGGTCTGAGTGAGGAATGGTCGTGTTCATAGTTCCTGCAAACATATGACACAGAATAGCTATGTCTTGTGTGCTGAAATTAGGTTCATACCCCGATCTGTGACTAAGGTGTCAGGTACTCCAAATATCAATAACTAACTGCTAACTACTGCCTGTGCTACAGTGATGGCCAACTGGTCTGGAAATAACGTCATTTCCAAAAACCGCCGAAAATTGTTGATGGTTGTGAACACATTCCTTTTGCCTATAAATGTCTTGTTGAATGGTGCTAGGACGTCTAGCCCAAGCATTTCAAATGGCTTCGACCACTCTGGTAACCTCTGCTAAAGGATTTTTGATGTAAAATATCCACTATCTGTGTGCAGGGTACACAGCTGTGTCTACCGTTCCACTTCCATAGCTCCAGACAACAAAGTTACCTGGCAACACATGGTCACGAGCATTTTGTAACACTTCATTCTGAAAAACTGCTGGTTCCATACGATCTGCATCTCATGACACTACACAACAAATTCTCATTTAATACAAAGTGTTGCTGTGACTTAAAAGCTTGCCAGTCTTTATCCTCTGCCTTTGCTTGCCGCCTTTCTAACAGACTCATGCCCAGTGTACTCATCGTTCCTAATTTGTTACTTAATGTGTCCATGTTTGTGTCTCTCCTACTTGGTTTTTTGATGACTGAGATTGAGAGACCAATGTGTTAGATGACGGGATGGGCCTTTCAAACATACCAACCGTATGAATGTCCCATGATCCATCCCAGCTTCGAATTTTCTCCCATATAAGTAACGCCACAGATATTTAATTCAGTATATAATCTCCAACATTTCCTTTTCAGTTCTTGAGTATTTATTCTCTGCTTCATTTAACTGCCTCAAGGAACATACCACCGGATGCTCCCGTCCATTAAAAAGAACTGACCCAAAAAACAGCCAACTACTTCGTTAGAAATGTCACATGAGACGATACACTCTTATTCACAATTGGGAATACCCGATTCTGGAACATAAATCAATGTGTCCTTAAATTTTTCGAATCATAGCTGTCATTCTATTGCCTATTTGAACCTCACTCCCATCTTGAGGAATCTCTTCAAATGTTTAGCTATTCTTGCAAATTCCCTTATGCGCTTGTGGTAGTAGTTACATAAAATTATGAATGACTGAATCTGTGTTGTTGTTCATGGTGTTGAAAAATTTCGAGTCAATACTAACATGAGTCGCTTCTGTAAGGTGAGAATTGTTTTCTGCACCACATTCACTAATTACTTGTACCAGCTAGTTAATTCGAGTATGAATAATAAATCACTTGTCCATGCTCGGTCTCAAATGTGCTGATAATCTATTAGAAATGTCCTCCAATTATCTCTTGCGCTCTGGTACATCCTATAGAAAAGCTATTATGACAGTTAAGTAAATCATACCGTCCTTGAGCTTTAGTCGCCCTTAAATGCCATCCAGTGACGTCTTAAAAGTGTCTGGTGTGTTTCTTAAACCAAACAGCATAATGTTCCGTAATGACACTGACCCCAATTATCCATGGTTTCTATAATGGTAGAGTTTGCTTATTCAGATTCCTACTTTTGGAGTAAAACATTTATTTCTGCATTCTACCCAATGCTTTCTAAGACACGATACCTATATATGAACTCCCGGAGCTTTCACTAGGTTCTATAATCCCATCTTGAAGTTGCTGTTCAATTAAATACCCCATTATTGGTCATAAATGTCTTGTTATGTGATATGGTTTCTTATTAATCGGTGAACTGCCCTCTGTAGTTATACACCACTGAGTTGTTGGTGTTAATTATAACAACCCATCTGTGAAAACAAGTCCTTAACTTCAACATTCCTTCCTCGATAGCTGTGCAACTACTTTCCTTCAAGTGACTCACTTTCTAGCTTAACACAGCGTCTTCAACAGTCTCCCTATGGCTTACATGAAGACTCGGCAGATCGACGCCTGCTTGCTCTGATATTTCAAAAGATGGTATCATTATTCCTTTAGACAGGCTAACTTCACCTCTACCAACTGTTACTATATATTCTGCATCAGTATTACTTATACTTCCTGGTACTACTGTGCTAGAAATAATGCCAACCGTCCAACTCTTCACTGCTTGAGGTAGGCTCCATCATGTACAAAGTCTCACAAGTCGGATGGTTACTATTTGGAACCCACATATTTTTTCTCACACCTGCTGGTATGTTAACCTGTTGATCAACTTTAGCAAACTCGTCTGCAGTTTCATGACAGGGGAACCTGGCGACAGTGCTTAGTTAGAAACTGTGGCCCCCAACTGAAACAAGGTTTCATTGAGCTCAAACGTATATTGACATCAATACTAGCACAAAGTTCGTCGAAAAAATCGTTCCAAAGAATCAGTGAATACACTTTTAATAACTTTATTTATGTTTTCAACGTACTTTTGTTTTTCCAACAACCTTACGCGTTTCGACTTTCCGTCGTTTTCAAAGGCTACAAGTACAACACAAAATTGGTATCCGAAGATGTGAAAATATGATAACATTTCACCATTAATAAGAGACATTATGCAACGATTAGAATATAGCTCCCTAGCTTATCAGTGTTATGTCTGTCACTTAAAACTGTTCATTAGATACATGTATCATGTCAACATTCGCAGTGCCTAGACGAGTGCAAACTGCTACGAGAGGAAAATGTTTGGAAGCCAAGTGGGATAAACCGCTAGGCGGCGCTGTGTATGTGGTACGCATTGCAATTTGCTTTTGTTTACAACCACAATTTTCATCATTACATCGCATAAAACAATTTCATCAGTAAACATGGAAATAAGGTTACATTGTTTACAAAAAGGTATTATCTAATAAACCAGTGAGTAAGACATGTTTTTTTGTTTGTCTACGTTTTGATCTTTTGAGTAGTCAAAACTAATATATTGGAACAGCGTTCTGAATGGCGCTGGGGTCAACTGCCTGTTAACAAACAAATCTTTTGCTTAAAAAAAAAATAACACGTAGATTAGTGTCATCAGTAAAATTGGATAAATATTTAATAAAAGTTAACATTAAAGAGATTAGTAGAGGGCTGGAAGGGAATTCGTTGAAGGTGACAAACTTAAGATAACGTACATAAGATGTTCTGTGGTTGTATGACCATAAAACTAATTTCCGTGAATAACAAACACTGTAGAACGCCATGATGCAATTAAAGAAGTGAGGCAAGGGGATGAAGAGGTATACAGTATCATCTGATGAAGAATTTTATATGACTGACATAACACTGGTGTCTAGGAAGCCATATTCTAATCGTTTCAGTACGGGTCCTATCAACGGTTAAATGTCATCATATTTTCACATCTTCTGATTCCAGTTTAGTGTTGTCTTTGTAGCCTTTGATAATGACGAAAAATCGAAATGCGTAAGGTTGTTGGAAAAATAAAAGCGTGGCGAAGACATAAGGAAAGTTATTAAAAGTGCTTTAAAATGTCTGCGTCGTCTTATAGCGTTTTCATGCAAACTGCAGCCACTGAATAACCTTCACGCAGAACGCAAAATTTCCTTATGTTATGCAAACCTCTTTTTGCCAGTAGTAAAGTCAAGTGTTATCACACCCAGTGACTCAATAATATTATCGCCAACTCCCCGTAACTTATATGATGGTGGCCAAATCCCGCTCCTGCTCACCATATCAAGACTGATAACAGATGTAATGTAATCTTTGTTCCACATTACTCACAAAGCTCATTAAGCAGCATTCCTTCGGTGCATTAATTGTGCCGTATTACAGTCAATTGGGACTACTTTTCGATGGTCGAAGAACTTCCGTTTGAGTACAAGGGCTGCTTCTATTGAAGATGTTTTACATTTTTCCTGATCCGACAATCCGATGCCCAGTGGCCCACTTTCCTCCACGAGTAACACTCTGGTTACCGTTAGTGTTCCTCTGTTTGGCCCTTACATCTATACACGTAACATTTGAGCTCGAAGCGAATAGTCGGTGTTCTACACGTCGCTGTGTGAGAAAAACTATCTTCCCCAACTGCTCTGAAATTCTAACAGCTGTTGTTCTAACACAGCGATTCCTAATAAGTATTCTCGTAGCAATCTCGGCAAGCATTCCACGAAAGTTCGCTAATTGCTCTCCAAATTCTTTGTAGATACATATGTCTGCACATTAACTTTGCGAATCATGTCTAAAGCTACTTACACCATATCATTAGCTGCAAAGACGAAGTACTGAGCTTCTCGAGATCAAACAGTGTGCTGTTTTCTTTTTGGGAATACTGGCACAGCAAAAATGGCTCTGAGCACTATGGGACCTAATATCTGAGGTCATCAGTCCCCTAGAACGTAGAACTACCTAAACCTAACTAACCTAAAGACATCACACACATCCATGCCTGAGGCAGGATTCGAACATGCGACCGTAGCAGTGGCGCGGTTCCGGACTGAAGCGTCTAGAACCATTCGGCCACAGCAGCCGGCCTGGCGCAGCCCAGTGACAAAGATTTATTGAGGGCCCCATGATGTAATGCTTATGTTTTGGATTCCAATGTCACACTCAACCTAGCGACGTACATTGTCACTTCGTCTGACCAGCCGGTAATAAGAGCATTAGCTGTAAAATAACGAATGACTATTGATACACTTATTTACCTGAAAAGGGATATGTAAGTGTGGCTACAACTGGATGAAAAGAAGGGAAAGGAACCCCCAACTCTTATTTTCCTTTGACTCCGACTGTGATTAAAACTGAACGGTGTCCAAAATTTCATATCTACGAAGGAGCCCCTCATGATTGAGCCGTGGTAAAAATTGCTGTTTTGAAGAGGGCGCCGCAGCGCGTAGTGTGAAGCAGTCGCCCTCCGTTTCTGGCGGTGGCGCAGCTGTGGCAGGCGCAGCTTTGGTGTCTGATGGGAGAGGGGAAAGGTTGCCTGATCACGTGCATTTAAGGGGCGCTTTGAGCTCGCCATTGAGTCAGTCTGGGTCAGTCTCTCGTCCCCAGCTTGCTAGTCTGTCTCTCGTCCACGTTTGTTAGGCAGTTAGTGTCTGTCGTTCGGAGTGCTAGTATGTCTGTCGTTCGGATCAACCTTTAAAGCCGGAAAAATGAGTCTTTCCACTCCGCCAGTAAGAGAACTCAGCGAGTGTTCGCCCGGTCGGGGCTTAGTTCCTGCATCTGAGTCTGCGCGTTAGGCCGCCAGTCTGCTCGAGTTTGCTCAGGCAATGGTCATTGGCGGTTGGATCGATCGGTTGGTCGGTCGCGCACTGAGACACGAGAGACTTGTCCGTCTTGAGCGCCGGCGCATGTGAGGTCGCCACGTGAGTCCAGTGGGCCTCCGCGTATAGCGAAGGGTAGTGACTTCGCGGTCGACACGAGAGCAACAGGAGTCAACCCACGACATCAGACTGGCCGGGGCGAGCTGCGACGCCGTGAGACGGGAGATCGGCGAGCCTTCCTGCGTCCGTTGAAGCGGCTGGCAGCGGACGGTTCGGGAGAATGATTTGGGGGTGCTGCGCCAGGTCTTCTCGAGAAATCGCGGTTTATTAGAAGTTAAGTGATTGGTGATATGTTGTTTGATCCACTCTTGAAAATTCTACTTGCTTTCTTGGTGAGGTCACCAACCGTTTTGCTTTGGGATCGTCCCAACATTCTTCTCCGTTTACAAACCCGCGGGAAGGTGGTTGTTTATAAATTGGGTGGTCCGTTTTTCCCTTGTGGAGTAGGGAAGGGTTAGTGCAACCTGAGGTTTGGGTTGTTCGGTAATCTCCCTATCAATCTACCGTACGTTAGTAGCTGCCTCTGTCATGTTTTTCAGATTTGGTGTGTTAACGAATTTATTGCTAGGAGTGTAACGGCCTGATACCTGAAATATGATTTGACCTTTGCAAACTTAGATATTATTGCCTATGATCTTGGGAGGCGGTATCTGTGTACTGTAGAACATCTTAACTATTGTTTGGCCACCCTTGTAGGATTTTATATAAGATTGCATTTTATGGGCTTTCATTGAAATGATCATTTTAGTATATAGAGTTGCCACCCTTTCACCGTAAGACTTTTCTTAGAAGTTGAACTCAAGTTGCACCTTCTGTGGCCAGGGTTATATTTTATCTGTTAGTGTTTTGTACCATTTCCATCCCTCCTACGGGAGTGAATAGTTTGTGTGCTTGTGTAAATTGTTAAAACTCTTAGTTAAAATTATCTGGTGGGTGGCAGATTTGCACCAGCGCGGTATTTCAGAGGCTGTTGTGAGCGGTCGTAACTACGGCCGTGTCATAAGGGAGCGGCAAGATTCTCTGCCGAAAAGCTAGTACAGTCAAATCTTGTTTCTTTCTGCCTCATACTTTATTGTAACTTTCATATTTAGAGGGTGCTTTCTGATTATAATTTTAAATCTGTTTCTTTAAGAAAATGCTTATAGGCACTATTAAAGTGAGTAAAATTCCCATTTGTTAAAAGGAATTTGGATATGATTTTCATCAGTTACTCCCTGGCAACTACTTCCATGCTTACATTGTGTGATTAAATGTGTTTATGTTCTTGATGAATCGCTAGTAAATAAAATAAATTCTTAAGATTATTGTTTGAAAATAAACCCCGGTTCAATGTTCATGCTTTTGGTAATTTGCACTGTTAACACGCACACCAGTCCTGTTAGCAGTAACAGGTCTAGTAGCAGTAGTAGTAGTAACAGCAGCAGCAAGTGTCTCTACCATTTTCCAGACTGAACTCCTACTGTTATTAATACTCAAAAACACAAGTAACCACCTGAAATTCCCAAATACACCTTCAATTAAATAAATAAAATTCCACACTTTCACGTGGGGTAAAATGTGTGAATTTCTAAGGAGCGAAATTGCTGAGGTCATCAGTCCCTAGACTTCCACACTATTTAAACTAACTTATGCTAAGAACATCACACACACCCATGCCCGAGGGAGCACTCGAATCTCTGGCGGGAGATGCCGCGTAGTCCGTGACATGGCGCCTTAAACCACGTGGCTATTACGGGTGGATTCACGTGGCTTTACAAACCTGGTCATAAACATAGTTCGACCACTTCTCACAGTAATTACGTCTAAAGGCTGACAAGAGGTACAGGATGAAACATAAACAAGGTGAAACTCACCTTAGAACATTGTGCTGACACGTAACTACATGAGTACTCAGCCTTTACTACTCGACAACCAAGTACAGCGTTTGGGTGCCGTGAGTTAGCCAACAGTCATTACTACCACCAAACAGTAGAGCATGGACGTCGAACGGGAACCACTTACTGATACCAACAGTAGCAACCCAGTATGTTGAGGGTCACTAAGCGCCAGGACAGGCGAGAGAAATTTTGTGAGAGGGAGGATTCGCTACGCTGATGCACAAAGTGAAAACGATTTTCTTTTTCTTTCCAGCAGCAATGTACATTACGAAGTCTGCCCTCTAGGCCATCCAGCACACATGCCGGTGGGAGTATTTGTGGAATGCCCTAATTGTGACGTCCGTTGTCTCTCAAGTGGCGACATCAGTGTGAACTCACATGAGGAATATTATGTCTCAGATTATTCACAGATATCGCGCTTCCGTCATATCAGATTTTCAGTATATGCACATGCCACGCAGTAATTTTTTTTGTTACGGATCGTGTGGCATGTATTTTTCAATCGCCACCTAATATTGAATGGAGCCTACTGGCGTACACTTATACGTCGCAACCGAATATTGTAATGGTACTATTATAAATTAAAATGAGACTATTACACCAATGGCCATTAAAATTGCTACACCACGAAATGACGTGCAACAGACATGAAATTTAACCGACAGGAAGAAGATGCGGTGATATGCAAATGATTAAGTTTTAGAGCATTCACACAAGGTTGGTGCCGGTGGCGACACCTACAACTTGCTGACATGAAGAAGTTTCCAACCGATTTCTCATGCACAAACAGCAGTTCACTGGCGTTGCCTGGTGAAACGTTGTTGTGATGCCTCGTCTAAGGAGGAGAAATGCGTACCATCACGTTTCCGACATTGATTGTAGCCTATCGCGATTGCGGTTTATCGTATCACGACATTGCCGCTCGCGTTGGTCGAGATCCAATGACTGTTAGCAGAATATGGAATTGGTGGGTTCACCAGGGTAATTCGGAACGCTGCGCTGGATCCCAACGGCCTCGTGTCACTAGCAGGCGAGATGACAGGCATCTTATCCGCACGGCTGTAGCGGATCGTGCAGCCACGTCTCGATCCCTGAATCAACAGATGGGGACGATTGCAAGACAACCACCATCTGCACGAACAGTTCGACGACGTTTGCAGCAGCATGGACTATCAGCTTGGAGACCGTGGCTGCGGTTACCCTTGATGCTGCATCACAGACAGCAGCGCCTGCGATGGTGTACTCAACGACGAACCTGGGTGCACGAATGGCAAAACGTCATTTTCTCGGATGAAACCAGGTTCCGTTTACAGCATCATGATGATCGCAACCGTGTATGGCGAAATCGAGGTGAACGCACATTGGAAGCGTGGATTCGTCATCTCCATACTGGCGTATCACCCGTCGTGATGGTATGCGGTGCCATTGGTTACACGTCTCGGTCACCTCCTGTTCGCATTAACGGCACTTATAACAGTGGACGTTACATTTCAGATGTGTTACGACCCGTGGCTCTACCCTTCATTCGATCCCTGCGAAACCCTACGTTTCAGCAGGATAATGCACGACCACATGTTGCAGGTCCTGTACGGGCCTTTCTGTAATCAGATAATGATCGATTGCAGCCCTTGGCAGCACATTCTCCAGATGTCTCACCAATTAAAACCTCTGGTCAATGGTGGCCGAGCAACTGGCTCGTCACAATACGCCAGTCAGTACTCTTGATGAATCGTGGTATCGTGTACAATCTGCATGGGCGTCTGTACCTGTGCTCGCCATCCAAGCTCTGTTTGACTCAATGCTCAGTCATATCAAGGCCGTAATTACGGCCAGAGATGGTTGTTCAGGATACTAATTCCTCAGGAACTATGCACCCAAATAATGTGGAAATGTAATCACATGTCAGTTCTACTACAATATATTTGTCCAATGAATACGCGTTTATTATCTGCATTTCATCTTGGTGTAGTAATTTTAATAGCCAGTAGTGTATATAGTAAGCGAGGTATGCCTCTGATGTACTCTATAAAGCGGTTCGCTGACTTTCACGATCGCAGAGCCAAAGATACTGCTTCTGGTCTGAGGTTGCAGTGTTGGAGTAAGAGAGCGATTGGTGCATTGCAGTGAGTGTGTATCAGTCTGTGAGTGAAAGGGGATGCTGTAGGCAGTTTTTGTTGGTGTGCTCTCTAAAGCCACCATGTGTTGAACTGTAATGTAGGAATTTTCTCATACCAATATTTTGTGTTATACCGCACGTAAAATATGTTATTGAATATGATTTTAAAATGAAATAGAAATTTGTGACATGAAAAGGATACTGATTGATATAGCAAAGAAGCTTTACGACTACATGCAGTGATAATACAAATGTGGAAGCAGATGTCTTCCCACAGTTAAGGTAAAGATGTTAATTTTACATGGCTTTCCTTTTGCCAGAACGTTAGTGCAGATGAGCTGGATGATAATTGGTAACAGTGAGTTCTGTGTGTGTTGGGTAACCCCGAAATGTACGTAAACAGGTTTTATGTAGAGGCTGGTTAGATATTCCCCTTTGTAATGTTTCTACGATTTGTTAACACAGGTATATGTAACTTGATAATTTATCTTTAAGCTTTTCAGTGATGTTACATAATACTTGCTGTGCAAATGTCTTTGATTGTGACTGCGTCAGCAAAGATAGGTTTTCATTTAGTAAAAATGATGTAGTTTTTCTGAGTAATGTATCGTCAATTGACAGATGGTTGGAAAAGCTAAACTTAACTTCGAATACAACTGCACTATTGAAAACGTCAATGTCAGTTATTCATCCAAATCAGTGCCACCTTCATGTCATATGTTTTTAAAGGCATTGAATTTTTCTTAAATGTTTTCATTTATCAGCCAAAAGAATTTCATGTATATTTGAAAGTATTACGGCCACCATTTGGCACCACTGAGCCTGTAGCTAGTATATTTTATTCTTCTTCTTGAGAGAGCAGAATATATCGTGATCCACCGTTGCTGTTTTAGAGCTAGGACTGTTTTATTTATTTGTTACGTGCACAGGGACCAAAGTTATCAGTTCTGAGCAGGGCCAGAGGATTCAGTACCTAAGCGACTGAATTTATTTTGCACTGTCTCTGTTTCTTTACTGGTATTGGGAGTTGCCTTCCCCAATCAATTCGTATAAAGCTTTGCTAAAATAACACGGAGTGAGTACACCACCTGCAGTTACATCACGCATACACCGTAATTCGAGTTTTGTATGCATTTCCAGTTCAGGCAATCATTTAAGCATTCCAAAAATTTAAAGAGCGTTACAATATGCCAGATCATTTTAAAACTCCAACTAACTGTACACATTGTACCATCAAACCGACAAGTTCTGGAAGTATTATTTTATTACATATTGGAAGTAAAATTAGCGATTAGTGAAAGCACTAATCTTGAGGTTCTCGAGGGCGCTACATTTTGCGAGGAAGCAAGAATTGCGACAAAAGTTATTGAGCATTACTCACAAAACATGTTGACTTGAATTCGAGTGTAGAAACGTGCAGAAATAACGAAACAAGTATAAAGATGTGTTTGAGCGTCATGAAGAGAAGTTTATAAATAATTTGGAAAATTTATTTGAAATCGCACATGCCAATGCTCTACAAAAATGCAAACTGGAAAAGAAAACGGGATACTTTTACTTCTGCAGAGAGCCATGGCACAGAGGCTATATGGCAGGAGCAAACCGAATACTTGCGTATATAAAGGAAAAGGCGACGCAAAGGCATTTGGAACAAGAGAAAAAAATAAGAAAAACTAGGGTGTAGAGAATCCTAAATCTTCTGCAATACTTCTATATTCTTCATCAGAGGAATCAGACATGGCACTTTCAAGTCAAGATCAAAATTGAAACTGGTTAATTGGCCAGGGTGGCTTTGCGGTTCTAAGCGCTACAGTCTGGAACCGCGCGACCGCTACGGTCGCAGGTTCCAATCCTGCCTCGGGCATGGATGTGCGTGATGTCCTTAGGTTAGTTAGATTTAAGTAGTTCTAAGTTCTAGGGGACTGATGACCACAGAAGTTAAGTCCCATAGTGCTCAGAGCCATTTCAAACTGGTGGTCTTGAGTTCTGGAAGGTGACGCACGAAAGGCTTTATTACCGAAAAATTAGCGGTTGCCTTCAATAGATGCCAGCTGAGTATAAGAGAGTCTAAGCATATGGATTACAGCAGACACACTTCGCCAAAGTACTGGAAGAGCTCTGTATTAATAAATCCTCTCTTCATAGTATCAGGAAGACCAAGATAAGAGAACGGTCTGAAAGATTAATATGAGCATAAAACTTTGAACATCGCTGCTAAGGTTCAGTGACCGTGTCAGAATTATATGGGAACAAATAAGCCCTCGGTCATAAATATTAAGTCAAAATTGACCTGGTTTCGACGCTACTATGAGCGTCGTCTTCAGAATTAGACTAACTGTTCTAAAACATATTAGGCATATAGTGCATTAAGATGCAGTACTTACAAGTCACATATTAAAAAAGATCTAAGCTGGAAAGCCGACGTCATGAACAGTTGTGAGATGGTGAGCCGCTAAGGGCTGCTCGTACTGTGAACAAGGGTTGCAGCACATTATTGAGGTACTGTAGACATCGTACAAATTATCTGCAGTGATACAACTGCCTAAAAGAACGGCCTTCTTAATGGGTCATGTATCTTACTTTAACACAACCTGGACAGAGAGTTGCTGTATTTACAATGCCGTCATCACATTTATGAACTTATTTTAAAAAGCAAACTTGAATATGAAGTATTTGGTGTAATAAGCAGTCCCGAGGTTGAGAGAAAGGTGGAAAAGTATCAATGCCAGTACTTATTACACTGGTAAAAAGAGATCGTCCATGTGGTTTTTAATGAGTCAGAAATAAAGGAGGTGTTAGATAAATCAGCAGTGAGGGACAATTACAGTTATGTCGTAGCTCTGTGTAATATTTTTGGGAGGAGACTTTGGAAAAAAAACTTAAGGTGTAACATCCTGTAGCAGTGCATCAAGCATGACGGATGGCAATTTATTGCTTAAAAATATTTCTGCTACGATCAGACATTGAACTGTCTCCTGAAAATTAAAAATACGTTGAAAGATTTATCCTTTTCCATCATAAATGTTTGGATCAAATCATGGCTTCAGTGCAGTGGAGGTGTAAAAGCAACTCATCAGGGTCTGTGCTTCCCAAAATATCAGAAATCAAATGAAAATAGAGATTCCACGAGTTCAGACAGTGGTTTAAGGGAATGTAGTCATCATCTGTGGTATTCAGCAGAATATTCGTCTCTCTTATCGCTCTTTGATGATGAAGTAGTCGTACAAACAAAAATCGAAATGGTAGCAAATTTGGGCAGAAAGATCTACAAATGGAGAAGATATATTAGAAATCTGTACGGACCAGTATATGATAAGATTAATATTATTGTGATTAATACTTAGTATTGCTTTAATTCTTTAATTTGCATCTCCTAATTCACTCTCATCTCTGTTTCAGAGAAAACATTAGCCGACTTAGTGTCAAGCATGGGGACAGAGGTAAGATATCTTGCATTAAGGTTTCGGACGCTAGTTTCATTCAAGCATATCCTTCGACATGAAAGTGTAGCGCTTCATATTTCGACGGTAAAAGGATAGTTGCGGAGTGAAAAGCTGAAAGGTATATTAAGCTAATGCCAGAGTTTCACGAAGCGTAATTGAGTTAAAGAATATCGTAGACAGTACCCCGATTACAAGAAAGAAATACTGGTAAGTATTCTCAAGAACAATAGCGCTCTCCAAGAAGCGAAACAGTATTTAATGTCAATTTAATATAGTCGTCAATAATTTCACAATGACCAAATGTGTAGAATATATGAGTCTGGCGATATACCATCTGACTTTCGGAAAAGCATCATCCACACAATTCCGAAGACGGCAAGAGCTGACAAGTGCGAGAATTATCGCACAATCAGCTTAACAGCTCATGCATCAAAGCTGCTTACAAGAATAATATATAGAAGAATGGAAAAGAAAATTGAGAATGCGCTAGGTGACGATCAGTTTGGCTTTAGGAAAAGTAAAGGGTCGAGAGAGGCAATTCTGACGTTACGGCTAATAATGGAAGCAAGTCTAAAGAAAAATCAAGACACTTTCATAGGATTTGTCGACCTGGAAAAAGCGTTCGACAATATAAAATGGCGCAAGCTGTTCGAGATTCTGAAAAAAGTAGGGGTAAGCTATAGGGAGAGACGGGTCATATACAATATGTACAACACCCAAGAGGGAATAATAAGAGTGGACTATCAAGAACGAAGTGCTCGTATTAAGAAGGGTGTAAGACAAGGCTGTAGCCTTTCACCCTTACTCTTCAATCTGTACATCGAGGAAGCAATGATGGAAATAAAAGAAAGGTTCAGGAGTGGAATTAAAATACAAGGTGAAAGGATATCAATGATACGATTCGCTGATGACATTGCTATCCTGAGTGAAAGTGAAGAAGAATTAAATGATCTGCTGAACGGAATGAACAGCCTAATGAGTACACAGTATGGTTTGAGAGTAAATCGGAGAAAGACGAAGGTAATGAGAAGTAGTAGAAATGAGAACAGCGAGAAACTTAACATCGGGATTGATGGTCACGAAGTCAAAGAAGTTAAGGAATTCTGCTACCTAGGCAGTAAAATAACCAATGACGGACGGAGCAAGGAGGACATCAAAAGCAGACTCGCTATGGCAAAAAAGGCATTTCTGGTGAAGAGAAGTCTACTAATATCAAATACCGGCCTTAGTTTGAGGAAGAAATTTCTGAGGATGTACGTCTGGAGTACAGCATTGTATGGTAGCGAAACATGGACTGTGGGAAAACCGGAACAGAAGAGAATCGAAGCATTTGAGATGTGGTGCTATAGACGAATGTTGTGTTGTGGACTGACAATACAGCCAGTCCACAGTGACGGGTAACCGTAAGGCACGCGTTAACTCACGCCGGCTTGCGCGAGGTGAAACAGGATACTTATGAATGCTATAAAGAAAAGTACGTAGCTCCTCGAATACTTAATTTTATTCCATCATGGTGGTACATCGCTCTTGACGATACAAATGAGACTCTTTAAACACAAGCTCTGTGAGGCTAATGGCGCCTTGCTAGGTCGTAGCCACGGACTTAGCTGAAGGCTATTCTAACTGTCTCTCGGCAAATGAGAGAAAGGCTTCGTCAGTGTAGTCGCTAGCAAAGTCGTCGTACAACTGGGGCGAGTGCTAGTACGTCTCTCTAGACCTGCCGTGTGGTGGCGCTCGGTCTGCAATGACTGACAGTGGCGACACGCGGGTCCGACATGTACTACTGGACCGCGGCCGATTTAAAGCTACCACCTAGCAAGTGTGGTGTCTGGCGGTGACACCACATGTTGAAAATTACGTTGACTGATAAGGTAAGGAATGAGGAGGTTCTACGCAGAATCGGAGAGGAAAGGAATATGTGGAAAACACTGATAAGGAGAAGGGACACAGGATGATAGGACATCTGCTAAGACATGAGGGAATGACTGTCATGGTACTAGAGGGAGCTGTAGAGGGCAAAAACTGTAGAGGAAGACAGACATTAGAATACGTCAAGCAAATAATTGAGGACGTAGGTTGGAAGTGCTACTCTGAGATGAAGAGGTTAGCACAGGAAAGGAATTCGTGGCGGGCCGCATCAAATCAGTCAGTAGACCGATGACCCAAAAAAAAAAACGACTAAATACTACAAACTCTAACATTCCCAATATTAAAATTTGTCACTTGAGTCAGCACGGGTTATTGTCATGCTAGTGCGATGAACTATTTTTCAGAGTGAATCCAACCGAACAGAAAATATCTACGGATTGAGCGTAAAATTTTTGGAAAAAAAAATGTCGTCCAAAACAAGGATCATCCTCACTCATGCGCTTACTCGTGATCCCTGAATCGTTTCTGTGAATGCGGTAGCCGAATTTAGATGATCAATAACGAAGAGCAGTGGCCCAGTCTCCCACCAGAAATCGGCTACTGTGGTGAGTGATGACGTCTGGGTGGCTAGGAGGCTGTGAGGGCGCACCCCCTCCAACCATTGAGGACACATCTGCCCCAACCGTTCTGGAGGCAGGCAGCCAGCAGATGTTTATCACGAGTTGGTTGCGGTTCCTCTGAAACGCAATACACCGTCATTGTCTGTAGTTCTAGATGCTGACAGAATGCCGGCATGACTGAATATCTTGAGCCTCTAGACTCGATCATTTATACAGTTATTACTGTGTTTCTGACGTAATCTAACTAGAGCGGTTGGGGAGCGGCAGATTTGTTACACACTGCTCACCCCGTCAGCTTTTCGTGGCTCGCTCCGAGGCTCCACACGGAGTGCGAGCTGCTAGGTGCAATAATTTTTGCAACTTGTGAGTTTTCGCCACCACACAAGTGCTCTGACTTCCATATATCACTTCACTCGTGGTTACACTGTGTTCCAGCGTTAGCTGTTCTACGCGCTTCACCTGTTGTCAGCTTCGCAAACTCGTCTGGCCAGAGAGTTTGACATAATGTCAGCAATACTGACCAGTGGAGTACTTGGTCAGCCCATCGGGCCGAGCTGGCCCCTATTGCCTGGCAGGGGCCAAAATAAAATTTCAAAACTTATTAACTATGAAGCTGCGAAATTTTGTGGGAACTGCAATATACTTTCTGACAAAAAAGTGAAGCACCCAGAAGACATAGTCGGACTTCAGCGTAAATTCATACACACACTCTCTTTTTGACACACAGACACACACACACACACACACACACACACACACACACACACAACCACATCCGTACGCACAATCGACGAGTGTGTAAAGTGTTCCAATACTCAGTGTCGAGTAGTACGGCCACCAGTGTGCATTAGTGCTGTTCGTGTTTGTGTTTCTACCACATCTGGTAAGGTATGTAACATTAAAATTTGACTGGCCACTGTTAAGGACTCGTATATGACGCATACTTGTGTGAGACTTGGTCCTCAGCGCCTGACGGAAAGGGGCTTCATTGTGTATCTCCACTTGACCAGTTGGTCGAATCGTCTCATACCTATATTTAGGCTGTGTTCGCACGTGACATTGGCCCAGAGGTAGACTGAATGGGAATATGAAGGCAGTCAATTGGGTCGACTTCCAAGTGACAGGTGAACACGTCTCACCACAGCAAGCGAGGATGCTTTATTGTGCATCGTAAGCTCTTAGCATCTGCGACCATCCAAGAAGAAGTTATGGACTCCCTGGAATATACTTAGCCACACTGCACCATATGGTAGAGACTAGCAGCAGCCAGAATAGACGTATCTTAAGCCTGAGCAGAGGTTCCGTTCATCCACTGATTTGGAAATGTGCAGCAGTGTTACACAAGGCGTCATGGCGTGTGAATCCATCGGGTATGACATGAGATCACGGATATCTGTGATTGAGGTTACAACAGTACATCGCGGACGTCCTGAATCCTGATGTGTTACCTCTAACGGCGCAAAGTGTCAGTGCCATTTTTAACTGGACTCTGCTCCACAAAACAAACACCTCTCTCTACAAACCGTGCCGGCCGGGGTTGCCGAGCGGTTCTAGGGGCTTCAGTCTCGAACCGCGCGATCGCTGCGGTCGCAGGTTCGAATCCTGCCTCGGGCATGGATGTATGTGGTGTCCTTAGGTTAGTTAGGTTTAAGTAGTTCTAAGTTCTAGGGGACTGATGACCTCAGCTATTAAGTCCCATGGTGCTCAGAGTCACTTGAAAATTTTTTTCTATAAACCGTCTACATGATACTGAGTTACTACAATCGCCTGAAAGATCTCCAGAACTGTCCCCACCAGAACGTGTATGCGGCCAGCTAAAAGTATATCAGCTTCGGACCAGTAACTGTATTGAGTATGCAAGGACCACTTACAACACTCATAGCTCATCTGGCCTCAGGAGTGGGTATAGTGCATCATTCTGCTCCAGTAGTGTTCACTTCTGCTGTTGACAAGCTGCCTATTGGCTTCTGTCTTCTGTCTTCGGCCGACGTTCATTTTATGATTTTTCTGACGTTTCGCCAGCACGAGTGGCTGGCATTGTCAAAGCTTCACCCTCCATTGCCGGTGGTGAACTGGAGCCGAGCTCGCGGGCGCAGACTATATGTACCTGGCGCGCCAACGTCCGAGGGCTTCTCTGCGGTCATTTACGTTGCGGTTATCCTCTTGCTACCTGTGACGGCCGTTCGCTGCAGTACGGCAAGCCAGGATTGGTTTACCTTAAGGGTTTCCTTTATCTTGTTCAAACTGTTCGCGGGTTTTTGTATTTCTACAGCTTCTCTGAACAAACGCGTGTGATAGTGCTTCTCTACAGCCAGAATTTCCGTGTCGGCGAATTTTATTACGTGTTCGGTCTCATTCAGTGTGTGCTCTGCCACGTCCAGTTTCTTCACCTGCCCCAACCTGCAATGTTGCTTATGCTCTTTGATCCTGGTGTTGACGGATCGTCCACTCATTCGCACATAAACTTTTCCGCATGTGCATTGTATACGATATAATCCCGACATTGCAAGTGGGTCTCTTTTCTCCTTCGCCGATCTAAGACACTCTTTGATCTTCCTTGTCGGTTTGAAAATCGTCTTTACGTCATGTTTGCGCAATATACGGCCGATTCTGTCCGTCACTCTGTGAATGTATGGCAGAAAGGCCGTACCCGACATTTCTTTTTCTGGTTCCCTACTTCGCAGAGTTTTTGGCTCTGTTACACTTCTAATATCATTTGTGGAGTACCCATTGCTCCTCATGACAGTTTCCAGGTGTTGCATTTCTCGTTTGAGGTGTTGCGGCTCACATATTAATCCTGCTCTCGTTACGAGCGTACTAATCATGCCTCTTTTCTGGCTCGGGTGGTGGTTTGACAGTTTGTGCAGGTATCGGTCCGTGTGAGTCGGTATCGATACACGCTGTGTCCCAGGTTTTCGCCGTCCCTTGTGACCAGCACATCTAGAAACGGCAGTTTCTTGTCCTTTTCTACTTCCATGGTAACAATTTTTGTACTTATTCTGTTGCTAGGACATCACGGGAAACAATGTCTACAATAAACTACCAATGTTCGCAGGAACCTAGTGTGCAATGACACATAAAACCAGCTGTATGAAAATCTGATGACTGATTGAGATTAATTTTGAAAATTTAAAGAAATTTAATACGTCCAAAGCAGTTTTTTAGAAAACACTTGTTTCACAGATTCTTAAATATTGTTGAATTGTATGTAACCATTTCAATTGGGATTAAGAGACAGAGGCCATTCAACGAAGAGCGACAAGTTTCGTCCAGGGATCGTTTGTAAGCACGATATTATTCCGGAGATTTTCACCAAACTGCAGTCGTGGTCGTTACAAGAGTGGGGTTGTATATCACGCGATGGCGTTACCGTTGAAATTCCGAGAGCCTACTATCGAAGAAGAGTCAGCAATGCATTATTTCTTTGCACATATGTCACACGAGATGGCCAACAATGGGAAAGCATAGAAGGTAGAGTTCATACGGAAGTATACAGACATTTTTCCCAGGCACCAATCGCAAATGAAAGAGGACAGGGCAAAATGATTATTTTACCGGAGCTCCCTCCGCCGGATTTCGTAGGAGGGTATGTGGATTGTAGATGCATGTTTTCGTACTGTATCAGAGTAAAGAGAGAACTCAATACATGGACTCAAGCCCAAACAAATGAAATCTGGAATAAAGTATGATTGATTTCGTTCAAACTTTAGAAAAAATGCAACATTTTATAACCAATACATCGCTGGTGTGCCGTTAAGTCAGTTACGTTTGCATTTTGGTGCAAACTGTATTCGTAATTGCGTTTTTAAAGTGGTATGTGTGTCGTGCTGACCCAGGATTATGCTTTGCTTTAGCACTTGGTTGTTACTCTGCGTTTGATTTCCCGTGGTTCTTGCAGTGATGGCTCTTTCCACGTGTGGCAGTAGCGGTGTGTTTCGGTATTTGCACCGTATACCATCTTTGGTCTGGTGCTTAGAGTTCCGGCTTGGCGGTGTGCAGCGAGTCGGTCTGTTGGAGCGGATCAACAAGCAAGTCTCCTCGCGGCAGCTTTCGGCCGGGCCGCTGGCGGTCTCTAAGCATTGTCGGAGAGTGTGGGGGCTGTTCAGAGTGCCGCGGGATTCGTGGCTCACCGACACAGAACATGAGAGTTGAGTGGGGATTTTATTACTGAAGCCACGTCTGTTCATGTTGTCCCGTTGGTTTGTGGTTCGCTGTTGGTGGTATACCTGGGAGCAACAGCGAGTGTTCGAGTTGGTCAACATTTAGCCGCCATGTTCTGTAATTAAATACACTACTGTACATTACCCCCCGATGAACCATGGACCTTGCCGTTGGTGGGGAGGATTGCGTGCCACAACGGAGGGATATCTGCTGAGACGCCAGACAAACGTGTGGTTCCTGAAGAGGGGCAGCAGCATTTTCAGTAGTTGCAAGGGCAGCAGTCTGGATGATTGACTGATCTGGCCTTGTAACAACAACCAAAACGGCCTTGCTGTGCTGGTACTGCGAACGCCTGAAAGCAAGGGGAAACTACGGCCGTAATTTTTCCCGAGGGCATGCAGCTTTACTGTATGATAAAATGATGATGGCGTCCTCTTGGGTAAAATATTCCGGAGGTAAAATAGTCCCCCATTCGGATCTCCGGGCGGGGACTACTCAAGAGGATGCCGTTATCAGGTTTTGGAAGTGAAACATGGACGGTAAACAGTTTGGACAAGAAGAGAATAGAAGCTTTCGAAATGTGGTGCTACAGAAGAATGCTGAAGATTAGATGGGTAGATCACATAACTAATGAGGAAGTATTGAATAGGATTGGGGAGATGAGAAGTTTGTGGCACAACTTGACCAGAAGAAGGGATCGGTTGGTAGGGCATGTTCTGAGGCATCAAGGGATCACCAATTTAGTATTGGAGGGCAGCGTGGGGGCTACAGTTGAAAATTTAACCCACAGGAAGAAGATGCTGTGATATGCAAATGATTAGCTTTTCAGACCATTTTCACAAGGTTTGCGCCGTTATCGACACCTACAAAGTACTGACATGAGGTAACAAAATGGTTCAAATGGCTCTGAGCACTATGGGACTTAACTTCTATGGTCATCAGTCCCCTAGAATTACTTACACCTACCTAACCTAACGACATCCCACACATCCATGCCCGAGGCAGGACTGTAGCGCCTCGAATCGCTTGGCCACTCCGGCCGGTTTACATGAGGTAAGTTTCCAACCGATTTCTCATACACAAACAGCAGTTGACCGGTGTTGCCTGGTGAAACGTTGTTCTGATGCCTCGTGTAAGGGGAAGAAATACGCACCATCACGACTTTGATAAAGGTCGCATTGTAGCCTATCGCGAATGCCGTTTATCGAATCGCGGCATTGCTGCTCGCGGTGGTCGAGATCCAATGACTGTTAGCAGAATATGGAATCGGTGGGTTCAGGATGGTAATACGGAACGTCTTTCTGGATCCCAACGGACTCGTATCACTACCAGTCGAGATGACAGGCAACTTATCCGCATGGCTGTAACGGATCGTGCAGTCACGTCTCGATCCTCGATTCAACAGAAGGAGAAGTTTGCAAGACAACAACCATCTGCACGAACAGTTCGACGACGTTTGCAGCAGCATGGACTATCAGCTGGGAGACCATTGCTGCGGTTACCCTTGATGCTGCATCACAGGCAGGAGTGCCAGCGATGGTGTACTCAACGACGAACCTGGGCGCAGGAATGGCAAAACGTTATTTTTTCGGATGAATCCAGGTTCTGTTTAGAGCATCATGATGGACGCGTCCGTGTTTGGCGACATCGCGGTGAACACACATTGGAAGCGTGTATTCGTCATCGCCGTACTGGCGTATCACCCGGCGTGACGGTATGGGGTGCCATTGGTTACACGTCTGCGTCACCTCTCGTTCGAATTGACGGCACTTTGAACAGTGGACGCTACATTTCAGATGTGTTACGACCCGTGGCTCTACCCTTCACTCGATCCCTGCGAATCCCCACATTTCAGCAGGATATTGCACGACCGCATGTTGGAAGTCCTGTATGGGCCTTTCTGGATACAGAAAATATTCTACTGCTGCCCTGGCGAGCACATTCTCCAGATCTCTCAGCATTTGGAAACGTCTGGTCAATGACGGCCGAGCAACTGGCTCGTCACAATACGCCAGTCACTACTCTTGATGAACTGTGGTGACATGCTGAAGGTGCATGGGCAGCTGTAACTGTACCCGCGATCCAGGCTCTGTTTGACTCAATGCCCAGTCATATCAAGGCCGTTATTACATCCAGAGTTGGTTTTCTGGGTACTGATTTCTCAGGATCTATGCACCCAAATTGCATGAAAATGTAATCACATGTCAGTTCTAGTATAATATATTTGTCCAATGAATACAAGTTTATCATCTTCATTTTTTCTTGTTGTAGCAATTTTAATGGCCAGTAGTATGTTTGTCGATTTGAAATTCAAGTGGACCAGCGGAATTTTCTGCCTCGTGGCCGTTAGTGTTCCGGTTACCTGCCCTGGTCACAGGCGTAAATTCAGGCAGTGTCCTTTCGTCACCTGTTGTCGCTGTCCAACATTGTGTGTAGTTTTTGATAGTTTAATGAATATTTGGTTGTGGGCGGCTGTGTCTGTAACGTTTTGGCTTTGGAATCCTCGTATGCCGGTCGGTGGTTATCAATTCGTCTTGTCGGTGGGGCCCTGACTGTAACTTAATGGTATTGCTGGCGCTTCGAGTATGGTTAGGTCGACTTCTTGTCTCAACCTAAGCGAACGTTAAGATTTCAGCTTCAGACAGAGCCCACTGGAAACTTCTGAGCGCCGTTTCCTATACTGAATTTCTTATTGACGTTTAATTGTGTGTTTTTTATGGCTCATATCCGATGTTTTGAATTTGTATGCTTGTAATTGTGTTTTAAAACAAAGGCTTTCTGCCTGTTCAAAATTTGTTTTCGTTTTTTAATGGCATCGGCCTTCAACCGCCTTACGTTTTAAGGATCTTACTTATCAAGTATTACATTCTTTCAAGATAAGCTGTGGGCCTTCTGCCTTATTGTAGTTGTGTTGTTCTTAAAATGATGGGCCTTCAGCCGCTTTAAAATTTTGGATTCTTACTTATTAAGTCTTACACCACTTGGGTTTAAATACTATTTAATATTAAAAGCTTTGGGCCTTCTGCCATGAAAAACTGGCTGCAGTTTTTTTTTTTTTTTTTTTTTTTAACAAAGGCCTTCAGCCGTTTTGAAGTAAGGTTTCTTATTGATCTTGAAGCCTGGGTTCTCTGCCTGTTAAAAGGTTATTGTAACTGTTTTAAATTTATGCCGCTTCATCCGCTTCAAAAACTTAATCTATCTGACTAGTCAAGAATTACAGCGTTTGAGCTTAAATACTATTTTAGGTTAAAGCCCAAAGCCTTCTGCCTGAAACAAAAAAAAAGAAAAAAATTATAGCAGTTTTATTTAATTCAGGGGCCTTCAGCCGTTTTAGAACTAAAGACGTTTTCTGTCGATAGTCAAGCTTAGAAGTTGCGCTGTAATGTTTGGACAACTAAATAAAGTGTTATGTTTGGAGTGTAACTGATAGCCGCTCATTCTGGCCCCCTTTCACAAATCCTACTACTTGTCCTGTCCTGCGATGGTAGCAGGGCGTTTCAATATGTGCCATTATGTACTAGAGATCGCGCGAATTGCAGCCTTCAGTAGCTTCAACGTACTGAATGTGGGAATAAGGAAGTTCTACAAAGGAGCAAGAGAACATGCACTTCTTCATGTAAAGCCAGACATCCCGGGACCTGTCAAATTCTCCAGTAAGGGAAATCCCAATATCTCATGAGGCAGAGACCCATGTGAAACCTAGGACAGAAGTTCACAGTGCTAACACTCGAGCTGTAGCCGTCGCCGAGAATGGAGCCTCGCACACAGACCAACTGCAAGTTCCAAACCACGTCACCAGCCCGCTCCGCCACCCTAGCCGTAAATTTGCGACGTGGAAATAGGAAACGCGCTCTCCGGCGAAACAATAGGCGTGGGCTTCGCCAACTTTAATGGGGGCAATACGCTAATTACTGTGAAATTTTCGCGACCCGCGGAGACTAATTAGCCGGGAAGTTGGGAGCCGCGGAATAATTAGCTTCCGGTGGCTCGGAGGCCGACGCCCCGGCTCTGCCCCCTGTTAGCCCGCTCGCCGCCTCGATCGACGTCTTCGCTCTGCAGGTGGTAAGTGGCTGCCGGCCGGGTGTTAACACTGGCCCTCCGGAGCTGGAGACACGAAGCGAGAGTTTCGCTTTCTGTGGGGGCACTGCACATGAAACCTCCGTCAATGAGCCCATTACAAAGCCGGCGGAGCCTGCATTAAACGTGCATACTAAACGATTCATTCGCATTTATAGAGAAGATAAAACAAACCAAGGAAACTATTTCTAAAGGCAGTTACGACTTGGATGGGTGTCCCATGCAACTTCCTTAACACCAACTGCTCCCAAATCTGTTCTGAAAGGAACTTTCTATCGATTATCTCAAGCGATTAACTTCGAAAATCTACGTCGACATTAATATTCTACAAGCCGTCTTACAGTGAGTGGTTAGAGTGGTTTTAATATCTCTTTATCTTCTCAAATGGTGCGAGGGAAGTTATTGTCACTAAATCCCTTAATAGGCGTTAATAAATGTGATTTTCTAGTCGTGGTCATTTCAGGAGACATTTTTTGGTTGGAATTCCAGAATGTCAACAATAACTCACTTCGTGATGCATAACGCTTCTTCTACAGCTCCTGCAGTGGAATTTGCTCAAAATCTCTGTAGTGATTTTCAGCTAACCAGGCGCTTTTTTAACTAAACGCGTCGCATTTCGTTATATGTTCACCAACTTTCACGTAAATTAACTTTGGAATGGGCTTCAGACTGATAAAGACTACTCAGGAACCGGTCGAACAACTTTCTTTCAATGATGAATTATATTTCTTTAATATTCTTCCAAAGAATCTCTCACTGGTGTTTTCAACCCCTGCAATTAATATTATGTGGCGATTTCAATTTAAATAACTCTGAATCATCACTTCTAGGTATTTTACGGCAGCTACTGTTTCCAACAGTTGTCAACAACAGCTTAATAGAACATAAGAAGAGGTTTTTTTGGCTATTCGTATGAAATGCTTTACATTTGTTTCACTCCGTGTTACTGTCAATCTCTGTATTAACTGTGGCTCCTCCGCATGTCTTCAAGCATTCTTATGTAGTCTTACAATCTCCCCATTCACAACTGAATCCCCTGTGAATAGTCTCACGAAGTCTTTTAGATATCCACTAAATCATTAATACAGAGTGTTAATATCTAATGTGATTATAAAGTCATGTCCTACCGGACAAGGTCTATATTGGTGCTTCAGTAGTCTTGACCCAAAGGAAAACGCCGTGATTAGTGGAGAAAGCTAAAATACAAAGAGGTAAAGGCATGTTACAGATATGCCCTAATCGTACAGACAAAACGTTGCATCATTAGTCAATGACGACTTGAAACTTAACACTATAATGCAAGTGCTATCACCAGTCAGTTTTCTGCGCGTACCTCCAATGCAGAGGGTTTTAAAACTGATTTCCATCCTGCAGACGAAACATCTAAACATAGTGACGTACACTGCTGGACACTGCCACTAAGATCACTGTTGGTATTCCTGTAAAGGCCCTAGTGATATATTCCTACACGTCATTTAAAGTTCTTTGTGTGCTGGTACACACTGTTGACCTGAGGTGCCTTCAAAAGAAGAAGTCCAGTGGTGTCAGGTCTGGAGACCTAGGTGGCCATAATGCCGTACACCGTCTACCATTACAACGCTCAGGAACAGTCTGAGTCGGCGGACGTTTCATCCCAAGTGTGCAGGTGAGCCATCCTGCTGGACGTAAAACTTCTATCTCCGTTCAAGAGGCAGATCGTCCAAATAAGGTAGTAATGTTTCCTCTAGATGACGTCTGTAGCTCGTAGCGGTGAGCGTGTTGTTAAAACAAAGTTCCGCTGATGTGTGTGTGTCTTTCTTCGAACCATTCACCGATTTGCACCCGTCTCTCAATATCATCACCGTGGAGTTCTTGCAAAAACTGGATTCCGTAGGGACGGAAATTATTACAGGAAAGCATCCTGCACTCGAAGGGTTGATTGCTGCAGCATTGCTGTGCCACGTTCCTTGTTGATCGATTGTCTGGCCCATCTTGCTGTGTGTGTTCGATCGGAACGTTTTTTAATCATGAACACTGACTTTTGGCTAGGCCTGCCCCATTAAACGGTCATTCATTCTGTGGTTAGGCGTACGTTGGTTTGTATTCCCCCTAAAGTATATTAATCAATATCCTCACTAACAACCGGCCGTGTAGTCCAGCGCACTACACGTGAATAATCACATTGGCTTTGTGGTAGTGGTCGATTGTTCCCCACGTTGTAGTTTTCGCTATCACCACTAATACCAGTGGACATAAATTTTGAAGCACCTTGTACATTTTAAATAGTAAAATCCCTGAATGCTCTGGCTATAGCCGAATACTCCTTTACGTCTCTCGACTTAATTCCCTTAAGAACAAAGTGTAGAGCTCTATTTAGAAGAATATTTTGAATCCTATTAAAAATCTTGTCCGAATCCAGGTAAGCTGTATTTTGTTCACTAAATGGCGAAGACTAGGAATACATCTAGACTCAAACATCAGTTACTGCGAGACTGAGATTCATACGACGAATATTAAGGAAAGGTAATTCATGCCCTAAAGGAGCAGCTTATAAGGCACTTGTTCGACCGATTCTTGAGTATTGTTCATCCGTCTGGAACCGCAACCAGTTATGACTGATAGAAAAGGTAGAGCAGATCCAACAAAGACAGGAGAATTTCGTCAAAGGCTGTTTAATTACCGCGAGAGGGTTACACAGCTGCTCCACAAACACCAGTGATAGATATTGTAGAGAGAGACGTCGTGTATCTCCCAATAACCATGTGAAATAAATTCACTTTCAACTTTTCTAGAGCTGGAAAATGAAGGATGCCATTGATAAGCTCAAAGGCATAACATTCTTCACCGGAAAGTGATCGCAAGATGGTAGCTTAAATATACAGAAAACTAAACGGGAAGACTATGTTCAGGTAGCGGGTGGCCCACATTACAGTATTCACACATAATTAACATCTTACGAAATTAAGGTAACGACACACAAGGAAAATTAACTAAAATATAATTACTACACCTAGAACAATTCCAAAACACAATCTTATTCGTGTAATAGAACGATAGGACGTATGCTATGAGTTAAGGTAGCTTTAAGCACCTACTTCTGACGCAGTTTCGCAAAAGAGAACTGAAGATTTTCTCACAAAATGATTTACGTTTTTGGTTACTTAAAGGCTATGCAGTATGGGAACACAATTAATAATTTCATTGACCTGTAAGAGTTCCTTCTGCTGGTTGCTTAGCCTTAGCAATTTATAACTGTACACTGTATGAAACGCTAACTTCCAAATGCTTCCATTCATTAGCATGAAACACCTATAATGACATAGCTGAAGCAATAGTAACAGAGTACAAGTCAGAGGCTTCATTCAGTTACGACAGCAGGATCAGAAATGTAGCTCATAGGTACTGGATTACGTTATTTACACTTGAACTCGCTACATAAGCTTCGTGATCATATCTGTATCTTTTCACGCTTGTGAAATTCTTCCTCATCATAATCACCTCCACATCATTATATATTACCCTCAGTGTACTTCCACGTTTATCATCACTTTCTCTCACAGATATTATAATACATCATTAACTTCACTCAACACCTGACCAACCTTTTCTGCCTCTGGGGATTACAGTAAAAGATAGATATTTCTCACGTAAATTATGATATTTACGATATCAGCCGACACGTGTGCCTGCCATTTCACGTACTCCCTGCATACGTCATCTTGCAGAAAAATCTCCACTCGATACAATGGTAATTAACATACATATTTTCATCCTTCACCGACTCCATGGTACTTAGCACCTTCATTTTCAAATTAAGCATAAACGTACGTGTACTTCATTCTTACTGTCAGCTTCTAGGGTTGCAGTGGATCAATTCGTTTGTAGCCTCTTGAAAATTCTTTGTTGCTATTTGTGTGAACGTCTAGTTTAAAAAGCAAGGAAAGGATAACAAAATATTCAAACTGGAGAGGAAGAAGGTAATCCATTCTGCTACAATGAACAAGAGGCAGGTGGAACACATAGGCACAGGGAGCAGCAGATCATATTGGTGAGTACTTCATTGGGGCTGCATCATGACTGGTGATGAGCCGTATGGACCGTACTTAGACTGCAGTGATAGGCTACAGCCAGGCAGTGGGGCGTCACTGCATGCGGTGGCTGATGCAGAAGAACCACAAAGCTAGGCGGCAGCTACAGCGTGGTCGGCACCGAGGACACTTCGGCCGGAAGATCGGGCTGCTGACCGATGTACAGGGCGACGCCAGTGGGTGATGCGTTTAGGAAGCGCTGGCGACTGAAAATGGCTCCCATATACTTCGTAGAATGCAGGGAAGTTCTGACTAGGCTGTGGAAACAGCAGAGACCAAACCCATCTTTTTCATGCCCTAGCAACTGGATAAGCGTTAGCGTGCAGCGAGTGTAGAGCTGCGAGTATCCAACTGACTGGCTGCAGCCATCAAATATGGCACCAACATGCTGTGTGCAGGTGAACCGCACACAGTTGCATGCTGCGTGGATGTGTTGACTGGTAGGTAGTCAGGCAATAGGCTGGATACAAATGAGAAGTAGACCCATTTCTGACAGAGATACATACAGACCACACCTGGTGTGGTGGTGGCCTTGTAACGCCGCAAATGCATATCCTCGTATCTCCATCTATTGTACTATAATTTTTTCTCCTTATTTTGTTACCTGAATATATGACGTTTCTGCGTCTTTGTATATTGTAACTGTTTTACTATTTGTATATATATGCATCTATGTCGATTTATAATTGGTTTGTTTTGTGAATATTATTTGTATTTATGCGCTGGGTCTGGCCTAGGGAAAACTATGCTGTCGAACGAATACATCGATAGGTCATGTGGAGAACCAAAGTGTTTAGGATCTTTGGTAGTGTTAACTCTGTCGGGTGGAGTGCGGGCAGAGGGGGAGTCTGGCTGGGGTGGTGCAGTGGAGCTGGTGAGTTGTGTGACGCTCCCGCGAGTTGCCGCGCTTTCGGGGTTGGGCAGCATGTAATTACGCTCGACTTGCGATGATAGTTTCTGACATGGTGTCGCAGATGGGAAGCATTAGCTGGCGCACATCAAGAGCCCGTTTCGTCTGGTGACCGTGTCGACAAGAAGGCGCGCCAACATCCAGCTTCTGCAACAGCGACGGCCGACAATGAGTGACTGTCGCCACCTCCTCGATCGACGGCTTCAAACCTTCAATCAAACAACAAGGAAAACTGGAAGCACGTAAAGTTTTAGAACTGTATGGCAGACCTCAGCTTTTCAAACTTTTAAAATTGTTGCATCATAAAATTACAACAACTTACCATGAACGTTTGTTGCTCATTGTCCCAATTGCATTACCAAGCAGGGCCCTTCCTTTTCCGGTATGAACCCGAGTGTGATTGAAATTCAAACGCCAGCATCATTTGATTTCATTGCTTTAATTTCAAAGTTCAGTTAAGGTATTCATAGCTGGCTACAATATTTAGATTACACAAGCACAAACTAAGAGTGCGAGTTTTGTTACCGTATTTTAGCTTACCTGTGACTGCAGCTCAGCTTGGTACGTACTAAATTTTACTATTGTTAATTATTCAGAATCATTTAATACAAGTTCAAAGTCAAATCTCTTATTTCTAAATCGCGTAGATTCAAGTAGCTTTTGAAATGATTGTTGAGGTAGCCCAAGACTAACCGTATTTTACTGAATTTCTATGTGCTTCAGAAAGAAAGCTCACTATTAACTTCAGTCACTAATTTAACTTTCGATTTTCCGGTTTTATTAGTTCTTTTGCTAAATTAAGTCAGAGTGTAGCGAAATTTATTACTTCTGACAAACTTTCAGTTTTCACACTACACGTGTCAACCTTCAGTTGCCACGCTTCTAGTGCTAATTATATGTGTAATAACCTTTCTTTTTCAGTGACTATAGTAATTGTCCATAGGACTGGCGGCCGTAATTTCCCCCAAATCTCAAATATCTAATTACCGCTAGTTAATTGTTAACGTAACGGCCGCATATTTACTTTCATTATTAACTTTACCCCTTTTCAAAATTAATTTCCACCTGTTTCATTAGCATTTTTCCTTTCACTTAGATGTAACCCTTTCCTCCCTCTTTACCGACAGATTGCTTTTCCCAAATATCCATTAGGAACATGCGGTTTAATTTTTCACTGTTATTAAGGTCGATAAGTGAGGGGGAGGTTACAGCCTGTGTCAAGGAAGGGAGATAAGGTTACCAGAAGGGAGGTGGTCAGAAATGAAATATTTGGATAACTATTGGTATATTATGAAATTACGGAATACGGAAGGGTTTGTCCACGTTGGACTGAATGGGTGTCCGCCAATCACTTTACCAAATGTGGGAATAGCAGTGGAGAGGGAAATGGACTACTGGGCCACTAAATTCCTTGGCATCACTTTATTCCTTATGGATCACAAAAATAATATTTTTTCGCTTAATCCGAACAGAACTGTCTGTCATGGAAGATTCTAATAGTAGAAAGCAACAGTAAAATGTTCTGGCCGAGATTTTAAAATCGAACTCGTTAATCAGAAAATATCAGTGATGACAATCATTAACATCAATGTTTTCCCATGTGTAATTCAGTATCATAACAGGAACTATTGAAAGCTGTGAAACCTCTGTTGAGCCAAGGCTATGGAGTTTTAATACACCAAAGCTGAAGGTATTCAGGATAATCAGAAATGTGGTTAGCAATGAAGTCGATATAAACAAATGTAACTTATTGCTTGTAAGTAGATATGAAGACACATTATTCTGTGATTACACGATTGCAGAACAGCCACTGACAGCAGTTACTGCCATAAAATATGTAGGAGTATCCGTAAGGTGCGATTTAACGTGAAACGACCACATAAAATTAATGGCCAGATTGAGATTCTTTGGAAGAATCCTCAGGAATTTGCAATGGAAATAGTTTACAAAACCCGCTATCGGCCAATACTTAAATATTGCATGGAACTCTGAGATCCATGTAAAAGAACGAGTTAATAGACGAATTAGAGAAGATTCAAAAAGAGCAGCACGTTTCGTTACAGGTTTCGCGAAAGCATCACGGAGGGAGGCAAGTCCAATGTCAGAGGCTGCATCGCGGTGTGGTTTACAGTTAAAGGTGCAGAGAGCGTACGTTCTTATAAAAACGAACACATGTATTGCTTCCTGCTATGTACACCCTGTGGAGAGACCATGAGGGTAATATTAGAAAGATTCGAGTCCTTGCTGGGGCTAGCCAGCAATAGTTCTTCTCGCGAATCACGTGACTGGTATGGGAAGAGGAGTTCGGGACAGTCGGCCGTTGTGACCGAGCGGTTCTTGGCGTTCCAGTCCGGAACCCCGCTGCTGCTACTATCGCATGTTCGAATCCTCCCTTGGGTATGGATGCGTGTGATGTCCTTAGGTTAGTTATGTTTAAGTAGTTCTTAGTCAAGGGGACTGACGACCTCAGATGTTATGTCCCGTAGTGCTCAGAGCCTTTTCAACCATTTTTGGGAAGGGACACTGGTAAATAAAATAACCTCCGAGACAGACCTTAAGATGGCTTTCGGAGTACAGATGTAGATGTAGATGTAAAGCTGGGGACTAAGTGATAAGTAAAGTGAAGAAATTCAGCTACCTTGGAAGCAAAATAACGCATGACGGACTAAGCAAGCAGACGGACATACGAAGCTGACTAACAGAGGCTAAGACGACATTCTTGATAAACGGAAGTCTACCAATGTCAAACATAGTCTTACACTGTGGAACACATTTTTTGCAAGGTACATATCCAGTACAGTATTTTAGGGAAGTGAAGCATGAACTGTGAGAAAAAGAGAAAGTAAGATAAACAAAGCATTTGGAATCTGGTGCTTCTGAAGGACGACAAATATCAAGTACACTGATCAGGTAAATTTGCATCCTAAGAATCGTCGAGAGAGGAAATGTGTGGATAATACGACTTACATGAAGGAACAACCAGAGAGAAGCTTTGTTAAAACGCCATTGAATAACTCCTGTGGTGTTGCTGGGAGCCACAGGGAAAAAAATGTGACTGGAATGTATGCAACGAATGATGGAGGTCGCTGTGTGCAGAGTAAGAGAAACACACAGACGAGGAAGTCGTGGTGAACCGCGCTAAACCCTCTCTGTCTTTAGAAAAAGAAAAAAAGGCTTGCGATTACCGAGAGGCCTTCCGTGCCAATGGGGTGAAAAATACGGTTGGTGATTTCACCCCTTCACCCACCTCCAGTTTCCAACGTATAGTGACGAGGGCTCAGATATTTTCTCGACGACTGGTCACTGTCGTCTAGCCGTTCCTAAGTGAAATCCGATTTTTCTTCCATACTCCCACAGGCAGTGCTCCGAGGGTAATGTGGCATTCATCCCCTTAATATGGGTAAATGTCGGTGCCATCGGCAGCACTGATGGTTGATCGATAACAATAGGGTCCTCAGCATGAAGGTGTCGTTGTTGAACGCTGGTAAGAAAATAAAAGACTTGGACGAAACTTCCACTAAATGAATGGCATCTTTATTCACGTGTAGAGAAATGCAAGTTTAAGCCCATACTAATTACAAGATTCACTTTCAGTTAGGCACATTAGAGCTTTTACATTTGACGATCGGGCGGGAGATACGATTATGCGAGGTGGTGCAGTAGGTTTCACAATGAACTCACAATCAGGAGAACATCGGTTCAAATCCGCGTCTGGCCATCCCGATTTAGGCGTACAGTTATTTCTGAAAATGGCTCCAGGCAAATGCCCGAATGGTTCCTAAGCTGTTACTGCTGAAGTTACGTGCTAGAGAAACCAAAATTGTAATTTTACCACAGCTACTGAAAGGAGATAAGGAGCTAGGAATCGTTGCTGATGGACAAGCCTGTGGTTGGTACGTAATTTTAATTTCAACTAAAGAACAAATATCTTTATTACAGAATCAGAATTACAAAATAAAAATTTAACTCGGACCTTTGTCGTCTTAGAGGCAACGGCCATGGCGCTATGGATACACCGGTTCCCGTGAGATCACTAAAGTTAAGCGCTGTCGGGCGTGACCGGCACTTGGATAGGTGACCATCCAGCCTCCTTGCGCTGTTGCCATTTTTCGGGGTGCACTGAGCCTCGTGATGCCAATTGAGGAGCTACTCGACCGAATAGTAGCGGCTCCGGTCAAAGAAAACCATCATAACGACCGGGAGTGCGGTGTGCTGACCACACGCCCGTCCTATCCGCATCCTCAACTGAGGATGACACGGTGGTCGGATGGTCCCGATGTGCCACTTGTGGCGTGAAGACGGAGTGCTTTGTCCTCTTAAGAAAATATACAAATGACTTAACTGTATTCCCATTAAAAAAAATACAAATGGAACTACCAAAGGTCAAGTCTTCAAACTTCGGACGCTACTCCTTCACCAAACCAAGAAAAACTACGTGATTAGATCATGAATTACCATAACAAAGACTAATTAGATCTGATTGCAAAAGGATCACAGACAGTCTCCAGCATAAGCTCATTGTAAAGTTCATTGCTTACGTAACAAAAATGTACACAAAATTAATGATGCGTGTTGAGTTACTTATAAAATGATCTCGTCCGTCCTTGGGGACAAACCGGATATTCAACTAAAGGATGGAAGTGCGGCTTATACACGGTGGTACTCGGAACGAACGAGTAGAAAGCAACCGCGAAGCAGTTTCGCAGATGATCAGGCTGCAAGCCAGGGCAGAAAACACGTCGAACACACACACAATCTAAGGCTGCCCGCCAACGCGACAAACCCCATCTGCCGCACGTACCAGACTATTTCTGTAACAGCAAATAATTCACGCGGCAGATAAAATCAACTCGTCATCTACCTTTTTCAAGATCATGCAAGGCTTACTAGCTACGTTACTACCTGTAACATAACTGGCTGTTTATATACTTTCCGGGATGCGAGGTCGTGGTCTAAGAACTTTTCTGCTCCTTACGTTTCGTCCAGGACTGCGCTGGACTTCCTCAGAGGCGCTGCTCCGCTGAGTCTTGCCGACTCGGCAAGACTCAGCGGAGCAGCGCCTCTGAGGAAGTCCAGCGCAGTCCTGGACGAAACGTAAGGAGCAGAAAAGTTCTTGGACCACGACCTCGCATCCCGGAAAGTATATAAACAGCCATGTCAACCGGTCGTGAAAGCCTTCATTCTACAATGTAACATAACTGAAAACCAAACTGAGACATTTACCGAATAAAAGAACAATTAAAATTACAGTGACTTGACAAAAGCTCTACCCTTCATATTAAAAGGAAGTCTAAAACCAAAACTGGGCGAAGAGCACACTAATTAACATACTAAATCAAATTAACGCAGCAAGGAACCCTTAAAAGAAGCAGTAAGAATCTATTCCAGTTTGTATTTGTCGAAATAATTAGACTCCGCTCCGCGGAAACCACACTTCGAAGCCTTAGACTTCGCAAGTTCCGTATAACACTCTCTTATTGAGAATCATCCTTAACTGATCTCCGGTAGACACAACACGCCACCATAAGTTTCACAAATCTTCAGAGGTTAACAGCAGAAAAAGAATCATACGTAGCTTAATGCTTATAGTTACGCGATGAGAAGATGTCCAGCATGAGATGACCGACCGACCACCGTTTCGCAAGCAAACGCGTAGACTAATCAGCACCGTACACCCGGCGCTCGGTAAAACGGCAAGAACGGCGAGGACGGCAAAGCCCAAGAACAGCGGATCGTGACGAGGGACTGCCTTCAAAACATGTTGCCTCGAACGCTGACCGGAGAGGCCCCGGCCACAGGCCAAGCCGAAAAACCAAAGGCGGAACAGTCAGAGAGAAAAGACCAGACGTGTGTCGATATCAGCGGGGCAAGTGGAGCATAACTAGGGGCAGTCGCTACGGCTCAGTTCCTTAGAAATGGCGTCGTCGATTTCCTTACCAGAGAGCATGTTCTCTGTCTTTATTGACCTGTGTGCCGCCGAGATGTTCAACCCTAATCTTCATTTTTCCTTCCTGAAAGAGCTAGATCGAAACAGCCCCTTTGTACAGACACCAGTTCCTCGGAGTTACTGATATCCGTGGAAGGACCGTCCGTATCGAACACAGGGTGAGATTTCACGAAAACCGCAAAAACTGAAGGGACGCGTTCCTGACTGGAAATGGAGGAAAAAATGATCCTAAGAACACGTGTATGGAAATGCATCGTTGACAAGGTAGAGTGGGCTGACAAATGACAGTTCTTCTGACCACGTGCTGTATGTTCCATGTGTGCTGTAAGCTGTGTGATTGAAGCAGTATACTGTAAGCAGCAGAGTGGTCCGGTATCCATGTGGTAAACAAGCTGAGATTGTGTTTGTGCACGGCCAAGCAGATACAACCAGTCTAGGAGCAGTACCAACCACGCCACACCACATTTCAAGCCCTTACTGGCAGTTTACGTGATCATGTGTCCCTTCAGTCAGACAAATGTAAACGTCAAAAGTAAACGCTCTAATGTGCCATAACTAAAAGTGGATAACATCGGGATCTTTTAATTAGTATGGGCTTAAACCTGCATTTATCTACACGTCAATGGAGTTGCTATTCATCTAGTGGAAGTTACGTCAAAGTCTTTGATTTGCTAACGAGCGTTCAACAACGATGCTTTAATGCAGTGGACCCTATTATCACCGAAAAACCATGCAGTCCTGCCGATGACACTAACACCTCATTTACCCATATTACGGGCATGAGTGCCACATTACCCTCGGAGCACTCCCTGTAAGAGTAAGGAAGGAAAATAGGATTTAGCTTAGGAACGGCTAGACGACAGCGACCAGTCGACGAAAAAATATCTGAGCCCTCGTCTCTTTAATTTGAAAACGAAAGGTAGGTGAAGGGGTGAAATTACCAACCGTATTTCTCACCCCACTAGCGCGGAAGGCTTCTCGGCAATCGCAAGTCATTTTTTTTCATTTTATAAAGACAGAGATGGTTTAGAACGGTCCGCCACGGCTTCCTAATCTGTGTGTTTCCCTTACTCTGAAATAAGCACCTGCACACAACGACCTGCATCATTCGTTGCATACATTGAAGCCCCACTTTTTCCCATGTGGGAAGAGCGAGAACCATTGGAACTATTCAGTGACGTTTTAACAAAGCTTCTCTCTGCTTTTTCCTTCATGTAAGTCGTATTTTCCACACATTTCCTCTCTCGACGATTCTTAGGATGCAACTTTACCTTATCAGTGTACTTGATATTTGTCGTCCTTCAGAAGCACCAGATTCCAAATGCTTTGTTTCTCTTACTTTCTGATTTTTTCACAGTTCATTCTTCACTTCCTCAAAATAATGTACTGCAGATGTACCTTGCAAAAAATGTGTTTCTCAGTGTAAAACTATGTTTTACATTGGTAGACTTCCGTTTATCAAGAATGTCTTCATAGCCTTTGTTAGTCAGCTTCGTATGTTCGTCTGCTTGCTTAGTCCGTCATGCGTTATTTTACTTCCAAGGTAGCTGAATTTCTTCACTTTACTTATCACTTAGTCCCCAGTTTTACGTCTACATCTACATCTGTACTCCGAAAGCCATGTTAAGCTTTGTCTTGCAGGTTATTTTATTTACCAGTCTCTCCTCCCAAAAATGGTTCAAATGGCTTTGTGCACTATGGGACGTAACATCTGAGGTCATCAATAACCCAGACTTAGAACTACTGAAACCTAACTAACCGAAGGACGTCACACACATCCATGCCCGAGGCAGGATTCGAACCTGCGACCGTAGCGGTCACTCGGTTCCAGACTGCAGACTCCGGCCGGCCGCGGTTCTCTGGTACGCAGCAGAGTGGAGGTTGTGAATTAGAGGCTCATATGATCCTGCGACCGTGTAGGTTGCAGATTCATCGGCTTGCACAACAGACCCTTTGCTTTTCGGCTTTCGCTAAATAATTACCTGCGACCGTAGCAGCAGCGCGGTTCCGGACTGAAGGGCCTAGAACCGCTCGGCCCATCTGTCCCTTCCCCATCTTCCCATACCAGTCACGTGATTCGCGAGAAGAATGATTGCAGGCTAGCCCCTGCGAGGGCTCTAAACTTTATAATGTTACCTTCCTGGTCTCTCCATAGGATGTACATAGCAGGAAACAATATATGCGTCCGTTTTTATGAGAACGACCGCTCCCTTTACCTTTAACAGTAAACCACACCGCGATGCTGAGGGCTTCTCTTTCAGCGTCTGACACTGGACGTGCCTACCTTCGTGATACTTTCGCGTAACCTGTAACGAAACCTGCTGCTCTTCTTCGAATCTTCTGTATGCGATGCTGCTCTGTCTTGTGTTCTGATGTGATTTGTTGCTGTTGCGTGCACATCGTTCACTCCCGGACACATGTTCATAGGGACTTTTTCCTCCACTTCCAGTCAGGAATACAACTATGCATTTTGTGGAGTTCATTCATGCTCACCCTGTTTATTCCAATATGTGTAAGATGTGATGGACAGGCGAAATATGAGTACCTTCAGGCTTCATGAATGTAGTGTTGTTAATATTACCGAAGAATCTGTGTGGTGAGTCATGACTGAAAATTTCTGACGCGAAGTATTCAGAGATGAATGTATATACTTGTAGAAGCCGACCTCGGGGAGGATTAATTCGGGTTCTGGAGAACTGATGTTGGATGTGATGCCCAATAGTGCTGCTATTTGTCTTAGAACGTTGGTTAAAATTTTAGAGAAAGCTATCGACAGCGTTGACTGTACTACAGTCTTTGAAAATTTGAATGTAACAGAGACGAACTTCCGAGCGAGAAACGTCACTACAGCTTGTAGAGAAACCAAAATGCAGTTACGTGAATCGAAGGACATCAAATGGACACAGAATGTAAGAAAAGAATGAGGTACCGTTATAGAATCTCTCCTACGGTACTCATTGTGTACGATGAGCGAGCAGTAAGGAAAACTAAACAATAGTTTGAAAAGGAAATTGAAGTTACGGTAATAGAAATGAAAATTTTGTCGGTTACTGACGGCATTTTTATTCATTCGTAGATGGCGTTGTACTTCAAAGTGCGGTGAACGAAACGACAGTTTCCTGAAACGAGGTTTTAAGATGAAAATCAGTGATAGAAATACAACTCGAATTGAGTTAGACGAAGCTGAGAGACTTAGATCAGGATCTGACACACAAAATGTAGTCAAAGAACATTCCTGCATGGTCACCAAAAAAAGTAACAGTGGCTAGAGGAGAGAAGATGTGAAATATAGGTTAACAGCAGTAAGGTAAATGTTCTTGAACAAAGATAAATTTGATAACATCGAATCTGAGTAGCCGGCCGTTGGTGGCCGAGCGGTTCTAGGCGCTTCAGTCTGGAACCGCGCGACCGCTACGGTCGCAGTTTCGAATCCTGTCTCGGGCATGGAAGTGTGTGATGTGCTTCGGTTAGTTAGGTTTAAGTAGTTCTAAGTTCTAGGGAACTGATGACCTGAGATGTTAAGTCCCATAGTGCTCAGAGCCATTTGAACCAATTTTTTTTTAAATCTGAATGTATGGTTTCACGTCGATATGAAGTAATAAAATTTTCTCGGGCATCCACCCGCGTCAGGTGGTTGATATCCCGCAAGCATTCGGACGAGCTCTCCTCACTCATTGTTAAGTGGTAAGACTGACAGCCATTCTTACCACTTGAAAATGTCTGAGGAGAGCTCGGTCGAAAACTCGTGGGATTTCAACCATCTAACGCGGCTGGAAGCCCGAGAAAATGTAATTAATCGAATGTAAGTACACTACTGCCCATTAAAATTGCTACACCAAGAAGTAATGCAGATGATAACCGGTATTCAATGGACCAAAATATTATACTACAACTGACATGTGATTACTTTTTCACGCAATTTGGGTGCATAGATCCTGAGTAACAGTACCCAGAACAACACCTTGGCCGTAATAACGGCCTCTATCCGCCTGGGCATCGAGTCAAACAGAGCTTGGATGGCGTGTACGTGTGCAGCTGCCCATGTAGCTTCAAGACGATACCAGTTAATCAAACTGGCGTATTGTGACGAGCCAGTTGCTGGGCCACCATTGACCAGACGTTTTCAATTGGTGAGAGATCTGGAGAATGTGCTGGCCAGGGACGCAGTCGAACATTATCTGTATCCAGAAAGGCCCATACAGGACTTGCAACATGCGGTCGTGCATTATCCTGCTGATATGTAGGGATTCGCAGCGATCGAATGAAGGGTACAGCCACGGGTCGTAACACATGTGAAATGTAGCCTCCACTGTTCAAAGTGCCGTCAGTGCGAACAAGAGGTGACCGAGACGTGTAACCTATGGCACCCCATACCATCACGCCGGGTGATAAGCCAGTATGGCGATGACGAATATACGCTTCCAATAAGTGTTCACCGTCATGTCGCCAAACACGGATGCGACCATCATGATGCTGTAAACAGAACCTGGATTCATCCGAAAAAATTACGTTTTGCCATTCGTGCACCCCGGTTCGTCGTTGAGTACAGCATCGCAGGCGCTCCTGTCCGTGTTGCAGCGTCAAGGGTAACCGCAGCCATGGTCTCCGAGCTGATAGTCCATGCTGCTGCAGCCGGATGACTGGCCGAGCGGTTCTAGGCGCTACAGTCAAGGAACCGCGCGACCACTACGGACGCTGGTTCGAATCCTGCCCCAGGCATGGCTCTGTGTGATGTCCTTAGGTTAGTTATGTTAAAGTAATTCTAAGTTCTAGGGGACTGATGACCTCAGTAGTGAAGTCCTATAATGCTCAGAGTCATTTTTAATCATGCTGCTGCAAACGTTGTCGAACTGTTCGTGCACATGGTTGTTGTCTGGCAAACATCCCCTTCTGTTGACTCAGTGATCGAGACGTGGCTGCACTATCCGTTACAGCCATGCGGATAAGATTCCTGTCATCGCGAATGCTGGTGATACGAGGCCGTTGGGATCCAGCACGGCGTTCCGTATCACCCCTCTGAACCCACCGATTCCATATTCTGCTAACAGTCATTGGATCTCGAGCAAAGCGAGCGGCAATGTCGCGATATGATAAAGCGCAATCGCGATAGGCTACAATACGACCTTTATCAAAGTCGGAAACGTGATGGTACTCTTTTCTCCTCCTTACACGAGGCATAATAACAACGTTTCATCGGGCCCACCGGTCAACTGCTGTTTTTGTATGAGAAATCGGTTGGAAACTTTCCTCATGCCACCTCGTAGGTGTCGCCACCGGCGCCAACCTCGTGTGAATGCTCTGAAAATCTTATCGTTTGCATATCACAGGATCTTCTTCCTGTCGGTTAAATTTCGCGTCTGTAACACGTCATCTTCGTGGTGTTGCAATTTTAATGTCCAGTAGTGTATTAGGAAGGTATATGTGTGGAATAACGTTGTACGTAAATGAGAACTGGACTACAAGCAATTCAGAGAAAGAAGCTATGGAAGCTGTTGAAATGGTATATAACAGAAGAGTGTGGTAAATTAGTTGAGCAGATCGAATGACAAATGAGGAGGTACTGACAAGAAATAGAGAAAAAGAAATTTGCTTCCCGACTTTGCCTGGAAAAAAGGGATTGGTTGCCATTTGTATAATGATGCATTAAGGATCAGTCAGTTTAATGAAGGAGTGTAGTTTGAGAGAAAAAAACTGTGGGAAGAGACCAATGTTCGAATTCAGCAGTGAAACTCAAATGTCTCTTGGCTGCTGTAGATATCCAGAAACGAAACATGGTAGGTTAGGGTTGAGAGTTACATCAAACCAATCTTCGGACTAATGAGCACAACAGGTACCATGAAGTGTGGGGCATAGAATAAAGCAGAAATGTAAAAACATTTTATACATTAAAATTCTAATATGAAGCCAAATTTTACCGATAAATCTCTTAGTGTCATCCTACAGTCGTACTATTGTTAAAGGGGTTAGGACGCCAAACGGGCCGACTTGGAATAGGAGAGGCACCACAGGACATTTTATTTTGTACTGTCTATACTTTTACAAATAAATTCATAAAACTTTGTCAGCATGACGAGGAAGGATTTAGCATTCACACTCATAGCAGTGGAAGTGCAAAAACAGAAAAAATTAAATTTTTTTAGATATAAAGTTTCATCATTTTTTCACTTACTGTGGGCTGTATTTGTTGCTATAGGTACATTTTTCTTCACAAGGAAGAGATATTCTTCGCTGAATTTTGCACAGCATACAAACCATACTTACAGGTGTAAGAAACTCTAGAATTTTCCAAATCTATTTAAAAGTATGGTAAAAATTGAGATAATTAACTACAAAATTTGATTTTTTTCTGAACATAAAGTGTAAAACGTAATAGCTCATTCATTTTTTCATAAATTAAATAGAGTCTAGAGTTTCAGACACCTATAAGTATGGTTTGTATGCTGTGCAAAATGCATCTAACAGTCTCTCTTACTTATGAAGAACAGTGTACCTATAGCAACAAAGCAGCCAATACTAAGCGGAAGAAATGATGAAATTTCATATGTGAAAAAAAAAGTCTTCTGTTATGTTTTTGAACTTCCACTGCTATGAATGTGAATCCTGAATCCTTCCTGGCCATGCTGACAAAGTTTTATGAATTTACTTGTAAAAGCATAGACAGTGGAAATTAACATGTCCTGTGGTGCCTCTCCTGCTCCAAGTCGGCGAGTTGGACGTCCTACTCCTACCGTCCAGTGGCGAACCTGGGTTTGGCCGCCCCCGCAGGCAGCTGCAGTCCTCCGTGCTGCTGTCGCTGGTCCCCATAAATCCGCTCTGTCAGGCGGCAACCATGGCCGTTACTCCCCCGCACGTCCCCCGCCGCCCCCGCACACTTTGGTGGCTGCTGGCGCGCATCCCTCGCCGGTGTCACCTCCGCGCCCTCTGGGGTGTGAACTTCCCTCTTCCGCCGAGCGGATAAAAAATACACGTACGTATATAAATATATCTGCGCTGCAGCCAAAGCGTCTGTGGATGGTCTGGTTGGGGGTGCTCTTTTACGAGCCAGTTCTGGGGGCTTTCCGTCAAGGTTTCCTTTCTGATACCGTAATCCGTCTCGCCGCGAGAAAAATACCCGCCCACCTCTGGCTGCTTTCCAGCGCGTTTCACTTCTCGTAGGCGAGCTTCACCGGAGCTGGTGAAGTGCTAGTGGTTGTGAGCGCCGCGTGTGACGGATTACCAGTGTCCGCTGTCTTTCGTAAGTCAAAGGCTCTAAGTGTATCAGAGATAAATTGTCGTTTCAAAGTAATGGTCAGTGAGTGCTCAAAAATTCTGTAATATATCTCAAGCTTTTCGACAATACGTAATCTCTGCAACTAAAAAATGGATCAGAACACCTGCACGAAATTTTGATAGAATCACCAGTCAGGGAAAATATTTGAAATGGGACGCGGAGCGGAGAAGAATGGAAGTGGAAACTCCATTTCGAAATTAATTTTCGCTAGTTATAATGCGCTTTCCTAAACAGTGTATCTCTAGACATTCTGAGGAATTTCCATGACAATGAAATCTGAATTTTGCCACTGACCTGTAGAGCCAAAGTCAGTTTTACTCTTGTTTGCGTAAAACTTTTGTTAAAACACTTGTTTCATCCTACCACTTGTGTGATCTCTTTCGCGGAGGTCGCCCACGTCACGTTTTCCTACATCATGCGTCTGACGCTTGTTTCTCTATACCGACACATCTCTTAAGACTAAACTGTCATAATGAATATGTTGAACGAATGTCGTTCCATTCATCTCTGTCCTAAGGGTAGCCTTGATCATTGCAAATTTGAACTTCAACTTATTTTCCGTTGGTCAGTTTTTCGTTTAATCAGAATGTTATACCGAAGGAAAGGTCGATAGACCGTTACATGGATTCTTCGATCAGTGTATGGATGCCTCTCGGTGTCTGTCACATAAGCTTTCTACGTAATTCGCTTTATTAACCTATAAGAAAAAGAGTAATATACACAAGAATACAAAAGCTGTAACTTCTCAGTACAGCCGTTCGCTAAGGCTATTGCCTCCTATAACATTGTATCACCTACTTTTGCACACCGCAGGTTTCCAGCTTAGTTCATAAACCAACCCGGGAAGACTGAGAAGTGTATATCAGACAAATTTTATGCTTGCATGACATAAATACAAGCAACCTGTGTCTGTTTGTACAAGAAATTCAGTTGATTATTCTCCACAGTTTTGTGTTCCGGCCTGAATACGAACATCATATCTACATCTACATCTACATCTATACTCCGCGAGCCACCTTACGGTGTGTGGCGGAGGGTACTTATTGTACCACTATCTGATCCCCCCTTCCCTGTTCCATTCACGAATTGTGCGTGGGAAGAATGACTGCTTGTAAGTCTCCGTATTTGCTCTAATTTCTCGGATCTTTTCGTTGTGATCATTACGCGAGATATATGTGGGCGGTAGTAATATGTTGCCCATCTCTTCCCGGAATGTGCTCTCTCGTAATTTCGATAATAAACCTCTCCGTATTGCGTAACGCCTTTCTTGAAGTGTCCGCCACTGGAGCTTGTTCAGCATCTCCGTAACGCTCTCGCGCTGACTACATGTCCCCATGACGAATCGCGCTGCTTTTCGCTGGATCATGTCTATCTCTTCTATTAATCCAACCTGGTAAGGGTCCCATACTGATGAGCAATACTCAAGAATCGGACGAACAAGCGTTTTGTAAGCTACTTCTTTCGTCGATGAGTCACATTTTCTTAGAATTCTTCCTATGAATCTCAACCTGGCGCCTGCTTTTCCCACTATTTGTTTTATGTGATCATTCCACTTCAGATCGCTCCGGATAGTAACTCCTAAGTATTTTACGGTCGTTACCGCTTCCAATGATTTACCACCTATGGCATAATCGTACTGGAATGGATTTCTGCCCCTATGTATGCGCATTATATTACATTTATCTACGTTTAGGGAAAGCTGCCAGCTGTCGCACCATGCATTAATCCTCTGCAGGTCTTCCTGGAGTACGTACGAGTCTTCTGATGTTGCTACTTTCTTGTAGACAACCGTGTCATCTGCAAATAGCCTCACGGAGCTACCGATGTTGTCAACTAAGTCATTTATGTATATTGTAAACAATAAAGGTCCTATCACGCTTCCTTGCGGTACTCCCGAAATTACCTCTACATCTGCAGATTTTGAACCGTTAAGAATGACATGTTGTGTTCTTTCTTCTAGGAAATCCTGAATCCAATCACAAACCTGGTCCGATATTCCGTAAGCTCGTATTTTTTTCACTAAACGTAAGTGCGGAACCGTATCAAATGCCTTCCTGAAGTCCAGGAATACGGCATCAATCTGCTCGCCAGTGTCTACGGCACTGTGAATTTCTTGGGCAAATAGGGCGAGCTGAGTTTCACATGATCTCTGTTTGCGGAATCCATGTTGGTTATGATGAAGGAGATTTGTATTATCTAAGAACGTCATAATACGAGAACACAAAACATGTTCCATTATTCTACAACAGATTGACGTAAGCGAAATAGGCCTATAATTATTCGCATCTGATTTATGACCCTTCTTGAAAATGGGAACGACCTGCGCTTTCTTCCAGTCGCTAGGTACTTTACGTTCTTCCAGCGATCTACGATAAATTGCTGATAGAAAGGGGGCAAGTTCTTTAGCATAATCACTGTAGAATCTTAAGGGTATCTCGTCTGGTCCGGATGCTTTTCCGCTACTAAGTGATAGCAGTTGTTTTTCAATTCCGATATCGTTTATTTCAATATTTTCCATTTTGGCGTCCGTGCGACGGCTGAAGTCAGGGACCGTGTTACGATTTTCCGCAGTGAAACAGTTTCGGAACACTGAATTCAGTATATCTGCCTTTCTTCGGTCGTCCTCTGTTTCGGTGCCATCGTGGTCAACGAGTGACTGAATAGGGGATTTAGATCCGCTTACCGATTTTACATATGACCAAAACTTTTTAGGGTTCTTGTTTAGATTGTTTGCCAATGTTTTATGTTCGAATTCGTTGAATGCTTCTCTCATTGCTCTCTTTACGCTCTTTTTCGCTTCGTTCAGCTTTTCCTTATCAGCTATGATTCGACTACTCTTAAACCTATGATGAAGCTTTCTTTGTTTCCGTAGTACCTTTCGTACATGATTGTTATACCACGGTGGATCTTTCCCCTCGCTTTGGACCTTAGTCGGTACGAACTTATCTAAGGCGTACTGGACGATGTTTCTGAATTTTTTCCATTTTTGTTCCACATCCTCTTCCTCAGAAATGAACATTTGATGGTGGTCACTCAGATATTCTGCGATTTGTGCCCTATCACTCTTGTTAAGCAAATATATTTTCCTTCCTTTCTTGGCATTTCTTATTACACTTGTAGTCATTGATGCAACCACTGACTTATAATCACTGATACCCTCTTCTACATTCACGGAGTCGAAAAGTTCCGGTCTATTTGTTGCTATGAGGTCTAAAACGTTAGCTTCACGAGTTGGTTCTCTAACTATCTGCTCGAAGTAATTCTCGGACAAGGCAGTCAGGATAATGTCACAAGAGTCTCTGTCCCTGGCTCCAGTTCTGATTGAGTGACTATCCCATTCTATACCTGGTAGATTGAAGTCTTCCCCTATTACAATAGTATGATCACGAAACTTCTTCACGACGTTCTGCAGGTTCTCTCTGAGGCGCTCAACTACTACGGTTGCTGATGCAGGTGGTCTATAGAAGCATCCGACTATCATATCTGACCCACCTTTGATACTTAGCTTAACCCAGATTATTTCACATTCGCATTCGCTAATAACTTCACTGGATATTATTGAATTCTTTACTGCTATAAATACTCCTCCACCATTGGCGTTTATCCTATCCTTGCGGTATATATTCCATTCTGTGTCTAGGCTTTCGTTACTGTTCACTTCCGGTTTTAACCAACTTTCCGTTCCTAATACTATATGCGCACTATTTCCTTATTTTACTGTACGTGTGTTTCTATGTGAACAAATGAGTATTTTTGTGTATATTTCGGGGACTGTTCGGTAGGAGTGGTTGCGTGGAGTTTCATCTGCGCGGAGCGGAAGAGAAGATGCTTGTCGCCTGCTTTCAGTCCAGGGTCATCAACCTAGAATCTCTCTAATGTGAACAGAGAGGTCTACCCTTTATAGAAGGGGGATTCTCACTGCTGTGTTGGTGGCGGAAACGGCCCCAGTTGTCAGTTCCGCCTGTAAGCTGGGGTAGCTGCGTGCTTGGTTCAGAACGGTACTCTTCGTCTGGTCGCCGGTGAATATGGTAATAGGATTAACATAGTGACAGGATTATGTAAGTCGTCTGATGAGTTAGAATATGGCGTTAGACGCATTTATATTTGCTAAAGGAATCGCTGAATAAAATGAATTTCCTTCACGTTAGCTGAAGCTCCGTTTTTACTTCTCAGTTCGTTTTACATTTTGGAGTGGACTATGTTTGTTTTGGAGTTTATCAGTGAGTAAAACTTTACTTCTTCCTTTGGAACAGCGGGGCGGAATAATCACTAGTGAAGGTGTTCAATGCAAGCCAATAACTTAAAATATCGTGTGAATGTGGTGTGATTGGACCTACATGCGTGTAGATTTTCTTTTTCTGATTTTCCGTATTTTTCTGTATGGTTCCTAACTCTGGACCCCACTGGTGATTGAACTTCATGTACGTTAGGTGTCGAGCCGTGTGTGCTGCTCGTAGGTTGTAATCGTGTTTCTTGATTCGGTTTAAATTTCCGTTGTGCCGACAGGTGATACGAAATTACAGGTTTGAGTATCTTATGCGAATTTGTGAGAGCTGTCTTGTCCAGCGAAAGGCCACGTGCACCACGTGCATTCACTTTTGCAAGGTTAGTTCTCTCATGTGTGGCTCGCAATCATTTGATCTTGTCGTGGTTTTAGTCAACTTTCCAATATTTTTGGAGTTTCTATTTTCTTAGAAACGTTTCATTTCGCTTAAATATGTATGGTGACTTGCCACGTGTACAGATCGGCTCACAGCTGTCGGAAGCGATTTATTACGCTTTGATATTACTTTCGTAAATTATTCTAAACGGGTCAGAACTCTTTATGGGTTTGCGCATGCATTTAGTGGTGGAAGATTGTGTTTTCTTCTGTTGTAGCTTATGAATTTATGAGTGAATGTTTCCCGCACTTTATCCTCTCGCCCCCTGGCCCTCGTTACAGCATGAAGTGCTTTAACTTGTTGTATCAAATCAATCCTTTATTGTTCCTGAAAATTAACTTACTGTGTCCTCTTCGCTTATTTACAATTGTTTAAGTGCCTTTCATATTTTTAAAAATTGAGATTTGTATGTTCCTCTTATACCGGGTCATAAAAAAGTCAATGTAATTTTGGAAACTTAATAAACCACAGAATAATGTAGGTAGAGAGGTAAAATTTGACACTCATGCTGTATCGTGATCGACCGACATGCTGAATGACATGCTGAAAGACAACATCCGACGCCAATGCCTCACCATAACTCCGGACAGGTTTAACAGTGCTGTTCACAACATTATTCCTCGACTACAGCTATTGTTGAGGAATGACGGTGGACATATTGAGCATTTACTTTGCTTTGTCTTACTTTATTATGCTAATTATTGCTATTCTGATCAGATGAAGCGCCATCTGTCGGACATTTTTCGAAATTTTGTATTTTCTTGGTTCTAATAAAACCCTATGTCATTCAAAGCATATGCGTCAATTTGTACTCCTCTATCTACATTATTCCGTGATTTATTCAGTTTTCATATTTATACTGACTTTTTGATCACCCGGTACATGCTCGGGAAAGGGCAGTAACCAGATAAATTCGTGAGCCCAATATGTTCAGCTAAAGCGGAAAGAGTTATATTTAAAGCCATGTCATATCAATTATGTTCCTCAACTGTCGCAATTAATTCAAATGAAATTAATATTTCTCATTGGATTAATGAATCAACTGATTCCAGTTCAGTCATTCTTAATGCTTAGGAAGGGCTTAGGGAGGGCTAGGGCTGGTGGTGACCCTGTTTTATTGCCATTGTTTCCTCTCTAATACTGGCTTAACCATGCAAAATTACGGATGCTTACGAAGCTTGCACGTGGTAATAAAAAGGCAGCAAACTTAGAAATTCAACTGAAGATCTGTTATAGGACGGTCAGCCTGATTCAGGAAAGGCAAAGGCACGAGGAGTCACTTCTGACTTCGCATGTTATAATGTAAGGAAATTACGCTTATATGATTTATCGATCTACAAAAAGCATTCGACAGTGTGAAATGGTGCAAGATGTTCGAAATTCTGATAAAAACAGGAGTAAGCTACAGGGAAAGAAGGCTGATAAAAAGTATAGTCAAGAACCAAGAGGGAACAATAAGATTGGAAGACAAAGAAAAAAGTGAAAAAGTGCTCGGATTAAAAAAGGGGGTAAGACAGGTAAGCAGTCTGTAGCTCCTACTGCTCACTTCATAGATCTAAGATGCAATGACCGCGCCAGAATAAATGTTCGACAGTGGGACTAAAATTCGAGGCGAAAGGATATCAATGGAAAATTCACTAATGACGTCGCTATCCTCAGTGAAAAAGGAGAAGAATTAAGTGATTGCTGAATGCAATAAGTAGTATATGAGTTCAGAATATGGATTGAGAATAAACCGAAAAAAGACAAATGTAATGAGAAGTAGCTGAAATGAGACTGGCGAGAAACTTAAGATCTAATTGGTGGTCACGAAGTAGACGAATTTATGGAATTCTGCTATCTTCGAAGCAAAATAACCCATGATGGACGAAGCAAGAAAAGCCTAGTGGAGGCAAAAACAACATTTTCTGTCAAGAGATGTGTACTGGTATACAACAAAAGCCAGAAATTGAGAAAAAAATTTCTTAGAATATGTGTTTGGAGCACAGTATCTATGACAGTGAGTCATAGAAAGTGAGAAAAACGGAACTGAAGAGAATCGAAGCGTTTGAGATGTGATGCTAAGGAATAATGTTGAAAACCAGGGGGACTAATAAGGAATGATGAGGTCTTCTACTGAATCGGCGAAAAACGGAACATATTGAAAACGCTGACAAGATGAAAGGACAGGATGATAGCACACCTGTAAAGACATTAGCGAATAAACTCCATCGCACTAGAGGGAGTTGTAGGAGGTAAAATATGTGGGGGAAAACTGAGATTCGAATACATCCAGCAAATAATTGAGGACGCAGAGTGCAAGAGCTTCTCTGAAATGAACAGGCGGACACAGGAAAATAAAACTATTCTTGTACAGAAAATTCCATTGTAACACAAATACGATGAACAACTGCTTCATGTTGTGCAGTTTTCAAATTATTTGTTTACCCAATTATTTTCCCTTGCAAGGGTAGGGCATTCAGGCCTTCTCTAATATGTATACTGTCTAGCTAGCCCACATAGCAATTTGCACAGGAAACGAGCTATACATTATCAAAAATAATAGAGGAATTGCAGAATGACATTTTCACTCTGCAGTGGAGCGTGCGCTGATATGAAACTTCCTGGCACATTAAAACGTTCTGCCGAACCGAGACTCGAATTCCTGACCTGCGGGCAAGTGCTCTACCATCTGAGCTATCCAATCATGACTCATGACCCCTTCTCACAGCGTCAATTGTGCGAGTACCTTGCGAAAGGCACCGGTCCAGAGTTCGAGTCTCGGTCTGGCAGACAGTTTTAATCTGCCAGGAAGCTTCAGAGGAATTGCAGTTATTCCAGTCTCCTTAACATTAAGTAATTTTTTCACAACGTAACGTTGCTTTCAACTGTGAGTAACGACATACTAACAGGAATGCAAGACAGCAGTAGTGATAAAATCATGTCGAAGAACATATTGGCTTGTCTGGAGAAGACCCAGAGACAAGAAAGTTATCAGATTAAATTCAAGATGTAGAGACGGGGAAAACTGCAATGGCGTTGAAAATACGACAGAGTTTCTGGTTCTCTGTTGGACGGGAGGAAGAAAGGTGCGAGATACTGAGTGCTAAGTTGCAGACATGGCAGTTGGTTAAGATTTAGTCTCCTCTTGAATACATAGTAGTTTTGTATCGGACGCAGGTTGCTCGGAATTTCGTCGCACAGACGTTTGGTTGAAATGGATCAGGAGATTTGAGAAGATATGGTATTACGTATAAACACAGCCAAGCTACTTAACGAATGAGATCTCTACATGAGTTACGGACATTCAAGTAGCATACTGAGGCGACAACAGTTGAAATTTCACAATGCAACAGGAAATAATTAAGCAGAAAATTATTGGATGCGTGAAACTCCGCTCAGATAAAAACACTATCTACAACGATAACGAGATCGATACCTTTATATGAGTTACTGTTATTCACAAATGAATCTTGGTAATAATTGCAAAATTACGTGTTATAACCCTTACTAAGGAATAAATTATGCAGTGTCACCATCACAATCGGTATACGCGATATGTGACATGGGATTCGCAACGCATTCATTGTGCACTGAAAGTTAAGTAATTGTTTCAGGTTGGCTATTGTGTTGCAAGCTCCTCTGATAGTTCATCTATACAAAAAAATTTTGTGTCTTTCTCTGTATTTTAGGCAAACATACAATGCAACATATCCTGGACTTCTAGGTCATTGGAGAAATAACAATGGTCCACCTCTACCTAGGTAGATGAGGAATCCGTTCACGTGAAACTTCAAAGTCTAACTAGTGTAAGATTATGGCTGGAATGATGATTGACCGGTAGCTTGGAGGTAACGAGACTGAATTCCTGCTAAGCTTTCCTTATATTCGTAGAACATACACGTACAAACGGAACTATTTTAAAATATGTAGAAAAAATAAATAAATCTTTGAAGTAGCATTCACTATGCTCTAAAAAATATTATGATAATGTGGGATGGGTTTTTACCATATTTGTCTTTACCACATTTGTTGAGAGTGGAACAGTAGTTCATGGGTTAATGAAATAATTCGACTGATCACTTAAGGGGGGTCAGGACGTCAAACGGGCAGACTTGAAGCAGGAGCGGCATCACAGTACATTTCAACTTCCAGTGTCTATACTTTTACAAATAAAGTCATAAAACTTTGTCAGGATCACCAGGAAGGATTCAAAATTCACACTCATTTAAGTGGAAGTTCGAAAACATAACAAAATAATTTTTTTACATGTGAAATTTCATCATTTTTTCACTTACTTACGGCATTTGTTGCTATAGGTACACTTTTGTTCATAAGTTAGAGAGATTCGACGATGAATTTTGCACAGCATACATACCATACTTACAGGTGTAGGAAACTCTAGAATTTATTTAATTTCTGAAAAAACGAATGAAGTATTATATTTTAAACTTCATGTTTAGAAAAAACACAAATGTTTTTGTTAATTACCTCAAGTTTTAACACAGTTTTTAATAGATTTGGAAAATTCTAGAGTTTTAAACACCTTTAAGTATGGTTTGTATGCTGTGCAAAATTCATGGAGTAATCTCTCTTACTTATGAAGAAAAGTGTACCTCTAGCAACAAATGCTGCCGTTAATAAGTGGAATAAATAATGAAATTTCACATGTAAAGAAAATTATTTCGTTATGTCTTCGAACTTCCACTACTATGAGTGTGAATTCGTAATCCTTCCTGGTCATGGTGACATAGTTTTATGAATTAATTTGTAAAACTATAGCCAGTGGAAATTAAAATGTCCTGTGGTGCCTCTCCTGCTCCAAGTCGGTCAGTTTGACGTCCTACCCCCCTTAACGTATCGAAGGGAAACCACAGTGACGGTCTCTAACGATGGCTCTATTATTATACGCTTCCAGTCTTTTTGTAACACAACACTATTAAATGTCAACAATCAAGAAGAGTCTGAAACTGGCTTAAAACCAGCAACACCGTTTGACTAGTTTCCCAGTTTCTAAGCGTGAAAACGACTGTCAGGAATTCTGTAGATTTGAAGAACTGCATCTTCTCCAATTAAATTGACGAAGAAGTCGCAAAACGTCAAGCCCTTTTCGCTTGCAATCCTATCATTTTCATAGTGTCTATTAAGTTCACTTATTGGTATTGTGCCGGTTAATGTTATGGAATGACATTGAACAGCACTGAGAGCTTCGACAACGTGTTGCTCTTGTTACAAATTGTTCCTTCACAGCTTGGTATTTTTCAGGGGCCTGTTTCATTGCCACTTGGCGCGCGGAAATTACATTACGGGGGGATAATCCCGCCGGGCCGAGATGCCGGGCGAAATCTTAGGAGGAGGGGGCCAGGTAGGAAGAGAGGGTCTAAATTTGGCTGAAGCAAAGGCGAGATCCGAGAGGTCACTGAACTGACGCTCCTGCCCTGGTGCTAACGCTGGACCAGTGCTTTTGTTTTCTAGATGGGCCGGTGTCTCTGCCGTACTGTCACAGCAGGCCACACCGAGCTGCCGCCTCGTAAATAAGTCTGCGGCAGCGGAGGAGAGTTCTGGACGCCTGGCGGAGTTTGCTGGCTGAATGGCCGGGCGCGTACTCTCAGAGTTCAGTATCTGTAGGCATTGTGATTGTTCCCGTTCCAAATACAAATGCGTCAGGCGCAGCAGGGTGGCTGTAAGACTGTGTACGCACTCCTACTGCACTTCTGCGCGCCTAAAACGCTTGCATTCTGGCTGGAGAACAGACTGACCTCAGTTGACATAATGCGGTGCGTAATGTTAGGCGGAAAGCGACCCGATTAGGGTCTCGTTTGGTAGGATAAATTTCCTGTGGTTTCTTTATACGATTGATGAATATTAATTCTGGCGTCCACTATCGCCTGTCTTTTGACCTTTGGCGGACTCGACGTCATGCAATCTTTGAGGAGCTACGCACGGAATGCAAATTCGGAGTGCGAGATCTGGTACTCCGGTGTGGACTACCGGACGTCTGGATGAGTAGGTCGGACTATTCAGATCTGGAAAGCCTAGCGATTCAGAGACAAGATACTGGTGATGGCTTCACTCAGAGTCCATTGTCGGAGACTGAAATCAGCGGCCCTGATCGCCAGGTTCCAGATTTACTCAACGCCGACCATGTTGTTTACACACAACAGTATCTGTAGATGGCAATACACTGTCGGCTATTTATTAATTTATAAGAAGGTCACAACTCACGAACCACTGACAGAGCCGGTTCAGAACAGTTAGAGATACATAATGTGTTGCATAGGTATGAAACCAGTGATTCTTGATTGAGATGCGGTATTAAGGGGAATTCAGGTTTAGGAATTAAAATCAGTCAAAGCAACACTGTCCCACAAATGGGAATCTTATTACACTACTGGCCATTAGAATTGCTACACCAAGAAGAAATGCAATTGATAAACGGGTATTCATTGGACAAATATATTATACTAGAACTGACATGTGATTACATTTTCACGCAATTTGGGTGCATAGATCATGAGAAATCAGTACCCAGAACAACCACCTCTAGCCATAATAACGGCCTTGATACGCCTCGGCATTGAGTCAAACAGAGCTTGGGTGGCTTGTACAGGTACAGCTGCCCATGCAGCTTCGACACGATACCACGGTTCATCAACAGTAGTGACTGGCGTATTGTGACTAGCCAGTTACTCGGCTACCATTGACCAGACGTTTTCAGTTGGTGAGAGATCTGGAGAATGTGCTGCGCAGGGCAGCAGTCGAACATTTTCTGTATCCAGAAAGGCCCGTACAAGACCTGCACCATGCGGTCGTGCATTATCCTTCTGACATGTAGGGTTTCGCAGGGATCGAATGAAGGGCAGAGCCACGGGTCGTAACCCACATGGAACGTAACGTTCACTGTTCAAAGTGCCGACAAAGCGATCAAGAGGTGACCGAGACGTGTAACCAATGGCACCCCATACCATCACGCCGGGTCATACACCAGTATGTCGATGACGAATACACGATTCCAATGTGCGTTCACTGTGATGTTGCCAAACACGGATGCGACCATCATGATGCTCTAAACAGAACATGGATTCCTCCGAAAATATGACGTTTTGCCATTCGTGCACCCAGGTTCGTCGTTGAGAACACCATCGCAGGCGCTCCTGTCTGTGATGCAGCGTCAAGGGTAACTGCAGCCACGGTCTCCGAGCTGATACTCCATGCTGCTGCAAACGTCGTCGAACTGTTCGTGCATATGGTTGTTGTCTTGAAAACGTCCCCATCTGTTGACACAGTGATCGAGACGTGGCTGCACGAACCGTTACAGCCATACGGACAAGATGCCTGTCATCTCGACTGCTAGCGATACGAGGCCGTTGGGATCCAGCACGGCGTTCCGTACTACCCTCCTGAACCCACCGATTCCATATTCTGCTAACAGTCATTGGATCTCGACCAACGCGAGCAGCAATGTCCTGATACGATAAACCGCAATCGCGATAGGCTACAATCCGACCTTTATCAAAGTAGTAAACGTGATGGTACGCATTTCTCCTCCTTACACGAGGCATCACAACAGCGTTTCACCAGGCAACGCCGGTCAACTGCTGTTTGTGTATGAGTAATCGGTCGGAAACTTTCCTCTTATCAGCACTTCGTAGGTGTCGCCACCGCCGCTAACCTTGTGTGAATGCTCTGAAAAGCTAATAATATGCATATCACACCATCTTCTTCCTGTCGGCTAAATTTCGCGTCTTTAGCACGTCATCTTCGTGGTGTAGCAATTTTAAAGGTCAGTAATGTATATTTATGATTCCTACTTATTTCATGCTCTGTCTGGGAAATATCGTTAATAATTCCTTATCCTGTACTAAAGATGTGTTGTACTGCTGCTGTGGCGATCTGCAGGTACTACACAATTCAATTAACAAAGAGAAATTCCACTACAGACTAACTAAGCCACAAATGTTTCTTCAGAAATGAAGTGTGGCTGCCTGAGGTTACATCTGTGAGTCTGATATAAAGAGATATGGAGTTGAGAGGAGGCAGAGGCGTTGTGGGTAGTCTGATATAGGAGATTTGTTGTCTGTCAATCTGGGACACTACCACAACATTCAAAATCCAACTAAGCAACCGCGTATATATATACGATGGTTGTCCAGAAAGTAAGTTCCGATCGGTCACGAAAAGGAAACCACAGCGAAAACCAGAAACGTTTTATATGCACCAGTTAGATACACCTTCTACCTACTTCTCTACATAGTCGCCGCTCCAACTTCCAGTTTTGTCGTAGTGTTGTATCAACTTTCCAATACCCTCGTCATAGAAAGCAGAAGCCTTTGCTTTCGTCCAATTACCTGCACTGGTCTGCAGTTGTCTGTGGAAAAATTTTGTCTTCATTATGAGCGGTTCTTAGGAGCAAAGACGAGACTCAGGGGGAGCCATTTACGGACTGCAATATGGGTGATCAAACACTTCTCATCGGAAACGCTGCAGGGTACTCTTGATTTCCTTTGCAGGGTGCTGCCGAGAATTGGCATGAAGATGGATCTGCTCGACTGTTGTCTTATGTGGGCTGTATGACACAGGCGAAATCTCTAACTTGGCCCTCATACTTGGCGGTAGACGCTATTCCCTACGCATCTTTACTTGCTCACTCTTCACTCAAAACTGAAAAGGGCGACGCGACACGATCAACGGGAATACTAGAGACACTGTCCAACACATCTGTACAAAGCTTTACTGGATTTTCCCAGCGGTTTCCATTTCACGACCGATCGAAACTTACTTTCTGGCCAACCCTCGTATATTATCTGACAAAAAAACTGAAGCATCTCGAAGAGATGAAGGATAGGAAGTGAGATAATAAGTGAGAAACCATAAGATGATGGCTCCATGATTAAAATATGGAAACAAGTTTATAAAAACGTTGCACCAGTATTAGCGCACTGATTGGTAGGAAGGGTGACAGTGTGTATGCGTGAGTATACGTTGTGGGCTCTGGGAGCGTGTCTTTTATGTATCAACATATCACATTTACACTATTCAGCCCAGGAATGCATCTTACCTGAAACTAGCTCATTAAAATGACAACCAAAAAATTATTCTAAACAGATGGTAATAATTCTAAGCTGTCATCTTACTCGGCACACATGACGTACCAAGAAGGCAACAACAAAGACGCAAATATTACATTATCAGTCCGTAAAGGCTTTACAATTGTTGTACCAAAATCACATGTGTAACGAAGACTAGTAGCTGTCACAAAAACAGATACACTTAAGCAGCATCAACCTCCACACACTACCAAGCCTAAGCTAATGTATCAATTACACAGACGTTTGTATTACAGACAAAGGAAAATGCAACACAAAGTACTTATGGCTGAATCATGATGTCTGCATGAAAACAATAGTCACAGTGCAATGAAGGAGCACTTTGTTATGCAATATGGTCTCAACGTGCAATGTTGATTTTCACTCTGCACAGTATCTAATGTCTTTGACGTGACTGTAAACACCATAAGAGTTACCAGCTGAATCACCTGCCCACCCACAGATGCGGTCACAAGACCACCATATTTTCTGCTCTTTATAATACTGATGTAAGGAAATGGCCCATAATTCCTCGTCTCTTGCTGCAAGCTGTTGTCTTCTCCTTTACATCGTCCGCTCCCAAAGTAGATGATTTTCCCGCAGAGCTGGTTCACGCTCAGTGTTGACCATTGTGACACGAAAAGCAAACTGCCCAACTCCTCGGCGCTTTTGCTGGCCATCACCGATAGGTCGTCCGAAGAAACCTGCAGGACGTTTCCAATGATTGTTCACCACCAAAGCAGTGGAGTCCAGTGCTGGTAAAATTTGTCCTCTCTCACTCCTTGCGTGCTGTGGCGACTGCGTGGCCAACCACAACAGCATAAACAAGTGTGGTCAGTGCATGATCAAATCCTTGGCACACCCCACAACTGGCAAGCTACTGTCACAGCGATCAGTGGCACCCGCCTAATTCCATGTTCCCTATTCTACCCCAAACAGCAGACTGCATGTTGCTGTTTTGCGTCGCTTTAGGAAAGTTCAGAGCAGCAGAGTGCCATACCAGGCAAGTCAGGTAGAGTGACAAAGGTTTTTTCAAGCTTTTACAGTGAAAACTATCACCCCCCCTGCAAAACTAGCTAGCATTTGTCCCTTTCAAAAAGGAAGGAACTGACAACTGAAATCTCAATAGCTACCTAACACAAAGCATAACTAGTACGAACATGACAAACCACGGCTATAACCCGCTACTCTGATGCACGCTAGAGCAAACAAATGTGGTGACTAAGTGAGGTGGGATCTTGCACTCTTCTCCTTCTCCAGGACAGCGCCTGGGCATCACCACACTCTTGCCCAAACTGGGAAAAAATTTCAACATGTCATAGAAAGAAAACATCTGACTAATATTAAATTCAGATGCCTCTACTTTGCATGCCTCAGTGACACATACCACTACAATCACAATGAAACACGTACTAGGCCAATCGAAGGGGATGCAGACTCAATTCGCTAATACTGATGTATACACATGCTGCCTTGTTTTGAGATCCGTTCAATATCCCCCTACCTAACTATCAATAACAAATCATAGCCCATAGTTACACAGTGTGTAATCTTTACCTTTAAGCTACACAGCGGCCGCTGTGACAATGTCTCATTTTCCAAAAAGTTCAGAATCAATTCGATTACTGCGAGGACCAACTCAACATTTTCATTGACCTTATTCGTGTCTATTTTCTAACCAGTGTCAACTGCAGTAGCTCCTCCATCACCTGTCAAGCTGTCAGAACAACTCATCACCACTAATTGCACGAGACCACCCCCAAATGCGTACATTTTAGAGTAATACTCCCTTGCATGATCAGTTGGCGCCTGCACAAAACTAATGGCCATATCTGCAACGTTAAAAAAGAAAGGAAAACACAATTTGTAAACAAGATAATCTTAAGGCTATGGGCACCAACACACATCAATGTAGCACAGAATTTTGGTCCAGAGACTTTTTGGTTGATGGTTGCATGAGAATGGGTTCCTTTTCTAAATAACTTTTTTTAGCACCCTACATTACAAACCAGAAATAACTCCCACGCTGAAAATTAGAAATAAAGAATGTTTTGACAAAGAATAACTCTTTCTTAAATTGGGAACCGCAAAATAATAATAATAAAAACTCCAGAAAAAGTTTTTCAGTCTGCAACGAAGTGTGTGCTGATATAGAACTTTCTGGGTGACTAAAACTGTCCCAGATTAGTCCTAATCTCACACAATTTTAACCTGTTGGAAGTTTCATTGAAAAACTATTCTAAATAGATTCAAATATTACTAGGCAATAGACAGATGACATAACTAGCGGAATCTCACGAAAAAGCAAATATCATACTAACAGCCCACATTTGCTTCACAAGCAAGCACCTTGAGTCATAGTGTAGGGAAGAGTGGGGTAATTGCGAAGACTTAAGGGAGAATTGAAACAAACAAAATCAGTTAAAGCTTCGATTATTATTTATAACTGAAACTTTACTTAAACGAATAAATCTTAAGTTCACATAATTAATGTACATAAAATTCCAGTATTGAATGAAATATTAAGAAGGATACAAAAACTTTGTGTTTCGCATAGCCCCCCTAAGCGTGGTGTAGTTACGGATGGTGTGTGGGGTAATCACGCGCATGGTCTAATCATAAGTAAGTCACAGATAAAACCTCGTTTTCTTGGACTTTAATATTAATTTTAACATCTGCAAATGCTTGAAGGATCTTCACGTTTTTCCTTATTGCGTTTTCTTTCTTCTTCACTTCTAAACTACCTTTCGTAGGGAACTCGTTATTATAGATGAATGTCATTTTCTGGCATTGTCTTTACGTTTCGGAAGTGACAGTTTGGAAACATTAGGTCTAAAAATATCTTCGGGTGGAACTTATGTGTCCAGAACAGCTATAGGTGTCACTAGCCTATGCTGCACACTCAATGTCGATACCAGGCCTATCTGTGTGTCAAGTGTCACTGCTGTTTGCACATTTGATTTCAATGATACCTGTGCATCTGGTGTCACTGATGGACCATCTACGAAATTTTCATCAAATTTAGTTGAATCTATTGGACAAATTCCATGTGTTTGGAAACTGTTTGCTGCTTTCTCTACACGGCTGTGCGACTAAAGAGTTTCATGAAAAGTTCGACAACTTGCTACTGTGTAAGTTGTCGGTCTAGATTTGAAGAGATGTGCAAGTCGCTTTCTCTGTTTTATATACGTCTGAGATTCAGTGGTTGCATAAGATATCATGTATGGGATGGAATGGATAACGATATTATTTCATTCCAGCGACAAAGATCATAGCTGGCAAGGTTAACGTGACTTTACTGATTGTCTAAAACAAGTATAATTGGTTTAGTAAGAGCTGGCTTAGCATAGGAGATGAAGCGGTGCAACCAATCTACGAACAGTTCGTTGTTGATCCAACTCGAATCACTAACTGTTGCTATCGTATCAGCATTGCCTCCACGCAGTAACTGAGTATTCATTCGCTTCCTCTTAAATATAAAGGAAACGGAGGTACATGCTTTCCTCAAGCACTAATGCAGAATCAACTGTTGGTATTGTGCCTCTTTCACCACTTTTTGCCATATCCACTAGTTTCTGGCACGTTGGTGACAAAATCCTTAAATTCCTTTGGACATTAGAAACGCCTGTCTCGTCAACATTGTAAATGCCATTAGGTTAAAAGTGGTCAGCTAGTGAGGCAGCAACGGAAGGCCGAGACGCAAGCAGCAACAGGGAAAAAACCGTGTTTTTGACATATTACGAGTTACTAACCAGGAGCAAATTGTATAGCTTATTTGTGCACTTTGGTAGTTTACTGTGTTTCTGCATGTTAATGTTCTCCTGTTTTCGTTTGTGTTCGAAAGTAAACTGATTCTAGGACTTATTGCAAGTTCCTGACTAGGATAGAATTATTTAGTCGCACCTGAGTGCTTTGGTAGTTCGTTTTTCAATCTCTGCCAATTAATCTAATTTATTAGTCACCTCGAGTTTTCTTCCATGTCTACAGTAGATTTTCGAAGCGCTTGTCGATTATTCTCTGTCTGTGTGGTATAGTTCTCCGCGGTCTCTAGTATGGATACGGATTGTGACTCCTGTGTGCGTATGCGTACCGAGTTGGTGACACTCCGCTCTCACTTCCGGGCTGTGATGTCTTTGGCCACATAGCTTGAAGCCGCAATGGACGAGCATCACTATTGTGGGCCGGCTGTTGGGATCCAACGGACGTACAGCATGTCTGAGTATGCCGTTCGGTCCATGTCCAGTTAATACTCGCACTGAGGCTGATCCCTTACCCCTAATCGAGTGGGAGGACGCTTTGGTTCATGGTGGGTGACGAAAGACTTCCAGGGGCCGCACATAAGGCCTCCCCGGTTAGTCAGACAAACAGGTTCCAGGTGCCGTCCGTGGCTGACAGTGTCTCTCAGACAGATATAGTCCTTAACCCGTCGTGCTTCAGAGGAAACCCTTCACTAAGCAAGATCAAGGCAATCATGGTGGGATTATAGGTATGCGGGAGCTCTAGTGATACGTGCGTTATGGCGTCCCTAAGGGACATGGCTACGAAGGAGGGGAAGAAAGCCCATCTGCACTCAGTATGCATACTGGGTGGAGTAATTACAGATGTGGAACGGCTCCTGCCAGATGCCACGAAGAGCAGAGGGTGCACCCAATTTCAGGTGGTGGCTCAAGTTGGTACCAATGATATGTATCGCTTTGTACCGGAAGAGATGCTCTCTGGTTTCGAGCGACTAGCAGTCTTGCTTGCAAGATGAAAGTCGACAGGAGAGATTGCGGTTCTCTGGTACGGAGCAGAGTGGAGGGTCTGAATTATAGGCTCAGATGGTTCTGCGATCGTGTATGCTGTAGATTTCTCGACTTGCACACTAGACTCTTTGCTTTTCGGGTTTAGCTGAATAGGTAAGGAGTCCACTAAACGCAGGCGGCGGCTAAACGGGTAGCAGAGGCTGTGTGTCGTGGACTGGGCGTTTTTTTAGGTTAGAGTAAAGGGCTTCTGCAAAACACAAATAGAGCTTCAGTCTCTAAAGATTCAGATCGAATTAAGTATGAACACAGATCCTGAAACCATCGGTATAACAGTTGTAAACTGTCGCAGCTGTATTGGGAAAGTACTAAATCTCGAAGCGCTAATAGAAAGCACTGATGCACAAGTCGTTACAGGCACTGAAAGCTGGCTAAAAACGGAGATAAGTTCCGCCGTAATTTTTCGGAAGGAATAGGCTAAACACAGTTGGCACTGACGTGTTTGTTGCTGTTACAAGTAGTTTATCTGCTAATGAAATTGAAGTATAGAGATCCTGTGAGTTAACATGGACAGAGGTCATTCTTGGCATCCGGAATAAAATAATAACTGGATCGTTTTACCGATCTCCCAATTCAGATGATACAATCCTGAAAGGTTCAAAGAAAACTTGAGTTTCATTTCGAACATGTACCCAACTCTTACACTTAGAGTTGGTGGTGACTTTAATTTACCCTCGATATGTTGGCGAAAATACATGTATAAATCACGAGACACGCATAAAACATCATCCGAAATCGTGGTAAACGCAGTCTCTGAAAATTGTTTCGAGCAATTAGTTCATGAGCTCACGAAAATAGGAAACGGTTGCGAAAACACACTTGACCTCTTTGAAACAAATAATTCTGAACCAAAAACGAGTACAAAGATTAGTGAACACAGGGTTGTCGCACCGAAACTGACTACTGTAACCCCAAATCCTCCAAAAATGAACGAAAAGTACACCTATTCAGAAAATAGGATAAAACCTCACTTGATACCTTCCTGGGGGACAATCTCCACACCTTCCAAATTAACAATGTAACTATAGCCCAGATGTGGCTGGAATTCAGATAAATACTGTGGACAGCAACTGAGAGATATATGCCAAATAAATTAACAAATGACGCAGTTGACCCCATGTGGTACACAAAATGGGCCACAACACTGTTGCAGAAACAACTAAAAAGGAATGCCAAATTTAAACTATCAATTCTGAAGCATTATTCCACTGTCGGGAACCAGTACCAGCAAGGTATCTGCATGAGAGAAATGACTGTAGAGTATAAAACACATTCCTTTGGTTACATGGTTGTCCATATAAAAATGCTATATTGTTAAAGCCTTATGTTTTCCGAAGTATTAGTTGTGTGCAATCAAATGCTCTTAATACTCTAATGACGGATATATTCGTCCCACTTGAGACACAATATCATCCCGCAAGTTTCCTACCTCAATCACTACGATGACAAATTTAAAAATGATAAAACTACTTCCTTCTTGACTATTCTGGTGTCCTAAGACTGCACTATCAGTGTATATCCACTGCCTTACCAGCTTATAAACAAAATCAGAATGAGAGACTGCTGTTCTGCCACTTCGGAAATTAATGGATTCTATATGACTTTTCAAGTGGGAATGTGCATACAATCAATCACCCTTCCTGCATCAGTTGTTATTATCATTATTATTAGTAATGTCAGTTTTGAAGGATGTGGCTATATCTCACTAGGAAATAGATCGAAGAAATCTGACATGAATATTTTCGATAGTTGGTACTCTTACCACCCACGCACTGCTGCATGAAAATGCGGAAGAAGAAGCAGCAACTACTTAGAAAAGAGTAAGCACCACCATCAATAGCCAGAGGAGATGTAACAGTCTCACTGCTGTTTACAATGTCATCACTACAGCTCTTGTAGCATTCCTCTTGCCCAAGGAAGTCCTGGTGTGTGTTAGGTACCTTTGCTCAGCTGTAAGATAATTCCGCAATTTCGTCCTAATATCACAGCCACCCCCCCCCCCCCCCAAAAAAAAACACTCTCTTAAATGTGATGTGACATTGGTCCACTCTCCTACAGAACACTCTAGGGAATGGATTAAGTCCGATAAATGCATTGATTCTTGTCCTTAATACTTAAGGAAAAACATTGTTTGTGAGAACCTACCATAATTCAGTAATAACTATCGTCGACTGCATGTGTGATTATGGAGTTACGGATTGGGATGCATATGCAACTGACACAGGAAGTTTGAGTTAGGGTAAATACATTTCCGACGTAAAAAGACACACAGAATCCATTAATTTCATAAGAGACCGAACAGCAGTCTCCGGACTTCACTGTAGTTGGTTTATAAGCAGTTCAAGCACTGGATATACACTGATGGTACCTTCCTACGACCCAGAACAGTGTAGAAGGAAGTAGTTTTATTAATGTAAAGTATGTCACTCTAGTGAATGGCGTTAGAAACTTGTGGGGAGGTTGTATGCCTGACGTTGGACAAATATATCCTGCATTAGATCATTAAGAGTGTTGCAGTTAACACAACTAAGTCTTCGAAAACCAGAAGACTTGAACAATATAACATTTTTATGTGGAGAACCGTGTAACCATAGGAGTGTGTGTTTGTGCTCTATAGTCATTTGTCATGCTGGTACCATGCTGGTACTCGTTCCAAACATTGGAATAATGCTTCAGATTTGATAATACCATCGATTGATATAAAATGTTTCAAACTCCATCCATTTGGAGCTTCATCATGAATAAACCACACGTTTTCTCTTAACCAACTGTTGAATGACTTTGACACTTTCATGTCTTCGATACACCGATAAGAAGTGGCTTTATCCACGGCACGCACGCACCTGCAGAGATCTCGTGCTTTAAAATAGATGCCATGGGTGAGATTAGTGTCCGTTCAGTTCTAGGCGCTGCAGTCTGGAACCGAGATACCGCTACGGTTGCAGGTTCGAATCCTGCCTCGGGCATGGATGTGTGTGATGTCCATAGGTTAGTTAGGTTTAATTAGTTCTAAGTGCTAGGGGACTGATGACCTCAGAAGTTTAGTTGCATAGAGCTCAGAGCCATTTGAACCATTTTTTTTTTAGATTAGTGTTGCAGGGGTTATTTTTTTGAGATTAGTGTTGCAGGGGGTATTTTTTTGAAATTAGTGTTTCAGGGGGTATTGGTCAAGGACAATGTGAGAGGGATCTCTCAATCTCTGACTTTTTCCTACCAATGCCAAAATACTCTCTGATTCCCATCCACGCATGGAAAGCTGACCAGCCATAATCTTAAAAAAATCTGTACTATGATGGATGCACTGGAAATATGTAGATAGACTAATTGCATCGTATAGGATGCTGTCTGATATTCTTTAGTGTATATGGACGTGCTGTACAATCACCTATCTGTACTCACAATCTAGCATATGGTAATAGCGAAGTAGTAGAGGGGTGAATTATTAATTAGTAGAAACTGGGAAGCAATCTGCTCAGTCCTTGCCTGTCATTGAAATTACAGAATAACTGGTAAACATACTGAAATTGATTGCACTATCAACTGAGGTGTGTATTACAGTAAATTATACTCATCAGTGGTGTCCTTGCCATTACTTCGTCCACTGGTACGCTGTTGATTGCCACATAATGATAGACTGACAACAATTGGTTGAGATGGATAGTGCCTTGGCAGAACACTGGATATCAGCTACTTGTCGCTCTGGAGCATAGGGTTACATGTAGACGTCATGAGCTTCACACAATTGTTTGGAAGTGATCCTCAACGCTGGAGACTCTTCCTATTTCTATATGCTGCGATACCCTCCATATGTTTTTAATTTTCATCAATAACACAACACTACATAATTTTATTCCTACTGCCTCACACATGTTGTGAACAGCACCTTCTGGCGATGGTCAACATGTGACCTCTCCCTCACTTATCGACCTTAATGACAGTGAAAAATTAAACCGCATGTACCTAATGGAAATTTGCGAAAAGTAATCGTCACCGAAGTGAATCTGTCAGTAAAGAGGGAGGAGAGGGTTACAGGTAAATGAAAGGAAAAATTAAAATGAAATTAGAGAAATTAATTTTGAAAAAAGAGTAAAGTTAAAGAAGAAAGTAAATTTGCGGTCGTTACGTTAACAATTAACTGGTGTTAATTAGATATTTGATATTTGGGGAAAATAACAGTCTCCAGTCCGATCGACAACTACTATAATAACTGAAAAAGAAAGGTTAATGCAAGTATAATTAGCACTAAAAGCGTGGCAACTGAAGGTTGACCCATGTTGTGTGAAATTGAATGTTTGTCCGAAGTAATAAATTTCGCTCCACTCTGACTTAATTTAGCAAAAGAATTAATAAAACCGGAAAACTGAAAGTTAATTTAGTGACCGAAATTAATAGTAAACTTTGCTTCTGAAGCACAACGAAATTAAATTAAATACGGTTAGTCTTAGGCTATCCCAACAATCATCTCAAAAGCTACTTGCATCTATGCAATTTAGAAATAAAAGAATTAAATTTGAACTTCAATTAAATGATTTTCAACAATTATCAATAATAAAATTTAGTACGTACCAAGCTGAGCTGCAGTCACAGGTAAGCTAAAATATGGTAACAAAACTCGCACTCCTAATTTGTGCTTGTGTAATCTAAATATTGTAGCCAGGTATGAATACTTTAACTGAACTTTGAAATTAAAGCACTGAAATGGAATGATATTACTTTAATGCTGGCGTTTGAATATCAACGACACACGGGTTCATTTCGGAAAAGGAAGGGACCCTGCTTGGTAATGGTTCAAATGGCTCTGAGCACTATGGGACTTAACATCTATGGTCATCAGTCCCTTAGAACTTAGAACTACTTAAACCTAACTAACCTGAGGACATCACACAACACCCAGCCATCACGAGGCAGAGAAAATCCCTGACCCCGCCGGGAATCGAAACCGGGAACCCAGGCGTGGGAATCGAGAACGCTACCGCACGACCACGAGATGCGGGCTCATCGCTTGGTAATGCAATTGGGACAATGAGCAACAAAGGTTCATGCTAAGTTGCTGTATTTTAGTGATGCAAATGGAACTGTTTGAAAAGGTGAGGTCTGCCATACAGTTCTAAAACTGTACGTGCTTTCAGTCTTCCTTGTTGGTTGATTGAAGGTTTGACGTCGTCGACGAAGAAGCGGCGACAGTTACTCATTGCCGGCCGTCGCTGTTGCAGAAGCCCTATGTTGGCGCGCCTTCTTCTGGACACGGTCACCAGGCGAAACGGGCTCTTAATGTGTCCCTGGTAATGTTTCGCGTCCGCGACACCGTGTCAGAAACTATAATCGCAAGTCGAGCGCAATTACATGCTGCCAAACCCCGAAAGCGCGGGAGCTTCACACAACACGCCTGCTCCACTCGCTACTCCAGCCAGACTCTCCCTGCCCGCGCTCCACGCGGCAGAGTTAACACTACCAAAGATCCTACACACTTTGATTCTTGACACGACCTATCGATGTAAACGTTCGATAGCAGTTTTCCCTAGGCAAGACACAGCGTAAAAATACAAATAATTTTTACAAAACAAACCAATTAAACATCGACATAAATGCAATTGTAAAACAATTACATTATATAAAGACACAGGAATGTCATATCTTCAAGTAACAAAATGAGGAAAAAATATATAGTACAATAGATGGAACTAGGAGGATATGGATTTCCGGCGTTACAAACACCAGAACAGTAGTCATGTACATTACTTCAAATGGAGGAAACAATGCTCTTTCAAATGGAGCCACTGAGACCTCTAACTCCTCCCCGTCACTGTGGAAGATGAGATTAACTGTATAGGTCATCACACTCTACAGTGCCGCAAACCATACAAGTTTGCTTATGTTGCGATGTCTTCCACATTTTTGCCACTGACAGATATTGCCTCTGTGTTTTAAGTCTACCAATCAATGTGGTTTAGGAGCTGAATAGTTTACACTAAAGGGATGTACAGCTTCCTGTGAGAGCCAATGAATCAAAAAAGTTATGACGATTTAACACCCAACACAGACCTCGAAGTCATGATAGAAAAACGAAGTGAAATGCTGTGTTCAAAGCTGTATTCATACAGGGGTTGGATGTGTTACAGCCAGTAAAACAACGTATTAAACTGACTGTGAAGGAAATATACAGGAACCCTTTCTTTAAATTGATAAGCTGTTGGATATGGTCTCTTCCAATGCAGTTGACAAAACTTTATGCAGATCCGTGGAAGCGACTTCAAGCACTGACCACCTGTTTCAATAGCACGATAGGTGTATGTGTAATGTGGTCGATGTCGACAAGCAGGCAGCATTTTTTTCTTTACAATATACTGGAAGAGAGAGCTGCAGTAAAAACTTGTAAAATATTATAGGAGTTTCTATTACAATGACTAGTATAACTGGTTAAAGTTTAGATGCAGATAGTTCTTTCAAAATTTCATCGGTTTTCCCATAACACTAATAGAAATCGGCCATATCTATTCTCGTTGAATCACGACTGTTTTTAATATTATCATCATCATCGCGTGTTTCAAAATTGGTGTTACCGCAAATGCTGTGTAATGTCATACTTCATAACTTCTAATTATAAATTAGACATCACTCGATTTATAGCTCTTTGTGGACTCTGAAGACGATGTTGTTTATCCTGATATGCGAGTAGATTGTATGAAACAGTCCGTGGTGATCAACTTACTTACAAAACTAGAACGCTGAAGTCTTGTACGTTCGATGTACTGGTAGAGACAGATGTGGTAAAATAGTGTAGGAGGTTTTATTACAAGATAAGCTCTCATGATCTATTTCGCAACCGCTGGTGTGATATAGCTTCGTACTGGTAAAACTTGAGTTGCCAAAGCATACGTCCTCTTAAATTACAGTTTGTTGTAGTGGAACGTAAAATGCTCGTGTTTTTACCGATATGTGAGCATATGGCGTGATAGAATGTACTCTGTAATGGTATTTCACGTCTCTGAAATATTTTTAATGCAGACGTGCATGTCAGTGCAGTAACAGACACTGATTTGGAAGCAAAAGACGCTCTCTAGCCTCGTATTTTGTCCATGAAGCTGAAAGAAACTGCTTAATATTGATGTTTTTGTTCTCAGTTTAAATTCTCGCTCTTACTTTATGTCGATGACGGTTTCCAAATAACGAGGACATTTTGCAGTGATATGTAGATTTTGCAGTAAAACAGTGGAAGTGTTTCTTTTCGATTTTACAGAGGATGAGTGTATAGGGGGTGTTCAGCCTAACATCTGAATCTTGGTCATCTGTAATCGGCGGCGGTGCACTTAGTTGGATGCCGCAGGGATGCGAACTGGATCCTGCAGTCAAATGTCAAAATTGCACCGACTTTGCTCATAGAAATAATGGGATTGGACTTATTTTCGTGGATAGGAGACATTTATCATCATCTCAGTAGTGTTTTACTTTTCAATAGATTCTTGATTATAAGAGATGTGTTGACGTTAAATACAATTGTTACAGTGAATTTTTTCCCCATCTGAATCGCGGGCACTGGCGAGTGCAGAGTGCAGTCGCTCGAGGCAGCTATGCTTCAGTCAGAGGGTAGTGTGTGTAGTGGTGCTATGCTGCTAAAATTTTTGTGAACAAACGAGTGGCATTTGAGGCAGGGACACATTTATCTCCTACTGATTAGCTGGGCTTACCTGCATTGTGTTGGTGGAGGACGATGTCCTCAAGGCAGTCTGGGTGACACTCGTCTGCCAGCAGAATGGTGATAGCCCGCTGAAAAACTGTGAGACATCAGTAGTGGTTGACTCTATGGCAAGGCCTGTGTTCCCGCCGTAGCTGGACGGTGGGAGGGTGCGGGACGGATGAGTGGAGGTAAGAGGGCCTGTAATTTAGGAAGTTTGTGATCGTACATTGAAGAGAATGCACATTCAACTACTGCCCCCGCTGCAGTTTTTTGGAGCGACCACTCTTCCCAGTGCGTATGTAATAATAAATTGTTCAAACGTGTGTGAAATCTGATAGGACTTAACTGCTAAGGTCATCAGTCCCTAAGCTTACACACTACTTAACCTAAAGTACCCTAAGGACAAACACACACACCCATGCCCAAGGGAGGACTCGAACCTCCGTCGGGATCAGCCGCACAGTAATCCCGCGCCGTATGTCATATTATGAGCCATTATTTACGAGTGCTGGTTTTTTATCCACGGCAATTTAGATGTGTCATTAGAGCTGTGAAGCATTTTCCATCTGTTCTGGTAGCGTGTATTGGCTTTCTTTTTCTGGGTTGGAGGGTGACCGTCGAGCAGGCATTTGTAGCGACCTGTGACAGCAAATAGCTGTAGGTACAGTCCTTTGTTGTATGCTTACAGGTAATACACTTGCTAAACTCCTCTCTGTCCAATATGAGCATCTCGTTAGTTGGATGTATTTCCCATCAAGAAAATAATGATGTTACCTTCCACTCCAATCTTTTATCCCGCCAGCTTGTTGGCTAAGGTAGAGTTTGAGTGAGTCTGCCATTTGTTTCGAGTGGTATTGCGAATATTTCTCCAAGCAGGATAACACCAGTTGTTCGGTATCGTCCATTTTTGAGCTGTATTGCTGTTTTATGCAGTTCTTGTGTAACGGTATTCATATCATTATAGTTAGGACCAATCTTTGTTCAGTTTCACAACCAAAATAAATAAATTACACTAATGTAAACTTCTGTCCCCTGGATTTGGGCAGATCCCATGTGTTGCACTAGGGCTTTCCCTCAAGAAGGACCAGGCTTCAGATCCCAGAAATAGATCCATTGTTTTTAATTTCTTGTCACCTCCAGGTAGGGGTGGGGGGGCTTGCGGGATGTCAGCACAGCCCTGCAACAACAAAAAACTTCGAAATTCCTTCTAAAATTTGAAATTATCACCAGCAGGGTTGGGTTGTTGGTGGTGTAGCGGAATCACCATTTTGGATACGGTAAGTTTTGCGCAATATTCTGAGCACAGGTTACAGCGAGGTGTGGCCAGGATTGCTGTGAGTTACGCATACCAACAGTTGCGAAGTAGAGTAGAGGCCACAGGGCCGTCAAATTGCTGAAAGAGTATACATAGCGGTTTTGCATGTCTCAAATCACAGGCAGAATGGGCCCACTGGCCAACCTAGCCTGTTATGAATACGTGACGCGAAGCGGCATGTATGGCGAAACAGAGGTGCACCGCCATGTGTAAATAGGTACTGGTTTCTAACGAGATTGATTCAAGTGTGGCAGCTCTCCTGGACAGCGGGGCATGTCACACCACCGGCTACATGCAGCAGCAGATGGGGCGCCAGTGTTCCACTCCACGGCGGGACACTGGTTCGACCCTCTGAGGCCGACACGGCGTCCGTAGCCAGCCAGCAGCGGGACACTCCACGGCTCGCAACCGCGGGCAGTCGTCCTGGCTTCCAAAACACGCTGGAGGCATCCCGAGGCGAGAGCTGCAGATTCGGACTCCGGATCATAGGCGCTTGTTGTCGCTGCAATCTCAGCCATGTCGGCGGGAAGAACGCAGCTGGCCGCCTGCAACTTGCTGAGTTGGCAGGGATGCAGATCGCTGTGTTGACTGCCGGCATCTTGACAACGCCACACTACCTTATTGTACAAGGCTGGCACACAGTGCGCACATGGGTCGCTGGGGCAGCCATTCCGCGCCAAGCCGTTTCACAGACACCAAAGTGGTGTCCTCAGCGTTGGGGGACACAGTGATGAAGACTGAGGGGAACACGGCACTGTAGTTGAAAACAATAAATCCCTTGGAAAGGTCGGACGAGCCTTAATATGGTCCCTTCTACCTCTCCACATTTGGTCATCCTGATACATTTGGTGACAGAAGTTGCCATCACAGTGGAATGGTTGGTGGAAGGAGGAGGAGGAGGGAGGCAGATGGAGGAAAGCGGTCAGGTGACCCATTGCTGGCAGAGGAAACAATGTGATGTCAACCTGTTGTGGGGATGTGGGTGGACAGGGTTTGGCGTGTGTCATAATTAATTGATTAATTTAATTAATTTGCACGTCATTTTTCTATCAAATTGAGCTGATACCGCAGTTCCCCTATCACTTGCCGTAACTACCCTGTTGGCGCCTAGCTAATGTAACTTTTTATCGAACAGCTGTAACATGGAAATGATACTTTTTCAGACTTGGGGTCCTACTCACAATATTCGGTTCTCACTACCTTTTACCAGTACTCGATGTCTGTAATGCAAGATCTGAACACCTTGTATATCATTGCCCAGTTCAGTTACTAGGTGCAGTCATCCCTTGCAGTTAGTTGGCAGCATCGCATCCTAGCAATTTATTCCCTTTCTGATTATCTTCAGGTTCCCATTGACAACGGAATCTACCTGTTTTTCACAAGTCTCTTTCACATTTGTCTGGTGTCTTTCAACACTGTGCTTTTTTTTTTTTTTTTTAATTGGTTACTTGGGCCTCTATTTGGTGTTTGTTGTGATCATCTGTCATTGTTTCTTCGAGCGACATGACTGGCCCACTGTCATTCTATGTATATATTTTTCATATTTTGGTACTGACAATTATTGTATGTCTGATACATACTGCTTCCTTTCTTTGTGCAGGCTAACACTGATCTTTCCACTCCTATTCGAGCTGCTGTGAGATTTCTGCCAAAGAACTTATTTAACGTTCATGTCCCCCATCCAAAACTTATAGTGGGTGTTATACATTCGTCAAAAATGCTCGGCCGATATTTTATAGTTGAAAATTTCCGTAAGCTTGTCAGCCTAATTTCGTATGTCCAAATATTTCTGTTTTAAGCCTCCTATCTCTTTTACAAGCTTACCAAGATAGAGATATTCAGCGACTCTTTCCAGCTGTGTACTTCCAACACCTATATTTCGGTTCGGTGTCTATTCATTTATCATGACCTTGGTTTTGTCATAGATCGTTTTCAGAACAATATCAGAGACGGCTTATTCATGTTCGCTAAGTAATATTTGAAGTTCTTGTATACTGTTTGCTAATACTAGCAAAACATCATCACCAAATCTCTGGTTATTCATTCTCTTCACTTATTTATACAAGCAGTATTTCTCCACAGATACTGAAACACGAGACTAGTGTGACACCAAGGACGCAAAGCGGAACCTGACGGGGGAAGTACGCCACTTGACCATTGGGGCGAAAGAAAACGAGGTAGAATAAATCCAGTGAACCCACATGCCTTCTAGCATAATATTAGGTCATGTATGGAGTTTAAACGTTATGGAGCTATGTAACATTCGCTCAAAAATGGTTCAAATGGCTCTGAGGACTATGGGATGTAACATCTGAGGTCATCAGTCCCCTAGAACGTACAACTACTTAAACCTAAATAACCTAAGGACATCACACACATGCCCGAGGCAGGATTCGAACCTGCGACCGCAGCAGCAGCGTGGTGCCAGACTGAAGCGCCAAGAACCTCTTGGCCACAATGGCCGGCTAACATTCGCTATAAGGAAACGTGTGATTCTCGCAAACATCGATTATGCGAAATTTGACTTACGCTCTGATTAAAGGGATTAGAAATGTTTGTATTGGGTAGCAGTACATCAACAAGAATTACAGAAAATATAAAAAATCTTCGAAGTGCTTTTAAGTACTTCATAGGTATTTAATCTCATTCCCCTTGATAACAGAGACAACATTTAATCAATAAACCGTTCCGCATCACACATTAGGCACATAGGCAGCATCACCAACATGAGGTAATTAGGATACGCATTCAGATTCTACTGTTGTTTCTATGAAAGGAGGCACATACGCAATATTTTTCACATCACCTCGTAAGAATTAATCAATGGGTGACAGGTCCAGACATGAAATGAAAGTGACCAGTAGCATACATTCAATATGGCTCGTACCACGATTAGGATGATAGTCTCGACCATCTTATGTTCTTATGCCGTCAGAATTTGTTACGAGCGTACGGGCAGTTGCACCAGATGTTCTTTGAACAAAACCGATTGCAAAATATTAAATGTCTCCTAAATACAATGGTGCTTCTTATTACTATGAGGGCTGGAAGATGTTGATTTATGATGTATAAACCTAGAATGAAGGCAGACTGATTAGAGTTTAACGTAGCGTTGACGGCGCGGTGCCGGCCGATGTGGCCGAGCGGTTCTAGGCGCTTCAGACTGGAACCACGCGACCGCTTCGGTCACAGGTTCGATTCCTGCCTCGGGCATGGATATGTGTGGTGTCCTTAGGTCAGTTAGGTTTAAGTAGTTCTAAGTTCTTGAAAATACGGTGATTCTAAGGGAATTAGATGAGGAAATGAGACACTTGAAAGTCGGGTGATGCTGAGGGAATTACATTAGGAAATGAGACACTTAAAGTGGTAAAGGAGTTTTGCTATTTGGGGAGCTAAATAACTGATGATGGTCAGGAGTAGAGAGGATATAAAATGTAGAATGGCAATGGCAAGGAAAGCGTTTCTGAAGAAGAGAAATTTGTTAACATCGACTATACATTTAAGTGTCAGGAAGTCGTTTCTGAAAGTATTTGTATGGAGTGTAGCCATGTATGGAAGTGAAACATGGACGATAAATAGTTTGGACAAGAAGAGAATAAAAGCTTTTGAAATGTGGTACTACAGAAGAATGCTGAAGAATAGATGGGTAGATTACATAACTAATGAGGAGGTATAGAATAAGATTGGGGAGAAGAGAAATTTGTGGCACAACTTGACTAGAAGAAGGGATCGGTTGGTAGGACATCTTCTGAGGCATTAAGGGATCACCAATTTAGTATTGGAGCGCAGCGTTGAGGGTAAAAATCGTAGAGGGAGACCAAGAGGTGAATACACTAAGCAGATTCAGAAGGATGTAGGTTGCAGTAGTTACTGGGAGATGAAGAAGCTTGCACAGGATAGAGTGGCATGGAGAGCTGCATCAAACCAGTCTCTGGACTGAAGGCCACAACAACAACAACAACAAGTTGTAGGGGACTGATGACCTTATCTGGTAAGTCCTATAGTGCTCCGAGCCATTTGAACGGCGCGGTCATTATTGGCAAAGTAGAAGCTCAGATTCCGAAAGGACGGGGAAGGAAACGCGCCTGTCCTAATCAAAGGAACCATCCTCGGAGCGATTTAGGGAAATCACGAAAATCCAGAAACTCGATGGTCAGACGAAGATTTTAACCGTTGTCCTCCCAAATGCAAGTCTGGTAAGCTAAGCAATACAACCCCTCACCCGATGCGAACCTAGAATCCCTAGTGTCTGGGTACTCAATCCTGCTAAAAGGTTAAATAATCTGTAGTGTCTCTATCATGCTGTGGCAGTAGCCATCGCTCAAACACGTCCAGGTAATTGTTTGTTGAAACTATTAAGTGACTGAAGAAGAAAGGGCTGCACCAGTTTTGTGCTGACACCGCACAGAACAAATTAACTTTCCGTGGGTCCCATTCAGTATTCTGAAGTTACTTTCTGTCTGTATACTTTTTATCTTTTTATCGATGTATAGTTATGCATTAAATAGTTTTAACCATTTGTAATCACATATTCATTTGTAATTACCCCGTACTCAGTATCAGGAATAGAAGAAATTCATTCGGGGTGTATAGGCTTTCGGAGACATGTACAACTCAGAAGCGTCTTGAAGAAATTACGTTCTTATTGGACGTCTAGCCAGCTGTTCAACTAGATTCTTCTTCGAAAATCCTCTACAATACTAATACACTCCTGGAAATGGAAAAAAGAACACATTGACACCGGTGTGTCAGACCCACCATACTTGCTCCGGACATTGCGAGAGGGCTGTACAAGCAATGATCACACGCACGGCACAGCGGACACACCAGGAACCGCGGTGTTGGCCGTCGAATGGCGCTAGCTGCGCAGCATTTGTGCACCGCCGCCGTCAGTGTCAGCCAGTTTGCCGCGGCATACGGAGCTCCATCGCAGTCTTTAACACTGGTAGCATGCCGCGACAGCGTGGACGTGAACCGTATGTGCAGTTGACGGACTTTGAGCGAGGGCGTATAGTGGGCATGCGGGAGGCCGGGTGGACGTACCGCCGAATTGCTCAACACGTGGGGCGTGAGGTCTCCACAGTACATCGATGTTGTCGCCAGTGGTCGGCGGAAGGTGCACGTGCCCGTCGACCTGGGGCCGGACCGCAGCGACGCACAGATGCACGCCAAGACCGTAGGATCCTACGCAGTGCCGAAGGGGACCGCACCGCCACTTCCCAGCAAATTAGGGACACTGTTGCTCCTGGGGTATCGGCGAGGACCATTCGCAACCGTCTCCATGAAGCTGGGCTACGGTCCCGCACACCGTTAGGCCGTCTTTCGCTCACGCCCCAACATCGTGCAGCCCGCCTCCAGTGGTGTCGCGACAGGCGTGAATGGAGGGACGAATGGAGACGTGTCGTCTTCAGCGATGAGAGTCGCTTCTGCCTTGGTGCCAATGATGGTCGTATGCGTGTTTGGCGCCGTGCAGGTGAGCGCCACAATCAGGACTGCATACGACCGAGGCACACAGGGCCAACACCCGGCATCATGGTGTGGGGAGCGATCTCCTACACTGGCCGTACACCACTGGTGATCGTCGAGGGGACACTGAATAGTGCACGGTACATCCAAACCGTCATCGAACCCATCGTTCTACCATTCCTAGACCGGCAAGGGACCTTGCTGTTCCAACAGGACAATGCACGTCCGCATGTATCCCGTGCCACCCAACGTGCTCTAGAAGGTGTAAGTCAACTACCCTGGCCAGCAAGATCTCCGGATCTGTCCCCCATTGAGCATGTTTGGGACTGGATGAAGCGTCGTCTCACGCGGTCTGCACGTCCAGCACGAACGCTGGTCCAACTGAGGCGCCAGGTGGAAATGGCATGGCAAGCCGTTCCACAGGACTACATCCAGCATCTCTACGATCGTGTCCATGGGAGAATAGCAGCCTGCATTGCTGCGAAAGGTGGATATATACTGTACTAGTGCCGACATTTTGCATGCTCTGTTGCCTGTGTCTATGTGCCTGTGGTTCTGTCAGTGTGATCATGTGATGTATCTGACCCCAGTAATGTGTCAATAAAGTTTCCCCTTCCTGGGACAATGAATTCACGGTATTCTTATTTCAATTTCCAGGAGTGTATATTCTTCTTCGAAAATCCTCTACAATACTAATACATTGCTAGGAGTGTCGCACGAAGTGAAACACTATCGTTTACTATTGTTTGGTATGTATTACACGCTGATGGACCAAAACATTATCACCACTGCCCACCATGCGGTTGGATACCGCCTAGAGACTTTGCGGGTAAGTGACGCGCTATGAAAAGTATGTAAGCGCAACAGAGGCAAAAGGGGGATTATCCAAGCCAACTATGAGCTGCAAAATGTGAAACCCACTGAGATAACTAACTTTGTTAAAGAAAAGTTGGTTATTACGCAAGTCCTAAAACGAGTGCCTCGAAACTGTCTAGTCTGGTCGAATGTTCACATGCTGCTGTCGTGAGCACCTCCTGAAGTTGGACCTCCACGACTCTACATAGAATGTGGGGTTTGAAGGTTTGTGTACTCAGTAACGTAGGACAGATGGTGATTTGTGGCATTTCTTCAGAAAGAGCGTTATGCTGGATCGCGCACAAGTGCTGCAGAGAGTGAAGATGGAGCTCCGAGGCAGACCACCACTACATATTCATTTGTTGACCCAACGACATCTGCAGCTATGATTGCTGTGGGCACTGACCATCGTGAATCGACCGTCGATCAACGGAAACGTTTCAGATCTTCGGGTAAATCACATTTTTTGCTACAGTATGTTGATGTCGTCTCTGCAAACGCCTTCCTGAGCCATCAGCTCTTCACGGATGCAAGGTGGAAGGAGAAGTGTTAGGCTTCGTGCGACATTCTCTTGCGCTTGCAAACGACCTGTGGTAGTATTCTAAAATGCACTGAGAGCTGCGCACCATCTGCATCCCTTCATGCTGGATGTCGTCCCCGACTGTGATGTCATCTTTCAGCAGTATAATTATCCATGTCTCAGAGCCAGAACGATACTTTAGTGCTTCGACAAACATCTTAGTGAGCTCACATTGATGTCTCAGCCACCAAATTTGGATAATTTAGATTCTATGGAAACCATCTGGATCGCTATTGGGTGCCATCACAGCGTACCCTAATCAGCGGCTCTTTATCTAAGCGAATGACAGTAACGCTGCTCCAACATCTAATGCCGTATGTCTCCATAAACCTACCAACAATCTATCGGATTCCTGATACGCAGAATCAGTGATATATTTCGTACCAAAAATGGAGGAACAAGGTATTAGGCTGGTGGTCATAACGTTTTGGCTCGTCAGTGTAAACCAGTGATTAATTGAATAGAATTAGTAGCCATCACAGCCCTTCCCTACAGATGTAGTTATCGATGAGAACATTTTGTCCGTTTAAATTTCCCCTTTGAACAATTATACATGACTGTGCTTAAACTGACATACAATATTTTTTAGCGCAACGCAATCTGACTTTCAATAATCCCTACAAAAGAATGGCCCTGACTAACATTAACCTATACCTTTCACAAATCACTTACCTCACCAAAAATTTTCGGTACTCGAACTACTGCAATACAGCGAGCGCCACTACTGCCAGATAAGTAAAAGATTCAAACTACTGAAGGCACTAACTACTAATAGGCATAGTTAGCAAATGAAAGATTTTGATAGAGAACTAACAAAGTATTTACCTCAATAGTGTTCGAAAGTCATAATGTATATAGCAGTTCATGACATCCAATCTTACAAATTTCAAAACTCCGCCATCTCTCTCCCCACATCCACCACTGCTGGCGGCCCACCTCCAACTGCGCAACGCTACGCGCTGTTCACATCCATCTGCCCAACACTACAATGGCAGACAACAATTCAAACTAGCCACAGACTGCAACAGCACAACCAGTGATTTTTCATACAGAGCGCTACGTGGCGTTACCAATAAGAAAACCTTAACAGCCCACTTACACGTAATCATTGAGAAACGGAAAAATAGCAAACCAACTTCGGTTAAAATACCAACATGCAATGTAAGTGCTTAAAAAGTGAAAGTAAAAACTAATTTAAATGGAAAATGCACTGCAATAAAGTTAAAATTGTGGTATCGTTGGACTGAAAGGTTAATGAGACTACAAGTAGATCATAGAATGAACGCTTTCACGACCAGATGACATAGCTGCTGGTAAACCTTTCGGTATGTGAAATCGTGGTCCAAGAAACTCTTCTATTCTTTTTGGACCACGATCTCCACAAGTAGAGCCAGTCACGTAATGCGAGTATCTGCGAGTAACAACCTGTGGAGATATGAAGCAGAACGCTTACAGAGGCTTATTTACCGATAATTCAAGTGACAGGCAATGACTGATAGGTAGGAGATTAGGGTAATCCAGTTTAATCACAAATGAGATGCCAAAAAAGCACTTGCATGGCTCAAACATCAACATCGCTCAAGAGAATGAGACCCATAACAAGATGAACTGACACTGGCCATCTACAATGAACATAGAAGAGAGCTTCGAATGGTAAAATACCTGTTTGCCTGGCCAGGGGTGTAGCAGAAATATTGAAATATTTTAAACTCCTGGAACACGAAGAAAGAGGACATACATGTCGAGAGAAACTGTTGGGAAACTGTTAATAGCGGTATTTCAGAGCAATAGCGGAAAAATTTTGTGTCACGTAATAGTGGTGTCACATACATCCCGCAGGCACCCCCAGATACCTTACGTCAAAGGAATGTATCACCATAATGAAGATTAAATCAGACAGATGACAATCAACTTTCCTTCTTTTAGTAATGTTGTGGAGTCATAAATTTAAATTTAAATACCGATTAGGGAAATTTATCAACTCCTCCATCTTAACACACATACACCCACGTGAGAGGGAGAGAGAGAGAGAGAGAGAGAGAGAGAGAGAGAGAGAGAGGGAGTGAGAGAGAGATTATGAAAGGAAAAAGTGTTAATGTTTCGTTCACCACCACCACCCCACTCCCTCTTATCACTTTTCGCTGACTATAGGCAGTAGCCCTACGGCCATAAATATCTCATTTACATAGTGGAGAAGAGGAAGCTTTCAAATGTGAATGCTCACGATCATCCTTGGACATACTGAACTCTATGGCACGACCAAATAAAGTTCTATTGCGAAACAATCACCCAAAGTCGTTAGAAAATCCTATAGGACTGCAAATTCGACTAATACGTTCGTGAAGCATTTCCATTTAACTTGTAATAGGAGGCTGAAACCAGACGACCTTAAGAAGAAAACACTTAAAATTATGATTTCACGTATGTAGTGTCGATACATAAAAAAAATGTGTGGAAAGCCACTGGTAATGAAACACATATGAAAATAGGGAAACGCATGAGAGAAAAGAATTTCCTGTTATTTAGTAGTGAAGACTGACATCAGACACGTAGAGGGTTTTCATCAGCAATTGTGTGTCTGGTAAGGAATGGCTCACATGGAAAACGAGAGTGGCATTCATTTAATGGAATAAATGATTTCTGATAGTACTGATGTTCCAAGTTCAATGCTTTACGTTCTTGAGCTTCCGTTAGGTTCCAGTACATAAATCTACAGTAGTCTGTATTTACTTTCGTTCCGAGAACTTCAGTGAAACCATTCAATTACTCACCTCTGAACAAGAAATATTCTAGGATCTCGGTTTAGACTCTTTGTATCCCCGCATTTCCATTTCATTTGTCATCATGCCGAAATTCGATAAGGTAATCAAATTCTGAATCTCTAAAGAGATTCCAAAACGATTGCAGTTTTACGTGAATATTCATAACGTATGTTTAAAACAGTTTTTTTTTGCAATCAATCAATGTGGATTTCTTTTTCATTTACTCCTCCTGACTAATTCCTGTTGCAAAAATTCTTATAAATAGCAACATACTGGGTTATACATGTTGATGAGTCAGTTAAAAAGCAATTCCGTTCCGTATTCTTTAAAAAATAGCGTGATCTGGAAGCGTAAAAAAGAGAAGAGAAATTTATGTATGGGATCGTCCAGTCGCAATATGAAACACTTAATCTGAAAGCTGTGGCCCAGCTCTGAATCTCAGTTATGAAGCGTATGTGCAATTTTCGCTATAAACCAAAATATTGTTCATACGATAAGAGCGAGTATGATGCTCTAATACCAAATACTACAACAAAAACTAAAAGATAACATAGTCTCTAAAATTAAAAAAACTGAACTATGCTAAAACAATGAGGACAGACCCAAAACTGTGGAAGACTGTACGGGGAAATGGTAACAAGATCTGCCCATCTGGGTAGCTTGCAAAATCAAACACAATGATTCATCAAGATGCCACAATTTACACCCCAACCAAGCAGCATAAATTTCGTGTCAAATAAGCTAGTAAAGATGACGCTACTACAACTGCGTCACTCTTATCTTGAGTCATCAGTCTTCTGACTGCTTTGGTGAGGCCCACCATGAATTTCTCACCTGTACCAACCTATTCATCTCAGAGTAGCACTTGCAACATACGTCCTCAAGTATCTGCTGGATGTATTCCAGTTTCTGTCTTCCTCTACAGTCTTTGCTCTCTACAGCTCCCTGTAGTTCCATAAAGTGTCTGATGTCTCACCAGATGTCCTATCCCTTCTCCTTTTCAGTGTTTCCCATATATTTCTTTCTCTCCGATTCTGCACAGAACCTCCTCATTCCTTACCTTATTAGTCCACCTAACTTTAGCATTCGTCTATAGCATCACGTCTCAAATACTCCAATTCTCGTCTGTACCGGTTTCCCCCCAGTTCATGTTACACTACCATACAATGCTGTGCTCCAAACGTACATTTTCAGAAATTTCTTCACCAAATTAAGGCCTATGTTTGATACTAAAAGATATCCGTTGGCCTGGGAAGCCCAGTTTGCCAGTGGTTGCCTACTTCTTATGTCCTGCTTGTTCCGTCCGCCATTGGCTATTTTGCTACCTAGGTGCCTGAACTCCTTAACTTCATGTACGTCGTGATCATCAATATCGAAGTTAAGTTTCTCGCTGTTCTCATTTCTGTTACCTCTCACTACTTTCGTGTTTCTTCGATTAACGCTCATTCCGTATCCATACTCATTAGACCATTTCATTCACCAGATCATGTTATTGTTCTTCATTTTTATTCATGATAACAATATCATCAGCGAATCGTATCACTGATATCCTTTCACCTTGAATTTTAATCCCTTTCTTATATTTCTATCATGGTTTCTCCGTTATAAAGATTGAACAGTACACCGTTTTTAAACCGAACATATAGTTCTTGGTCACTCACTCTTGTTATTCCCTCTTGGCTCTTGTTCATACTGTATATTACCCATCTCTCCCTATAGCTTATCCACACTTTTCTCTGATTTCCGAACGTCTTGCACCTTTTTATATTGTCGAACGCTTTTTCCGGATCGACAAATCCTGCGAAGGTGTCTCGATGTTGCGTCACTTACATTTCCCCAAGACTTAGGAAACCCTGTACCCATTAGAACGTGAGAGCGGCGGAAGGCGATGGAATGACCACGGAACATAGACCGTCCCCTAGAACAGTCTTTTTTCTAAAACAGTGTACGTTCAGCGGACAACTCAACGCTGTTCTCTGTAGTTTGGAACTGAATATTGCTTATTTCCTGGAAGAAAAAAATCGAGGAAGGCTGCAGAAGTTTCTCCTCTTCGCATACAAAACACTCCTTAATAAATATGAAGTTGGTACTGAGATAAAGAATTGTCCCCTCGGTTGATGGAATGCTTCGTGTTTGTCCAGTCATTAGTTGCCCGAAAACAATTCGCAAAAGTTTTGTGCTTTTATTTTCTGGGGATGGCAGTGGTGGCAAGGCGCCATCCGCTCCGTGCTAGAAGAGGCGCCAACTCCGGAAAAATACAGCACGAACCCAGCTTCTGCGAAAACTGTCCAGCTCCCAGGGGGCCTTCACCTTCCACATGAGATTCACTGATCACCTCCTGCCACCCGATGACCCAGAGACCACACTGGGAGAACACTTCCCTAGTGACAAAAACGCCAACTTTTCCTGCTAGAAAATGCAGGTAAAATTAACCAAAAATAGTCATAACTATGAATCAGTATCACGTAGCGATATGTATGATTTGTGCAACACATCTTAAACCTTCTATTAAAACAGTAAAAAGTTCCCTGACAGCAATCCTCGTTCATCAAATGCTTAACGAGTTCCAGAAACTTATAATCTCAAACAAACACCGCAACCAGAAAATTTCCCCTAACAGTCTTTTATCAGGATTATTGAAAAAAAGCTACATGTGAAATTACCTCTCAGATTTACGGGAGCAATGTCACATCAGAAAAAAGTTTGATACCACAGATTTGTACGTAAATCAACGTGGGACGTATAACGAACGTACCCGTTAGTTCGACCAAATTTTGCGTTAAAAGGCCATGGAAGCTTACGACTGGTTTGCCCTTTGCTAACTGCATGGTAAGGCCTGCTGAGCCCCTTCTTGTCGCTCGGTCATATCGGTTGGATCGTAGACCACTGGAAATTCGTGACCTGGTCAGAGGAGTCCTGATCTCAGTTGGTAAGAGTTTGTGGTAGGGTTCGAGTTGGGCGGAGACCCCACGAAAATATGGACCTAAGTTGTGAAAGAGCCACTGTGCGTGATGATGGTGGCTCCATATTTGTGTGACCTGACGAACGTACCCGTTAGTTCGACCAAATTTTGCGTTAAAAGGCCATGGAAGCTGACGACTGGTTTGCCCTTTGCTAACTGCATGGTAAGGCCTGCAGAGCCCCTTCTTGTCGCTCGGTCATATCGGTTGGATCGTAGACCACTGGAAATTCGTGACCTGGTCAGAGGAGTCCTGATCTCAGTTGGTAAGAGTTTGTGGTAGGGTTCGAGTTGGGCGGAGACCCCACGAAAATATGGACCTAAGTTGTGAACGAGCCACTGTGCGTGATGATGGTGGCTCCATATTTGTGTGACCTGTGTTTACATGAAATGAACTGCATCTTATAGTACTGGATTATATGGTCCAACTGAACTTATCACTGACTGGGCGTGGTCGTATTCGGCTACTTGGAGACCATTTTCACCCATTCAACGTAGAAATTTATAGGGATGATGAAACTATTTATATATATGAACATTCTAAACAGTTCGATCGTACGAGCTGTTCACCCAGACAGCGCGACATGAATCCCTTAGAACATTTGTGGGACCCAATCTAAAGCTCAGTTCATGCTTAAAATCCTACCATGTCAACACTTTTTAGCAACATCAGAATATAATGTTAGTAAGTTACGTTCCAAGTAATATAAATTCGGTATTCCTTAACTTTTCTATGGAGCTGAGTACACATTGCAGGCTTGATGTTTAATCGCTTTGCTTGAAAATTTTCTTTTAATATGCAAAGGAAAAGTCATGTATAACGTGCATATGCCATCGTGCAGTGCCATTAATTTGAACTGATGATGTATGACTGATAGAACAAAAGGATGATGAAATGTGATGTCAGAACCTTCTCAAACACAGTGATGTCAGATTTACTGTAATGAAATAATCTCCTTGTGTTAATGCGTCGTAAAGAAGACTAATATCTAGAAAATTTTTTCTCAGAAGGATTTATAATGGAAATAACGTTTCATAGGAACCCTTTAGCTATCCAACGTAACATCCAAGACCCCCTTATTTGTCTGTACTATTTACAATTTTTGTATTGTATTTAACTGTGTGAAAAAAGACCAAAACAAATGAAATAACTGAATAATTAAAAATTGGATCTGGTGCCAACTGAATGGGCCTGATGTAATTGTTGCCCAGCAAATGTGACCCAAAGAATGACAGATGCGTGCATGAGCTGCACCTCTAAATGCACGAATATGTCACCCGTTTACATAAAAAAATAAGCGGTTATGAAAAATTGCCGGCCGGTGTAGCCGTGCGGTTCTAGGCGCTACAGCTTGGAACCGCGTGGCCGCTACGGTCGCAGGTTCGAATCCTGCCTCGGGCATGGATGTGTGTGATGTCCTTAGGTTAGTTAGGTTTAAGTAATTCTAAGTTCTAGGGGACTGATGACCTCAGAAATTAAGTCCCATAGTGCTCAGAGCCATTTGAACCATTTTTATGAAAAATTATTTTTAGAATGAAGTGATTGTGTTTGTACGTCAACTCGTTTTCCACCAATCAGAGGGTTTTGACGTTGGCCTAGTTAACCGAGTATTCTTAAGATTTTCCTCTTCTGAAGCACAGCTCAGATTTCGCAAGGCTACACCTGTTTAAACAACGATCGTCTTTGGAGCTTAGAGCTCCCCGATGGCTAATTTTACACAGACGCCTATTTTATTTTTGCCGATACAGAGTTGACAAAAGGTGTGTGCAAGTGATTCCTGTGTGGCTTAATGTGTGGGACAGTGGCCAATCTCGTCAGTACCTACCACCCGGGAATCCCCTCGCCTGTCTCTGTGAATATTCTGCTCCTGAAGTATCTGCATGTTTCAATTAGCAACTGCTCACTACATTACCCCTTGTGCGCAGCTCGTGGTCGTGCGGTAGCGTTCTCGCTTCCCGCGCCCGGGTTCCCGGGTTCGATTCCCGGCGGGCTCAGGGATTTTCCCTGCCTCGTGATGACTGGGTGTTGTGTGATGTCCTTAGGTTAGTTAGGTTTAAGTATTTCTAAGTTCTAGGGGATTGATGACAATAGATGTTAAGTCCCATAGTGCTCAGAGCCATTTGAACCATTTTTAACATTACCCTAGCATTGACGTATTGCATTGATAGAAACTCACGTTGAAAGTGACTGTACAATGCACTCCGTCTTCAGGCCTCGAGTGGCCTGCCGGGACCATCCGACCGCCGTGTCGTCCTCGGTAGAGGATGCGGATAGGAGGGGCGTGGGGTCAGCACACCGCTCTCCCGGTCGTAAGATGGTACTCTTGACCAAAGCCGCTGCTATTCGGTCGAGTAGCTCCTCAATTGGCATCACGAGGCTGAGTGCATCCCGAAAAATGGCAACAGCGCATGGCGGCCTGGATGGTGACCCATCCAAGTGCCGGCCACGCCCAACAGCGCTGAACGTCGGTGATCTCACGGGAACCGGTGTATCCACTGCGGCAAGGCTGTGACTGTACAACGAGGAGAATTTAATTTTAAAATACTTCAGCTTGGTATCTTAGCTCAAACTAATTACGTATGCTTCAAAGAAAATCAAAACATAGTTTCAACAGCAAACTTCGACGGCAAATCCTGTCATAGTCGAACTTGTTACTGATTATCTAACTGAGATATCGTTATCACCAGAAATCTTAGTTTTAATGTCGTACTGCTGCTCGTAACTCTACACCTATTTAAGAGAACGCCCTTTCCTTGAGGCTTCGGTGTGTCTATCCACAGTAATTTCAAATAGGGTGGCGTTATCAAAATTATACAACACTCTCCGGCAATAAGACGTTATGAAGATTCTTAACCGACACAGAGGGAGACGCAATTCCTAATATTAGTATGGTCAGGATCGCCTAAAGCTCTGTTGCCAGGAGCTGGAGAATGGAAAATCCTAAAAACCACTCGGCAGATAACCCATAGCATAATTCGCAGCTAGCGATTGGCACCCAACCCACCCAAAAAGAACTTAAATCATCATCTAAAGGTTGTTTACAGACTACGCAAAACACGGCCTTAAACCCTTCGCAGGTCACACACAAAAGAACCTCACTGTACATGCTTTATAGCTTTAAACCACCAGAAAATGTTTGCGCAAGGAAAGATACATTATCTCATAACAAAACGTGTTACACACAATATGGACAGAAAACCAAAAGAATAAATGTAAAGAATCGTGAGAACCTTAATGAAATCATAAGGGAATGTTACATTACATTTTGTTACCTTACAGCTAGCTCTTTCTAAAACAGGATGAATCACTCCTACAGTTAGAATCTGCTGAATATTTTCGCTGACTGTAGCAGCACTTCACTACCAAAAATGTTCTGAAAATACGCATTACTCTTATACAGCCTGGGATCACAGCACACTGAGATTTTATGACCGCTGAACGTTGACATACTGTTGCACATATCTAACAAAATAAATATTTTTTCAGATACGCGTCTAGATGCAGTGCTCTATCCATCATAATATCTCGATTGTTTCACAAAAGGTACAAACAGATGCACAAAGTGTTAGGAACTACAAGTGTATTACACTCAAGAGCCAAAGAAACTAGAACACTGCCTAATATGATGTACGGCCCCTGTGAGCACGCAAAAGTTCCTCAAAACGACGTGGCATGGATTTCACTAATGTCTGTAGTATTGCTCGAACTAACTTACACCATGAATCCTGCAGGGCTGTCCATAAATCCGTAAGAGATCTCTTCTGAACAGCACATTGTGACGCATCCCAGATATGCTCAATAATGTTCATCTCTGTGGAGTTTAGTGGCCAGAGGAAGTATTTAAACTCAGAATAGTTTTTCTGGAGCCACTCTGTAGCAATTCTGGACCTGTTGGGTGGCGTATTGTCCTGCTGTAATTGCCCTAATCCATCGGAATGCACAATGGACACGAATGGATGCAGGTGATCATATAGGATGCTTGCGTACGTGTCACCTGTCACAATCGTATCTAGACGTATCAGGAGTCCCATATCACTCCAACTGCACACGTTCCAAACCATTACAGAGCCTCCACCAGCTTGAACAGGCCCCTGTTGACATGCGGGATCCATGGATTCATGAGGCTGTCTTGACTACCGTACACGTTCATCCGCTCTATCCCATTTGACACGAGACTTATCCAGCCAGGCTACTTGTTGCCAGTCAACAGTAATCAAATGTCGGAGCTGAAGGCCCCAGGCTAGGTGTAGAGCTTTGTGTCCTGCCGTCATCAGAGATACACGAGTAAGCCTTTGGCTTCGAAAGCCCACATCTTTATTTCGTTGAATCATTCGCCTGCTAACACTTGTTGATGGCCCAGCATTGAAATCTGCAGCAATTTGCGGAAGGGTTGTACTTTTGTCACTTAAATCTTCGTAACTTGCCACTGAAGGAGCAGTAACTGATCTAACAATTACTGCAGACATTGGTTGTCTTATATAGACGTTGCTGGCAGCTGCACCGTATTCTGCCTGTTTATATATGACTGCTTTTCAATACGCGTGCCTATACCCGTATCTTTAAGGCTTCAGTGTTGAAGGATTACATAGAAACGTACTGCTAAACGAGAACAGTTACTTACGGGTAGCGCACACATAAAGGAGTATAGAAAACTACATAGTTAGTACAAGTTGGGTAACATTAACTTAAAGAACCCTAAGCCATGACTGACTTCGGATTTGAGAAGTTGGTTGTCCCAGTTACGTTCTTCATCCATAGCGTCTTAGGACTGCTGCATTGGCGAAGACCAAGCGTTTTATCAGGAGTCTCCCAGTGTGCAGAGGAGAACATCTGTACATTATTCTTCCCCTTACAGAAGACGTGGTGGATTTTCACCAGCAGCTTCTGTCCTGCGTAGAAAAATTCTTCACATTCTTCCCCGCCGTTGAAGTGCTGCTCTCATGACATCTGCAATTATTTCTGCAACCTCTGATCTGTGCCTGTACAGCTGCTGTGATGGAATAATTACGATACTTAAAGGCACCCACTTTGCTCAGCAGTTGACCAGCATAGGTTCATGACTTCTGATTCAAATTCTATGAAGGTTTCTGCAGTAGCGTGTGATTGGTAGTTATTTCACAATAACATCCCTGCTCGTGTTACTACTCATGAACTCCAGCTTCCTCTGAATTGACGAGGATTTCGTCAGGCTGACGTTAAACTATCGGATCCAGTATCTTCTGGTAAACCTTCCGGGATGTAAGGTCGTGGTCCATGAAACTCTTCAGCTCCTAACGTTTCGTCCAGAGCTGCGCTCGACATCTTCAGAGCGGTGTTTCTCCTCCGGTGAGTATTGCCGACTCACCGGAGGCGAAACACCGCTATGAAGATGTCCAGCGCAGCTCTGGACGAAACATTAGGAGCTGAAGAGTTTCATGGACCACGACCTTACATCCCGGAAGGTTTACCAGAAGATGTGTCATCCGGTCGTGAAAGCCTTCATATCCGATCCAGGTTTCGCCGTGCAGGTCTATGCCTGAGTGATAAGTAGGTAATTACTTCAGCAAGGGTGAATGCTTGTCAACAATGTCCTGTTCATTGGTGGATGCAGACCACAGAACCCAGCATGATTCTCTCACACAGCCCCTGCTTTGCGTAGGTACATGCCTGTCACTATCTTGAAAATTTTCTTAACTGTCTCGTTCATTATTGACCATGCAACTAATGTGTGCTTGCAGTGTTAAACGTGCCGTGACACACAGCTGCTCAGTTTATCTCCTTAAGAGCTCAACATCGGGCTTGAGCGACATAAACTCCTCAGCTTCTGCGAACTGTCTGGTTCTCAGGCTAAAGATTCAGGTCTCTTCTCAAAGAGTCTCAACTTCTTGAGTTGTCGAGGAGCTAGTTTCCTCTCCAGTCTGCATCCTCTGAGAAGGTGAGATGATTGTGTCCTCAGGTTTTTTTCATATTTAATGCCGAGTGGATCCACCTGGTCACTTTTTGCTTTCCATTATCTCTGTTATCTTGACCAGCTGTTCATCCGCTGATATCAGTTGCGATTCGAGTTTTCTTGTCTAGGTCTACCACTTTTTCCTAAAATGTTTTTTTTATCTGTTTCGGCTTTTTTCCTTTCATTCTCCACCGTCCGATCCATCTCTCACACTCACTTTATATCTGCTTCGCCTTTCCCATCTCTCTCCTTTTATATTCTGGCCTGGTGCTTCGTTTATTTCCTGTCTGATACATTTCTTTCCAATCTGCTTTGTTTTTCTCTAGAACTTGCTTTACCCAGAATGGAATATTTTCCATATTTCAATCAGCTGAGCTGCTTAGCACAATGGTAAACTATGTAAGTGTGCAGGCTTTCGTGGCCGTTGTCACTGAAGTTAAAATCTTCTGGGTTATTAGGCAACGTCCTGTTTCTTGCAAAATGTTCGACGTTTCGACCCCTCTGCTGGGATCTTCCTCAGGATCTTTCGGTGTCCACTACTGCTAGCAGTACTGGACACGAAAAGATCCTGAGGAAGATCCCAGCAGAGGGGTCGAAACGTAGAACATTTTAGAAAAAACCTGACGCGGCCTAGTAACACAGATTTTAGCTTTAATGGTAAACTGTTTGGAAAGATTCGCGGATTTCACACTGCGCGGCTGCTGGTGTAGTTTCCTGGGTTTCTGACAGGGCAATTGGTGCTGACAACTCCTCCACAGAAAATTATGATGAGACATCCACCGTTTCAGCTTAGCTCTCCAGATCATGTTCGACGAGCTCTAGCCATGACAGAAGAAATAAAATGAGAATCTATTACGTAACGAAGTACTGTTATCATAAATCTGATAACAGAGAATGATTCTGAGCATTATAATATCTTCGCACAACACAAAAAAATCTTCACATGCAATACAAATATTTTTAACGGAATCCAACAGGTACAGACAGGTACACACACAAAAAATCAAATTACATGTAGCACATATTTCGCATGCTCTGTGCAAACATATGCTGCTGCGGCAGATCAAAGAGCAAGCTCAAAATTGGACAAAAATGCTTGCTACAACATTTAAAACTTCCAAGATTTGTCTTACTGTGCCGCCATGTCTGCGGGGTACCAAAAGACACCAAAAGTAAGATCCTGGATAAGGGTTACATGATAGCTTGGTCTGAGTTCTGGATCAGTGCTGAGGTGCATATGTGCATAATGCTAACACCTTCACGGTAATATCAACAGACCAGGTTACATTTATCAAGAATGGGTTGTCTAAACCAGATATTAATTAGCTTTAATGGCTGGCAAAAATAACAATAAAAATTAAAAGAGAAGAACTTTAACTCAGTTCAGAAAAAAACGAAAGACGCTAAAACTGTCAGGAAGTACCAAAACGTTTGGAAGACTGCATGAGTAAAGCACAACAAGCTATCCTTGTCTGAGCAACTTGCAAAATCAAAGTTAATGAAACAACAAGTTGTCACAAATTGTAACCCAGTGAAGCGGCGCGAGTTATCTAGTAGGGTTAGTAACTAACGAATTAGTCTAACAAAACAAGGGCTGGGAGATGAGCAGTCACGGCAGACGTCGATCAAATGACCACGAAACAAATCCCCTTTGGAGGAAGCTGAATTTGAGCTGAATGCTCAGTGCAGTTGCCTATGTGATGAATGACAATGTCACACATTTCATGAACAAACAGGAGAAAGCTACGGAAACAACCTAGTCTTGATGTACAAAACCGATTGTAACTATTAAGAATTTGGGACTCGGGTGGAGCAATGTCCCATCGACATTTCTGCTCTTTGCACAAAGTGCAGAGCTGAGGTGTCTCAATGATATTGGGTAAATCAAATTTTGGAGCAAAAGAAATGGACTTTTTGGCAGTTATAGTGCGATGTGTTGATGTTTGGTCCATTGGTATCCCTGCTCATGGCAGGAGGAGTCACCAGTTCTGCCAAAAAAAGTAGGGAACAGGCTGTATGTAGCCTTACTTCTGCCGAAATTTCCCGGCTCCCAGCAACCTTCACCCTTCAAGTGAGACTCACTGTCAACTTTCTGCTTACAAACAAGACACAGAGACCACTTCGGGAGCACACGTTCTCAATGAGCAAAAGGCAAATTATACCTCCTAGCAAATGTGCCCATTCAATATTAATAAAGTGAACCATAAAAATGTGGCAAAACTGAATCAATATTGCGCAACGATAGGAGACAAAAACATCACAGACGTCGAGATACTGGGACAGCGTTGTTAGAGAGGCCATCGAAATTCGCACCAATGACGACCTCATAAACCGGGACTGTGGCTATAATCTTAGCAAGGCTTGGGAACCAGCGATCGGGTTAATCAAGAGTAAATCGAGCAGACGTATAGTTGTGACGACCACGGCGGACAGAGCCATCACACCGACGTCATCTCAGACGCCGTCGCAATCTGTTCCCCCGCGCGACCGTGGCGCTGGGCGCGGACGGCGGAGGGAGCGCGCCGCGGGCGGAGGGTATTTAAATCGGCCGCCGCCGCGACCAAACCCAGTTCCCTCTGAGCAGCCATAGCGTACGGATCTCCGTGCCGGCACGTTCACAGGAGCTCAGTCCGTCAGTTCACCTGATGATGGCGACATGTTTGATCGCCGAAATATTGTGCCCGTTGGACACTATAGACCGGCAGCATACCCGTGGATATTTTGATTATCACAAATCTAATCCATCACAACATCTATTTATTCCGTATTTTGCAAAATTTATGGATACTAAGAAAGGACATATCCGGTGAGTAATTTCGCTGTCCTTATCACAAAACCGGCTACTGAAACATGTCTGTCGTGAGCATTTCAAAAACCGACTGGCATGTTACAACACAGAATATAATTGAGGACCAGAATGGAAAAACGTCCTAAGCCCATTGACCAAAATATTTGAAGAGAGGCAAATAATGTTATAATTCTACATCTACATCTTCATCTACATCCATACTCTGGAAAGACATATTTAAGTGCCTGGCACAGGGTTCATCGAACCACCTGCGCACTGTTATTCCAATCTTGTATAGCACGCGGAAAAAACGAATATCTATATTTTTCCGTGCAAGATCTGATTTCCCTCACTTTATTATGGTGATCGTTTCTCCCTATCTAGGTCATTGATATACTGGATACTCGAAATCAGAGCGTGGACGTTTATGCTGGTTCCACACGTTCTTTGGGGTAGGATCTGGGGATCTTGGTAACATTTCTGAATGACTATTATGCTATTGTAAAATGACACAGCGATATCGTCGCACGAGAGATAACAGATGAAGAAGCTGGATATCCATGACATACTGTTATGGTATCAGAGTCTCTTCAGTCACTACCAGTAGTGACCAGAAGTCATACACAGTCTTTCCCTCAACATGGTGCCAGGAGTAACAGCGTTCTGCCTCTCCAAAACACTGGAGGGATGGGGCAACCCAATATGTCCCCACTATATTCTCTGACGATATTTATCCTGGGTAGTACAGAGTTGTAATTCATTTCTGGACACAATGCGATGCGCTCCATTAGCAGTCTATGCTTCTCAGTCGAGGTACGATTTCAGTTACAGCCATTTGTGTTGTTTCGCTAACGAGAGTTCGCGCATTGGGCGGTAATTCCATCTTATAGATGCTATAGATGCTAGTAGTCTCCGAACGACAAACTGTTGAAGTGAGTCAGTTAATTATGTTGGGAGACAAGTGCAGATGTGAAGGGGCTACAGTGCTCTTGGTGTACGGAACAGTGCCTCTCTCTTGTGGTGATCAGATATGGTCGATTGCCAACCGTCCCTTTCTCATGCAGTCCATCGTGGGGCACTGTAATACCCGAAAGCCCCAAAAATCGAGGTGTTACACAATTCGACCAGCTGGCCAAAGAGAGGTATACATCTACATCTACATCTAAATCTACATGGTTACTCTGCAATTCACACTTAAGTGCAAGGCAGAGGGTTCATCGAACCATTTTCATACTACTTCTCTACGATTCCACTGTCGAATGGCGCGCGGGAAAAAGGAACACCTAAATCTCTCCGTTCGGGCTCTGCTTTATCTCTACGTAGGTAGGTGTCAACAAAATATTTACGCATTCGCAAGAGAAAGTTAGTGATTGAAATTTTGAAAATAGATCTCGCCGCAAAGAAACCCGCCATTGTTTCAATGACTGCAACCCCAACTCCTAGGTCCCATGTGGATGACCTCGCGCTTTTCTTTGTTTAGTGCCAATTGCCACTTTTCGCACTATACAGAAATTCTCTCTAGATCATTTTGTAATTGGAATTGATCGTCTAATGATTTTACTAGACGGTATATTACAGCGTCATCTGCAAACAATCTAAGGGGGCGGCTCAGATTATCACTTAGATCGTTTATATAAATCAGGAACAGCAGAGGGCCTATGACACTACCTTGCGGAACGCCAGGTATCACTTCTGTTCTACTCGATGATTTACCGTCTATCACCACGTACTGTGACCTCTCTGAGAGCAAATCACGGATCCAGTTATACAACTGAGACGGTACTCCATAAGCACGTTATTTGATTAACAATCGCTTGTTAGGAACGGTATCAAAAGCTCTCTGGAAATCTAGGAATATAGAATCGATCTGAGATCCCTTGCCGGCAGCGCTCGTTACTTCATGGGAAAAAAGAGCTAGCTGTGTTGCACAAGAACGATATTGTCTTAATCCGTGTTGGTTATGTATCAATAAGTCATTTTCTTCAAGGTGATTCATAATGTTCGAGTACAGTATATGCTCCAAAATCCTACTGCAGATCGAGGTCAGTGATATGGCTCTGTAATTCAATGGGTTACTCCTATTTCCTTTCTTTTAGATCCACAATGACCAAACTGTCCAATACTGTAAATGGGTCATAGTGCTGTTTCACATGAGTAGGCAGCATATCCATGTGCTTCACATTCATCGCCACATCCGATGCAACTGATTTACTGTACCAGGCTTGTTACCAGCTCTAAAAGTGTACGACGCTAATTCATTCTGTTAGCCATTCTAACAATTTAAAGAGAATTGCAACAGTAATCATTTACATACCTGAAACGAAATGTTGTGTTGCTAGGGTCTCTCGTCGGATAGACCTGCCGCCTGGTGCAAGTCTTCAGAGTTGACGCCTCCTCGGTGACTTGCGCGGTGATGATGAAGACAACACAACACCCAGTCCCTAAGAGGAGAGAGGAGAAAATCTGCAACTCAGCCGGGAATCGAACCCAGGCCCCTTTGCATGGCATTCTGTCGCGCTGACCCCTCAGCTGTCGAGGCAGACATTTACGTGTGAATGCGACTGCTCACCTGAAGATGACTGACAGGTGCCCACTTGAAATATCGTGCGAAGTATTGAACGACGACCGGCTGCAGGCCCGAAATTTGTTTGAACAGACATTTACGTACCTAGCAGTTATACATTCACGCAAGAGGTTACATTGGCATCCGATCATGTCTTCTGGTACTCCATCTGTCAAGCAAAGAAACTTGTCTAGAATTATTGTGCTCTTACCAGTATTTAACCCAACTTGAAACGTTTGTTCTCTCCTGAAAAATTATGCCTATTAATGATAATAAAAAGGTGAAATTTCAAAAACAATTGAAGCAATGACCACTGTTCTTGTCTCGAACGGTTGTTCACGGCACTCAGTAAAGTCTGTAAACAACTTATAACACTACCTGGCTGCTACTACTATACCATAACCTCAAACCCTATGGCAGTTCGTATAAAGAAATTGTTCTTATTCTAGTAATTATAATATGAAGAAGCGGAGCAGTGTTACCCTCCGAGAGGAATTTTGTTATATTGACCGCGTTGTACCTAACGGAGGTGGCGTATCGGAAGTGAAAGTCAGAATTACGTAATTATTTGAACTGTACAAACAATATTTTACCTATCTACTCTGTTCAAAGAACAAGGAAAACGGTTGCCAACCTAATTAGGCAAGAGGATGATTGACATTCTTGTTCAAGAATTTAAGTATGAATAACTTTAACGGATAAACGCAACCTATACTTTGCTACATGCGAGTGCAATGAACTCTGATACTTGCATATGTTCACAGTAAGATTTGAGCTGACAGAGAAACAAACTATTTGCATAAATATAACAGATAACGAAACACACTATTACTTTCAGGGCTTATTCAAACTGAATGGTCTTTGTAACATTACTACTAATATTCACTGCAGAATCATTAATTGGACATAGGTTAAGTATTATTTTTCAAACACTTTCGTTGTTGACATAAAATTATAAATGCAGATCACTGCAAAATTATGGACTGGTCACAGGTTAAGTCTCTCTCACCTAAATACTTTTCTATTGAGAGTGAACGTTAAATGGAATCTACTAACAGATTACTTTTCGTTGTCTTTTGAATAAAGAAGTTACTGTTTTCATGGATAGTTGTCTTTCTAATAATCGTTGAGCAATATGAGCACAATAGGCAAACAATGGATACTGTTACAACATTAATATGCACTTTTAATTTCCAAAAGAAACAAGTGCTTAGCAATCATGAGTATATAAATTTCCTCAACTGCAGTTTTCCACTTTCACTACAGTGAGACAGAAAATTAACATTTTTGTAAAATACTGACTCACCTTCTGCGATTTACAACAGGTAGCAATGTAATCATTTACTAAGCAAAACTTTATAAGCCTCAGTCTTATGAACTTTTAATTTTGAAGTTAGCAACAACACATTAATAAGCAGTTTTAATAGGAAAATTATTTTCAGCAAGCATCATTTGCTATAACTCACTCTCTTGCCACATTAACTTTATTTTGACTATGTTCAAAAGCCATTAATTAGCAAAACACTAGGCTTTAAATGTTCTTTCAGTAGGGACACTCGGTAATCACTTTAGCTGAAACGGAGAGGAACCTGGGAGGTGTTATGATAAGGAAAAAATCAAGGTAGGTACATTAATTCAGTAATAAATTACTTTATTTTTAAGCACGCTAACACATCCAATAATCTGATCCTTCACTGTACATTATTATAGTGTTCCGTTACAGTGATTGCGCAATGTTGTGGCAACTGCATGTTGGTAGGTGGATTTGCAGTTAGAATTGCCGGACTCTGTCATTTCTTGGTGGCGATGATAGACAACAATTCCAGAATAGCTCCGATTCTTCATCCATCCGTCCGAGGCATAGGAAAGCGTCAGGAAAAGCCTCTCTCGGATCCAGCACGATATACAACTTTTACATGGGCATTTTACAGTTTGGTGCTTCGTTCCCGACTGACTCCTGGTTCCACCTTTTATACCTAGGCCAACCACAATTTGCGCGCGGTACTAAGTTCCGTTCCCGAGGGGAACCACACTACCTTTTACATACAGGAAAACTAAGAATTCTAAGTGAAGGTCAGCAGATTACATAATAGCAAACAATCATTTTAAACAAAACAGAACTTTTGCACATATTGACATTTCTATAAAAAATTATTTAAACAAATTCCAAATACATACAGTAAGTTTTGTTCCCTCCAAATGGGACATAGAATTTAAATGATAGATACACTGCATAGCACAGAATCAAACCATGACATCAAAGTTTTTACAAAGAAAGGAGTATACAATTTTGTGTTATCTATTCAATCAAACACGTTTACAGAATCTCAACGATGTAATATTACATAAAACAAAAGGCAATATAAATCAGTAGAGTATAAGAGCTATGGTGTTACAAACTGTACAGTTATGCCCTGACTTCCAAGGGATATTTACATGAAATTTTATTAGGAGACCTGTATGCTTATGAACTCAACTAGTTATTCGTAATCTTCCTGCAGCTGTTGGTGGCTGCATGAGCTTAACAACTTTTTGACTACCAAACCTGAATCATTCAGTAGCAGTGCGATATTTTGTAGCACTAAACCAACTGTTCATTGATTACTATTTCATTCCGCACTACAACGACATAACTCCTCCCGTCCATGTGTGTGTGTGTGTGTGTGTGTGTGTGTGTGATTGTGTGTGTGTGTGTGTGTGTGTGTGTGTGTGTGTGTGTGTGTGATAGTGTGTGTGTGTGTGTGTGTGTGTGTGAGAGAGAGAGAGAGTTAGGCGAGTTAGCAGTGCTCAACGACGATATTGTCAAAACCCTTGCGAAATTATCAGAAACGACTACGGCAAAAACGGAGAAAATGCAACAAAAGAGGTAAAACGCAATGTCAGTAAAATCGCACTCACTTTCACCTAATCTCTCCCACGATCACTTTCACTGTATCACCAGCTCACATTAGGGACGATAATTTTAACTTTGTTAAAATATTCTAAAGGTATGTGGGTGGGTGATCACTCATCAAAACGACGGATCGGCCAGCCAAACTCGTAACACATTACAAACGTCGCCCTAAAATTTTAGGGAAGAGGTCGGACAATTAACAAAAGCCCCAAATGTAGAACCACATTCCACTGTCAGCTAAAATAGAGGGCAAATCTGTTGGCAATGAGTTGCTGCTCTTTGGCAAGAAAATAAAACACAAGTCAACGAAATGTGTGTGATCTGCATGCCAAAGCATCACACATTTGAGGGTCCTTCCACTGAGGCAAGGTACCATATATCACATTGCTGTGGCCTATGCAAAGACGAGTAGGACGACCTCACGGCGCCCAAATGACTGCGAGAATATTCGAGACAGCCACGTTTATTGTGCGTCACTTCCAACCACTCTTGGTCCATCGACGCATTACTCTCTAACTCAACAGCAGGGCGATAGCTTGCAGAGGCATGGCACACTGAACTAATTGAGGATCGCAAAACGCCTTCTTAGCTACTACACTCCTGGAAATTGAAATAAGAACACCGTGAATTCATTGTCCCAGGAAGGGGAAACTTTATTGACACATTCCTGGGGTCAGATACATCACATGATCACACTGACAGAACCACAGGCACATAGACACAGGCAACAGAGCATGCACAATGTCGGCACTAGTACACTGTATATCCACCTTTCGCAGCAATGCAGGCTGCTATTCTCCCATGGAGACGATCGTAGAGATGCTGGATGTAGTCCTGTGGAACGGCTTGCCATGCCATTTCCACCTGGCGCCTCAGTTGGACCAGCGTTCGTGCTGGACGTGTGAGACGACGCTTCATCCAGTCCCAAACATGCTCAATGGGGGACAGATCCGGAGATCTTGCTGGCCAGGGTAGTTGACTTACACCTTCTAGAGCACGTTGGGTGGCACGGGATACATGCGGACGTGCATTGTCCTGTTGGAACAGCAAGTTCCCTTGCCGGTCTAGCAATGGTAGAACGATGGGTTCGATGACGGTTTGGATGTACCGTGCACTATTCAGTGTCCCCTCGACGATCACCAGTGGTGTACGGCCAGTGTAGGAGATCGCTCCACACACCATGATGCCGGGTGTTGGCCCTGTGTGCCTCGGTCGTATGCAGTCCTGATTGTGGCGCTCACCTGCACGGCGCCAAACACGCATACGACCATCATTGGCACCAAGGCAGAAGCGACTCTCATCGCTGAAGACGACACGTCTCCATTCGTCCCTCCATTCACGCCTGTCGCGACACCACTGGAGGCGGGCTGCACGATGTTGGGGCGGGAGCGGAAGACGGTCTAACGGTGTGCGGGACCGTAGCCCAGCTTCATGGAGACGGTTGCGAATGGTCCTCGCCGATACCCCAGGAGCAACAGTGTCCCTAATTTGCTGGGAAGTGGCGGTGCGGTCCACTACGGCACTGCGTAGGATCCTACGGTCTTGGCGTGCATCCGTGCGTCGCTGCGGTCCGGTCCCAGGTCGACGGGCACGTGCACCTTCCGCCGACCACTGGCGACAACATCGATGTACTGTGGAGACCTCACGCCCCACGTGTTGAGCAATTCGGCGGTACGTCCACCCGGCCTCCCGCATGCCCACTATACGCCCTCGCTCAAAGTCCGTCAACTGCACATACGGTTCACGTCCACGCTGTCGCGGCATGCTACCAATGTTAAAGACTGCGATGGAGCTCCGTATGCCACGGCAAACTGGCTGACACTGACGGCGGCGGTGCACAAATGCTGCGCAGCTAGCGCCATTCGACGGCCAACACCGCGGTTCCTGGTGTGTCCGCTGTGCCGTGCGTGTGATCATTGCTTGTACAGCCCTCTCGCAGTGTCCGGAGCAAGTATGGTGGGTCTGACACACCGGTGTCAATGTGTTCTTTTTTCCATTTCCAGGAGTGTATATGCTTCCTGAGAGCAATAGACAATACTTGGAGAGTATTACGTTGATGCTGAAGGAACTGGACTGACAGACGCTTGAAGATAGAGGTAAACTATTCCGGCAATGTCTACTAACAAAGTTTCAAGAATCAGCTTTAAATGATGACTCTATTAATATATTACAACCTCCTAAGTACCGCTCACACAGATTCCGCTAGGACAAGCTTAATAATTATACCGTGCACAGTGGCCTTCAAACAATGATTGTTGCTGCGCTCCATACGTAGATCGAACTATAACAAGCTCTAATGACTGGAGCAATGGGACGTATCTTCTTATATGCATTTCTCGGTGCTGTGGAGAGTGCGAACGTACATGTAGATGTAGATGATTACTAACATAGGCATACATATTAATACAACTGATTCAATGGCATGAGTACGTTTTAAGAGTTAAGTATTGTACTTATTTGGGTTCATATATGATGAAAAAACTCAATAACCTGTGTACGATGTGACTAAATGAAGCAAAATGACAACACGTGAATGTGGTGTTAACAGCAACCAAGAAGTTACCATGACTGTTGTTGGAGGCTGATTCTTGTTGGTCAATATAGAATAAGAAAACTTTTTGCAATAACAAATATTTTCTACCCACTTACGAGACTCCAAGCTATCAGTAAAAATTATTTTTACGATCCACTTTCGTACACAGATAGTTTGTACTACACTATTTCGTTCGTTCATTCGTTTTGCGTTTAGTAAGCGTTAGTTCGGCTCCTACTGCCTTCCAGTATATACCTTAAAACGGTAAGTTAGGCATCTAGCTTGTGTTTCCTTAGTTGCTATATTTCTAAAATTTTGAGGATGTTTTTATTCTACATTTAAGAGATTTATTCACGAGTTTTGCACCTCTGTAGCGCACTCTCCATTTCTGATGGAAAGCTAACTTCACAGCTCCTTAAGTGTCAGCCTCCATTTGTGACACGACATGATTTTGGCAAGTAGCTATATAGGTTAATTTCTGTGCTTTTATAGTCAGATATAACATTAATACAACTCCACCTGTGGAGTAGGGCTATCATCTTTGACTAGCAATCAGAACGACATCTGTCCTGGCTCAGAAACACGCCAGCGCTTTAATTTAGTTTAATAATGACCATTGACCGCCAAAGACTTCTGACGTAAGAAGTCACCCTCATTCCGACAATGTCCTTCACAAAGAGGGAGGAGGAGCTGACAGATGTTCACGGCACTCTCTTGTTCTTGGGGTGGGAAACTGTCCATAAAGGTGGAAGAATCAACAAAGGTCAACGGCATGAGAATGCAGAAGGCAATGGAAACCACTGCATTAAAGACACGTGTGTCCGCAGGACATGCGCCATATAACTGATAAAGGGTCACAATGATATCTCCATTGGCAAAAGATTACGGAATAGTCCCCCATTAGGAACCCCAGGAGAGGACTGGCAAGGGAGATTGACAATGAGAAAAGATTGAATAATCAATGAAATGATAACGTTCTACGAGTCTGAGCGTGGAATTTCAGAATCTTGGATGTGGTAGGGAAGCTAGAAAATCTGAGAAAGGAAATGCAAAGGTTTAGTCTAGATATAGTATTGGTCAGTGAAGTGTAATGGAAAGAAGACCAGGATTTCCAGTCTGATGAGCACACGGTAATATCAACAGCCGCAGGAAATGATATAGATGGAGTAAGATCTGGTATGAATAGGAAGGTAGGGCAAAGAGTGTGGTACTGTGGGAAGTTCAATGATGGTGTTGTTCTTAGTAGAATCGACAGAAGAACAACACCGAGGACGATTGTTCAGGCATTCAATGCAACGTCGCAAGCTGAAGTTAGAGAGATAGAGGAAAGAAATGTGGATATTGAAACGGTAATAGAGTACATAAAGGTAGATAAAAATCTCATAACTAGGGGGAACTGGAATGCAGTTGTAGGGGAAGGAGTAGAAGAAACAGTTACACGAGAATATGGGCATGTGTAAAGAGTGAGAGAGCAGAAAGACTAATTGAGTTCTGTAATAAATTTCAGCTAGTAATAGCGAATACTCTGTTCAACAATCACAAGAGGAGGAGTTACATATGGGGAAGGACAGGTGATAAGAGAAGATGTCAGATTACATCATGGCCAGGCAGAGATTCCAAAATGCGATACTGGACTATAAGGCTCAATTGGTAGTACAGTTGAAAAGGAATGGAAATCTCTAAAAAAGGCAACAACAGAAGTTGGAAACAAAAAAAAATTGGTAGAAAGAAGGTAACTGTGAAGTAACCATAAGTAACAGAAGAAATACATCAAATGATCGATGAAAGAAGGAACTACAAAAATGTTCAGGGAAATTCACGAATACAGAAATACAAGTCAGTAAAGAATGAAATAGATAGGAAGTGCAGAGAAATTGAGATGAAATGTCTGCAGTAAAAATGTGGAGACATCGAAAAAGAAATGATTGTCGTCAGTACTGACTCAGCTTATAGGAAAGTTAAAACAGTCTTCCGTGAAATTAAAATCAAGGGTTGTAACATAAAGACTGCTAGGGGACCCCCACTGATAAATGCCGAGGAGAGAACGGATAGGTGGAAAGAGTACATGGAGGGCCAGTATGAGGGGGGAAAATATGTCTAATGTGACAGAAGAAGAAACAGGAGTTGATGTAGAAGAGAGAGGGGATCCAATATTAGAATTCGAATTTAAAAGAGCTTTGAAGAACTTAAGATGAAATAGGGCAGAAGGGATAGAAAACTTTTCATTAGAATTTCTCATATCATTGCGGAAATTGGCAACAAAACAATTACTCACGTTGGTGTGTACAATGTAGGAATCTGGCGACATACCATCAGACTTTGGGAAAAAATCGTCCACACAGTTCCGCGGACTGCCAGAGCTGACAATGGCGAGAGTTATCGCACAATCTACTCAACAGTTCATGCATCCAAGTTGCTGACAAGAATAATATATAGATGAATGGAGAAGGAAATTGACGATGTGTTAGGTGACAATCATTTTATCTTAAGGATAGGTAAATAAGCCAGAGAGGCAATTCTGACGTTGCGATTGATACTGGATGCAAGACTAAAGAATAATCAAGACAAGTTCATAGGATCTGTTGACCTGGAAAAAGCGTTCGACAATGTAAAATGGTGCAAGATATTAGAAATCCTGAGAAATATTGGGGACAGACGGGCGATATACAATATGTAAAGAGCCAAGAGGGAATAATAAAAGTGGACAACCAAGGACTAAATGCCCGGACTAAAAGGGTGCTAGACAGGGATGAAGTCTTCCACCTAAATTCTTCAATCCGTCCGTCGAAGAAGAAATGATACAAATAAAGGAAAGGTTCAGGAGTGAGACTAAAATACAAGGTGAAAGGATATGAAACACGATTAGCTGATGTCGTTGCTATGGAAGTGAACAAGAACTACATGATCAGGTGAATGGAATAAACGGTAGAATAAGCACAGAATAAGGATTGAGAGTAAATCGAAGCAAGACGAAAAGAATGAGAAGCAGCAGAAATGAGAAAAGCGAGAAACTAAACATCAAGAATGGTGGTCATAAAGTAGATGAAGTTAAGGAATTCCACTACCTGATTAAACCCCGCCCAAACAGGCTATGATGGCCCAAAGGTACCTATCGGCCGCCGTGTCATCCTCAGCCCACAGGCGTCTCCGGATGCGATTATGGACGGGCATGTGGGCAGTACATGGCTCTGCCGATCGTATGTGAGTTTCCGAGACCGGAGCCGCTGCTTCTCAATCAAGTAGCTCCTCAGTTTGCCTCACAAGGGCTGAGTGCACCCCGCTTGCCAACAGCGCTCGGCAGACCGGATGGTCATTCAGCCAGCTGCTAGCCCAGCCCTACATCGCTTAACTTCGATGATCTGACGGGAACCGGTGTTACTACTACGACACGGCCGTTGAATATTCCACTGCCTAGCCACCAAAACAACCAATGATGGACGGAACAAGGAGGACACCAAAAGCCGACTAACACTAGCAAAAAGGGCATTCCTGGCCAAGAAAATTTGACTAGTATAAAACATACGCCTTAACTGAATTTAAGATGTGGTGCTACAGACGTATATTGCAAACGTGGAGTGATAAGGTGATGAATGAGGAGGTTCTGGAAGGCAAAGGAATATGTGGAAAGCACTGACAAGGAGAAGGGACAGTTGTGATAAGATATCTGTTAAGACATCAGGGAATGACTTCCACAGTACGAGGTGCATTCACGTTCTAAGGCCTCCGATTTTTTTTCTAATTAACTACTCACCCGAAATCGATGACACTGGCGTTACTTATCGAGGTAATCGCCCTGCAGACGTACACATTTTTCACAACGCTGACGCCATGATTTCATGGCAGCGGCGAAGGCTTCTTTAGGAGTCTGTTTTGACCACTGAAAAATCGCTGAGGCAATAGCAGCATGGCTGGTGAATATGCGGCCACGGAGAGTGTCTTTCATTGTTGGAAAAAGCCGAAAGTCACTAAGAGCCAGGTCAGGTGAGTAGGGAGCACGAGGAATCACTTTAAAATTGTTATCACAGAAAAACTGTTGCGTAACGTTAGCTCGATGTGCGGGTGCATTGTCTTGGTGAAACAGCACACGCGCAGCCCTTCCCGGACGTTTTTGTTGCAGTGCAGGAAGGAATTTGTTCTTCAAAACATTTTCGTAGGATGCACCTGTAACCATAGTGCCCTTTGGAATGGGTAAGGATTACGCCCTCGCTGTCCCAGAACATGGACACCATCATGTTTTCAGCGATGGCGGTTACCCGAAATTTTTTTGGTGGCGGTGAATCTGTGTGCTCCCATTGAGCTGACTGACGCTTTGTTTCAGGATTGAAAAATGGCATCCACGTCTCATCCATTGTCACAAGCGACGAAAAGAAAGTCCCATTCATGCTGTCACTGCGCGTCAACATTGCTTGGCAACATGCCACACGGGCAGCCATGTGGTCGTCCGTCAGCATTCGTGGCACACACCTGGATGACACTTTTCGCATCTTCAGGTCGTCATGCAGGATTGTGTGCACAGAACCCACACAAATGCCAACTCTGGAGGCGATCTGTTCAACAGTCATTCGGCGATCCCCCAAAACAATTCTCTCCACTTTCTCGATCATGTCGTCAGACCGGCTTGTGCGAGCCTGAGGTTGTTTCGGGTTGTTGTCACACGATATTCTGCCTTCATTAAACTGTCGCGCCCACGAACGCACTTTCGACACATCCATAACTCCATCACCACATATCTCCTTCAACTGTCGATGAATTTCAATTGGTTTCACACCACGCAAATTCAGAAAACGAATGATTGCACGCTCTTCAAGTAAAGAAAACGTCGCCATTTTAAGTATTTAAAACAGTTCTCATTCTCGCCGCTGGCGGTAAAATTCCATCTACCGTACGGTGCTGCCATCTCTGGGACGTATTGACAATGAACGCGGCCTCATTTTAAAAGAAAACGCATCTTTCTATCTCTTTCCAGTCCGGAGATAAAAAATCGGAGGCCTTAGAACTTGAATGCACCTCGTACTAGAGGGAGCTGTACAGGCAAAACTATGGAGGAAGACAGAGGTTGGAAAACATCCAGCAAATAATGGAGGACTCTGGTTGCAAGCGCTACTCCGAGCTGAAGAGGTTGTCACAGGACAGCAGTTCATGGAAGACCGCATCAAAACCTGACAGAAAACTGATGACTCATAAAAAAAAAGAGAACAGATTCTGGAATGGTTAGGATGTGAGCACTTTGTGTACGGCAGCAGAAGGGGCTGGATGCAATACGAGAGGTGTAGCGATGGCGCGAACGTGCCGTGTTGCATGAGAGACATTCGCTGTCACATTTTTCGGTCACGAACTCAGCTGCTGAGGCACTTCCCAGTGTATCGGACGCAAAGGATGCGCCCTCAAAGGAGGATGAGTGGCAGGAGCTAACGCGTTCGGGTCGTCCGAGGCGGAGGGCAAATCCGGACGATGCCCACCTGGTCCCGCCCAATCACGCTTCGGGTGGAATGTGGCCGCTCCTTCAGCAGGGTATGTATCGGTATACGTAAACAGAGATTTACTACATTGAGGAAGAAATTCGGAACATCCAACAATAATTAACGTAGTGTAATGAAATTCCCCCCTCCCCCCATGAACCATGGACCTTGCCGTTGGTGGGGAGACTTACATGCCTCAGCGATACAGATAGCCGTACTGTAGGTACAACCACAACGGAGGGGTATCTGTTGAGAGGCCAGACAAACGTGTGGTTCCTGAAGAGGGGCAGCAGCCTTTTCAGTAGTTGCAAGGGCAACAGTCTGGATGATTGACTGATCTGGCCTTGTAACAATAACCAAAAGGACCTTGCTGTACTGGTACTGCGAACGGCTGAAAGCAAGGGGAAACTACGGCCGTAATTTTTCCCGAGGGCATGCAGCTTTACTGTATGAATATTCAGAAGGATGTAGGTTGCAGTAGGTACTGCAAGATGAAGAAGCTTGCACAGGATAGAGTAGCATGGAGAGCTGCATCAAACCAGTCTCACGACTGAAGACCACAACAACAACAACAATGAGATATCGGGGAAACGTTTGTGTAGGTATCATATTTTAGTGATTAACATTTTAAGATCACAGCATAATGTAAGAGCGATATAAGAGACAATGCACACGTGAAATACTGGTACATTAATAACTCGTGTGACCGCCTGAATGTCGAATGCTAGGACGCAAAGGTGGATGCATTATGCTGTACAAGTGTGGGATGTCAGTTTGTGGGAATTAGTTCCATCGGTTTTGCACTTGGTCTGTCAACACAGGGATAGTTAATGCTGGTTGTGGGTGACGCTGGAGTTTTCGTCCCATGATGTCCCATATATGATCAACTGAAGAGAGATCTGGAAGATCGAGCATATTGGATTACAACAGTGGTATATGGGCGAGCGTTATCCTGTTAGAGAACACCCAAAGAATGCTGATCATGAATGCCAGCACAAGAGGTCGAATAATCAGAGTGAGGTACAAATCTGCATTCTGGCTCAGTGGGATAACCGTGAGAGTGCTCCAGCTGTCATAAGAAAATCGCACCCCAGACAATAGCTCTAGGTGCAAGACAAGTGTGTCTAGACTCTAGAAACTGACTGGTTGATGCAGTACGATGAGTCAGGGCCATACGCTGAACACGACTGTCTTCCTTTCGGTACTGCCACGTGGACGTCCACAGCCCGATCTCCTTGCCACCATACGTCATCGTGGCCACCACGACCGACAATCATGTACGGTGACTACCTTCCTGCAACGTGTTTCTGCAGTATCGCAGATGGCACGCCCAGCGCATCGTAGGCCTGTTCCACGACCTTATTCAAACTCAGTACGGTGTTGATAATGGCGTCTGTGTCTCCTGAAAGGAGTTCTCGACTAACATCAACTCACCACGTCCAATGTCAACTGTGACTAACTCTCACGACTGTTACAGCGTGTATTTTATGCAAACCTGATTTTCTTGCTCATAGTTGGGTTGCTATAGCCACTTGTAACACCATAGCTCTAATGCTCTACTGATTTATTTTGCTTTTGTTTCATTTAATATTACATCGTTAAGCTCCTGTAAATGTGTTTGATTGAATAGATAACACAGAATTGTATACTCCTTTCTTTGTACAATCTTTGATGTCATGGTTTGGTTCAATGCAAAGTAGTGTATCTGTCATTTAAATGCTTTGTCCCATTTGGAGGGAACAAAATTTACTGTATATGATTGTAACTTTGTGTGAATAATTTTTGGTAGAAATGTCAATATGTGTAAATGTTCTGTTTTATGTAATGTATTAGGTTGCTGTTATGTAAACTGCAGATCCTCACTTAGGGTTCTTAGTTATTGTCATGTAAATGGTGTAGTGGTTCCCCTCGGGAACGGAACTGTGTAGCGCGCGCAAATTGTGATTGGCCTACGTAGAAAAGGTGGAACTGATAGTCAGTCGGGGACGAGCTACGAGTCGAGGACGAGCTACCAAACTGTGCACTGCCATGTAAAAGATGCATATTGTGCTGGTTCCGAGAGAGGCTTTTTCTGCTACTTTACAATGCCTCGGATGGATGGATAAATAGCTGGAACTATTCTGGAATTTGTATCTATCATTGCCACCAAGAAATTATTGAGCCCAGCAATTCTACCTGCAATTCCACCGACCAACATGCAGTTGCCACCACATTGCGCAATCATTGCATCGGAATACTACAATGATGTACAGTGAAGCATCATCTGAATGGATGTGTTAGTGTGCTCAAAATATTAGGTAATTTATATGTGAATTTAAGTACCTACCTTGATTTTTTCCTTATCGTAACACCTCTCAGGTTCCTCTACGTTTGAACTAAAGTGATTACCGAGTGACCGTACTGAAAGAACATTGAGGACCAGTTTTTTTTTAATTAATGCCTCTTGAACATAGTGAAGAGAAAGTTGAAGTCAATGTGGCAAGAAAGTGAGTTAAAGTCAATGATGCTTGCTGAAAATTATTTTCCTAGTAAAACTGCTTATTAATGTGTTGTTGCCAACTTGAAATTAAAAGTTCTTAAGACTGAGGCTTATAAAGTTTTGCTAAGTAAATGATCACATTACTGCTTGCTGTAAGTCGCAGAGTGTGAGTCAGTATCTTACATATATGTTAACTTTGTGTCTCACTGTAGTAAAAGTGGAAAGCTGCAGATATGAAACGTTATATACTCATGTTTGCTAAGTGTATAAAAGTGTACAAAAGGGTCCACAGTTTGTCTATTGTGTTAAAGCTCGGCAACAAGTAACGGAAAGACCACTAATTATAAAAACCATAATTTCTTTAAGGCCTGAAAGTAATAGTGTGTTTCGGTGTCTCTTATAATTTTGCAAATAGTTTCTGCTGCTCTAACTGTTAGTTTCAATCTTACCGTAAACATATGTGTGTGTCAGAGTTCACTGCACTCGCGTGTGACGAAGTATAGGTTGTGTTTATTCATTAAAGATACTAATAACTATTTTCTTGGACGAGAATGTTAATCATTCTCTTGCCTAGTTAGGCTGGTGACCGTTTTCTTAATCAGTTAAGAAGTGCAGATAGGCAACATTTTGTTTGTTACTGTTCAAATATTTACGTAATTCTGACTTTCATTTGCGATAAGCCACCTCCGTTAGGTACAACACGGTCAACGTAGCAAAATTCCTCTCAGAGGGTAACACTGTTCTGTTGTTTTATACCACTATTACTCTAAGAAAATAATTCTGTTTTGCAAACTGCCTCCAGTTTCGAGGTTATGGTACAGTAGTAGCAGACAGGAGTGTTATACACTCTTAAGCGACTTGTGCGAAATTTGAATAAACATCATCCTTCAGCAATGGAAACACGTCTACCAATATCTTTTATGTCTCACAACTTCCTCGCGGTGTTGACATTTTTTTCCCGTCTGTGTAGAAATCTGGAGCTCCAACGTTAGGCGAGTTATTGAGCCCCTAGGCAGATACTGTTCAGAGGTGAATGTCCAGTCAGTAAGTCTGCTCGGGGGCCTCATCTGAGATGTGTAGGCGGCCATTCCTGCGGCTATCGAGCGTGCAGGATGCAGTTTGCATGTTGAAGCTCAGGTCGGCACCACTGCACCTGTCGCTAGGCTTCTGAGGCCATCCTATCCGCAGTTCATACAGGCGGCTGGCGGACGTGGTGAAGACTGCTGGCCTCTCTCGCCGGGTGCAAGGGAGCTTGCAGTTTGTAACAGAGTCGATAGGGGTCTTTGTGAATGGTCTTAACCAATGGCTTTGTCGACTCTGTGACGGTCTAGGCTGCAAATATCTGAACCTACGTTATCGTGCGGAGAACTGTAGAACTCTCCTTGACAGGTCAGGTGTGCACTACATAAAGGAAGCAGATCCTCGGGCAAGAGATTACTTACTATGTGCTCAAGGGGATTTCTAAGGTTAGGCGGTAATTTGAGGTTCTCTGATGAACTCTACCCAGAAAAACTGCAGATAGTGAAATCAGACCGCGTTCGCAGTAAAGAAACATCGAGTATCATAATTTTATAAGTTAAGTGTCGAAGTATTCTAAGAAGATTCCTGGATTTACTGCTCTCCATAAAACTTTTCGCGCTCAAATTATTCTTGGGACCGAGAGCTGGCTGGAGCCCAAAGTTGAAAGCTCTTAGATATTTATTGACTCGTGGAACGTATATAGGAAAGGCAGATTAGAGGCCGTAGGACGGGGTTGTATTCATTGCATCTGACCAAAATATTGTCTTTACTGGAGTCGAATTCATTGTTACAGTCAAGTCGTCTGATCAAGTATAGCAGTAACAGGGGGACTCAAGTTCATTGTTGGATGTTTCTACCGTCTACCAATTCCGCTGTGACGGTTTTACGGTCATTGATAGAAATTTCTGGTCAGCAGTGCGGAAATAACCAGATCGTGCAATATTAGTTGGAGGCGACTTTAAGCTACCGCTTATAGATTGGGACGTCTAAGGATTCATTGAACGGGGTACAGACAGAGTGCCCTGCGAATTCTTTTGAAGATGTTTTCCAAAAACTGCGTAGAGCAACTAGTTCCGCAGCTTCCACTCCAGCTTCTATCCAGTCACTCGTTGGCCAATCTAACGACGCAATAGCGGATAGCAAAAGAAAATCTGAGTTTTTAAATTTCGCATACAGAAGAATCATATATACATACAGTCGTCTGACCATCGCACATAATCGTTTTTACGGGACGTAGTAATAAGCATCGCTGGTGTACAGAAACATCTGGAAGAGTTGAAACCAAATAAGTTTCCAAGTCGTGAAGAAATCCCAGTTCAGTTGTACTAAGAGTTTTCTACAGCACTGGCTCACTACTTAGCTTCCATTTACCGTGAATCTCTCACCCAACCAAGTCTCAAGCGGGTGGAGACAAGCGCAGGTGAGTCTTGCATATCAGAAGGGTAAAATAAAAGTAAAGTAACCGCAAAATTTCAAACCAATATCTTTAACATCGGTTTTCTGCAGAATCCTCGAACTTATTCTCACCTGGAATATAATAAATTTCCTTCCTTCGTCGGAGGTTCTATTCCACCCTTGGGCATGGGTGTGTGTGTTGTCCTTAGCGTTAGTTAGATTAAGTAGTGTATAACCCTAGGGAGCGAAGACCTCAGCAGTTTGGTCTCATAGAACTCACAAAAAAAAAAAAAACAGTAAATTTTCTTCAGAGAGAAATGTTTTTGTCCACAATTGAAACGGTTTTAGGAAGCATCGCTTGTGTGATCTCAGCTTGACCTTTTCTCATATGAGATGCTGCGTACCATAGACGAAGGGCAACAGACAGATTCTTTACAGGTAGCTATCCGTAAGGCGTTTGACACGGTAGCATACTGCCGACTGTTAACGAAGGTACAGGTCCACGCGACCGCTACGGTCGCAGGTTCGAATCCTACCTTGGGCTTGCATGTCTGTGATGTCCTTACGTTAGTTAGGTTTAAGTATTTCTATGTTCTAGGGGACTGATGACCTCAGAAGCTGAGTCCCATAGTGCTCAGAGCCATTTTTTTTAAGGTACAGTTTCCCAGCTATGTGAGTGTGTCGGGGACTTTTTCAGTAACAGAACCCTATATGTTGTCCTCGACGACGAGTGTGCATCGAGGACAAAGGTATTGCCCGATGTGCCCCAGGGGAGTGTGATAGGACCGCTGTTATTCCCTGTATACATAAGCGATATGGTGGACAAGGGTTAGCAGCTGTCTGCTGCTGTTTGCTGATGATGCTGTAGTGTACAGTTGTTGAATGACTGTAGGAAGATACGAGGTAGACAAATTTTGTTGTTGGTGTGATGAATGACAACTAACTCTAAATATAGAAATACGTTAGCTAATGACAACTAACTCCAAATGTAGCAAAATGTAACGCAATGAAGATGATTATTAAAAAAAAAGTATAATGTTCGAGTACATCATTACTAATGTGTTACTTGACATACTCATGCCGATTAAATATGTATGTGTAATGTTGCAAAGCTATAAGAAATGGATCAAGAATGTAAGAATCGTAGTGAGGAAAGCGAATTGATGACTTCTATTTACTGGGATAATTTTAGTTTCAGAATGGTTCAAATGGCTCTGAGCACTATGCGACTTGACTTCTGAGGTCATCAGTCGCCTGGAACTTAGAACTAATTAAACCTAACTAACCTAAGGACATCTCACACATCCATGCCAGAGGCAGGATTCGAACCTGCGATTGTAGGGGTCACTCGGCTCCGGACTGTAGCGTCTAGAACCGCACGGCCACTATGGCCGGCCAGTATTTTAGGAAACTGTGGTTCATCCGTAAAGGAGACTGCATACAGGAGACTAGTGCGATCCATTGTTGAGTACTGTTAGAGTGTTTGGGACCCGTGCCAAGTCGGGTTAAAGGAAGACTCAGAGGCCATTCAGAGGTGGTCCGCTAGATTTTTTATTGGTAGGTTCGAACTACATGCAGGTATCACGAATATGCTTCTGGAACTCAAATGGCAATCACTGAAAGGAAGTCGACGTTCTTTTCGAGGAGCACTATTCACAAAATTTGAAGAATCGGCATTTGAGGTTGTCTGGAAGACAATTCTACTGCGATCGACGTACATTTCGCGTAAAGACCATGAAGATAGGATTCGGCAGATTGGGTTGTACGGAAGCATACAGACAGTTATCCTCACCTCACTCAATTTGCGCGTGGCACAGAAAAGTAAACGGCTGTTAGTGGTACAGGGTACCCTCCACCACGCACCATGCGTTAGTTTGCCTCGTGTACGTGTAGATACTTCAAAAAAGGTAAAAAGTTAAACAGTTAATTAATTTTTACAAAAAGAGACATCACTGTCGACCATTTCAGCGTATTAAGAATTTACGTGTTGTGTACAACGATTTTTTGTATGTACATACTTAACCTGCCTCGGGCATGGATGTGTGTGATGTCGTTAGGTGAGTTAGGTTTAAGTACCAGGTGATTAAAAAGTCAGTATAAATTTGAAAACTTAATAAATCACTGAATAATGTAGATAGAGAGGTAAAAATTTGACACACATGCTTGGAATGACATGTGGTTTTATTAGAACAAAAAAAAAAAAAAAACTTCACATAATGTCCGACAGATGGCGCTAGACAGAAAATCTGCTGCCGTGATTGGTGAGAGGTACGCCGATATGTTACAGAATCGCATCATCCCCAATCTAGCAGATAATCACCTGCTGGAACGTACGACGTTTATAGAGGATGGCACTCCAACCCAAATTGCTAGACGCGTGAAGACCGCTTGAGCGCGTCGTTCGATGATGGTCGTGTGCTCAGCCGCCACTTTCGTCATGCTTGGCCTCCCAGGTCTCCAGACCGCAGTCCGTGCGGTTATTGGCTTTGGGGTTACCTGAAGTCGCAAGTGTATCGTGATCGACCGACATCTCTAGGGATGCTGAAAGACAACATCCAAGGCCAATGCCTCACCATAACTACGGACATGCTTTACAGTGCTGTTCACAACATTATTCCTCGACTACTGCTATAGTTGAGGAATGATGGTGGACATATTGAGCATTTTCTGTAAAGAACATCATCTTTGCTGTGTCTTACTTTGTTATGCTAATTATTGCTATTCTGATCAGATGAAGCGCCATCTGTCGGACATTTTTTGAACTTTTGTATTATTTTTTTTGGTTCTAATAAAACCCCATGTCATTCCAAGCATGTATGGCAATTGGTACCTCTCTGTCTACATTATTCCGTGATTTATTCAGTTTTCAAATTTATACTGACTTTTTGATCACCTGGTAGTTCAACGTTCTACGGGAGTGATGACCTCAGAAGTTAAGCCCCATAGTGCTCAGAGCCATATTAACCATATGTACATACTTACCAAAATCAACTGTTACTCACAACCATAGCAGCAGTGGTAGCGATACTATTTATTTGAATTACCTCATTGGTCATCAGGTGCACCACACAAACGATACCATTCTCTAGCTCGAAAGCGGAATTCTGTGTACATCATTCTGATTTCGGTCCAAACCCCACCTTGGCGGCAGGGGCTAATCTGAATTGCTTACGACGGATTCTGCCACAATTCGCTACACCTGGCGTCAAAGTCAGCCCGCTAGCTGCGTGCCGGCTGTAGCGTCATGCTAATCTGCATGACATTAGGGTCACCGCCGCAACTGTACTGCCGGGGGCAGCGTCGCCTGCAACAGACCGCAAATAGACGGGCCAGAGCCGCCTGCTGTGGCCTGTGACGTCACCGGCAATCTCCCAATCCTGGAGGTGCGCTGTCGGTTGTGTTGTCTCAGCGCCGCCGCTGCTGCTGCTACGATATCCAGACACGTGACCCTGGGGCTGGCATGCCAGTGTCTCTCCATTACCGTGTCAACCTGACGGCTCACTCCACTGGTCGAGCTAAGGGCAAGGCGCATAAAGCTACCCACCGTGCAAGGAATGTGGAGAAAGAAGCCCTCATTCCTAAACGACTTGCTAGTGTTGTGTGGTTGCATCTGCATCTTCATACGTACAATACTGGCCATTAAAATTGCTACACCACGAAGATGACGCACTAGCGCCGCGAAATTTATTCGACAGTAAGAAGTTGCTGTGATATGCAAATGATTAGCTTTTCAGAGCATTCACACAAGGTTGGCGCCGGTAGCGACACCTACAACGTGCTGACATGAAGAAAGTTTCCAACCGATTTCTCATACACAAACAGCAGTTGACCGGCGTTGCCTGGTGAAACGTTGTTGTGATGCCTCGTGTAAGAAGGAGTAATGCGTCCCATCTCGTTTCCGACATTAATAAAGGTCGGATTGTAGCCTATCGCGATTGCGGCTTATCGTATAGCGACATTGCTGCTCGCGTTGGTCGGGATCCAATGACTGTTAGCAGAATATGGAATCTATCGATTCAGGAGGGAAATACGGAACGCCGTGCCGGATCCCAACGGCCTCGTATCACTACCAGTCGAGATGACAGGCATCTTTTTCGCATGGCTGTAACGGTTTGTGCAGACACTTCTCGATCCCTGAGTCAACAGATGGGAACGTTTGCGTGACAACAACCATCTGCAAGAACAGTTCGTTGACGTTTGCAGCAGCATGGACAATCAGCTAGGAGACCATGGCTGCGGTTACCCTTGACGTTGCATCACACACAGGAGCACCTGCGATGGTGTACTCAACGACGAACCTGAGTGCAAGAATCGCAAAACGTCATTTTTTCGGATGAATCCAAGAAATCCAAGTTCTGTTTACAGCATCATGATGGTCGCTTCTGTGTTTGGTGACATCGCCGTGAACGCACATTGGAGGCGTGTATTCGTCATCGTCATACTGGCGTATCACCTGGCGTGATGGTATGGGGTGCCATTTGTTACACGACTCGGTTACCTCTTGTTCGCATTGACGGCGCATTGAACAGTGAACGTTACAATTCAGATGTCTTACGACCTGTGGCTCTAACCTTCATTCGAACCCTGCGAGCCGTACATATCATCAGCATAATGCACGACCGCACGTTGCAAGGTCCTGTACGGGTCTTTCTGGATACAGAAAATGTTCGACTGCTGCCCTGACCAACACATTCTCCAGATCTCTCACCAATTGAAAACGTCTGGTGGAAGGTGGCCGAGCAACTGGCTCGTCAGAATACGCCAGTCACTACTTTTGATGAACTGTGGTATCGTGTTGAAGTTGCATGGGCAGATGTACCTGTACACGCCATCCAAGCTCTGTTTGACTCAATGCCCAGGCGTGTCAAGGCCGTTATTACGGCCAGATATGGTTGTTCTGAGTACTGATTTCTCAGGATCTATGCACCAAAATCGTGTGAATGTGTAATCACATGAGCCGGCTGAGGTGGTGGAACGAGCGGTTCTAGGCGCTACATTCTGGAACAGCGTGACCGCTACGGACGCAGGTTCAAATCCTGCCTCTGGAATGGATGTATGTGGTGTCCTTAGGTTAATTAGGTTTAAGTATTTCTGAGTTCTACGGCACTGATGACCACAGAAGTTAAGTCCCATAGTGCTCAGAGCCATTTGTAATCACATGTCAGTTCTTGTATAATATATTTGTCCAATGAATACCTGTTTATCATCTGCATTTCTTCTTGGTGTAGCAATCTTAATGGCCAGTAGTGTACTTCGCTAGCCACCAGGTGGTGGACAACGTGGGGTAACCTGTACGGCTGTTAGTCATTCACTTTTGTTTCCTATTAGCAAATGGAGCGAGGAAAACCAACTGCCTTTGTGCGTTCGTAGGGCCAACGATTTATATTTTTTGTCTTCGCGGTACTTACGCAAGTCGTACGTTGGTGACAGTACTACTGATCTGCATTCTGTCGCAAATGCCGTTTCAATATATTTTCTTAATGGTGTTTCGCGAAAAGAATGACTTTTTCTATCCAGGGAATTACAATTGAATTCATGGAGCATTTGCTTAGTACTCGTATGTTGATCGAACCTACAGGCATTAAATCAGTTCTGAACTGATTCGATGTGTTCATTTCATCTGACCCGGTAGGGGTTGGTGACACCCTAGTAATTCTCAAGAATCGGTCGCACAGGTATTCTGTACGCGGTCTCCTTTGTACATGAGCTATACTTCCCTTTACGTACGAAATACATACTCTGCCCACGTCATGCTGTACAGTCTCACCGTGATCGAATGACGACACCTACTCGTACACTAAAGCGTCTTCGGGAAAAGTCGCATACTGCAAGTTACCCTACCGTTTGCAAAAAATTTTCGAATGTGTGTGAAATCTTATGGGACTTAACTGCTAAGGTCATCAGTCCCTAAGCTTACACACTAATTAACCTAAATTATCCTAAGGACAAACACACACACACATGCCCGAGGGAGGACTCGAACCTCCTCCGGGATCAGGCGCACAGCCCATGACTGAAGCGCCCTAGACCGCTCGGCTATTCCCGTGCGCTACAGTTTACAGATATGGGGAACAAGATCGGTCCTATCACACATCCCAGGGCGCGCCTGAAAACACTTGTCTTTGATGAAAGCTCGCCATCCGGGATCACGCTCTGGGTTCTGTTTCTTAAATAATCTTTGAATAACTCACATACTTGAGAACCTATACCATTTGCTCGGCCCTTCATAAAAGCCTGTAATGTGCCACAGTGTCAAACGTTTTCCGGAAGGCTAGGAATATGGAATCTGCCAGTAGTCGATGGTTCGGTGGATATCGTGTGAGGAAATGGTAAGGTGACTTTTGCATGAGTGATTCTTTGTAAATTTATGTCGATGTGTGTATAAAACAAATAGTTTTCTATTCGAGGCAACCGCCTCGCCTTGCAGGGTTTATATGTTTTGCTGATGGTTGAGTCTTTCATATTGGTTTGTAACGTCCCCTCGGAAAAATTATAAGTGACTGTGCTGATAAACCTCTTACCTTATTTAATTTTCAAACAGATGAGCAAAACTGAACGTACTCAGACTTTTCTCTCTTTACTTATTCTGATCATCACTAAGTGACAGATAACATTTTTTTAGCGCAAAGCAATCTTTCAATAATTCCCAGAAAAGAGTGGCCCTGACTGACAATAACCTATACCTTTCGTGAATCACTTACCTCACTAAAATCTTCATTACTCGAACTACTGCAATACAGCGAGCGCCTATACTGCCAGCTAAATAAAAGATCCTAACTACTGAAGGCACTAACTACTGATAGGCATAGTTAGCAAATGAAATATTTTGATAGAGAACAAACAATGTATTTACCTTAATGGTGTTCAAAAGTCATAGTACATATACCAGTTCATGACATTCAGTGTTACAAATTTCCTTTTTCTGACGGTCACACGTCCAGATCGCCCGCTCTCAAAACTCCGCCGTCTCTCTCCCCACATCCACCACTGCTGGCGGCTCACCTCCGACTGTGCAACGCTACGCGCTGTTCACATCCAACGGCCGAGCACTACACAAACGAATATTCCAACAATGCCAACCAGCCTTAGACTGCACACAGCACAGTTAGTTATTTTCATACAAAGAGCTACGTGGCGTTACCAACACAAAAACCTGAACAGCCATCTTACAGTTGTCACTAGAACATATTGTTAGGATGAGTATCTGCTGTTTGTGATAATTTCTAATGTACGTTACCTATCATGTAGATATATACCTGAAAATGTGATCTGAAACCACGAAACCGGTCTTATACATTTAAAAGTTAATGTGCAGCTGAAAGCGAAAACATATATCTAAAGGTTTTTCTCACCGAAGCAAATTTAGTTTGCATGTTTATCCACAATTATTATGAGACAGTAAAACTGAGAATATCAATCCATTGCGTAAAAAGCGAGGCACAAGTTTATTGAGATAATTCTGTAAACCTAAGCAAATTATACCAGTTGTAAAGGGAAATGTGTTTTTTCAAGGAGATATTATATACCTTGGCCAATCAAATTCTTCTGGGTTTGTGAACGCATTGTCGACTATAAAATTCCGACGTTTCAGAGAGTATCGCAAAACGCATTCCTCAGGATGTAATGCTAACTGCTGAATGGGCGCTGGTTTAAATACTTGCATACGTACGATGGAGAAGTGCTGTCATTGGATATGAGGTTGGGGAGGAGAGGTATTAGGTGTTATTTTATTGGTCTTTGCATTGCGTCTTATCATTGGCGAAAATAGGCGTTTTCCTTTGGAGTTCCCTCAATTGTTTCTTATTGGTGGGAATCGGCGAATGGGAAACTGAGCGGCGACCGTACGCTAGAGCTTTTTACTAGCTGCCTAGTATCGGCTAGGGCGCGTCTGTACTCTGTGTACCATCTGCCGCTTCAGCCTAAAGCGCACCTGTTGCTTTGCGAGAGCTGTCCTTCTCCAAATAACACCTAATACTGTTCCTCCTCAACCTCATACCCAATGATAGCTCTCTTCCACATTATATAAGTGATAAAACCAGCGCCCATTTAGCAGTTAGCAATACACCCTTAGGAAGGCGTCTTGCAATAGTCGCCACGCTGGATTACCCGAGTGGTCTCAGACGCTACAGTCATGGACTGTGCGGCTGGTCCCGGCGGAGGTTCGAGTCCTTCCTCGGCCATGGGTGTGTGTATGTGTTTGTCCTTACGATAATTTAGGTTACGTAGTGTGTAAGCTTAGGTTGGTTGGTTGGTTGTTTGGGGAAGGAGACCAGACAGCGTGGTCATCGGTCTCATCGAATTAGGGAAGGATGGGGAAGGAAGTCGGCCGTGCCCTTTCAGGGGAACCATCCCGGAATTGGCCTGGAGTGATCTAGGGAAATCACGGAAAACTTAAATCAGGATGGCCGGACGCGGGATTGAACCGTCGTCCTCCCGAATGCGAGTCCAGTGTCTAACCACTGTGCCACCTCGCTCGGTTGTGAGCTTAGGGACTGATGACCTTAGCAGTTAAGTCCCATAAGATTTCACACACTTTTTTTTTTTTTGGCAATAGTCGGAATTATATTGTTGACAATGAGGTCAGAAGTATTTTATATACTGTGAAAACGGCCGCGGAAGCCTACGTTTACACTTACATACATTATTGGTGCCTAAGGAAAGTTACATATAAAGAAAATCCAAGGACCTATATTTACAATGAAATGGGAGCATTTGTTCGATTGGCAATCCGGAATGTTTAAAGATAACTACTTCTAGAAGCTTATTGCTTGAATATATTCAAACGTGTGTGAATTCCTAAGGGACCAAACTGCTTATGACATCGACCCCTAGACTTACACACTACTTAACCTGATTTATGCTACGAACAACTAACACACACCTGGCAGATTAAAACTGTGTGCCCGACCGAGACTCGAACTCGGGACCTTTGCCTTTCGCGGGCAAGTGCTCTACCAACTGAGCTACCGAAGCACGACTCACGTCCGGTACTCACAGCTTTACTTCTGCCAGTATCTCATCTCCTACCTTCCAAACTTTACAGAAGCTCTCCTGCGAACCTTGCAGAACTAGCACTCCTGAAAGAAAGGATATTGCGGAGACATGGCTTAGCCACAGCCTGGGGGATGTTTCGAGAATGAAATTTTCTCTCTGCAGCGGAGTGTGCGCTGTTATGAAACTTCCTGGCAGATTAAAACTGTGTGCCCGACCGAGACTCGAACTCGGGACCTTTGCCTTTCGCGGGCAAGTGCTCTACCAAAGGTCCCGAGTTCGAGTCTCGGTCGGGCACACAGTTTTAATCTGCCAGGAAGTTTCATAACAGCGCACACTCCGCTGCAGAGTGAAAATTTCATTCAACTAACACACAGACCCACACCCGAGGGAGGACTCGAATCTCCAGCGGGAGGGGCCACGCAGTCCGTGACATGACGCCTCAAACCACGTGGCCACTCGGCGCAGCTTGCTTGAATACATTATAGTTGTAGTTTCCGGCTTTCTGTGGGATCTCCGAAACTGAGTGTATTGAGCAGACTCAAAATTCAATGACGAAACCGTCGGACTATAAACATCTGTAGACATTTAGAAATATGTATAAACTTTTTGCAATAAGAATATTTACAAAATTCTCCGCCGAAAGAATTTATGACACGAAGGAGTTAAATACTGTACATAACAAACAAGACGGACAGAAAATATAATACTGAGATACGCTACCAACTGCTCCAGATTGAGACTATCCACGTATGTGTTGATATTCATCAATAGGTACAAATTAATTATCTGTTTTGTTTAAATTTATACCTTCCACAACATGTTTCAGCGGCGTAAACCTTACCTTCAGATGGATCTCTGGGTTACATGAGAATTTTGTTTCCTTTATTGATGCTCATTTCGTGCGTGCCTCGGAGCTTCCGTGGCGTCGCGCGAAGTCTCGCTCACGGCCGCGGCCAAAGTCCACGTATTTGGAAGATGTGCGGCGCGTGAAACAAATCACGTGATGTACTACTACGCTGATTTAGTAGGAAACGTGTATTGGCAAATCGTGTTCAACGCTCCATGCTGACCCCCACGTAGAATCCGTCTTAGTAAGGGCGGCTTCCTGCTTCACGCTCATCCGCGAAACGGAATTAAACTCCACAGGTTACAATTAAAAACCCCATAACTATCTAAATACTTTGAAGAAATTCTAAAATCCCATGACGGGTCTAGAATAAGCACACCGACAACAGTTCAACCACTTCCTCCTCCTAACTACTCCTATAAACGACAATAAAACAGAAGTACAGTTCAAAGTCAGTGCGAAAAAGAGTCACAGAAAGAATATCGCTCTCTAATTTCTACGTGAGCAAATGAAATTTATTGACGTGAACCTACCCTAGCCAAGCCCGTTATTTTATCCGACACTATCCCCAGCTAGCTAAAGTCTCCACACTCTGCTCTGAAACCTTCACCTAAATTTCCCAGTTTGCTCTGCCTTCATTAATAACGATGACGGAGCCTTGTACAGGCTCGTGTCTGTAGAGTTTTCACCGCTATCATTACCTGTGACTACGTTGTTATTGTTGTTGTGGTCTTCAGTCCTGAAACTGGTTTGATGCACCTCTCCATGCTACTCTATCCTGTGCAAGCTTCTTCAACTCCTGGCGCTCACTGCAACCTACATCCTTCTGAATCTGCTTAGTGCGTTCATCTCTTGGCCACCCTCTACGATTTTTACCCTCCACGCTGCTCTCCAATGCTAAATTTATGATCCATTGATGCCTCAGAACATGTCCTACCAACCGGTCGGTCCCTTCTTCTTGTCAAGTTGTGCCACAAACTCCTCTTCTCCCCAATTCTATTCAGTACCTTCTCATTAGTTATGTGATATACCCATCTAATCTTCAACATTCTTCTGTAGCACCACATTTCGAAAGCTTCTATTCTCTTCTTGTCTAAACTATTTATCGCCAAGTTTCATTTCCTTACAGGGCAACACTCCATACAAATACTTTCAGAAACGACTTCCTGACAAATCTGTATTCGATGTTAACAAATTCAGAAACGCTTTCCTTGCCATTGCCAGTCTACATTTTATATCCTCTCTACTTCTACCATCATCAGTTATTTTCTCCCCAAATAGCAAAACTCCTTTACTACTTTAACTGTCTCATTTCCTTATCTACTTTCCTCAGCATCACCCAACTTAATTCGACTACATTCCATTATCCTCGTTTTGCTTTTGTTGATGTTCGTCTTATATCCTGCTTTCAAGACACTGTCCACTCCGTTCAACTGCTCTTCCAAGTCCTTTGCTGTCTCTGACAGTATTACAATGTCATCGGCGAACCTCAAAGTTGTTATTTCTTCTCCATGCGTTTAAATACCTACTCCGAATTTTTCTTTTGTTTTCTTTACTGCTTGCTCAATATACGGATTGAATAACATCGGGGAGAGGCTACAACCCCGTCTCACTCCCTTCTCAACCACTGCTTCCCTCTCATTCCCCTCGACTCTTATAACTGCCATCTGGTTTCTGTACAAATAGTAAATAGCCTTTCGCTCCCTGTATTTTACCCCTGCCACCATTAGAATTTGAAAGAGAGTATTCCTGTCAACATTGTCAAACGCTTTCCCTAACTCTACAAATGCTAGAAACGTAGGTTAGACTTTTCTTAATCTAGCTTCTAAGATATGTCGTAGGGTCAGTATTACCTCTGACTATACCCTAGCAATAGCTCCCGTGGCGATCCACTGCACTTCACGATCCGCTCCTCCTGCTGGCTTTTACAGTGCTCTCGGTCCAGCCTCGCTCTTATACTGTTTGCAGTTTCCGTGCTGCAGCCGACGAGTGAAGGCGGTACCTGCAGAACCACCGCGGTCCCTTTGGAACTGGACTCAGTCGCTAGACTGGATTTGAAGAGGGTCATGCTAGTGGCCTGCAGAGGTCGTGTCAGTGGAAGAAAAGAGCTGTTAACGGTTTCGCCCTGCAGTCACTGCAGTCCATTAATGTGGTGAGTAGGTTCTTACGACACTCTCCTTCTGAGTTTCGCTGATCCCATGTCTTTCTAAGAGATTATCCGAGGCTACATTTACTGAACGGAATGGATGGTGTCTGGAAGGGAGGATATAAGATGAACATTAACGAAAACAAAACGAGGTTAATGGAATGTAGTCGAATTAAGTCTGGTGATGTTGAGGGTATTAGATTATGAAATGAGACACTTAAAGTAGTAAAGGAGTTCTGCTATATGGGGAGCAAAATAACTGATGATGGCCGAAGAAGAGAGGATATAAAATGTAGACTGGCAATGGCAAGGAAAGCGTTTCTGAAGAAGAGAAATTTGTTAACATCGAGTATAGATTTAAGTGTCAGGAAGTCATTTCTGAAAGTATTGGTATGGAGTGTAGCCATGTATGGAAGTGAAACATGGACGGTAAATAGTTTGGACAAGAAGAGAATAGAAGCTTTCGAAATGTGGTGCTACAGATGAAAGCTGAAAATTAGTAGGGTAGATCACATAACTAATGAGGAAGTATTGAATAGTTTTGGGGAGAAGAGAAGATTGTGGCACAACTTGACCAGAAGAAGGGATCGGTTGGTAGGACATGTCCTGAGGCATCAAGGGATCACCAGTTTAGTATTGGAGGGCAGCGTGGAGGGTAAAATTCGTAGGGGGAGACCAAGAGATGAATACACTAAGCAGATTCAGAAGGATGTAGGTTGCAGTAGGTACTGGGAGATGAAGAAGCTTGCACAGGATAGAGTAGCATGGAGAGCTGCATCAAACCAGTCTCAGGACTGAAGACCACAACAACAACAACACATTTACTGGAGCTGTGAAGCGCCATCAGCATCTACAGTATAAATTAAGAAATGTCGTCTAGATCTAGTTGTATATCTAATGTTATTTGTGAAATTGCAAACAACAGCCACTGGAATAGTTTTCTGTCATATCAACGACCTTGATATGGGCTTCGATTGTGGCTTGCTCTGTTTTTCAAATTTAGTACCTGATTTAATTTTATTTGTCAGTAAGCATACAAAATTGATCCTGTGGCTTTGTTGGCAGGGAGGCTCCATGCGGGGGGAGTGTGGCAGCCATATTGCAAGTCCTTTTTGCTGGACGCCACTTCGGCGACTTGCGATTCAAAAAATATGAAAATGATAAGGAAGGACAAACAACACCCAGTCCCCTGCCGGTAATCGAACCCGGACCCCCTGCGTGATATGCGCAAACGCTACCGCTACACTACGGAGGCAGACAGTAAGCATATAGTCGGAGCTCTAATAATGAATGCATCATAAAATTGTGTGACTTAAAATATTTTATTCTATTACCTTGTTTATTACCATGTCTGAATGAGACGACGTTTCGAATATTACGTATAATACAGTCAGTACAGTGAGCCACGTTCTCAAGTTAGCCAGGGGGAGTGTGGGACCCATCTTACTGATGTACCCTGGTGTCTGATTGCATTTTTCCTACTTTAACGCACGTTGTATTATTTTCTGGTTTCGTTTTCACAAGTGATTAATTCATTACAGTGTTTTTATGCCTCGCAGCCATAAAATTGTACCGTTTGTTATTGTGGCACTACTGGTCTTGAAAATAAAATAAATTCTTCCTGTGGCATACATTTCTCTTGGTCTAGCCATTTCCCTCTTAGCTTCTTACTGTCCATACTGTCCTACCTTTTAGAGCTGTCCAGCACATGATCTAGACCTCCTTCGGTACACAAGGCTTCAAAAATCAATATGTCTTCAAAACTTCCTTTTTACATTCTGGTTGCTCCATTTCCTTTTCAATATATATATATATACTGCATACCGAAATTATATATATATATATATATATATATATATATATATATATATATATATATATATATATATATATACTGCATACCGAAAAAAAATTTTAGTAAGCAATCCGTGCATAACCATCAGTTTTGTCTCTCATCCTTTCTTCCTTCTCGCTAGTAGTTACGACTGCTGGTTTGGAGATGGTTTAGCATCTTACCATATATTTTATGCAAAGGTGTATATGTATATATATATATATATATATATATATATATATATATATATATACACCTTTGCATAAAATATGCTGCACACTGAAGAAAATTTGAGTAAGCAATCCGCACATAACCGTTTCGAATATTACATATAATACAGTCAGTTCAGTGAGCCATGTTCTCGAGTTAGCCAGGGGGAGTGTGGGACCCATCTTACTGATGTACCCTGGTGTCTGATTGCATTTTTCCTACTTTAACACACGTTGTATTATTTTCTGGTTTCGTTTTTACAAGTGTTTAATTCATTACTGTGTTTTTATGCCTCGCAGCCATAAAATTCTACCGTTTGTTATTTTGGCACTACTGGTCTTGAAAATAAAATAAATTCTTCCTCTGGCATACATTTCACTTGGTCTAGCCATTTCCCTCTTAGCTTCTTACTGTCCATACTGTCCTATCTTTTAGAGCCGTCCAGCACATGATCTAGACCTCCTTCAGTACACAAGGCCTCAAAAATCAATATGTCTTCAAAACTTCCTTTTTACATTCTGGTTGCTCCATTTCCTTTTCAATATATATATATATATATATATATATATATATATATATATATATATATATATATATACTGCATACCGAAGTAAATTTGAGTAAGCAATCCGCACATAACCATCAGTTCTGTCTCTCTTCCTTTCTTCCTTCTCGCTAGTAGTTACGACTGCTGGTTTACCATTTTACCATATATTTTTTGCAAAGGTGTATATATATATATATATATATATATATATATATATATATATATATACACCTTTGCATAAAATACAGTATATGGTAACATGGTAAACCATCTCCAAACCAGCAGTCGTAACTAATAGCGAGAAGGAAGAAAGTAAGAGAGACAGAACTGATGGTTATGCGTGGATTGCGTACTCAAATTTTATTCGGTATGCAGCAGATGGTTACGTGACGATGATGAAGCGATGATCCTTGTTTCTAATCGGTAACGATGTGGCTGTTGATGTCTCAAGTTGCTGGCAATCCAGTAGTCCATGCTTTCAGTGATAATTTCTATCCTGGCAAAGGCTTAGCCACATGAAACGGTCTTCGCTTTCGTCCTCGAATCTTCCTTGGTGTCGTGCGAAATTACACTTTGATCGTGACCGGAATACACGCCTTCTTCGCGGTTTGTGGCACGTGAGGCAAAACACGCGACCTGCTGTTTCGCAGATTTAATAGGAATCCTGATGCGAGCCTCCAGCATCTTGAGCCTCTAGTACAGTAATTAAATTTGGAAATCAATTAAATGTTATTCTGAAATATTAATATAATGCAGATAGTGAATGTTACCCTAGTTAACCGTATGAAAACAGATGCCAACTGGAGTTGGTGTTGCTTTGCTAGATCCTCTTTCTGTGAAATAATTGGCTCAGTTTGTTAAGTCAGTTGCCTAATTAGTGGAGTGTGCAGCCTTGACATTTCAGGCCCTCAGATAACCAAAACAGTTAATGTGCCAATACCTTTGAATGAAAACTGTTCTCAACATATACACAACGTAATATGGTTTCCCAAAGTTAACATAAATATCAAATAGCTTCACTTTTCCCACATAAACAAAAACACTAACTTGAGTAGATCTGCCTCAATTCATACAAAACAACACAATCGATAAAAACACAGTAACATAGCATTTAAGTTTCATTCATCAGATATCTGAATTATTAAATCACAGTCCTACACTGTACACAAACCTAGCACTGAAAGTAATGTATAAAACACAACAACCACTCTCACAATTTGTAAAATGAGTATGTTTAAAGTCTCGTGTGTAAGTCAACTGTACCATAATCTAGAGGAGTAGAAGTATCCTTGGAAAAGTATACAAAAGGAGATGTATGAAGTGTAGTCTATTGAAAGCATAGTGATAGATTTAAACACTTAAGCACGCTGTACTTCTTTATCAATTTTGAGAAAGTCAACTCCATTAACGTAGAATTATTAGTTTCAGTCGAGTAGAAGAAATTATACCTAAGAAAAATCACAGTACATGTTTCTTGTATCACTCTTTCATTTCTTTGTAACTGTTTGCATACCCATTTTATTACGATAACTCATTGTACTTGTTTATAAATTTGTGGTGGACATTTTTTATTTTACCGGCAAAGATGTGATATGATTAAGTTATCTTTAATGTACTGAGAAGGTTTTTTATTAGTGCTGTTGCAATGATATTACAGGCTCTGTTTCACACATAATAAAATGTGTTATAATCGGTCAAAGCTCTTTCGTATGAGAGAAGACCTATGTCAGATGATTCAAAAACTGAGACTCCATGTCACTGTTCACTACAGCTGTAGGATAGCCACTTCTAGAACGTACGACAAACAGCCACCCATATCAATTTAACATCAGCCTCCATTGGCGACTTCATCAACACTCCTCTGAATACTTGTGTTAACGATCTTGTTGCGTGGTCAAGTTGTCTTCATTAAACCATGCAAATCCACAACAATACGGCTCAGAGCTCACATTTGTAGAAACAAAAAGATCTGCAACATCTTTCCACATTGTAGGACATTGTAGCAGCTCTTCGCTCCAAAACGACATGTCACACCCTGTGGAAGAAGCCACAGCTTCCCAAGCAGAGGTGCCAGCTTTCTTCCCATCAACTTAAGTAAACAATATTGTTTCAGAATTCTCTCTATCTTCCAGTACTTTTCCTCATAAATGTTTCTCATCAATAATAATATTGACAAATATATAAAAAATTATAAGGTTGAAAATACAACATATAGAAGTTTTTATATGTTAGAGTATCAGATTAGTCCCCAGCTTACACACTACTAGAGCGATGAGATCAATAATGACCACGCCACCCGGCAGTGGCCAGTGAAACTTTTACTTTAGTTGCAATATGTAGCTGAGAGCTTACGCGTTTGTATACTTCTTTCCTTATTACCGCTTGTGACATTCGCATGCAGATTCACTCGTCGATTCATATATCTCTCGTTACCTCAGCAACATGCGTTGTAGGCGTCTATACACTGTGGAAAGTGATATTGTGAAGCTGTAATCTGAGAGTTTTCTATTGGTTGTGTGATGTGGGTGGCGATTAGCTCAAGATGATGTGAAAGCGTAATAGTGAACTTATTACTCATGGTTGGTAACATCCACTACAGCTGTATAAATTTTATGATTCATATGAAAGGGTTTCCGACGTGACTGCAGCGGCAAGACGGAAATTTGCAGACTTCATGCGTGGAGAGGAAGTTGGAGCTAGATGCATTGGACATTCCATTTCGGAAATCGTTAGGGAATTCAGTATTCCGGAATCCACACTGTCAAGAGTGTGCCGATTGTTGTGTACATAGTTCCGTGTAGTCAGTGTGTACACAACTTTCCCATTAGAGCGCACCCCGCTAAGCACAACAGCACAGGCGCAGCGCTCGTCCGTCTCCACACTATGAGATGGCGCTGTCTTAGAGACAGACCAAATTCTGCTTCCGCCGATCCGCGTATTAATATGTAACGCAGCCAATGAGATGCTGCTAATGTAGAACCTTTTCTCCTCGTGGATCACACTCGCACAGTGATACCTGAACGCTCGAGGTATTATAACGAGTGTACAGACCTCCGATTAATCAGTCTGCATTAGTCTGCATTAGTCTGTAGTCAAGTTTCAGTCTGAGCCTAATAAGATTACCATATTCCTGTACATAGCCATGAAGATAAATGTATAGACACTTTGTCAAGTATCAGAGATATGTGAGAATAAGATTAACATACCAAGACCAAGGGAACTTCAGATTGTCAATTGTAAAAAGCATCCAGAATGAAGTTACGTAATGTCTACGTTATTTATTATTTTAATAAAAGTGTGTGAAAATTAATCAAGTTGTGTTTAAAGTTGGTCGCCGTCAATCTGCTACTCTAAGCATGCAAGTGGCATTTCTATCGTCTGACCTAACGGCAGAAGATGAACACGCCACGATAAGACCATGAGACATATTGCTGACACTCGCCTACTTCATTAGAGCGACAAGTCAAATAATCTGGTGTGTGTACCGAAGGTCTTACAGTACGCACCCCACACCGATAATACCAAATTTCAGGATTTAGCTCTCAGCGCGGTCAACCACATTTTAGCTGCTCAGAGAAACCAAAATTGCAATTTAGCCCCAGCTACTCAAAGGAGATAGTAAGCTAGTGATTTTTGGTGAATGACAAACTTGGGGCTGGTCCATAACTTTAATTTCAACTGAAGAACAAATTTCATAATTACAGAATCAGAATAACAATATAAAAATTTAATTCGGACCTTTGACCTCTTAAGAAAATATACAACTGGCTTTAACCGTCTGTCCCTTTTTTAGACAAAAGAAGAATACAAACGGAATTACCACAGATGAAGTCTCTCAATTTCTGATGCTTGTCCTTCAGCAAACGTAGAAAGACAGTGTGATTAGATATTGAATTAATATAACAAAAAGTATTTTAAAGATAATAATTAGATCTGATTGCAAAAGTATCACAGACAGTCACCACCATAAGCACACTATCTAGTTCATTTCTTACATAACCAAACATTACACAACACTAATGGACAATGGAAATGAACGGTTGGAGTCACTGGCAGGGAGGCCCCTTGAAGGGCAAGTCCAGCCGCCTTTGTGCAGGTCTTATTACATTCGACGCCTCATTGGGCAACTTGTGCGCTGGATGGAGATGAAATGATGATCGAGACAGCACATCACCCTGTCCCAGAGCGGAGAATATCCCTGACCCAGCTGGGAACAGAACCGGAGCTAGTGGGATGGCAATACATCACACTGACCATTCAGGTATTGGGGCAGACTAAACAACACTAATGATTCGCCTTGTGTTAACTTATGTAAAGATCTCGTCCGTCCCAGTGGACAGGCCGGTTATTTAAATAAAGGATGAAAGTGCGGCTTATACAGGATGATACTAGGAGCAAAGCAACTATGTAGCAATTTCGAAGATGATCAGGCACCAAGCCAATGCAGAAAACATGCCGAACACACACACGATCCCACCCTGCCCCCAAGGTGATGAACCCCATCTGCCCCACATACAAGACCATTCTGCAACAGCAGACAAATTCAACTCATGATTCACCTTTCTCAGACCATGCAGCGCTTACTAACTACATGACTATCTGTAACAATTAAAATTACACTGACTTAACATAATCTCTGCTCTTCATATTGAAAGAAAGTCTAAAACCAAAACTGGGTGAATAGCACACTAGTTAACATACTACATCAAATTAACACTGTATGGATCCTTTAAAACAAGCAGTAAAACTCTATTCCCTTTTGCATTTGCCACTCCATGGAAACAACACTTCAAAGCTTTACACTTCGTAAGTTGTGTATACCACTCTCCTATTCAAAACCATCCTCTGGTAAATACAACATGCCACCATAAGTTTCAGAAATCTTCACAAGTTAATAGCAGAATATGAATAATACAAAGCTTCATGTTTCCAGTAACACAGTGAAAACATGTACAGCATGAGATGAGAGACCCACCATCGTTTCACACTCAAACATGGTCGACTAATCAGCACTGTACACCCGGCATGTGGCAAAATGGCAAGGACAGCGAGAACAGCGAGGCCCAGGCACAGAAGATCGAGGCGAAAATCTGCCTTCAAAACATGTTGCCTCATTGTATGCTGACTGGAGAGTGCCCCGGCCACATGCCAGGCTGGAAAACCCAACACAGGACAGTCAGAGATACACATGAGTGTCGATATAAGCGATGCAAGTGGTGCATAACTATCGCCAGTTGCCACGGTTCAGAGTCCACCCATCCTTTGAGCCCCAACAGTAGGCTACTCATGAGAGTTCTGGACAAAACAGCATCACTGATGCTGTTTATCCAGAACTCACATGAGTATACTACTACTGATCAAAACTCAGTTTCACAAATGCAGAATTAAATTTCGCATTCCCGCCAACCCCCGAATAAAAACAAAATCTCGTTCAGCAATTTCAAAAACATAAAAATAAAATTCTACATAAAAATGATGAGCTAAGCTAAGCTGTTTGAGAGCTTAGAACATCAAAGTAAAGAAAAATTAAATTTCAGTCAAAGAAGAAATCAATATTTTTTTAAAAAATACAATAATATGACTTGTACAATATTTATTTACTTTTTTACATTTATAAACGAATTGGAAATTTACAAATTTAACCAATTTTTTCTCATTTTTAATGATTTTAGTATATCGATCTCGAAGAGTAATTTTATATTTTCACCGAAAACTTATGATACTTCCAAATTTAGTAGACCAAGTTCCTGCTTTTGAAATTACAAATGGCTTATCTTTTTCCAGGTCTAATAATTATGAAGCATTACAATGAGTTCGGATAATAGATCATCAGTGCTTCCGGTTATCAACAATTATATTTATGTAGGAAAGAATTTAAAAAATGAAAAAGTTAAAATATGAAAAATGGAAAATACAGAAAGAAACAAAGAATGAAAAAATGAAATAGAATTAAAATTTGGAGAATATTTTCATGTTTGAAGAACTCAAGTTTGCAGTTTAAACATTTTCAGCTGGTACTCTATGTTGTGCATCATAAGCCAAAATGTTTACCGTACACAATAACATACACAATTTTCGTAGAACAATGCACATACTTTTGTTGTTGTTTTTTAAGTCGTTACAAGCTTTCATTCTATTGGACATATTAATTGATTAGATCATATAATTTTTAAATAAAATTAAATGGGCTCTTATTTACAACATTAAGTGTGTTATTCTTTTAATTCTCTGAAAACATCATAACCTTTTAAGATGTTATTTGACAGTTCGATATTCCACAATTCGTGAGGAAAAACTTCATTCTTTCCATTATTGACGTATATAATTAGTAATTTGACATGGTCGAATAGAGATGAATGGAGCATCTGATTATTCTTTCAGTTTTTCTGGAAAACAACGAAAATAAAGTGGGACATGTCAACATTAATGATTGGCAATTGTATTTTAGCCCCTGGTTGATTGAACTGGAATAAAATCAATCATTTGTATGTTTACTCCAAAAGATTTGATCAGCCAAAATATCAAGAATTTTTTAAAAGATTTGAAAAAAATAGAAGACAAGCACACTGTGAAGATTGCTACATTTATCAAAAATAACCATTAAATTATTCCAGTAGATTAATGTCAAGTTGATTCATTTGTTGGTCTTGACTTCATTCTCTAAACCAATATATAGTTAGAGAATATTTTACAAATGTAAAATATAAGGTAATAGATTGCTTTTCTTTGGCCTACACATCCTCAAAAGTACGACAACAATTTGTGAGAGATAACATACAAATCGTTCTTAGTTGGTGGAGATTTGAAGTGTAATGATTTTAAGGAGATATGTAGTAAATGTGGGAATAGAGGAAAAATTGGCTTTGTCCCTATTGATAGGTGAAGAAAAATTAATGAAAGTAAATATAGAGAAAAAAAATTGGGGTTTTTGAAATGTTGAACATAAATACTGAATGATGGACGCAGACAAAAAATGATGAACATAAATGATGAACAGCAAATGTTGAATGTTGTACATACACTACGATGAGAAACATTGTAAGGTAAACATAAATGCTGAACAATAAACGTAAACAATAAGCTCGAAATAAAAAAAAACAGTTATCATTTTATTCTTAACAAATGTTTGCCAAATACGATCCCAAAGTCTTCAAGAAAGCGAGACAAAATATAAGAATTAAAGAGGAATCAGAAGAAGAGTTTAAGATATGGAAAAAAAGCCAAGAAGAGAAAACAAAAATTTAAAAAAAGAATATAAACGAGTTATTGATACAATAGAAAAAGTTAAAGAAGGAATAGATGGTTTGGGTGATCAAGTTATGAAGGCAACTGAAGAAAATAGAGGTGTTAAATAGCAAATGGTTCCTTATATTTGATATTAATTTGATTAATTTAACGATATTCCAACAATTAAACATTATGAAGACGATAAAAGCGATTACACATTAAGCTAATCAGAAATAACGAATTTGTTACAATATTATTATGAAGGAAGAAAAAAGTAAAAGACAACAAATTAAAAAAAAACATAAGTGAAAGAATGCTAGAAGATATCAATGATAGTGAAGTTACAAGTTTTTCGATTAAGGCCTGTTGGATCATTTGTTGACAAACTACCAGCAAAATTTGAAGGAGACAAATTAACAGTTGGTGAAAGAACACATGGAGCAACAGATGGATTAATGAATGTTTTAACTTACAACCAAGTAACTAGGGATCATTTGAATACAAGTTATGATTTGTCAAATTAAATTTATCAAGAAAACTGGATGCAGTACAGAGACAGCTTCAACTGTCATTAACAGAATTTTGATTGTATCTTTGACTATTTGTGTTGTGAAAAAACCATTCTAACAAAAAAGAAAGAAGGTTCTGGGCTAAATAAGTAGAAAGGTGCTATTCTTCCTTTGTTATTGGCAGATTTTCCTTATCTTGCAGATATTGGCTCACTTACTGGCAGATCTGCAGCAATCGCAGCAACCATAAACACGAAAAAAGCTGATAAAGAGCTAGAAGAACCAAAAAGATATAATTTAGAAATGATAAAGAAAGCTAACCTTGGACCAGAAAATAAAAAAAGCGAAAGAATTGAAAATTTAGAAAACTATCTACTTTTGACATAGAAAGTCATTAAACGAATAAATATTAAACACTTTCTATGCGTTTTTATGATTGAGGAATGGCCAGATGAAGTGAAAAGTTTGGAATGTGGAATAGTAAATTTTCATCCTTCTGATCATGTTGATACTCACTGGATTTGCTATTATAAGAATGGTGATAAAAATTAGGTTTTGTTTCATATGGGGAAAATATTCCAAAACATCTCACAATTTGCGAAAAAACGATCTCTACTAAAATAGTGAGAGAATACAAAACATCGATGAATTATTTGGTAGTTATTTGTGTTTGTTTGTTTTGGAATTGTTATGCAAAAACTATAAGTTTACTGACATATTTCATTGAGTAAATAAACGTTTTTGGACACAAACTCATTAACGATTGTCAGATATCAGAACCAAAATGTGAATATTTTGAATAAATAATCAGAGATTTTGAATCATCGATATATCCTAAAATGAATAATGTATCCAAACACTTTTGGAAAACGTAAAACAAATAATTTTGAAGTTGTAAAAAATTATATCGATTTCAAAAATAGATGTATTGTTAACAATAACGATCCACTTGATGATTTCGACGCAATTAGTAAAAGATCTTAGGATAAGAGACTTTTAGAACCTAAACAGCAATAAGTGAATGTGTTAACAATGTTTCAAAGCTATTATTCCAAGAAAGATATTGAGAAAATGTCGTCAGATTACTTTTCAAAAACAATTTTAAATCTGTACTTACATGAAATAAGTTTTCAGAAGATGAATAAACTACATTAACATATCTTGAAACCCAATTACAAATATTAAAGCAAATTTGAACTAAAGAAATGGCATTTGTTTTGGAACTTTGGAACATCATTGGAATGAGATAAATAACAGAAAATAGAGGAATAATTTGACAGAAAATGTGCTTAATACTACAGTTTCAAATTTAGATGGAAAAGTTGCTAAAGATTCTTTGAATTCTTGTTTTCACATTTCAATGGATTTTTGTGCTGCATCTTCACCAACATATGTAACTGGATATTTATAGCAACCATTCGTATTTTTCACTGAATGGATTTCACAAATGTTTTTGTAATTGGTTAATGTAAGATTTCGTTGAAAAGTTTGAATATCTTTCGATAGACATTTTGTAGGGAAGCAGCCTACTCACACCTTATGAAATTCACATCAGTCTTTCCATTGTGTGCCAGCCAGTTCGGTGTAACTGGCTCTGACGTCATAAATGTTGTGCAATACTTTAAAATGAAGTAAATAACCTGAAACGTTTCTAGCATGTCAGGAGAATACTAAATCAGTATGTGTTGGATATCAGTTCAATAACTTTAACCGTTTTCGAAATTTGGATGTTTTTCTGTAAAAATCATTGTAGCAACAGAAAAGAGCTAGAAGCTTAAAAATTTATATTTAGATTCCTTTTGCATAGTAGAAACAGTATTCTTTATCTCACAAATTAAAATTTTTGTTGAAATTCGTGATTTTCTGATTTTTGTCTTAGAAATTAAGGAAGCAAGATAGATTAAATAGGCGAATAAATAAAGCTAGAATGTTTAAATTTAAGTAGAAGAGACATACGCTATAATCATAATGATGTGAGAAGTTCGAATAGAAAAACTGTAAAACTATAGCTATAGCGCATCTCCAAAGAGCAAGTTCAGAGCTCGTCTACTGCGTGTAGTGTAATTAAATTAATTCTCTCGCCCAAAATATATGACTTAGCCACGTCAGACTTTTATTATGATTACTTCCTTGTGTGCTGATTGCACAATTATATTGAAATCTTCATCGGCCATCAGCAAAGGAAGCAATGATTTATTCGATAACTTAATGTAGTGCCTTACTAGCCCAGCAGCTAGTCGGGAGAGCAGATCTGATCAGGCGTTCCCTTAGCCATCCGCACCGCGGCTTTATATGTAAGAACGCTGCGCGAGAAAACGGAAGGCCCCAGTTCTCTCCAGACGCTGATTAGCGCACCCCCTGTACCGGGAGTCGCGGCGCGTCTGTATAGTCGATATAAACAGCCTCGAATGCAGTAATAAGTTACTCGGAATACGCGTAACCATTAAATCGTATTCGAGTGAAATGTTAATTTTCGGATGACGTTAATGATCTATCTGTAGTTTGTGTATGTCGTATTTTCACGTGCCGCCGCAGGAAAGACATTCTACCATTATTAGCGTAGCGTTTGATGAACATTATCATCAAACTATGGCGAGCATTCACTTAAACATTTAATTTGAACAGTTATAGTTCCTTCAGCGCATTAGACTCTGAACTGCTCTGGTAGTTGGATTGTGTGATTCTTTTTGGTCTGTGACTTTCAGAATATAGTGAACATTTTAGAGAGAATGGTTTTTGATTATGAGTCCCTGAGAATCTTCTAGTTTCTCTGAGCTATAAGCTGTAGCTATAAATGTATTTCTCAGATGAAGCGGGCACTAGGAATTCTAATTACAGGCTTCACGTTTTGATAATCACTTTCTGGTTGCCAATATTGTAGTTAGAGAGCCAGTGTTGAGAATGGCAAACAGCATAAATACAAAACATTTATCCTATTATTCCACCTACAGTCCCACAATTTGAAATTTGCATAAACAACAAAGGGAATCCTTAATAAATGATTACATTTTTGTAAGTTCAATTACTTATCCTTTAAACAGCATATCTATTTTCAATTCATTGCGCTCTTTGCAATCGATGTCATCAATGTCTAATTTTTATTGCCAATAAAAGTATCTTAAGCATATATTGCAAAGATAAACAATTCCATTATGTTTGCTTGTTTGTGTGCTAATTAATCTAACTAGACTTTTTATCCAACAATATTGTGAACTGCTTTCATATGAAATGGAAAGGAGATTAACACGTTTTCCTAGTCTATTTTGTGTGTGATAAAGAGGATACACAATAATTTTTTCTTATATGCACAAAAATTTACTGTAATATTTGATTACATTTGAAATTTTGGAATGTCTGTTAGCTGACATGCATAATTGATGTTTGCTTTTTGCAAAATTTCATCTAATTCTAATCCAATATTTTTATAATTATTTCATCTTTCTACATGGTTGCTTACTGGGCATAACGGAGGTTTGAAATCCTATTGCCAACACTTTTGATTAATTTTTTTACATTAATTACTGCTTTTTTATCTTTAATTCCTTTTGGTATATCGATATAAGAGGAACCAGAAATTGGTTCATGTCTATTAACATTTTACTCTAAATTGTCTATAAGAAATAGAGACAATTCAGATTTCTTTCTTAGCATTTCTTCCATTTTAGTTATTAGTTTATTCATTGTTTTTTTATTAATCTTCTAAATCTGTTGTTCGTAACAGAACTTGATTTGATGTTTCAAAATTAAATGCTTGGATCTCCTGTTGTCTTTTGAAACTCCAACAGCATTTCATTTTAAGTTGATTTGATCTTCTTTGTCTAAAATGTTCTTTAAAATGGTGATTATTACTTCTTTGTTCTGATTAAAAAGTTCTTGTGGTTAACCAATATTATCTGCATTCTCCATTCGATAAGTTATAGTTCTTAACTTGGAAGCAGAAGCTTCTTTGTAAATTTGTCTAGGTGATCTGATATAATTTCATCATCTATAAAATCGAATCATAGTAAATTTTTCTGATGATTTCTTTGTGTCATATCTTGATATTTATCCACTAAAGGTTTTTGAAGAGTATGAATGTTAATAATTTTTACCTCAGATCCACTGGTAAGGTCGATTAATTGTCGTTTATTAAGTTTAGAGTGATTATTTAAATTTGTCTTTTGCGAATTTTATGATGATCATCTAAAGAAGTTTACTCAGATAGTTATCATCATAAATTTCAAATGCAGTTCCTTTGACAAGATCAGTTATCTGACATTTTGTAAACTTAGAATATTATTTAAATTTTTAGCTTTACATTTTTGATAAATTTTGTTAAGGGATTTTTTACTCAAATCGTCATTTTTTGTCACCTTGGATTTCAATAAGATCAATCAAATATTGATTTTTAAGCTGGGAAAAATTCTTTGATTTTTCTGTTTTAGCAATTGATCAAATGTGTTTTACAGTTTAAATTCTAATTCTTCGTTCTTCATATATTTCTTCATTTCTTTCCTGTTAAAATAGTGAATAAACTTCCATTAATCGTTCCTAGTTATGTTTGAGAAGCCATTTTTTTACAATAAGTTTCTAAATCATTTAAATCCAAATCATTTTTTCCTTTACAAAAATTTTCTTCGTCTACATCTATATCTACATTTATACTCCACAAGCCACCCAACGGCGTGTGACGGAGGGCACTTTACGTGCCACTCTCATTACCTCCCTTTCCTGTTCCAGTCGCGTATGGTTCGCAGGAAGAACGACTACCAGAAAACCTCTGTGTCGGCTCGGATCTCTATAATTTTAAATTTGTGATCTCCTGGGAGGTATAAGTAGGAGGAAGCAATATATTCGATACTTCATACAGAAACGCACCCTCTACAAACCTGGACAGTAAGCTACATAGCGTTGCAGAGCGCCTCTCTTGCAGAGTCTGCCACTTGAGATTGCTAAACATCTCCAAAACGCTATCACGCTTACCAAATAAACCTGTGCCGAAATGCAAGGCTCTCTTCTTTGGATCTTCTAAATCTCCTCAGTCAACCCGACCTGGTACGGATCCCACACTGATGAGCAATACTCAAGTATAGGTCGAACGAGTATTTTGTAAGCCACCTCCTTTGTTGATGGACTACATTTTTTAAGGACTCTCCCAATGAATCTCAACCTGGCATCCGCCTTACCAACAATTAATTTTATAGAATTTTTCCTCATCAAATCGTTCTATACGCATACTCCCAGACATTTTACAGAAGTAACTGCCACCAGTGTTTGATCTGCTATCATATAATCATACAATAAAGGATCCATCTTTCTATGTATTGGTAATACATTACATTTGTCTTTATTAAGGGTCAGTTGCCACTACCCACACCAAGTGCCTACCAACTGCAGATCTTCCTGCATTTCGCTGCAATTTTCTAATGCTGCATTTTCTCTGTATACTACAGCATCTTCCACGAAAAGCAGTAGGGAACCTCCGACACTACCTACTAGGTCAATTATATGTATTTAGAAAAGCACTGGTCCCATAACACTCCTCTGCGGCACGCCAGAGGTGACTTTAACGTCTGTAGCCGTCTCTCCATTGAGAACAACATGCTTTGTTCTGTTTGCTAAAAACTCTTCAATCCAGCCACACAGCTGGCCTGATATTCCATAGGCTCTTACTTTGTTCATCAGGCAACAATGCGTAACTGTATGGAACGCCATCCGGAAGTCAAGGAAAATGGCATCTACCTGTTAGCCTGTATATAATAGTTTCTGGGTCTCGTGACAAATAAAGCGAGTTGTGTCTCACACAATCGCTGTTTCCGGAATCCATGTTGATTCCTATAGAGTAGATTCTGGGTTTCCAAAATGACATGATACGTGAGCAAAACACATGTTCTAAAATTCTGCAACAGATCGATGTTAGAGTTATAGGCCTACGACCCCTACGACCCTTCTAGAAAAATCTGCTCTTTTCCAATCGTTTAGAACCTTCCGTGCCTCAAGAGACTTGCAGTACATGGCTGTTAGAAGGGGGGCAAGTTCTTTCGCTTACTCAATGTAGAACGAATTGGTATCCCATCAGATCCAGTGGACTTTCCTCGGTTGAGTGATTTTAGTTGCTTTTCTATTCCTCGGACACTTATTTCGATATCAGCCATTTTATCGCTGGTGCGAGAATTTAGAGATGGAACTGAAGTGCGGTCTTCCTCAGTGAAACAGCTTAGGAAAAAGGTGTTTAGTATTTCAGCTTCACGCGCGTCAGCCTCTGTTTCAATGCCAGTATAATCCCCCTAGGATTTTCCGTCATGTCGGTACTTAGAATTTTACTTTTCAATTCATTGAACGGTTCACACATAGCCCTTCTTATGCTAACTTTGACATCGTTTAGCTTCTGCTTGTCTGAGAGTTTTGGCTGTTTTAAATTTGCAGTGAAGCTCTCTTTGCTTTCGAAGTAGTTTCCTAACTTTGTTTTTGAACAACGGTGAATTTTTTTCCGTCCCTCACAGTACATACCTGTCTAAAACGCATTTTACGATTTCCTTGAACTTTTTACATAAACACTCACATTGTCAGTGTCGGAACACAACTTTTCGTTTTTATCTATTAGGTAGTCTGAAATCTGCCTCTAATTACTCTTGCTAAAGAGATAAACCTTCCTCCATTTTTTATATTCCTATTTACTTCCATATTCAGGGATGCTGCAAGGGCCTTATGATCACTGATTCCATGTTCTGCGCTTACAGAGTCGAAAAGTTCGGGTCGATTGTTATCGGTAGGTCCAAGATGTTATCTCCATGCGTCGGTTCTCTGTCTAATTCCTCGAGGTAATTTTCCGATAGTGCACTCAGTATAATGTCACTAGATGCTCTGTCCCTACCACCCTTCCTAAACATCTGAGTGTCCCAGTCTATATCTGGTAAATTGAAATCTCCACCTAAGACTATAACATGCTCAGGACATTAATGTGAAATATATTCCAGATTTTCTCTCTGTTGTTCTGCCACTAATGCTGCTGGGTCGGGAGGTCGGTAATAAGAGCGAAATATTAACCTAGTACAGTTGTTGAGTATAACCTCCACCCATAATAATTCATAGGAACTCTTCACTTATATTTCACTACAGGATAAACTACTACGAACAGTGACAAACACGTCACCACCGGTTGCATGCAATCTATCCTTTATAAACACCGTCTGTACCTCCATAAAAATTTTTGGCTGAATTTATCTCTGGCTTCAGCCAGCTTTCCGTACCTATAACGATTTCAGCTTCGGTGCTTTCTATCAGCGCTTGAAGTTTCAGTACTTTACCAACGCAGCTACGACTGTTTACAGTTTCAAAACCGATTGAACTTGGTCCCCGCATGTCCTGACTTTGCCCTGCACCCTTTGAGGCTGTTGCCCTTTCTGTACTTGCCCGAGGCCATCTAACCTAAAAAAACCGCCCAGTCCACGCCAACACAGCTCCTGGTACACGTGTAGCCCGCCTGCTGTGTGTAGTGGACTCCTGACCTATAAAGCAGAAACCGAAACCCCACCACCCTTTGGTGCAAGTCGAAGAATCTGCAGCCCACACATTTGCAGAACCGTCTCAGTCTCTGTTTCACACCCTCCACTCGGCTCTGTACCAAAGGTCCACAGTCAGTCCTGTAGACAATGCTACAGATGGTTAGCTCTGCTTTCATCCCGCTAGTGAGACTGGCAGTCTTCGCCAAAACAGATAGCTGCCAGAAGCCAGAGAGAATTTCCTACGATCCATAGCGACAAACTACATTGGTGCTGACATGAGCAATCACCTGCAGATGGGTGCACCCTGTATCCTTCATGCCATCCAGAAGGATCCTTCCACATCTGGAATGACTTCCCCCTGTATGCAACGGAGTGCACATTGGTTTTCTTCCCCTCCCATGCAGCCATATCCCTAAGGGCCCCATGATGCGCCTGACGTTGGAGCTCCCATCTACCAGCAAGCCCACCCTCTGCGACTCCCTGGATCTGGCCGACTAAGGGGCAACCTCTGAAACCGAACAAGCAGCCATGACCGGCTGAAGATCAGTATCAACTGTAGACAGAGCCTGAAACGAGTTCGTCAGACAAACTGGAGAGGCCTTCTGTTCAGCCCTCCAGAATGACTTTTGCCCCCTGCCAAACCTCAAGACGACCTCCCACCCTACCACAGGTGAGGCGTCAGCCTCAATGTGGGCAGTAACCTTGGCAGCCACAGCCGTAGTCCGATTGAGGCATGCGTGGGACGAGCTGGTCGTTCCCGACAAACCCCCATCTGGACCCCCCCACAGTGATGCCCATTGGCAACAGCCTCAAACTGCGTGACTGAAGCCAACAGTCTCTGAAACTGGGAGCGAAGGGATGCCAACTAAGCCCGCACCCGAACACAGCAGTCCCAGTCCCTACCCATGCTAAATACTGTTGTGCTAAGAACGTCTGAACTAATCTACAGAGAGCACAAACAGTTCGACATAAAACTTAAACGGTTATTAGAATACAAGACTGGCTAGTAAATGCAGTAATGCTGCTGCTTGCGCACTGCTGACACACTGCTCGGCGGCAGAGGGCTAACGGTACTGTCAGTAACATAAAAAGACTATTTGAAAGAAATAAACAAATGACAGACGACTACGTGACTTTACTCATCACAGATATTAAAATGCCAATCTACCCCTGCTGAACAAGTGCGCTAAGAACACTCAAAGAATGTTCCAACTTCAATATTTCAAGAGCAGTCTTAATCGCATTTATTTTTGTTATAATACCGCCAACCAGTTTCAACCCGACGTAGGGGTCATCTTCTGTGCGTTTACACCATTGGTCAACTGCTGGTGCTGTCACTCCTGTCTACATAACGGCAGGAAACTATGCCACCATCTTCTGGGCGTTTACACCATTGGTCGACTTCTGGTGCTGTCACTCTTGCCTACATAACGGCAGGAAACTATGCCACCATCTTCTGGGCGTTTTACACCATTGGTCGACAGCTGGTGCTGTCACTCCTGTCTACACAACGGCAGGAAACTATTCCACCATCTTCTGGGCGTTTTCACCATTGGTCGACTGCTGGTGCTGCCACTCCTGTCTACATAACGGCAGGAAACTATGCCACCATCTTCAGGGCGTTTACACCATTGGTCGACTGCTGGTGCTGTCACACCTGTCTACATAATGGCAGGAAACTATGCCACCATCTTCTGCGCGTTTACACCATTGGTCGACTGCTTTTGCTGTCACTACTGTCTACATAACGGCAGGAAACTATGCCACCATAGTTTCCTGCCATTATGTAGACAGGAGCGACAGCACCAGCAGTCGACCAATGGTGTAAACGCCCAGATGGCCCCTACGTCGCGTAGAAACCGGTTGGCGGTATTATAACAAAAATAAATTGGGTTAAGACTGTTCTTGAAATATTTATTAATCATATTAATCGCTGCTTCTCTCCACAACCATGTTGTCCAAAATGTTTCAACTCGACTACAACACTTATATGGACTCTAAATAAGCCACTTGCTGCTACTTGCGCACTGCTGACACACTGCTCGGCGGCAGAAGGCTTACTTTCCAAGCAGCTTTGTTCATAATTTCCTTTGTCAATGTATATAAGGACTAAATTTTATTTCTTTTATTGAACATTCTTGTTAACTCCTCTTTGAGATTTAAATGATAAAATTGAATTAGATTTTTTCGATATAGGCAATTGAGGTTTGGCAGCTCTAATTTATAGAGAACAAATATAACAGTTTAGAAATTTTTTAAATTACAAAATTCAATTAGATTTTTTCGATGTAGGTAATTGAGGTTCTAACTTTTGAGATGGCCGAACGAGATTTCTTTGATCCGGATGTTGGGGGTAAGAGAAATGAATTCTGGGTTTGTGAACTTCAGATCTGATGAGTAGTAGTATAGTCGTGTGAGTTCTGGCTAAAACAGCATCAGGGATTCTGTTTGGTCCATAACCCTCACGAGTACACTAGTCCTAACTTAACGAACAGATCCACACACATTATTCTGAAACACTCACAAAGAATAGGAGAAAACTGTCTAGACGGAAATGGCCTACCATGTACTGGAAAGCTCTTCTGATCTCTCTGCCACAACTGTTACTCCTTTGATCCCTCAGGATCTTTAAGTCCAGACTAGCCCTTAGGATTCACTCTACCTCTCGAGGTCTCCCACCCTACTCCTAGATTTCGAGAGCTCCCGCCCATTCTACGACACTGTTCAACATATAGGCCTTTGAGCACTTCAACAGGAAAGTGACGGAATTGTCGTTGGCCCTTTCCTGCTCCTGGTTACCACTCGTTGACTAGTTGCCACCTTCTGGTAGGGTACGACCACTTTTTCTGCAATAACTGTAGTGGAGGTGTTTTCCTGCCTGTGAGACAGCCCAGACGGATCCCAACGGCATTCCTTTGAAGTATTTCTGAAAAACCGGGCCTATGAGTTCGTGGTTGAGGCAAGCCTCCATCCCCCCAAAACACAACCCTGCCGTAGACAATGGCCAAGAGGAGGGCCCAGTCCCACAGCCAGGAAGTTAGATGCCACCTAGCCTTCTTTTCTGTAAAAAGATGTTATTGTGGATGTAACAGCTTAATGAAGCGAAATGATGTTGAAGCATAGAACTGCGTACTTACAGTACACAAATTGATCCAAATGTTAAGGAGGTTCTAAACGCTTGAGGTGCATTCTCTACAAAAGTAAAAGTGACTGAGACACATACTTTTATAGTAAGTCCGTAAACAGCCTGAATTTCCGTATCACATTTCAGTTTCCACGTGTGGAGGTAATCCACATACATACTTCTTTTCTTAAAAAATTCTCTCAGAAAACTAGTTGGAACATGACGTTACAATCATAAAGTTCTTATATCCTACCAGTGAAGTTTCGGTATGTAAGACAGTGATTCGCTAACTACGACACCGAGATTTAAATTTGCACTCACTTCTTTTAATTCATGTTAATATTAAAGTTTTCTTCCCGTCGTGCTGTGATATGTGAAATGACTGTGTGAGCTATATCGACATTTTGACCAAGATCCCAGCTGTTTTGCTCTGTGTCTGGCCGACAACTTTCCTGCGAATTGACTCTGGCCACGGAAGCCTAAGAAACTTTCATAATTTAAATTCTTCATGGATTCGCTACATAGCTTCGGGTGGCTGTTCCGAGTCTTTATTTCTATAACATCAATAGCAGTTTCTTCGTGATTTAATATTTTATCTTCTGTGTATCTGTAAATGTGGGGCGTGTCTGGGCAAGAATTAAACCTACATAACCTCCATACTACGTATTTTGTTGAACGGTTTGGTGTTTCTATCTGTGTACTCACGAGCCCTGTCGGATGTGTTATGGCATCAAGTACAGCCAGCCTCAGAATGAGCGTTATTGCATGAGTGGAATGTATGCTGCTGCTGATCGGGCCGCAAGCACATCAACGTAGATTAGCCCATAGGCAAGCGCCTGAAATGTGTCCTGAATTCCATGTAACTAGTTACTCCGTGCTCTACTCTAGATCCTTTGCAATCATGATATTTTGTTCTCTACAGCTGTACGAATCGTTAGGAAACCGGTATATGCAGATGTTTGAATAGTTTTACTGAAGTGTTTTCTTGTGGTAGACCATGTCCCCTGAGACTTCGTAGTTGAATGCCGGTCAGTAATCGCTGTCCAAATTGCAGCGAAGTATTGTTGTGTGTTTATTAATTTTACACTCGACAAGAAGTAACTCTGATCGTTAATAGTGTGTAGTCTTCATTACCTGGAACTGTTGTTTCCATGCAAGAAGCAGCCGTTCTGATCATTTCCATTCAGCTTCACTGATGCGCTGTATCAAAAGCCACTCTCCAGTAACCTCAACAGAAATTCTAAGGACAATGTGTTTGTTCGTGGGCAGGTTGCAGAATCACACCTTTACATTATTATTACCTTGTTACAGACATTTATTACCTAGATAAGACCTTATTTATTTACAAATCATTTGGGTGAAATGCTTTTTTGTCAGACAATAATGTTAAGAGTTTTAAGAGATACATACATACCCCATTCAGTGCTAGTGCTTGTTGCTGCGGTTTCCACCAGTACGTATACAGGTCACGTTACTGTAATCATACTAGAACGCCTTGTGTGTGCCTTCCATTATCTTTTCGTTAGTGTCGTACTATATGTGATACTGTACGATGCCCGCAGCTCGTGGTCTCGCGGTAGCGTTCTCGTTTCACGAGCACGGGTTCCCGGGTTCGATTCCCGGCAAGGCCAGGGATTTTCCCTGCCTCGAGATGACTGGGTGTTGTTGTGTCGTCTTCATCATCATCATTCATCCCCATTACGGTCGGAGGAAGGCAATGGCAAACCACCTCCGCTAGGACCTTGCCTAGTAAGGCGGCGCGGATGTACCGCGTCACTCCCCTACGCTCTGTAAAGAAGTATGGGACTCATCATCATCATCATGTATTGAGTGATTTTTAACTCTATCGAAACGTACGACAACGTGAGTATTTTGCTTAGCAATATATCAGGACATTTCGTATGCGTCCAGTTTACACATATATTCTCTTATTTATCTCGTGATGAAATGCATATTTAGCCCTTGCCATACAATTACGAACAATTGTACTGGCAACAGAGGGCCTCCAAAAGCCATAGTCTGCCAATTATTAAGGCCAATAATTAGGTGTCAGGCATACGTGTGAAAGTGAAACAGGCCGAAATCAGTAGCTCCATCCATTTGCAATGATACCGTCCCCAGGGGTAATATATTGCAGATAAGGCGTCGTAAATGTGTGCACAGAGCTTCATAATTGTCAATAAATCTAATGGGGTCATCAGCATGATGCGTCACGTTAATTGGAATTCCCACTACTGTCACTCCTGTTAGCGTGTAAACAAGCGGCTAGCGAGTGATTACCGGCAAATCACGTAGGCGGGTGTAGCTGTGGCGCAAAACCGTACGGAGTGGCTTAATTCTCACCAGCGGTTTCCGCCGTCACAACGTATCAACAGAGCACGACTCCTAACCGGTGTGCCGCATGTCGATGTCCGTCACGCGCTTCCATACAAAGCTAGAGCATCGCTGAAAACTGCGAAAGGAAGGGACACAGCAACAGAACCTAAAGATAATCAATAATTAAAACAGATTGGTCAATCTGTGTGCTATAGACAAATTTTAAAAATGTTTCTAACTGCTGCAGCAAACAATGAATACATTATCTGCGCAAAAATCTGAGGACGTCTATAATTTCCTGTGACTCCACGCTATTGAAACATACACCATGAACGACAATGATATTATTTGTGAGGCAGATCGTTCCGCTATCTAGGGCAAATAAATGTCCCCCGGTGTACCCGCGCTCGTCAAAGGTGCGTGCTTGTTGCCACGGTCCCCGGCTCCCCCCCCCCCCTCCCCCCATAGGTGGTTCGAGTCCCCCTCGGGCATGGGTTGTTGCCCTCAGCGTAAGTCAGTTTATGTTAGATGAAGCAGAGCGTAAGCTTAGGGACCGATGACCTCAGCAGTTTGGTCCCGTAAATCCTTACCATAAATTTGCTAAATTTCCTGGCGGATGTATGGGCAGCTCAAATTTCGCATACGAAACCTTTGTACTGTAACGTTAGCAGTACTAATATGACCTTGTTTGTTGGACGTAATCTCGAATGATCCTGGTAAATATCAGAATTTCATACAACTATTGTCATCCTTTAATACACTACTGGCCATTACAATTGCCACACCAAGAAGAAATGCAGATGATAAACGGCTATTCATTGGACAAACATATTGTACTAGAACTGACATTTGATTACATTTTCTTGCAATCTGGGTGCGTAGATACTGATAAATCAATACCCAGAATAGCGACCTCTGGCCTTAATAACGGCCTTGATACGCCTATGCATTGAATTAAACAGAGCTTGGATGGCGTGTACAGGTACAGTTACCCATGCAGCTTCAACACGATACACAGTTCATCAAGAATAGTGACTGGCGTATTGTGACGAGCCCATTGTTCGGCCACCATTGACCAGACGTTTTCAGTTGGTGAGAGATCTGGAGAATGTGCTGGCCAGGAACCGCGCGACTGCTACGGTCGCAGGTTCGAATCCTGCCTCGGGCATGGATGTGTGTGATGTCCTTAGGTTAGTTAGATTTAAGTAGTTCTAAGTTCTAGGGGACTGATGACCACAGCTGTTAAGTCCCATTGTGCTCAGAGACATTTGAACAATTTTGTGCTGGCCAGGGCGGCATTCGAACATTTTCTGTACCCAGAAAGGCCCGTACAAGACCTGCAACATGCGGTCGTGCATTATCCTGCTTAAATGTAGGGTTTCGCAGGGATCGAATGAAGGGTGGAGCCACGGGTCGTAACACATCTGAAATGTAACGTCCGCTGTTCAAGTGCCGTCAGTGCGAACAAGAGGTGACCGAAACGTGTAACCAATGGCACCCCATACCATCACGCCGGGTGATACGCCAGTATGGCGATGACGAATACATGCTTCCAATGTGCGTTCACGGCGATGTCGCCTAACACGGATGTGACCATCATGATGCTGTAAACAGAACCTGGATTCCTCCAAAAAAATGACGTTTTGCCATTCGTGCACCCAGGTTCGTCGTTGAGTACACCATCGCAGGCGATCCTGTCTGTGCTGCAGCGTCAAGGGTAACCGCAGCCATGGTCTCCGAGCTGTTGCTGGTGCAGCCGGCCATAGTGGCCGAGCGGTTCTAGGCGCTACAGTCTGGAACCGCGCTACCACTAAGGACGCAGGTTCAAATCCTGCCTCAGGCATGGCTGTGTGTGATGTCCTTAGGTTAGTTAGGTTTAAGTAGTTCTAAGTTCTAGGGGACTGATGACCTCAGTAGTGAAGTCCAATGCTGCTCAGAGCCATTTTTTGCCATGCTGCTGCAAACGTCGTCGAACTGTTCGTGCACATGGTTGTTGTCTTGCAAACGTCCCCATCAGTTGACTCAGGGATCGAGACGTGGCTGCACGATCCTTTGTAGCCATGCGGATAAGATGCCTGTCATCGCGACTGCTAGTGATACGAGTGCCTGTCATGTCCACTTCTACTCATACGAGGCCGTTGGGATCCAGCACGGCGGTCCGTATTACCTTCCTGAACCGACCGATTCCATATTCTGCTAACAGTCCATCGATCTCAACCAAAGCGAGCAGCAATGTCGCGATACGATAAACCGCAATCGCGATAGGCTACAATCTGACCTTTATCAAAGTGGGAAACGTGATGGTAGGCATTGCTCCTCCTTACACGAGGAATCACGACAACGTTTCACCAGGAAACTCCGGTCAACTGCTGTTTGTGTATGAGAAATAGGTTTGAAACTTTCCTCATGTCACACCGTTGTAGGTGTTGCCACCGGAGCCAACCTTGTGTGAATGCTCTTAAAAGCTTATCATTTGCATATCATAACATCTTCTTCCTGTCGGTTAAATTTCGCGTCTGTAGCACGTCATCTTCGTGGTGTAGCAATTTTAATGGCCAGTAGTGCATATTGTCCCGGATGAGACCGAATGCGTAACACATACCGTAGAAGTTCTGTCCTATAAATCTTCATACTGATGACACAGTGTAACAGTTCTTTCAGAGTGCGAGAGATACGGTGAGGAGTGCAGTTTTAACAGCTTCGTATTTATTAGCCGTTGGTGGGGCGAGAATTGTATTGCCGATCGTATACGCGTGTTTATTCAAGTAGCTAAGCAGAATGATGAATTTTGTGCTGTCAGTGGTGCACGAAGGTGAACAGCTGGCTTGGTCGATCCGGCAGAAAACGTGGCAGATTAAGATGGGTAGGAAGTTCAGTAGGTTGCGTCAGCGATAACTACAGAGGAAAAACTGTTGTCCAATTTGGCTCCATACGTGAAGCGAACTGATGTGCAGCATGCGAGTTGAAGAACAATGGAGCTGCCTGAACGAGGCCCGGAGAAAATGAATTTGGGTCTCCTGCGGAAAACGTGTTTGCCCCAGCAAGCTAATGTGAATGTCAATTCTATCAAAAATTTAACTATTAGCATACATCACTGGGTACTTACCGTTGTTTACTTGCAAACTGAGTGCCCTTAACATGAGTTCGAAATGGTTCAAATGGCTCTAAACACTATGGGATGTAACATCTGTGGTCATGAGTCCCCGCTAGCCTTAGAACTACTTAAACGTAACTAACCTAATGACATCACACACATCCATGCCAAAGGCAGTATTCGAACCGGTGACCGTAGCAACCGTGTTTTTCCGGACTGAAGCGCCTAGAACCGTTCGGCCACAGAACCCGCCTAACATGAGTTAACATTGACTTAGAACTGTTATATTGTTGCCGGCCGGGGTGGCCGAGCGGTTCTAGGCGCTACAGTCTGGAACCGCGCGACCGCTACGGTTGCAGGTTGGAATCCTGCCTCGGGCATGGATGTGGGTGATGTCCTTAGGTTAGTTAGGTTTAAGTAGTTCTACGTTCTAGGGGACTGATGACCTCAGAATTTAAGTCCTACAGTGCTCAGAGCCATTTGATTTGTTATATTGCTGGATGAGTTAACGAAAGTTTACTCTGAAACTTCACTATAATGCTAATGTATATCCAACTAGTCTGATTAGTGTTGTTCGTAAGTATCCAGGTTCCCGAGCGCGTGGATTCCACTGTGAAATCACAGAGTAGGTTGTCCAATGTACTCTATTGTGTGCAACATTGTTCACTGTCGGAGCGCAGTCGTGAGGACTATCATTGTTTTATTGCGTCGGGGAATATCTGGCTCTCATTGGAGGAGGGAGACTTACCACAGCCCATCAGAAACACTAATTAGCGCCAGAAGGTTTCAGAAGAACCTGCAGGCTAATATTGTTGCTTAGCGTTAATACAATAACGTGGTTAATTTACTGAAATGGACTTCATAACTCAAAGCATCTCCTCAGGTCAGTTTGCTAATTCAATATGGAAGTCGGGGAAATTTTAGAGGGAGACCAATGCTTGACTGTAGTAAACATCTGCAAATGAATGTACACTGAAGCTCCAAGCGAAACTGGTATAAGCTTGTATATTCAAACACAGAAATATGTAAACAGGCAGAATGCGGCGCTTCGGTCTGCAACACCTTTATAAGACGACAATTGTTTGGCGCAGATGTTCGATCACTTACTGTTGATACAATGGCAACTGATCAAAATTTAAGTGAGTCTGAACGTATGTTATAGTCGGCGTACGATCGATGGGACACAGCATATCCGAGGTAGGGATGAATTGGGGATGTTGCTATACGACTATTTAGTATTTCACGAGTGCACCGCGAATATCTGGAATCAACTAAAACATCAAATCTCCAAAGTTGCTGGGACCTGAAAATGGTCCCGAAGGAATGGGACTAATGATGACTGAGTAGACAGAATAGACTCGTTCAACGTGACGGTAGTGCAACCCTTCGGCAAAGTGCTGCAGATTTCAGTTCGGGGCCTTCAACAAGTATCAGCGTGGGAATCCTTCAATGAAGCATCATCGATATGGGCTTTCGGTGCCCGAGGCCCAGTTCTGTACCCTTGAAGACATCACAGAGCCTTACACCTCGCCTGGGCCCGTAATAAACAACATTGCACTTTTGATTACCGGAAACATGTTGCCAGGTCGGACGTGTCTCGTTTCGAATTGTATAGAGCGGATGGGCGTGTACTGGTATGGAGACAACCTCGTGTATCTAAGGACCCTGCATGTCAGCAGGTGATTGTTCAAGCTCTTGGAGACACTGTAATCGTGTTTGTCGTGTGCAGTTTGAGTGATATGGGACCCCTGATATGCCTAGATACGACTATGACAAGTGCCACTTACGTAAGCATCGTATCTAATCACCAGCATCCATTCGTGTCCATTGTGCATACACACGGCCTCGGGCAATTCCAGCAGGACAATGCGACACCCCACACCTCCAGATTGGCTACAGAGTGGCTCCAGGAACATTGTTCTGAGTTTAAACACTTCCGTTGCCCACAAACTCCCCAAATATGAACATTGTCGAGCATATCTGGTGTGTCTGGCAACGCGCTGTTCAGAAGATATCGCCACCCCCTCGTACACTTACCAATTTATGGACAGCCCTGCAAGATTCATGGTGTCCAATTCCTCTAACACTACTTCAGACATTAGTCGAGTCCACGTCACGTCGTATTGCGGCACTTCTGTGTGTTCGTGGGGGCTCTATTCGACATTAGGCACGTGCACCAGTTTCTTTGGCTCTTCAGTGTACGTATTACTGCTTACATAGAGATAAATAGCTTTGATCTGGATAAACTAGCGTAAACGGCTGCATCAAATCAGTCTTAGTACTCATGATCACAACAACAACAAAAAGAGTTCTAGTTTTTATTGCAGTTCAAACAGACAGGAATTAGTCCCGATAATAGAAACAGCCACATAAGGCAATTAACTGACATTAGCTTTCACTTACTTAAGTCCATTGCAAAGTTATTAGCAGACAAATATTCTGTTAGAAGTCATTTTATAAGGCGTTTTACAAGATGTATGTAGCAATAATTCTAGTTGAAAAGATGTTGCCACAAATTACTTATTACTAGATGTGTTACTTAATTTGCAGGCCTGTAATTTCCTTTTAGTTACTACAAACATTATTGCAAACCTATTGTTGTTGTTGTTGTGGCCTTCAGTCCAGAGACTGGTTTGATGCAGCTCTCCATGCTACTCTATCCTGTGCAAGCTTCATCTCCCAGTACCTACTGGAACCTACATCCTTCTGAATCTGCTTAGTGTATTGATCTCTTGGTCTCAATCTACGATTTTTACCCTCCACGCTGCCCTCCAATGCTAAATTTGTGATCCCTTGATGTCTCAGAACATGTCCTACCAACAGATCCCTTCTTCTGGTCAAGTTGTGCCACAAACGTCTCTTGTCCCCAATCCTATTCAATACCTCCTCATTAGTTACATGATCTACCCACCGAATCTTCAACATTCTTCTGTAGCACCACATTTCGAAAGCTCCTATTCTCTTCTTGTCCAAACTTTTTACTGTCCATGTTTCACTTCCATACATGGCCACACTCCATACAAATACTTTCAGAAACGACTTCCTGACACTTAAATCTATACTCGATGGTAACAAATTTCTCTTCTTCAGAAACGATTTCCTTGCCATTGCCAGTCTACATTTTATATCCTCTCTACTTCGACCATCATCGGTTATTTTACTCCCTAAATAGCAAAACTCCTTTACTACTTTAAGTTTCTCATTTCCTAATCTAATTCCCTCAGCATCACCCGACTTAATTTGACTACATTCCATTATCCTCGTTTTGCTTTTGCTGATGTTCATCTTATATCCTCCTTTCAAGACACTGTCCATTCCGTTCAACTGCTCTTCCAAGTCCTTTGCTGTCTCTGACAGAATCGCAATGTCATCGGCGAACCTCAAAGTTTTTACTTCTTCTCCATGAATTTTAATATCTACTCTGAATTTTTCTTTTGTTTCCTTTACTGCTTGCTCAATATACAGGTTGAATAACAGCGGGGAGAGGCTACAACCCTGTCTCACTCCTTTCCCAACCACTGCTTCCGTTTCATGCCCCTCGACTCTTATAACTGCCATCTGGTTTCTGTACAAATTGTAAATAGCCTTTCGCTCCTTGTATTTTACCCCTGCCACTTCAGAATTTGAAAGATAGTATTCCAGTTAACGTTGTCAAAAGCTTTCTCTAAGTCTACAAATGCTAGAAACGTAGGTTTGCCTTTTCTTAATCTTTCTTCTAAGATAAGTCGTAAGGTTAGTATTGCCTCACGTGTTCCAACATTTCTACGGAATCCAAACTGATCTTCCCCGAGGTCCGCTTCTACCAGTTTTTCCATTCGTCTGTAAAGAATTTGCGTTAGTATTTTGCAGCTGTGACTTATTAAACTGATAGTTCGGTAATTTTCACATCTGTCAACACCTGCTTTCCTTGGGATTGGAATTATTATATTCTTCTTGAAGTCTGTGAGTATTTCGCCTGTCTCACACATCTTGCTCTCCAGATGGTAGAGTCTTGTCATGACTGGCTCTCCCAAGGCCATCAGTAGTTATAATGGAATGTTGTCTACTCCCGGGGCCTTGTTTCGACTCAGGTCGTTCATTGCTCTGTCAAACTCTTCACGCAGTATCTTATCTCCCATTTCGTCTTCATCTACATCCCCTTCCATTTCCATAATATTGTCCTCAAGTACATCGCCCTTGTATAAACCCTCTATGTACTCCTTCCACCTTTCTGCCTTCCCTTCTTTGCTTAGAACTGGGTCACCACCTGAGCTCTTGATATTCATACAAGTGGTTCTCTTCTCTCCAAAGGTCTCTTTAATTATCCTGTAGGCAGTATCTATCTTACCTCTAGTGAGACAAGCCTTTACATCCTTACATTTGTCCTCTAGCCATCCCTGCTTAGCCATTTTGCACTTCCTGTCTATCTCATTTTTGAGACGTTTGTATTCCTTTTTGCCTGCTTCATTTACTGCATTTTTATATTTTCTCCTTTCATCAATTAAATTCAATATTTCTTCTGTTGCCCAAGGATTTCTATTAGCCCCCGTCTTTTTACCTACTTGATCCTCTGCTGCGTTCACTACTTCATCCCTCAGAGCTACTCATTCTTCTTCTACTGTATTTCTTTCCCCCATTCCTGTCAGTTGTTCCCTTATTCTCTCCCTGAAACTCTCTACATCCTCTGGTTCTTTCAGTTTATCCAGGTCCCATCCCCTTAAATTCCCACCTTGATGCAGTTTCTTCAGTTTCAATCTGCAGTTCATAACCAATAGATTGTGGTCAGAATCCACATCTGCCCCTGGAAATGTCTTACAATTTAAAACCTGGTTCCCAAATCTCTGTCTTACCATTATATAATCTATCTGACACCTTTTAGTATCTCCAGGATTCTTCCAGGTATACAACCTTCTTTTATGATTCTTGAACCAAGTGTTAGCTATGATTAAGTTACGCTCTGTGCATAATTCTTCAAGGCGGCTTCCTCTTTCATTTCTTCCCCCCAATGCATATTCACCTACTATGTTTCCTTCTCTCCCTTTTCCTACTGTCGAATTACAGTCACCCATGACTATTAAGTTTTCGTCTCCCTTTACTATCTGAATAATTTCTTTTATTTCATCATACATTTCTTCAATTTCTTCGTCATCTGCAGAGCTAGTTGGCATATAAACTTGTACTACAGTAGTAGGTGTGGGCTTCGTATCTATCCTGGCCACAATAATGCGTTCAGTATGCTGTTTGTAGTAGCTAACCCGCACTCCAATTTTTTTATTCATTATTAAACCTACTCCTGCGTTACCCCTATTTGATTTTGTATTTATAAATCTGTAATCACCTTACCAAAAGTCTTGTTCCTCCTGCCACCGAACTTCACTAATTCCCACTATATCTAACTTTAACCTACCCATTTCCCTTTGTAAATTTTCTAACCTACCTGCCCGATTAAGGGATCTGACATTCCACGCTCCGATCCGTAGAATGCCAGTTTTCTTTCTCCTGATAACGACGTCCTCTTGAGTAGTCCCCGCCCGGAGATCCGAATGGGGAATTATTTTACCTCCGGAATATTTTACCCAAGAGGACGCCATCATCATTTAATCATACAGTAAAGCTGCATGTCTGTATAATTGATCTACTGAACTAAAAACTCATAAGTATCATCCTCCACAAACTAGCAAGAGTTTTAAAAGCAACACTATCCTTCTCATCTTCTACTGAGTTTGTCATACAATTGTGTCTTTTCACGTAGTACGTCAACCCCTTTATTGTAATCCAGGAAGTGCTTCCCATTTCCGCACACTCTCACTCTTACGTTTCAATAGTTCGTCTAGGCACAGTAGTTTCACTTTGTACTTTAAAAGTGTTCATGGTAGGCCTGATACTTTTACATTATTATAGAAAGTTTTTAAGATGGTTTGGGAGTTAAAGCAACTAATTTTAGGTGTAGTCTTAGTAAATGAATAACGAACTAGGGTGTTGAACTTCGGGAATGTAAGTGACTGAAACATTTTTATCATTTTTGTAATTTTGGAGTTTTTAAAGTGTTCATCTTAACAGTGTAAATCAAACAGTCATTATGTGAAAGAAGGTAGATGAACCTACATGGGTCTTTCAAAAGAGAAGTCTTTGAGGTCAGAGATCTAACTCAAGTTTCAGTCATTCGCAGAGAACTCTCAAAAATTTCACACGAAGTGTCAAATATATCTTTCATAAATGGGAAGCTGCTTCATCTGTATGTGTAAATTTAGTAATCTGTAGACAATGTCAAAAACCCTGAGATTCAAAACTACACAGTCAGGTGCGCATCCCAAACCTTTTTTTGTAGATAGGAAACCAATGCACACACATGAATGTTTGGAGCGGAACGAGGTATGGAACGGGAATGTGTACAAGAAACATGATGAAAGGCTACTTTCGTTTCGTGACGGAAATCTCCTTACCGATTCGCCTACATGAAGATCTATTAACAACATCTTTCAACGCTAACGAGGAACGCACATTAGAGATGTATAGCATTGCAACCGTAGTGAAACATCAATTTCGCATCTGTCAGGAACAAAATTTGCACAGAACGTCCCTCAGTGATTTAGAACTGTGAGACTGTGAGGTGAGGTCTCTCAGACATATGCATTTCCTATCACTGGTTCCTCGTCTTGAGTACTCATTTAATAAACCAATTTTATATATATAATTTTCACCCTAACATTTAGATAGGTTGATTAGATTAGATTAGCACTTGTTCCATAGATCGTGAATACGACACTTCGTAATGATGTGGAACGTGTCACGTTATTAAATAATAATAATAATAACACGTTAATAAAAGGTGTCAATACAAGATATTACATTACACAAAATATTACATGACACTTAATATTTTTATTTATTTATTTATTTATTGGTGGGGGGTTGGGGAAATTACCCACGTACTATATCCAGAAATTCGTCTAATGAGTTGAAAGAGTTGTCATTACAAAATTCTTATAATATAATTTTCAAAGGTATATGGCTATCTGTCAGGCTTTTGATACTATTAGGTAAGTGACCAAAGACTTTTGTGGCAGCATAATTTACCCCTTTCTGAGCCAAAGTTAGATCTAACCTTGAGTAGTGAAGATCATCCTTTCTCCTAGTGATGTAGCCATGTACAATGCTATTACTTTTGAATTCATTCGGTTTGTTAATAACAAATTTCATAAGTGAATATATATATATATATATATATATATATATATATATATATATATATTTTGTGAGGCTACAGTGAAGATCTCTAGCTCTTTAAATAAGTGTCTGCAGGATGATCTTGGATGAGCTCCAGCAATTATTCTGATTACATGCTTTTGTGCAATGAACACTCTTTTACTCAATGATGAGTTACCCCAGAATATGACGCCACACGAAAGCAGAGAATGAAAATAGGCGTGGTAAGCTAATTTACTGAGATGTATATCGCCAAAATTTGCAATGATCCTACATTAATCTACATTAATTTAAACTAAATTAAAAAAAGTAAAAACCTAATCAGAGTAGACGATGTGGAGACAAGTACTTTAATATAAGACACATTGGGCCACACAGATGTCGGAAAATACCACAAAAGCGGATGACAAATGTTGAACATGCGGCGTCACCACATTACGTACCCAGTTGCAAGTGCTGCGACTCGTCTTGTCGATCCCACCCTCGCCGGTAGCTGGACTACTCTGTTTTCGAACGCTATTTTTTTAATGTCATCTGCGGTAAACGTAGAAGCCACAAAGCTAGCGTCCCCTCTGTAACCTAGCAGAAGGTGTTCCAATTTGTGTTTCTTTCCATATCCCTCCTTTTTTTGAGTATATACTTTATTTAATAAAGAACACGTTGGTCATTAACTGCTAGTGATGCAGCTCAGAGGCATATACTTTCTTACCTGTGAAGCAGAAACATAGGTTTTGGTTGTACTGTACTTTGCAATTAACCAGCGGAGACCACAAGACCTGCAAAGAAAGTAAGTCTTACTTCAGAGTAATTATTTAGCAGTCTAACGGAATGCAAAAAAATGCTGCGTACCTGACACGAGACTTGAACGATGAGCCCAACGCGCCCAAGTCGCACATATGGGCCAGGCACTACGCTGACGTGAATACTTACTTCCCTTGCCTTTGGATAATCAGGTGCGACTGACAGATAGGTTACGCCGCTGCACTTGCGATGAAGTTATCTGGTGGCATGTAGGACATTCGTCATACATTTTTGGGGTATATCCGACATGTGCAGCCCTTGTGTATTACATTAAATTAGTTGTCTCAGCGTCAATCACGTCGCGTCGGAGGTTTTTAAACGTTAATAAGAACCATCCAGTGTAGAACACATACATGGGCACACAGCTGGTAAAATGAAAACAATATTATTTATTATTCACAACCTACGTAATGTAAATCGAATGCCAGTTGAAATGAGAATGTCTTACTTGGGTCTGCAGATATTACTATCGTAATAAATTTAGCAGTAGGTGGTTATGTCGAGAATTTTCGTAAGGTTATACACTTTACAATATTGTTCGGTACTCTCACAAAACCAGCGTGTCGGATCAGACAATGTAACGGATAGCTCTCATGTCCATGGAAATTCGTACCCATTGTCTGCTCAGCCGCAGAGATTTGTCGTTCCTGAGGATCCCTTAAATCAGAGTCACCGTTACTCCGTCGGCACTTCAACAAAAGGCGAGGTAATTTTCTCCTCGCGGTTGTCTGCTTTCACCTGATTTACCCCGTGACTAATGTCCCCGCTCGCGACACTATTTCTGTCAGAGAATTAAGGTGCTATGTTACCACATTAACTCACCGAGAAAGATAGCACAGCTTCGGTTGGCGGAATTAATCCCTTAACGAAAAGTTAATAACGCCCTGAAACTCACTCCAATGGCTCCTTTTCTACTGCTGCAAAGAAAATCAATCTGTACTCAGTTCGAGTCCTTATACATCAAACATTTTGTGACGGCGCATAAATGTTATCTTCCTGGGCCTTAGGTCACGGACCAAACCGTTGCGATAAAGAACTAGTCTGTGTAAAATGTTCGAAGCCGAGCCACGGAAAGTCAGAATACCGAAAGGCAGACACATTTGGATGTATACCATGAAAATACAGAACCAGGGCTTGTGATAAGGCAGTGGCACTGCCGTATCTACAGGCAACTGTATGAGATGCAGATAGAGTGTATATGACGAGCGAATATGACGTTACCGACAGCATTCACTAATATGCAGTACAACTACAACGGTCATACACGAAAGCCCTCCTTAAATACAGGTACACATATGCAAAGAGACAATACATATAAGCGGAAACGTAAGTCTCCCTCAATTAAAAACGAGAGATTAGCATTGTGCAGTCGCCTGACTACAACATATAGATATGGAGCACAATTAACAGATCTGGAAACGATAATCTTGAGTCGTTGCAAACGTGTGACTTAATACAGCAAAGATATTTTAACGTCACTGATTACGTATACAACTTGGTGCATGGAGCCACTGACTACCACTACCAGATACAACACGAAATGTTCCAGTGGGCAATCTTCCCGATTGGACTTACGTTACGAGTGGAAGAGCTGGAAGAGGGCGTTTTCTACCAGTGTAGCGCGGAATGTAACAATACAATCAGAAAACAAAAGTAAAAGAATGCCCTAGGCACCACAGTGGTACCAACACTTATTCATCTCGCAATAACGAAAATAAAGGAACTGATAGATATATTGACACACTAGTACAACGAACAGGAAGAGAAACAATACCTCTTAACAGTTCACTACGTAAAAACACATTATTAAAATGACAATAAGAATGTGAATATATAAAAAGGTGGCCTTACATAAAGCATCTACGTATTATACATTGAAGCGACAAAGAAATTGGTATGAGCATACGTATTCAAATAAGAGATATGGGAACAGGCAGAAGACTGCGCTGCGGTAGCCAACGCATATATAAGACATCACGTGTGTGGCATAGTTGTTAAGTCGATTACTGCTAATGCAACGACAGGTTTCAGAATTTAAGTGATATTGAACGTGGCGTTACAATCGGCACACGATCGGTGCGACACAGCATCTCCGAGGTACCTATGAAGTGGGGATTTTCTCGTACGACCATTTCACGAGTATACCGTGAATATCAGGATTCACCTAAAATATCAAATCTCCGACATCGCTACGGCCGGAAGAAACATCCTACAAGAACGTAACCAACGACGTGACAGAAGTGCCACACTTACGCAAATTGCAGCAGATTTCAATGCTGGACCATCAACGAGTGTCAGCGAGCGAAACATTCAACGAAAAATCGTCGGTATGTACCCTTGGTGACTACACGACACAAAGCTTTACGCCTCGCCTTGGCCCTTCAACACCGACATTGGACTGTCGATGGCTGGAAACAAGTTGCCTGATCAGACGAGTCTCGCTTCAAATTGTATCCAGCGGATGAACGAGTACGGGTGCGGAAACAAGCTCAAGAATTCAAGGACCCTGCATATCAGCAGGGGACTGTTAAAAGCTGGTGGAGGCTCTTTAATGGTGTGGGGCATGTGCAGTGTGATTGATATGGGACCACTGATAAGTCTAAATACGACACTGACAGATTACACGTACTTAAGCATCTTGTCTGATCACCTGCATCCATTCATGTCCATTGTGCATTCCGGCGGACTTGGGGACTTCCAGCAGGACAATACGACACGTCCAGAATTCGTATAGAGTGGCTCCAGGAACATTATTCTGAGTTTAAACACATCCGCTGGTCACCAAACTCACCAGACATGAATACACTCCTGGAAATGGAAAAAAAGAACACATTGACACCGGTGTGTCAGACCCACCATACTTGCTCCGGACACTGCGAGAGGGCTGTACAAGCAATGATCACACGCACGGCACAGCGGACACACCAGGAACCGCGGTGTTGGCCGTCGAATGGCGCTAGCTGCGCAGCATTTGTGCACCGCCGCCGTCAGTGTCAGCCAGTTTGCCGTGGCATACGGAGCTCCATCGCAGTCTTTAACACTGGTAGCATGCCGCGACAGCGTGGACGTGAACCGTATGTGCAGTTGACGGACTTTGAGCGAGGGCGTATAGTGGGCATGCGGGAGGCCGGGTATACGTACCGCCGAATTGCTCAACACGTGGGGCGTGAGGTCTCCACAGTACATCGATGTTGTCGCCAGTGGTCGGCGGAAGGTGCACGTACCCGTCGACCTGGGACCGGACCGCAGCGACGCACGGATGCACGCCAAGACCGTAGGATCCTACGCAGTGCCGTAGGGGACCGCACCGCCACTTCCCAGCAAATTAGGGACACTGTTGCTCCTGGGGTATCGGCGAGGTCCATTCGCAACCGTCTCCATGAAGCTGGGCTACGGTCCCGCACACCGTTAGGCCGTCTTCCGCTCACGCCCCAACATCGTGCAGCCCACCTCCAGTGGTGTCGCGACAGGCGTGAATGGAGGGGCGAATGGAGACGTGTCGTCTTCAGCGATGAGAGTCGCTTCTGCCTTGGTGCCAATGATGGTCGTATGCGTGTTTGGCGCCGTGCAGGTGAGCGCCACAATCAGGACTGCATACGACCGAGGCACTCAGGGCCAACACCCGGCATCATGGTGTGGGGAGCGATCTCCTACACTGGCCGTACACCACTGGTGATCGTCGAGGGGACACTGAATAGTGCACGGTACATCCAAACCGTCATCGAACCCATCGTTCTACCATTCCTAGACCGGCAAGGGAACTTGCTGTGCCAACAGGACAATGCACGTCCGCATGTATCCCGTGTCACCCAACGTGCTCTAGAAGGTGTAAGTCAACTACCCTGGCCAGCAAGATCTCCGGATCTATCCCCCATTGAGCATGTTTGGGACTGGATGAAGCGTCGTCTCACGCGGTCTGCACGTCCAGCACGAACGCTGGTCCAACTGAGTCGCCAGGTGGAAATGGCATGGCAAGCCGTTCCACAGGACTACATCCAGCATCTCTACGATCGTCTCCATGGGAGAATAGCAGCCTGCATTGCTGCGAAAGGTGGATATACACTGTACTAGTGCCGACATTGTGCATGCTCTGTTGCCTGTGTCTATGTGCCTGTGGTTCTGTCAGTGTGATCATGTGATGTATCTGACCCCAGGAATGTGTCAATAAAGTTTCCCCTTCCTGGGACAATGAATTCATGGTGTTCTTATTTCAGTTTCCAGGAGTGTATTATTCTGCATATCTGAGAGTCCTTTCAACGCGCTATTCAGAAGAGGTCTCCATCCCCTCATACTCTTACGGAATTATGAACAACCCTGCGGCATTCATGGTATCACTTCCGTCCGGCGCTACTTCAGACATTAGTCGAGTCTATGCCACGTCATGTTTCGGCACTTCCGCGTGCTCGCGTGGGTCCTACACGATATTTGGCAGGTGCAGCAGTTTCTTTGGCTCTTGAGTGTGTATGGTCGCAGTACACACAGCACAGACACAGGGAAATAGCCACGCAGAAAACACCCAGTTGCCAAATAATTTTGAGATAGGCGAACATTATTCCTAAAACATAGATACTGAAAGTCTAAAGCTAAATACAAACCATCTCCCTGAAAACACAATTAAAAATACTTCATCCACACACAATTTGCCGTGTACACAAACAATAGAGGATGATAAAGTTAGGAAGTTTCGCATGACACATGTAGAAACACCAAACAATACGATAATAAAGAAAGTCATTACGTCTATCCTGAGAGTAACTTACGCATAAGTAGGCTATAAGACAGCGGAGTTCTCCAGACTACTCTGCGTTTGATGATACGCCTCAGTCACCAGGAAGGGGGAATAATATCTTTTGGTACAACACAGCAGACCGACATGATGATACTTATGACACAGTACTTGCCTACGGCATATCGGGAGTTCCGTAGACCCTTAGGACAAGAATGCGCACGAAGCAGTCCAAGTTTAAACATAGATAAAGTTTACTAGGACTTTATCAGTGTGCATGGGCACGTTTATTACGACGCTAAATAGACACGTAATTGCTATGGGTTGGCTAGATATTCCACGCTGCGAAGATTTTACAAATAAACTGCAATTGATGTGGAACTGGGTATACTTCTGAACGAAGTACAGGCAGATATAATCTGACTCCAAGAGCCATACACGCGTGGTGGGAGAATTCCAGGCATTCTCAAACTTAACAATTACTGGAACCCAAAATGTTAAAACTGCAATTAGAATAGCAGACATAAATTACACAGTCACAAAAATAGCACAACATGTGGCCACAGCTGAAATTTCGCGAGGACGAGACTTTTGGGTCATATCCATGTATGCGTAGTATTCGAATAACATAGAGCCATTTGCTGACCAAATAAGAGATGTAACACAGTTTACTTGAGACAAAAGATTACTCATACTTAGCGACTGGAATGGCTGGTTTGCTCTATGGCACGCAAACAGAACAGACAATAGGGGACAAATCGTAGTTGACACAGTAAAATAATACGGTCGGTAAATATTACAGCAAAAATGGTGGAGCACCAGATACGAGAAAAAACGTTGCAAGGCTCAGATTAATTATTTTCCCACAGCTATGACGTCACAACATATTCTAAAATGTGTCCTAAAATGTATTGTTTACTTTGAAACAGTACACAAGTACATAAAGTTTATGCAGTCTGATAATGTGTGTGTTCTGCCATCATGCAACGTTCACTTTTTTCTCATCAGTTTAAGAGGGGTAAGGGAAGACGGTATATAACCTGAAAAAAAATAGATGACATGTACTACGGAAACGAAGTACTGCTGAATTTAGAAAACTATGGCTAGGTAAAATAATACGTGTAATGAACTGTACAAAAACTAATGAAAAGTGCCATGAAAAGCACAACTAAACCGTTATTGTGAAGGAAGGCTTACATTGTTCGATTTTAGGAAGGAGTAACATGTTTTATTATGATTCATCATTGAAAGTGTAGAAAGACACAGAACACATTCATGACGGATATGACCAAAGATGGTAACAGTGAGACACATGAATCTCCTAAGAAAATCTCATAGTCGATTCTTCCAAAATAAATAAAATTATATATAATTAATTGAATTGTTTCTCACACTTAGCAAGCACAATGACTCCTCAAAATTTAAATATTTCAGCACCGTAATTGGTGCATTATTAATCAAAATGTGCAGTTGTTATGCATGTCGTATATATGCAAGATCTCTACAAAATTGGAGCACAAAAATTAGAATGATTACTTTTAAGACACTTGCCGGTAGATTAAAACTATGTGCCGGACCAAGACTCGAACTTGGGAACTTTGGCTTTCGCGAGCAAGTGCTCTACAAACTAAGTTACCCAAGCACGACTGACGACACTTCCTCACCAATTCTGTCAGTACCTCGTCTCCTACCTTCCAAACTTCACAGAAGCTCTCCTGAGAAACTTACGGTAGTAGCACTTCTGGAAGAAAGGATATTGCGGAGACATGGCTTTGCCACAGCCTGGGGAGTGTTTACAGAATGAATTATCACTCTGCAGCGGAGTGACAGGTTAAAACTGTGTGCCAGACCGAGACTCGAACTCGGGATATTTGCCTTTCGCGGGCTAGTGCTCTACCACCTTAGCTACCCAAGCACGACTCACGACCCGTCCTCACAGCTTCACTTCCGCTTGCCAGGAACTCGTCTCTCGCAGTCTCAGGAGAACTAGTATGAAATATGGAAGGTAGGAGACGAGGTAGTGGCGGAAGTGAAGATGGGAGGACGGGTCGTGGGTCGAGCCTCGGTTGCTCAGTTCGTAGAGCACTTTCCCACGCAAGGCAAAAGCCCAGAGGTCGAGTCTCGGTTCGGCACACAGTTTTAATCCGTCAGGAAGTTTCATGTCAGCGAACACTCCGCTGCAGAGTGAACATTTCATTCTGGATTATATGTAAGAGAACTTACAAACTGCAGGCGATTTGAAGCTTCGGATAAAAACGGATACATTTAAATTATCTGTATTACTTACTAAAATACTCGCAGCTTGCATATTGACATTACTGATAAGAACTTTTTGGTTAAGCAGCACTTGTTTACGATGAAAGGTCGACACAACACTTGCAAGGTCTATGGATCTTTACACTGAACATTTCTCCGCTTCCGAAGTCCCTGTACGACTTATTAAAATATACACATAGCTTGCACACTTGTCATAATGTACAATACCTCATCGTTCGATCGAAAATGAAGTTGTATTTTATGTAACATTTCATACACCTTGCAAGCTTCAAATTAAATATGTCGACATCTATATCGTCTGTATTCTTATTAAAGTACCCACAGCTTTCTTGTTGATACATATTCTAGTAAAAGAAATTTTAGGTTCAACAGCTCTCTTAAGCGTTACAGAACTGCGTTTTATCTAAGTTCGTAACAAAACAACATTAGAGTCTTTTAACAACAGTGATCAACAGTGATATATTTTTCGCAGTTAAAATACTTCAGGAATTTACGTAACAGCCCATTTCATATGTCAAAAAAGTTTATTTATACGGGACCTATTGTGAGAAAGACGCTCATATTGTAACTAAAAATGGATAATGATACACAGTACATGACGAAAGGGAAGATGCAGATTTAACACAAACGGTGATGTATCTGCACAGAAATAATAGCTCTCCCATCTCTTCTTGGAAATCAATGTTACACAAGTGCGCGTTATCAAAAAACGTTCTCAACACTTTACGCATAGAGTACATGTTCCCTGATCACGGTTAGGTTCACACAGGTTGCTTTTTGGTACCCCTCAGATTTTTCTGTGATAGGGAGGTCTGTAACTAGGTAAAACAGAAGATAGCAGTGTTTACAGCTGTGAAAGTGAAATAGAAATTTTGGGCGAATTTGATACAAGTTGAGGGATGAAATGATAAATTTTTGGGGGAAAGTTAATAAAGTACGAGAGATAATTTAATACCCTTGGGGAAGCTGATAAACTTGTGAGACAAGCTGATAACGTTTGAGTGGTAATTTGATACACATTTCAGGGAAACTCAAACAGTTTGAGTGGGCAATGCCACGATCAGTCGTTTCCTAATTAGGAATTACCTGCGTTTGGCTATGTAACATCAGACATTGGATAGATAACAGTCAAGTGCATCAATTACCCCATAAAAGTTTCTGCCACAGCGCATTGTGTTACATGCCTATGCACACACGCTACCACATAAATAAATATAACTGAATTTTTGGTTGCGTAGAGAAAGGAATACTATGTGGTATATTAATTATTTCGTAACTTTCAGGTGACGGTTGGAGGGAGGTAAGCACACACCATAAAACAATTGTATCACTAAATACTTGAATTCGTATGGTCTTAAGTACAAAAACCAGCATAACATGAAACACTTCAAATGTTCTATTCGTATAGGTAGTTAATACACTCCTGGAAATTGAAAAAAGAACACCGTGAATTCATTGTCCCAGGAAGGGGAAACTTTATTGACACATTCCTGGGGTCAGATACATCACATGATCACACTGACAGAAACACAGGCACATAGACTCAGGCAACAGAGCATGCACAATGTCGGCACTAGTACAGTGTATATCCACCTTTCGCAGCAATGCAGGCTACTATTCACCCATGGAGACGATCGTAGAGATGGTGGATGTAGTCCTGTGGAACGGCTTGCCATGCCATTTCCACCTGGCGCCTCAGTTTGACCAGCGTTCGTGCTGGACGTGCAGACCGCGTGAGAGGACGCTCCATCCAGTCCCAAACATGCTCAATGGGGGACAGATCCGGAGACCTTGCTGGCCAGGGTAGTTGACGTACACCTTCTAGAGCACGTTGGGTGGCACGGGATACATGCGGACGTGCATTGTCCTGTTGGAACAGCAAGTTCCCTTGCCGGTCTAGGAATGGTAGAACGATGGGTTCGATGACGGTCTGGATGTACCGTGCACTATTCAGTGTCCCCTCGACCATCACCAGTGGTGTACGGCCAGTGTAGGAGATCGCTCCCCACACCATGATGCCGGGTGTTGGCCCTGTGTGCCTCGGTCGAATGGAGTCCTGATTGTGGCGCTCACCTTGAAACGTTCCCCTTTGAACAACTTATACAAGACGATACTTAAACTGACACACAATATTTTTAGCGCAACGCAATCTGACTATCAACAATCCCTGCAAAAGAATGGCCCTGACTAACATTAAACTATACCTTTCAGAAATCACTTACCTCACAAAAATCTTCATTACTCGAACTACTGCAATACAGCGAGCGCCACTACTGCCAGCTAAATAGAAGATTCAAACTACTGAAGGCACTAACTACTGATAGGGATAGTTATCAAATGAAAGATTTTAATAGAGAACAAACAATGTATTTACCTTAATAGTCATAATATATATAGCAGTTCATGACAAATTACAAAACTCCGCCATCTCTCTCCCCACATCCACCACTGCTGGCGGCTCACCTCCAACTGTGCAACGCTACGCGCTGTTCACATCCAGCTGCCGCTGCCTAACACTACAATGGCAGACAACACTGCAAACTAAACACAGGCTGCACACAGCACAGCCAGTGATTTTCATACAGAGCGCTACGTGGCATTACCGATATAAACGTCTATACAGCCTACTTACAACCTGCACGGCGCCAAACACGCATACGACCATCATTGGCACCAAGGCAGAAGCGACTCTCATCGCTGAAGACGACACGTCTCCATTCGTCCCTCCATTCACGCCTGTCGCGACACCACTGGAGGCGGGCTGCACGATGTTGGGGCGTGAGCGGAAGACGGCCTAACGGTGTGCGGGACCGTAGCCCAGCTTCATGGAGACGGTTGCGAATGGTCCTCGCCGATACCCCAGGAGCAACAGTGTCCCTAATTTGCTGGGAAGTGGCGGTGCGGTCCCCTACGGCATTGCGTAGGATCCTACGGTCTTGGCGTGCATCCGTGCGTCGCTGCGGTCCGGTCCCAGGTCGACGGGCACGTGCACCTTCCGCCGACCACTGGCGACAACATCGATGTACTGTGGAGACCTCACGCCCCACGTGTTGAGCAATTCGGCGGTACGTCCACCCGGCCTCCCGCATGCCCACTATACGCCCTCGCTCAAAGTCCGTCAACTGCACATACGGTTCACGTCCACGCTGTCGCGGCATGCTACCAGTATTAAAGACTGCGATGGAGCTCCGTATGCCACGGCAAACTGGCTGACACTGACGGCGGCGGTGCACAAATGCTGCGCAGCTAGCGCCATTCGACGGCCAACACCGCGGTTCCTGGTGTGTCCGCTGTGCCGTGCGTGTGATCATTGCTTGTACAGCCCTCTCGCAGTGTCCGGAGCAAGTATGGTGGGTCTGACACACCGGTGTCAATGTGTTCTTTTTTCCATTTCCAGGAGTGTATTAAGAAGTTAACTATACTGTTGCCTAGTATTGGGCTGAAGGCTATGTACGGACTGTAGTGGCTTCAGCTTTTGTCAGAAACTTGCAAAATATTAATTTAAAATTTGTTTAGGAAGGAAACCTTCACATTATCGTAATGATATGATAACAGAGAATGTAAAGAACGCAATTTTATAACCTGCCTTGGTAGTTGAAATACACACCAATTGAGACACCCAAAAAGGTATACTGATCCACTGATTGCAGTTGCCACAGTGTAATTCACACCTACTTGGTATTTTACATCGTGATGTTTAGGTCTTTAGAATTGTGATTCCTAATCGTCTTTTGACGTTAGAATTTATTTGTTCATAGCATTACTTGCCTCTAGTATCAGTTGAATATGGGAACTTACGTTAGCTAAGAGCAACGAAAGTTGGAAATCACTCATATGTTGTGAATAAAAATTTGCAACGCGCTACTCTGTTAATAACATCATAATTACTAAAAAATTGACATATCGCACCGGAGAAAAATTCGTTCACAACCTTACTTCCAGTGATGGTTGCTGTCCAACGTCTTCACAGTTTTTAATAACACTCACAATAAAAATACTTAAATGTTCCGTTACTGTAGTGAGCTGTAAGTTTGCCTCCGTCGAAAATACTACAAAAGTTTCCGGACAACTGTACTAGTTAAACTTATTGTTCTTGCAGATAGCTTGCACAACATACAAGGTTTTGAATATGTAGCGTGGAATAAGAGCCAGTATTCATTGAAAGCCATTCCATGTCCATATCAATGTTGTAATACTGGCTGATCATTATATACAGAAACAAAGCCACAGTTTTTCTTCTTCGACGACACACAGCTATGTAAGGGGATTTTTCTTAACAATAGCATTATTAACACATTTTTAAGACACTATAAACCTTGCTCACTCACTTTAACAGAAGCTAATTTTCACTGTGATTCTCAAGAACATCTTCCTATCACATCAATAGAATTACTTCATAAACAAGATTCGCGAAGAGTAATGAAGAAAGCGAGCTCACATAGAATCCTTTATCCTACAGTGCTTATCCTTACTTACGTCACTTCCAATTAATTGTAGTTATTTCTCTCTCGTTAGATAAGTAATGCATTTTGCAGTAATATTTGGTTCTCTGCTTTACATGTAACAAAATCTCAATACGAAACAAATTAAAATTTATACATTTTACCTTCAACACCGAAAAGAAAGCCTTATATTACTTCATATTTCTGTCGCTAGCACTTTTCTGTAGGGTTCCTAGCACGCAATGCTCCTCTCCTTTATTTTATGCTATTACTGCTAGATGGTATATGTTTACGCATAATTTGCATAATTTTGCCTCTCACCTATCGACAGATCGTCCACGGTGGAAGGAAACCTGACTACTAACTCATGAAACGAACTTTTTTTTTTGAGGTAACGATAATCGATATGCCTAGGCGTATCGTTACAAGGATTAAGCTGATACGTTTTGAAGTTCGTGGCGAAAGTCTACGTACTTTTAGGGGAAAAGTTGATATGCTTTTGGGGAGAGTCTGATGCAGTTTGAGGGGTAATTTCAGGTAACTGATGTTTAGTGATCAATGATGATCCAGAACCAGTAGGTGTTATTCCTCTTATATTGTGCCTCACACGTTTTGCATAGCTGTTAGACGTTAGGTAGTAGGCATTAGCCATTAGATATTTTCCATTAGACACTAGACATTGGGTATTAACCTTTAAGTGTAAAGTAATAAGGATTATGCATTATGCATTAACTGGCAGGCACTAGGTGATAGTCGTTAGAATCATTAGCCATTAGGTCTTACTGATTAACCATGAGGCCCGTAGAATCAGCCATTAAATGTTAGGTACTAGGTGTTAGCTGTTGTTCATACAGTATTAAGCATTAGCCATTATTCATTGGACATTAATCGTTCAGTGTAAGCTGTTACGCATCAGATATTTGTCATTAGGCATTAGGCATTAGCTGTTATGCATTAACCTTTAGGCATTTGCCATTCACTGTTACCTGCGAGGCAATAGGCTTTAGCCATTAGCCATAGTTCTTCTTATCTATTTGATGTTAGTCACTAAGCATTAGGCATTAGTCGTTAGACATTAGGAGTTAGTGGGTAGACATGTGTTAGCTATTAGACATTAGGTATTATGCGTTAACCATTAGATGTATTGCATTATTTGTTATAGTAGGTCTTATTCATTCAGCACACATCCTAGCCCTTCAGTGGGGGGTTATGGGATCTAGAGATCCAGCAGCAAGTTCTGATTAGAGAGCATTTTTGCTGTAATACTTGCAATGACCTTGTTACTTGGTATCTTGGTAACTTGGAGCTGAGTCAATGACGCTGAATGTATGACTCCATTGTAGATAATTTAAAAAATGTGAAGAATTGGGAAGGGGGAATTGTGTTTCAAGAAGAGAAACTATATCAGCTTAACCAAAATATCAGACAATCAGAGATAAAAAAAACCAACACTATTTACCTGTGGTGATACTTTACAGAATGTGGAGGTTTTTGAAATGATAAACACCTTTCCCCTCCTTCCTTGCAAGATGATCTTAGTTAATTCTGAACATTCAGTACAACTCTCTTTGGGCTGCTACTGTTCTCTCAGTCACAGTATCAAGACTCAGTCTACTATCCGTCTTTCTTCAGCTCATATTTTTCTCATACTAAGCTTTCAAATATCTAATGTCTGCAAGAAATTCTTTTCCAGTTAAAACATAAGGCGTAGTGTTGTTGTTTCGAAAACTAATGAATTAACACGGACCTGAAAGTTTCATTCAGCAAGAATTTTGCCTGCTATTTGCCTTTTAAAAAAAAGAAAAAATCGAAGTTGGTATTGAAATCCATGCAGAAGAAATAAAAACTTTGATGGTTGCCGATGACATTGCGATTCTGTCAGAGACGGCAAAGTACTTGGAAGAGTAGTTGAACGGAATGGACAGTGCCTTCAAAGGAGGATATAAGATAGACCTCAAAGCAAGCTAAACGAGGATAATGGAATGTAGTCGAATTAAGTGGGTGATTCTGATGAAATTAGATTAGGAAATAAGACACTTAAAGTAGTAAAGGAGTTTTGCTATTTAAGGAGCAAAATAGCTGATGATGGTCGAAGTAGAGAGGATATAAAATGTAGACTGGCAATGACAAGGAAAGCGTTTCTGAAGAAGAGAAATTTGTTAACATCGAGTATAGATTTAATTGTCAGGAAGTCGTTTCTGAAAGTATTTGTATGGAGTGTAGCCATGTATGGAAGTGAAACATGGACGAAAAATAGTTTGCGCAAAAAGAGAACAGAAGTTTTCGAAATGTGGTGCTACAGAAGAATGCTGAAGATTAGATGGGTAGATCACATAACTAATGAGGAGGTACTGAATAGAATAGGGGAGAAGACGAGTTTGTGGCACAACTTGACAAGAAGAAATTACCGGTTGGTAGGACATGTTCTGAGGAATCAAGGGATCCCAAATTTAGCAATGGAGGCCAGCGTGGAGGGTAAAAATAGTAGAGGGAGACCAAGAGATGAATACACCAAGCAGATTCAGAAGGATGTAGGTTGCAATAAGTATTGGGAGATGAAGAAGGTTGCACACGATAGAGTAGCATGTAGAGGTGCATCAAACCAGTCTCAGCACTGAAGACCACAACAACAACATTTTCCATTGGAAGTCGAACATCCAAAATATGTCCAGATCTTATTCTCAGTAGTTTTGTGCCTCTGATAGTTACTGATGGAGAAAATTTACATGCAGACATATTTAATTCGAAGTCTAATTGTGCTCCCAGAGAGTGTGAAATCATTCATGCAGTACAACATTACTTTTGCTTTAATTTTCCATCGCATTATGATCAGCATGAAAGCAGTGTGCATTTTAAGAAGATATAAAGATACATAAGAAGAGAAAAACGTTCTGTTTTAAAGATTCATAGTCTTGCAAGTGTTGTGCACGTACTGAACTTCCATTATAAACGAGTGCAGCTTAATCTAAAACGTCTTATCAGTAGAGACAAAATGCAAGCTGAGAGTTTTTCTATAAGTGATACAGACGATTTAGATGTGGCAGTATTTAATTTGAATCTTCATGGTGCTTGCAAAGTGTGAGATATCTCACTATAAATGATTAATTGTTTTGTTTCTTTTTGAAATCCAGACATTGATATTATCTCTCGTGATGCCACATCTCTCACTGTTACCATCTTTGGTCATCTCTCTCATGTGTGTTTGGAAACAGTCCTAAAATAGGACACCTCAGTCCTACCTTCATTAAATAAAATGGTGTTGTGCATATTGCGGTAGTTTTTATTAGATATTGGTGCAGTTGACTACAGGTCTTTCTCTAGTGAGCCACAGATTTTATTTTAGTGAGCAATGGTTTCGCTAAATTCGGCAGCCATTTGTTTTTGTAATACTTGTCAGCGATTGTACTTTTTCTTGTAATGCATTATATTCACACAAACTAAGTAAATACGAATAGAAGTAACGTTATGTGATGCATGTACACACATATTATCAGTTTTTCTACACTTTACGTACGTATATACTGTTGAAATATAAACAATATATTTTCAGACGAATTTTAGATTGTATTGTGGCATCTTATCGAATGTATAGTAATTAATCTATGCCTTGCAATTTTTTTCTTGTCCTGATCTTCGACTAGTTGCTCTACTATTTTTCAGGAATTGTTATCGATCATATTTTTGAAGTGATAGATTATCTTCTGTCCCTTCCCGACACATTCTTGTTAGCGTTCACAATCATGACTGAATAGGTGTGTAGAAAATCATTTTGATGTAAACACACTGTGTAAATCCATACATACATATATCATTACACTTTCTGGAAATATTCAATTCACTTTATGCATTTAGGTATTGTTGCAATGCAGACATTACATTTTCTGGTCAACAGGGAATATTACGTAAAGGAATTTACTTGAGTCATACAGCATTTTTTCCTTGATTTGGCCTGAACTTCATCCTAGACAATCGATGTACAAATTGCACTTTTTGTGTTTCTGACGTATTTTTGCATACATTACAGAGTTTTATGACATCAAAGATGTGGAAAATTGTTTATTTACGGCTTCATTGTGCCTTAACTATGTTTCGTTCAAAGATCGAAATACGAATGTTTCTACCCAATACAGACAACTGTTTTCGATGGTGAGGACATGTTGTGGGAAAGAGAAATAGCTCTTTTCGCTTTCTAGCAGTGGAATCGTCTAGCGGCTGCATCAGAGCTCTGTATTTGTACGAAAACAATCAAATTTGTAATTATCTTCGTGCCTTTCAGAAGTACTGAAAATCTTTTACTTTATTTAAGGGCTACATAATTTTTCTGAAAATGTGGTATACTTTTAATACTACGTTCTGACTGATTGGATAGAGTGAAGTGTATGTCGGGAATAATGTAATGTAACTTCATTTAAATACTACTTCCTGATTTTTGAGAAAGAGGAGGTGGTTTGTGGTATAATACACACTTGTGGTCTATTTCCCTCAACTTCGATATTTAATAGCGCGCTAAGATGTGTTGCAGACAAGGTGTACTGCAATGTGTGACTGCTTGGAGATAAGGGGAGAGCAAGGATTATTTAATTGTTACTACTAACACAGTTGAACTATTTCCGTCGTCCTGGACTTGTTTAAAACTGTAGTATGACTGTTTGGACATGAGGGGTACTGCACTGTCTGACTTGTTAGAAGCATGAAGGGAGGAGGACATGGTTTTAATTTTCCACTGACACAATTGCGATGTTTACACCATGCTGCATTTTTAATAATGCATGATGATATGCTAGAGATACGTGCGGAGACTAGAGGTAGGGTTATGGTGTCAAACTGATGAAGTGTCCCTGCCAACAGCAATTATGTCAGTTGTAATGGTTGTGGCATCACAAGGTTACATTACGTCAAAATCGATACAGAGTGTATCAGAATCGCTATAGGCATTCTGCAGTCAACGTATGGCCTCAGACGGTGGAGAGATGGTGTCGGGTATATATATTATTTTTCTGACTGAGCCTTATCTATGAGGACTCCCTGACGTTAAGTTTCAACAATACCATGTATGCCTGGCTGTTCCCCATGCTGTCCTGACAACCTATCTATGGAGAGTTCCGGCTGTCGTCCAAGTCACCATAACCGCTGTATCTCTCACCTAAAGGAAACATCTCGTCGTAGGTGACAGAGATGCTGGCAGACTGCCACTAGCCAGCCTCAACAGTTGATGAATACTAGATTACAGCTTAAGTAACATTATATGACCTATTCATACCTGCCGTCCAAGCTCTGCTAGACTCGATACATAGGATAGGGTCATTTTTTCTGGTAGGGTGTCTAGTGTCCCTTTTTGCAATATTCACCATTATTGTGGTGAAACATAAATAAAAATGACTGTATGTGACTCAAAATGAAATGCAAACATTGATTTATCATTGATTTAACTGTAAAAATATACAATATTTATCGATAAATGCAGAAAAGACATTATTTTTAGTGTATGAGATAATAATGTGTAAGTAATTAAAAGAAGTATTATCTTCTCTGTAAGAGTATAAAACACAATGCAATGTTCATTCTTCTGTCTAGTCTGTTTTGTTCTGGTGTTAGCTGGAATAAGGTACGCAAGCTATTGTGCGGCGCAAGCATTTTGTTTCTGTCGTAACGTAATTGCAAATATTTAATGGTGTAAACTGTGTCCTAATAAGAATTTATTAGTATGAAGTGATCTCTGTGTGTTATTTCAAGAACCTACGCCACAATTATCTTATGAAAAGAATATTTAATGAAAATTATTTAGCATGTTTCCAGCTGCTGCGGAGCGAGTAACAGTAATCTCTGACTGTTAACAATTAGCCGCCATTACGCGGTACACTTAAAAATATTGTTTCACAGCACAATGTCTGATAGCCGGAGCAGAAGAAATTAAGTAAAAGTATTCAGTGAGATTAATTGAAGTAATCCAGTGAAATAATTTTATTAAAACTTGTCCAGTTTCTGTGATAGTAATAATTTCAGAGCTGAGTACTACTACACTATTGCATTTACAGTAATTTGTAGGGAGCCTGGCACTCGATAAAGCCAGATATAATACGTAATTGGCAACCTACGAAATTCATTATTTTGCTTGTTTTTGTATTTTTTTTTTTTTTTGAAAGCTAAAAGTAAAAACTAACTCCACTAAAAATCAGTAACACATCACGATAAATCAAAGGACAAACAAATTTACTAGGAGAGTGTTTCCTCAAAATAAATAGTTACATTAATTCCTTTACGTGGGGCCCGAAGAGATAAAATATTTTTTTTTTAGGGTTTGTATGTATGTAATTGTTAACATGTATTGTATGTATTCTAATGTCCATCAAATTCCATTTCATGTATAAATTTGAACGAAGAAGGCGGAGAAGAACTGTATAGACCCTGAGAGGACAAGATAGCAAAAAGAAATGAAAAGAAAAAAGAAATCATGGTAAGGACCACTATGCATAAAAGCTTGCTACATAGGCCTGTATCATCAAAGTGTAGTATAATAGATGGTACATGGTGTACAGTGGTGTAGATATTAATATTGTGTGATTTTGGAAACAATAAGCAGATTGACTTGTGAACTTAGTCCGCAATTGTAGTTAGGAACAATTTTTGTAGTTAGCCCAGTGAAAGTTATCGTGATCATGGGGAAAGTTGACGTGTGTTAGATTTGCAACCAGATAATGTGTCCAATGTTACAAATAATGTGCAATTATTGAGCGATATGGATAGTGACACTGACTTACTAAATATTTATAGTGATCGAGAGAAAATGTAAACAATGAAGTTTCCGGTGATATGCCAGAAAGTAGCCAGCAGACGAAAACAGTAAAACCGATAGGTGCTACTGGCGGGGCTAGTGACAATTTTCCAGTGATTAGAACAACTACCACACCGGTATGCTCACCAATACCGCATCCATTTGCTGAATTTTTACGGAAATTAGAGAAAAAGAACGAACAGCTAGTCAATCAGATAAGGGAACAAAACGAAGAAAGAGAGAGATTGAGGGAAGAGAGGAATCAACAGCTAGTCAATCAGGTAAGAGAACAAAACGAAGAAAGAGAGAGATTGAGGGAAGAGAGGAATTAACAGTTAGTCAATCAGATAAGGGAACAAAACGAAGAAAGGAAGAGATTGAGGGAAGAGAGGAATCACCAGCTAGTAAATCAGGTAAGGGAACAAAATGAAGAAAGAGAAAAGGTCTTAATAGAAAGTATAGGTACAATGTTCGAAAAGATACATTCAGAAATGACAAAAATAAAGAAAGCCCAAGCCGAACTGCCGAACATTGTAAGCAACATAGCTCAAGATGTGCAAACGCTTCAGACGGCACACACAGTCATCCGGAAGTAGAACAGCTTGCGAACCGTATGGACAATTTAGAGATGACACAAAAAGAAACCATAGAAACGCATTTAAATGATCAAGCCCTGAAAGTAGAAAAAGAGTTCCATGACTGGCTCACCGAAAAAGAAAGCCAGATCACAGAACATGCAGAAAGGAAAATACAGTCTGCTCTGCAAAAAGTAACTAACGGAGCAGCTGTATTTAAACAACCCACAGTAGACACGCTACCACTCGCAGGTGAAAAAAGCGAAGCGAGATACAAATTAACAGTCTGAAATAAGACATACACCCTCTGGGGACTTCAAGTCCCACCGCCACACCTTCACCTGCCCATGTTAGGCAATAAATTCTGCCTGATGTAGTACTATCACCGTCAGAGGGTGGTACGGGACTATAAGTCCCACCGCCACACCTCCAAAGTCAATTGCAGTGACGCAGTTACTGCACAGTGGAAATTTACTGGCTCACCAACACAGTTAGACCGTAATAGACCGGTGATGCTGTATTGTAACATATCACCCCGGACTACAAGCCCTTTTTAAAAAAAAAAAAAAAAAAAAAAAGACATACACGACGTGCTTTAGGTTGGATCCCTGAAAGTGTTATTTAATACGAGTGCGTTACCGTGTCGTATCGTTACAGCTGTACACCGCGCAATAGCGTTGATATATTTGATATTTCGGCGTTGGTGTCCCGTCTTCGCGACCCTCCGACACTTGTACCGCCGCCCTTCGGGGAGAACCGCGTCGGATACGCCGCTCGTCCCGGCCTCCCGTCGCGCACAATGCTCCGCCCACTTCACAACGGGCGAAGGATCGCTTGAATCGCGCCAACCGCCACAAATCGCCGGTTGATACCACCGGCACTGAAACCGATTATCATGAAGACTGTCCTCCGTCGCGTGTCAGGGTCCGTTCATCCGCGTCGTCGTCGTCGTCCGACGATTCACCTGACCGCCTAGTAATTGACCTCTCTCGTAATGAGGCGACGAACACATCAGCTCTGTCTGACCACCACCCGGCTGTACCTGCACCTCGCTCTACGCCGTCCCGCCACCGTGGCGAGTCTTCTGGTCACCCTGACCCAGTCGGAAAGTCCTCTGGCCGTCGCTCCAGACGCCCCTCCGCCCACGCGGGCTGTGGTGGCAGCGGATCGTGTTCCGATACCCCCCTGCCGGGGGACGCCGCACCGGATGGTCCTGTGGATGAGGAAATGGCTCATGCTCCCGACCGTCCTTCTCAAGAGATACCGTCAAGCCCTCTGAAGAAAGAGAAGATACCCCCCATTGTGGTATATAATGTCACTAATTATACGAAACTGAACACTGAGCTCCAGCGGCTCATTGCCGGCCAATTGAGAGCTGTTTACCAAAAAGATCATGTGAAATACCTGCTTGACAGTAGGGACGACTATCTTACCATTCTCGATTTCGTAAAATCAAAGGCGATGCCTTACTTTACCCACCAGACGTCGGGTAATCGCCGCACCAAAATCGTGATCAAGGACTTGCCACCAGAGGTTACGGCAGAGGAGGTCAAGGAGGAACTGCTTCGACTCGATTTCGAAGATCCTTTGGTCCACCAGTATAGCAAGAGGAATCCTGAGACCAGGGCATTGATCCCCTGCCCTACCCACGTCGTCTCCCTTTCCCGGAGGGAGGACATAGAGCGGATTTACCAAATCCGGTATCTTTTATACGCGAAAGTCCGGATTGAATCGTACGAGGGCCGCAACGGGCCAGCCATCTGTCGCAAATGCCAACGTTTACGACATACTGGGAGTTACTGCTCCCTGCCGTTGCGGTGTGTTAAGTGTGCTGGCCCACATTTAGTGGAGAACTGCACACTCCCTGCTTTGGCGAAACCTACCTGTGCCAGATGTTTGGGAACGACGCACGATCCCCACCACATGGCATCCTGGAGGGGGTGCCCTGTTTACCAGAAGGCACTGAAGTCTTCTCGTCCGCCCAAAAAGAAACCGAGAACAAATCGACCTCTCCCACCGCTACGGGACATGACCAATTATCCTGTTTTGCGGGGTCAGCCTAGTGCACTGTCCTCAGCAGCGACTCTAGTACCAGCCACTCAGGCACCAGACGGCTCGGTGGCTCCTGTGCCGCTTCCTGCCCGGACTGCCACGACATCCTTTGCTGCTGCAGCCCGGTCTCCTCCTCATTGTCTGTCTTCCGTGACAGCTTCCACTGCTCACCAACTACAGGAGCCAGCTGCAGCTCCCTCCAGTCCATCTGTGGCTCTATCTCAGCCCTCGGCCCCTACCTGCACTCTGCCTACTACTACACCTGCACCTGCGCGCCGTAGGGGCAAGCAGACCACCCGAGACCCTCCCCCAGTGGTGGAGACTGATGCGTCTTTTCGGGCGGACATGCGCGAAATCCTCCAGGTCATCTCCTTTTTCACGAAACCCCACATCCGGGCTGTTATTCGTGACACTGCACAAAAAATCCGTCAGTCGGAGGACGGGCTCTCCAAGGTAATCGCCCTAGTGGAAGTGCTTAGTCAAATATTGTTGTAATGGCGAATGGACCTCCACACCACCACCAGCCCCCTCGGGATCTTGTCACTTGCATTTTTAATGCCAATGGCATAAAACGTATGAAGACGGAATTGAACACCTTCCTCCATGACTATCGTGTGGATGTTTTACTGGTCACAGAAACACACCTGAAACCGGCAGACGATTTCCGCCTTCGCAACATGGTATGTTACCGCTCTGACCGCCACGACCGCCGTGGTGGAGGCACAGCTGTATTCCTCAACAAAGCTCTTGTCCATACCCAAGAGCCCCTCCAGCCAATGGAACACATAGTTACCACAGCAGTTACCATCTCCACACGCCTTGGTGCCATTACCTTTGCAGCAGCGTATTTGAGCCCAAACAAGCCGCTGCTGGAAGCAGACCTCCGCACATTGTCATCCTTCGACAGGCTCATCATTGGGGCAGATCTCAATGCAAAGCACCCAGCTTGGCATTCTCGCGTGTCTAACCCCAAAGGCCGGCTCCTCCTTGACCTGGAGGATACTTTAGCACTATCAGTCTATGGCCCCCACGAACCTACCCATATCCCAGTCCGTACTAACTGCCAGCCAGACGTTCTGGATGTGGCCATCTTCAAAAACATCACCGCTCAGTTTTCACTGGAAGTTCTCCGCGAACTGGCCTCTGACCATGAGCCAGTACTCTTGCACCTCACCAATGCTGCCCTTTCATTTGATGTTCGTTCCACTGCGACCCTCACCAATTGGGACAAGTTTGCCAGGGTACTAAATAACACCACTCGACACGACCTCAATTTGACAACACCGGCCAATATAGTCCGTGCTGTGGACTACCTTACTGCCAAAATACAGAAAGCAATGAAACTCTCCACCTCCACTGCACCTCGAAATTTAACACCCCTGGACGACTTGCCCCCTCTGTTACGAGAGCTGAAGGTGCAGAAGAACCGCTACCGCCGGAGGTGGAAGCAGTTTCGTGACCCTCAGGACAAACGCCAAATGAGACGCCTCCAACGCGAATTCAGCCACCGGCTCGCCGAATGGAGGTCTGAACAGTGGGAGGACAGGATGTCCACTTTCCTACTCCACCAAAAATCTGACTGGGCTGTTATTCGCACCCTGCGGCGTTCTAAGCCAGCGACTGCCCATCCTATTCGCACAGCAGCGGGCTTGTCTTATGATACCCTGCAAATTGTGGAAACGCTGGCAGATGCGTTCGAGGCCCAAAACCGCCCTCTGGTCCAGGACCTTTCTCCGAACGAACTACAGGAAGAACATGAAGTCCTGACAACTGTTGCTGCTTTCCGCAACCACCCACCCCAGTCAGCTCCCCGTCTTACGTCCATGGCAGAAATTCAGCGCATCCTTCGACGGAAGCGTGGCCGGTCGGCCCCTGGATTAGACGGAATTTTAAATGAACATCTTTGCCACCTTCCCCGCACACCACTCATCTTGTTCACCAAGATTTTAAACTGTTGTCTCACATCTGGCCTTTTCCTCCCTCAGTGGAAACAAGCCAAGCTAATTGCGATCCCCAAGAGGTTCAAGGACCCTACAGTCCCCACCAACAACAGGCCCATCAGCCTCCTAAACACTATGGCGAAGGTCCTTGAATCTGTGATCCTTCACCGACTTTCCCAACCTCTTGCAGCAGCTGGGACGATCCGTCCTGAACAGTTTGGATTCACTTCACACCTCTCTGCTGAACTTCAGGTCCTACGGATCACTGAACATATCAGCAAAGGCTTCAACACTGCCAAGTCGACAGCTGCCGTTTTTCTGGACTTGCAAAACGCCTACGACAAAATCTGGCAAGACAACCTCGTACACAAGATGCTGACACAGACCCCTATACCGGATATTTATGTCAAGATCGTTGATGACTTCCTCCGTGGCAGGACTTTCCTAGTGGCTCAACGGGGAATGCGTTCTGGCATTCGCCAATTGTCGGCAAGCACTCCGCAAGGATCGGTGCTATCTCCCATCCTTTTTAATATCTATGTCAATGATATGCCGGTCATCCCAGAGTGCCACCTTGCACAATACGCTGACGACACAGCACTATACACCACTGGCCGCATTACTGAGGCCGTTGTCGCCCGCCTCCAGCGACAGGTGGACGCCACTATCACCTGGTGCCGGACAAACAAAATAGCTCTCAATGCCGCCAAAACTACGGCAGTTTACTTCACGAAACGACGCCCACCACGGACGCATCATTTGGCGGGACTAGCCCCCATTCTACGTCGAATACTTTCCAATCATACCTGCCCACGTTAGGCTAAATTTTTCTGCCTGACTCATGTAGTACTGTCACCGTCAGAGGGTGGTACGGGACTACAAGTCTCACCGCCACACCTCCAAAGTGAATTGCAGTGACGCAGTCACTGCCCTGTGGATAAATTTACTGCCTCACCAACACAGTTAGACCGCAATAGACCGGTGATGCTGTATTGTAACATATCACAAAAAAAAAGGAGACATAGACAGAAATGAGACACAGATTTTCTGAACTCGAGCGTCCACATTTGCAAGTGCTTAACAGCTGTGGCACGCCTGATAGGAACGTTTACGGTAATAAGAATATTACGTACACTTCATACCAACAAATAAGCGATTCGGAAAGAGAAAACACACAATTTACAGGAAGCATTCCTATTCATAACCCCGTGGGGGCAGCTTCTACTTCCACAAGCAATAACATTGATGAAAGCTTAATAAAAAACAGACAATTCCAAGTATTTAACGCGGAAAAGAAGACAGTGCATCCTGCATTCTTCATAAAAGGATTATGAAATATATTACCGAGTGCCTGAAATGAACGCCAAAAAATTCAGTTTATAATCGCACATATACAAGGCGACGCTGCCTTATAGGCAAATGAAGTCATAGAAAATTGCCATAGCCTGGCACAATTTGAAAAATCTTTCCTTGACAGATACTGGTCTAAGGCTATTCAAGAACGCCTGAGGACTGAAGTATACAGCCCACAAATGTACAATGACAAACAGGATACACTCCGTAAATATTTTGAAAAATATATCAACAAAACTAGATATTGGGATGACCCATATCAGCCCGAGATGTGATCAGAATCTTAAAATTATGATTGCCCGGTCATATACGAGGCAAATTAATAAATGTACCCGAAAATGACATGGAACGGTACTTGTCTGTGCTGGACGAAATCGATCTCTCCCAGGAAGAAAATAGGATAAATAAAGACCGGGAAAACAGTAATGGTTCACCACGCAAGTTTAAAAATGGAAACAACAATTCCAATTTTGGAAGCTACGGAAATGGAAAGGAAGATCAATCCGCAGAACAAAACAGAAAGAACGGAAACGATCAACCATCTTACAATCAGAAACGTAGGTGGGAAGATAGAGGACATCCCGGCTACAGTAACAGTAATAATAGTTACAATAACAAACGTCGAAATGAAGGTCAATGGCCACAACAAAGCAGTAGTGCCCACAACCGCACTTACCCGGTGCAGTGGATGCAAACTTCTATGCCACCACCTCCGCCTCCTAACGGTAACCAGTGTGGCAATAGCAATTCTATGCAGAATACTAATGCAATACCACAAACATGGACAGACTCGAATAGCAGCGTAAGGATAGTAGAAATGCCCACGGACGGAAACCACCATAGTTCAAGACCGTCAAACGAACAACGGCCACAATAAGCTCCCAATTGATGGTCGGCGAAAAAAATAGGGGGCACTCCTAGAAACAATACACAAGATAATGTATTATTACTGAGGTACCAAGATGGAAAGAGTACACAACATGATTTACTTATGGAATCAAACCAATATAACAAAAAAGAAATAACTGAAGTGCAAACCATCGTAAAAGCTAGAATTAATGAATTGCCGGTAGAAATATACATAGATACAGGTGCCACTACTAATGTTATGAGCTATGATCTATTCAAAACCTTGAGCCAAAACCGCACTTACCAACATTTCCTGTACAAAACTACTGTGTCGTTGGAGCCATGGGAGCACAAGTACAAAACGTTCAGTATCAGGTACTGGTAGATTTATGCCTAGGGGAAGATAACGTAAAATGTATCTTTCTCGTAGTCAAAGGATTGAGAGTAACCTGCATCCTGGGGAGAGGTTTCCAGAGCGAGAAGAAAGAAAAAATTGATTTCTGCAGCGGGAAGATCTCCTTACTGAATGAAAATAAGCAGATTGTACTGGATTTAACACGAACAGTAAGTACACCCGGTAAAGATTGCTCGAGCGTACGAGTAAAAAGCGAAGAGATGCCCATATTTCAATTAAGCAGCAATTTAAGGGGCCAGGGAGAATATTATTCGGACGTAGCTCACAACGAAACGCTTCGCTGGACCGAAACCCTTAACAATAAAGCACAAGAATCATGTAATCTAACTAAATCCCAACGAAAGCAGCTCGCACAGTTATTGAATAACTACAGTGATGTTTTCTCTGAAAAACCTGGAATCATCAAAGGGTATATGTATAATATAGATGTGTTTCCCCATGCGATATTTTGCCAAGCAGCATATTAAGTACCGTGGACGAAAAGGGAGGCAGTTAACAAAGAAATACAAAAAATGCTGCAATGGGGTATAATAGAACCATCTCTCTCTCCGTACAGCAGTCCGCTGGTAGTTGTAGCCAAGCCAGACGGAAAAATCAGTCTTGTCCTAGACGCCAGGAACATTAATAAAATTATAGTACCCGTTAGGACGAGACCGGTGAATTTAGAAGAACAAATACAGAAATTCTATGGAGTCAAACATCTCACCTCGATAGATATGCGAAGTAGTTACTAGCAAATCCCGCTAACCAAGGAATCTAGAAAATTCACCACCTTCATTTTCAATGGAAGGAGTTACCAATTCAAAGTGTTACCTTTTGGACTCAACGTAAGCGCAGGCGTATTCATTACGGCATTGGACCAAGCGCTAGGCGCAGACTTGCTAGAAAAAGTTACTCTTTACGTGGATGACCTTCTAGTGGCCACAAGCACATGGGAAGAACATATAGAAATCCTGGAAAGAGTTTTAAATCAGCTCGAAGAAGCAGGAATAACTGCAAATCTTGAAAAATCAAAATTTGGGAGGGATCAGCTTAAATTCCTTGGGCACATCGTATCACCTTCCGGAATAATGCCTGATACCAAGAAGATACAAGCGATCAAAGAATTTCCACAGCCCACAAACAAAAAACAGTTAAAATCATTTATCGGACTAATCTTCTTTTTCCGACGTTTTGTGCCGAATCAGCTGCTCAACAATGAAGCCTTGCTCACCTTACAGCGAAAAAATGTCACATGGAACTGGTCCGCAGAGTGTCAGCAAGCTTATGAAGAGATCAAAGGAGCCTTAGTGAATGCACAAATGGCCTACCATCCGGATATGGCCCGGGATTTTTGTATAGCCACCGACTCTTCATCCTATGGTTTAGGAGCATGTCTGTTTCAAGTAGAAGAAACCAATGGGAACAGTGAAATAAGAGTTATAGCTTTTACCAGCCGAGTGCTTACGCAATGTGGAAGAGCATATTCGGTGACCGAAATGGAAGCACTCAGTGTCGTATGGCCTCTGCAAAAATTTCATTATTATGTTTATGGCAAGTCAATTTAATTGTTCTGTGATCACCAAGCCCTAAGCTTCCTATTAACCTGCAAACTATTACATGCCAGACTAGCCCGTTGGGCATTAGTACTACAGGAATACAATTTAAAAATTATGTACATAAAAGGGAAAGATAATGTCATTGCGGACGCTTTATCCCGTCTACCAGTAAGCATGTCACAGCTAGATGAAATGATCGAGCGAGCGTCAGAATATAGCGTTTTATTAATGACATCGCAACCATACCGTCGTGAATATTTGCACCTGTGCAAGAATGTAGGACAGCTGCAAGACGAAGATCGTACCTGGACGAAAGTGAAACGATCACTAATATTAGAGCAAGCTAACAGCGAAAATTCGCGGTACAAAGTGGAGAACAACATATTGTACCACAGATATGACACTGCCTCAGAAAACTTGTGCGTGTGTATCCCGTACAAATACATGCAAAATTTTATCTGGTACACGCACTACGCATAGGGACATGTAGGAATACAGAAGTGTGTAGCAATAATAAAAAGATATTGTTACATCCCGAATAGTAAACGTGTGGTCCAAAAGATATTACGAACGTGTGACGTTTGTCAGAAAGCTAAAGCCAACAATAGAAGCAACAAAACAGAACTGCATCCAATTATTCCGATACAGCCACTTCAAATTGTATCAATGGACATCGCAGGACCATTACCTACGGCTTGCGGTGGAATGAAATATATATTAGCTGTTTACGATACCTTTACTAAGTATGTGAAATTGTTTTCAATGAAAACCACTACTGCCAAACAGATGATACAACGCATATCAAAAGAATTCATACCGAAAATAGGAAAACCACTAAACTTTCTAACAGACAATGCTAGATATTTCACTGGTCAACTGTGGAAGGAGTTTCTACGTGACCAAAACATAAAGCATATATTAGTAGGACATTTCCACACGGAAGCAAGTCCCGTAGAGAGAATTTTTCGGGAACTCAACAGATTTATCCGAACATATACTCATCAGCAACATACAAAGTGGCCGGAATTGTTACCCGTCTTTGAACTATATACACAACAATCTACCTCATCCAGCTAACAAATACATGCCCAATGAATTATTATTTAGTACTGCAGAACTAAATGAATGGATCACGCCGCTACCGAAATTGCCGCGCACAGATAAAAGGCAAGAGGATAAAATAAAGGACGCCATCAGCAACATGACTAGCTGCGCTAGTCAACGAAAGAGTCGATGTGACAAGTCAATAAAACGGACAGTCCCATATCAGATAAACGACTTAGTTTTCATAAGAAACCATCCTAAGTCGTCACTCATAACAAAGAACAAGAAATGGCAAATGCTGTATAATGGACCTTTTAAAATTATACAAATACCGCACGGTTGTAGCTACCTTATAGCTGATGTGATGAGCGGGAAGATCAAAGGATTTTATCCCTATAAGGACTTAAAGAAATTTGTAGTACCTGACAATAGGACGTGAATGGTTTACCGTATTTTTACGTAATATGTAGGTTTTGCAGAGACTTCAATATATATTTTTGTGTAGTTGTAAGAATTTGATGTTTTGTTTGTGCTTAGTATGTAAGATATTTTGTCTTTATGTCAAAGAATGATTTACACATCAGCCTTCAAAAATGAGTAAAAAGAAGCTAAAGGACCATCAGTCCAATGATAGTATTTGCTTAGAAACATAATCAGTAAGTGTAAGATGTTTCTCAGTGGTTATCAGAGTTAGTAACTACAAATTTTATTATGCTGTGTGATAAATGTTTATTTAAAGAATGCACTAAATATTCTAATCTGTCACATGAAAAATGAATAGAAATGGTGTATGCAAAAGACTGTGCACATACCAGGTGACATCTGTGATTCTGTGCTTTGACTTTAAAAGAGAAAGTATAAGCATCTAGCCACAATATTTGAGATTAAATGAGAGCTCTACTTTAGAGCCTGTTTTTGAGAGTTGCAAACCTTTTATAGGATACGCGATTACGCTAACAGCTTATGGAGCTAGCACATGCGCAGCGGTCCTAATCCCCAAATGAATATACCCTATGACAAATTTATTAATGCTTAAATATAAAAATATTGCAAGTCAGGCCAGAATCCGTTGCATGTATGATGTAACACTTAATTGTATGCAATAACAGAAAAAAAGTGATTTTGATCTGTGAAATTTCATTGTAAAATATTGTGTAAACGAACAGACGTCTGTGTCACTATGTGATATGAAAAAAAAACAGTAATCATGTAATACAATTGTAACAAAGTCATGCTGTAAGCAATACTAACAGGAACTATAATAGTGTGTTGGTATTCGCGGAGGAAGTGTGAACTTTGAGAACTGTATTAGTGATCAACTTGGACAGTGAACACTTATGTGCTGTACAACTGAAAAAACGCGAGGTACAAACATTAACTAAACATATTTGTGTGCAGTGATCGGAAACACAAAACTGTGATCAGCGTGTGTTCGAAACTGTACAGACAACATTTTTAGTTTGGACGCTACCTCCTGTGCGCCAACAATAAATATGATGTCACGGACCATGTAGTAGGACGTTACTGCAATGGCAACTACGGTGGAACTCCGTCAAACAAAAATTGTGAAACATAAATATTCCATACGAAGTGATGACAACAGGGATGTGCAGTGCTTACTTCAGCATCATATCTCCTGCATCATTCAGCACCAGTACGTGCAAACGAACACGAAAATACCAAGTAACTGAGCCTGTGCCTCGATGATGCAATAATGTTGACTAATCAATTCTTACCCACAACCATAACATCTTACAAAATCCGTTCTATAACATATGTGCATTTGTTTCATGATTTGCACGAGTCAACATCTTCTCCAGTGCTGAAAACTTTTAACGAGCGGTGCGCAACAATGCAGACGCACCATGGAGACAAAATAACGTCGTTCCGTACTCCACATGCTGACTGCCGCCTACGGACAAGAAAGAAGACAACAGTTTCCAGCCGACGCTCCATGGCAACGGGCACGAGGCATAGCGGTAGCGACACACAGCGTCATCCACACCAAACGACGAGAAATTCGCCGACAAAAGTAAAATAAAAACTCAAAATATTCCCAACACAATATAAAAAATTTGATGAACACTTTCATATAAAAACTATATGTTTGTTTCTTCTTCAGAAAGTTTTATATTTGATGTAAATAAAGACTCAAAATGAATATGTACCCATGACCTAATACACGGTAAAGTGAACTGAAAGTGACCAACGAAAGAAAGAAAAGTGACACTCGTGGTCTACAAGAACCAAACATTATGTAGTGTGTTCCTTGTAGCCCAGGGGGCTGTGTAGTGTCCCTTTTTGCAATATTCACCATTATTGTGGTGAAACATAAATAAAAATTACTGTATGTGACTCAAAATGAATTGCAAACATTGATTTATCATTGATTTAACTGTAAAAATATACAATATATATCGATAAATGCAGAAAAGACATTATTTTTAGTGTATGAGATTATAATGTGTAAGTAATTAAAAGAAGTATTATCATCTCTGTAAGAGTATAAAACACAATGCAATGTTCATTCTTCTGTCTAGTCTGTTTTGCTCTGCTCGTTCTGGTGTTAGTTGGAATAAGGTACACAAGCTATTGTGCGGCGCTAGCATTTTGTTTCTGTCGTAACGTAATTGCAAATATTTAATGGTGTAAACTGTGTCCTAGTAAGAATATATTAGCATAAAGTGATCTCTGTGTGTTATTTCAAGAACCGACGCCACATTTATCTTATGAAAAGAATATTTAATGAAAATTATTTAGCATGTTTCAAGCTGCTGCGGAGCGAGTAACAGTAATTTCTGACTGTTAGCAATTAGCCACCATTATGCGGTACATTTAAACATATTTTTTCACAGCACAATGTCTGATAGCCAGAGCGGAAGAAATTAAGTAAAAATATTCAGTAAGATTAATTGAAGTAATCCAGTAAAATAATTTTATTAAAACTTGTCTATTTTCTGTGATAGTAATAATTTCAGAGCTGATTACTACTACGCTATTGCATTTACAGTAATTTGTAGGGAGCCTGGCGCTCGATAAAACCAGATATAATACGTAATTGGCAACCTACGAAATTCATTATTTTACTTATTATATCTCTGTTGTATTTTTTTTGAAAGCTAAAAGTAAAAACTAGCTCCACTAAAAATCAGTAACAGATCACGATAAATCAATGGACAAACAAATTTACTAGGAGAGTGTTTCCTCAAAATAAATAGTTACATTATCTCTTTTAAGAGATATAATAGGTGGCATACCTGTGTATTAAATTCCGCAAGTGTGTTTAGCCCCAAATCACCTACAAACTCTTCCAACTTCACTGCATACACACACTAAGTGAACTTTCGTTGTTCGCTACCATTCCTGATGGTATAATTTCAGTGTTGAGCAGTGTGTATTGTATACAGGTAAAAGGCTGACGTGTACTGAATTGACAATCTGGGAATTGGCAAAAGTAATTTTTATACTAATTTATTTACTCATCTATTTTTTAACTGCAAACGACACGCTGTAGACAATTTATTTATTTATTTACTTATTTATTTATTTATGCACTTATTTTACCCAGCAAGATTAGAGCCTTCAGGCCCTCTCTTACACCTAACTGGGCGTACTCAGATTGAACGAATTTCAGTTTGTACAGAACGTTATGGACATACCACGTGTTATACAGTATTAATGATACAGAAAATAATAGTGAATATAACAGTAATACAAGGTTCACTATAACAATAAAAAATAATTATAGCTATCAATAACAATAATAATAATAATAATAATAATAATAAAATAATAATAAAATAACCCCGTGGAGGCCTGGCAAAAGAATAAGCCTCCGGTATGTTCTGCCAGTTGTAAAAGGCGACGAAAAGAACAAACCACTAATAGGGCTAACCTCGATTTTAGTGTGATTAGTAGTTGGTTCAGGACAGAACTAAAGAAGGCTCAGACAAGCGCCGTCATGGTTGGTGACGACGCTTGGACCCTATGCCCGCCCACAATGGTAACGACACTGCTAGCCACATGGCAAATGATTTAAATCCAAATAGAGGTGTTTTGCAGGATATGCTTCCTGCAACCACTCTAGAAGGAAAACTGAGACTGAGGATGAGATGGTCAGATGAAGTTAACTGACAGCTCATGTTCTGTTATTACCAAGCAACAAACTTAGGAACCAACACAACTGGATACAGATCACAAGTATACACAACATTTATTACCATATACCCAGAATTAAATTTTTTAACAGAACATGGTTCATGGAGGGGGTTCCTGTAGTCATGTCCTAGTTCCTGAACCACGGGTAATGTATGAGTGGCCAAGTAAGTGGTCCCGACAGTCGGGATACCAGTTACTTTGGAATAAGGCTGGGCATCTCGGACATATTCTGAGTCGTGGTCACCTTTGTGCTCATACGGCAAAGACTACCAAATCCACCGGTTAGTCCCTCAGCCGTTAGGGGTAAAACCCAATGGGACTCGGGGCAAGTAAGGCTAGCAACCTGCTTCCCTGATACTTTAAATATGCTGCTGGCAACAATCAGAGCAAAATGCCTCGGACCTTTGGAGGTGACGGAGTCCCACCTCTAACTGACAAACCAGGGACTCCTAAGATACGACTTGGCACACAAATGGTAATGAGATGGGGAGCTATTAATGTCAATGGGGGCTACTCTGGGAAGAAGGTAGAGCTGGCAGAAGCTACAAGTAAGATGGGGCTGGACGTTTTAGCTGTTAGTGACTTTCGGGTAAGGGGTGAGAAAGAAGAGGAAGTGGGAGAATACAAGGTCTACCTGTCAGGAGTCAAAGCAGGAATAGCACAATGGGGTGTAGGGCTTTACATCAGGAAAGAAATGGAACCCAGCGTAGTTGCAGTAAGGTATGTAAACGAACGACTGATGTGGATAGATTTGACAGTGTCTAGCAAGAAAATTAGGATTGTGTCAGTATATTCGCATTGTGAAGGGACAGATCAAGATAAGATGGATAGTTTTTATGAGGCACTCAGTGATGTAGTTGTTAGAGTAAAGGACAAGAACAGTGTTCTGCTCATGGGTGATTTCAACGCCAGGATTGGAAATCGAACAGAAGGGTATGAAAAGGTTATGGGTAAATTTGGAGAGGATATGGAGGCCAACAGGAACGGGAAACAACTCTTGGATTTCTGTGCCAGTATGGGCTTAGTAATCACAAACTCCTTTTTTAAACATAAGAACATTCACCGGTATACTTGGGAAGGCAGGGGAACCAGATCTGTCATTGACTATATAATAACGGATCAGGAATTCAGGAAGGCTGTGAGGGACACATGTGTATTCAGGGGATTCTTTGATGACACTGATCATTATTTAATATCCAGTGAAATTGGGATTGTGAGGCCGAAAGTGCAGGAGGTCAGGTCCATATGTAAGAGGATAAGAGTGGAGAAACTTCAGGATAAGGAAATCAGGCACAAGTACATAACAGCGATCTCGGAAAGGTACCAGTTAGTTGAATGAAGTCAATTACAGTCATTGGAAAAGGAATGGACAAGGTACAGGGACACAGTACTAGAAGTGGCTAAAGAATGACGTGGAACAGTAGTGTGTAAAAGTAGGATGAAGCAGACAGCTTGGTGGAATGATACAGTCAAGGCAGCCTGTAAAAGGAAATAGAAGGCGTATCAAAAATGGCTACATACCAGAACCCACGTAGACAGAGAAAGTTATGTTGAAGAAAGAAACAAAGCCAAACAGATAATTGCAGCATCCAAGAAGAAATCCTGGGAAGACTTTGGAAACAGGTTGGAGACTATGGGTCAAGCTGCTGGAAAACAATTCTGGAGTATAATTAGCAGTCTTCGAAAAGGAGGTAGGAAGGAAATGACAAAAATTTTGGACAGGTCAGGAAAACTGCTGGTGAATCCTGTGGATGCCTTGGGCAGATGGAGGAAGTGTTTTGAAGAGTTGCTCAATGTAGGTGAAAATGCGATCAGTAATGCAGTAATGTTTCGGATTTCGAGGTAGAATGGGATAGGAATGATGATGGAAATAGGATCACATTTGAGGAAGTGGAAAATATGGTCAATAGATTGCAGTGCAATAAAGCGGCTGGGGTGGATGAAATTAAGTCGGAACTCATCAAATACAGTGGAATGTCAGGTCTTAAATGGCTACACAGGATAATTGAAATGGCCTGTGAGTCGGGACAGGTTCCATCAGACTGGACAAAAGCAGTAATCACACCAATCTTTAAACATGGAAACAGAAAAGATTGTAACAACTACAGAGGTATCACTTTAATCAGCGTTGTGGGTAAAACCTTCTCAGGTATTGTTGAAAGGAAAGTGCGAGTATTAGTTGAGGACCAATTGGATGAAAATCAGTGTGGGTTTAGGCCTCTTAGAGGTTGTCAGGACCAGATCTTTAGCTTACGGCAAATTATGGTGAAGTGTTGTGAGTGGAACAGGGAATTGTATCTATGCTTTATAGATCTAGAAAAGGCAGATGACCGGGTTCCTAGGAGGAAGTTATTGTCTGTTCTACAAGATTATGGAATAGGAGGCAAACTTTTACAAGCAATTAAAGGTCTTTACATGGATAGTCAGGCAGCAGTTAGAATTGACGGTAATTTTAGTTCTTGGTTCAGAGTAGTTTCAGGGGTAAGACAAGGGTGCAACCTGTCTCCACTGGTGTTCATATTATTTATGGATCATATGTTGAAAACAATAGACTGGCTGGGTGAGATTAAGATAAGTGAACACAAAATAAGCAGTCTTGCATATGCGAATGACTTAGTTGTGATGGCAGATTCGATTGAAAGTTTGCAAAGTAATGTTTCAGAGCTAGACCAGAAATGTAAGGACTATGGTATGAAGATTAGCATCTCCAAAACGAAAGTAATGTCAGTGGGAAAGAAATATGAACGGATTGAGTGCCAAATAGGAGGAACAAAGTTAGAACAGGTGCACAGTTTCAAGTACTTAGGATGCATATTATGGATATGAAAGTAGCTAGGATGATTGCAGGTACTAGTAGATGGGAACAATGGCAGGAGAGTGTCCACAATGAGGAAATCAAAGAGAAACTGGGAATGAACTCTATAGATGCAGCAGTCAGGGCGAACAGGCTTAGATGGTGGGGTCATGTTACACGCATGGGAGAAGCAAGGTTACCCAAGAGACTTATGGATTCAGCAGTAGAGGGTAGGAGGAGTCGGGGCAGTCCGAGGAGAAGGTACCTGGATTCGGTTAAGAATGATTTTGAAGTAATAGGTTTAACATCAGAAGAGGCACCAATGTTAGCACTGAATAGGGGATCATGGAGGAACTGTATAAGAGTGGGCTATGCTCCAGACTGAACGCTGAAAGGCATAATCAGTCTTAAATGATGATGATGATGATGAACATCGACTAGCTGATCCGATTCGTGTAATAATCAAAAATAACAGGATATCCCAGTCAGAATTAGAAAACATCAAACAACAAGTACAACGAAATACTGGAACAAAATAATGTGCAATCAGAAGAAGAAGAAAATACAGTAATGGACTCAAACATCCCAGAGCAAACCAACAAAGAAATACACACATCAATTAAACAATCAGAGGAAAACTAAAGCTTAAGACAGCCACCAGAACAAGCTCAAAAAGAACATGAAGTAGCACACATGTTAGATATAGAAGAAAAATTTCAGTTGACATATATAGAACACAAAGACACAAATACAGACATTAGATCGTTCTTGCATAGACCACCAAATAATCCACACCTCGAAACAACAATAACAACTATCAACACAATAATATCAATGAAAATACAACTGTGGAAGAGTTACAACTACTGGTTTATGTAGGAGCACTCACCACACTAAATATATACACTAGGTAGAGATCAGAACCAACCAACACACCGAAGAAACCCACAAAACCTGCATGGCAACACAGGCTAGAGATCAGAATGGAAAAACTGACAAAAGACATCGAACAGCTAACACAATTTATACGAAATGACATATCAGACAAAAAACGAAAAACGTTAGGTAAAATCACACAAAGGGAAGCGATAGAGCAATTAGATGAAAAGAAGCAGAAATTACAAGCATTGGCCAAACGACTTGGAAGATACAAAAAAAGTGAAATTAGAAGTAAACAAAATAAAAAATTCAACACAAACCAAAAGATATTTTACCAAACAATAGATAACACACACATTAAAATAGACAATCCACCAAACATAACAGACATGGAACACTGCCGAGCAACATATGGTCAAACCCGGTTCAGCATAACAGACATGCACGGTGGATACAAGCAGAAACAGACTCATACAAGATGATACCACAAATGCCTCAAGTGATAATTTTGTAACATGAAGTCACCTGAGCAATTAATTCTACGCACAATTCGAAGGCCCCTGGAAATGATAAAATAGCTAATTTCTAGCTAAAGAAGTTCACCTCAACACATTCACATCTAACTTAATTATTTAACAATTACATTGCAGACCCATACACATTCCCAGATACACTTACATAAGAAATAACTTATCTGAAAGCTAAAGATCAAGCAGACACAGCAAACCCAGCAAAATATCGCCACATAACATGTCTACCAACAATATACAAAATATTAACTTCAGTCATTACACAGAAATTAATGACACATACAACACAGAACAAAATTATAAATGAAGAACAAAAAGGCTGCTGCAAAGGAGCACGAGGATGTAAACAGTAACTGATAATAGATGCAGAGGTGACATATCAAGCTAAAACCAAACAAAGGTCGCTGCACTACGCATACATAGGTTACCAAAAAGCTTTTCATAGTGTACCCCAATCATGGTTACTACATATATTGGAAAAACACAAGGTAGATCCTAAATTAATACAGTTCCTAAACACAGTAATGAAAAATTGGAAAACAACTCTTATTACCCAAACAAATTCAAATAACATCACATCACAGCCACTACAATTATGCCTGGAATATACCAAGGAGGTCATTAAGTCCTTTCAGGTTCTGCCTTGCTCTGAACCCACTATCCAACATGCTTAATAATACAAATTATGGATATAATAATACTGGAACATACCCACATGAAATCACACATTTGCTAAACATGGATGATCTAAAACTACTGGCAGCAACAAATCAACAACTCAACCAATTACTAAAGATAACAGAAGTGTTCAGCAATGATATAATTATGGCTTTTGGAACAGACAAATGTAAGAAAAATAGCATAGTCAAGGGAAAACACACTAAACAAGAAGAATACGCATTGGATAACCACAGCGACTGCATAGAAGCGATGGAAAAAACAGATGCCTATAAATATCTAGGATACAGACAAAAAATAGGAATAGATAATACAAATATTAAAGAAGAACTAAAAGAAAAATATAGACAAAAACTAACAAAAATACTGAAAACAGAATTGAAAGCAAGAAACAAGACAAAAGCTGTAAATACTTATGCTATACCAATATTAACCTACACATTTGGAGTATTGAAATGGAGTAACACAGACCTAGAAGCACTCAATACACTTACGCGATCACAATGCTACAAATATAGAATACATCACATACATTCAGCAACAGAAAGATTTTCATTAAGCAGAAAGGAAGGAGGAAGGGGATTAATCGACATAAAAAACCTACATTATGGACAGGTAGACAATTTAAGAAAATTCTTTATAGAACGAGCAGAAACTAGCAAAATACACAAAGCAATCACTCATATAAATTCATATGCCACACCACTGCAATATCGTAACCACTTCTACAACCCTCTAGATAACATAACAGCAACAGATGCGAAGAAAGTAAATTGGAAAAAGTAAACACTACATGGCAGGCACCCGTCTCATCTAACACAGCCACACATCGATCAAGACACATCAAACACTTGGCTAAAAAAGGCAATATATACAGTGAGACGGAAGGATTCATGATGGCAACACAGGATCAAACAATAAACACCTGATATTACAGCAAGCATATTATTAAAGATCTCAATACCACAACAGATAAATGCAGACTGTGCAGACAACAAATAGAAACAGTAGATCACATCACAAGCGGATGTACAATACTAGCAAGTACACAATACCCCAGAAGACATGACAATGTAGAAAAAATAATACATCAACAACTTGCCATACAACATAAACTAATAAAACAACACGTTCCTACATACAAGTATGCACCACAAAACGCACTGGAGAATGATGAATACAAATTATACTGGAACAGAACCATTATAACAGATAAAACAACACCACATAACAAACCTGACATCATACTCGCCTGTAAAAAGAGGAAATTAACACAACTAATCGAAATATCCATACCCAATACAACAAATATACAGAGGAAAATAGGAGAAGAAATTAAAAAATACATCCAACTGGCTGAGGAAGTCAAGGACATGTGCCATGAGAATAATGTTGACATTACAACAATTATACTTTCAACTACAGGAGCCATACCACGCAATATCCACCAGTACATCAGCGCAATACAGCTACATCCAAACTTGTAAATACAACTACAGAAATCTGTAATTATTGATATATGTTCAATTACCCGAAAGTTCCTAAATGCAATGTAACATTACCGTATAGTTAAAAGGAAGTCACGCATGATCAAGGTCCGTGTCACTTTCCATTTTTAACCAGACATAACATCTGAGAAAAGAATAATAGTAATGACTATGTATATTAAAGTCAACATATTTTTCTTTTATGAATGTCAGTCCTATTGATAGTTGGGAATTTTCTCGTTATGTTCTTGCAGCTTGTGAGTGATTCACATCGAGCTGAGACATAAGACGATAGAATGAGGTGAAAGAGATATAGAAGAGGTAGCTAGATTAGAGGAAGAGAAATAGAATGTTAAAATTCGAAGCTACGATGGAGAGGAGAAAGAAGGATATGAGAGGGGCACAACAATGGTGGCTATGCCGTTCGTAATATATAAGTTTTGAGTTCCCTCTTGAATGTTGAATGGTCCTGGATAAGACGCAGATCACAGGGGAGCGCGTTCCATAGTCGTATGGCTGAGAACGAGAATGACACGTAGAAAGACTTTGTGTTATGTAAAGGTACAGCCAAGATGCTAGTCGTATTCGATATGGTATTGCGGTTGTAGATTGATGATAGGTGTTAAATGTGAGAAGATAAGTATCGGGTGCAGCAGTGACTAGAAAATCGATGACGTAATCAAATCGTGTGGAGATCGCGTACATTATGTGGGCTTATCCAACCTAGCTGGGAGTATGAAGGACTGATATGATCATACAACCGTATATTGCAAACGTCTCTAACGCAAGCATTCATCACTAGCTCGAGGTATCTCGAATTTTCACTCTTTGTGCCGTGTTGAACTACATCACAGTAGTAAAGATTAGGCAAGACTAGCGTTTGGACTAATTTTTTTTAACATGGGTTAGAAATATATTTCTAAATTTTTGGATTGCATTCCGGAGGAGAGCGATTTCTGGCAAGCTGTGACTGTTTGTTCTTCCCAGTTTAGGTGTTCATTCAAGATTATTCCAAGGTTTTTTACTGTTTTTCGGTATGGCAGTTGGGCACCATAGAGCAGTATTTGAGGGTCTGTTTCGCGAAAGTACTGGCTGATTAACTTTGGATGAGATATAAGAATGACCTAGGATTTCTTGGGGTTTAGTATCAGACCTAGGTTCTGTACTCACCGAGAAACAGAGCAAAGATCTGCGTTCATACTCGCTACTGCGTCAGCAATGTGCTTGGGACTTGCACTTATGTACAGTTGTATGTCGTCGGCATATAGATGGTAGTTGCAGGGGTGAATCACTGAAGAAATATCATTACTTATTATTGTCATAAATCGTCTTCACATGGTAGCGAACATCTAAAAATTATAATTATAACGATTTGGACAAAAGTATAAACACATTGCGAGAAGTGAATACTTGAAGATAAATGCAGATGTTTCCATTTGGCCAGGAACAGCTGCTGTGCAATGTCCTCAACCGGTTGCAAGTGTCAGTCGCTTACGTAACCGAAATAGTCGATGTGTTATTTATTACAGGTAGCGCTCTATCAACGATTTACACCACGTGCACGGAAAGCGGAGAGACATCAACTGCTAAGTCACTACGCGAACAGAAGCGTGTGTGGAGTGATCGTTACGGTCAAAGAGAAGACAGATGTAAATGTCATTGCAGAACTTAATGTCGCACTCGCGAACTCTGTCACCCGAAAGCAATCTGAGGAGAGCTCATTGTTGCAAATGCCGGTTTGAGGAAAATATGGTGCAGCAGTCTTAAAAACTGTATTGATGAACAATGGAAAAATGTAATTTGGTCAAAAAAGTCTTGCTTCACATTGTTTCCAACTTCTGACCGAGTGTACTTTCCAAGATGGAACATGACTGGGATCCAGTGGTGATATCTGTAGCCATATCTTGGTATTCCTTGAGCCATAATGGTTTCTATAAAACGTTGCATTACTATCATAGATTATGTGTCTATTTTGGATGATCAGGTTGTAACAACAACGACGCTGTACTATTGTACATATAAATAATATTTTCCTTCTGAATTTTTTGATAAATTGGTGTAATTGATGTTCTGATTTCATTTCTTTTTGTTTCATGTCATTATGTTAAGAAAACTGTAAACAATTTTCAGTGTGAATATTAATGTTTATGTCAAATGTCAAGTAATATTGTAATAGAATTGAAATGTAGCAAATGTTGAGACTGTTGTAAGACGCTTAAAATTGTAACTGTGAGTCTGGTCCATATGTAGGCAATATGTTAGGATATGTAGAATGCAAAATCTCGGGTGAATATCCTGTCTGTAAGGGAGCGGTAGAAGTAGGATGGCAGGCGAGCGCGGGAAATGCGCACGGGCACTGCACGGCACAACGGGCTCAGCAGTAGTTAGTTGGAGTTTGGCACTGGTCTGAGCAACACCTTCTGGAGCGAGGAGGCTCTCCTGGACGACGTAGCTTCACTGAGCCTCGGGTATGCTGTTCCAACGCCCACACAGCATGGAAAAATTCCATAGGCACTAAATGGAAAAGTTTTGCGACGCTAAGAAGAATTAAAGTGCCGATACATCAAGAGCCATAGCTGTGGTTGTATGTGTGCTCTGTGCCTCGCCACCTCGCCGCCCGCCAACCGCCGCATCAATACTAGCAGGTTGGAACTTTTAGTACTGTATTCGTATGGATCAGAGAGTGAACTGTGCAATAATAACCTAAATTTTACCAGAACTTTCCCATCATTTAATTATCCTCACAGCTAACCTAGACAGGATCCTTTCCAAATGTTCTGCAATCCGAGTGTCCGGAAATGAAATTTATAATTTGTGTTAATAATAATTATTTGCAGAACTAGCTAAGTTAGAATGGTGTTTAAAGAAATGTTTTGTTAATGAACCAGTAAATGAATAACGAAGGTATAACGAAGTTGAAAGATAACTTTAGTATTGACATAGTAATGAAGTTTATTATTTCCAGACATATTTAAAGGCAATTAAATAAGCAGTAAGTAAGATGAAAAGATTAGTAACTTATATACTGGAAATCTTGAACGCATAATAAACTCAGTAATCAATTTTTTAAATACAGCGATCATTATAGTTTCAGGGTCCCCCTCCATTCATTTTATTTCTGAAGTGTTCTAAACTGGTTTCACCAGCAAAAGTTAAAGTCAATATAAAAGTCAAAATTTATCAGTGTTTTATCTGTATCAAAATTGACATTTTGTGTGTGGCACGAAAGTGCTATTTCTAGGGTAACCTATGCCCGATTTTAATCAGATTGATAGACAGTATAAAGTTTTGTAGTATACATTATAGTGAAGTGTTATGTATTCATGGTTTTTCCATATCAGTACAGAACGTGAAGCTATCAGTTCAATAGATTTTCTGGTTCTAAAATTCGACTATATTATGCAGTGTTACAACTAGTTGTTTTGCATGAATATCTATCAACTCCTACAGGGACGAAACTCAGTTAATGCCTAATTAGGCTGGCGACCGTATTATTATCGAATTGGTCATCTTCAGTGTGGCTTTTGGTCCATCCTGACGTGTAATTGCATTTCGAACTTGCTTGACGGATCATTGTTATTACAGAGTGGGTGTAGGTCTGATTAGCCACCATTCAGGTACACGCGGTCGATATCTATACGAAAATCCTTTCTCATAAGGTGAACCCCGTTCATTTACCATAGCACCGGCTTTAACGAGTACTGTGTCATGCAAAGGTTACAAGGTCCATCCCATGGTAAAGCATTCTTTCCCTAATCACGATACTGTGTTGCAAGACAACAGGCCCTTGATCATATTGCTCCCAGCGCCGAGAACTGATTTTGTGAGCACATTAAAGTATGTCCCATATCCTCTGGTTATCACGGCCATCAGATCGTAGTTTTATTGAGCCTTTGTTGTCTACTGTGGAGAGATATATGTATGATCGCTGTCTACCTCCATCACCGTTGTCTGAGCTTGCCACAATTTTGCTGGGTGAATAGCTAAACATTCCCTGGAAAACCCCACAGGACCGGTATTTATCGATTCCGAGGCGACTGGGCGCTATTTTGAACACGAACGGGTTTTCTGTAAGGTATTTTGATGTTTCCGTAGTTGTATCCAACTCCTGTATGATAACACACATAATACAGTCTTAGTTTACAATGGGCTGCCTCCTGTACATGTCTCCTTAAGATCACCAGTTTGGCCTCGTCCAGTCACAATTGAAAATGTGTTTTGGTATTGTCACCTGAACAATTATTACAGAGTGGGTGTAAGTCTGTTTTGCCACCATTCTGGTGCACGCGGTCGATATCTATACGAAAATCCCTTCTCATAATTCCGACTGTGATAAGAAATGCATTTCGACCTTCTTACAGGAATTAGTAAGGTCTTAAACTAGAGGTGGGCAAACTCGTTCACCTTTTGGAGTTAGTTCACTGGTGGTCGGTCCATTTTGGGAACCGCTCATTTATATTCGTTCACCTGTCCCTTGTTATCTGATAATGTGCTGTACGGATTTGAGATAAATATCCCGAAAAAATATGAAGTACGCGCAATTATTGCTTCTGTACAATAAATGCATTGCTTACGAAATATATACAGGTTATTTCCTTAGGTGAATGTGTTCTCAGAACGCTCCAAATTAGTTAGCGATGTGACGGTCCGGTGTCAAAATGCCAGACGGTGAGAGTCCAGGACAAGCTGAACGGAAGTTCGAACCACGGAACCCGTTTATAACGCAGCGCAGACAACCGCAGTCGTCATTTACTTTCAGGGGAAGTTTCTGTTTGTAACGCATCATCTGTAAAACCAAAATTAGCAGTTTTCTTTTAAAATTTGTGTGTGTATATCAGTTAGGCATCAAAGTGTCACAATATGCGAGAGGTGAAGGCTTATTTGGAATATTGCTTCCAACACGAGAGCTGGGAAACTGTGTACCGAAATTAGTTTGTATTAGCAATTGTTGCTGCATAAGTAGGCACTTCACAAGTGAAACGAAGCAAGACATTTTTTTTCAGAACCCTGTTGACATGACATACGTTGTTGTTTTGAAGATCTTTACAACTGAAAATGATAAACTGTTTTTTCATCAGTCAGAGTCTAAAAAGCGCCCGAAAGTACGAGCAAGGAATCTCTCATCAGTTATTTGCGAAAGAGAATTTCCGAGTGAGCACAGGCGCCATTAGCAGATGAGAGTGAAACGAATATGAAAATCCAAAAATCAGTAAAGTAACTACAAAATACTTAAAAATATATTTTACTCACTCATGCATTCAAAAGTAAAAAGAAAAATGCCCACTATCAATTCAGTGGTATTAATATTAAACATATTCCAGATATTTACATTAGTAAGGAAAAAGGAAAGAAAAATTTGTCCATGAAATTCACATTAAACGACTTTTCTGTTAAATCGTTAGTTTATGCCATTATGGCTTAAAATACTATCCCTTTTAGACACATGTGTGCTTTGATTGAAAACATCATGGGGAAAAGCCCCTTGTAATTATCTTGCCGGCGTAAGACACGTGAGAGCATTATATTGATAATTTTTAATTAACTACGAACTATCTTCTCGAAAAACCACCTCTTTGAATATGTGTTCGTGCTCCGAAGGGATCCATCATGCAAGCTGGATAGACAAAATCAATTACGTACTGAAAATATTTATGTTCGTTATGAAGTATAATTGGGACTACAACAGTCTGCACTATGTTCAAATGGCTCTGAGCACTATGGGACTTAACATTTGAGGTCATCAGCCCCCTCGAACCTAGAAATACTTAAAAATAAGTAACCTAAGGACATCACCCCCCCCCCCCCCCCATGAACCATGGACCTTGCCGTTGGTGGGGGGGCCTGCGTGCCTCAGCGATACAGATAGCCCTACCGTAGGTGCAACTACAACGGAGGGGTATCTGTTGAGAGCCCAGAGAGACTTGTTGTTCCTGAAGAGGGGCAGCAGCCTTTCCAGTAGTTGCCAGGGCAACAGTCTGGGTGATTGACGGATCTGGCCTTGTAACACTAACCTAAACGGCCTTGCTGTGCTGGTACTGCGAACGCCTGAAAGCAAGGGGGAAACTAAGGCCGTAATATTTCCCGAGGACATGCAGCTTTACTGTATGATTAAATGATGATAGCGTCCTCTTGGGTAAAATATTCGGGACGTAAAATAGTCCCCCATTCGGATCTCCGGGCGGGGACTACTCAAGAGGATGTCGTTATCAGGAGAAAGAAAACTGGCGTTCTACGCATAGGAGCGTGGACTGTCAGATCTCTTAATCGGGCAGGTAGGTTAGAAAATTTAAAAAGGGAAATTGATAGGTTAAAGTTAGGTATAATTGGAATTATTGAAGTTCGGTGGCAGGAGGAACAAGACTTCTGGTCGGGTGACTACAGGGTTACAAACACAAAATCAAATAGGGGTAATGCGGGAGTAGGTTTAACAATGAATAGGAAAATTAGGAATGCGGGTAAGCTACTACAAAAAGCATAGTGAGCGCATTATTGTGGCCAAGATAGATACGAAGCCCACACCTACTACAGTAGTACAAGTTTATATGCCAACTACCTCTGCAGATGACGAAGAAATTGAAGAAATGTATGATGAAACTAAAGATATTATTGAGATAGTGAAGGGTGACTAAAATTTAATAGTCATGGGTGACTGGAATTCGGTGGTAGGAAAAGGGAGAGAAGGAAACATAGTAGGTGAATATGGATTGGAGCTAAGAAATGAAATCATAGCCTACACTTGGTTCAAGAATCATAAAAAAAGGATGTATACATAGTAGAGGCCTGGAGATACTGACAGGTTTCAGATAGATTATATAATGGTAAGACAGAGATTTAGGAACCAGGTTTTAAATTGTAACACATTTCCAGGGGCCGATGTGAACTCTGACCACAATCTATTGGTTATGACCTGTAGATTAAAATTGAAGAACTGCAAAAAGATGGGAATTTAAGGAGATGTTACCTGGATAAACTGACTAAACCAGAGATTGTGCAGAGTTTCAGGGAGAGCATAAGGGAACATTTGAAAGGGATGGGGGAAAGAAATAAAGTAGAAGAAGAATGGGTAGCTTTCAGGGATGAAGTAGTGAAGGCAGCAGAGGATCAAATAGGAAAAAGGACGAGAGCTAGTAGAAATCCTTCGGTAATAGAAGAAATATTGAGTTTAATTGATTAAAGAAGAAGCAGCACCACAAATTGTAAGAGGATTAAAGGAGAAAATATAAAAAAGCAGTAAATGAAGCACACAATAAGGAATACAAACGACTCAAAAATGAGATCGACATGAAGTGCAAAATGGCTAAGCAGGGATGGCTAGACGACAAATGTAAGGATATAGAGGCTTATCTCATGAGGGGTAAGATAGATACTGCCTACAGGAAAATTAAAGTGAACTTTGGAGTAAAGAGATCCACTAGCATGATCATCAAGAGCTCAGATGGAGACCCAGTTCTAAGCGAAGAAGGGAAAGCAGAAAGGTTGAAGGAGTATATAGAGGGTCTATACTAGAGCAATGTACTTGAGGACAATATTATTGAAATGAAGAGGAGGTAGATGAAGATGAAATGGGAGATACGATACTGCGTGAAGAGTTTGACTGAGCACTGAAAGACCTGAGTCGTAACAAGGGCCCCGGAGTAGACAACATTCCATTGGAACTACTAACAGAGCCAGTCCTGACAAATATCTACCATTTTGTGAGCAAGATGTATGAAACTGGCGAAATACCCTCAGTCTTCAAAATTACCGAACTATCAGTTTAATAAGTCACAGCTGCAAAATACTAACGCGAATTTATTACAGACGAATGGAAAAAGGACTAGAAGCCGACCTCGAGAAAGATCAGTTTGGAATCCGTAGAAATGTTGGAACACGTGAGGCAATACTGACCCTACGACTTAACGTAGAAGCTAGATTAAGGAAGGGCAAACCTACGTTTCTAGCATTTGTAGACTTATAGAAAGCTTTTGACAATGTTGGCTGGAATACTCTCTTTCAAATCCTGAAGGTGGCAGGGGTAAATTACAGGGAGCGAAAGGCTATTTCCAGTTTGTACAGAAACCAGATGGCAGTTATAAGAGTCGAGGGACATGAAAGGGAAGCAGTGGTTGGGAAGGGAGTGAGACAGGGTTGTAGTCTCTCCCCGATGTTATTGAATCTTTATATTGAGCAAGCAGTGAAGGAAACAAAAGAAAAATCCGGAGTAGGTATTAAAATCCATGGAAAAATAAAAACTTTGAGGTTCGCCGATGACATTGTAATTCTATCAGAGCCAGCAAAGGACTTGGAACAGTAGTTGAATGGAATGGATACTGTCTTGAAATTAGGGTATACGATGACCATCAACAAAAGCAAAACGAGGATAATGGAATGTAGTCGAATTAAGTCGGGTGATGTTGAGTGTATTAGATTAGGAAATGAGACACTTAAAGTAGCAAAGGAGTTTTGCTATTTGGGGAGCAAAATAACTGATGATGGTCGAAGTAGAGAGGATATAAAATGTAGACTGGCAATGGCAAGGAAAGCGTTTCTAAAGAAGAGAAATTTGTTAACATCGAGCATAGATTTAAGTGTCAGGAAGTCGTTTCTGAAAGTATTTGTATGGAGTGTAGCCATGTATGGAAGTGAAACATGGACAATAAATAGTTTGGACAAGAAGAGAATTTAAGCTTTCGAAATGTGGTGCTACAGAAGAATGTTGAAGATTAGGTGGGTAGATCATGTAACTAATGAGGAGGTATTGAATAGGATTGGGGAGAAGAGAAGTTTGTGGCACAACTTGATTAGAAGAAGGGATCGGTTGGTAGGACATGTTCTGAGTAGAGGGAGACCAATAGATGAATACACTAAACAGATTCAGAAGGATGTAGGTTGCAGTATGTACTGGGAGATGAAGAAGCTTGCACAGGATAGAGTAGCATGGAGAGCTGCATCAGACCAGTCTCAGGACTGAAGACCACAACAAAAACAACAAGGACATCACACACACCAATGTCCGAGGCAGGATTCGAAACTGCGACCGTAGCGGTCGCGCGGTTCCAGACTGAAGAGCCTAGAACCGCTCGGCCACAGCGGCCGGCCAGTAGTTTGTACTATGCCGTGTGTAGCCTTACGAATACTGAACTATCGCGTATAGTTCCTGTCCCTGGATCCTTCAGCTTAAATCTTCTTCATGAAATATGAGAAAACTTACTGCACCGAATTGTGATGCAGAACCAACTGACGGAGGTGGATAGGGATTCAAGTTAGAATGAATCAGGTAATGGTTAGTGGAACTGAACTGCTCGTTCATAATAAAATAAGAATATATTTAAACAATCTTACTCGAGTGACAAGTTCCTTAAAAGAGATTCTTCATAGTGTCATGTAAATGTAAATGACAACGCTCTACACCAAGTTAATAAGCTAAAAGTTGAAAATTATCTGATGCGGTAGCCATCAAGTTGATGGAACAGTGTAATAAGTAATCTATCACAGAAAACTAAGAATGGATTCTACAAACTCGTATACTTTTTGTTGTGGCTGAATATCCCATAAGATATCAGTGTAAAGAAAAGATACTTTATGGCAGATTAAGTGTGTTTCAAAGAAGATGTGATTTTCTTGTCATTTTGGCCTCACACGCTAAGTAACTGTTATGTTTATAGGTTGTATTGTCAAACTTAATGCAGCAATACAGTATTGATTATTATGTTGAAAGCAGTGAAGTTTTTGGCTCAAAAGATACTTGTGAACTATATCACTTTGTAAATACGAGTTTATGCTATTCTACAAAATTTGTAATGTAGATTCAGCCCTTTCCCTGTTCCTACAAAGTCTGAGTTATGAAAACCTCACTTCTTTTGCAAAGAGAATAAACAAGAAGTAGCACGAGAAAACAATCAAACATGAAAAATAAGTACCTCGGTCTGTGTCATGTTTTACTTTTGTAACAAAAGCTAAAACCGCAATATTTATGTAAAAATCCTCACACAACAACAAAAAATGATTAAAAGTTATTCGAAAAATTACGCCTTATATCAAGCAGATTAAACCTAAAAAATCTACGAATAAAAGCAAATGTCCTGACAATAAGTATATGCTCTACAGGCGCTGAAAATAACGAATTGGTAAGTAGGAAAATGTATATATTACATAAAACTTAATTTTTATTTAAGTTATGTAATTGTAAAGAAGTTGAAATGGAACGGTGAACGAGTCCCCTAAAATTAACGGGACTGAGTCGAAAACGAGACAGGCCGAAATCTCTCTATCCATTCCGGGAATAAGGCCGCCAACGGCTGCTCCGACAGTTCTGAGAAAGAGACGCGTCGTGATCGTTCCAGGAAAGAGACAGATCTGACCGCTTTTGTGAACCATTCACCCGGTCCCTTTCGTTCGTGATAGCCCCATCTGTACCCTAAACTACCAAAGATTCCTAAATATATGTTCAAGAAAAGTACTTGTTAAAGTATAGGCTATTTAACTCGTGTCGAGATTACCCAGCAAGTAACGGTGCTGTATTTGTACCGTTGTACTCTCAGAAGCTCAAATTGTTCAAATAACTGTTCCCAGGATAATCTTCTATTAGTTGCCACAATCGCTTCACATCCGGCGTGGAAGGTGTGTGAGGTCTATAAAGACTTTTTATCTTCTTTGGGGAGTATCTGAGAGCCAGTGGAACAACCTACTTACAATGTCCCCTGCCCCCATTTTCACTGACACTCTTAGTCTCTCTACAGTGATCTATGCCTGTGAATGTACAGTCAGTTACAGAATGCTCACTCGCGTCTTAAATGAACCATTACGCACTCATCCTTCTGTGGTTGAGCAAGCTTCAGGATCACTCTTTCCTGAGAGTGTCAACAATGTTATCAACGGAAAGTACTAAAAAAATGGTTCAAATGGCGCTGAGCACTATGGGACTTAACTTCTGAGGTCATCAGTCCCCTATAACTTAGAAATACTTCAACCTAACTAACCTAAGGACATCACACACATCCATGCCCGAGGCAGGATTCGAACCGGCGACCGTAGCAGTCACGCAGTTCCAGACTGCAGCGCCTAGAACCTCTCAGCTACCCCGGCCGGCTGGAAAGTTCTCATATTATTTTATGTGAGAAATGGCAATCATAGATTTCGCCGATAATTTAACCAACGAAATTAGTAGCCACGCGTCATGTACACCGAATGAAGTCCATAACGCTGCAATATAGGATTATTCTGGATACAGAAGATCCAAAGAAGAGCGGCGCGTTTCGTCACATGGTTATTTGGTCACCGTGATAGCGTTACGGAGATTATTAGCAAACTCAAGTGGCAGACCCTGCAAGCGAGGCGCTCTGCATCGGGGTGTAGCTTGCTCGCCAGGTTTCGAGAGGGTGCGTTTATGGATGAGGTATCGAATATATTGCTTCCCCCTACTTATACCTCCCGAGGACATCACGGATGTAAAATTTAGAGAGATTCGAGCGCGCACGGAGGCTTTCCGACAGTCGTTCTTCCCGCGAACCATACGCGACTGGAACAGAAAAGGGAGGTAATGACAGTGGCACGTAAGGTGCCCTCCACAACGCACCGTTGGGTGGCTTGCGGAGTATGAATGTAGATGTAGATGTAGAAACAGCTATGTTAACAATTGGAACTTCTCAGAGTACAAATCACTATATTCAACGGTTACGAAGAATTACTTAACCATACGACTTTCAGTATGTGCTACAGTTGAAACGACAATTATACAAAATTATAGTTCTGCTAATGGATTCTAAGAAGAAATGCCGAAGTTCCACAGTTCAACGCTTCAGTCTTACTTACGAATTAGGTCAGATTCACACCGGGTGCAGTTATTAATTCCCGCAGCAAACACAGGCTGCAGATGTAAATCTCCTTGCAGATGCAAATCCGCGAGCTACAATAGACGAAAGGCTTTATTATCACTGTGTACACAAGAATTGTGGGTGATACAGTTTACCGGAAAAATTAACAAGTAATGTTGACCAACAATTTCTGCGCGACAGATCACGCACGCTGTCTGCGAACTGGAAGCCCACCGTGGCCAAGGGGTAGAGTAGTTGTCTAGTAACAAAAAAGCCATGGTTCTTCTGGTGGATCCTAGTCAATATTCGTAGACTGCAAGAAAAAAATAAAACGATGCTCCAGAAATGAGATATCCGAATGGGACGGAAGTCGGTGGATATGATGTGCATGTACAGACAAACAAATCACAACAGTTTCAGAAAAACTGAATGATTTTTTCAAGAGAACAATCTTCACAATTTCAGAAAGTCAGTAACGCGTCGGGCCACTTCTGGCACATATATAAGCAGTTATTAACCTTGGCATTGATCATACAGTTGCTACATGACATCCTGACGGCTCATGTTTTTCTTTTTTTTTATCGTAGCGTGTATTTAGGACAGAACTCTTCATATATTATGACTGACGATTTATAGTGTGACGAATCACCATCATTCGGCGAACGGTCTTGTTAAAGATGAAGGAGGAGTGGAAATGGATTCAGGCTACATTCCTTCCTTGCCCTCGTGACGGGAAACTGTCCTTAAAGTTGGAAGAATCAGTAATTATTGACGGCTAGAGAAGCAGGAAGGTACAGGAAGCAATAGTTTAATGATTTTCCACAATCATGTGGCATGTAAGTGGAAACACTGGAATGAGAATGTCTCGAGTGCGGGGAGTTTAATAATGAGATTCGGAAGACGCTGAGGAAGCAGAGGATGTTGCACTTTCGGTTCAAGAGAGAGCGCATAAATGACGACAAGTGAAGATTAGTAGAGATTCGTGTGTCTGTGAAAAGATCTATGCGCGAAGCGTACAACAACTACCGCCATACCTTAGCAAAAGATCTGGCTGAAAACTCGACATAATTCCGAACCTATGTAAAACTCCCAAACGCTCTAAGGTTTCCTTTCAGTCCTCTGTTCACCAGTCTGAAGTGGCAGTTGAAAATAGCAACACGAAAGCCGAAGTTCTCAATTCCACTTTCAAGAAATCGTTCACATAGGAGTATCGTGCAAACACATCGTCATTTGACCATCGGACAGACCTCTGTATAGCGCAGAGAAAATCAACCAAAAGAGTTGAAAGTAAATAAATGAGCAGATCCAGAAGAAATCCCAAATCGGCTTTACGAGGAGTACTCCATGGTACTGGCCCTTACATACCTTTGATTTATTGTGAAACTCTCTCCCTTCACGAATCCCAACTGACTGGAAAGAGCAGGTCACTCAAGTATATAAGAACAGTAAACTAACGCAGAATTACAAACCAATATCCCCAACTCCAGAACACATTCTCAGTTCGAATACATTAAACTTTCTTGAGAATGAGATGCTTATGTCCACGAATAATCGCTCGTGCGAAACACAGCTTGATCTTTCCTCACATGATATACTGCGAACTATAAATTAAGGGCAACAGGCAGATCTATATTTCTAGATTCCCGGAAAACGTTTGGCATTGTGCCGAGTATTTGGAATAAGTTCACAGATATGTGAGTGGCTCGAAGACTTGTTAAGTGATATAACCCAGTATGTAGCCCTCGACGACGGGTGTTCATCAGAGGTTAAGCTATCACCAGGAGTGCTCCAGGGCAGTGTGATAGGATCGCTGTTCTCCTCTGTATACATAAATGGTTTGGCGGATAGAGAGGGCAGCAAACTGCGGTTCTTTCCTGAAGATGCTGAGGCGTCCGTTGTGTGTCGAAGTTAAGTTGAAAACTCCCCTTGGAAAAAATTTATGAATTACTGTGCTGGTAAACCCCTTACGTTATTTGATTTTCAAACAGCTGAGCAAACCTGAACGTACTCAGCCATTTCTCACTTTACCTATTCTGATCATCACTAAAGTGACACACAATATTTTTTTAGTGCAACGCAATAATCCCTACAAAAGAATGGCCGGACTAACAATAACCAATACCTTTCATGATTCATTTATTTCACAAAAATCTTCGTTACTCGAACAACTGCAATACAGCGAGCGCCAATACTGCCAGCTAAATAAAGGATTCTAACTACTGAAGGCACTACTGATAGACATAGTTAGCAAAAGGAAGATTTTGATAGAGAACAAACAATGTATTTATCTTAATAGTATTCAAAAGTCATTATATACACTCCTGGAAATGGAAAAAAGAACACATTGACACCGGTGTGTCAGACCCACCATACTTGCTCCGGACACTGCGAGAGGGCTGTACAAGCAATGATCACACGCACGGCACAGCGGACACACCTGGAACCGCGGTGTTGGCCTTCGAATGGAGCTAGCTGCGCAGCATTTGTGCACCGCCGCCGTCAGTGTCAGCCAGTTTGCCGTGGCATACGGAGCTCCATCGCAGTCTTTAACACTGGTAGCATGCCGCGACAGCGTGGACGTGAACAGTATGTGCAGTTGACAGACTTTGAGCGAGGGCGTATATTGGGCATGCGGGAGGCCGGGTGGACGTACCGCCGAATTGCTCAACACGTGGGGCGTGAGGTCTCCACAGTACATCGATGTTGTCGCCAGTGGTCGGCGAAAGGTGCACGTGCCCGTCGACCTGGGACCGGACCGCAGCGACGCACGGATGCACGCCAAGACCGTAGGATCCTACGCAGTGCCGTAGGGGACCGCACCGCCACTTCCCAGCAAATTAGGGACACTGTTGCTCCTGGGGTATCGGCGAGGACCATTCGCAACCGTCTCCATGAAGCTGGGCTACAGTCCCGCACACCGTTAGGCCGTCTTCCGCTCACGCCCCAACATCGTGCAGCCCGCCTCCAGTGGTGTCGCGACAGGCGTGAATGGAGGGACGAATGGAGACGTGTCGTCTTCAGCGATGAGAGTCGCTTCTGCCTTGGTGCCAATGATGGTCGTACGCGTGTTTGGCGCCGTGCAGGTGAGCGCCACAAACAGGACTGCATACGACCGGGGCACACAGGGCCAACACCCGGCATCATGGTGTGGGGAGCGATCTCCTACACTGGCCGTACACCACTGGTGATAATCGAGGGGACACTGAATAGTGCACGGTACTTCCAAACCGTCATCGAACCCATCGTTCTACCATTCCTAGACCGGCAAGGGAACTTGCTGTTCCAACAGGACAATGCACGTCCGCATGTATCCCGTGCCACCCAACGTGCTCTAGAAGGTGTAAGTCAACTATCCTGGCCAGCAAGATCTCCGGATCTGTCCCCCATTGAGCATGTTTGGGACTGGATGAAGCGTCGTCTCACGCGGTCTGCACGTCCAGCACGAACGCTGGTCCAACTGAGGCGCCAGGTGGAAATGGCATGGCAAGCCGTTCCACAGGACTACATCCAGCATCTCTACGATCGTCTCCATGGGAGAATAGCAGCCTGCATTGCTGCGAAAGGTGGGTATACACTGTACTAGTGCCGACATTGTGCATGCTCTGTTGCCTGTGTCTATGTGCCTGTGGTTCTGTCAGTGTGATCATGTGATGTATCTGGCCCCAGGAATGTGTCAATAAAGTTTCCCCTTCCTGGGACAATGAATTCACGGTGTTCCTATTTCAATTTCCAGGAGTGTATATATATATATATATATATATATATATATGTGTGTGTGTGTGTGTGTGTGTGTGTGTCTGGGTGGGTGGGTGTGGGTGGGTGTGTGTGTATCAGTTCATGACATCCAGTATTACAAATCTCGTTTTCCTGACGAACACACGTCCAGATCGTCCGCTCTCAAAACTCTGCCATCTCTCTTCCCACATTCACCACTGCTGGCGGCTCACCTCCAACTTTCCAACACAACAATAGCAAACTTTCCAACAATGCAAACCAGTCGCAGCGATTTTCATACAGACCACTACGTGTCGTTACCAACATAAAAACCCAAACAGCCTATTTACAGAGTGATTGTAGGAAAATAGAAGAGCACATAGAAAAAATTTCTAGTTGGTATGATGAATGGCAGCTAGCTCTAACTGTGGAAAAATGGAAATTAAATAAGGTGAGTGGGAAGAAGAAACCTGTAATGTCCGGATCCAGTTCTACCTGCGCCCTGCTTGAGTCAGTCAGGTCATTTAAATACCTTACAAGGAAACCTCCCCATCGCACGCCCCTCACATTTAGTTATAAGTTGGCACAGTAGATAGGCCTTGAAAAACTGAACACAAATCAATCGAGGAAACAGGAAGAAGTTGTGTGGAAGTATGAAAGAAAGAAGCAAAATTTACAAACTTACTAGTCCATGCGCAAGATAGGCAACATCAAGGATAATGTAATCGCCGGAGCGCCATGGTCTCGTGGTTAGCGTGAGTGGTTGCGGAACGAGAGGTCCTTGGTTCAAGCCTTTCCTTGTGTGAAGAGTTAACTTTCTCTATTTTGGGGTGACGGCATGTGCGTCACATGACTGGAATATGTTGTCGACCCATCTAACTTGTACACTTGGGGAATGGGGAAGAAGATCCTTCTACCTTGCCCGATTTAGATTTTCTTGTGGATGTGATAATCACTTCCAAAAAAGTGATGAAAACATAAAGAGTTTGTCACATAAACTGCAACAAATGAATGCAACAGTTTCACAGTTGCACAGTCTTCCCTGTGCCCTGTGACAACAATTGTTTTTAACGTTTTCTAATTTTTCCGTTTAGGTGTAGCGTCCCCATACTACAGCGCAGTTACCTCACATCGGACGGTCGGACGGACAGATAATAATTGTCTGAAAATTAAAAATTAAAATTTTTCCTTGAAGGAGGACTTGAACCAATACTCACGCTAACCACGAGACCACGGCACTCCTGAGCTGGCATTGTACTTGATGTTGCCTATCTTGCTGATAGACTCCTCAGTTTCTATGTTTTGCTTATTTTTTCATAGTTCCACACAACTTCCTCCTGTTTTATCGATTGATCTGTGTTCAGTTTTTCAAGGCCTATCCACTGTGCTAACTTATAACTAAATCTGAGGGAGGTGCGATGGGGAGGTTCCATTGTTATTATAACGTTGCAAAGCGATATGAAATGGAAAGAGCATGTGGGAACTGTGGTAGGGAAGGTGAATGGTCCACCTCGGTTTATTGAGAGAATTTTAGTAAAGTGTGGTTCATGTAAGGACACTGGTGCCACCCATTCTTGAGTATTGCTCGAGTGTTCAAGATCCATACCAGGTCAGATGGAGGGAAGATATCAAGTAATACAGAGGCGGGTTGCAAGATTTGTTACCGGTAGGTTCGAACCAGACCTAAGTGTTACGGTGTTACGGAGATGCTTTGGGAACTCTAATGTGAATCCATCGAAGGACGGTGATGTTCTTTTCGGGAACCACTACTGACAAAATTTAGAGAACCGTCATTTGAAGCCGACTGGCACACGATTCTACTGCCAATAACATAAAATGCACCTAACGGCCAAAAACGTACGAGAAATTTGGGTTCATATGGAGGCATAAAAACAGTTGTTTATCCCTCACTCTATTTGCGAGTGGAACAGGAACGGAAATAACCAGTGGTGGCACAGAGTACTCTTCGCCACGCACAGTACGATGGCCTTCGGTGTGTCTCTCTAGATGTGGATGTAGAGCTCATTACTTGTTCTCAGATAGGAGGCGCAAATTGGAAGAAGTTAAGGATAGCTTAGTGACCAAAACGGCAATCCTCCCTCATCATGGTCAAAAATGGCCGACCAGAATATTGATGGCCTGTTTGTGTCTCCTCACGTTCCGTTTTTGAATGCATGAGAGTAAATGCCCAAAAATCTGGAATTGTACGATTCGACCAGCCAGCTAAATAAAGATGCACAATGGTGGCACTTTCAAACTGTGTAAGGTGTTAATTACTGTCATCTGATTAACCAGCTTCTATGCGTCTTTTACCATGATTAATCGATATCTCACGCTGTTCGCGCTGATTGTATACCGTACCAAGCCTGGTATCAACACTAAATTCGAACAACCCTAATGAATTCTGGTGGGTATCTACCTGTCACAGAGAATTCCTGCTCTATCTGCCAATGATGTGTATGTGTACGTAGTGTAGCGGCACCACCGTTTAAGATGGGATAAGATTAGCTGATGTGCAATATTTCAGAGTGCCCAAGTTATAGCCAGGTACAGGCCTGTAGACAGTAAGTTACGCTACCAGCAGTTGCGAAGTAGAATGGAGGCCACAGGGCTGTTGACCACCTGAAAAGAGTAAACACAGCCGTTTGCATGGCGCAAGCTACAGGCAGAAGAGGCCCACTGGCCCTACCCAGGTGTTATGAGAACAGGACTCGGATTGGTGCATTAGCAAAACAGAGGCGCACAGCCACGTATAAATAGGCGCTGGTTCACTAACAAGAATTCAAGTGCAGCAGCTCTCCTGTATGGCGAGGCATTCACACCACCGGCTACGCACAGCAGCAGATGGGGCACTAGCGTTCCAGTTCATGGCGTGTCACTGGTTCAACCCTCTGAGGCCAACACGGGGTATGCAGCTAGCCAGCAGCGTGCCACACAATGGCTCGCTACTGTGGGCAGTCTTGTTGGCTCCCAACATATGCCAGAGGCATCTCGAGGCGAGGGCCACAGATTCAGATCTCCGATCGCATGCGCTTGTTGTCACTGCGATATTAGCCATGCTGGCGAGGAAGCATGCTGCAGGCCACCTTGCAGCCCCCAGCGGGCGGTGCTGAGGCAGCAGGGGCAGAGAACACTGAGTCAACTGCCGGCATATCCTGATGTTGTCACAACTCCGCAGCCGTACAAGACCGACACACAGCAGGGCGTTGCATGGGTCACTGAGGCAGCTATTCCACAACACGCCACTTCACATGAAAGCGAAGTTGTGTCCTCAGCATTGTGGGGCCCGGTGACGCAGAATGGGAGGAATGGGGCCACTGTAGCTGGAAATAATAAATCACTTGGGAAACTTGGACGAGTTTTAATACGGCGCAGTCTGACAGTGCCACTCCTTGTCCAACAGACCTGTACAGTAGTTATGCTGACATCTGACCATGTCATTAGTGTGCTTGATTTTTTTTTGTCAGGCAGTATATATTTCATCACTGCTCCACTCAGTTACCTGTAAAGAATGGAGATGTCTGAAATTGCATAGTTTAGATCTGTTGGCTACTGGAAGCAGAAGAATCTTTGGCATTAGTGATAGTTTTGAGGAGAGCAACGCCAGTACCAATTGAATATCATAACACAGACACCACCACAGACGTATCACAAATTACCAGCCACATTACTGCCAAAGGCCCTTCCACTATGGTAACACTGATTTCCATCAGATCTCCAAAGATAAACAGTCATGCTTGGCAAACACTTGAGTAGACCACTATGCGGGTTTGCCGAGCGGTTTGAGAGCGCTTTTGGCAAGTACCCAGCCATTGTGAAGCCATTTGAGGAATCACTTGACTCAGAAGTAGCGGCTCTTGGCATGAAAAGTGACAACAGCTGGGATAACGGTATGATAACCGCATCCCAGTCCATATCAACATCCAGTGATGCATATAGTCTGAGGATGACATGGCGGTCGGTCGGTACCTTCTCTACTTCCTGTGGCATGGCTGGACACAGTTTTTGCCAGTTTCCTATTTCTTTGACATATACCTCCCATTCTGTAGGATATTGTACTCACACATTTGGTATCGACTGGCAAATACATTCTTATGGACAGTAGTTGCTGACAGGTATAAGCAAGAATCTAAGGAAAATTCTGCTTCCTGTTGCACTTGTTTAGATCATTTCCTTCTCATAACACGTTGGAACTTCATGATGTGTATGGGTTAGTGCTCTTTATGTGAATAGCATACTATCTTATGCTTTCACTTGCTACTAATACAGTGGCCGTAAATATTCCATATTGAGGCACCAGTGTCTTACTTATCAAATTTTTTGGAGATATTCGTCACACAACAGGTATTAAATAACTACAAATCTTTCCAGTTCAGTCCTAACGTGACTATAACAGGTAAAAATGTACTCATTGTCGCACGAGAGTAAGATACCGAAAGTAATCCGGGTGTAATTCATGACATGTCTCTAACACAGTTAATGTATACATATTCGACAACAGATATTAAATAACTACAAATCTTTCCAGTTCAGTCCTAATGTGACTATAACAGGTAAAAATGCACTCATTGTAGCATGGAAGTACACAGATACCGAAAGTAGTCTGGGGGTAATTCATGACATGTCTGTAACAAAGTTAATGTATACATATCAAAGATGCTCCGTTAGTAAATCAGGAGGGGTCGGGTGAGCTATAGGAGTTTCAGTACAGTCATCAAAGTGTTTGAGGTGGGATCCACAGTGTATGGTTTTCCAGTATGTTGCTGGAATACGCAATTTATCACACAAGGAATGTATCGAAGTTTATGTTCTTTTATCTGTGCTGCACAGCATTCAGCTTCCTTTCAACAATTCGATCAAGTTGTCACGTCCAGTATCTCTCCATGTTCCCGGAGGTTGGAGAGGAATGGGTCTTGAATATGACTGCTTACTTTGGCTGTCCCCCAGGTCTTCTTCAGACTAGTTGGCGCCGAAATGACCGCAACTTACAGAAGCGACACTCATCGCTAATCACCACAGAATGCTGCAGAACGTCCCAGTAAACTCTGGTTTTACACCACGCAAGTCAGTTTGGTCTGAATTACGGAGTCACAGGTGAACGACGCATACAACTCGATATACGAATCCAAGAGTAATCTGAACCCTACGGTTCGTGGTAACAGTCTGATATGTCTGCCTGCCAGGATTTCAGCTGACATTGCCTGTCCATCAGATCTACGGGATGAAATCGGATCTTCTTGCGGCGTAGCCCTCTGGAAGTACCCACACTTGGTCTTCTTGCCACAGTCTTCCTCGAGGTCTATGCCCACGCAACTTGCTGGAAAGTCATTACACTGCAGCGTACTGTCTCTGAAAAATATTATGGAGGCACCAAGTCCTTCATGCCAATGATTCGATGCCAATAAATCAACGCTTCTCAAAGAGCGAAAGATAGTGATACTGTGCATTATCTAGGTAAGCAATGGTGCCATCTTAACCTTAAAGTTCACGTGACGTTATATATACCAGTACGTATCATCGCACCCAGTTACAATCATTTATGTGTAGAAATGATATTTTCTGCACTGACAGTAACGAAAAAGGTCGCATAACTATAAGGTTGGTGCACAATATCGTAAGATTTTGTTCTGCATGCTAGTATTCCGGCTGCCATGGTTTTATTTTTAGATTTATCTTTTTCAGTCTTCCTACTGTAATATTATCATTTGGACATAGAGATTGGAGCAGTGGACTCTAGGAAATGGAGGGACAGGTGGAGAAATGGAAATTGTTCCTAAATGTTCTTCACTTTGAGTTTAGTAGAGAGCGACAGAATGGGAGACAGCCAGAAACATTTGCACAGTGTATGGGGATAATGCCATATGTCAGAGCAAGGCAAGAGATTGAATTTCTCGTTTTAAGGAGGATCGTTTTAACACTAGTTTATCCACGTTCAGAGAGAGGTTCAGAGTTGGATGATGATCGTTTAAACACATTAATCCACAATGATGCACATCGGTGTAATCGATGTGGTGAAATGTGAGCATTCCACCATCGAGCGACGTTTGCATGCAATGGGGAAGATTAAAAATTCGGGTCTATGGGTATAGCATGCTCTAAGACAAAATCACATAAGAGAGCAAGTTGCCATATGTTCACTTCTGCTTGCTCGTCGTCAATTGGCTCATGAGCAACACCGACCACTTCTATCCTGTACAGTTATTGGTGACGAGAAATTGTGTCTTCGTGCTATCACAGCCGCGCCGGATTAGCCGAGCAGTCTCAGGCGCCGCAGTCATGGACTGTGCGGCTGATCCCGGCGGAAGTTCGAGTCCTCCCTCGGGCATGGGTGTGTGTGTTTGTCCTTAGGATAATTTAGGTTATGTAGTGTGTAAGCTTAGTTACTAATGACCTTAGTAGTTAAGTCTCATAAGATTTGACACACATTTGAAAACTTTTGCGCTATCATAAGGAAAAGATAGGGTCGGTTGAGCCCAAAAAAAAGCAGCCACTCCGCATTCAAAGACTTGCGCGCTTCCGCTAAAGATAATGTTATGCAACTAGTGGAAGAGTGACTGTGTGGTGTACTGCGAATTACTTCCCCGAGGTGTAACCTTCACTGCTTGGATTTATTGGGAACAAGTGGACGCTTTGCAAACGTAATCCAACTACAATGACCAGGAATACTGTGTGAAGTGATGCTATTCCATGATAACATCCGCCCTCTTTCTGACAGACTGACAAAAACACAATACAGGTGTTGGGTTGGGAAGCTATTTGATACCCATCTCTTTCACCTAAACATGCGCCCTCATATTCTCAGATTCAGTCCTCAAGAAATTTCCTTCCAGAATTAAATAGTGATCTAACGTGGCTCGGCGAGTTCTTCGCCTCAAAAGAACCTGATTTGCACAGTTATGGAATCAAAAAGTTACCCCAGCGTTGAAAGACCGTTGTAAATAGAGAAGTAGAATACATTACTGATGCCTGAGGTCTCTGGTATATGTATCTATAGCGTTCGTGAAACTTTTAAAAAAATGCTGCAAACTTATGCACCAGGCTAATATTAAATTTTAGTGGACATATTCCATAGGCTCGGAAATGCTAGAATTACGTTGAAAGGGTACAGTACCGCCCGACATTGAAAATAGGTAGAATATACTTCATTATTTTTGTCAGAACAACACATTTTTTTGTAAAATAACTCAATTTCAATCAAGACAGCGAAGCCGGAGACCAGTGTGGGAAAGAATGACAATTTATTTACTTAATTGATCACATGTGCACTCCCACAAAATAAATCCCTACGTCCAGTTTGGTGAGATCTTTTGAAATGAATGAATGTATGGCTGTCTGCTAACTGCAGATAGTGAATGTGAATATATGATCATCTTTGAGTCGATCCTTTGGCCACCTTTGGTGGGACCAAAGAGATGAAACTTACCTGAGCTTTTAGCGCCTGAAATGTGGCTGACCAATACGGTAGGAAGGTGCTCCCCCACTTCAGCAGAGGTGCGAGAGGACCTGGAGAACGGCCATGTTTAAGCACTATGCCGCTGGATCTTGTGCTGTTATGACCTGTTTTAGTTGTGCTCCGTAATGACGAAAGGGTGGAGACATGGTATGCATGTGAAATATTTAAGAGTAGTTTGAAATAATAATTTCTCTATTTCAGGAACTTTTGTGGGGAGAATTAAATGTCAGGCAGGTAATATTAATGGGATTGTAGTAATCTTCGGAAGTGACCAACGGTCACAATGACACCACGTGTAGCAATAAGTTGAAATACTTCCGTGTGCTTAAGTTAAGCTGAATTACTAGCGTGTGTACAATAAGTTGAAATATTTAAGAAATAGCGTGTGTACCATAAGTTGAAATATTTAAGAAATGGCGTGTGCAGGACTTGATATTAGAGACGAGTACTTCCACGTGGTGAGTACTGTGTGAGTCTCAAACTGTGTATGAGACAAAGGATAAAGAGAAGTACTCGTCCATGGTATCAGTTGAGGACTCGCGTGTGTGATGAATACGTTCTTAACATTACTTTGCGTGATATGATTCCGTGTGACGCTATATTTAAACTCTGAGAGATAACAAGGTGAGTCGGCTGTCTATCCAGCAACGCCACTTGGCTTGCATTGCACAGGAAGACGTGCATATATCTCCAGAGTTCATAATAGGAAAGTAGAATTACCATGTGGGGCAGTGTCGTGTGAAACTGGGATAAAAATTAATTGAAGTGGGAAAGCTGAAAGTGATAATGTTGTGACTATTACCTGTGTAGTATTTCATATTGTAGTGTGGTGTATGTCATGTAATTTGGGTATGTGTGGTTTGCATGGGAGAGTAGCGAGGTAGTTTCAAAAGATTAGTGGGTTATGCTTGTTCCTTCTGTACCGCTCGGTCTGGATGAAAGTTTCGTGATGATGATTGTGAGAGTCGAAGTGTGAGAAATAATAAAAGATCCACCATCCTATCCAGAAAGTGCACTGTAGCGTTAAATAATTACGAGACCATAATATAGAGATTCACCAATGTAAAGCCATGCCCACTGGGCGGAATTCCTCATGTGTTATTGTTGTAGGTTATAGAATTTGTGTGTTTAGGTTATAGAATTTATCAGAATAAATAAGATAGTGAAAAGAAAAAGATTGGTGGACTTTCCCTTCGAATTGAATGTTGTCATGATGTCCCGAATTTATAATGTCTGCGCCGTTCATATGCAGTGCGGTGGCCACGTGTTGATAAAAGCCGTTAAATAAAAGACATAAAGAAGATGGGGTATTGCCAGTGCGTAGTGAACAGTCTGAGTTCTGTAAATCACTGATAGTCAGATGTGCGTTTCCGTTGCGTATTATTCATACAAGAGGATAATTTGTAACTTAATTGTGAGTGCGAGAGTTCATGTTACTCGATAAACAAGAATGAATCCACTCGTTTGGCAGACCACTCATCTTGCAGGCCTGACTGCCTGATGCCAGAGTATGAGCAAGGCATGTGGGTGCCTCTCAACGTCATTGTTTAAAGCTTTCCATTTCAGTCAGTCTACTTTTCCACTTGCTGACATTGATGTGTTTCTACGAGGCCCAGCCTATCGCTTCACTGTGTCTATTAGGGAGGTAGGGATACAGGCAGTGGTGCGAGCCCCAACAGAGTTGGAGGGTGACCAGCTGTAGCCCGGGGAGCGGGCGCAGATAAGCCACCCGCGGCCATAACTCGCGTTTAGCTGATTGGTTAAATTTCAGCGCGACACGGCCGCTCGCCGGCTCAGCCGAGAGTAACGCGCCCGAAGCACTGTGCTCGATAACAGTCACAGAGCAGCCACTGACGCTGTCACGCATTCCCTCTGCATCCACGATCGCTTCGTAGCGTGCGTTCCGCATGCTTAGCTTCACAGTTGTTCCACAGAAAGTTTTTGATTCCTTTCCGTGTACGAGCTCACATTCCCAGTATAAAAATGAAACTCAAAAAAAATTTGCCTGTAACTATTACAAAATTATTTTCTATTTCATTACAATTACCTCTTCACACAACGTGAATTTTGGACCTAATACAAACAATGAAATTTTATGTTTACGATAAGTTCCTTCAAAACATCGCAATCCTGCAGGTACGTCTCCAACTGATTTGGCTTTTACGCTTCCACCTTACGCAGAAAGGAAAAGGAAATACTTATCACATATTAGGATAAATAATTTTTTTATTATTAAAAACAGTCTTGATCACGATTTATTTATTATGGTGGCCGGTTTCGACCACTACTGTGGTCATCTTCAGACCTACAAGTATACAAAGCTTTAATTAGAGGGCTACATACATTAAAGAAAATACGTAAATTTATAAAGCTACAAAACGATGAATTACCATTGAGTAGGAACCTATATCTGCTGGGGGATCACTACTGGAGAAACCAGTGCACGTCTTACTATATATAATGGAGGCTCTGCCCACTTCTGACGGCGTGATGTCATTACTAACCAATGAGTTATAAGTCGAATAACAATGTCAAACTTCTTAGTTGAAAGAACACTGTCATGAAATAAAAATAAGCACACGCTAAACTTAGCTTACTAAACAGCTATTGTCAATTAAGAAGCGTTAAAAATATTTAAATATGTAGGATAAATGAACTTTGGTTTGGCACTACATGGGTTTCCCTCTCAAGGCCTGTTAGTGAACCATTTGGAACCACTGGTTGCCATGGTGAAGTTGGACGCCGTTCCAAAGATGAGGCTGCAGGCTTCCTTCCACTTAAGTCGTTGTAAAGTCGATAGGCGAACTAGTGGTTGCCATGGTGAGGACAAACGCCAGTGCAAAAATGTGGCAGCATGCTTCTTTCTAAAGAATTTGTTGCGAAAGTGGAATGGCGAAGACTGTTACTTCAGGCGATGTATTACTGAGCAGCAACATCTGTTTCTTAAAACGATTTTCAATAAGTAGGCTGCAATAATCTTTAGCTGACATGTATACTATGTGCTGCACAAATAAGATACGAAGTAGTTGTCCATATTTATGAAATTTCGTCTATGAAGTTCGTATGTAGATCACATTTTTTCTTAACTCCATGAGACAATTCTTAAAAGGCATTGCTATTCCTTAAGTTGTATGCCAGTCTCATAAACAAATGAAAATAATGAAAATGGAAGAAATTTTAAATTATAATACTATGAGCCGTAGTGTCAAAAATAAAACGATGTGAATTAGCAATATGCAGTCTAAAAGGATATAATTTTTTTCATTGGTGCATACCACAGGTTCTGAAGTATTCTTTTACATCCCTTTTCATTTCTTCCAAAGTGCAATATTTCTTTAGTCGATCCAGAGTTCCGGGGTTTCCTTGGTGACCATCCAATGGAGCGTTATGTATTTCTCTCCGAGTTTTCGTACCTAATTTCTACCGTCTCCTCATCTGTTTCTTCGTGCTTTGTCACTATTATCATACACTCTCCTACTTCCCTTCTGGTTTCCTCTGCAGATAATCGTGGCATTAAGATTAAGACGTTTGCATTAACGTTTAATCGACCCAGTTCATACACGATTTCATATGAGTATTCTTCCAGTTTCTCCCTGAGCCTTAATGAAAGTATGGATTGCTCTTTTACACTAAATATCCACTTCAGTGGCATATGATGTGCTATGCTGGTCAACTGGCTGCCATACATATATGGTATAAATTACTTCTTTGTCTAAACTAATTCCAAACCGTCCAGCTCTGTTGCTGACTAGTTCTTCTCTGGTATATTTAGTGATGAAAAAAGTGTTCACGGTCGATAGGTTGCATCAAGTCTTAACTTATGATAATATTGGCCCTACCATTTAACCGCTTTCTACTGTGGTACTACCATTTAACCGATTTCTACTGTGGTAATGATGTAAGGTGTCTCAGAATCTGGATGCTGTAATATCTAAGGCTTTATTAATTTTCGTTTAACCCTCCGAAAATATTATTATGATGTTTTCCGCATTAATACATTTCGTCGGCCTTTAGTAGCTCAGGCAATGGGATTGCCAATTGAAGGAGCTTTTTCATTAATTTTTGATAGTATACTACTAAACCTAGGTATCATTATACACTCCTGGAAATGGAAAAAAGAACACATTGACACCGGTGTGTCAGACCCACCATACTTGCTCCGGACACTGCGAGAGGGCTGTACAAGCAATGATCACACGCACGGCACAGCGGACACACCAGGAACCGCGGTGTTGGCCGTCGAATGGCGCTAGCTGCGTAGCATTTGTGCACCGCCGCCGTCAGTGTCAGCCAGTTTTCCGTGGCATACGGAGCTCCATCGCAGTCTTTAACACTGGTAGCATGCCGCGACAGCGTGGACGTGAACCGTATGTGCAGTTGACGGACTTTGAGCGAGGGCGTATAGTGGGCATGCGGGAGGCCGGGTGGACGTACCGCCGAATTGCTCAACACGTGGGGCGTGAGGTCTTCACAGTACATCGATGTTGTCGCCAGTGGTCGGCGGAAGGTGCACGTGCCCGTCGACCTGGGACCGGACCGCAGCGACGCACGGATGCACGCCAAGACCGTAGGATCCTACGCAGTGCCGTAGGGGACCGCACCGCCACTTCCCAGCAAATTAGGGACACTGTTGCTCCTGGGGTATCGGCGAGGACCATTCGCAACCGTCTCCATGAAGCTGGGCTACGGTCCCGCACACCGTTAGGCCGTCTTCCGCTCACGCCCCAACATCGTGCAGCCCGCCTCCAGTGGTGTCGCGAAAGGCGTGAATGGAGGGACGAATGGAGACGTGTCGTCTTCAGCGATGAGAGTCGCTTCTGCCTTGGTGCCAATGATGGTCGTATGCGTGTTTGGCGCCGTGCAGGTGAGCGCCACAATCAGGACTGCATACGACCGAGGCACACAGTGCCAACACCCGGCATCATGGTGTGGGGAGCGATCTCCTACACTGGCCGTACACCACTGGTGATCGTCGAGGGGACACTGAATAGTGCACGGTACATCCAAACCGTCATCGAACCAATCCTAGACCGGCAGGGGAACTTGTTGTTCCAACAGGACAATGCACGTCCGCATGTATCCCGTGCCACCCAACGTGCTCTAGAAGGTGTAAGTCAACTACCCTGGCCAGCAAGATCTCCGGATCTGTCCGCCATTGAGCATGTTTGGGACTGGATGAAGCGTCGTCTCACGCGGTCTGCACGTCCAGCACGAATGCTGGTCCAACTGAGGCGCCAGGTGGAAATGGCATGGCAAGCCGTTCCACAGGACTACATCCAGCATCTCTACGATCGTCTCCATGGGAGAATAGCAGCCTGCATTGCTGCGAAAGGTGGATATACACTGTACTAGTGCCGACATTGTGCATGCTCTGTTGCTTGTGTCTATGTGCCTGTGGTTCTGTCAGTGTGATCATGTGATGTATCTGACCCCAGGAATGTGTCAATAAAGTTTCCCCTTCCTGGGACAATGAATTCACGGTGTTCTTATTTCAATTTCCAGGAGTGTATTTATTCACTAGTCTCTCGCACTGGGAACGTCTTCACTTTCTCTCCATTTCGGCCATCCGGCTGTACTCCAGTATACGAGTTTTTATGTGTAATATACTTACTTCGGCATAAATTGACACTTTCCTGGGTGCAACTTTCGGTTGTGTATCCTTAGCCTGTCAAAAGTATCTCGCGTTTTCTCTCAGGGAAAATACACACCAGATACCGACATTGAGGTGTACTAAACACTTTGTTCCGGCAACCCTGTTAATGCATCATGGTCAACCTTAGGTATTTGTGTGCTTATTAATTCCACTGGCATATCCTTACTTTCATAGTGCTGAGAGTTCATTAATATCTGACGCCGTTTGAATGGAAAGTCGAATATGTAAAAGTACTTCTCCTTTCGTATCTGGTCCACTTTTTCTGCTACGTAAGGTATTGGGAACGCTTCTCATACTTAAGCCTCATTTACTTTATGGTATCTGTTACCAATCATTCTTTCATCTGCCTACTACAATCTACCTCTTTAGGGACTAATAATACTGGCGTATTCTACGGACCTTTGCCCTCTGCTGTGATACAATCCATAAGCATTTCTTCTGTATTTTCTTGCAGCACATGCATCTGCAATTTGGCATCATATAAAGCCGGACGTTTATAACATTGCTTTTACGTTGCACAATTGTTTTGGTCCATGTTCTTCTTCCACATTTAGGTGCTGTGTTCTCAAAGCATTTCTCATGTGTGCGATGCGAGTATTATATTCTTGTGCCTGTACTGGCGGTTCCTCTACATTGAGTACTGTTGTTTTCCTGCGTAGTGCTTCAGTAGTTGCATGTGGAGAACTTACGTCACATTCTTCGTCACTGGTGTTCAACACACTGATGATACACTCTCCTCCTTTATTTCATCCTAGAGCTTCTGTAATGTATACTTGCTTTAGTGCTTCTTGTTTCGGCAATGAAACCCGTTCACCCTCCACATGCTGCTTCATTCGAATTCTCATGACCTTCTCTTCATTTGGTCTAGTTGGTGTATTATGTCCGTGAAGATCGCTTTCCGTCTCGCGCGTCGTACAACTTGACCTAAGAACTACTTCAGCTGGTTACTCTCACCGACAGTGTTCTGCTGTTTTAAATTCATTTGGTTCAACTGATCCCATTGTTTCATCTCACGATACCCACTCACCTGTCCGTCAACCTTATGTGGTTAATAGTGAGCTTCCAGGAGTTCAGTCAATTTGTTTTTCCCATTTCTGTGCAAAATATTTCGGTCACTATCACAGCCATGTTCCTCAGCTCCTGCGAGTTTTGACTATATGTATACTCGCTGCCTGGACTTTGTAACCTCCCCCTCACTTACCGACCTTTACGACAGTGAAACATTAAACCGCGTGCACCTAATGAAAATTTGGGAAAAGCAATCGTAACCGAAGTTAATTTGTCGGTAAAGAGGGAGGAAAGTGTTACATTTAAATGAAAGGAAAAATGCAAATGAAATTGGTGAAAATTAATTTTGAGGAATTGGTAAAATTAATAAAGAAAGTAAATATGCGGTCGTTACGTCAACAATTAATTGGTGTTAATTAGATATTTGAGATTTGTGGAAAATTACGGTCGCCAGTCCTATGGACAACTACTATAATAACTGAAAATGAAAGATTAATGCACATATAATTAGCACTAAATGCGTGGCAACTGAAGGTAGACATGTGTGAAAACCGAATGTTTGTCAGAAGTAATTAATTTCGCTGCACTCTGACTTAATGTGGCAAAAAAATTAATAAAACTGGATAATTAAAAGTTAGTTTAGTGACTGAAATTAATAGTGAACTTTGTTTCTGAAGCACTACGAAATTCAGTAAAATAAGGTTAGTCTTGGGCTACCTCAACAATCTTTTCAAAAGCTACTTGAATCTACGCAATTTAAAATAAAAGATTTTAACTTTGAACTTGAATTAAATGATTCTGAACAATTAACAATAGTAAAATTTAGTACGTGCCAAGCTGAGCTGCAGTCACAGGTAAGCTAAAATATGGTAACAAAACTCGCACTCTTAATTTCTGCTTGTGTACTCTAAATATTGTAGCCAGCTATGAATACTTTAACTGAACTTTCAGATTAAAGCAGTGAAATGGAATGATATTTACTTTAATGCTGGCGTATGAATTTCAACGACACTCGGGTTCATTCTAAAAAAGGAAGGGACTCAGCTTGGTAATGCAATTGGGACAATGAGCAACAATCGTTCATGCTAAGTTGCTGTAGTTTTGTGATGCAACAGCTTTAAAAAGCTGAGGTCTGCCATACAGTTCTGAAACTTTACGTGCTTTTAGCTCCTTGTTGGTTGATTGAAGGTTTGCAGTCGTCGATCGGGGAGATGGCGACAGTCACTCATTGTCGGCCTTCGCAGTTGCAAAAGCTGGATGTTGGCGCGCCTTCTTCTCGACACCGTCACCAGGCGAAATGGGCTCTTGATGTGCTCCAGCTAATGCTTCCCGTCCGCGACACCATGTCAGAAACTATCATAGCAAGTCGAGCGCAATTACATGCTGCCAAATCCCGGAAGCGCGGCAACTCGCGGGAGCTTCACACAACATATCTGCTCCACTGCCCTACTCCAGCCAGACCCGCTCTGCCCGCGCTCCATGCGGCAGAGTTAACACTACCTAAGATCCTAAACACTTTATTTCTCCACATGACCTATCAATGTAATCGTTCGATAGCATAGTTTTCCCTAGGCAAGACCCAGCGTAAAAATATAAATAGTATTTACATAACAAACCAATTATACATCGACATAAATGCATATATATATATATATATATATATATATATATATATATATATATATATATATATATATATATATATATATATATATATATATACAGGATTATTACAAATGATTGAAGCTATTTCACAGCTCTACAATAACTTTATTATTTGAGATATTTTCACAATGCTTTGCACACACATACAAAAACTCAAAAAGTTTTTTTAGGCATTCACAAATGTTCGATATGTGCCCCTTTAGTGATTCGGCAGACATCAAGCCGATAATCAAGTTCATCTCACACTCCGCGCAGCATGTCCCCATCAATGAGTTCGAAAGCATTGTTGATGCGAGCTCGCAGTTCTGGCACGTTTCTTGGTAGAGGAGGTTTGAATCTTTCACATCACTATGCGTGAAACTTGCCCACAGGCGTTCAACCGTTTCTTCGCTCACTGCAGGCCGACCCGTTGATTTCCCCTTACAGAGGCATCCAGAAGCTTTAAACTGTGCATACCATCGCTGAATGGAGTTAGCAGTTGGTGGATCTTTGTTGAACTTCGTCCTGAAGTGTCGTTGCACCGTTATGACTGACTGATGTGAGTGCATTTCAAGCACGACATACGCTTTCTCGGCTCCTGTCGCGATTTTGTCTCACTGCGCTCTCGAGCACTCTGGCGGCAGAAACCTGAAATGCGGCTTCAGTCGAACAAAAGTTTATGAGTTTTTCTACGTATCTGTAGTGTGTCGTGACCATATGTCAATGAATGGAGCTACAGTGAATTTATGAAATCGCTTCAATCATTTGTAATAGCCCTGTAAACAACTACAATATATAAAGACACAGAAATGTCATATCTTCAGGTAACAAAATAAGGAAAAAATTTATGGTACTATAGATGGAAATAGGAGGATATGCATTTCTGGCGCTACAACTTCAACCAGACTCTGAGGTATTTTGGTCTCATATCGCTATTTATAGTAGAGTTTGATTCCCGACTTCAGTTGTACACTTTTATGCTCTTTTGTTCTACAGAATACGCTTTGATACTTCGTGAAACGCAAATTCCCTCAGCGTTTTCCATTTCTAATATCTGTAATGCGCGGTGAGATTATAATAAAGCATCAGAGGGCGGCTGTGGATGTTGGGAGTCGAGCTCGGCTATAAATATCGGTGTGAGACCATCAACAGCTCACAGTCTGGTTGGGGTCCAGGCAGAGAGTATAAAGAATAGCAAAACTCGCTGCACTTGCACAATACGACTGGGACAGTTGTCAATGTATTGTGAAGATGTCGGAAACAGCAACTCGACTGAAGCCCCAGAAGCTCACTGTTAATCAGCTACCAGCGAACTTAAGAGATAATATCTCGTTCTTCTGTTGGTTCTTTTGGCATCTCACGGTCGAGAACCGTCAGCAGTGGAGTGTTATTCCATTCATTTCTAAATATCTAGTCGTATGGTCAGTGAGGAATTTGTTCCTTGCGTGTAAACCTCTTCCTACAAAACCACTATCACTTACTCCAGCTACCTCCATCGATACGTAAATTTTTCCTGTTCTAGCTTATTTTCGGCAATCCGTAGCATCTCCATCGCTGTCCCAAGCGTGCTCATTGTGCCATATGTTATGCCATGTGTTACACCTTTCAGTCTTCCAACCGCATGCCTGTTAATTGGTACATATGCTTCTCCTTTAATTAACCTAATATTCGTTCCGATAATTGTTAAGAAATTTAACTCTTTACTGAAATATAATATGATGTGATGTAACTTTCCGACGTCTACTGCTCTATTCCTTTAATACTTTGCAGTCTAATGGCTCTGAGCACTATGCGACTTCTGTGGTCATCAGTAGCCTAGAACTTAGAACTAATTAAACCGAACTAACCTAAGGACAACACACACATCTAAGCCCGAGGCATGGATTCGAACCTGCGACTGTACCGGTCGCTTGCTCCAGGCTACAGCGCCTAGAACCGCACGGCCACTAAACCGGCTTTGCAGTCTATAACCACACATTTTTCAACATTTTTTTTCAATCGTTCACCTTTAGTTGACCTCTCAGCTTCGTTTAAGGTCTTTATTCGCTATCGAGAAAGAGCACAAAAACTTGTCTTTTGGTTATCAGAAACGAGCTCCGGATTCCAAGACGATTATGCACAAGCAAATGCCCGAAATATTTTCGATATATTCGAAAGATCTTGATGTCAAACCACCGTGAAAAGTTTACTATACCTTTATCGGTTTCCCACATACAGAGATTCGAGTTTACCCTCTTTGTACACGTAAATTATGCACTTTCGCGACGCGAAATGGTAGGGTACAAAGCGACTTAGCACGAAAAAAATGTGCTGTAAAATTATGAAAGAAATGTTTTTTGCCTGTAAGGGGTTCGAACCTGGCACCTTTTGCTACTTCTTAATAGCTATGAATAGACATGAAATATTTATTGTTTCTCCACCAGTACTTATATGTGTACATGTTCGGCGAAAGGTAACGAAACGAATAATTCTAAGCTGGCAGGGACTCCAACACTGCGCATATCGTCTTTGCTGACCCCACATGGAGAGGTGTCAGATATCACATTCCCTTTCACTAACCATAGAGCGCCTCGTAGAAACCTGGAGGAGTGTGGTATCGCGAGGAAACGAAATGATGAGACACTATTATCTCAAAGGGCTAAAACCCAGAGAAAAATGGGAATCGGGACTCGAATCCCAGTCCAGTGCCGATGTTCTGAACATGTCAGAGTTACTTAAAACAAGAAATTAAGGTCATATGATCTAAAATGGCGATTGTTTCGTGAGCTAAAATAACATTATCGGTGTAGGGAAGCTCACTAGAGACAGAGTTTCTGCAAGCAGCGATTTCCATCTCTGACAACCTAAACTAATACACCTCTGTTCCAGTCAGTAGCGAATGGATATGTTTAAAGCTGATCTGGAACCACAGCACAGTCCTGCATCTTTTACTTGGCGTTACTGGAAGTGAAGAAATATGTTTGTGGCTTTCAAAAACTGGCACCCTCAGAGGGAATAGGACACATCTTAGTCATTGCAAGCTATCCGTAGTCCAACCAACCACCGAATTTGAAACGTTTTAGCATCATGTCTTATGTCATAATAGGGTACGCAGCATACAGTCCGAGAAGTGATGACTTTCACTTGAGATGTAGTTGTGAATAACTTACTCGAGGTCCAGTAGTCCATGTAATGCAGTGTGCACCCAAAGCTGTAATATCCAAACTATCCCTTTCCTTTCTTTTTTAAGCCATATTCAGTCTGTCTGCTATAAGTGTCCGGCCGGAGTGGCCGTGCGGTTCTAGTTGCTACAGTCTGGAACCGCGAGACCGCTACGGTCGCAGGATCAAATCCAGCCTCGGGCATGGGTGTGTGTGATGTCCTCAGGTTTGTTAGGTTTAAGTAGTTCTAAGTTCTAAGGGACTGATGACCTCAGAAGTTAAGTCCCATGCTGAGAGCCGTTTTAACCAATTTTGCAATGAGCATTAGTCTGAAAGATGGTCATAGACAGTTTCGTTCATTTTCTATTATGCCAGTAACGGAAAAATATTGCGGAGACAGGCTCAGCGCTATCAACCGGAGACCGTTTGATACAGACCGGCGGTCATAGTGCCTATGATCTCCAGCGAAATGCTCTGCTCTCGCATTAGCATTTATAATATTATGTAATGTAGCTTATGAAATAATCCTTATCTTACAGCAAGGTATATGGTCGTTTTGTACGGCATGTTGGTATGAGTATATTTAACTACACTCTTATTTTGGTCAAGTTTGTAGTATATCTCGTGCCATGACAACCTCAATAATCCTCATTTTTGACGTTACGAGAAGCGTCATTTCTATATTAGATAACATAGTCTAAAACGGAGTAATGTCTAACATTTGTGACACTTTGTTCTGTTTGTACTTAATAAAAGGCTGCAAACGGGGAGTACATTCGAAACACCTTTACCACGTATAGAGTGAAAAGTTTCGAGAAAGTTAAGTTGTATTGTTTAAAGTACGGCCATTTTCAGACAAATAAATCACTACGTTTATGATGACCCAACAGGCATTGACGGAGAACGCTTGTGCGATTAATTACTGTGGTCAATGACTGTGTATGCAATAACTGGTAAGTGTGACTACCAATTAACCTACAGGCGACACTTGCCTTGAGTAGTCATATTGAGGTTAAAATAGAGAAACGGGGTTGCTGTACAATGTCTCGTTGCAAACGAGATTAGAGGGGAAGCAGAATGTCGAGCTGGGATGGATGGTGAAGGAAATCATCTGTGCAGTTTCAAGGATTGATCTTGGCACTTGCTGTAATAGATTTAAGGAGTTCGCCAATAAACCTAAATCATTGCGCGATGGTGGTTTTAAGTGCCGTATGACAACTTAATAAGGAGAAAATGGTGGGTAAGCCGTAACAAACATTACTTCAATTGATTGCCTGTATATTTCCACAAAATATATTGTTAGAAAAACACATGTGGTGGCATGTTGTGTTCCGAACTGCTTCATAGCGATGTTTCCCTTTGCAGTTAACCTTCGTTGACACAAATGAGATGCTTGGAGTCGCAGAGTAAAAGTGTGTGGTAGACAGCACCAAGAAACTTGGCTGGCAAACACACTTACCACACTTCTTCCCATCTGGCACCACCATGTCTTTATCTGCCCCCCCCCCCCCCCCCTTTATCGATCAACCAATAAGAAAGTTAGGTTTTTCTTTGTTTTGTTTGTTTTTTATGGTGAATGTTCTTAAAATGTGGCTCAACATAGAATCAGAATTCTCAGCATGCGTGAGACTGAAAAACTACCTGTACTTCACACAATGGTTTTCTACATTGAGATGTAATTTATTATTGACAGTTTATCTCATATTTGTGTGTACTTTGTTCAATAACACAACGGGAAACGCTATTAATATGCACTACACAACTCATGCATCAGCATAATACCATACAACAAATGGCTGTCTCCATCGAAGATAAAGTCTTTTGCTATACTCAGCTAGCATAAGTGGACGACAACATAGACACAACAATCTGACTGTCAGAGTAGTTGCTGAATGAAACACAGTTCACAGAATATCCAATGATACGTTTTCATTTACAGATTTATCTATTTTCAGTAGACGTTCAGCAGTATTTAATGTTTCTTACCTATAAATTTACTTGTTACTGGACAGAGCAAGACGTCTTATGATAACAAAACTAATAACGATGTCATTCTGAGTACGATATAACTGTTATAGCTTTGTGACAGACTAGGTAGAAAATTCCTCTTGCCCCAGCTGGGAACTGAGAACTACTGCCTCTTCTTCTTTACAATATGTCGACATTTTTATGGACTAAGCGTTCGTCGCCACCGCGTTGTCCCTGCCATGCCTGATACAGATAATTCTCAGTGCAGGCAACGAGATTAATTGAGGTGCTGCATGGAAATGATCTCGCGTGTTGTAAACACATATTTCATGAATTGATGACACACCAGGATATAATTCATTCAGAATCTGTGTTGGATATCCACGAATATATTAAGCGAATCTTGCTAGGTAATTCTCTGTCATTCTGGGGAGTAACCAAACTATCAAAACGTCACAAGAATTGTTGTATTAAGTCGTCCTGACCCTATGATATCCGTAGCAGGACGATTATGTTTCTACAGGCAATGCCTTTCCTGATGTGTCCAACAAAGTAGGAGTGCATCTCGTGCATCAACGATGCAGCGGCTTAATTATATTTCCTACAGCATCATGAGGAGTATTCTAGTATTTATAGTGAGAAAGAAGAATGGGATGTTGCACAGGCATCCACAATACTTTACCCTGTGTGGTAAAATGTATGTCATTGACATTGACATCGACATTATGAAAGACCCTGAATTTATTACCTATTGATTTCAAACCAGTATCGATTTGGAAAGCATGACACTTGTGAGACACACAGTTGGAGCATACTATGTACAGCGGCCCTCAAACTGATTCCTTATGTGTAGCGTTCCAAAAGGACTATCAAAATAATTTCTCATAAGTGGTTTCGAAGCATATTGCTTTCCAATAAGGAAAAGCGTCTCAGTTGTGGGACCAAGAGACCAAGCGACCACCTGTAGTGTTCGTCCCCTCCTCATTGCCTTTCTGATGGCAGATATAGATAAACCACATTGTAGGCGACGAGATAAGTTGTCGATGTTGCGTGGAAGTAATCTCTCATGTCTATAAACACATATTTCATAAGTCGGTGACACAGCAAGTGTAAATTATTCTGAATTTTTGATTGGTATACTGTGAACATATCAGGTGAATCTTGCAAGGTAATTCTGTCACTCCAGGAAGTAACCAGACTGTCACAACGTCACCACGCATGCTCCATTGTGTTTTCATGACCATTGTCATAGTCGTTACATGACGATTATGTTTCTACATCCAATGTCTTTCTTCAATGGGCAATGAACGTAGGAGTGCATCCTGTGCATAAACGATGCTACGGCTTAATTACTTTTCCTATAGCCTTATCAGGGGCATTCCAGTATTTATAATAAGGGAAGAGAATGAAAAGTTTCACAGACTACTGCACTACATACGAAAGAAAATAAAGGTGATCCACTGAGGTGCAGATCCAGTTCATTTGCATCGACATGCAGGAGGATGTGTTTATAAGTACTTCGTTCCAAAGATATGAAATATCATGGAATTTATTACCTACTGACTTCCAACCAGCATGAGTTTGGAAAGAATGACACTTGTGAGACACACAGTGGGAGCATATTGTGTACAGGGCCTCTCAAATTGGTCCCTTATTTATAGAGTTCCAAAAAGTCTTTCGAAATATCCCCAGAAATGGTTTCGCACCGACCATCTCTCTTAGATTTGTGGGAAGTAATGCTGGCGTCTAGTAAACTCCTCAGAAGAGCAAAACGAATAGCAAAATGATGTTGAAAACATATATTCAATCTGCAAAACGTGACAATTGAGTTTAAAAATTAAGTATGTGAAATTCTCCACATGAATACCAAACCAAATCCGTTCAAGTAGGGTTACACGACCAATTAGTCCAATTTAAAGGTCGTCGATTCAACTAAATATCTAGGAACTAAGATCACGATCAAACTAAATTGTAGCCGTCATTTGGAAAATACTGTGGGGAAGGAAACTCAGAGACTTTGTTTTATAGCTATAGTACATAGAAGAAGCATCAAGTCAATTAAAGTGACGGCCTGCAACACACATGTCCGTCCACTTCATGAGTATTATTGCGTGATAAGGGTTCCCTGCAGGGTACGACAGACACATGACGTCTCAAAGTTCGAAGAATGGAAGCAAGTTTTGTATTACCACGAAATAGTGGAGATTGGGTCACGGATGTGGTAAATGAGTTAGGATGGTTACCATTGAAAAGTAAGCGTTTTAGATTGCTGCGTGGTGTTTCACTTAATTCCAATCTTCATCTACATACGTACTCCGCAATCCACCATACGGTGCGTGACGGAACTCCCTTCTCTGAATGACACGATATCTTATTTACGCCGACATACAGAGAAGACATGAACATTGTGATAAGATGTCAGTGGCTGTACGGTCAGATTTATTTGTTCATTACTTCCACGCGCTTTTTGAGAGAGAAACGGTAGAGTAATAAACTGATAATGGTTCAAAGAATCCTCTGCCAAGCACTTAATTGTGAATTGAATTCATGCAGATGTGGATGCAGATGTCAAGGTAGGAGTGGCAGGAAGGGCGAAGGGATACAGAGACGGATAGAAGTGCAGAAGTGCAAAGTAAGAGATCTACATCTACATCTACATCCATACTCCGCAAGTCACCTGACGGTGTGTGGCGGAGGGTACCTTCAGTACCTCTATCGGTTCTCCCTTCTATTCCAGTCTCGTATTGTTCGTGGAAAGAAGAATTGTCGGTATGCCTCTGTGTGGGCTCTAATCTCTCTGATTTTATCCTCATGGTCTCTTCGCGAGATATACGTAGGAGGGAGCAATATACTGCTTGACTCTTCGGTGAAGGTATGTTCTCGAAACTTCAATAAAATCCCGTACCGAGCTACTGAGCGTCTCTCCTGCAGAGTCTTCCACTGGAGTTTATCTATCATCTCCGTAACGCTTTCGCGATTACTAAATGATCCTGTAACGAAGCGCGCTGCTCTCCGTTGGATCTTCTCTATCTCTTCTATCAACCCTATCTGGTACGGATCCCACACTGCTGAGCAATATTCAAGCAGTGGGCGAACAAGCGTACTGTAACCTACTTCCTTTGTTTTCGGATTGCATTTCCTTAGGATTCTTCCAATGAATCTCAGTCTGGCATCTGCTTTACCGACGATCAACATTATATGATCATTCCATTTTAAATCACTCCTAATGCGTACTCCCAGATAATTCATGGTATTAACTGCTTCCAGTTGCTGACCTGCTATTTTGTAGCTAAATGATAAAGGATCTATCTTTCTGTATATTCGCAGCACATTACACTTGTCTACATTGAGATTCAATTGCCATTCCTTGCACCATGCGTCAATTCGCTGCAGATCCTCCTGCATTTCAGTACAATTTTCCATTGTTCCAACCTCTCGATACACCACAGCATCATCTGCAAAAAGCCTCAGTGAACTTCCGATGTCATCCACCAGGTCATTTATGTATATTGTGAATAGCAACGGTCCTATGACACTCCCCTGCGGCACACCTGAAATTACTCTTACTTCGGAAGACTTCTCTCCATTGAGAATAACATGCTGCGTACTGTTATCTAGGAACTCCTCAATCCAATCACACAATTGGTCTGATAGTCCATATGCTCTTACTTTGTTCAATAAACGACTGTGGGGAACTGTATCGAACGCCTTGCGGAAGTCAAGAAACACGGCATCTACCTGTGAACCCGTGTCTATGGCCCTCTGAGTCTCGTGGACGAATAGCGCGAGCTGGGTTTCACATGACCGTCTTTTTCGAAACCCATGCTGATTCCTACAGAGTAGATTTCTAGTCTCCAGAAAAGTCATTAAACTCGAACACAATACGTGTTCCAAAATTCTACAACTGATCGACGTTAGAGATATAGGTCTATAGTTCTGCACATCTGTTCGACGTCCCTTCTTGAAAACGGGGATGACCTGTGCCCTTCTCCAATCCTTTGGAACGCTACGCTCTTCTAGAGACCTACGGTACACCGCTGCAAGAAGAGGGGCAAGTTCCTTCGCGTACTTTGTGTAAAATTGAACTGGTATCCCATCAGGTCCAGCGGCCATTCCTCTTTTGAGCGATTTTAATTGTTTCTCTAACCCTCTGTCGTCTATTTCGATATCTACCATTTTGTCATCTGTGCGACAATCTAGAGAAGGAACTACAGTGCAATCTTCCTCTGTGAAACAACTTTGGAAAAAGACATTTAGTATCTCGGCCTTTAGTCTGTCATCCTCTGTTTCAGTACCATTTTGGTCACAGAGTGTCTGGACATTTTGTTTTGATCCACCTACCGCTTTGACATAAGACCAAAATTTCTTAGGATTTTCTGCCAAGTCAGTACATAGAACTTTACTTTCGAATTCATTGAACGCCTCTCGCATAGCTCTCTTCACACTACATTTCGCTTCGCGTAATTTTTGTTTGTCTGCAAGGCTTTGGCTATGTTTATGTTTGCTGTGAAGTTCCCTTTGCTTCCGCAGCAGTTTTCTAACTCGGTTGTTGAACCACGGTGGCTCTTTTCCATCTCTTACGATCTTGCTTGGCACATACTCATCTAACGCATATTGTACGATGGTTTTGAACTTTGTCCACTGATCCTCAACACTATCAGTACTTGAGACAAAACTTTTGTGTTGAGCCAACAGGTACTCTGAAATCTGCTTTTTGTCACTTTTTCTAAACAGAAAAATCTTCCTACCCTTTTTAATATTCCTATTTACGGCTGAAATCATCGATGCCGTAACCGCTTTATGATCACTGATTCCCTGTTCTGCGTTAACTTTTTCAAATAGTTCGGGTCTTTTTGTCACCAGAAGGTCTAATATGTTATCGCCACGAGTCGGTTCTCTGTTTAGCTGCCCAAGGTAGTTTTCAGATAAAGCATTTAAAAAAATTTCACTGGATTCTTTGTCCCTGCCAGCCGTTATGAACGTCTGAGTCTCCCAGTCTATATCCGGCAAATTAAAATCTCCACCCAGAACTATAACATGGTGGGGAAATCTACTCGAAATATTTTCCAAATTATCCTTCAGGTGCTCAGCCACAACAGCTGCTGAGCCAGGGGGCCTATAGAGACATCCAATTACCATGTCTGAGCCTGCTTTAACCGCGACCTTCACCCAAATCATTTCACATTTCGGATCTCCATCAATTTCCTTCGATACTATTGCAAAGCTATACTATTGTATAGCTTGCAAAGCATTCCTTACTTAGACGCATGCCACAGCTCGTTTTGTCTTAAGACGGAGAGAAAAGGAACGAACGTTTTCAGAACGGAGGATGGATTACAGGTAAGGGGTTACGAAATAATATTGTTTCATAGAGTTGAAAGGAGTGAAATGGGACAGTAGAGATAGTAGAAATTAAATGAGAACGTATAATTTCAATGGAAACCGCTAGAATTTTTTATAACGTTTTGGGAGAATGGAGTAGAATGGTAACTGAGGTGATAATTTAAAAGAGGCAAAAGAGAGTGAGAGAGAGAATGGAGGAGAAATTAACAATTAATAAATACAAGACGGAATCGCTTCTATAATTTTTGGAGGACGCGAGATGTGTTAATGGATGGAAGGGAGGAGAGAAGTATTTGAAATAGCACAAATTACTTTTAAAGCGTCCATCTGAACTCATAACATTCTGTGTATCTAGACAGAATGCAAAAGAAATAAAAAAGGATTATGTATCAAACTGTATATAGAAAAGAACCTCACTTCAATCAAAAACTAACTTAAATTTTATTTTACATGTTGCCAAGTGATCTTCCACTGGCATTCAATGAGAAAAAATGAAGAAAAAGCTACGTAACATTACGTTTTAAAGTTTCTAATATTATAGCCAGAATCCCACATTATTTTGTACCACTATCATGCATCTTGGCATAGACTCTACCAGCCGTAGAATTTAATAGCCTGGAGAAGCAACTTCCTTCCAGGCTTCAAGAAAGCAGTCCAAAGAAGCGTCAGTTGTAGTTGATTGGTTTAGTGGCCGTTTCGGTGTACTCTCTGGTGGCCGCAGCTCACATGTCGTCCATAGATTTCATATCAGCTGCCCTCGGTGACTAGTCCACGACGTTGATGCCATCTGTGGAAAGCTGCTGCTGAAGAAATGCAGACTTGACGAAAGCATCTCATGTTCCAAATATGTAGGCGTAATGCTCTCTGTCGAGAGTTCCTTGTATCATGTGAAGGGTTCCTGCTCCTTTCGCAGAAATCCAACCCAGTCACAAAACAGATAGCTTCACACTCTTATTATCGTCATGTTTACATATTCGCGTCGATGGCAGGACCCTTGTCGACTGTAAACAACTCCTGGACCGTCATTACTGCTGGAAAACTTCTCCTGAGCGAAAACGGCGTTTTCCCAGGACTCTTTTGGATGGAGCGCAGCAAATGCATGCCAGTATAAAACATTGTCTTTGCTGAGCATGCAGTCCAGCGTCCCTCAGCCTTCGGTGAATTGTTTCACGGGAACCAAGGAGCCGCGCTGGATTAGCCGAGCGGTCTTGGGTGCTGCAGTCATGGACTGTGCGGCTGGTCCCGGCGGAGGTTCGAGTCCTCCCTCGGGCCTGGGTGTGTGTGTGTTTGTCCTTAGGATACTTTAGGTTACGTCGTGTGTAAGCTTAGGGACTGATGACCTTAGCAGTTAAGTCCCATAAGATTTCACACACATTTGAACATTTTGAACCAAGGAAGTTGGACTTCCACCACAACTGCTTCACGTTCAGAAAGGAATTTTCTCTGCTCTTCGACACTATCTTCCTCCCCTCCCGCTGTGAGATCACTCTCTTTCTGCCTGATCTAGGAACTCTGTTGGAAGTAAACCTTACACGGCAATTCCTCCACCACCTCGTTGCAGTGATATGAGCACGACATACCTTCTGCCAGATTTCGGATTGAACACCCACCTTCTTCAGTAAGAGCGAAGATTCTATCTCGAGTTGATCCCTCCCAGTGAGTCAGATGGCCTGATACATATTTCTACTTGCGCACTTATACTCTTGTCGGGAGAGGAAGCAACGATATTTACGTCAAAAGGAGCAGCAGAGGCAGAGTCATGCTTTGTAGCTGTGCTGGCCCCCCTGTACGGTGGTGGAGGGAGGGAGAGGGGGGGGGGCAGTAGTCTCACTCAACTTCGGTCTCTCGTCGGCACCTGGTTGTAGCTGGCGGGCCAGCGTGCAGCTGTCCAGCCTCGCTGACCCGTAGTTCGTGAGTCACAGCTGGTGCACGCCCAGTCTGGGAAACCACTCCCACCCGTTGAAGCACCAAACGTTTCATCTACCCTATTTCAGTCTCTAGTATTAACTAAAATGTGCTATTTTGCTATAACATGAGCAGGCAGGCGTAATTTTGACATTTCATTCAAATATTTACCGAGATGCCGAGACAGTGAATGTAGTCGAATTAAGTCGGGTGAGGCTGAGGGAATTAGATTAGGAAATGAGACACTTGAGGTAGTAAAGGAGTTTTGCTATTTGGGAAGCAAAATAACTGATGATGGTCGAAGTAGAGAGGATATAAAATGTAGACTGGCAATAGCAAGGAAAGCATTTCTGAAGAAGAGAAATTTGTTAACATCGAGTATAGATTTAAGTGTCAGGAAGTCGTTTCTGAAAGTATTTGTATGGAGTGTAGCCATGTATAGAAGTGAAACATGGACAATAAAAAGTTTGGACAAGAAGAGAATAGAAGCTACAGAAGAATGTTGAAGATTAGGTGGGTAGATCATGTAACTAATGAGGAGGTATTTAATAGGATTGAGGAGAAGAGACGTTTGTGGCACAACTTGACTAGAAGAAGGGATGGGTTGGTAGGACATCTCCTGAGGCATCAAGGGATTACAAATTTAGCATTGGAGGGCAGCGTGGAGGGTAAAAATCGTAGAGGGAGACCAAGAGATGAATACACTAAGCAGATTCAGAGGGATGTAGGCTGCAGTTGGTACTGGGAGATGAAGAAGCTTGCACAGGATAGATTAGCATGGAGAGCTGCATCAAACCAGTCTCAGGACTGAAGACCACAACAACACCAACAACAATTTACTGAGAAATCAAGAACACACTCATGGTAAACCTAGTCACCACGAAATACTTCAAGTAGCTAACAATCAAACAAACGCAGGAAACAATTCTTTCTTGTAAGCGCTCTGTATTAGATATTGCCTTAAGGAAATACCTATTGTACCAAGTTACAGTATGTGATCAAAAATATCTGGGCACCTAGTTGAACATGACTTACAAGTTTGTGGCGCCCTCCATCGGTAATGTTTGAATTCAATATAGTGTTGGCCCACTCTTTGCCTTCATGACAGCTTCCACTCTCGTAGGCATACGTTCAATCAGGTGCTGGATGATTTCTTGGGGAATGGCAGCCCATTCTTCACAACACGCTGCACTTAGAAGACGTATCGATGTAGCTCGCTGAGGCCTGACACGAACTCAGCATTCCAAAACATCCCAAAGGTGTTCAATACGATTCAGGTCAGGACTCTGTGCAGGCCAGTCCATAAGAGGGAACTTATTGTCGTGTAACCACTCCGCCACCGGCCGTGCATTATGAACAGGGGCTCGATAGTGTTGAAAAGTGCAATCGCCATCCCCGAATTGCTCTTCAAGAGTGCTAAGCAAGATGGTGCTTAAAACATCAGTGTAGGCCTGTGCTGTGATAGCGCTACGCAAAGCAACAAAACGTGCATGCCCCCTCCATGAAAAACATGACAACACCATAACACGACTGCCTCCAAATTTTACTGTTGGCACTACACGCCCTGGCAGATGACGTTCACCGGGCATTCGCCATACCCACACGTTGCCATCGGATCTCCACTTGATGTACCGTGATTCGTCACTGCACACAACGTTTTTCCACTGTTGAATCGTCCAATGTTTACGCTCCTTACACCAAGCGAGGCTTCGTTTACTGGCGTGAGGTGTGGCTTATGAGCAGCCTCTCGACCATGAAATCCTATTTTTCTCACCTCCCACCAAGTTGTCGTTGCACTTGCAGTGGATCTTGTGTGATGGTGTGATAGAAGTCTGCCTATTGCACATTACGACCCTCTTCAACTGTCGACGATCTCTGGCAGTCAACACACGAGGTCGCCCTCTACGCTTTTCTGCGTACGTGTCCCTTCGCCTGCCCAGTTAGCCGTGCGGTCTAACGCACGGCTTTCCGGACTGGGAAGAAGCGCCTGGTCCCCGGCAACAAATCCGCTCGCCGGATTTGTGTCGAGATCCGGTGAGCCGGTCAGTTTGTGGATGGTTTTTAGGTGGTTTACCATTTGCCTCGGCGAATGCGGGCTGGTTCCCCTTATTCGCCCTCAGCTACGCTATATCGGCGATTGCTGCGCAAAGAAGTACTCCACGTACGCGTTCACCACCATTTCTCTACCACGCAAACATAGGGGTTACACTCGTCTGGTGTGAGACGTTCCGTGTGTGTGTGTGGGGGGGGGGGGGGGGGACCACCGGGGACCGAACCGCGAAATAACGTTGAAAGAGTGGTTCAGTGTGGGTCGGCGGAGGGGTGAAGTGGACTGCGGTAGTCGCCGTAGGGTTGTGGACCACTGCGGCTGCAGCGGGGACGGAGCCTCTCCGTCGTTTCTAGCCCCCCGGTTAACACACAATACAATACAGTACAAGATGTGTCCCTTCACACTTCACTGTCTCATTGGAAACAGTGTATCTAGGGATGTTTAGGAGTGTGTAACTCTCACACATGCATATGACACAACTGATACCCAATCACCTGACAACGTTAAAATCCGTGAGTTCCGCGGAGCGCCCCATTCTGTTCTCTCACGATATCTAATGACTACTGAGGTCGCCGATATGGAGTACCTGGTTATAGATGGCAGCACAATGCACCTAATATATAAAAACTTGTGTTTCGGGGTGTCCAGGTACTTTTTATCACATATTGTAACTAAGAGAATTTTAAAAGTAAACAGTTTTGGTGGCGATCTTACCAAATAATTGTGTGTATGTAGTATATCATTCACATAATGAACACTTAAAAAGTGTACTCAATCTCTCTGAAGCAATAAGTGTCGCAAGATGGTAATTACATTCTGCTGTGGCAGTTCATTTGCGTGGTAATGACACATCATTACACTATAATTCACAGTTAAGTGTTTCTTAAAGAATTCACGGAACTGCTTCTATTTCTCGACCGTTACATTCGCGTATGGAGCTAGAGAAACGAACACCGAAATCTTTGTGTAAGTCTAATTTGTCTTATGCTGTTAGCGTTGTAATACCATCCTCTGTACGGCGGTGGTAGCAAAAATTCACAGGAGATAGATGGTGGTTGAAATGTTCTGAAAATAAGGTACCACAGTGAAAATTAGTTGGCCTTAATATTGCGACCCAACTTGTCCCCCTTCCCACCCTCCCGTCCAAACTCAAGGAAAAAAATGAAAAACATCCCGGTCACCCTCTCTCCTAATTCACAATGCTACCGAACCAGTTTCCTTCAACTCTATCGGTGTCTGCCGTCAATCCCATCAGGTAATGACCTCACAGTGTTCAGCTGTGTTCCAGAAGAAGTCGAACAACCATAGTGTTGGCACTGTCCTTCTAGACTTATTAAGTCTTTTAAGAATTATTTCAATAACCCGCCATTTGATTCACCTTCGCCACAATATGTGATGTTTCCCAGTTACGTTATTTATATTTGTAACGCCTAGGTCTTTCGTTAGATCTATAACGATCTAAATTGCTTTACTTATCGATTTCTCGAAGCTTGACGAAACATTGCATGTAAACATGAGAGGAACCTCGCACATTTTATTGTTTAGAGTCAGTGGCCAATTTTTTTTTTCCATATGATACATTTTCAAAAAAATTTTGCTATTGGTTTTGCTCTTCTGAGGCGTTTACAAGATAGCAGTAGTACCTGCTTCAAATCTAAGAGCAATGTTCTGATTGTCTGCTTAACAGTATATATATATATATATATATATATATATATATATATATATATATTAGAAACAACAGAAAGTCTACATTACTTTAATTGTAGAATATACTCTTGACTTCCATTGCACTAGGTAATTTCCCGTCAGTTACTGCGAACTGTGAGCTTTCAGATAGGAAATCACGCATCCAGTAGTTCAACTGAGAAGGTAGCCTATAGGAAAGCAATGTGGCTGCAACAAACTTATGAGGACTTATATGAAAACCCTTTCTCGAACTCCATTAATGCGGAATCAATTTGAGAAGCCCTCTCCGCAGTAGTACCTAGTGCGAATAAAGCGCCAGCTGTGTCAAGCAGGAGTGATGCTTCCCCAATCCATGCTGATGTCAGTCGGTGATATATTCCAGGGTATATCGTAACATTTGAATGAAGTATTTGCTCACACATCATGCTTCATGTCGATGTCAGTGAAATGGATCTGCATCTCAGCGGATTACGTTTATTTTATTTCGTATGTTTTGCGGTGGCCTGTGGAACTCTCCATTCTTCTCCCTAGCTATAAATACTAGAATACTCCTCACACTGGAGGAAAAGTAATTATGCAGCTGCATCGTTGACGCACACAATGCATTCCTACATTGTTAGCCCATTCAAGAAAGACATTACCTGTAGAAACATAACCGTCGTACAACGTCTATGATAGGGCCATAAAAACATAGTGAACATGTCTGGTTAAGTTGTGATCTTCTGGTTATTTCATGGAATGACAGAATTATCTTACAAGATTCACATGATATGTTCGCGGTATACCAATCAAAAATTCCATTTAGGTGTGTCATCGACTTATGAAATATGAGTCTACAGACAGGGGAGATGACTTTCACGCAGCAACTACGTCGACGCATTGTAAAGAATAAGAGGCAGTAGTCACAGTTCCAAACTGTGGCGAGAGAAACATTTTACCTCTTCTGTGACAATGCTGCGAACACCTATATCGAACTCAGAACAACATCTTTAGAAATTTTGTCATAATAAGACGTATAGCTACATTCAGCAACCAGTAAATTTAGAGGTAAGAAACAAAATACTGCTGAACTTCTATTGAAAATACGTAATCTGTAAATGAAATCGTATCACCGAATACTCTGTTAACTGTGTTTAATTCGGCAACTACTCTCACAGTCACACTGTCATATTTACCTTATAGTCCGGTAAAGCTACTTCAGTATTGGATTACACTGCACATTTAATTAAGATAGCCATTCGTTGTATGGTATTATGATGAGGCAAGAATTGTACTAGTATAGTGCTTATTAATAGTGTCTCCCGGTAGGTTATTGAACAGAGTAGACACAGATATCAGAGAAATAATCAGCCCAATATATTACATCTCATTATCGAAAACCATCAGAAGATGCGCAAATAGTTTTTCAACCCACGCAGGGAGCGAGTTGTTGATTATGAGACAAGTCACATTTATACGCAATCACCAGAGTGACACAAAAAAAAACAAGGCAAAACCCAACTTTCGTGTTGGTTGATCGACAACGGGCAAGAAAGGTAATGACATGCTGGTGGCAGAGTAGAAGGGGTGTGGTAGGTGTGTTTGCCAATCATGTTCCTAGGTGCTGTCTGACAGATCACATTTGTTATTCAGTGGCTTCAAAGCATCTCATTTCTTGGCCACAAATGTCAAATGCAAAGGACACATCACTGTGAAGCAGTTCGTAACACAACATGCCACCAGATGTGTATCTATAACAATACAATTTGTGGCCATATAAAGGCCTGAGTTTAAGATGAGGTTTACTACGGCTAACCCAATGCTTTCTCCTTATGAAGCTACCATACTGTACTAAAAATCGCCATCAGGCTGCACTGATTTAAATTGGTCACCTCCTTAAATATATTACACCAAATATGAGGATCAGTCCTTTGAAAGGCTACAGATCACTTACTTCCCCATTCTTCCCAGTTCGGCATTTGCTTAGCCTCTAATCTCGTTCGAGATGAGCTACTGTACCGAAATACGCCTTCCTTTCTCTTAACGTGAATATGACTACTGAAGGCAACTCTTGCCTTATGGTTAATTGGTTGTAACACCTTAATTGGTCATCACACTAACCAATTATTGGATCACAGTCATTGACCATAGTCGTAAAGTGGAGTAACGTCCTTCATCGACGCTTGTTTGTCTTCCAGAAACCGACTATCAATTTATATCAAAACGATAGTCCTTGAAACGATACAACTTGATATTCTCGGTAGTGCTAACTCCGTACAGGACACAGTTTTTATTTTTAATTTCCTTTACCGCCTTCAAACAGAATCCTGTGTCAGATATGTTAGACATTGCTCTGTTTTCGACTCCGTTATCTAAAGCATAAACGATGCATCTTGTAAGTCATAAATGAGAAATATTGAAGTTGTCATGGCAAGAGCTGTACTACGAAATTGAAGAAATAAGACCACAGATAATACACAACATGCCATACTAAATGGTGAAATATGGTTGAGCCAGATCGCTGGTCGAATATCACCGATCGGCTTGTTATCTTTTGCGCGTCCCCGGGCATGAGCATCTTTGCATTTTCGGCTGGGGCGCCCGGGGTGGCGAGAGGCAGTGTAGTGTAACGACGTAAGTTTTTTATAAACGATTTTCTTTTGACATATGACCATGTGCAGACTTCGTCACCTACGTCAGTTACAACCTACTTCAAAATTATTTATATTCTTTTCAAATTGTCTCAGAATGGTTCTTGAACGAAACTGTAAAACATCATTTGAGTCGTTTGCACAGAATTACGTCATTCGGGCCAATTGGTTTGCGTTAACTTTTTTAATTTAGGTTTCGTTTGTTTCTCCTCAGAAATTATATTGATACACGTTATCTTGATTTAATCGATATTAGAACCACACATTGAATAAACTTTTGAGATTTAAAGTTGCGATGAACGCTGTCAAAATTCAATAATCTTGTCAAATATATTATTAATCCATTCACATAATTCTTCATAAATAAATCCCCAGAACACGTATATCAACTTTAGTAGCATGCACTAGTTTATTAGCTTCCTACATACAGACGTGAACCTGAGCCTTGACGAGACAAAACTAACATTTTCAATAAGATTAAACTTCCTATGATATCATTGTTGTACAAAACATTACAAATTTTCATTTAATTAATTTTTTAGAAGCACGACGCAACAACTCGGTTCCAGGATCTTCTGTTGCTCTTTGGCTGTCGACCCGCGACGTATAGTGGCCAGCAATTTTTTCTCTGGTCCCGGCAGCGAAGATGCTGTCTCCGTTCGTTGCACCGCCCTCTCCGTACATGAAACATAAAAACATACAAAAACTTTAGACAATTCACAACCATTAAAAATATTACAAAAACACATAAACAAACTAAATTAAACTTATATTCACCTGCAAACTGGGCTGACACTGGTGGATGGGTGACGCTTCAATTTCGCGTCCCACTACAGCAGTCGGTCTGGGGCGGCCGGTGAGACTGGCGGAGTTGTAGCTCGGGCGTAAACACACGTGTGATGGCTGTTACGCTGGGGCTGTTTGCGAATCGTGAAACTCCTGCGGCGGTTACTGGTTGCCTGGAAGGCATTTTCGTATAAACTGTGCCAAGCCTCGCTGTGAGAGGGGATTCCGGAGTTGGTGTTAGCCCAGATGTTCGTAATAATTGAGGTGCCTGTATGAGAAGCACGGCGTGGGCCTGTTGGTTGCTTCGTCCTTCTGGCAGCCACCGCAAGCGGATGTTCGGCCGGAATGTCTACAGTTTGTGGTGAGCATAGTGTGAACAGATTCTCTTAGGATGTGCTCCCTGCATGACTCTTAGCCTGTGTTATTTGTGGGTACCGACTCCTTGTCTGTTACTGCTTCCGGGTGTCCTGTAAGATTTCACAGCAAAACTGTGTTTGTGTGGCATTCTGTGTTTCTGGCTCAGTCTCCGCCTATAATATGGAAAGATTGGGAATTCCTTAATGCTTTAATTTAAACACATAAAGAAAAAATCGTTTTTTTATTCCTGTTTAATGCCAGACAGATTCAAATTTAGTTTACCTGGTTATTGGCTTAACTCGCGCTTCCCGCACTAAATCAGCTGATATTGAAAATGATTCTTTTATTCCTGTTTAATGTCAGACAGATTCTCATTTAGTTTACCTGGCTATTGGCTTCACTCGTCCTTCATGCACTAAATCATCTGACATTAAAATTTTTTTAATTCCTGTTTAATGGCAGACAGATTCAAATGTGACTTCATTTATATATTTGAAATAAATGTGTTGGATTGACCTTAATGACTTATGTGCAATCGAAGTAAGGGGCCCAGTCCTTCATTAGCGCTTAACAGTGGCGTGCGGTTCGGGTTGTGAGCCCCGTGGTCGCATAAATGGTATTACATCATAGGCAACTTAAATAATGCTATACTTGTCAAATGTAAGTGCAGAAAAGTCCGCTGGATATCATATATGCCCAATGCGTCGCGATCACTTGGGCGAACACCGGTCTGTATCAAGCTGGCTGATGGAGCTGAAACTGATATTACCATGACAGCGACCCACGAGCCCTTTCAAAAACATGTTTCCGCAAGATATTTAATTACAAATTGATTAATGGAGAGCTACATCAAACCTGTCTCTGGACTGAAGACCAAAACAACAACAACAATTGAGTAAAAAATGAACGAAACTGTCTCTGACCTTCTGTTAGACTGATGCTCGTAGCAGACAGGCTGAATATGGCTTAAAAAAAGAAAGAAGAAGGATGCATTGGATATCACAGCTTTGCGTTCACACTGCCTTAGGCTGACTACTAGACCACGAATACGTTATCCACGACAACTGCTCAAGTGTTAGTCAACACTTACCGTGCCGCTTGCCTCGTACCCCAATATGACGAAAACACGACTCTAACATACATGAAATTCGGTGGTTTGTTGGACTGAGGCTCCCTTGTATTGGCTTAGGTGTGAGTTCGGCATACCCTCTGAGTGTACCAGTTTTTAACAAGCACAAACATACCTCTTAACTTCGAGTAACTCCAAGTAAATAGTGTAGGACTGTGTCACCCAAATCAATATTAAACATGCCCATTTAATACTGACTGCAATGTAGTAGGACTAGTTGTTACTTTCGAAGGCCGAAGTCCCTACTTGCAGAAACTGTCTCCTGTAACGTATCTCACGCTACTAATGTTATTTTAGTTCACGAACCAGTCGTCCTGTAGGGTCAAAGGATCTTTGTTTCTCTCTGTAAGTGACCTTCAAATTTTGAAAATACTGGCAGTGGATGGGAATTCGGGCTCCGATTCCAATATTTCTCTGGGTTTTAATCATTCGAGATGATACTGTCCTATCATTTCGTTGTTTTTTCGCGATGCCGAATTCCTCCTCGTCTCTACGAGGTGCTCGATTCTAACTGCTATTGAAAGGGAATGTGATAGTGGAGACCTCTTTGCATGGGGTCAGCAACGACGATATGGGCAGAGTTGGAGTCTCAGACAGCACAGAACTATTCGTTGTGTTATATTCACACATATTGCTACTGCTCAAGTAACAGTAAGTATTTCATGTCTATTAATAGGTAGAAGACGACAGCAAAAGTTCCCAGCTTCGAATCCCTGCCAGGCAAAAATCATTTCTGTCACAATTTCAGGTTCTGGTACACACTTTTGGTGAACATATTTACGAGGGTTGAATGAAAAGTAATGCCTCCAACTTCATTAACTGGGTTTGAATGAGAAAATTTTAATAACTCAAACGCAGAAATAATCCTTAGAATGTGATCTTTAAATACCAATTTTCACTTTTCCACATAATCACCAAGCTATTGGATACATTCTTGCCAACGATGAACAAGTTTTCTGAAGCCGTCAACGAAGAAGTCGACACTCTGTTTCCGCAACCACATTCTCACCATTCTCTCAACGTCTCCATCAGAAGCATAACGATGTCCCTGCACATCGTCTTTCATTATCGGAAACAGATGGAAGTCAGTCGGTGCTAAATCTGGACTGGGTGGAAGTTGCCGTACGGTGGTGAGTTTCAGTTTCTGAAGTTTTGCTGTGGTGGCACTTGAAGTGTGTGGTTTGCCAAGCAAAGCAATAATGTGACCCACATGTTCTTGTGAAATGCGGATTGTGCTTGCATTTTCTCTCTGAGTGATACGACGATCGTCCTGACTCAATCTGTCAATATTTTGCTTGGGAGACTCGGTCGTTGCTGTCACAGGGCTTCTAAATCTTTGTGTGCCACGCAGGTCAGATGTTCCCACCTCAGCATCTTTAAACTCAGTCGCCCAACGACGCACAGTACTCACATCAACACAATCACCATAAACTGCTTTCATACTCTGATGAATCTCCTTTGGGGTGACACCTCTCGCTGTCAAGAATTTAATGACTGTACGTTGCTTAAATCGCATTGACCGACCGGCTGCGCAGGGTTCCATACTGTACACTGTAACAATACAACCGTTTAATGGTAAGGCTTCTCTCAAACTGGAGCTATAGAGAAGAGGCTACGGTTCAAGCCAGTACCTGCCGCAAACCAATGCTGCCAACTGTTGAAGAGTTATGAAGGTGGAGACGTTACTTTTCAGTCAAACCTCGTAATATCTGACATCTGATAGTGCTCAATTAACAACTCTTATAGGTACTGGGTTGTACTCTCCGTCAATCGTCACAACTTCACGTTATGGCGTTTCGCAATCGTGCGTTGCCCTTTATTGCAAACCTTTCGTCTTTACCTCTCAGTGGCAATATTAACTTCATGGGGTTCCCGGTGCAGTGCTACACGTAGTGTGCTTTATTTCCAGGGTAGCACGTGTGGCCACGTACATTGACATTGGTGGAAACCTTGATATTTTACGTCTCTTTATGCCTAGTCGAGTCTCGATCAGACGCGCGGTATCAATTTACATCTGGAATGACTGCCAAAATAAATAAAGTCCTCTAGTGGTGTCTTGTGGTAACCACTGTGTATTGACAACCGACTGTCACCCACTGGGTTTTCGGTGTTTAGAGGACCTGCGACGCAACTACGTTGCGTTGGTTGAATTCGGCAGTGGCCCCACTTCTTTGTTAACAAGTGCACATCACGTCTACTGATTTCTGTCCAATTAGGATAATTCGCCCGTGGTGTGTTATGTTTTTTGTCTAAGAGTGTATATTGCGTTCACATCCTGTGTAGCGATGCCTTTTGATTTCGGAGCCAGACTGCGCGTGTGTGGTAACATGTGGATCGGTTTATGAGTATCCCCATTTTATTACACTTATCACAGTCCATGAACCATGGACCTTGCCGTTGGTGGGGAGGCTTGCGTGCCTCAGCGATTCAGATAGCCCTACCGTAGTTGCAACCACAACGGAGGGGTACCTGTTGAGAGGCCAGACAAACGTGTGGTTCCTGAAGAGGGGCAGCAGCCTTTTCAGTAGTTGCAGGGGCAACAGTCTGGATGATTGACGGATCTGGCCTTGTAACAGTAACCAAAACGGCCTTGCTGTGCTGGTACTGCGAACGGCTGAAAGCAAGGAAAAACTACAGCCCTAATTTTTCCCGAGGGCATGCAGCTTTTCTGAATGATTAAATGATGATGGCGTCCTGTTGGGTAAAATATTCGGGACGTAAAATAGTCCCCCATTCGGAACTCCGGGTGGGGACTACTCAGGAGGACGTCGTTATCAGGAGAAAGAAAACTGGCGTTCTACGGGTCGGAACGTGGAATGTCAGATCCCTTACTCAGGCAGGTAGGTTAGAAAATTTAAAAAGTGAAATGGATAGGTTAAAGGTAGGTATAGTGGGAATTAGTGAAGTTCGGTGGCAGGAGGAACAAGACTTCTGGTCAGATGACTACAGGGTTATAAACACAAAATTCAATAGGGGTAATGCAAGAGTGGGTTTAATAATGAATAGGAAAATAGGAATGCGGGTAAGCTACTACAAACAGCACAGCGAACGCATTGTTGTGGCCAAGATAGATACGAAGCCCACACCTACTACAGTAGTACAAGTTTATATGCCAACTAGCTCTGCAGATGACGAAGAAATTGAAGAAATGTATGATGAAATAAAACAAATTATTCAGATAGTGAATGGAGACGAAAATTTAATAGTCATGGGTGACTGGAATTCGGGTGTCGGAAAAGGGAGAGAAGGAAACGTAGTAGGTGAATACGGATTGGGGCTAAGAAATGAAAGAGGAAGCCGTCTGGTAGAATTTTGCACAGAGCTCAACATAATCATAGCTAACACTTGGTTTAAAAATCATGAAAGAAGGTTGTATACATGGAAGAACCCTGGAGATACTAAAAGGTATCAGATAGATTATATAATGGTAAGACAGAGATTTAGGAACCAGGTTTTAAATTGTATGACATTTCCAGGGGCAGTTGTAGACTCTGACCACAATCTATTGGTTCCGACCTGTAGATTAAAACTCAAGAAACTGCAAAAACGTGGGAATTTAGGGAGATGGGACCCGGATAAACTGAAAGAACCAGAGGCTGTACAGAGTTTCAGGGAGAGCATAACGGAACAATTGACAGGAATTGGGGAAAGAAATACAGTAGCAGAAGAATGGGTAGCTTTGAGTGATGAAGCGCTGAAGGTAGCAGAGGAGCAAGTAGATAAAAGACGAGGGCTAATAGAAATCTTTGGGTTACAGAAGAAATACCGAATTTAATTAATGAAAGGAGAAAATACAAAAATGCAGTAAGTGAAGCAGGAAAAAAGGAATACAAACGTCTCAAAATTGAGATCGACAGGGAGTGCAAAATGGCTAAGCATGGGTGGCTAGAGGACAAATGTAAGGATTTAGAGGCTTATCTCACTAGGGGGAAGATAGATACTGCCTACAGGAAAATTAAAGGGACCTTTGGAGAAAAGAGAGCCACTTGTATGAATATCAAGACCTCAGATGGAAACCCAGTTCTAAGCAAAGCAGGGAAAGCAGAAAGGTGGAAGGAGCATATAGAGGGTCTATACAGGGGCGATGTTCTTGAGGACAATATTATGGAAATGGAAGAGGGTGTAGATGAAGACGATATGGGAGATATGATACTGCGTGAAGAGTTTGACAGAGCCCTGAAAGACCTGGGTCGGAACTAGGCCCCCGGAGTCCTGAGACTGGTTTGATGCAGCTCTCCATGCTACTCTATCCTGTGCAAGCTTCTTCATCTCCCAGTACCTACTGCAACCTACATCCTTCTGAATCTGCTTAGTGTATTAATCTCATGGTCTCCCCCTACGATTTTTACCCTCCACTCTGCCCCTCAATACAAAATTGGTGATCCCTTGATGCCTCAGAACATATCCTACCAACCGATCCCTTCTTCTGGTCAAGTTGTGCCACAAACTTCTCTTCTCCCCAATCCTATTCAATACTTCCTCATTAGTTATGTGATCTACCCACCTAATCTTCAGCATTCTTCTGTAGCACCACATTTCGAAAGCTTCTATTCTCTTCTTGTCCAAACTATTTACCGTCCATGTTTCACTTCCATACATTACTACACTCCATACAAATACTTTCAGAAATGACTTCCTGACACTTGAATCTATACTCGATGTTAACAAATTTCTCTTCTTCAGAAACGCTTTCCTTGCCATTGCCACTCTACATTTTATATCCTCTCTACTTCGACCATCATCAGTTATTTTGCTCCCCAAATAGCAAAACTCCCTTACTACTTTAAGTGTCTCATTTCCTAATCTAATTCCCTCAGCATCACCCGACTTAATTCGACTACATTCCATTATCCTTGTTTTGCTTTTGTTGATGTTCATCTTATACCCTCCTTTCAAGACACTGTCCATTCCATTCAATTGTTCTTCCAAGTCCTTTGCTATCTCTGACAGAATTAGAATGTCATCGGCGAACCTCAAAGTTTTTATTTCTTCTCCATGGATTTTAATACCTACTCCGAAATTTTCTTTTGTTTCCTTTACTGCTTGCTCAATATACAGATTGAATAACATCGGGGAGAGGCTACAACCCTGTCTTACTCCCTTCCCAACCACTGCATCCCTTTCATGTCCCTCGACTCTTATAACTGCCATCTGGTTTCTGTACAAATTGTAAATAGCCTTTCGCTCCCTGTATTTTACCCCTGCCACCTTTAGAATTCGAAAGAGAGTATTCCAGTCAACATTGTCAAAAGCTTTCTCAAAGTCTACAAATACTAGAAACGTAGGTTTGTCTTTCCTTATTCTATCTTCTAAGATAAGTCGTAAGGTCAGTATTGCTTCCCGTGTTCCAGTATTTCTACAGAATCCAAACTGATCTTCCCCGAGATCGACTTCTACTAGTTTTTCCATTCGTCTGTAAAGAATTCGTGTTAGTATTTTGCAACTGTGGCTTATTAAACTGATTGTTCGGTAATTTTCACATCTGTCAACACCTGCTTTCTTTGGGATTGGAATAATTATATTCTTCTTGAAGTCTGAGGGTATTTCGCCTGTTTCATACATCTTGCTCACCAGATGGTAGAGTTTTGTCAGGACTGGCTCTCCCAAGGCCGTCAGTAGGTCCAATGGAATGTTGTCTACTCCGGGGGCATTGTTTCGACTCAGGTCTTTTAGTGCTCTGTCAAACTCTTCACGCAGTATCGTATCTCCCATTTCATCTAAATCTACATCCTCTTCCATTTCCATAATATTGTCCTCAAGTACATCGCCCTTGTATAGACCCTCTATATACTCCTTCCACCTTTCTGCTTTTTGCTTAGAACTGGGTTTCCATCTGAGCTCTTGATGTTTATACAAGTGGTTCTCTTATCTCCAAAAGTGTCTTTAATTTTCCTGTAGGCAGTATCTATCTTCCCCCTAGTGAGATAAGCCTCTACATCCTTACATTTGTCCTCTAGCCATCCCTGCTTAGCCATTTTGCACTTCCTGTCTATCTCATTTTTGAGACTTTTGTATTCCTTTTTGCCTGCTGCATTTACTGCATTTTTATATTTTCTCCTTTCATCAATAAAATTCAATATTTCTTCTGTTACCCAAGAAACTCTACTAGCCCTCGTCTTTTTACCTACTTGGTCCTCTGCTGCCTTCACTAATTCATCCCTCAAAGCTACCCTTTCTTCTTCTACAGTATTTCTTTCCCCAATTCCTGTCAATTGTTCCCTTATGCTCTCCCTGAAACTCTGTACAACCTCTGGTTCTTTCAGTTTATCCAGTTCCCATCTCCTTAGATTCCCACCTTTTTGCAGTTTCTTGAGTTTTAATCTACAGGTCATAACCAATAGATTGTGGTGAGAGTGCACATCTGCCCCTGGAAATGTCTTACAATTTAGAACCTGGTTCCTAAATCTCTGTCTTACATTATATAATCTATCTGATACCTTTTAGTATCTCCAGGGTTCTTCCATGTATACAACCTTCTATCATGATTCTTAAACCAAGTGTTAGGTATGTTTAAGTTGTGCTCTGTGCAAAATTCTACCAGGCGGCTTCTTCTTTCATTTCTTAGCCCCAATCCATATTCACCTAGTATGTTTCCTTCTCTCCCTTTTCCTACACTCGAATTCCGGTCACCCATGATTATTAAATTTTCGTCTCCCTTCACTACCTGAATAATTTCTTTTATTTCATCATACATTTCTTCAATTTCTTCGTCATCTGCAGAGCTAGTTGGCATATAAACTTGTACTACTGTAGTAGGTGTGGGCTTCGTATCTATCTTGGCCACAATAATGCGTACACAATGCTGTTTGTAGTAGTAAACACGAGGAGTCAATGTAAATCTTTTGACAAGCATTCCTAAGTCTTAGGAATGGAACGCTTTATTTAACGTTCCAAGAGAGGCCAAAGAGTTTTAGGAGACTGCCGTTAAGTAGAAAGCAATGTAGTCTGATGGAAACTTAGCAGTATTCATGTTGGCTTAAGAGCATCAATGTGGGGAACTTTTTGGGGCAAGGGACTGACATGAACCTAGTGGACAGCTTTCTGTAGGCGTCTCTTTCGCAGAAGTTGGCTTCAGTAAAGTATGAAATTGCAGCTTATTTTAGGATACGTAAATCTAATCTCAGTTTCCACAACGTCCTGCAACATACAAGTATTTCTTTCCTATCGAGTCTAACAATACTGTGGCCGAAAATAATACGTAGATAAACAATGGAAGCAGCATTTTGTAATGAACTAGTACAAAATGTCATGTGAAAAGACCACTCATTAGTGTGGGGGTCCTACGGAGGGAAAATAAAGAAAATGAATTCTCCAAACAATGTAAGTTGGTGGAATGACAGAAAGAAAGATTGCCAGACATTCTGAAGTGAGAACTTGAAAAATTAAGGACGAAAAGCATTTGAAAATGTAATAGCGACATAGCGATACGTGACTATAAGAAATGCGTGGACAGAACTGTAGTTTATATACGATGGAAACTGAGGTATTTCCTTTACTCATAACTCAGTAATAGCAAACACAAATTTTAGTTCGCAGCAGTACACGCAAGGAACCGTCACCTAAGGTGTAGCATTACTTAAAAGTAGAGAATTCGTAATGTAGGACAGAAACTGTAGATACAGCAACGAAAGAAGGAATTACAATTAGTTTTTTTTCTTAGTGTCGACTGTTAGGTCATTAGAGACTGAGCACAAGCCCGGATTAGGATAGTAGGGCGAAGGAAATCTACCGTGCCTTTATGAATGGAACGGTCACGGTATTTGCCTGAAGCGATTTAGGAAAATCACAGAAAACCAAATAATGGTAGGCCGGACGTGATTTGTTCAGTCTTCGTGTCTAATGCTGGTCCAGTATTTTACGAATGTCCGATAGGTGGTGGCACTGTACATAACCTTCAAAGCGGCTACTGAATTGGGCGTGTTTTAAAAGAGCTGTCTTTTGGCGGAAAGTTCGAGTATTGCTGATATTCGTAGGACCTTGCGGCATGAGAGGACTCATCACTGAACAAAAGCAGGGCGAGTCTTTGGGCTAGGTGTCTGTCATCATCGCCACAGCGTAGTGCAAACCTGTCTGGTCTCCGGCATACCGGCCGGATGCATACAGCGGCGACTCCTCCAGTGCCGCAACGTTCGGAGACTCTTCTACGAGGTGATCGACGGATCACAGTCAAATATGTCGCTGCATAAGTGGACGTCCCTGTTGTTAGTGGTGACACACTCGTCCACCTGTTAGGGTACTCGAAAGTTTTTCTCGGCACCTAACAGAAGACTAGGAAGAACGAGGAGTTCGGCGCAACGAAAGATGCACTCAACGGGAAAGAGTACGTGAATGATGGGGTGGGTTACTGATGCAGCAAGACATTGTTTAAAATGGCTCTGAGCACTATGTGACTTAAGTTCTTAGGTCATCAGTCCCCTAGAACTTAGAACTAGTTAAGCCTAACTAACCTAAGGACATCACACACATCCATGCCCGAGGCAGTATTCGAACCAGCGACCGTAGCGGTCGCGCGAGTCCAGACTGTAGCGCCTAGAAGCGCTCGGCCACCCCGGCCGGCCAAGACATTGTCTCCGACGTCAAGCAAGAGGATTGTACCGCGAGGGCGTACAGAATCTCCTAGTAAGGTGGTGAGTGGGTCGTCGCATTGAACGGAGATTATGTTGAATTATAGAGTTTTGCAGCCGAAAGAGTGGGGAATAATGTGGTGTACGGAATCCTGAACGTGACAAACATGTTTCCAGGAAAAAAATGTGTGGCAATACGTTACATATTAGACGCACCTCGTACGTCAAGATGTAAAATTGACGGAGAAAATCAGAGAAATTCGAAATGGGAGTATCTAAGAAAAGTCTTGGTGAATCGATCGTATGACCGATACCATATTGCTGAGATTACTGTGTTTTCGGGGAATAGGAGTACTGGAGGTAACAGCATGTGGCTGGACCGTGTTGTATTAACTGAAACAAACTTTGCTTCTGTATTCGTAGTTTAGAAATGCACTACTTCTCCAACGGACATAGTCTTCTAATAACTATCACATCTTTACAGTTCTCATGTTTTTGTTGTGGTTTTCAGTCCAGAGACTGGTTTGATGCAGCTCTCCATGCTGCTCTTTCCTGTGCAAGCTTCTTCATCTCCCAGTACCTACTGCAGCCTACATCCTTCTGAATCTGCTGAATCTCTTGGTCTCCCTCGATTTCTACCCTCCACGCTGCCCTCCAAGACAAACTTGGTGATCCCTTGATGCCTCAGAACATGTGCTTTCAACCGATCCTTTCTTCTAGTTAAGTTGTGCCACAAATTTCTCTTCTCCCCAATTCTATTCAATTCCTATTCGATCCTTTCTTCTAGTTAAATTGTGCCACAAATTTCTCCCCAATTCTATTCAATTCCAATTCATTAGTTATGTGATCTACCCATGAAATCTTCAGCATTCTTCTGTAGCACCACAATTCGAAAGCTTCTATTCTCTGTTGGTATAAATTATGTATTGTCCATGTTTCACTTCCATACATGGCTACACTCCATACAAATACTTTCAGAAAAGACTTCCTGACTCTTAATTCTATACCCAATATTAACAAATTTCTCTTCTTCAGAAACGCTTTCCTTGCCATTGTCAGTCTACATTATATATCCTCTCTACTTCGACCATCATCAGTTATTTTGCTCTTCAATTACCAAAACTCATTCACTACTTTATGCGTCTCAATTCGTAATCCAATGCCCTCAGCCTCACCCGATTTAACTCTACTACATTCCATTATCCTCGGTTTGCTTTTGTTGATATTCATCTTATATCCTCCTATCAAGACACTGTCCATCCCGTTCAGCTGCTCTTCTAGGTGCTTTGCTGTCTCTGACAGAAATACAAAGTCATCGGCGAACCTCAAAGTTTTAGTTTCTTCTCCATGGATTTTAATTCCTACTCCGAATTTTTCTTTTGTTTCCTTTACTGCTTGCTCAATATACAGATTGAGTAACATCGGAGATAGGTCTAACCCCGTCTCACTCCATTTCCTACCACTCCTTCCCTTTCATGCCCCTCGACACTTATAACTGCCATCTCGTTTGCGCACGTTGTAAATAGCCTTTCGCTCCCTGTATTTTTCCCCTGCCACCTTCAGAATTTGAAATAGAGTGTTCGAGTCAACATTGTGAAAAGCATTATCTAAGTCTACTAATGCTAGAAACGTAGGTTTGCCTTTCCTTAATCTATTTTCTAAGGTAAGTCGTAGGGTCAGTATTGCCTCACGTGTTCCAACATTTCTGCGGAAACCAAACTGATCTTCTCCAAGGTCGGGTTCTACCAGTTTTTCCAATCGTCTGTAAAGAATTCGTGTTAGTATTTTGCCGCAGTGGCTTATTAAACTGATAGTTCGGTAATTTTCACATCTTTCAACAACTGCTTTCTTTGGGATTGGAATTATTATATTCTTCTTGAGGTCTGAGGGTATTTCGCCGGTCTCATACATCTTGCTCACGAGATGGTAGAATTTTGTCAGGGCTGGCTCTCCCAAGGCTATCAGTAGTTCAAATGGAATGTTGTCTACTCCCGGTACTTTGTTTCGATCTAGGTCTTTCAGTACTCTGTCAAACTCTTCACGCAGTATCATATCTCCTATTTCATCTTCATCTACGTCCTCTTCCATTTCCATAGCATTTTCCCTAAGACCATCGCCCTTGTATAAGCCCTCTATATACTCCGTCCACCTGTCTGCTTTCCCTTTTTTGCTTAAAACTGGTTTTCCATCTGAGCTCTTGATATTCATACAATTGGTTCTCTTTTCTCCAAAGGTATCTTTAATTTTCCGGTAGGCAGTATCTATCTTACCGCTAGTGATATACGCCTCTACATCCTTATATTTGGCCTCTAGCCATCCCTGCTTAGCCATTTTGCACTTCCTGTCGAACACATTTTTTAGACGTCTGTATTTCTTTTTGCCTGCTTAATTTACAGCTCCCACAGCAGACCGTTATCAAGTACCTTGTTTACTCCATCCCGCACGAGAAAGCACTGCTGCCAGAGCCTGTCTCTGAAATAAAGTCACCTCAGAACATCGATAGTGCTGCGCACGCCTTCAGCAAAAGGTGACATTATGGAGACACTGCGGGGCCCTCACGTACAGCAGTACACCTCTTGCTCCTCGCAGGACCAGACGTCAAATTCGGATGCCGTGATCTCGCCTGAGACACTCCCGTGTTTGCCACGTAGCTCCAAGGCTGTGTCTCCTGTGATGGAGTAAAAAGCGAAGAAAAGAGCCAAAGGTGAGGCAATTTGTGGTAAGTCGGTCGCAGCTGCGGCGGAAATTGGAATGCGGCCAGCTCTCGGGAAAGAGGCAAAATTTCATCTCGTCGAGTAAGTCACCATCCAGCTCCCGGTAAAAGTGTGTGTAGGTGCCTGCCCTTGACGGGGCACCTGCTGTCGTCGACACAGACTGTTCGCACATCGTTTTCGTTCACAGGGAGAAACACGAGTCTGTTGTCCGTATACCTACGATCTTTGTGGCAGTCGCTATTTTTATTTCTCGTCCTTTATCTTAAAGTAATTCAGCTTAAGGAATAGTAACGTAATTATCGGCGTGTTAGTCATACCCAACTTTACAATATTTCAACTAAATTTAAACGTATAAATATGATAGTAATTCAAGAAAGTACGGAAGAAAGCAATTTTTGGCATATACACATTTGTTTTCTGTGTGTGATACACTTCCAATAAGTGAGAATATGGTTTTAGCTGTGACATTCGTAGCCATCCCTTAACAACTGTATACATAAAGTATTGCAATTGAAGGCTGAAAAAATTCTCATTTTTACTTGCCTTAGTTGCATATACAGAATTACATGACATATCTCGATTACTTTGGAATATTTGCAGATCTAAAACAAAGAAAGACTGAAGTATGTACCGGGTAATATTTTACAATAAATAGAAAAAAAAACTATACATAAATGCAGAATTTACCTAAGTTGTTGTGTCAGACATCCGTTCTGAACCTCCTACGGAAGTACTCTGTTTCGCAACTGCGGTTAGTGTTTGAAATTGGCAAGTGATGGCGTTAGGGGAGAGGGGAGGGGAAAAAGGGGAAAGAAAGGAGGAACAGGAAAAATGGACGGAGGTTGGTTGGCAGAGGGGAAAGGAGGAACGGAGGGGGAGCAGCAAGAATGTCATGAGTTTACTAAGAGGATTCCTGCTAAAAACATATAATAATGTAAAAATTCTCGTTAAACGTTAATAGTGTAGAACAATGTGTGTGTAAACCGTAAATGGGATGAAACAGTAAAATCATAAAACGGAGCAAGGGGGACCGAATCCCGTAAACGAAGGCAACGCAGGACAGTTGGTGGGGGAAGTAGTAGTAAATATATTGTAGGTTTACCAATAGAGGGTCTCATCCTAAAACTGCAAAAATACCTTATTTAATTTTTCTGTAAAATTATTCTAAGTGTAGGGAAACGGAAGATAAAATTTTAAAAATGATAAGATAGTAAATTATGATATTGGATGTAAAGTAACTAAAACTGGATTAGTATCTTAACATGTTAATTGTGAAACATTGAAAGTATAAAACCATATGGCCTTGCTCTGAAAGTACAAAAAGCAAAATTTATAAAAATTCTGGTTAAAATGTTGAAAGATTATCACAGTTTATTCATAAGTAGTAAAAGATATACAGTTCGTGAAGTTACCGAGGTTTGTTTCCGTACGGGGCGTATAGCAAATGCTGCTAATTCTAAGAAATTTCTTAAAAAATTTGAAGTATAGAACCATGAAAAGTATGAAACGAAAATTATCTAGAATTTAAGTCGGGTCCCGAGTTCGAGTCTCGGTCCAGCACACAGTTTTAATGTGCCAGTAAGTTTCATATCAGCGTACACTTCGCTGCAGAGTGAAAATCTCATTATAAAAATTGTCAAGTTAAATTAAGCGCAGTGACTAAATTAACAAGGGGCAGAATGTAACATATACGGATAATTGCGTTTTCTTCTGCTTGGTGGCGCTGTATGGCGATGTAGTAGTCGACGTTTCCCATATGCAAGCTGACCTGCTGGTGCTAGACGGTGTGTGAGCAGAAGTGCGGCAGCTCTCTCTTCTCGCTGAGTGGGGCTGTTGATTTTGTAGGAAAATGCTCTGTTAATAAGTCGTTATGATGATTTAATGCGTTGCCAGTCTCTAGCAGAAGGCGTGTAAGAATCTCATTCATTCCAACATTGTCAGGAGATCTTCCATACGTTCCTGTGCAGCCCTTCCAAATGTGTGTTAATGGTTCCAAAGCGCGCTTCGATATTAGAGGTCCACCACACGCTCTTTCTTTTTCCTTGTGAACTGAATCGTGTTCTCAATCTTTGAAGCGTATTTCAAATATCCTGTCTGTTTTGATCAACGTAACTTTTTGGGCAGTTTCCACATTTTAGTTTGTGTGCACCTGCTGCAATGATCTTCGAGGCTATTTTGATCACATGATACCTCAATCTGAAGCGAATAATGTCATTAGTTTTAAACCATATACGCATCCTGGTATTACGAGATTCTCTAACAATAATTGCGGAAATCAATCCTTTATAAGTCAGGGGAATAACACTATTTTTCTTGTCTTACTCTTCAGCTGTTAGCGTAAAACCATTGATGTTCTTCCAGTTTTCTGTTGTAACTTGGTTACTGCTGAGACTGGGTAACCGATGTTAACTGCAACTTATTTTACAGTAGCATTTTCTTGGTTCCTCTAAGACTCATTTAATGGCAGTTCCAATAACATAGTAATGATCACTCGTACGCCCAGAGGAGTCAAAATGACCCTTATCAGTTCTTAAGTTCTAGCTATGTTTTGAAGAATGATTCAAGCGACATTTACTTTCGTGATATTTATTTATTTTGGCATGTACATTCATCATATTAAAAAACAATGCATTTCGCCTAGTGGATTATCACATTTTTCCTGTTTTACCTTTAAATTTTTGTTTAGAGCTCTGCCATACATTTCTCTCATAGATTCTCAAGCTTCAGCTACTTTACTCTGTAGTGCAATAAATTACTTTCGTTCATATTATTGACATATGAAATAACAACAATGGACTCGGATCACCATTATTCGTCATTCCCTTGTGAGAATCAGTCTTTCAAAAGTGATTGTTGGCTGAAGACTGAAACATATCGGAAAGAGTATTTACGAGATGAAGAGGTCCTTGCTGAGTTACAAAGAGTTATGGAAGGTGATTCCGATGGTGGCGAACAGTTTTCTGACGATTCAGAGCAAGAGATTCTACTGCAGATGTTGAGAGAAGATGAATCATCTAATACTAATGATTCTGATTCTTCAGTTACAGATAATGGAAGTTTACAGACTAGTAAGTACTTTAGTATTGTTGCTGCTAATTTATAAACATCATATTTTAACTAGATATAGTGTTACTGTACTTATTTAGATTTTATAGTGTCTTTCTTACATTTGTTCTATTATTCGTGCTCTATATGTCGAGAACAATCATGTAACAAAAGAGCAGATACCCTGTTCCTCGGAGTATGCTGATGAAATACCTTAAGAAGTTTTCCTGATGGAACAGTTTGGGTAGAAGCAGTGTCTAATTCAAAGGTGGCCGTCTTCCTCATCACAATATATTGAGAGAATCTCCTGAACCTATACCAAACGCAAAAAGTAATGTAAGTGATGAACTTGTGTTAAGTGCTTGGCACTTGTTCATAGTCAACTACATAATCAGACATATCTCGAAATGCACTATAACAGAGGCACATAGAGTACTAGGAAATTACAGCTCGTCAGTGACCACGGAAGAACTGGAAGCATGTATTACAATTATTTATGCTCGTGGTGTGAGTGGTTGCCGAAGTACTGACATTCACAACGTATTGCCAGATTCCTGGGGCCTATCATCTTGTGCGGAAACCACACACCCTTCATCTTGGTGTTACCACAAATACAAATGAGGAAAGAACTCCACAAACTGTATGTAATTGTAACAAAACAAAGTTTGGGATTGACATAATGAACGAAATGGCGAGTCAGTATTCAGGCAAGGCTTACTCAAGAAGATGGCCAGTGCACTCGTTCGGCAATATCCTTGATCTAGCAGGAATAAATGCGTATGTAGTACTTAGGGCTGTTACTGGTAATAAGAGCAAAAGAAGACACTTATTCAGCAGTTTACAGATGAACTACGCTCTTAGTATGTGAAGAGTCGCTTTCTTCGTATCACCACTGACAAGTGTGAAAACAATGAAAATTAAGATGAAGACGAAATGCAACAGAATCGCCGTAAATGTCAAGTTCTCAAATTCTGCAAAGGGGATTAAACTGTTTCCCTGCGCGATATTTGTAAGAAGATGGTTTGTGGAAAATGTACAAAGAAAACTGAATAAAAATGTGTCAGTTGTGAAGCACAATGAAGCCGCTGAAATTTCTGTACACATGAAAAGTTCAATTTTTTGTGAATTTAGAACAAATAAAGGCCGGTCACTTGCTTACACTTGTTAGGGTGTTACCAAGTTCAGTCAAATTTGTTTACATGTCAATAAATAATATAATTTGTATCTGTTCTTGTTATTCGTAACTCTGTATCTGAAATGGCTATGAATCTTGTAAACATCAAACTATAATAAATGCTTAAAATTTAGAAATAATAGTTCAGAAAACTTTTCTTAAATGGTAGGGGTCAAAATGACCCCACTGGGCGTTAGAGGGGGTAGGCAAAGTCTGGGCGTCTGAGTGATATTAAAAATGTGCCGTCTTCATTCTTACTGAATTTTAAAACTTAGGATCAGTAATAAGCAAAAACGGTGTTTGTCTGCCTGCCTTTTAACCTAATGGTCGAGATTTTTTATGGCTCCTTTATTTTCGTGCTCGAATTATTAGGTGACCAGTGCTAGTTCTCTCTGCTCTGTCATAAAATTGACTTTGATCTTCTTTAGCTATCAAACTGGAGTCACCCATGTAGCTGTAATAGTAAAGGACATAGTTGTCTCCAGCTGGGATGTTAGTGAAAAACTGGTGTCCCAAATGATTAAGGAAAATCTCAGCCATAATGCCGTATAGAGCTCTTCATTTAATACTCATGAGTTATAGAGGATGATATTTAGAAATTATTGCTAAGCAATTTCGTAATACCGACATGCTTTTAAGGTTACAGCAGCAGCTCAGCGTGCAGACTAGCTACGATAAATACGTTACAACTACGCGCTATACAGCGCCACCAAGAAGAAGAAAACGAAATTAACTATAAATTTTACATCCTGTTCCCAGTAACCTTAGACAACTCTCGTAGTCAAAGCGAAAAAGTAGGTTTTCTCACATCCCGCCTAACTTCCAAAGTACTTGCCGTGTATCCTGATGCTGCTTTGAATTCCCGTGTGCATAGATGTCTGCCTACTACACATTACGACCCTCGTCAACTGTCGGCGGTCTGTGTCATTCAACAGACGAGGTCGGTCTATACGCTTTTGTGCTGTACTTGTCCCTTCACGTTTCCACTCCACTCTGACATCGGAAACAGTGGAACTAAGGTTGTTAAGGAGTGGAAATCTCGCGTACAATCGTGTGACACAAGTGACACCCAATCACCTAACTACGTTCGAAGTCCGTGAGTTTCGCGGAGCACTCCGTGCTGTTCTCTCGCGATGTCTAATGACTACCGAGGTCGCTGATATGGGGTACCTCGCTGTAGGTTTCAGCACAAGCACTTTGTGTGCAAAACGTATGTTTCTGGGGATGTCCGCATACTTTTGATCACACAGTGTATGTTATCTAACTTTTGGAAATAATTAGGGAATTCGATATTCCGAGATCCAGCGTGTCGAAAGTGTGCCGAGAATTCCTAATTTCCGCCGTCACATCTTACCCCAAGAAGGCGTTTATGGACAGCCTTCAGTTGCCGACAGAGAGCTGTGGCATTCGTGTAGAGTTGTCAGTTCTAAGCAACACTACGCGGAAAAACTGTTGAAACCAATGTGAGGTGTAAGACGGATATCCTTTAGGACAATAAAGCGAAATCGGCTACCGAAGCAGACGACCGACGTGAGTAGCTTTCCTAACAGCACTGCGTTTACATGGAATCGTTGACTGCAAATGGTTATGATCTGCTACTTGGAGACCATTTTCAGCCGTTCATCGGCTTCATGTTCCCAAACAAAGGTGAAATTTTTATGGATGACAAAGCATTATGTCACAGGGCCCCAATTGTTCGAGACTGGTTTTATTAATATTCTGGACAGCTCGAGCAAATGATTTGGCCATCAAGATCCCCCGATTGAATTATACTAAACATTTATAGGATATCATAAAGAGGGCAGTTCGTGCATAGAACCATGCACCAGTAGCACATTCGCAGTTATGGACATGTATAAATGCAACGTGGCTCAGAACTTCTGTATGTGACTCACAATGACTTTTAGAGTCCATTCGACATCGAGTTGCTGCACTATGTAGGGCAAAATGATGTCCAATTGTAACCTCCCACTCACTTATCGACCTTAATGACAGTGAAAAATTAAACCGCGTGTACCTAATAGAAATTTGGGAAAAGCAATCGTCACCGAAGTTAATCTGTCGGTAAAGAGGGAGGAAAGGGTTACATCTAAATGAAAGGAAAATTGCAAATGAAACTGGTGGAAATTAATTTTGAAAAGGGGTACAGTTAATAAAGAAAGGAAACGTGTGGGCGTTACGTTAACAATTAACTAGCGGTAATTAGATATTTGAGATTTGGGGGAAATTACGGTCGCCAGTCCTAAGGACAATTACTATAGTAACTGAAAAAGAAAGGTTATTACACATATAATTAGCACTAGAAGCGTGGCAACTGAAGGTTGACACGTGTACAGTGAAAACTGAAAGTTTGTCGGATGTAATAAATTTCGCTACACTCTGACTTAATTTAGCAAAAGAATTAATAAAACAGGAAAATCGAAAGTTAAATTAGTGACTGAAGTTAATAGTGAGCTTTCTCTCTGATACACATCGAAATTCAGTAAAATACGGTTAGTCTTGGACTACCTCAACAATCATTTCAAAAGCAACTTGAATCTACGCAATTTAGAAATAAGGGATTTAACTTTGAACTTGAATTAAATGATTCTGAACAATTAACAGTAGTAAAATTTAGTACGTATCAAGCTGAGCTGCAGTCACAGGTAAGCTAAAATACGGGAACAAAACTCACACTCTTAATTTGTGTTTGTGTAATCTGAATATTGTAGCCAGCTATGAATACCTTAACTGAACTTTGTAATTAAAGCAGTGAAATCGAATGAGGCTGACGTTTCAATTTCAACGACACTCGGGTTCATTCCGGAAAAGGAAGGGACCCTGCTTGGTAATGCAATTGGGACAATGAGCAACAAACGTTCATGCTCAGTTGCTGTAATTTTGTGATACAACAATTTTAAAAGTTTGAAAAGCTGAGGTCTGCCATACAGTTCTAAAACTTTACGTGCTTCCAGTCTTCCTTGTTGGCTCATTGAAAGTTTGAAGCCGTCGATCGAGGAGGTGGCGTCAGTCACTCATTGTCGGCCGTCGCTGTTGCAGAAGCTGGATGTTGGCGCGTCTTCTTGTCGACACGGTCTCCAGCCGAAACGGGCTCTTGATGTGCGCCAGATAAGGCTTCCCGTCCGCGACACCATGTCAGAAACTATCATTGCAAGTCGAGCGCAATTACAATCTGCCAGACCCCGAAAGCGCGGCAACTCGCGGGAGCTTGACACAACACACCTGCTCCACTGCACCACCCCAGCCAGACTCTCTCTGCTCTGCCCGCACTCCACGCGACAGAGTTAACACCACCAACGCTCCTAAACACTTTGGTTCTCCTCACGACCTATCGATGTATTCGTTCGATAGCATAGTTTTCCCTAGGCCAGACCCAGCGTATAAATACAAATAATATTCGCAAAACAAACCAATTATAAATCGACACAAATGCATAAATACAAATAGTAAAACAATTACTATATACAAAGACACAGAAATGTTATATCTTCAGGTAACAAAATAAGGAAAAAATTGTGCAGTGTAATAGATGGAAATAGGAGGATATGCATTTCCGGCGTTACGCGTGCCCCAAAATGTCTGAGGATGTTCGTGTAACCTAAACAGACTCAGAAAATGTCCCAAAAAAGAAACGGCGGAAATGTGCATCAACGAAATTTAGCATTAGTCTAATTAACCATAAATCAATTTTTAGACCATAATAATTGAGTGGAGACACTCCTAATCTTATTCCACTCTGTCATCTTGCACTAAACAAAACAGGTTGACAACATATTAAAATTCATAGAAAACATAGAAAATGGTTTAGCTATTCCAAAATCGTCCAAATTCGTAACACTATCAAGAAATGGAATACTATTTACAAAATGAATCAGAGTACATGGTCATAAAAACAGGTAGATCAAAATACGCAAATTAATTATTAATTACATATTATAGACATCTTTATGTAACCTTATCGTAACTAATATTATCCTCATGAGAGTCCAGTTAACGCTAAACAAGAAAATAATATTCAGCAGATCGAAAAAACCATAAATATTGACAGCAGAATTCTTTCAGCTGTCCGGGAAGAAAACAATTCCGCCTTCCGTACTCGCAAGTGCAAAGGATGCCGACAGCGGCACATGAGCCGACAGCGGCTCCGCCTCGCTATTATTGTTGCATAGTTTTCCCCAGGCCAGACCCAGCGTATAAATACAAATAATATTCGCAAAAGAAACCAATTATAAATCGACATAAATGCATATATATACAAATAGTAAAACAATTACAATATACAAACACACAGAAATGTTATATCTTCAGGTAACAAAATTAGGAAAAAATTGTTCAGTGCAATAGATGGAAATAGGAGGATATGCATTTCCGGCTTTACACGATACTATATCAGGTGGTATCCCACGTTCTTTGTCACATCCGTGTAAACCAACTGTGAGGAAAGTTTACTTCTCTAATTATCTCCAAGATGTATGGGCAGACTTCCCCTGAAAGGATGTATATTCATAAGACCTTTTTTTTCTTTCCACATTTAAGATAGAATACTAAACGTGCATCTTCTGTCTCTCGTTCTGCGTATACGTCCTGTACTACTAGGGAGATTGTAGGTGAGATTTCATCCGGGCTTCACCCCGCTTAAGTCAATTATGTCTACTAACTTCAACTGAAATAATTTGGCTCATAGCAGGCGCGCCCTGATGAACCAGTTTTCATAATTAAGTTCACACATGCTCAGTTATCATGACAATGATTTCAAGCTGAGTACACATACACTGCTTGCACGTGGCCGGTCATTAGAACTAAAAACCAGTATCCAAGACTCTCATGACCTTGTCCGACAACATATGTGTTATTTGAAGTACACTCCTGAAAATTGAAATAAGAACACCGTGAATTCATTGTCCCAGGAAGGGGAAACTTTATTGACACATTCCTGGGGTCAGATACATCACATGATCACACTGACAGAACCACAGGCACATAGACACAGGCAACAGAGCATGCACAATGTCGGCACTAGTACAGTGTATATCCACCTTTCGCAGCAATGCAGGCTGCTATTCTCCCATGGAGACGATCGTAGAGATGCTGGATGTAGTCCTGTGGAACGGCTTGCCATGCCATTTCCACCTGGCGCCTCAGTTGGACCAGCGTTCGTGCTGGACGTGCAGACCGCGTGAGACGACGCTTCATCCAGTCCCAAACATGCTCAATGGGGGACAGATCCGGAGATCTTGCTGGCCAGGGTAGTTGACTTACACCTTCTAGAGCACGTTGGGTGGCACGGGATACATGCGGACGTGCATTGTCCTGTTGGAACCGCAAGTTCCCTTGCCGGTCTATGAATGGTAGAACGATGGATTCGATGACGGTTTGGATGTACCGTGCACTATTCAGTGTCCCCTCGACGATCACCAGTGGTGTACGGCCAGTGTAGGAGATCGCTCCCCACACCAAGGTGCCGGGTGTTGGACCTGTGTGCCTCGGTCGTATGCAGTCCTGATTGTGGCGCTCACCTGCACGGCGCCAAACACGCATACGACCATCATTGGCACCAAGGCAGAAGCGACTCTCATCGCTGAAGACGACACGTCTCCATTCGTCCCTCCATTCACGCCTGTCGCGACACCACTGGAGGCGGGCTGCACGATGTTGGTGCGTGAGCGGAAGACGGCCTAACGGTGTTCGGGACCGTAGCCCAGCTTCATGGAGACGGTTGCGAACGGTCCTCGCCGATACCCCAGGAGCAACAGTGTCCCTAATTTGCCGGGAAGTGGCGGTGCGGTCCCGTACGGCACTGCGTAGGATCCTACGGTCTTGGCGTGCATCCGTGCGTCGCTGCGGTCCGGTCCCAGGTCGACGGGCACGTGCACCTTCCGCCGACCACTGGCGACAACATCGATGTACTGTGGAGACCTCACGCCCCACGTGTTGAGCAATTCGTCGGTACGTCCACCCGGCCTCCCGCATGCCCACTATACGCCCTCGCTCAAAGTCCGTCAACTGCACATACGGTTCACGTCCACGCTGTCGCGGCATGCTACCAGTGTTAAAGACTGCGATGGAGCTCTGTATGCCACGGCAAACTGGCTGACACTGACGGCGGCGGTGCACAAATGCTGCGCAGCTAGCGCCATTCGACGGCCAACACCGCGGTTCCTGGTGTGTCCGCTGTGCCGTGCGTGTGATCATTGCTTGTACAGCCCTCTCGCAGTGTCCGTAGCAAGTATGGTGGGTCTGACACACCGGTGTCAATGTGTTCTTTTTTCCATTTCCAGGAGTGTATATTCATAAGACGTTTGTTTTCTTTCCACATTTAAGATAGAATACTAAACGTGGATCTTCTGTCTGTCTTTCTGCGTATACGTGCTGTACTACTAGGGAGATTGTAGGTGAAGTAAATTAGTGAAATTTCATCCGGGTTTCATCCTTATGTCAAAAATGTCTACTAATGTCAACTGAAATAATTTGGCTCATAGCAGGCGCGCCCTGATGAGCCAGTTTTCATAATTATGTTCACACATGCGCAGTTATAATTACAGTGATTTCAAGCTGAGTACACATACACTCCTTGCACGTGGCTTGTCATTAGAACTAAAAACCAGTATCCAAGACTCTCATGACCATGTCCGACAACATATGTGTTATTTAAAGTATTTTGAAAACTAAACACACTTTCACACAATTCAGCGTACTATCTAAATTGAACGTATTGCTGGATGTAGACAGAAAAAATTAAACTGAGCGTACCGAAAAGTTCCACTTTCTGCGACGAAGGCGTGGAAGGAGCCTTTAATTCCGCTCAGGATCTTCCATAACGCCGCAGAACTTGTTCCTCCGTTTATCTTCTTGTCCTCCGGGCGTGTGCAGCCGTCCAGGAAGGAAAATTTCCTTGGAGGGCACGGGACGAGTAGAGCGGTAATCTTTGGCCCGAGTTCACAGCGCGGGGCGGACTTCTCTTTTTCATTAGAGGAGTACCTCGTAAGTCTTTCGCTCTCGCGGCTTCAAAGTTTGTGCTCCGTCTGACGACGTCGGTTGGTACGCCGCTAACGCAATTCTGAGCAAAGATGGCTGAGATTTCGCGCTCCGTTAATGATCCATTCGCCAGGTAATAGTTTTAATTTTTAATCTGTGATATGGCCAGTGTTTGGCTCACAAAATAATTTCATTGTTGTAAGTATCACAATTTCTTCATTATTCAATCATTAGACTGATAATGCATTTTAGTGAGTAATATATGTCCATATGTGGTTTAATTTATAGGTTCTGAAGAAGATTCCATTACTGGAATCGAAACCTAGGTAAACGAATAAAATTACCTTGCAACTGAAGGCTGAAAACATTGTTTATTTGCTGTACATTTCACAGTTGCTGACACGCTGCAATATGTTAAAGATTTGTAAATAGTATTATTAGGCGGTAACGAAAGTAGACAAGCTGACTAAGCTGAATTTTGAAAAGGGGGCCAGCTTTCTTTGTGAGCTCTCTTCTGAACCCTATCTTATATGCTTTCCATCATCAGTTATTACAAAAACTTGCTTAACTACAAATAACAGTGAACAAATTCTGTGAAAGGTGCCATTTCAGTTGATTACAGCACTAGGGAATTGACTGCTGCTAGAAGTGGTGAGTTCCTATGGATAACGTCAGAACTATTATCCTTACTAAGGAATTTTTCATAATCTGTTTGTGGCAGTATGGTCATTCGTCATGATACCATCTCATTTCGAGTGATTACATTCTCGGTTTGTGTGTCAGTTTAGCCACTAAATTCCAACTACTTCTCTGGCCAACATCTAAAAACCGCAAATACTTTTCATAGTAAGTGAATCAAAAACCCCCAACTTCATTGCGTACATAGTACCACTGAAAAACATATCACTTCATGACTATCTGATACACTAAATAATTTTGTACCTTTTTTATCGTTATCATCTGGAATATCAAATTTTATAGAAAGATGTATGTGAAAGAAAAATATCAGTCCGCCTCGATTAAAAGTAACAAAGGGAAATCTAGACCCGTTTCTAACTCTTACACATAAACCAACTATAGAAAATACTGTACCAGATTCTGCAGCCAGTAGTTGATAACAACAACATTACATTTCAGTACTTGTTACATTTAACGTGAAGGAGCTCCGCAACATAAGACATGAAACGGAAATACAAAATGCCTATAATTGCGGTCGGAGGAAGGCAACATCAAACCACCTCCATTAGGACCTTGCCTAGCTCGGCGCTGCGGGTCAACCTCAGAGTTTCACTACACTCTGTCAAGAAGGACGGGTAGTTCGTTTCCATCTTCCTCCTGTGAATTTGAAAGTATTTTGTTGTCCTTCACTAACATAGTGAAAAATGATCATCGTAATCCAAAAATTAATCAAAGCTCCCAATCAAGAGATTTAAGTGTTCGTTGCTCCCGCGCGCTGCTGTTCAAGAGCGGAAAGCTTGAAGGGAATTCGATGAACACTCTGCCAGGGACTAAACTGTGAACGGCAGAGTAATCGTTTTTAAGCGTATTGTCATATGGCTGGCTTAGTTGTGGAGTATCTTTGCGGGAAGCTGCGTCTGTAGTGAGTCGAGCACCGGACACGAAACTGTTGTGTTGTGTAGTGTGTAGCTCTGCATGTAGAAGCATTGATAGTATTCAGGTTGAAGTGGTGCTACAAGTGCTATTACAGTGAAGTGATTAAATATGGAATTAATTCAGAGGAAAGTGCGTCAAGATGTAATTAAAAATGAGCAGTGCCGCCGATAACGTATTTGTGTATCCTCTCGTTGCGTGTCGCTCAGAATCGATCATCCGAGCCGTGTTCCGTCTTCCAGAATGAACTGATGTGAATCAGTTGGAATCAGTTACCATAAAAGAGTGCAGTCAATTGCCAGTGTCTTGTAGCGGGCGTGAGGACGTGCGTCCGATCATCGCGTTTCCGCATTATCAACAATCAGCCGCGCCGCGACGGATACACGCAGGCTCGTACAAGTGAGAACTGAGAACTGAATAATTAGCTTTACGAACAGTGTTATATCATTACTAGTGACAAGGAGGACTATTACCAGATATCTGTATGTGTGACGAGCGTAAGAACTTTCGTTCGATCATTCGGCTTCCGCATCATCAACAACCACCCGCGTCGTGTCGGTTACGCGTGTAACGCCGGAAATGCATATCCTCCTATTTCCATCTATTGTACTATTTTTTTCCTTGCTTTTTTACCTCAAGATATGACATTTCTGTCTCTTTGTATATTGTAATTGTTTTACTATTTGTATATTTATGCATTTATGTCGATGTATAATTGGTTTGTTTCGTAAATATTATTTGTATTTTTACGCTGGGTCTTGCCTAGGGAAAACTGCTATCGAACGATTACGTCGATAGGTCGTGTGAAGAATCAAAGTGTGTAGGATCTTTGGTAGTGTTAACTCTGCCGCGTGGAGCGCGGGCTGAGCGGAAGGAGTGTGGCGGGAGTAGCGAGTGGAGCAGGTGTGTTGTGTGACGCTCCCGCGAGTTGCCGCGCTTTCGGGGTTTGGCAGCATGTAATTGCGCTCGACTTGTGATGATAGTTTCTCACATGGTGTCGCGGACGGGAAGCATTAGCTGGCGCACATCAAGAGCCCGTTTCGCCTGGTGACCGTGTCGAGAAGAAGGCGCGCCAACATCCAGCTTCTGCAACAGCGACGGCCGACAATGAGTGACTGTCGCCACCTCCTCGATCGACGGCTTCAAACCTTCAATCAACCAACAAGGAAGACTGGAAGCAAGTAAAGTTTTAGAACTGTATGGCAGACCTCAGCTTTTCAAACTGTACCATTTTCGTAACTATAATTACAGCAACTTAGAATGAACCTTTGTTGCTCATTGTCCCAATTGCATTGCCAAGCAGGGTCCCTTCCTTTTCCGGAATGAACCCGAGTGTCATTGAAATTCTACGCCAGCATTAAAGTAATATTCTATTTCACTGCTTTAATTGCAAAGTTCAGTTAGCTGGCTACAATATTCAGATTACACAAGCACAAATTAAGAGTGCGAGTTTTGTTACCATATTTTAGCTTACCTGTGACTGCAGCTCAGCTTGGTACGTACTAAATTTTACTATTGTTAATTGTTCAGAATCATTTAATTCAGGCTCAAAGTTAAATCTCTTCTTTCTAAATTGCGTAGATTCAAGTAGCTTTTGAAATGATTGTTGAGGTAGTCCAAGACTAACCGTATTTTACTGAATTTCGAGGTGCTTCAGAAAGAAAGCTCACTATTAACTTCAGTCACTAAATTAACTTTCGATTTTCCGGTTTTATTAATTCTTTTGCTAAATTAAGTCAGGGTGTAGCGAAATTTATTACTTCTGACAAACTTTCAGTTTTCACACTACACGTGTCAACCTTCAGTTGCCACGCTTCTAGTGCTAATTATATGTGTAATAACCTTTCTTTTTCAGTTACTATAGTAATTGTCCTTAGGACTGGCGACCGTGATTTCCCCCAAATCTCAAATACCTAATTACCGCTAGTTAATTGTTAACGTAACGGCTGCACATTTACTTTCTTTATTAACTTTACCCCTTTTCAAAATTAATTTCCACCAGTTTCATTAGCACATTTCCTTTCATTTAGATGTAACCCTTTCCTCCCTCTTTACCGACAGGTTAACTTCGGTGACGATTGCTTTTCCAAAACTCCCATTAGGTACACGCGGTTTCATTTTTCACTGTCATTAAGGTCGGTAAGTGAGGGGGAGGTTACACGTGGCGACCGTGACAGGACAATCTTCGGATTTGAGGTTGTTCTGGACACGAATTTTGCATTGTGCAAATCTCGTAACAAAGTACTGGTTACGTACAGGCCGTTACGTCAGTGAGAATAAGTAGTGGGAGTAATCCTAATTATATTTGAGGTTTGGCATTTTTATTGAAAATTATTAAAATGAGTGAAGGCAACAATTGCCAAAATTTGGTAGACTTGGATACGGAACAATCGGTCGAACAGTGGGAAACACGCACCGCGGTACCCATTGTTCAGGGGCAGGCGGCTAGCATGAAAGACGCGACCGCCGAAACGCAACAAAGAGCAGAAATGGAATTCCACACTTTAGAAAATGTTTCGGAATCGGAAGTGAAAATCAAATGTGAATCCCTTGATGACGAATACGGGGTGAAAATTAAAGAGGAAGCCGCTACGGAAGTAAAACCGGTAGTTTCCGGGAATTTAACTGATTTATTGAATGTTTTGATTAACGAAATCAAGAGTCAATCGGCAGAAATTAAAGCTCTGTCTGCCAAGCAAGATGATCAGGCTGCCAAGCAAGAAGCTCAGGCTGCCAAGCAAGAAGCTCAGGCTGTCAAGCAAGAGGCTCGGGCTGCCAAGCAAGAAGCTCAGGCTGCCAAGCAAGAAGCTCAGTCTGAAAAAATTGAACGGATGCTAGACAATCAGAACAAAGCTATTAACATTGTTAACAACAATGTTGGAGTTGTTAATACAAAAGTTGATAAAATCAAAGATGATATTGTTGTAATTAACACCGAAATCGGTAATCTTAAACAGGAAATGATAGGCGTTCAGGCGGAAATTGCGAGCATAAATACTCGTTTTGATTCCGAAATTAGCAGAATCGAGAAAAGTGTAGGAGAAGCAATTGCTCCGATCATCGAGAATAAGGTGACGGAACAAATTCAATTACTGAAAAAAGAGGATCAACAGAAGGTGGAAACTTTAAAGGCTTTAGTGTCCGAAGTTGACACTAAAGTGAGGGAGCAGGCTAATACCTGCGAAGAAAAAAAGAGGGAAGTGGAAACGCTTGCCAAGTAATTACGAGAGTGTCGGAATTAGAAAAGAAACTTGACGAAAAACAGAGCTATGTGCCAATCTGTGCACATAGTTCGGAATTGTTGACGAAAGAGGAGCGATTCGACCCCTTGAAAAACGGCGGTATACACGCGACGGATTTCGTTAAAAATTGTGAAAGAGTTTTACCCAGATCATGGACTAATGAGAGAAAAATTAATGCGGTTATTGATGTGCTGGCTGGTGATGCCAAGCGTTGGGGCTTAAACCTCAACATTACGAACCTGACTTTTGACGAGTTTAAAAATTTGTTTCTGGCTGAATACTGGTCAGAGCAAAAACAGCAAAGTGTCTGGCGCGAATTTGTCGTATCGAGGCCTTTCGATGCGAATTCGCGCGGCTCGATGAAGGAGTTTTGTGAGGGCTGGATCCGCAAGTTGGAATATTGCGTGATCGCCGCACGGAATCCAAAATAGTCTGGGAACTCTACAAGAAGCTTCCAGATGATACAAAACGCTACGTAGGAAGCAATTATAGGACAGTGAATGATTTCCTGGAAAGAGTTGAGGACGAGGACAATTGGCGCAATAATCGCGACAGTGGTAGAGGCCGTGGTAACAACAACGAGTACCACAGCAACCACAACAATGATAACCATGGGAATAATGCATACCGCAGCAATAACAATAATGGTTCGGACCGTAATAACAATCGGTACAATGCAAATAATAACAGGAATGACAGAAACCAGTATCATACTAACGTGATACGGGCTTCACAGAATAGTAATAACGCCAGAGGGTGTGATCAGCCGCCTCAGCAGCATCCGGGGAGCGTATCTGCTGGGACGAGACAGGGAAACCATTAGCCGCGCCGGTGAGGGGCCGAGCGGGCGTGGAGAAATTTTGGCGGCCCAATAACAAGAGAAAACCCAGGTGTCGCCGTTATGAAAATTCCGTATGGAATAATCAACGGCGGGAGAGTGTGCCAGTGTTAAGAGAAAAGAGTGCGCCCACAAGTAGTAGATCAGCTGTATACACGGCAGTAGTAAATACATTCGCTGTCAGTGAGAACAATTTAAGTAGTGTTCCGGAAATCGATCATAAAGTGGCAGCTGTAATACCCACAGCGGAACTGGAGATTGAGTTTAATAATGATTCACAAGTGTTGAGAGAAGATCAGATGTCGGATAAAACGTCCGTCATCGAGTGAGGGGATGCAGAGAGGGATGAGGTCTGGTTAAGGCAGTTCGGTCGCTTATACGACGAACTAAGAGATTATAGGGGTCTGTATGGGAGAAGTGTTTGTGGGGAGCGCGTGCAGGATTTTCCGCGTCTCGTCCCACAGGAAGATAGTGTTTGTGAAATGATAGAAAGTTCTCGCCCTAATCGGCAGACTTTACTAGAAATAGTTGATGTTAAGGGAGAGCACGAGCAAGATTCGTCGTGTTTCGTCCCGCAAGAGTTAGATGTTGAAGTAGTAACGGAAAGTTCTGGCCCTAACCGGCAGACCTTACCGAAAGTTTCAGTGGTAGAAGTAACCAACCCATCCGACGCAAACCTCCAGTTTAAACATTGCGAGAGTATTAAGGAGAAAGATTGCGAAAATTTTAGTGATAGCCGGACACGATTGGTAGAAAAGCACATAGATTACAACGTGTATGAGGTTAGAGCTGACATTATACGGTCAGACGATAGCAGTGTGGGTTGCGCAGCTCTAGCGGAAGTAATTGCAGAAACTACTGGACACATTCCTCCAGGTAGATTGGCGGATGAGATTAATCTGACCAAAGTGGAATCAACGAAGGTGACGATTAATGAATTGATAGCAAAGCAACACTCACTAGTTGACGAGTTACAGGAAAAGGTTTCGGTATTGGAGGCGAAGCTACAGGCTAAGCCTCAGGACAAACGTGTTGAAATTAAAACTGTATGTGAACAGAGGCTGAAAAAGCCGCCAGATAAGCCGGATTTAGGGTCAAAGCCGGATGGTTTTTTCTGGAATGACCTGGATATAGACGAGGATTTACTGTGGGAAAATAAAGAAACAGCCGAGGACAAGTGTAGACAGATAGTAGTGTCTGTTAATATGCATGACCTACAACTAAACGTGTTGATTGACACCGGTGCAGAATTGAGTGCTGTATCTGGGAAAATATTTGAGTTACTGAAAGACAGACCTGGCATCGTAGTTATGCCAGTAGCAGGAGTGAAAATTATCGGTGCTACTGGGAAGGCCAATAAACCGGTCACAAAACAGATTTTTGTCAACTTCGAGATATGTGGGGCACGATTTGAACAAGAGTTTGTCGTCGTGCCAGACTTGACTACGGAAGTAATTATCGGGTTAGATTGGCTATTAAAGTACCGTTCAGTGATTAATTGCGAAAGCAAAACTTTGACATGTACGTCACAAGATAAAACAATAGTAGTTAGTTTTGACGAGGCAGGAGTCGGTGTGCATAGGCAATACCAGCCTATACACATTGTTAACTGGCCGGATGCTATTGACGTAGGTATGAATTTGAACTACTGTAATGTGAGGAATCTCGGAATTGACAATAGTGTAGAAAGTGAATTGGAAAGTATTGTAGACGGTGTGTCAAACGTAGCACACGAACAAAGACGAGGCCTGTATGAAGTAATAATGAGGAATAAGAGTGTGTTTTCAGACAAACCGGGACTTGTGGAAGGATATAAATGCAAGTTGCATGTAATTCCGCACGAACCATTCTTCGTGAGACCGTATGCTATACCGCTGTCCAAAAAGGAAGCAGTGCAACGAGAGATAGATAAGATGATCGAATGGGGAGTGATTGAAAGAAGTACGAGTCCATACAATAACGGTTTGGTCATTGTAGCAAAACGGGATGGTAGTGTGCGTATTGTGATTGACGCACGCACGTTGAATAGGGTCGTTCAACGTGAAACAGACAGACCAGAGAGTATGGAGGAGGTTTTGCAACGTTTTCATGACGTTAAGTTCATGACTAGCCTCGATCTGACGGCTAGTTACTGGCAAATAGAACTCGAAGAAGAATCTAGGCCATACACCGCCTTGTTGTTTGCGGGCAGGTGTTACCAGTATAGAGTACTGCCGTTTGGACTTAATATATCTGTGTCCGTATTCATCAGGGCCCTAGATAAAGTGCTAGGACCGGCTTTGAGTTCAAGATTAACTGTATATGTTGACGACCTATTGTTGGCCAATGCCACTTGGCATGACCATTGTGACCTGTTAGATGAAGTTTTTAGAGCATTGCGCCGTGGCGGAATGACTCTAAAGCTAAATAAATGCGAATTGGTGAAGCAGTAACTGAAATTTTTAGGGCATGTAATTACCACTGCTGGTATTACGAAGGACCCAAAGAAACTAGAGGCAATAAGGAATTGTCCTCCACCCAAGTCTAGGAAACAGTTAAAAAGTTTTCTAGGGTTAACAGGATTTTACCGCAAATTTGTAAAAGGACAAGTGTTTAATGATGAAAATTTGAATAACCTCTTCCGCAAAAACGATCCGTTTGTGTGGACTGACGGGTGTCAGGCCGCTTTCGAGAGATTAAAAGACGAGTTGTTAAGATCTAACATACTATTTCATCCTGATTTATCGCTACCCTTCCATCTGGGAACGGATTCGTCCAATTACGGGGTGGGGGTAGAACTGTTCCAAGAAGTTGGTGAAGGAGAGGATAAGGAACACCGGACGATAGCGTTAGCGAGTCGAACTTTATCAAAAAGTGAGCGAAACTACACGATTTCTGAGAAAGAGTGTCTCGCTATCGTGTGGGGATTCAAGAAGTTCAAGGGTTACCTATGGGACCATAAGGTGATTATTCATATGGACCATAAGGCGCTCACTTATCTGAAGGATTGTAAACTACTTCACGAAAGACTGACTAGGTGGTCGCTGTATTTACAGCAATTTAACTATGACATCTGTTACGTAAAAGGGACCGACAATTGCGTAGCGGATGCGCTGTCGCGGTTGCCCGAGTCTAATCAAGATGTATTGAAAGATGAGTCAGATGGAGTGGTCAAATTATACTATTTTAAAGAAGTTGAGGGACGTAAATTAGTAGTGAACATCTGTAAGAATCTACGTCGTCATCAGAACGAGGACGATTGTTTAAATATGGTGAAAACCCGATATGACGAAAGGAGTCCAGAAGGAGAGAAATTAAGAAAGTATTACAAGATATACGATCATATCTTGTACATATGTAAGGGTGAAAATAGTAATATTTGGCGGGTATGCTGGCCCACCAAATACGTCACGGAAATAATAGACTACTACCATTTGGCGTATGGTCACTGTGGACCAAAGAAATGTACGCAAAACCTGAGTGAAGTAGTGCATTTTAACAACATGTTAAAACGCGTTACTGACAGAGTGAAAACTTGCGATTTATGTCAGAAGGTGAAGGTTACCAACTGTACGAGTCGTGGTCCTATGCAAAGTATAAGGCCTAACGACACCTTTGAGTTACTGTGCGTGGACTTGTACGGACCTTTGCCCAAGTCATCAGGAAACTTTGCCTACATTTTAGTAGTGCTAGAAGCTTTTTCCAAGTTCATCAAGCTATACCCGATTAGGAAAGCTACAGCCAAAGCGGTCTATAGCAAGCTTGTGAACGATTATTTTGTTCATATTGGCAAGCCCAAGGCGATTCTATCAGATAATGGGGCACAATTTACTTCTAAGTTGTGGAATGAAGGCATGGAAAGTAATGGGGTCGAGGTGATCCATATTTCAGTTTACTGTCCGGCTGGGAATCCCGTTGAGAGGTATATGCGCGAGCTAGGCTGACTTTGCCGTACCTATTGCCATCACAATCATAGGGCATGGGGCAAATATGTAGCAGTATTTGAGAGAATTATGAACACCTTGAGACATGAATCGACGGGATTTTCTCCAGAGGAAATCTTGTTGGATGACAGAAGTAAAAGTTTAGTGGAAGAGATAATCAAATTCCCTCCACGGATTGACATTAGTATTGGTGTGAAAAAAGATCGTTTGCAAGAAGTAATGAAGCTAAAAGCCGATGCTCGCATACGTCGTCATGACGCTAAAGCGCGTTTTGCTAAGTTTGCTATCGGAGACTTAGTACTTGTAAAAGCTCATGAGAAATTGAGCGAGATAGACAATGAAATCTCTAAATTTAAGTTTGTTTATAATGGACCATATAAAGTCATTGGTATACCTCACACAAATGCTTATTGCTTAGAGTATCCGAGCTCTGGAAAACGATTAGGTATACGGAATATTGTAGACTTGAAATTGTACCAACCTAGGATCGATTAATACCACACAATGGGTAATTTGTACAGTATGTAAATATAGAGTGTAAGATTTAAGGATGTGCCATGTTACGATGCTTTTGCCTGACCTAGAGGTCATTAAAGAAGTTGTAATTAATAAGTAATTAATTTTGACTAAATGATTTAAGAGTAACTGATTAGTAATCATCTGAAAAATCCAAGCTGCTAGTTTAAGTTTTCAGCTGAGTCACAGTAGATTAAGGAATGTAAATATGATTTTGTAACTTTCTGTAATATTTCATGAAAGTGTGTTTTTATTAGTCATTGCTGATGTACTTAGACGCTGTTTTAAGTTTCAGGCTAGTACATGCGTGTGATGATGGACAGTGTTGAGTTATCCACTGTGATAGTGTTTATGGACTCCTTGAGATTACTCGGGAGTGAGTTTTTCCGAAAGAATTCAGTGAAACGGACGTTCTGGAAATGCCGTCACACAGGCAGGTGAGATCAAGCGTGCCGCACAGGCGGGCGCAACAATACTTGCGAGGCGAAGCCGCTGTCGGCTCTGTGCCGCTGTCGGCTCTTGTGCCGCTGTCGGCATTCTTTGTACTTGCGGGTACATAAGGCGGAACTGTTTTTCTTCCTGGACAGCTGAAAGAATTCAACTGTCAATATTTATGTTTTATTTTATGTGCTGTATATTATTTTCTTGTTTAGCGTTAATTGGACATGACGAGAATATTAATTATGAAAAGGTTACATAACATTGTGTATTCTATGTAATTAATTATTAGTTTGCGTATTTTGATATACCTGTTTTTTATGACCATGTACTCTGATCAATTTTGCAAATAGTATTCCATTTCTTATAGTGTTACGAATTTTAATGATTTTGGAATAGCTAAATGTTTTCTATGAATTTTGATATGTTGTCAACCTGTTTTATTTTGTGCAAGATGACAGAGTGGAATAAGATTAGGAGTGTCTCCACTCAATTATTATTGTCTAAAAAATTGGGTTATGGTTAATTAGACGAATGCTAAATTTTTTTGATGTTTTGAGCATATGCATTTCCGCTGTTTCTTTATTGGGACATTTTCTGAGTCTGTTTACGTTACACGAACATCCTCAGACAATGTGGGGCACGTGTAACGCCGGAAATGCATATCCTCCTATTTCCATCTATTGTACTATTTTTTTTCCTTGCTTTGCTACCTCAAGATATGACATTTCTGTCTCTTTGTATATTGTAATTGTTTTACTATTTGTATATTTATGCATTTATGTCGATGTATAATTGGTTTGTTTCGTAAATATTATTTGTATTTTTACGCTGGGTCTTGCCTAGGGAAAACTGCTATCGAACGATTACGTCGATAGGTCGTGTGAAGAATCAAAGTGTGTAGGATCTTTGGTAGTGTTAACTCTGCCGCGTGGAGCGCGGGCTGAGCGGAAGGAGTGTGGCGGGAGTAGCGAGTGGAGCAGGTGTGTTGTGTGACGCTCCCGCGAGTTGCCGCGCTTTCGGGATTTGGCAGCATGTAATTGCTCTCGACTTGTGATGATAGTTTCTGACATGGTGTCGCGGACGGGAAGCATTAGCTGGCGCACATCAAGAGCCCGTTTCGCCTGGTGACCGTGTCGAGAAGAAGGCGCGCCAACATCCAGCTTCTGCAACAGCGACGGCCGACAATGAGTGACTGTCGCCGCCTCCTCGATCGACGGCTTCAAACCTTCAATCAACCAACAAGGAAGACTGGAAGCAAGTAAAGTTTTAGAACTGTATGGCAGACCTCAGCTTTTCAAACTGTACCATTTTCGTAACTATAATTACAGCAACTTAGCATGGACCTATGTTGCTCATTGTCCCAATTGCATTGCCAAGCAGGGTCCCTTCCTTTTCCGGGATGAACCCGAGTGTCATTGAAATTCAAACGCCAGCATTAAAGTAATATTCTATTTCACTGCTTTAATTTCAAAGTTCAGTTAGCTGGCTACAATATTCAGATTACACAAGCACAAATTAAGAGTGCGAGTTTTGTTACCATATTTTAGCTTACCTGTGACTGCAGCTCAGCTTGGTACGTACTAAATTTTACTATTGTTAATTGTTCAGAATCATTTAATTCAGGCTCAAAGTTAAATCTCTTCTTTCTAAATTGCGTAGATTCAAGTAGCTTTTGAAATGATTGTTGAGGTAGTCCAAGACTAACCGTATTTTACTGAATTTCGAGGTGCTTCAGAAAGAAAGCTCACTATTAACTTCAGTCACTAAATTAACTTTCGATTTTCCGGTTTTATTAATTCTTTTGCTAAATTAAGTCAGGGTGTAGCGAAATTTATTACTTCTGACAAACTTTCAGTTTTCACACTACACGTGTCAACCTTCAGTTGCCACGCTTCTAGTGCTAATTATATGTGTAATAACCTTTCTTTTTCAGTTACTATAGTAATTGTCCTTAGGACTGGCGACCGTGATTTCCCCCAAATCTCAAATACCTAATTACCGCTAGTTAATTGTTAACGTAACGGCTGCACATTTACTTTCTTTATTAACTTTACCCCTTTTCAAAATTAATTTCCACCAGTTTCATTAGCACATTTCCTTTCATTTAGATGTAACCCTTTCCTCCCTCTTTACCGACAGGTTAACTTCGGTGACGATTGCTTTTCCAAAACTCCCATTAGGTACACGCGGTTTCATTTTTCACTGTCATTAAGGTCGGTAAGTGAGGGGGAGGTTACACGTGGCGACCGTGACAGGACAATCTTCGGATTTGAGGTTGTTCTGGACACGAATTTTGCATTGTGCAAATCTCGTAACAAAGTACTGGTTACGTACAGGCCGTTACGTCAGCGAGAATAAGTAGAGGGAGTAATCCTAATTATATTTGAGGTTTGGCATTTATATTGAAAATTATTAAAATGAGTGAAGGCAACAATTGCCAAAATTTGGTAGACTTGGATACGGAACAATCGGTCGAACAGTGGGAAACGCGCACCGCGGTACCCATTGTTCAGGGGCAGGCGGCTAGCATGAAAGACGCGACCGCCGAAACGCAACAAAGAGCAGAAATGGAATTCCACACTTTAGAAAATGTTTCGGAATCGGAAGTGAAAATCAAATGTGAATCCCTTGATGACGAATACGGGGGGACAATTAAAGAGGGCGCTGAGGGGTTGCCGCGTTTGAATTTTGTATGGATAGAGGTGTAAACTCTGGCACATGAGACGATACGTGGACGTTGGCGTCATTTGGACCTCAGCTGCAACACGGCGAACGGAAACCTGAGGCCGCTGTTGGATAACCTGCTGCACTAGCTGCGCGTTGCCCTCTGTGGTTACCGTACGCGGTCACCCTACCTTTCCAGCACGTTCATCCGTCACGTTCCCAGTCCGTTGAAATTTTTCAAACAGAACCTTTATTGTAACGCTTTTCGGTCCTTTGGTTACATTAAACCTCCATTGAAAACTTCGTGTTGTTGCAACAACACTGTGTTCTAGGCGGTGGAATTCCAACACCAGAAAAATCCTCTGTTCTAAGGAATAAACCATGTTGTCTACAGCACACTTGCACGTTGTGAACAGCACACGCTTACAGCAGAAAGACGACGTACAGAATGGCGCAGCCACAGACTGCGTTGTCTTCTGTATCTTTCACATCACTTGCAGCGCCATCTGTTGTTGAAAATTGTAACTACTGTAATTTCGAATGTTTGTCCGCCTGAAAATGTACTGTTGTCCCAAGCATATTGCAACAAACGGGGTATTTCTATCGCTGCTCGTTTAGTTTCTATTGCCGTTTCAAATATACCGGTCATTTTTGAAACACCCTGTAGATGTTCATACAAGACAGAGGACAGTGTTGTGTTTTAACGTTGAGTGGCTCCCCTAAACCCGCTTGCATATTTCGATATATAATTTGTGGCAAGCCAACAGCAGTCTGGAGCAGAACAGAACGACCGCCGTTGGATTATCAGGTACGTGGTGTGGACAGGGCGTACAGTCACGAAACAACGATCAGTTAAAGGGACATCAACCCCCCTTAGTACTAACGGACGTGTTAGTGTTGGCATACAAATAGGGGTAGGATGTGATACACAATGTTTCCACACTTTCAATAAGAGTTGGGGTAGTTGATATATTACACAAATAGGACATACATTCTATGTGAAACTCCAACGTACTTAACAAGAAAACTGAAGCAGTTGTAACTAGAAGGTGCATACGAACTTCAGTGAAAAAATTTCAGTGCACTGGACGCGAAAATGTCTGGAAGATAATTGTAAATGAGGCAAAGCGAGCTCATCAGAAGTCTGATGTACGCATGTAGTCATTCTGTATTCACCAAATACAGAAACGGAATAGCCATAGCTCTAGAAATGTACATACAGACATACAAATCACGACAAAAATAAGAAAATTTAATGGAAAAGAATCAACATTTTAAGAAATAGATGGCGCAATGATACACTCCTGGAAATTGAAATAAGAACACCGTGAATTCATTGTCCCAGGAAGGGGAAACTTTATTGACACATTCCTGGGGTCAGATACATCACATGATCACACTGACAGAACCACAGGCACATAGACACAGGCAACAGAGCATGCACAATGTCGGCACTAGTACAGTGTATATCCACCTTTCGCAGCAATGCAGGCTGCTATTCTACCATGGAGACGATCGTAGAGATGCTGGATGTAGTCCTGTGGAACGGCTTGCCATGCCATTTCCACCTGGCGCCTCAGTTGGACCAGCGTTCGTGCTGGACGTGCAGACCGCGTGAGACGACGCTTCATCCAGTCCCAAACATGCTCAATGGGGGACAGAGCCGGAGATCTTGCTGGCCAGGGTAGTTGACTTACACCTTCTAGAGCACGTTGGGTGGCACGGGATACATGCGGACGTGCATTGTCCTGTTGGAACAGCAAGTTCCCTTGCCGGTCTAGGAATGGTAGAACGATGGGTTCGATGACGGTTTGGATGTACCGTGCACTATTCAGTGTCCCCTCGACGATCACCAGTGGTGTACGGCCAGTGTAGGAGATCGCTCCCCACACCATGATGCCGGGTGTTGGCCCTGTGTGCCTCGGTCGTATGCAGTCCTGATTGTGGCGCTCACCTGCACGGCGCCAAACACGCATACGACCATCATTGGCACCAAGGCAGAAGCGACTCTCATCGCTGAAGACGACACGTCTCCATTCGTCCCTCCATTCACACCTGTCGCGACACCACTGGAGGCGGGCTGCACGATGTTGGGGCGTGAGCGGAAGACGGCCTAACGGTGTGCGGGACCGTAGCCCAGCTTCATGGAGACGGTTGCGAATGGTCCTCGCCGATACCCCAGGAGCAACAGTGTCCCTAATTTGCTGGGAAGTGGCGGTGCGGTCCCCTACGGCACTGCGTAGGATCCTACGGTCTTGGCGTGCATCCGTGCGTCGCTGCGGTCCGGTCCCAGGTCGACGGGCACGTGCACCTTCCGCCGACCACTGGCGACAACATCGATGTACTGTGGAGACCTCACGCCCCACGTGTTGAGCAATTCGGTGGTACGTCCACCCGGCCTCCCGCATGCCCACTATACGCCCTCGCTCAAAGTCCGTCAACTGCACATACGGTTCACGTCCACGCTGTCGCGGCATGCTACCAGTGTTAAAGACTGCGATGGAGCTCCGTATGCCACGGCAAACTGGCTGACACTGACGGCGGCGGTGCACAAATGCTGCGCAGCTAGCGCCATTCGACGGCCAACACCGCGGTTCCTGGTGTGTCCGCTGTGCCGTGCGTGTGATCATTGCTTGTACGGCCCTTTCGCAGTGTCCGGAGCAAGTATGATGGGTCTGACACACCGGTGTCAATGTGTTCTTTTTTCCATTTCCAGGAGTGTAGTTAGTGATAAGTACGACTCAGTACTGATCTTAACAAAAAATATGGAACCTTTAAGAAACAAACCGCACACAAACACACACACACACACACACACACACACACACACACACAAACACATTAATCACACTAACGGAATCGTCTGCTGGGCTGTAAAAAATATGAAATCATTACATTGTATCGTAGTTACAGTGTGTACACACAACAATTTGTATGGTCCGTTGGCGAATAAGTATTTTTTTTTATCAATTAGATCAGAAGTGTACCAAGCAATATGCTTTGTAAGCACTATCCATAAATGTAAGCAGAGTGTCAGAAATGTTAATAACCTAGTGACGTGGTGAACGAGGCTACACTCCCGACAAATACCTTCAGAAACGACTTCCTAACACTTAAATCCATATTGGACGTTAACAGACTTTCCTTCCACAGGAGGATTTTTCTTGCCACTGCTTGTCTGCATTTATTATCTTCCTTCTTCACCTGTCATAAGTTATTTAGTTGCCCTCATAGCAAAACTTTTGGCCAACCTTTAGTGTCTTGTTCCTTAATTTTATTCCTTGAGCATCACTTCATTAAGTTCGATTACAGTCCATTGTCCTTGGTTGGCTTTTGTTCATGTTCGTATTGTATCCTCATTGTAAAGCGCTGTCCATTCGATTCAAACAGACCTTCTAAGTCCTTTGCTGACTGGGACAGAAATTCAGTGTCCTCGACAAATCTCAATCTTCTATGTGAACTTTAATTCCTACTCCAAATTCTTTGATTTCCTTTAATGTTTGCTAATTGCAGGGAGAGAAAACGGCGGGGATAGGCTACAACCATACTTCTCACGTTCTCAACGATTGTTTCCCTTTCATGCCTCTCAGTTCTTATAACAGTTCTCTGGTTTCTGTACAAGCTGTAAACAGCCTTTCGCATCCTGTAGTTCGCCCCTTCTACCTCCAGAATTTCAAAGAGAGTATTTCAGTCAACAGTGTCGAAAGGTTTCCCTAAGTCCATAAATGTTATAAACATAGGTTTACGTTTCCTTAACCCCCAGTGTCGGCTTATACCAGTTTTCCCATTCTCCTGTAAAGAACGAGCGTTAGTATTTTTGCAGTCACTTTTATTAAATTGATAGTTCGGTAATATCACACTTGCCAACTTGCTTTCTTTGTATTTGGAAGCCTTGTATTCTACTTCAAGGTTTGCAGGTATTATAGCTGTCGCATACATATTGATCACAAGATGAAATAGTTTTGGTATGACTGGCTTTCCAAAGGCTATCAATTATTATTATGTGCTAGTTTTCACGGACTCATATGGAAAATAAAAAGCAGAGAATTTCTCTTCACCTAATTCGGGAGAGCGATGCACCTAAATGACGGTACATCTAGGAACACACAACTTCCCTTTTTTTTCCTTTCAGTGTTCCAGACTACTGACTTCTTCAAGAATTACATATATTAATGCGCAATACGGGCCGTCATAAGCAGTTTCGACCATTTTCTACAGTTTTTGTGGTTGAATCCTCCTAGCCGATTAAACATACGAGGGCAGTTCAATAAGTAATGCAACACATTTTTTTTCTGAAACAGTGGTTGTTTTATTCAGCATTGAAATACACCAGGTTATTCCCCAATCTTTTAGCTACACAACACTATTTTTCAACGTAATCTCCATTCAATGCTACGGCCTTACGCCACCTTGAAATGAGGGCCTGTATGCCTGCACGGTACCATTCCACTGGTCGATGTCGGAGCCAACGTCGTACTGCATCAATAACTTCTTCATCATCCGCGTAGTGCCTCCCACGGATTGCGTCCTTCATTGGGCCAAACATATGGAAATCTGACGGTGCGAGATCGGGGCTGTAGGGTGCATGCGGAAGAACAGTCCACTGAAGTTTTGTGAGCTCCTCTCGGGTGCGAAGACTTGTGTGAGGTCTTGCGTTGTCATGAAGAAGGAGAAGTTCGTTCAGATTTTTGTGCCTACGAACACGCTGAAGTTGTTTCTTCAATTTCTGAAGAGTAGCACAATACACTTCAGAGTGGATCGGTTGACCATGGGGAAGGACATCGAACAGAATAACCCCTTCAGCGTCCCAGAAGACTGTAACCATGACTTTACCGGCTGAGGGTATGGCTTTAAACTTTTTCTTGGTAGGAGAGTGGGTGTAGCACCACTCCATTGATTGCCGTTTTGTTTCAGGTTCGAAGTGATGAACCCATGTTTCATCGCCTGTAACAATCTTTGACAAGAAATTGTCACCCTCAGCCACATGACGAGCAAGCAATTCCGCACAGATGGTTCTCCTTTGCTCTTTATGGTGTTCGGTTAGACAACGAGGGACCCAGCGGGAACAAACCTTTGAATATCCCAACTGGTGAACAATTGTGACAGCACTACCAACAGAGATGTCAAGTTGAGCACTGAGTTGTTTGATGGTGATCCGTCGATCATCTCGAACGAGTGTGTTCGCACGCTCCGCCATTGCAGGAGTCACAGCTGTGCACGGCCGGCCCGCACGCGGGAGATCAGACAGTCTTGCTTGACCTTGCGGCGATGATGACACACGCTTTGCCCAACGACTCACCGTGCTTTTGTCCACTGCCAGATCAGCGTAGACATTCTGCAAGCGCCTATGAATAACTGAGATGCCCTGGTTTTCCGCCAAAAGAAACTCGATCACTGCCCGTTGTTTGCAACGCACATCCATTACAGACGCCATTTTAACAGCTCCGTACAGCGCTGCCACCTGTCGGAAGTCAATGAAACTATACGAGACGAAGCGGGAATGTTTGAAAATATTCCACAAGAAATTTCCGGTTTTTTCAACCAAAATTGGCCGAGACAAAAAGTGTTGCATTACTTATTGAACTGCCCTCGTACTTGTCGGACCGAGACTGTTACTCGAGACCTCTGCCTTTCGCGGACAAGTGCCACAGCGACATGTTCTTCCCTTCATTTTGTCCGTTATTGTTCATTGCATTTGTTCGCGGCGGACGTCACCAGACACCAAGTTCACCGTAGATTCTGTTACTGTGTTTTTTATTACGAAGAGCAGCCTGACCGCTGACGGAACACGCTCGGCTACCCAAGCATGCCTCACGCTCTGTGCATCACAGCTTTACTTCCTTTAGTACTTCATCTGCCTCATCAATATCCTTTCTTCCACAAGTGTTTGTCTTGCTACTCTGTAATGTTTGGAAGATTGGAGATGAAGGACTGGTGGAAGTAAAGCTTTGAGAAATAGGCGTGAGTCGTGCTTGGGTAGCTCAGTCGGCAAAGAAATTGCCCGCGTAAGGCAAGGTTCTCGAATTCTAGTCTCGGTTTCGTACTCGATGCAATCTGCTAGGAAAGTTCCATATCAGCCTACGCTGCACTGTACAATGAAAAATCAGTCCAGTTACTGCGGTTGTGCTTTGTGCACAATTTGTAGTTATTTTGTCTTCTACACGTTCAAGTGCTGAATAGTACATTAAAGATATTTCGAGAATACTATTAGTTCTTCATCTACGAAATTTTATGGTGAGGAAAATGGTAATATTTTTAGAATTCTTTACATAACGTGTGGCAGGTTGAGCCGCACATCGTCGGTCTTGCACCACTTGTACCCCGAAACAGGTCTTTTATCACGGTTCGTACGAGTATTGCGCAAATTACCTGATTTTCTTTAATGTCACAACAATTTTAAGTGTGTAGAAAATATGAATTTCTGCAGGAATGCCGCGACTGTGTTGGCTGTATAAGGCTTTGAATTGTCGAGGAGCAGAATTACCCCGTGGGTGAGACTGCGTGGTCGTTCTGATTTGACGGCTTGGCGAAGGCTGGTCAAGATTTGCGAGTAACGCTGTGCATTCGCTGTTGTCCCGTGCTGCAGGAAGTGAATCAGAAAGCGGCCATCTTGGTCAAAGAAGATCGTCAGTATAACCTATCCTGCACTCGTGTGGATGGGCTTGGCTTTTCTTTTTGTGGTGGTAATCCTTGGTGCTTCCATTGGAGACTTTGTCGTTTTGATTCTGGTTAGAAGTGATGACACCATGACTCATGTCCAGCCACCACTCGTGCCAGGAACGCATTCCCTTCCGGAGCACTGTGCTGCAGATGAGCAAGACAGTGGGCCATTCGACATGCTCCCTGGTGTGGCTGAAGACTGTGGGCCACCAATTGGGCACACACTTTGCGCATGTGCAGTCGTTCCTTCATGATGGTGTGAACACTTCCGAATCTCAATCCGACCACGGCGGCTATGGCTTTCACTGTCACTAGGCGGTCCTGGGTAATGAGTGCCTCCAACAGCTGGAGGATGTTGGTCGGTTGGTTGGTTGGTTGGTTGGGGAAGGAGACCAGACAGCATGGTCATCGGTTTCATCGGATTAGGGTAGGAAGTCGGCCGTGCCCTTTCAGAGGAACCATCCCGGCATTTGCCTGGAATGATTTAGGGAAATCACGGAAAACCTAAGTCAGGATGGCCGGACCCGGGATTGAACCGTCGTCCTCCCGAATGCGACTGGAGGATGTCATCGGTAATGTAGTGTGGTGCTCCAGACCGTACATCATCGGCTAATGACAATCATCCCCTTCCCTGAAGCGCTTGTGCCACACGTTGACCCTTGCAAGGGACATGCAGTGTTCGCCATACACTTGTGACATTTGTGGATGGATGTTGCTTCCTCCTACTCCTTCCGCTGTCAGAAAACGAACAACACCTCTGTGCTCTTGTCACTGTTTGCAATGGTAGTGGCAGCAGTGGGTAATACACTCTGCCGGTAGCTCTGTATAGCCACGCAACATGTAAGCGTACCCTCTAGCGACGGGCTGTGAACTTCCACTCTCTGGTCGGAACCACACCTCGTTACACACGATACGACATTACCCTCCTGTCACCGGTTTGCGCATTCCAGACTCCGGCTCGTTTCTTTGACCACCCCTTATACATGACCATGTTGTAATGTTGTATCTTGGAACATGCTTTCACATATGGAAGATCTTATCTGCCCAGAGTAGATTTTGCAATATCGGAAAAATCCTCCAGCACATAAAATGCGACTGTCACTAGTTAAGCCGGCCATTGTGGCCGAGCGGTTCTAGGCGCTTATGTCCGGAACCGCGCATGTTCGAATCCTGCCTCGGACTTGGATATGTACGCTGTCCTTGGGTTAGTTAGGTTTGAGTAGTTCTAAATCTATGGGACTGATGACCTCAGATGTTAAGTCCCACAGTGCTCAGAGCCAATTGAACCATCACCGGTTAAATATGGAATAAGATATTACATTGTGTTTCTGTTACAGAGCTGGCTAGATGCGAAAGTCTGAAACGTATACCTGGGATCAACACTGTAGTCTGTATTTCAGTCCAACGAATAACGATTTTTCATAATAAAATGGTGTAGCATGACCTCCCATAGCTACTACCGTTTTTAGGATTGTGGCTTTGTTTGTGACATTTGTAACAAGAATCATTTGATCCGCAAATTTAAGACGAATTAGATTATTCCATATCTATGGTGAACGAAAAGCAATTGTGCCTTCTTTCGAATCTGCACTGACATTTTTGGTAATAATTTGATGGTAAAAGCAGTTTCTCAAACTGACGGTGCTGTACTTAACTGTCACAAAGTACAGCCCTGTGGGAGCATTGCTAACTAATCCGTAATAGTTTCAATAAGTTAAGGATGTGATCCCGTGACAGCGCCAATGGTTGTCTACCAGAAAATTCACGGAGTGTAACACACAGAGTACCGGGCATAACTATTGTGTTGATGTTCGAACGGATACATCAAGACCAAGAGTTCGTCATCAGTGTACATGCTTAGCTCTAATGCTAGCCTGACTCATATTGCGATACGGAGGATCTGTGATAGACTCCCAGTAACCAACTCATATCTTTCTATTGTGTAAAAGAATTGAACGATTCGAGACTCAGAATGGTCAGCCTGAATAAGTAAGCAACGAGACTGACTGACACACACACACACACACACACACACACACACACACACACACACACTTTTGTGTCCTGCCCACTCGTCGAATATGGAGTGCCTTGAAAACCTATTTTCTCGGATCGCTAGACAACAATTCAAGTAAATCGTATTAACAGATTTTTATTACACAGTAAGATAAACGACAATACTAAACTCCGAGAAATTTGCAATGGGATGTCGCAAACAAAGCGCGACATGCAACATAAGCAGTCACATCAGTATATACAATTCCAAACACAAGCAAGACAATACAGTTCCTAAGTCACTGCAGCAGAGCTCATAGATCGGCTAGACTTCTGTTTGGTTGCGGTCAGGTTTATGTTTTCTTCGCCTAGAGGCCGCTATTGTCTCGGTGTCGTCTTAGAGAGGGGTCGGTCAGCGTATTATTGGCTGACGTCGTCTCACAGCCTTCTCTGTTCAGACATTCATGACCGTCGTGTCGGTGTTTGAGTTTGACGTCGGAACACACACTTTCATGGTGGCATCGAATCGAAAGACTTACTCCAAACTTTTGAATTTCTGGCTATACTGCTCGTGACAAGTGTGCGTCTACAGAGGCTGCCAGAATCCCGCGCAGGTATCGGGGTCGTCAGGAACTGAGTGAGGTGGGGAGGTGAAACTTGTGGAGCGCTGATGGCCCGGCTGGCTTTTTAATGGTTCCGCTCTGGAAGTTGGCACCGCGAGACTGCTGGTGATTCAGAGCCCCGCCGGCCCCCACAGTGCGCGGCCAGCTCGCCGATCCCCGCACGAGTGGTGCTCTGCAGGACACTCGCAAGTCGTTGGCCCAGCCTCCTTTCGTACCCACCAACAGGCACTGTAGCAAAGCAGTACCATAACTACTCTAATAATCTGCAGTGTCTCCGACTTCATGCTGGTTAACTTTGAAATGGAAAAGGGTCTTCCCTTATTTAAAGATATCAGTCAAGTTTCACCATATGTTAAAAATAAAAACAGTATCAAGGCTGTCACCTGTTACGGGGCAGCGAAAGGATGATAGTCGAAAAAACTCGAAATTGCTTTTATTAAGGAATTCGAATTTATATACGAGGTGCATTCAAGTTCTAAGGCCTACGATTTTTTTCTCTCTGGACTGTAAAGAGATAGAAACATGCGCATTGTTTTAAAATGAGGCCGCGTTCACTGTCAATACGTCCCAGAGATAGGAGCACCGTACGGCAGATGGAATTTTACTGCCAGCGGCGAGAATGAGAACTGTTTTAAGTACTTAAAATGGCGACGTTTTCCTTACTTGAACAGCGTGCAATCGTTCGTTTTCTGAATTTGCGTTGTGTGAAACCAATTGAAATTCATCGGCAGGTGAAGGAGACATGTGGTGATGGAGTTAGGGATGTGTCGAAAGCGCGTTCGTGGGTGCGACAGTTTAATGAAGGCAGAACATCGTGTGACAACAAACCGAAACATCCTCAGGATCGCACAAGCCGGTCTGACGACATGATCGAGACAGTGGAGAGAATAGTTTTGAGGGATCGCCGAATGACTGTCGAACAGATCGCCTCCAGAGTTGGCATTTGTGTGGGTTCTGTGCACACAATCCTGCATGACGACCTGAAAATGCGAAAAGTGTCATCCAGGTGGGTGCCACGAATGCTGACGGACGACCACTCGGCTGCCCGTGTGGCATGTTGCCGAGCAATGTTGACGCGCAACGAAAGCATGAATGGGACTTTCTTTTCGTCGGTTGTGACAATGGATGAGACGTGGATGCCATTTTTCAAACCAGAAACAAGGCGCCAGTCAGCTCAATGGAAGCACATAGATTCAACGCCACCAAAAAAATTTCGGGTAACGGCCAGTGCTGAAATAATCATGGTGTCCATGTTCTGGGACAGCAAGGGCGTAATCCTTACCCATTGCGTTCCAAAGGGCACTGCGGTAACAGGTGCCACCTACGAAAATGTTTTGAAGAACAAATTCCTTCCTGCACTGCAACACAAACGTCAGGGAAGGGCTGCACGTGTGCTGTTTCACCAAGACAACGCATCCGCACATCGAGCTATCGTTGCGCAACACTTTCTTCGTGATAACAACTTTGAAGTGATTCATCATGCCTCCTATTCACCTGACCTGGTTCCTAGTGACTTTTGGCTTTTTCCAACAATAAAAGACACTCTCCGTGGCCGCACATTCACCAGCCGTGCTGCTATTGCCTCAGCGATTTTCCAGTGGTCAAAACAGACTCTTAAAGAAGCCTTCGCCGCTACCATGGAATCATGGCGTCAGCGTTGTGAAAAATGTGTACGTCTGCAGGGCGATTACGTCGAGAAGTAACGCCAGTTTCATCGATTTCGGGTGAGTAGTTAATTAGAAAAAAAATCGGGGGCCATAGAACTTCAATGCACCTCGTACATTGAAGCATTGTTGGCAGAAATATTATGCACTCACTCCCAAAACTAACTATTCTGTTAGCGTGCACGACAGGCCTCGGCGTGAGAGAATCGGTTATGCGCTCACGCTTCCTATTTATACCGATTAGAATAAACGTAATTTACTGGAGCTTTGCTTTGGCGGTTTTACTCGAAGTTTTAATGGTCTCGTTTGCAGATACACTTAAAAAATAACACCGACTAGAATCGTAATTGTCAAAATTGTTTCAAATTTGGTCGTATATCTATTCAGTGTAGGCCGTACTGCATTAACGCACGTGGCAAATGCCATTCACATCATAAGCAGCCGAAATGCATCGACTCTGTAAAGGTACAGATGCCACCTGCTATGCGCACAGCGATGCCAAGGGCTTTGGGGACGAAAATGGGAGCTTATCAGGTTAAAGTAGCAGAAAGTGGCCCCTTGCCGGGGCAACAGTTATTATGGGAGAGACGTCGATGATGTCCCGTAAGTATCACGTTCGTACCTTTTTTTAGGTGATAAACATTTGTCAAATTTTAAAGGACATTTTCGAAATTTTAGTCGTCACCTACGCTACAATTTGTATCCACTTTTGGTCTCCCTTCAAACAAATTGAATTCTCTTCAGTTCATATTCTTTATGTTGATATTTAGCACATTCTTTTGCCAAAGAAGGGGAGTCGAAAAATGACCATATTTTCAAATATCAATAATTTCGCTTTTTTTCAGATCACTTCGATGAACTGAAATTACATCTGTAACGACCAGGATGATGTGTTAAATCATGTTTCAGATAACCACAACCGTAGTTACAGCGACTACCATCGATCTACCTCCTTCCAGAGCTGCCTTGAGAAAGTAACAACTAAACAGTGAAGCGTAATATTTTTCAATAAAAAAACAATGAAATCTGTAATATATGCTTTATTCATTGCAGCAAACCCATTTGTCTACTACATTCCAGTGTGAAGAAAAAACAGTCCTGAATTTCAGCAATATTTTTGTCCGTGAGCCTTAAATATATATAGAATACCGGACAACAGCAGCATGCTGAAACGAGCTCATTTTTCTTTACTCAATAAAAGTCACATGAAGAGCAGCATATCACTATCGTAGTCATGTCACCACAAGACGCATTTTGCTCTACGAATCCAAGATACAAAAATTTTTTAAACAAATAAATAAACAAATAAAAAGAAATTCACTTCAGAGTCGGGTGCTCGTTTGTTAAATGAACTATAATCCATTATTATTGGAGTTGGAGTAAAGAATTTCTTGCGTCCAGTCACAAGTTCGGTAAGAAAACGTAAATTAGGAGAAGAAAATAGGGCAAAACACTCACACAGTTCTTAGAATGACTATTTGTACTAACTGAAAAATCCTACTAGTTCACCAATTGACTGGAATAAAATGGCTCTGAGCACTATGGGACTCAACTGCTGTAGTCATCAGTCCCCTAGAACTTAGAACTACTTAAACATAACTAACCTAAGGACATCACACACACCCATGCCCGAGGCAGGATTCGAGCCTGCGACCGTAGCAGCAGCGCGGCTCCGGACTGGAGCGCCTAGAACCGCACGGCCACCGCGGCCGGCGCTGACAGGAATAGCATGATACATGAGAGATTTTAGTGTCACTTATAGAACCCCAAATCCTAGTATTCCGCAGTATATATGGTTCCAACAAAGATAAACAGTGCTGCACGGTGACTGGCCCACGGCGAACGAACTAACGCAGACGATAAAGTTCCAGACTTCTTCAAACGAATGTAACAACATGACACTTTGATTTTGAAAGACAACTACACACATAACAGTGTACTCTAAACCTGTTTAAACTGGTATATGTGGTACTTAAAGATCAAGACGACATAATCGGAGATTGTATAAACATTTAGAGATCGTGTGACTCTCGTAAATTTAAGAGGGGTGTCCAGAAAGCAAGTTCCGATCAGTCGCGAAATGGAAACGACTATGAAATTCCAATGAAGTTTTGCACAGGTGTGTTGGGCAGTGTCTCTAGTATGACCGTCGATCGCGTTACATCGTTAGTTTTAGTTCTGACCACACAGGGAGCACATAAAGATATCTGGAACAATAGTGTCCCCCGCCAAGTACTACGAGGTCCTGGCGAAAAATTTCGCCTGAGCTATGCAACCAACATTACATAACTGTCGTGCGCTTTCTTCTTCAAAACAATTCTCATTCGCATCCTGCAGGGGCAATAAAGATGCTCCTGCTCCGTTTTCAATTGGAAATGCTTGATTGCGCACAGTACAGCCAGTAACTGTCTCCCTCTGAGTTTCATCTCTGCTCACATGATCCGATGGCTATGAAGACAACATTTTGGAGCAGACGACGAGCTGTAGGCCAGATTAGAGAATTGGCGAAAAGCACTGGCGACTGCCTGCTGTAACGAGGGTATTGGAGAGTTGGTACAATACTACGACAAACGTCTAAGTAGGATCGGCGACTATGGACGTAAGTAACCGGAGGCGTAGCTAACCGTTACGAATAAAACATTTCTGATTTTCACTGTGGTTCCCATCTCGCAATCAAACGAAACTTACTTTATGGACAATCCTCGTATTCATTCTGAAGGTGGAAACATCACACTACAGAGAACAGATACTGATAAAACTGCCCGACTTCAGGCATATGCAAAACCTAGAGCATTCTTTTTCTCTGTGCCACGTATGTCATCCATTCTATGGCCTCTAATGATTTGGAAACCTCATCATATCCATTTTTCCCACAAGAAGATTACTTTGGCTGCGTTTTCTGGCTTGAACCATCCAACATAAAAAAATCTATAATACTTTGAGCTGAGTAATTATCTCTTAATATTTCGCGTATCCGGCTCAATGTGGTACCATTATTGCGTAAATTTAGCTTCGCCCTTGAATCTTCAGTAGCTTTAGACTCTACATCCTGAAACAATAATACCTTAGCTACATTTTGCAGACACTGAATTCTGCGTTTTAAGGAAACTGCCTAAGTTCTAACTTATTCGTACCCAAACACGAAATTATTGAAATTATTCTACTACTACCAACTATTCCGATACTTCACTGCCGAAACAGTGATTCATATCACACAAACACAAATGGATGTACTTATACTAAGACCGGTTTCTTTCCTGTGATGTCTTCTGTTACAGTGCCCGTGGCATCCTTCCTTTGGCGTTGCCTTCCATGCTGTTTCAAGCTATATTTCCTCTTATGACTTGATAAGCTCATCTGGACCTCAAAATTGGTCACTCATTCTTTTTTCGACCTGTATTACTTTTAATAGGTTCGACTGTGATTTGCTACTCTCGTCTTGCTGTAGCAATCGGGAGTCTGGATAGATATCTTCGGACTCTTTTCTGTGTTCTTTGTTATCGTTTCTGACCTCGCCTATGAAAAGCGCCCTTGCCACACATTTGTCACGAAAGGTTTCCTTATGTCGTGTTCTCATTAATTTGTCTGCGAACGTGTCCGCACAGCTGTCTCACCAATGATAAAGTTATGCTACAATTTGTTCTGGTAACTCATAGTATAAATCAGTTTAAGTCGTAACCTAGTTCGAGGTTACACAGGGGCTTGACAACAGGAGGATTCCTACATAAAACAAATTATACATCCACAGTATACTGAAACGAGTAAACAAGACGAAAATATAGGAAACACGTTTCGCAAAGGCAGTACATTATAATAATTAAACCGATGAGGCAGTAAGATATGATAAACTGGCATCGGTACACAAAGGGAAATGCCAAGCCCCATTAGTTGCGGACACTACATTAGCAACAATGAATTTAGTACTGGCTCATTTGTAACGTCGTAAGAAATGAGAGAGAGTAGAAACCTTCTTCAGGAACTTAAGAGAAGTAGTTGGAATGGAAAGGATACTTACGCTAGGAAGTAGAGCAAGTATTGTGTTACCAATTCTATAATTTATTTTACATATACAAGGCGTTTCAAAAAGAAAGAGCAGATTTCAAACATTTATTTCTCAAAAACTACAAATGATAGAAACACAATTCCAATGGTCCTTCACTCAATATGAGTACCAAATGTTACACAACAAATATCAAAACTGTACCTCAATATGAGCACCATTTGTTACACGACAAATATCAAACCGGTATCTCATTTCTTGCCACACACGACGCAACTGGTCTTTAGTTACCGAATTCACGGCCGCAACAATTCGATGTCGTACCTCTTGAAGAGTAGCGGGCATAGGTGGGACATAAACACAGTCCTTTATGTACCCCCACAAATAAAAATCGCAGGGAGTAAGGTCTGGTGACCTGGGAGGCCACAGACGATGACATTGATCTTGTGCTCCTGCTCTTCCAATCCACCGTCCTGGAATGGTGTTATTTAGGTACCGTCGTACAGGTTCAGAGAAGTGTGGTGGGGCGCCATCTTGCATGAAGATGAAGTGATTTGAATCTTCCTGAAGTTGAGGAAATAGCCAGTTTTCTAACATGTCCAGGTAAATGGTTCCTGTGATAGTTTTCTCCATGAAAAAGAAAGGTCCATAAACTTTGTTTACCGAAATTGCACAAAAGACGTTAACCTTTGGTGAGTCTCTTTCATGTTGAATAACGTCCCTCGGAGTTTCACTCGCCCAAATTCGTACGTTATGCCGATTAACTTTACCAGAAATGTGAAACGTTGATTCATCTGAAAAAATTAATCGTTCGGCAAAATTGTCCTCTTCCATGTCCTGTAGAATTGCAGTTGAAAATTCGAACCTTTTGTTGTGGTCGTCAGGACGCAATGCTTGCAATAACTGCAGTTTGTACGGCTTCATGTGCAGACGGTTACTCAGAACGCGCCATACCGTTGTTTTAGACATGTTTAGTTCGTGACTTGCCCGTGTCGTGGATTTTCTAGGGCTCCTTTCGTAAGCTGCACGGACACGCTCGACATTTTCATCCGATGTGCGTGGACGACCCGTGCTTTTTCGCTTGCAGATGCAACCATCTTCTACGAATCTGTGATGCCACTCATAAATTTGCTTATGACGAGGCGGCTGTTTGTTGAATTGACGGCGGAATGCACGTTGCACACCAACAATGGACTCTAACTTTGCAAATTGCAGCACACAAAATGATCGTTCCTGTGGTGTCGTCGCCATTTTCCTACAAACAAACGCCAGCGCCACTGCGGATTTGCATGGAACTTCTGCGCGGACCATTGAAAAACTTTGAACCTTTCTCTGACAAGAAACGTTTGAATTGTGTTTCTATCATTTGTAGTTTTTGAGAAATAAATGTTTGAAATCTGCTCTTTCTTTTTGAAACGCCCTGTATACTGAACTGAGAGAGGAGTATTATAATGACTTTACTGTTATGGCTGACGGGCTAACTCCTTCAACACCAACCTTTTCCAGCTTTAATGTTTTCGAAGTCACTTGTGTATGATTTAATGCAAGTAATTTCTTCTAAATCCCATTTGAATATATCTAAGCCGCATTACCTAGAGGCGGCATTTAGTATAAGCTTAAACTGATGTTTTGGTTGGCTAGTGCTTTTTAAAGCTCTCTGTGTTTCAGTTAAGATTCTCCAAAGCTGTAACAAATTTATATAAATCCTGAATCACCTTTATCATGTTGTTTCCCGTCTGACGGCTGTAAAATAGTTACCCTGTACGTGTGGTGGATCCTATCAAGATTCCTTCGAGTATAATTCCACCCATTTAACTTGGATCGGTGTTACCTGTAAACGGGTCTTTGTGGTCGAGTACTCGTGTTCGTTAAGGAAAACTGTGAATAAATTTATATTACTTCATATAGCTTAGCTATGGTAGATACGATGGCTTTTCGGGAAGTAAGGACTGATCGATCGCGAAATAGAAACTACAGTGTAAATCCCACAAAGATTTGCATAGATGTGTTGAACTGTAGCTCTAGTATACTCCTCGTTCGGTCATCACGCTCTTTTCAATTCCGAGTGTACAATAAACACTTAAAGATGCCTAGAAAATACACTACTGGCTATTAAAAATGCTACACCATGAAGATGACGTGCTACAGACGCGAGATTTAACCGACAGGAAGAAGATACTGTGATATGCAAATGGTTAACTTTCCAGAGCATTCACACAAGGTTGCCGCCGGTGGCGACACCTACAACGTGCAGACATGAGGAAAGTTTCCAACCGATTTCTCATACACAAACAGCAGTTGACCGGCGTTGTCTGCTGAAACGTTTTTGTGATGCCTCGTGTAAGGAGGATAAATGCCTACCATCACGTTTCCGACTATCGCAATTGCACTTCATCATATCGGGTTATTGCTGTTCGCGTTGCTCGAGATCCAATGACTGTTAGCAGAATGTGGAATCGGTGGGTTCAGGAGGGTAATACGGAACGCCGTGCTGGATCCCAACGGCCTCGTATCACTAGCAGTCGAAATGAAAGGCATCTTAACCGCATGGTTGTAACGGATCGTGCAGCCACGTCTCGATCCCTGAGTCAACAGATGGGGACGTTTGCAATACAATCACCATCTGCACAAACAATTCGACGACGTTTGCAGCAGCATGGACTATTAGCTCGGATACCATGGCTGCGGTTACCATTGAAGCTGCATCACAGACAGGAGTGCCTGCGATGGTGCACTCAACGGCGAACCTGGGTGCACGAATGAGTAAACGTCATTTTTTCGGATGAATCCAGGTTCTGTTTACAGTATCATGATGGTGGCATCCATGTTTCGACATCGCGGTGAACGCACGTTGGAAGCGTGTATTCGTCATCGCCATACTGGTGTATCACCCAGCGTGATGGTATGGGGTGCCATTGGTTACACGTCTCGGTCACCTCTTGTTCTCATTGACGGCACTTTGAACAGTGAACGTCACATTTCAGATGAGTTACGACCTGTGACTCTACCCTTCATTCGATCCCAGCGAAACCCTACATTTCAGCAGGATAATGCACGAACACATGTTGCAGGTCCTGTACGGCCCTTTCTTGATACAGAAAATGTTCGACTGCTGCCCTGGCCAGCACATTCTCCAGCTCTCTCTCCAGTTGAAAACGTCTGGTCAATGGTGGCCGAGCAAGTGGCTCGTCACAATACGCCCGTCACTACTCTTGACGGACTGTGGTATCGTGTTGAAGCTGCATGGGCAGCTGTACCTGTACACGCCATCCAAGTTCTGCTTGACTCAATGCCCAGGCGTATCAAGGCCGTTATTACGGCCAGAATGGTTGTTCTGGGTACTGATTTCTCAGGATCTATGCACCCAAATTGCGTGAAAATGTAATCACATGTCAGTTCTAGTATAATGTATTTGTCCAATGAGTATCTCTTTATCATCTGCATTACTTCTTTGTGTAGCAATTTCAATGGCCAGGAGTGTAGTATCCTCCACCAAGTGTGTTTGTGAGAAATTTCGCTTTATTTCTTGCAGCCTAGACAACATGACAATTCTTGCCACACACTGTATGGGCTATGAGGAACCTCCTGCAGCGTTTTTGATGGAAACTGACAGCTCACACACCATTTAGTCGAAAATTAGCTCCTTCTGATTTTCATGTCTGCTCACATGAAGCTTTGGCCATGAAGCCCAACATTTCGGCACAGGCAACAAGCTGTATATCGGCATAGAGATTTGGAAGAAAACATAGGTAGCTGCTTTCTTTAGATGTTGGGGAGTTGGTACAATGTTACGACAAATGTCTCAATCAACTCAGCGACTATGGAGAGAAGTAGTTGGAAGTTGTAGCTAATTGTTGCAAATAAAACATTTATGACATTCACTGTGGTTTCATTTCGAGACCGGTGTGACCTTACTTTACGAACAGAGCTCGTATGTACCATTATAATTAGTCCCTTTGTGAAGTTGGTAAGTATAATTATTTGATTGGTCTCTACTTCACGTCTGACTCATTGGCACTGCTCCTACTTTAAATTACTTTCGCTTCACCGCGGAAGACACTTATCATTAGAGCTTAAGCCGTTTCTGCAGTTGCTATGGTAGTCAATATGTACTCGTATGTTTGAATTGCTTGTTAATGTGCAAAGCCCTAGAGCGATTAACAGTTTGGCAGCAACTGCTTAGTATTTGAATTAATGGATAAATTCATTTTGACCCTCCAACGTGGGGACGCCTATGTTCCTATTTAAGAATCATGTTATTCTCATGCATTTCCAGGGATCTAGCTTAACTGCGTATTTTCTCATTGTACAAGATTAATTTTTTTCACAATACAATACTGGTCCCGTACGCTTTATCTCGTAGTATCTTTCCATTCCCCCAATCGCTCCCTACTGCTTCATATTTGCTCTCGAAAATGGAATACCGACTTCTTTGGATATTTATTCCTGCCACATGGCAGTCAGTACTGTGTCGTTGAGGCTCCTCTGATGAACTTCGTGGCGTCTATGTGCGACTTCCGACTCATGTACTATGACGGCTGCCATACCTACATTCATACTTGTGATGTCCCTTTATTTACAACACATGCAATGGCTATCAGTTTCACGACTGTAGTCTATCTTGTTTCAACTTCTAATTTCTTTTGCCGGCCGTTGTGACCGAGCGGTATTAGGCACTTCAGTCCGGAACCACGCGAACACTACGGTCGCAGGTTCGAATCCCGCCTCGGGCATGGATGTTTGTGATGTCCTTACGTTAGTTACGTTTAAGTAGTTATAATTTCTAGGGAACTGAAGACCTCACGTGTTAGGTCCCATTGTTCTCATAGCCATTTGAACCGTTTGAATCTAATTTCTTTTACTGCGTTCGTAATTTCTGGAAAGTTACGAATTCAGTTTGCAATATTTAGAAATACTTGTAGCCTTGGGAGCATGTCTGATTGTCTGTGGGTTGTCCACTGTTACCTAGGGTGAAGTTACTTCAATGTAGTGACCTTGCTGAGGCTGTGCGCGCGCCGCTTTCCGGTTTGCATGTTGACACCCCTGCGTTTGCTCACCTGAACGATTTTCTGCAAGTCCCCATAATGCACAGCAATAAGAGACCTTCGTGATGTAAGTAACCAGTATTCTTTTATATTTATCATTAACGAAATTTACAGCCATGACAACATGATGTTATAGGCCAGAAAACCATCCCTCTAATGCGGTCAAAGGTCCATTGAGTGGAAATAATGTGTCAGCAATGTCAGCAATAACTACACCCACGTAACTGATGAAAACAGAGTAGCGTGTCATGTGCGACGACGATATCAATGTTGGAAGAATGGAAGAACTCGCCGAATGGCATAATATGACTAAATAATAAATAATGATGATTCAGTAGTTAATTACGTAATGATTAAGGGGTGCATTAAGGTAGAACACATGAAACCTCGAACGCACTTTAAGGATAAACTGCATCATTCTTAATCATAATGCCCAAGCGACACGATAAGCTGAATCTTTTTACTGCAGTAACGAGTATTGGTGACCGTCTTAAGGTGATGGATAGAGAATGAGACAATTGTATAAGTGGCTGAGTTCTATAAGTGAATTTCTTTGTGGTGATATCAAGAAGCTGAGTTGTAAGATACTGTTTTTAAGTTTATGAGGTAATCTCTTGTACTAGTACTAGCAAAACGATGTGTCTCTCTCAGCCTTTGGTTAATTAAAACAGAGCACGTGTTCGCTAGTATAGATTTATGATATATGAAAACTAATATCTAAGTCTTCTACAGCTGAATGCCGATACAGGAGATTGCAAGGAGCTGTTATTATCTTCAAAAGCATAGTGAACATATTTAGTAATTGTACACTACTGGCCATTAAAATTGCTACACAAAGAAGAAATGCAGATGATAAACGGGTATTCATTGGACAAATATATTATACTAGAACTGACGTGTGATTACATTGGCATGCAATTTGGGTGCATAGACCCTGAGATTTCAGTACCCAGAACAACCATTCTGGCCGTAATAACGGCCTAGGTATCTCTGGGCATTGAGTCAAACAGAGCTTGGATTGCGTGTACAGGGACAGCTGCCCATGCAACTTCAGCACGATACCACAGTTCATCAAGAGTATTGACTGGCGTATTGTGACGAGCCAGTTGCTCGGCCACCATTGACCAGACGTTTTCAATTGGTGAGAGATCTGGAGAATGTGCTCTCCAGGGCAGCAGTCGAGCATTTTCTGTATCCAGAAAGACCCACACGGGACCTGCAACATGCGGTCGTGCATTATCCTGCTAAAATATAGGGTTTCGCAGGGATCGATTGAAGGGTAGAGCCACGGCTCGTAACACATCTGAAATGTAACGTGCACTGATCAAAGTGTCGTCAATGCGAACAAGAGGTGACCGAGACGTGTAACCAATGGCACCTCATACCACCACGCCTGGTGGTACGTCAGTATGGCGATGACGAATACACGCTTCCAGTGTGCGTTCACCGCGATGTCACTAAACACTGGTGCGACCATCATGATGCTGTAAATAAAACCTGGATTCATCGGAATAAATGACATTTTGCCATTCGTGCACCCAGGTTCGTCGTTGAGTACATCATCGCAGGTGCTCCTGTCTGTGATGCAGCGTCAAGGGTAACCACAGCCATGGTCTCCGAGCTGGTAGTCCGTGCTACTGCCAACGTCGTTGAACTCTTCGTGCAGATGGTTGTTGTCTTGAAAACGTCCCCATCTGTTGACTCTGGGATCGAGACGTGGCTGCATGATCCGTTACAACCATGCGGATAAGATGCCTATCATATCGACTGCTAGTGATACGAGGCCGTTGGGATCCAGCACGGCGTTCCGTATTACCCTCCTGAAAACACCGATTTCATATTCTGCTAACAGTCATTGGACCTTGGGCAACGCGAGCAGCAATGTCGCGATACCATAAACCGCAATCGAAGTCGGAAACGTGATGATACGCATTTCTCCTCCTTATACGAGCCATCACAACAACGTTTCACCAGGCAACGTTGGTCAACTGCTGTTTGTGTATGAGAAATTGGTTGGAAACTTTCCTCATGTCAGCACGTTGTAGGTGTCACCGCCTTCGCCAACGTTGTGTGAATCCTCTAAAAAGCTAATCATTTTTATATCACAGCATTTTCTTCCTGTCGGGTAAATTTCGCGTCTGTAGCACGTCATCGTCGTGCTGTAGCAATTTTAATGTCCAGTAGTGTAGATATATACGATAACGTTCAGGACCTGGCCTTAGTTAATTTTCTCTACTATCACGTACTGGCACTGCTGCGACTGCCATGCGAATTCGATAGAAGCGTGAAGAATATTAGTGTTGCATAAACCGCTATCAACGAGATATGAAGCAAGGCACCGTAAATAGTTGAAATAGTACTTTTCGATGGATGTATGGGAAAAGTGACTATAAAAGTTGTAGTGTATAAATGTGTCGTCTATCGTGGAGGCTCTTCCCAGTACGGTTACATAAGCTTCCGAACAACCCAACAGCGATAACTGCGGCTTCTAAAAGTGACTGTATATTTAGTTCTACCACCTTCTCCCTTAGTATTGGTTGGCGCAGCACCACGCTGAGTTTGAGGAAGAAACTTCTCCGACGGGAGAAGATATGTCGTGGTGCGGACGGAATATTGCGAAGCAGAGTAATTTTGAGACACAGTGATCCACTTAATGTCTTCCGAGTACAGGCAGCTCATTGTGCAACCAACCCGCTAGACACACTGGCATTACTTCGACGAGTGGTAAGACTCCAATAAGTAACTATGCTTCGACGCAACGTATGCCAAATCAGCTGCGCTTGTCATCGCCGCCAGACAATCAAGTTACTTGGGGTGATGGTGCTACAAATCGAAGAGTACAGCGACAGAGTTCAACAGACCTGTGTTGGGTCGGACAGCCTTTGCCAGGCAGCAACACGACACGCTTCCCAGGATCCCTAGGTTGGGCGTTACCGGGCTGTCCATGGAATACTGCAGAAGCGACGGCGACGAGCCTTCGTCAGGTCGCCGCCGGCTGTAACAGCCGCAGACTCTCTTGTCTGCACGGGCCTGCACTGGCCACCGCCACCGCCAACGCTGCCAGGCACTGTGCAGTGTGGCTGCCCTTACCATCGTGGCACTCTTGTCTCCGTCGCCCTTCTGATCGAACCCACAACGCCCGGGTAGGAGGGCAGGTACGCCATCATGCTGCACAGGAGCTGTGTTGGGGCCGCTCCTGTTCCTTATTTATATAAATGATATGCCCTCTAGTATTATGGGTAACTCTAAAATATTTCTGTTTGCTGATGACACTACCTTGGTAGTAGAGGATGTTTTGTGCAACATTGACTCGGTTTCAAGTAGTGCTGTGCATGACCTCAGTTCATGGCTTGTAGAAAATAAACTAACTTTAAACCACAGTAAGACTCAGTTTTTACAGTTTTTAGCACACAATTCAACAAAACTCGACGTTTTAATCTCACAGAACGGGCATGTTGTTGTTGTGGTCTTCAGTCCCGAGACTGGTTTGATGCAGCTCTCTATGCTACTCTGTCCTGTGCAAGCTTCTGCATCTCCCAGTACCTACTGCAACCTACATCCTTCTGAATCTGCTTAGTATATTCATCTCTTGGTCTCCCCCTACGATTTTTACCCTCCACGCTGCCCTCCAATACTAAACTGGTGATCCCTTGATGCCTCATAACATGTCCTACCAACCGATCCCTTCTTCTGGTCAAGTTGTGCCACAAACTTCTCTTCTCCCCAATCCTATTCAATACATCCTCATTAGTTATGTGATCTACCCATCTAATCTTCAGCATTATTCTGTAGCACCACATTTCGAAAGTTTCTCTTCTTGTCCAAACTATTTACCATCCATGTTTCACTTCCATAGATGGCTACACTTCATACAAATACTTTCAGAAATGACTTCCTAACACTTAAATCTATACTCGATGTTAACAAATTTCTCATCTTCAGAAACGCTTTCCTTGCCATTGCCAGTCTACATTTTATATCCTCTCAACTTCGACCATCATCAGTTATTTTGCTCCCCAAATAGCAAAACTCTTTTACTACTTTAAGTGTCTCATTTCCTAATCTAATACCCTCAACATCACCCGACTTAATTCGACTACATTCCATTATATTCGTTTTGATTTTGTTGATGTTTATCTTATATCCTCCCTTCAAGACACCATCCATTCCTTTCAACTGCCCTTCCAAGTCCTTTGCTGTCTCTGACAGAATTACAATGTCATCGGCGAACCTCTACATTTTTATTTCCTCTCCATGGATTTTAATATCAAATGGTTCAAATGGCTCTGAGCACTATGCGACTTAACTTCTGAGGTCATCAGTCGCCTATAACTTACAACTAATTAAACCTAACTAACCTAAGGACATCACACACATCCATGCCCGAGGCAGGATTCGAACCTGCGACCGTAGCAGTCCCGCGGTTCCGGACTGCAGCGCCAGAACCGCACGGCCACCGCGGCCGGCTGGATTTTAATACCTACACCGAATTTTTCTTTTGTTTCCTTTACTGCTTGCTCAATATACAGATTGAATAACATCGGGGAGAGCCTACAACCCTGTCTTACACCTTTCCCAACCACTGCTTCCCTTTCATGTCCCTCGACTCTTATAACTGCCATCTGGTTTCTGTACAAATTGTAAATAGCCTTTCGCTCCCTGTATTTTACCCCTGCCACCTTTAGAATTTGAAAGAGAGTATTCCAGTCAACATTGTCAAAAGCTTTCTCTAGGTCTACAAATGCTAGAACCGTAGGTTTGCCTTTCCTTAATCTTTGTTCTAAGATAAGTCGTAAGGTCAGTATTGCCTCACGTGTTCCAGTATTTCTACGGAATCCAAACTGATCTTCCCCGAGGTCGGCTTCTACTAGTTTTTCCATTCGTCTTTAAAGAATTCGTGTTATTATTTTGCAGCTGTGGCTTATTAAACTGATTGTTCGGTAATTTTCACCCCTGTCAACACCTGAACGGTCATATGATCAGTGAAACTGAACAGTTCAAATTCCTAGGTGATCAGATAGATAGTAAGCTGTCGTGGAAATCCCACGTTCAGGATCTTGCTCAAGGACTTAATACTGCCATTTTCACTATTCGAACGGTATCGAAAGTGAGTGATTCTTCGACACGTAAATTAGTCTACTTTGCATATTTTCATTCACTTATGTCGTATGGTATTATGTTTTGGGGTAATTCTTCCCATTCTAGAAGGATATTTTTGGCTCAGAAACGGGCGGTTCGGGCAATAAGTGGTGTGAGTTCATGAACCTCTTGTCGAACTCTGTTCACGAGTCTGGGTATTTTGACATTGGCCTCTCAATATGTATATTCATTATTGTCGTTTCTTGTTACCAATATTAGTTTATTTCCAACAATAAGTAGCTTTCACGCGGTTAATACTCGGCAGAAATCAAACCTCCATTTGGATCGGACCTCCTTAACTCTTTTGCAGAAAGGTGTGCAGTATATTGCTGCATCCATTTTCAATAAGCTGCCACTCGAATTCAAAAATCTTAGCAGTAATCCACGCGCTTTCAAATCGAAACTGAAGAGCTTCCCCATGGGTCACTACCTCTACTCTGTCGAGGAGTTCCTTGAAAAACTAAGCTGATTCTCATTGTAATGCTGATAGCGTTTGCTTAAACTTACGGACTGATTTTCTTTCAGGTTCATGAACATTTATTTTTATTTGTTATTACTTTCATGTTGTAAGATCATGTACTGACACGTACCATGACCTTGGAGATTTTCTCCTCAATTTGGTCCTATGGAACTTGACATGTAAATAAATAAATAAATAAATAACCTCTCAACAACAGACCACAGATTTTGCAGCCACTAATAGCAATAATAGTAGTAGTAGCAGTAGTATTAGTAACGGCAGCAGCAATTCGTTTCATTTGTACATCACGTTTACAAGGATACCGTACGTGTCTTGGTATTCTAACATTCTGCGTGGTGTCTGTTTGTTCTAAGTCGTGTGTCCCGACCACTTTCACGCAACGATGCTCTGAGCGTGTTTTTTAGGGAGTTGACTAGTTTGAACCTGGGACCTGTTGCTGTTAAGGAGACGCCTGACCGCACATGACATGTAGAGTTCAGAAGGGTTCAGTGAGACTAGCGATGATATAATCAAATACTTAATGATTTCACCGTCAGCTCCACTCCACTCCCTGTAAAAGAATCTTAATACTAACTGAATTTAGTGGAAGGGGTTCAAGGCTTTCCTGTTTTCAATGAGCTGGTAAAATAACGTCGAAAAAGTAGTTAAGTTTACCATTGTAATTTTTACTCCGCTCACAAAACATTGTTTGTTCAAATGGTTCAAATGGCTCTGAGCTCTATGGGACTTAACTTCTGAGGTCATCAGTCTCCTAGAACTTAGAACTACTTAAACCTAACCAACCTAAGGACATCACACACATCCATGCCCGAGGGAGGATTCGAACCTGCGACCGTAGCGGTCGCGCGGTTCCAGACTGTAGCGCCTTTAACAGCTTGGCCACCACGGCCGGCAAAACATTCTTTGTAAATTACACTATGGATAAAAGGAAATATTTTAATACAGGATGATAAAAACCAACTTTGTTCAACAAAAATGAGAACGAATATTCACTGAATGGGTTTCCAAGTTCTATAATGGATCGAAGGATGACCTATGCAATATCACATCTATAATCTAGGTTCAAGCTAAGTTTCATGAAAGAGAAAACTATCAAAATGGTCTACAGTGACCCTCAATTACCATTAATTACTTATTTAACTTGTCGTAAATTACAATGGCTGATGTGGCTTCTCAATAATTATATAGCAGAAAAATCATCGCATTTCAGATTTTAACTTGAAGTAGCAAATGTGAATACCACGAAGTTTAATTGACGATCGACACTAGTATAACGTAAAAAGGGGATGTAACAGATGAGACTTCTGCAGTTCTGAGTGACGCCTTATGCGCTATTATGCAGCGTCCCGTGTGTTCATTACCTCGTCGGTGGTTAGTCAGCGTGAGGCGGCGGCGGGCGGCGCAGCTCCACACATCGCGCTGACTCGGTAGCAACTCCCTCGAACTTCTCCTTACTACAATTTACCGAAGTTGGTTTAAGAGAAAGGTATCTGGCTGTGTTTTCAACTGACCAATGTTAACCTTAAGCCCCACCTACAAAAATTCTGTCCATCCAATGAGAAACGCTATACTTTTCGTGGTGTGGCAACGTTTTTTAATGTTTGCTATATAACAGAGACGCGTATAGTCTCACGCTAAAACTTGCAGCTGGCGTGGTCCTCTTAGTGTTATCGTAAGATCTATTCTGTTCTTCTGGAGGGTTCTATCTTTTAACAAGGGCTGGGGGATGGACCTCCCGGCGATCGACCGGCGATGTTGGTGTCCGTCCCTTATCGTAGGGCCTTCTAGCCTACACAGCTCTGCTCTCGGCTTCTGTTCTCGTTTCTCCTCTCAGAACTGCGTCTGTTTCACGGTGGGAAGGTATCACATGCATTGAGGCGTTCTTGTGTTAGTCTGTGGTATTCCATTTGCTCACTCGTTGATCGTATTACTTTGGTTAATTTAATGTCAGGATTTATTCGGAGCTATGTGACATACTGCCGGATTTGCTATCATGTCAGTGTTTTCATGGAAGTTGTTAGATCTGCCTCACACCTTACAGTATCACAATTTAATAAAAACGTAAATGACTAAAATCATATGTACGGCCGTTTACATATAGGTCTAGTTTGACAAGGACGGGACGGGTTGTCGTCAGAAGCCTCATTATAGCAAAAATCTTGGTATTTGCCTGAAATGACTTAGGGAAACCACAGAAAACCCAAACCACGATGGATGGAGGAAGACTTGAGCCTCCACCCTCACGAATACAAAACCGTTCTGTTTGAAACAGTGCAGCTGTATATGATACTGAGCATTTATATCACAAAATGTGGTATGCTCCGTGATAACAACGTATACCCTCTCATACATCTATTCAAAAGGAACAGAAGTGTTAAGATAAATATTCTGATAAAGCTTCCTGTTTGAAAATTGAGAGTAACTTACCTGTAGTAGATAAGCAATGAATTCCTGCATAGCGTGCTCAATACTTACATTTACAAAAGAAAAATTCTGAGTAGGTATTAAAACCCATGGAGAAGAAATAAAAACTTTGAGGTTCGCCGATGGCATTGTTATTCTGTCAGAGTCAGCAAAGGACTTGGAATAGCAGTTGAACGGAATGGACAGTCTTGAAAGGAGGATATAAGATGAACATATACAAAAGCAAACCGAGGATAATGGATCGTAGTCGAATTAAGTCTGGAGATGCTGAGGGAATTAGATTAGGAAATTAGACACTTAAAGTGGTAAAGGAGTTTTGCTATTTGGGGAACAAAATAACTGATGATGGTCGAAGTAAAGAGGATATAAAATGTAGACTGGCAATGGCAAGGAAAGCCTTTTTTAAGAAGAGAAATTTGTTAAGATCGAGTATAGATTTAAGTGTCAGGGAGTCGTTTCTGAAAGTATTTGTATGGAGTGTACCCATGTATGGCAGTGAAACATGGATGATAAATAGTTTGGACAAGAAGAGAGTGGAAGCTTTCGAAATGTGGTGCTACAGAAGAACGCTGAAGATTAGATGGGTAGATCACATAACTAATGAGGTGGTATTGAATCGAATTGGGGAGAAGAGGAGTTTGTGGCTTGACAAGAAGATGGGACCGGTTGGTAAGACATGTTCTGAGGCATCAGGGGATCACAAATTTACCTCTGGAGGACAGCGTGAAGGGAGACCAGCGTAGAGGGAGACCAAGAGATCAATACAATAAGCAGATTCAGAAGGATGTAGGTTGCAGTAAGTACTGGGAGAAGAAGCAGCTTGCAAGGGATAGAGTAGCATGGAGAGCTGCATCAAACCAGTCTGAGGACTGAAGGCCGCAACAACAATAACAATAGTGTCGAAACTATTGATGACCCCTGTGAAACGCACGTTAATTGGACACATCTCCAGATTCCTCAGCTCAGATCATAGAAATATTTTTGAAAGATGTTGCTGGAATATGTCACTAATTGCTCATTTGTGAAAGATGTCCCTTGCGTATGTCACTAACTGTTCATAAGATGAAAACCACTCCACAAAAACTGAATTTCAATATCATGGCACTCAGGTATACTTAGATATAATTGCTTAAACGCATTTATTTATCTGAAAAGTATCAATTTGAGTTTACGAACACGACACCTGGCACACATATTTCATTTCCAGCGATAACTGCTTGCCATTCTTTTGGACCCACTATGCCTAACCTATGAAGAATATCGATTACTAGAAATTAGTCTATCATTCGAATTAAACGCAGCATTACATACGCTTATCACGATCAAAATAAAAGGAACATTTACCAATAGAGATGTTAGCCTATATAAAAGCAAATGAACATTTCAATATTTTAAGTATGTATCTCAACTTCAAGTGAAGTTCTGACAACGTACAACGCCGAATACTGCGATGTATGTGCCGTATTAATTTGTACCATAAGTGATTTCCTACCTGAAGTACTAATGTTATTTTTTAAATTATTTGTTAAGTTATATTAACCCATTAAGTCCCACATTATTTTTTTCAATTGAATTTTTTATTCCTTAATTATAATGTACATAGTGTATGAACCACAATAAGTACAAAAATAGCCAAAGAATATTTACACATGTTGATATAATGGCCGTCCTCGATATAGGACTCTGGGATCTAACAGTATTGTATAGCATACTAAACTGTATTCAAGTATTAACTATTTATTTCTTGTGAAAAGGTACAAAACACTTCACACATGGTGTTACACAGCATTTAACACAAAACGTTTTTGGTTTCCCGTTGCATTTAGCTCTTACACATCTCCTTTGCGTGCTTCGTTTGTCAATCATATGACCAATTCCATCAAACCTGATGTCTGGTGTCACTCTCAACTGATTTGATGGGTATTCCATTGGACGTCCAATTTTCGGTCTCCCAGTGTCCAATTTCAGGTATGTAACTAACAGCATGTATGAAATCCAGTAAATCCAGTGCATTTTTCCCATGTACTAGTCTGTAGAAGAACCAGGCATTTATGAGAGCCATTTCCAGCATACGTGTAAATAGAACCCACTACCATATTTTCCCTCTAATTACCGTCGCTTATTTTCCAACTAACCGGTCACGGTGGTCAACACCTCCCATGTACGCGTTACACGACTTCAAAACGGCAGGTTGTTGCACTTGTGTCTTCATACTTGCTTGTCTACTGTACCGCGTAGCTGCTCCCAAAGGTTCAACTTTGTCAAAATTTGTACTAATTGTAACGCATCTGTTGTCGTGCCATCGAAAAAATAAGACCTCACCATTCCTGTCGAACTGGTAGTCATAGTTTCCTCGAACTGTCTTTTTCAGTTCGTTGCTGCTCAGTAGTGGACAGTCACCAACTCGATTCTCTCTGACAGTCCCAGGTGCTACAAAACCCTGATTTCTCATATGAATCAGAAGATCTCTACTAGTGAAGGAACTGTCAAAGTACACACAATGATTCTCGGGTTTTTCAATGCAGTCCAGCATGTTTAGGACTACTCTTGATCCCAATAGTAGGTCATCCCTTGCTTTATCTTGTGGATCCTTTCCACAATAAAAATCAAATTTAAAATAGAAGCCACTTGCTCCACAAAGAGACCACAACTTATAGCCATGTATAATAGACTTGCTTCGGATAAACTGTTTCAGCCCACTTCGTCCATGGTATTTGACTATCATTTCGTCAATTGACAAATTTTCCTCAGATATTCAAAATTTTTGAAAAGATCCATTTATCATTTTCAAGAGAGGTCTAATTTTGAATCCGCGATCGTGTTTGTTTTCATTGACTAAGTCATTTCCTTGAAAATGAAGCAATGTTTTCAACTTCTGATATTCATTCCTTGACATACCTCTCTTTATAATTGGTATGCCAACATATTCATTTTCAGACCAGTATAGCTTCTAAGCAGGGAGCTTATCGTAGCCAGCAAAATGAAGAAATCCGACAAAGACTTTCACTTCTTCAACTGTGAGGATAAAATCCTGCATATTCTTGATATTTACTGTATATCTCACAGTTTCTTTCACTATGAACACGTATATGTTATCGTTCATCAGTTTTTCAAACATTTCCTTCGGAGTCAATGAAGAATGCTGTTCCTTCAATTCGTCTCTCTTTGTGCTAATGTCATGCTTACTAGTTTGAGACAGCTTTGTATAAACTGGAGGTGTATTTTTGCAATTGCTTTTATCATCAGTAAGACGTCTCTTCTTCGATTTACTTCTGGAAACTTGGGATGTATTTGGCAGTGAAGTTTTACTTACAGTTTCTTCGTTATTCTCTGATGCAACATAATGTAATTCAATAGCCCCTGGCACATCTGAGACTTCCACGGTTCCAGTAACATCGTCTGGACCTTCTTCTTCGTCGGTCATACAGTCTACTACAGGAGGATTTCAGTGTGGTCCTGATCATCTGACACCGCATTATAGAATGCGTCACTGTTTATTATTTTTTTATTTCTTCATTAGTGAGGTATCTATCTCTTCTGAAGGCCATTATAATCTATATAAAATGAAATGAAATAAAATGTAATAAAACAAAGTGAAATGAAAGAATAATACATTAGCACAAACTACAGAAAAGGGAATGTGTAAATACCTCTGTCTGACTGGAACTGTATTATTTACTAATGGGTAACATATTCATAAATATTCTTACATTATACGCTGTAAATTTCAAAGTAACTTCATATCCTGTAAAGCAACAAATCTGGTAAAATTACCACGTTCTAAAAAGAAAATACTTCAGCAGTAGCAGAGTTTCATATTCGAACGTGCAGCAGTGCAAATAACTGAAATGATAACACCAAGTCCTGGTGTATTATTTCGAGTACACCAAATTTTATAACAATTGAAAACAATGAATATAACTCCAATTGAATTAACAATATAATTTGTTTAAAAGAGACATTGCTGACTCTAAATAATCACAAAAAAATCTTTGGCACTTATTTCAAATATTACTAACTTGTCGATAAAGTAAATACCTGTAATAACGAAAAGTGTGCCTTAGTATTCAATAATCAATTAATGGTAGTATTTATTGCTTTTAATTTCCTGTAAGCATACATTTGTTATAAAAAACATCAAAAAATGACGTAGAATAGTAATAGTAGCTAATTAATAATTTATTGTGTATTTATAAATAAATATATGCTCTGTCCTCAAAATAGGACACTGGTACTTAATGGGTTAACATTTCGTATGTTACTTGCAAGTGTGTCATGATCAATCCAATTTCACATTTTGCATCAGCCACGTTATACGTTTGAGCGCTGACATGTATCTTAGAAAAATGTGTCAGTTATTTCAAGTTTTTCTTCCGCGCAGAACATTGTGGATAGTGTTAGAACGCAACATGGAAGTCCCGTAAGAACGGGCAACGTTACTAATGAGAACAGTAAAGAAAGAATCGTTACAGTGTGACATGACGGGGGCGTAAGGAGGGGGGGGGAGGGAGGATGAACTCGTCGACGCAGGGTACCCACTACATACGCCACAAAGGTGAAGTACATCAACCATGATTTGGAACGTACACATTCAACCGTAGACTTCGGCACGAACCGAGTGAATATATCGAACGTCGAACCGCCACATACGTTGTCGAAACACTGCTTACAATGACACTGTGCATAACGAGTTTTAGACTTTTTTATATGACATACTGAAGCCGCGGGATCAAGTTAGAGATAGCTATACCGACCAGCCTGGTTGCTAATTGTTTTGTAATCATTCTCCCGATTCTTGGATTCAGCCCCGCAACGATCTCGGAGCACCCTACGTCACCAGCTGTTTGTTGAAACTATTCCAGTCTGTAACTTCCTTCTACAACTACCTCTGGTAACAAGGGAATTAGTCACTGATGTCTTAACGCATATCCAATCACCCTGCTCCTTCTGTTCGTCGGTGTTTTCGGAATGTACCTTACTGCGCCGTGTCTGCGGAGAACTGCCTCATTCCTTATCTCATCAAACCCGCCCACATGTTCCCAAAATTGTTACAATTACGCTGCTGAAATTTCGCTGGAAATCCTTTACATATTCTCCATTGGGTCCCGATATTTCTCCGTGCCATTTTCATGTTCTTGGACCAATGAAGAAATACAATGGTGGCCATCGATTCGCTTCGGAAGAAGAGGTGCACGGATGGCTACAGTCATGATTCTGTAATCAGTCGCAAATATTCTGCCACCAAAGCATCGGCTGTCTTACACCACAGTCGAATAAATATATTAACAGTTACGATGACTGTTTCTGAAATAGTAACTGGCCTTATTTCACTTCGTTTTTGGTTTGATTTGACTGCCCTGTACAAAAGACATTCTTAGATCTTTAGACCTAAGCATGACCTCATTCATTTTGAAAGGATTTTTCCTGATTTTTCACTAGTGATGCCCGTGTCTCACTAACTATAACATTTTTTATTGAACATGCAAATTAATTAAAGCTCTATATCTGATTAGCTCTAGGAAATACGCACCGTCCAATTATTTGTTTCGTACACACTGGCTAATATTACAATTCCCTTCGTTATTCTATAGTTTACCTTCGTGATTTTTTTTCTTAGTTTACCCTGAAGTCAATTACTATTTTAATGACTATTAAATTAAATAAACCCTTTAAATTTTTAATATTAATCGGATTTCTCATATGTCAATCACCATCGAGTGAATTGCGACGTACAATGACACTTTAATTGCAGCTGTAAAAATTTTTCCCATATTTGTTATTAATTTCCAAAGTAAATATCAAATTGCGCTCTTTATTTGTCTGGGCTTGTCAGCCACACCCACCTTCACTCTGGACTCACCTGCTGCTGTCTCATGCTGTAGTGGCGACACATTACCAACAAGCAGCCAAAAGCATCAGGTTGAGAAATCCTGTAAAACGGGACACAAATGTTCCAACATTCTGCCAGGGATACGACAGCTGAGCTATTTGTAGTCTCTCTTGATACCATAGGCTGCTTGTTGGCATCAGTTGACAAATGATTTCTTTGTCTAAGATTAGCCAGTTGTGATGAACATAGATATTTCAATATTACATTAAAATTGGTGTTAGGAATACCTATATTGTCTCATTATTAACTAATGTAACATCCTTTTTTGTAGCCAGTCTTTGTTCGCATTTAACTGTGAAGCACTTTACTAAAATAGGTGACCTATTGCAGATGCTGAGGGAAGCACTTTGTTGATGACAGTTCATGAATGTTCTAACAGGTCAACAATCATATATTACTGCAAGGCAGGCCAAGTTAATAAATCGCCAACATGACAGTTTGAAAGCTAGTTGAGTGTCCTTGAATTTCTCTGGAGCCTCCGGGCGGAAGGATACAACATAGAGAGGGGGACTACTGCAGATTATTTCCAGGGCTGGCCGATAGCAAACTACTCCCAGAGTGTGTACTGTTTCTTTTATTGCCACGACGCTGTATTGGAAAATGAAGTATTGTTTGGGCAGTTGTAGGTTACCTCCATTACCTGCAGATTTCAGACAAATTAGTAATTGTATAATAATATGGTGGCAAAAGTAGTTGAAACTCAACAAAGGGCACAGAAAGACCCAGAAAGCCGTTTGAACAATATTTACTTTCTTCGCTAAACGAAAGAAAAGGAAATATCTCAGGCGAATATGTTTTGATTGTCTGTCGTAATTGTTCTGTGACCCTCTATCATGGAAGTTTAATAACATTCTTACTCTGAAGGTTGTAGAAATTAATGTAATCGGACTCCGATATTGGCAAAGATAGGTTCTTTACCTGTTAAGAGAATGATTGACGAAGATTACAAATGAAGCTGGAATAGTTTGGTCGTCGAGCATTGCGGCTCCACTCCTTAGATGAAGGCCACTAAAATCAAAAAGTACAAGTAATCCAAAAATCATTTTTCAGATAAGGTATGTCATGAGATAACATGAAGTTAAATACGGTTAGGCAGTTAATATTAATAAGCAGGCCATAAAAAGAACCCATATGTTCCTTCTGCCAGGAGCAGACAGAGAAAGATACTTGAGTACATAAAAGACAACTGAAGCTGAAACTTAAACTTCACAAATAAAATCAAGTAGCATATAGTTAGCTTCCCAGGCTCGTCTCTTTAGTAAGATACATTGGTATTTATACATCTAATGGTTAAGACTTAATAATCCTTTGATTCTAAATACCATTTATAAAAGAGATATTATTATAAATTTTAGTTGTGATTAAAAAGCAATTCAGCATCGTCCCTTTGAATGCGAGAATGGTTCAAATGGCTCTGAGCACTATGGGACTTAACATCGGAGGTCATCAGTCCCTTAGAACTTAGAACTACTTAAACCTAACTAATCTAAGGACATCACACACACACATGCCCGAGGCAGGATTCGAACCTGCGACCGTAGCAGTCGCGCGGTTCCTGACTGAAGCACCTAGAACCGCTCGGCCACCACGGCCGGCGAATTCGAGAAGTTATGAGCATGGGGAGCACTCACTTCCAGCATTCAGTCACATAGCTAGGTTTTGTTTAGTGCTAGGCTGCCATACTCACTTTAAATGGTAGATACGTTTGAATATTTTACTGCATGTTAGGATTTGGAATTAAATAACCATACATGGGCTAGTACTGTAAGTTTTGCCTCCTCATTTAAACATGGAAGGCGGAGCCTAAAACCGAATGGAGACCTTCATTAAGCTTAGGTACAATAAGTATTTTTATGATTTACGAACATAAACGAATTTCTCAAACTTGTATGATTCTTTTTTTCGCAGATTTATGTTTTCGTGATTCTTTTATGTTTATGATGCATGAATACTTCTTGCTTAGTACTTCATCGTCTGCTAACCACCATTAGAAAGAGTTCATTTTAAATGAAATTCTTGAGTCACATGCAGCACTCTGTAATTAACATGAATTAATGAAAGAATGGGATTTTGTGTGACATTAAAGCTGACCTGCAATTTAATTTACAAAATTTAACAAGAAAATATCGTTGACATGCATACATGGCATCTGGTGCGATAAGGTTCGATGGTCCGGCGACGGAACAGGTAGTTGGTCGTTGACTCCATTACCCTCAACGAATTGACGGGAATACCGATGACGAAGCTGGTGGAACAACCAGAATGAACGTGTAGACATCGAATGAGCAGTATCAATGCCAAATAATAAAAAACAATTCTTGGGTATACTGAGACAATGTTTCTGTTAAAGAATGATGTTATAATACGGACTAGTTTTGTAGAAAACATTAATGTGATCCACGCGTATTTGGGGCTTGTGTCTAATTTTTCTTTTCAGTCTGTAAGGGCGGTTATGGGCAATGACCTAATGCATTATTTCAAAGTTTTGTAGCCTGAATTAGTTCGTTAGTTACTGTGCAGTTCACAGATGTGATTTCATTTACGTAAACGACCACTGCAATTATTGAATAAGTATCCCTTTAGATTTGTGCCTTGTTACTACACAGTGTCAGTTGAAACGCTTAAAAGTTACGCCCATAGAATTACACTACTCGACAATTAGATGTACTACAGTTGTCGTTGTTGCGCGCCACCATAACATTCGCTGTAATATAACTGCAGTTATCGCATCAGGGTCCCACAACTGGTGCATAATTTTCACCAAGTCACGACTGCCCATAGAGTAACCACCGCAACACCATACCTCTAGATTGGCTGAGTTTAGCGTACTATCACTTTGTGCCTCTTACTTTCACATAGGTTATTGTATTATTTTACATTTACTCCCTCATGAGAAAGAACATAGCCTTTTTTCCACAGATCGCACATTCTTGTTTACAAATGGTTCAAGTAACATTTTTAACTCTTACAATATTAACTCATGTCTGTGTGGTCATGTTGGGCTGCATATTTAACATGTTAGCCTCACACTTCCAAAGAAAATTAATCTTTTTGATCGATTAAACACATATACTGATATTAAGGCTGTCATCGTCTTCCTTGTGAATAGTAAATCGTAGCATGTGCCCAGTCTAAACTGTACATGAATCAGAAAAAAAACACCTGAGGGGAGAAGAAGAAATGCTTGATTTAACTATATATAAACATTCCATATATAATTCAATATATGGCAGACGATTTTCATCACACATGTTACTAAATAATTATTCATTTTTGTTAATTTTTGTAGTATTTCAATATTATGAAACTGCTTCATCACATGAGATTTGGTTTGGTAGATCAGAACTATGGGTTAAAGAATTGACTGAACTATGGGTTAAAGAATTGACTGAACTATGGGTTAAAGAATTGACTGAACAGAGTGGGTGATATTCGTAAAGGGTAAGTGTTGTCAGTAAGGAACTGAAAACTTTTCAGAATACACTGAATTATGGAACCCTGCAGGGATGGTGAAGAAGTGACTGGTTGTGACAGAGTAAACGTCAAATGGTTGACTACACTTCAGTGAATACATGCAGTACTGTACATAGGGTCCTAACATATTGTACAGATGTTTCTTTCTTTAGTCTTCTCCATGAATTCTTCCTCTTCCACTGTCCTGTGTATCTGCCTCCAGCTACACATTGCAAAAACTAATTGGCAGAAGTCTATCGAAACCACCGAGAAACTACGCCTGTCTACTATTAAGAAACAGACACAGAAGGAATATATATAGTATTTAGTACACACAAGTGTATGTATATATATATATATATATATATATATATTGTTTTCATGTTCTTGTACATGTGCTATTACTTCCAATTCATAGCCCACATAATATGAATTCCTTTTATTTTTTCCATTATGAAACTATTCTACAGATACCGACAACACAGAGCACTTTCAACTCAGGTTCACTGTCACCATAGACTGCAGTGACACGTCATAGCCGGCCGAAGTGGCCGTGCGGTTCTATGCGCTACAGTTTGGAACCGAGGGACCGCTATGGTCGCAGGTTCGAATCCTGCCTCGGGCATGGAGGTGTGTGATGTCCTTAGGTTAGTTAGTTTTAATTAGTCTAAGTTCTAGGCGACTGATGACCTCAGAAGTTAAGTCGCATAGTGCTCAGAACCATATGACAGGTCATAGGCGAGACAGTGTTCTGAATTTGTGATGGCGAGGCAGGAGGGAGACAGCGTTAGTAGGCTAGTGAGTCCCTGTAACTTATGTTCGTCGTATGGGTGCACTGCTGCTGCCAGTTGAGTCAATGCTGCCAGATAGAGACAGGCTTCCCGCGGCAAACAGTAGATGACCATTTTTAAGACTGGCAGAAATATTTAATCAAACACTGGACATTTTTTTATTAATTTCGAGTATAAGGAGGTCCTGAATTTTGGAGGCTATTTTTGGAAGATAAAAGTGCGTCTTAAAGTCTGTAATCTACTGTAATAAAAGATTCAGGTACCAATATCAATAAAGCAAAACATAGTCACCTTTCATACCATAGAACAAAAGAGTAAATGTTGTAAATCATCAAAGATATAAGTACAAAGTAAAAGGAAGCAAAAGAAAAGAAAGTAGAAGAAAATAACATATCGTAGCTACTATCAGCGGTTTCACACTGAGGAGAAGTTGAAATGTCCCCTTAGAAAAATTAATGAATTACTGTGCTGGTAAACCCCTTACGCTATTTGATTTTCAAACATCTGAGCAAAACTGAACGTACTCAGACATTTATCTCTTTACTTATTCTGATCATCACTAAACTGACACACAATATTTTTAGCGCAACGCAATCTGACTTTCAATAATCCCTACAAAAGGATGGCCCTGACTAACAATAACCTATACCTTTTATGAATCACTTACCTCACAAAAATCTTCTTTACTCGAACTACTGCAATACAGCGAACGCCAAAACTGCCAGCTAAATAAAAGATTCTAACTACTGAAGGCACTAACACTGATAGGCATAGTTAGCAAATGAAAGATTTTGACAGAGAACAAACAATGTATTTACCTTAACCGTGTTCAAAAGTGTTCATGAAATCCAGTCTTACAAATTTACTCTCTCTAATGGACACACGTCCAGATCATGCACTCTCAAAACTCCGCCATCTCACTCCCCACATCCACCACTGCTGGCGGCTCACCTCCCACTGCGCAACGCTGCGCGCTGTTCATATCCAACTGCCCAACACTGCAATAGCGAATATTCCAACAATGCCAACCAGCCACACACTGCACACAGCACAGCCAGTGATTTTCATACAGAGCGCTACGTGACGACACCAACATAAAAACCTAAACAGCCTACGACCAAAGTTTTGAATTAATTCCTGCCCATGCAGTATCTTATGAACAGCCACTTTACAGCAATTCATCTCTCTGCTAAATAATTGCAATATTAATTTCTATGACCTTCAGGACCCGAATCATCTGTTCCGTGTAAACCATCACCGCAAAGACGTTCGGTCTAGCGGTTCTGGCGCTGCAGTCCGGAACCGCGGGACTGCTCCGGTCGCAGGTTCGAATCCTGCCGCGGGCATGGGTGTGTGTGATGTCCTTAGGTTAGTTAGGTTTAAGTAGTTCTAAGTTCTAGGGGACTTATGACCTAAGATGTTGAGTCCCATAGTGCTCAGAGCCATTTGAACCATTTGAACCGCAAAGACGTTCGATAGGAATTTCTGCTTTGAAGACGGGTGCTGTGAGGAACGTAATTATGTTTCTCGAACAGCAGCATTCTTATAGAAGTCCAGGACATACCAGAGATCTGCAGGCGGATAAGTACGTAACAAGTTCATAGACTCACTGTGGAACCGAAAGCACATAAGCTAATTGACATGTACACTTGCTTTGAAATTGTGGCGCATGACTGCCAAAAACCAATGTAGCTGGATAATAGGAAAATAAAAGCTCACCGCAGCAACAGCTTTAACGAGAGCTTCACCGACTGTGTCTACACAAAAGTGCTAATGCAAGGGCTCTTTTGGGAACAGGATCGTGAGTTTCCATGTTACAGGTGTGAGGCAGCGGGGTATTTTGGTACTGCCAGTAGTTCTGTGTGCGCGGGTCTCTGATTAGTCGATTCGATTCAGCTTCCGAAAGGCTGTTCAGAGAGGTGCTCCACCCTACGGCCCGGCACTCGTTCGTACAGCGCCGGTAAACAGCAATTACGCGCCAGCCGCACATTTGTTTGGTTCGCCAACTCCAATTAGCGTCCCCTAGAGCCAGGGATCGCGCTGCCAACACAAAAGGCCGTCAAGTGAGCACGGTTCCTCCGCTTTTAGCTGCGAATGGTGCCGCTGGCTGACTTCATTAAGGACAATCAACTTCGGCCGTTTGCTCTTGCTCATTTGGTGCGAACAGTGAGAGCAGTCCGTTACTGTGCGTTCTGTGTGAGTGCCGAAAATAGTGTATCATCTACGAGGGCAGTTCAATAAGTAATGCAACACTTTTTTTTTCTGAAACAGGGGTTGTCTTATTCAGCATTGAAATACACCAGGTTATTCCCCAATCTTTTAGCTACACAACACTATTTTTCAACGTAATCCCCATTCAATGCTACGACCTTACGCCACCTTGAAATGAGGGCCTGTATGCCTGCACGGTACCATTCCACTGGTCGATGTCGCAGCCAACGTCGTACTGCATCAATAACTTCCTCATCATCCGCGTAGTGCCTCCCACGGATTGCGTCCTTCATTGGGCCAAACATATGGAAATCCGACGGTGCGAGATCGGGGCTGTAGGGTGCATGCGGAAGAACAGTCCACTGAAGTTTTGTGAGCTCCTCTCGGGTGCGAAGACTTGTATGAGGTCTTGCGTTGTCATGAAGAAGGAGAAGTTCGTTCAGATTTTTGTGCCTACGAACACGCTGAAGTCGTTTCTTCAAATTCTGAAGAGTAGCACAATACACTTCAGAGTTGATCGTTTGACCATGGGGAAGGACATCGAACAGAATAACCCCTTCAGCGTCCCTGAAGACTGTAACCATGACTTTACCGGCTGAGGGTATGGCTTTAAACTTTTTCTTGGTATGGGAGTGGGTGTGGCGCCACTCCATTGATTGCCGTTTTGTTTCAGGTTCGAAGTGATGAACCCATGTTTCATCGCCTGTAACAATCTTTGACAAGAAATTGTCACCCTCAGCCACATGACGAGCAAGCAATTCCGCACAGATGGTTCTCCTTTGCTCTTTATGGTGTTCGGTTAGACAATGAGGGACCCAGCGGGAACAAACCTTTGAATATCCCAACTGGTGAACAATTGTGACAGCACTACCAACAGAGATGTCAAGTTGAGCACTGAGTTGTTTGATGGTGATCCGTCGATCATCTCGAACGAGTGTGTTCGCACGTTCCGCCATTGCAGGAGTCACAGCTGTGCATGGCGCGGGAGATCAGACAGTCTTGCTTGACCTTGCGGCGATGATGACACACGCTTTGCCCAACGACTCACCGTGCTTTTGTCCACTGCCAGATCACCGTAGACTTTCTGCAAACGCCTATGGATATCTGTGATGCCCTGGTTTTCCGCCAAAAGAAACTCGATCACTGCCCGTTGTTTGCAACGCACATCCGTTACAGACGCCATTTTAACAGCTCCGTACAGCGCTGCCACCTGTCGGAAGTCAATTAAACTATACGAGACGAAGCGGGAATGTTTGAAAATATTCCACAAGAAATTTCCGGTTTTTTCAACCAAAATTGGCCGAGAAAAAATAATGTGTTGCATTACTTATTGAACTGCCCTCGTAGATGTCCTGTGTACAACATACGATGCACGTGCAATACGGCATCTTGAAAGTCACGGGTGACGGGATTTTACGGCAGCATATCACATTTCATTTAGTACTGAAGCATTTATGTCAGCATTTAGCTATGTCATAAATGCTGTTTAGTCACATATGTCGAGATATTGTAGTGAAAACTGAACAAGACATGTCCCTTCACGGACGGACTGCCCGTCCATTCAAATTACTTAGCTCCATATTTCACCAAAAAGTTGGCTACAGTCCACAACCACAAAGGACAGCCACAATTAATATGGTTAAATTAAATTTAACATTCAATCCACCCACTAAAAATATGCATTTCTCCACTGCAAAGAGCTCTCTTAACTCTTAACCTAATTTTCAGCAGATGTAACTGTCTTATAGTGACCGTGGTGGTCTAGCACGTAGATCACTAGGTTTGTAGATCCCGGTTTCAGTTTTGTATAATAGCAGAGATTTATACTCGTTCCATTCCCTCATGGGCTGCTCAAGGGCCCCTCAGTCTGTTATCGGCCGGGACTATGGGCCTGCCACCCTGTCCATACAAAGACCAGTCACGGGCTTGCGCTACAGACTTATTCTGTTACTGTCTTGTGGCGTTTAAAATAGCCAATATTTTACAATGAATCTGGGACAGTATACTGTTGCTGCAGTACTTTTCACAGAAGTTCGGTATAACGATGGTACTATGGGTTTGCGGTGTGGATGCTTCATCCATTGTTCAATAGATGCAGAGTTCCTCCACGTCAAAATTTCCTCTTCATGCTACAGGTAAACATGTTCAAAGAAGCCGGTCTCCATACTTTGCTGCTGGGGCATGAAGTGACATCCCCACAGTGCTGTTCCTTCTATCCAAATGGTCACATAAAACGCTAAAATCGAATTCTGTTCCTTAATTTTTTTTTTTTAAACTGAACATTGGATCTCTAGTTACCGTCATTATTTGAAGATATACATTAATGTCAGCTTCAGTACAGAGTGAGATCCCTAAGACGTGTCACTCAAAATTTATACGGAACCAGTAAATACATTGAAGAGCAAAGGAAACTGGTTCAACTGCCTGATATCGTGTGGCGTGCCCGCGAGCACGCAGAAGTGCCTCAGCACGACGTAGCATGGACTAGACTCATGTCTGAAGTTGTGTTCGATGGAACTCACACCATGAACCCTGCAGTGCTGTCCATAAATCCGTAAGAGTAGAGGGGGTGGAGATCTTTTTTTGAGCAGCACGTTGCAAGGCATCCCAGATATAGTAAATAATGTTCATGTTTGGGGTGTTTGGTGGCCAGCAGAAGTGTATAAACTCAGAAGAGTCGGGTGTCGCATTGTCCTGATGGAATAGTCAAAGCCCGGCGGAATGTACAATGAACATGAAAGGATAAAGGTGATGAGACAGGATTCTTACGTACGTGTCACGTGTCAGAGTCGTATCTCGACGTATCAGGGGTCACATATCATTCCAACTGCACACGCTCCACACCATTACAGAACCTCTGTGAGCTTGCACAGTCCCCTGCTGACTTGCGGGGTCCATAGATTCATTTTTCTCCATATCCGTACAAGTCCATCCGCTGTATACAATTTGAAACGAGACTCGTCCGACCAAGCAACATGTTTCCAGTCATCACCAGCCCAGTATCGGCGTTGACGTGCCCATGCTAGGCGTAAAGCTTTCTATCGTGCAGTCATCTAGGTTACACGAGTGTGCCTTCGGCTCCGAAAGTCTATATCGATGATGTTTCGTTGAACGGTTGCACATTAATGCTTGTTGATGGCCCAGCATTGAAATCCGGGGTAGCACTTCTGTCACGTTGAGCGAATCTCTTCAGTCGGACCCGTTTTTCCAGGATTTCTTTCCAGCCGCATCGATGCCGCAGTTGATGCTTTGCCGGATTCCTGATATTCAAAGTACACTCGTGAAGTGTTCTTACGGGCATGTCCCCACTTCATCGCTACTGCACCACGTTCAAACTCACTTTGATCTTAATAACCTGACATTGTAGAAGCAGTAACCGATCTGACAACTGTACCAGACACAATACCGGTTTCTTTGTCGTGTCGTGTATTCCCCACCGCACACCCTTCTTACTTTATATGCAGTTTATATGGCATAATATTTTAATTAATCTTATATTGCTCATTGTTGCAAGCACGACAGATAAAATACGATTCTTACTGTTAGTTGCTGCACTTGAAAATATTTTAACTTTATGCACTTTGACCTATTATGTGGGGATAAGGAGAACACTAAAAGATTTTCAGCTATGGACTTAACGATCTTTAATTTGCAAACTATTTTTCTATAAAACTGATCTGGCTTGTTACATATGGAACATGGTATCATTACTGTAACTAATTATGGAATAAAAAATGCCCTTCGCTACTTTCATGTCTTGAATGCACTGAAAATTACTCTTATTACCTGTACGGAAGTTAGAGCATGTTATGTTCGCTAAACATAAAAGCTGCAGTGGATTCTTTTTTTAATATGTGAACACTATTAAGTGCCACGACTAACATGAGAGCATGTAACTGAAAAAATTAAATTTGATTTTTATGTTATTAGCCAGAACAGGTTTTGCACAGCAGTCTTTGATCACACACAAGTAAAACTTTATCACTCAAGAATTATTTGCGTAACTGATAACATAATAGCAGCTGCACATGTCCACCTGAAAATGTGTTCAAAGGCATGTATAAAATATACTGGCTTCAATTGGAGCTGTAGTACGTACTAAGTGTACGTCATATAAAATGCGTTCGATTTAGACTGAAATAATTGAAGTGTCACACTCATATCACTATTGGTGGTAATACTGTATACCTAATCATCCTACGACTCAAAGTTGTTTCATTTAAATAAGTATCCTCTCAAGGCGTTGCATTAACCGAATACTATTAAATCTGTTATATTATTACTTGCAAATTAATCATAAATTCCAGAATCAGATTTTCACTCTGCAGCGGAGTGTGCGCTGATATGAAACTTCCTGGCAGATGAAAACTGTGTACCGGACCGAGACTCGAACTCGGGACCTTTGCCTTTCCCGGGCAAGTGCCTTACAATCTTTCTTTTTTTCTTTTTTTTTCGATACAGTTCGTTGCGTTTGGTCTGGGCGGACGTCACAAAACATCCGTTCAAGTTGATCGTCGATTCCTTGACTCCGTTTTTTTTTTATTACGGAGAGCACGCAGCCCTTTGATCGAACTCGCTGAGCTACTGTACCGGCATCTGAGCTACCCCAGCACAACTCTCGGCACGACCTCACACCTTTATTTAAGCCAGTACCTCGCCTCCTACCTTCGAAACTTCAGACAGCCCCAGGCTGTGGCTAAGCCGTGTCTCCGCAATATCCTTTCTTTCAGGAGAGTTGGATCTGCATGGTCCGCAGAAGAGCTTCTGTAAAGGTATTTCTGAAAAACGGTAACGAGCCGTAACTTAACTCTGGATCTGTCATTGTGTCGGCTCAGTCATGTGGCCGCTTTTTTCCGCGGTGCGATTGCTTCCTATCGCTTCCTGCAGCCGCCGTTCCGCAGCAACAGTAGAAAAGGAGTAGAAGTAAACACGAATATCGGCAGCGTATAGGAAGGGAGATACTGATGATCCTACTGCTAATGTGAGACCATTGACTGCAATTAAAAAGAGTGGGACACTCAGAACAGAGCCCTGTGGGACCACATTCTCTTGTATATGGAGTGGAATCTGGGAAGCACTGACGCGAACTCGGAAAGCGCGGAGCGGCAAAAAGTTCGGTACAAAAATCGGGATCATACCCCTGGAGATCCCACTCATACAGCGTAGCGCGGATGTTGTGCCGCCAAGTGGTATTGTACGCCTTCGTCAGGTCGAAAAAGACGATAATAAGGTGTTGTCGTCGGGAAAAGCCCGATCGAATGGCAGACTCCTTGTGCACCAAGTTGTCGATGGTGGAGCGTCCTTGGCAAAAACCACCCTGGGACGGAGCCAAAAGGCCCCGAGACTCAAGAAGCCAACACTACCGCCATCTCAGCTTGCATGGAACGTTGATGAGGTTAATAGGACAACACCTATCAACGTCTAGTGGGTTCTTCCCAGGCTTTCGAACTGGAATGATGATACTTCCCCGCCATTGCGATGGGATTTCGCCTTCGCTCCAGATGCAGCAGAAGATGGGAAGGAAATGGTGGTGGTGGGAATCCACTGTGAAATGTTTCAGCATTTGCGAATGGATGCGACCTGGGCACGGGGATGTGTCATGACAGTCGGCAAGAGGACTGAGAAATTCCTACTCGCTAAATGAGCATTATAAGGCTCAGGGTGGCGTGGAGGAAAAGACAGGTGTTGTCGTTACACACTCTGTTTGAGGAGACGAAAGGTGGGGTGGTAATTTCAGATGCAGAGATGCGAGCATAATTCTCAACAGGTCACTCTGCGATTACTTCGGGATCGGCACATAAAGCTCCATTTGTGGGAATTCCAGATACACCTGTAGGAGTCTGATAGCCATAAAGTCGGCAGAGCTTGGTCCAAATCTGGGAGGGAGGTTCGTGTTCCAGTAGTGGAGACATAGCGTTCCCAACACTCCCGCTTCCTTCATTTGACGAGGAGGAGAACCTGGACACGGAGCCGTTTCTCGAGGGGAGGGGAGGGGAGGGGTTGCCCGTAGCGCTTATGACTTTGGAGGGCTCGCCTACGGTCTCTAACGGCCACACAGCAATTTCCAGCTGTGAGTTTACGAGCATTGCGCTCTCATTTAAGTACATGGCTGAAAGAGTCATCCACCGAAATCAAACGAACCTGGTCGTCCAGGACCGGATACCACAAAGGGCGCAGTTTCACCATGAGATGTGGAAACACAGACGTCTATTGTCTATTGAGGTGTAAGCGATGTAGTGTGCGAGTCAGACAGACGAGGACCAATGGCATAGGAAACCTAACTGAAGGCTTTTGTGGACGAGGAGACGTGGCAGTGTTAAATATGGCGGACCTAAGATCGACCATAAGGAGAAAAATTTATGAAAATTATTTAATTCTGTAGTAATGCAGGGATTCAAGCCACAGTAATTTTAATCTGCCATCCTCCAAAAAGTTTCATGATGACGTCAATAAAACTTGATCATATCTTTAATTGTTTAGGATTTTCTGTCAAAGTGAAATTAATAAGTTTTGTAACAAAGACCTGAATGCTAAGATCTGAACGCTTTGGTCGATCTTAACGATCGACATTTCATACGGAACGCATCACTAAAAAGACAAACGCAGTAAATATCAACTCTGTAACTTTATTTGTTTCAAATATATAGTAAATTTAAATTATCAGTATTTTCAATTAAGTATCAGCGTGATTTTCCGACAAACAATGTTCAGCGACCGCAGACTTGCTCGGATACATCGGCGACCATACATGTCGCCATCATCAGGTGAACTGATGAACTGAGCTTCTGTCAACGTGCCGTTACGGAGATCCGTACGCTATGGGTGCTCAGGGGGAACTGGGTTCGGTGTACGAGATTCCGTGTCAATGTGGCAAGTCGTATATTGGTCAGACGATGCGTACCGTCGAGAATCGATTCCGTGAACACCAGAGGCACACTCGACTGATGTATCCGAGCAAGTCGACGGCCTCTGAACATTGTTTGTCGGAAAATCACACTATGGAGTATGAACCCACGAGGAATCTGGTACAGACGTCGAGATACTGGGACAGCGTTGTTAGAGAGGCCATCGAAATTCGCACCAATGACGACCTCATAAAGCGTGACTGGCTATAATCTTTGCAAGGCTTGGGAACCACCGATTCGGTCAATCAAGAGTACATCGAGCAAACGTATAGTTGTAACGACACGGCGGACAGAGCCATCACACCGACGTCATCTCAGACGCTGTCGCAATCTGTTCCACCGCGCGACCGTGGCGTGGGGCGCGGACGGCGGAGGGAGTGCGCCGCGGGCTGAGGGTATTTAAATCGGCCGCCGCCGCGACCGAACCCAGTTCCCCCTGAGCAGCCATAGCGTACGGATCTCCGTACCGGCACGTTCACAGGAGCTCAGTCCATCCGTTCACCTGATGATGGCGACATGTGTGATCGCAGAAATATTGTGCCCGTTGGGCACTGTAGACCGGCAGTACACCCGTGGATATTTTGATAATGGATATTATTGTTACTCGACTTAGATTTTTAAGTGGTGAAGCTTTGATTATTTAAATAAGTTAAAATGTAAAATAATGTAGAATAAGCTGTAGCCAATCAGATGGAGGGATTCAGGAAAGGGAATTGCCGTAGTCAGTTGTACGACAACGTTCGGCACACGGGGGACGCGGTTGGGGACGGTATGAGGGACATTTCTGGTCGAGACACCAAAAGAGGACAGCCGACCTCTACACAACTAGGAAGTGAAACCACTTAGGATATTTGGATTTTATCCATAGTGGATGAGAGGTCGTGGTTGTTAATGTCAATGTTAAAAAACATATCGGCTCAACCACTTGGTTATAGTGTAAAACACTAAGATTGACGCGTTTCGGAAGTCAAGCTTCCATCATCAGAATAATAAAAAAATAAAGAACCTGTAAAAACTCGCTAAAATTGAACATGCATCAGGCACAATAAAATTGATAATAAAATTTAAACATTATCAGTTTTATTGTGCCTGGTGCACGTTCCATTTTAACGGGTTTTAACAGGTTCTTTTACTTTTTATTATTCTGATGATGGAAGCTTGACTTCCGAAACGCGTCAATCTTAGTGTTTTACACTATAAGCAAGTGGTTGAGCCGATATATTTTTTAACTTCTACTTAGAAAATTTCGCGTTGTGTGGTATCGCAGAACTTAATCTCTGAGCGATGAGCAGCCGCGAACCTGTTGTGAACTCTAATTCTTCCCCTAGTTAACGAGAGGGAGTATCGAACTTGTAATACGCGATGAGATTGTGAATAATCTAGCTGTTTCAAAGGTGTAAGCGCTCGCTTGTAATAGTAAATCTAAATACGACAACTTTCACTGTTAGTTTGCTTTCTGAATAAATATTCTAACCAAATCGCAAGTGAGTGGTGTGCATCATTCATGGGTAGTTAATTTATTTCCCAATATTATTATTACTGTTATTATATGTTATGTTAACTGTATTTCGCAAACTTGCCATCAGCCAGACAATTTAACCAAAGGGTCACAAGTATCTAATTTAGGGTGTGCGATGCGACACGTTCGCTTCAACCCCCAGACGAGTTCGAGCGAAGACATTTCGACGACGATGAACCGCATGTGAGCCCGAACATCTGTAGGATGTTAGGTCACACAACGACCACCAAGGAACTGACTTCCGCCAGGGGAAACCGATGGGAAAAAATTGCCGAGTCAAATGCGGTATAATGGTGTTAGTAATTGTCTGAATCATCTCATCTTTGGTGGAATGCAACAGAGATTCACTGGTGGTAGAGGATGTGATAGTGTCCCAGTCAACCTTGGGAAGAGCCCACCTGGGCAAGCATCGAGATTAGGTACGCTGAGGTAGGGACCAAGAAGAGTGGGAAGTGGTCATTACCACACAAGTCCTCATGTGCTCTCCAGTAGGTGTATGAGAAAAAGTCAGGGCTGCAAACCGAGATATCAGTCGCCAAATACGTGTCATGTGCAACATTGAAATCTGTGGGGGCACCTGTATTTAAGAGTCAATGTTCGAGTTTAGCTAGCAGGTCCTAAACATCTTTGCCACCGCCAGTAACCATGGTTCCACCTGACAAAGGTTAGGAGCGCTAAAATCACCGAAAAAGAGAAAAGTTGAGGGGAGTTGCGAAATAAGTGGAGCCAATATACGGGGTGGTACGTCAACATCTGGAGGGAGGTAGATGTTATAAATGGTAATTTCCTGCGTTGTCCTCACCTGACAGTCACAGCTTCTATAGGTGTTTGAAGGGGCACAAGTTCGCTACAGACAGAGGTAAGGACGAACATGCTAACTCCATCTGATGCTCTCTCAGGTAGGAAGGTATTTGTAATACTCAAATAGCCATGAAAGGGGGAGGGGGGTCCTTATTGCAGGAAACCAGGTTTCCTGAAGAACAATGCCAAAAGCAGCTGTACTGCTCAAAATTTGATGTAACTCAGCCAGGTGGGAGAGAAACGGTCACAGCTCCACAGGACAATAACGCTTCATGTCGTCTGGGGTGGTACAAAGTAATCAATGAGGCAAATTAGGCATCAGAATCACCTCTCACGACTGGTTGAGTGTTGGCATCCACCACCATTGCATCCAAGGCGTCGGCAGTATCTAGGTCCTCAGGGGACGCCAGAATCACCACCTTCTCATCAGACACAGAGCCGTGGGGGAGTGCTGGTATTGGAGGCACTGGAGACCGCCCTTTTGTTAGTGTGCTGCTTCTTCGAAGTTTTACCCCTCTTGCCACTACTTATGGGCTTGCTAGGAGGGCTTCTCAGAAGTGGCCCAAGGAACAGAGGAAGACCTTGAAGCTCTTTGACCAGCAGCCAGTGGCTCTTCCAGCCACACTGGTGTCCACGTGACCACTAGGGGAGACCATGGAAGGTATAGTCACAAGGAACCCATTCCACTTGAGAGGAGCTGAGGGAGGCCATTGTTTCTCTGACTGGGAAGTAGGGGACTGATGTTTCGAACAGCTTGGGGGCATTTCCCCAAAGTAGAAGCTATGGTTTCAACACAAGAAGATGTGCCCACAGCCAACTCGAGGGGCCAGGAAGATGGCCACCTCTGAGGGACCACTGGAGAATGCTTCAGCAAGGGGCAGAATGACATCATTGACGGCGACTCCGTTGTAGCAGCAGCTTAGGGAGACAGCATTCAGACAGGGTGCAGTCTATCAATATTTTAGTTTAACATCGCTTTAAGACAGCCTCTCCTTTTGGAGTACAGGGCAGTCTGGCGAACAGGGGTCGTGGTGCCCTCCACAATTCACACAGGTGGGAGGAGGCGCACATAGGGTATTGGGATGTAGCAAACATCCACAGTAGCTACATGTGGCGAGGGAATTTCACTGGGAGGACATGGACAACAATTTCCAGTACTGAGAGCACCGCATATGGGGAGGGACATAGGATTTGACCTCACATCGGTACACCATCACCTTGACCATTTCACCATTTCAGTTAGTTAATCACACTCAAAGACCAAGACGAAGGCACCAGTAACAATCCTATTGTCTTTGGGTAGCCTGTTAACGAGTGTGACAAAATGTACACCCCACCGTTTTGCTTTGGCACTTAGCTCGTCGTCGGACTGCAAAAGGAAATAAAAATGAAAAATAATTCCTGGACCATGTTAGGGCTTTGTTGGGGAGTGACCAAACAGAAATATCACCGGCTTGTCACAGGCGAGAAACACGGGGAGGGGTCGGGATGCCGTTTGAATCAAAACAGACCCAGTTGACACTTTCCCAAACTTATTCTCCAGGTGCTCAACAAAAAACACAGGTTTCGTATTCAGAAAGGAGTACCCATCAGTTCTGCTGCACAGTAACTAACGAGACGAATATGGATACCATCGTTCTGAAGCTCTGTGTTCTCCCAAGGAGTTGATAGTGAGGAAACGATTTAATGTCCAACCTGTCAGCATTGAAATCAATTTTCCCTTTCTTACAGATTGCTGGGGCCATTAGGTTCCCAGCAGAAGATGACTTGGTCCACTTCATTGCGGCTCATCCACTCTCATGGCACCCACTGAGATCAGGGTTTTCAATACTGGCGCCACCCAACCACATCAAACGGCACCTGGCCATAGCCAAGAGTTCTGATGCCACAGGAAGACAGGAATCTACTCCATGGCATACGTGGGGAGTTTGTAGTTCAGGCACTGCCAGTGCGATTCTTGTGTTGTCAAGGAGCTACCACCAAATGGGTATATGACGGACAAGAAATGGATGCCAAGAAATGAAATATTGTCATGGGGGTGCAAGAGGATAGGATAGAACAGAAGAAGTTGATATACCCCAGAAGGTGTCCTCATCAAAATACTTGAATAGCAGGTGGAGATGCAAAACTATGACAAGAAGAAGTGCAAGAGATTGAAATTATTGCACTATGGATAACTGGTGCACCATGTAATACGTCCTTCGTCAAATGGCCTGCAATTCTGTGGAATTTTTAATGTGGCACGTGAGACCATTAAATCGGACCTGAAATTTTAGGGCCATAAGTGAGAGACTCCTCTTAGTCGCCTCTTACTACATCAAGGAAATGGGGGGGGGGATGAGAGAAATAATAAAACCTAATAATATAAACACTATTGCAAAATGAAAAACAGGAAATGACAGGTTGGAGAGGAAATTCCGACAGTTAAACTCAATTTAAATGCTCATTATCATGAATTAATGCTATTTTATTGTGATTTGATTGCATTTAAAAGGGATGTGATATACATGTACTAATAAATATGATTGAAACGCAGACTCAAAGTCAAAGCAATAATTTGTAGAAAAAGTCAGAGGACCAACTGTAAGACACTCTGGTAAAGGTGTTTGCGTGATACCAGATGAAGAAAACCAGGCTCAGCTCTTAAACGAGTCGTAGGCGTGGAACAACAGTACTAAAATTCAGAAAGATCGTTACAAGAATTGGATAACGTTTTTAAAAATGCAATAACGTGAAGATTCTTGTAATGCAGATTTAGTATGCTAGAATATGAGGGCAGTAATACAACAGAATAGTAAATCTAATTTTTGTCCTAATGTGGTTAAAGTCAATACAGCTTGTAGAGGTTAATTTAAGGATCTTCATCCACATAAGCATTTTCTTCATTTTAATTTCTGAAACAGTTTATAGTTCTCATTTCATTCATGCAGAGTGAGATTAGAGCAAGTCTAGAGATCAGGTGTACATACGTGGTAAAAATAAAATAGTTTGTTGTGTCTGGCTCAGTATTCTTTGGCAAATATAGCTCCCAGAACTACCAATGGGAAGAGATTTTCGTTCAGTAACTACCAACTGAATCAACGTACAGTGAGGACTTACTTGCATGAATACTGTTACGTGTTAGATAATCCTTTTAGGGTTGATAATTTGGTTTTAGATTCAATGAAACCTGTATGTGGAATGTCCTTGAATAGTTGCTTTCACTAACTGTTATGCTGTATCGGTTAGAAGAATTCAGTAACGAGAAACAGCATAAACATGTCTTACATGGTGATCTGTTCCATCACTCATTCGCATTTTTAGGTGTAATGGAAACATTAAGATATCCCCATTTTTATTGTAGTTGTCAGTGATGTTATGGTATACAGTCTGAAGCCAGGTCTGATGAAGGTCTCCAAGTTAGTGTATCCTGTTCAAACCTGATGATCACAGCGTAAGAGGTGAAACCCACAACCATTAGACCTTCGTTACTATAGTGAGGCCTACGTCACCTCCTCAGTTCCATCCCTCCCATCACTTCTCTTCATTACCAAATTAATTTCCTTTGATGCATATCAACCTCCAACTCATTAAAAAAATGATACTGAGTGCAGGCAGAGTATCATGAGAAGCTCTAATTACCTACAAATCATTGCCTGTGAGAGAATTGGCAAAGAAATGAGAATTCACTATCTTTTTCCGTATTGTATTCACGTAGGAAGGTCACGACGGTACTCTGAATAGGATTAATTTGTAAGCATCTTGAGGAGACAAGTGATGCTTCAGAGTATATATATATATATACAGGGTGGTCCCGAATTCATGGTACAAACTTTAATGGTAGGTGCAGGACATTGTAACAAGGATATATTGTATAGGAATGTATAGTCCCAGGTGACGCGGTGAGGCGTAAACAGGGGAAATAACGGCCGAAAGGAAAACGAAAGATTTTATTGAAATCGTTGTTGACAAGTGTCATGTTTACAGTAAGTGTTCAAAATTGCGTCCACCATGAGCGATACATGCTTGACAGCGTCGGTGCAGCGATTGGCGTACACGTTCAAAGATGCCTGGTATTTCACGCACACCTGCAGCAGCTACAGATATGCGAGCAACGAGATCCTCATCTGAGTCAACTGGAGTCTCATAAACAAGACTCTTAAGATGTCCCCATAAAAAGTAATCGAGGCAAGAGAAATCAGGAGATCGGGGTGGCCAAGGGACTGGTCCACCACGCCCAATCCATCTAGCACCAAACGTGGCATTCAGGTAATTCCGTACAGCAGTGCTGAAGTGTGCTGGCGCTCCATCGTGCTGAAACCACATGCGGTTACGAATGGCGAGCGGAACATCTTGCAGCAGTTCTGGTAACACTTCTTGCAGAAAAATAAGATAGCTTTCGCCACAGAGTCGCGTGGGTAGTAAGTATGGCCCAATCAAAAAGTCGTTCACAATACCAGCCCACACATTAATACCGAAACGTTGTTGATACGCATGTGGACGCGTTGCATGTGGATTATCTGTTGCCCACACATGGGAATTGTGCGCATTAAAGACACCCTCGCGTGAAAATGTCGCTTCATCTGTAAATAGCACATGACCTACGAAATCCGGCTGCAACGCACATTGCTGCAACAACAACTGGCAGAAGTTCACGCGAAGAGGATAATCTGCCGGATTCAATGCTTGTACTTTTTGAAAATGGAAGGGGTGTAAGCGATTTTCATTTAACACTCTGCATACAGTCTGATGACTCACATGTACGTCACGCGCAACAGTTCTTGTGCTTGACTCGGGTCTATCAGCCACTATGTTCAAGATGCGTTCTTCCAGTCTTGGAGTGCGTACAGCTCTTAATCGACCAGCGTCATGTCTGTTGACGTCGAACGTACCTGTTTCACAAAGTTGACGATGTAACCGTTGAAAAATTCTATGATCCGGCATTCGTCGATTAGGATACTCCGCGCGATACATTCGTAACGCAGCTCTGGCGTTACCATTTGCACGGCCGTACATGTAATGCATGTCTGCTTTTTCTGCATACGTAAAGTCACCCATCGTCTACGGCAGCACAATTGTGAATGGCGCTTGTCCCTACTGCGATACATCATGTTCATCTACTGCCCTCTACCGGCAGTGACACCAACCGATCACTCCATTTCTCTTTCCCCTGTTTACGCCTCACCGCGTCACCTGCGACTATACATTCCTATACAATAAATCCTTGTTACAATGTCCTGTACCTACCATTAAAGTTTGTACCATGAATTCGGGACCACCCTGTATATATATATATATATATATATATATATATATATATATATATATATATATGTGTGTGTGTGTGTGTGTGTGTGTGTATGTGGTCCAGTATCTGCGCAGGTTTTTCTGGGACTTAAAGATACTGTTTCGAACAATCAGGGAAAAATTGCAATTTCACCAAATTGCCATCAGCTTCCAAGAGAGAGATGTAGAAAACATTATTCACGTATGGCGGATCGTCCATAGTCAATGAATGATTTGAGGGTAGCAGGAAAGTGAAAATGAGCGACCCATTTAAGTGGCAATATTTTTCAATACCATTGTCTTGAGGCGAAGCTGTATGAAACAAAACAAAAAGAACGCTCAAAAACGATGTAACCAAGGGGTCAATAAACGGAAATAGTAAACCTATACCCAATGTGAACAGAAAGGACGCACTGGTCAGGTTAGCTGTGGCAACATGTGTCACTGATAGTGTTACACTACCTTAGTGAGACGCTCTAAAAGCAACTGTGTATCTGTTACAAAATTAAAATTGGGCTACATGTTTTACAGGTGGCTAGAGCCTAAGAATATGTGACGTTACTTTACAATAGATGCTTTTCTCATTTAAGAAAACGCCAGTTGTTCTTATGAATTTCACTTCCGCAACGTGTTTAACTTTAGAGGATGAATTTGTATCATAACGTTTAATTAGAATACAGGTAGTGTTGATACCAGTACTCTTTTATACAACAACGTTTCATACAAATCTAGCATATGTTACAATTGATGTTGATTTGTACTGTCACATCATGAGATCAGAATCTGAATCAAACTACAAAATGAACTGTATTCATGATTAGAATTGTGTAAATATCCAAACAGACACGTCAGTTTACAATATCCTGGCTTCGGAAAGTCTTTTAAGGCACATAACAGGAAAAAGACATGACAGGTTTCTTCCCTGTTCATCGCCAGCCTAGACTTGACCGTTGTCTCCAGTGCCCTTGTCGTCGATGGCATCTTCACACTGATCTCCCTTGCTGTGACACTGTCTTTCTGCGAGATTAAAACTGTGTGCCGTACCAGGATTGGAACCAGAGACCTTTGGTTTCCACAGGCAGACACTTCACCAATTGAGCGATCTATGTACGACTCGGGGCCTATCCTCACAGCTTTACTTCCACCAGTATTCCCTTACTACATTCCAGATTTCAATTTTTCTGCTTACCGGGTGGGCAACTACTTGAGTAACTTTTCCTGTAATCGTTAAAGGCATACTCATCTGGTCGACGACGGCAACTTTACATCGATCTCCCTTCCTGTGACACTGGCTTTCTGCAAGATCAGAACTGTTCATTACTAGTCAAATTTCGACGTGGAAGATGTTGCAGTATCGATGGGCCTATATGTTATTTCGTTTCTGATCTTCTTTACTGAATAGTTAGTTTATAATAAACGAATACGTTAGTAAATTTAGAATATGTAGCAGAAATTTTCAGAATCAAATGGACTCTTAAATTAAAAAATGTCATGAGTCTAGCATCCCACTTGACGCTAATTAATCTTGTAATAGTAATAGTATGAAAACAAATCATTAATTTATAGTGCTTCTGCACTCTATGTGTTATTGTTGGCCAGGAGGTCCATCTGGGTAGTTTGGCCGCTGGGGTGCAAGTCTTATTTCAGATGGCGCTACATGGGACGACTTGCTTGTGAGTGATGATGACCGGTGATGTGGACAACACAATACTCAGTCCACGAGCAGAGAAAATCTCCAACTTGGCAGGGAACCGAACACTGGTCTGCCGCACGGAGGGCAAAAGGGTTACCACCCAGCTATGCATTCAGACACTCTTTGTGAAATATGTACTAAATAAGTCATGTAATGAGAGTAGTTCAAGATAGTCGTTGGACACAAATGAAAACAATATCGATACACTTCAGTTACACACTGTTTTATGGGACTTAGCATATTTACCATTTCCTTTCCATTTCATTCTGTTTTCTACTGAATCATTATTTTGCTCTAGGTTCTTTAAAAATTTTGAAGATTGTTATACTTTACGCATGAATTTTGTATGATGGGCTAATTTAACTGCATGAGTGCATTAAAAATATACTACACCCTTGAGTTGCATTTTTTGTATGACGTCCTGTAAAGTAATTTATTAGATTTCTTCTTTGCTGAAGTGCACGAGTATCAGTACTGCTGGGTTGATGCACTGGTGTTTATATGTACCGTCATGTGGGTAGTTGATATGTTCCACTTAGTAGTTTGTGTTAGTAATATTCTTGGGTTGGTGTAGAATCTGGTTCATTTTGTGGGTGTTATAAACGCTGTATTTATAGTTTACATACTCTTAACTATTCATATTTTCGTAAAAGAACCAAGCTCACGTTGGGTTATTCGCATATTATACAGCTTATAGCCAATATGTACACTTGTTTCGTGGTATGAAATCTAGATACGTTCTGAACATCTCTGGATTATGCTGCACTGATACAAATATAAATGTAGATTCACCTGGTAATTGTTAAGTATCTTATTTTCAGATTACTGTACTTAATAAAAGAATAACAGCTCACTGATACCTATGTATAAAGTGTCTCAAAACTTCCTATGACAATCCTAAGTGAGGGCACTCTTTCTTACCACGAAGCATGGATTATGACTTTGTATGAAAGGAAACACGACTTTCTACTCGTCATATGCCTAAGGTTTGGAATTCAATGGCTAAGAAGTAATCAAAAACTAGTCACTGTTCTTAGAAATAAATAGAAAGTTCTGAAAGTACAAAGACAATATAGGCCATTGCTTAAGCCAAACAAGAAAATCATATATAATATGTCCTGCACAGTTTTTAGATACATGTATTTTAAAATACTTGTTTCAGTTCGGCAAGAATCGACAGATGCTTTCAAAGCTAAACGTGTAGTTACTATATTACTCTTCCACAGACTTTAATTTATAAAGGACTTATTACCTCACGAATTCTATTACGATAATGCCACAGAACAATTATATAAATGCTAATCCTCAAGTAACATCTAGGTTATTAGCAAAGTCTCTTGTATTTCTGAAGAAGATAATCATGAAATCATTAAGTTCAGTGCAGAAGTATTAGGATGTGTAAGGAAAAAAATGCTTTTAGTACAAAAGTATTACGTACCTTTTGTTGTGAAACTAAATTTTATACCTTTGCTAATGTTAATTTTTTACTTAATATTGTTTTTTCATAATCGGCTTGTTGACACCAATGCATTCACTCTCAGAAAAGAATTTATGAGGTAACCTCTTAACTTAGTTTCTTGGTACAAGATAATTAAAACTCATATTTGTTCTTCCATGCCTGGTGTAACTTGTTTTATGGCTAATTTATAACACCCAATTCACATGAAGGTTTTGATGTTAAAAAAAAACTTTGGACACACAAGTAATCATTGAGTCATTTGAAATTGAGTAGTGAAATGTGGAGATTTGTTGTCTTAAAAAAGTAGTTACATGATTTGTATTGGAAGACACTTTGTATAAAATAGCCAATGGTGCCTAATTTTAATAAGCTGATCACAGACTGTATGGAGCCTGACATGAGTTGATTTTATTTTGAAAATGTGGACTATGGCATAAGCAAACTGTTGTGCTATACCATGCTATTTGTTGGGAATACCTAGTATATTACGATTTGCTTTTCCAACACTGAAGTGAAGCATTTAACAGATTTATTGGAGGTAATGTTTTGGATAGTTTAAGCCATGAAAATAGCTAATCGCCAATTAACTTAGTTGAATCAGAATTAAGAAGAGCCTCAAGCAGGAAAATGGCACACCGAAAGAAAACTTCCAAATGCTGAAGAAGGCGTGGAGTACCAATATTGTACCATATTGTGCTTAATAGACCTCAAATGTAGACACTCTCGCCCAGTAGTTCACATTTGGAGTCAGCCATGTTTTATCAATACTGATGACTGGAGAAATTTCATAATGAGGGGTCTATCTCAGCCACCATTAACTGTAGGTGACTCCACAGGTAAGTTCTGATGTCAGTCACAACTGCTTCGGATTATAGCTTCTAACCAGAAGAACGACGCCGTTCGCAGATTTTTATTTAACGCACATTAAAGCGGCACGAATGTGCAGTGCGCTCTCAGCCATTCAGGGGCCCGCCTGTGACGCACGGTTGCCTACGGTTGCCCGCGGCAGGGGCTTCCCGCTCCCCTCCCACACTGGCTCCGCCGCGCGAGGCACAGGAATCGATGGCGACCATCCGTCACACGACGCAGCTGGTCCCCATTACACGCCAGGACTCAGGGCCGACACTGCGGCACGTGAAACTCGCCCCACAGTCTCCGTCTGGCATATACTGCCCAGCATCCACCTGGACCGCACATAGGTAAACAATAAAGAAACAAGCTCACTTTGAACGCGGCTCCCTATCTGAGGTTACCAACGCAAGATTGACATACACGTCTCTCCTTCCATTTGAAGAGATCATTCAATCATTTATTTCCATACTGTCCTCCATCTACATAGATACTTCACAAGCCATCGTACGGTGCGTGGTGTAGGGTACCGTGTGTCACTGTTTGTCAATTCCTATCCTGCTAAACTCGCAAACAGACCAAGGGAGAAACAACTGTCTATTTACCTTATGTACGAGCCCTAGTTTCTCGTGTCATATCTTAGTGGTCCTTAAGCGCTATGTATGTTGGCAGTCAGCTTCTAATACCAGTTCTCCAAATTTTGTCAATAGTGTTTCTCGAAAAGAACATTGCCTTCCATCCAGGAACTCCCATTTGAGTCCCTGAAGCATTTCCGTAACACTTATGTGTTGTTAGAACCTACCGGTAACAAATCCACCCCAGAATTGTTTCGATGTCTTACTTCAGTCCGTACTGGTACGGGTCACAAACACTTCAGCAGTACTTAAAGACAGGTCGCACCAGCATCCTATATGCAGTATCCTTCAGCGGTGAAGCACTGCTTGTCAAAACTCGCCCAATAAGCCGAAACCGACCATTCGCTTTCCCTACCACAGTTTTCACATGATCGTTCCATCCCACATCACTTTGCAACTTAATGTCCACATATTTAACCCTAGGACTCACTCTGGGGTCATAGGTGACCCCAAACATCTTTACTATGGATAAAATAATATTTCTATTTCTTGTAAAAATCCAGAAGTTTATGACTTTTACCACACACTATTGTAGTTCTCTCACAAAAATTTTTAGAGCGCTTGACGCAACATTTAAATCAATAATTAACAAAAACTACTGTTGATGTCAATTATGACCCCAGATAGATTATATGTAACATTCATAGAAAGTATAGATTATCAACTACCAATCTCTTTCTTAGGTATTTTGAGTTGGTAACACTGAATTCAGGTGTTATTCAGGTGTTACTCAGAACTAACCTCAAACTGGAAGTTCGTTTGTACGTTTGTTGTACGTTTGCTGTTGCAGTGTAATTTCAGCATGGATGGAATACGTTTTGCTCCTGGCTATAGTGTAGAACAAGTTATGGGAGACTTATTTCGTAGCAGTAGTGATTCAGAAGGTAGTGACGCCGAAGATGATGGAACAGAGACGCAGGTAGACCAAAGTGATGAAATTTGTTTACATGAATTAGAAGAAAATGATATTCTTGATGAAAATGATGACAGTGGAGAAGATGAAAGTGCAGTACAGGTAAGCAGGGGTCGGGATATTGCATGGAGCACAAAAGAACCATCAGTTCTTAGATTTCCAATCCGCAACATACAACGATTTTCAGCAGGTATTTCTAGTACAGTTAATGTTAGCTCAGCTGTTGACTGTTTCAGGCAGTTCATTACTAATGAATTGGTGGATATAATAGTTCAGTTCACAGATCAACGAGGAAATGAATTGAAAGTGTCTGGAAAATTAGTTGACTGGCGTGATACAGACAGATGCGAGCTTCTTTCATTTTTAGGCTGGCTGATTCCGTATGGCGTACAGAAGAGCCGGGGGAAACCTATTGACTAATTTTGGGACTCTGAATATGGCACTCCTCTATTCCGTGAAACTATGTCGAGGAGGCGATATCAGGACATTCTGCGTTCACTTCGTTTTGACGACCGCATCACAAGACTTGAAAGGAAAGAGAGGGCTGGAAATAAGGCTGAAGCTGTACAGGAAATATTTGATTTGTTTGCCGTGCAATGTCAAACATCATTTATACCTTCCAGCAACATTACTGTTGATGAACATCTTTGCGTATACAGAGGTCGGTGCAGTTTCAAGGTCTACATTCCTTCAAAGCCAGGAAAGTATTGCATCAAAATATGGTGCGCAGTAGACTGTGAACATGGTTATCTGACAAATCTTCAAATGTACACTGGAAGGAGTGGCGATGTGAGAGAAGTGAATCAAGGCAAGAGAGTGGTCTTAGATTTAGTGCGTCATCTGGCTAGCAGTGGTAGGTATATTACCACTGACAATTTTTTCACGAGCTATGACCTTGGCCAAGAATTGTTGAAAATGAAGTTGACACTTGTAGTTACTCAAGGTACAAGAAAAGAAGTCCCAAAAGAGTTTTTGTTTCGAAAACTAGAGAAGAATGCACTACCAGATTTGAATACTGTGGTAAAACCCTATTAGTTTCGTATGTTCCAAAAAGAAATAAGGCTGCGCTACTCCTGTCAACACAACATCAATCATTTGAAGTGCCCAAAGAAAACAACTTGTAACGAAAACCAGATGTAGTGTTGTATTACAATTCAACAAAATCAGGTGTTGATACGCTAGATCAAATGAGCTCTTACTCTTCTGTGAAAAAGGGTACGAAACGTTGGCCATTAGCAGTATTTTATGATCTTGTCTATCTAACTGCACTCAATGCCTACAGACTCTTCTGTGTTGCTGTTGAAAAAACAGAGACGTCTTTTTCTAATGAAGTTGGCCAAAGAAATGGCAAAGCCCCAAGTGGAACGTCATTTGGGTTTACCACAAGCAAGGAACAAGGATATTATTAGCAGTATCAAACGGTGTGGATTTGATGATCTGTTAGACAATGGACGTCCAGACGTAATACCCGACAATCAGAAGAGAAAGCGAGGCAGATGCTCCATTTGCCTCCAATCAAAGGACACAAAATACAGTTCAACATGCAAAAAGTGTAACAAATTTGTGTGCAAGGAACATTCTGAAATAGTTACTACTTGCAAAATATGTGCAGATGACTATGGTTAGAATTATGTTTCCTGTTGAGTTGTTCATCACATTTTCTGTAAATTTGAAACCATTGTGAAACATTTATGAGTGAAACAAACTATGACTTAGAGTAATATTGTAACTTCTGATATGTAATTACTCTGCCATATGTAATTTAATTCTACTATGTACATACCTGTTAAAAAAGCTGTGAAATGTGTCTAAATAATAAATAAAAGGTAAACAAACACTATTAAACGACAGTACGTTGTTCTCTGAATGATTAGTACACACAGTCAACTATATATCGATTGGGGTCATGTATGACCCCAGATAGAGTACTAGGGAAATTTTAGCAGAGTGAGTCCTAGGGCTAAACGACTTGACTATGTCAAGCAAGATAATCCGAAGATTACAGGTTTTAATTTCCTACTCAGTAACTTATATTTTTCCATATCCAGTTCCAGCTGCCATTTACCATGCCAACCAGAAACATTGTCTAAATCGTCGTGCATCCTTGCACAGTCACTCACCTTCGACACCCTACCGTGCACCACGGCGTCCTCAGCAAAAACCCGCAGATCTCTGCCCACCCAGTCAACAAAATCATCTATGTATACAGAGAAGAACAGCGGTCCCATCACACTCCCCTGGGGCACTCCCGACGATAACCCTATCTCTGATGAACACTCGCCGTCGATTAAATATGCTGGGCTCCATTGCTTAATAAGCCCTCAAGTCACTCACATGTCTATGAACTCATTCCATATACTAGTACCTTCGTTAACAGCCTGCGTGGGGCACCGTGTCAAATACTTTCCGGAAATATAGAAATATGATAGCTGGCTGTTGCCCTTCATCCATAGTTCTCAGTATATCATGGAAAAACGACAAGCTGAGTTTCGCTCGACCGATGCTTACTAGAAACGTGCTGATTCGTACACATAAGCTTCTCATTTTCAAGGAAGATTATCGTATTCGAACTGAAAATACATTCAAGCATCCTGCAGCAAACAAAGGTAGGGATATTCATCTGTAATTTTGCGGGTCCGTCCTTTTACCTTCCTTATACTATACTGCAGCCACTTGCAGTTTTTTACAGTCGCTTAGGACTTTGCGCTGGGCGAGAGATTCACGATAAATGCTAGGTAGGTAAGGGGCCAATGCCGTAGAATACTCTTTGTAAAATCCCTTCCTATATCCTCTTAGTCCTTTTTCACTCGACGTCAACAAGAGATCCAGCATCTGATTTGCACACGTTCTCTTATCTGGTCCTACAGTTTTCTCTTCTACTATTCCACCCAGGACCAGCTAAGTACTCCAACATTACGCTGGAGGTGTCTCAATAAAACGTAGCTTCTTTTGATAACGATTTTCAGTGGGCTTCGGTACTAACATATTCTTCTTAGAACCTCTTCAGTAGTACTATTTTCCACCAATTTAATTTTAATATATCTCGAGAGCGTCAAGTTTTAAATGTTCACAGCAGCTTTCTTTGCTTTTCAGGTGGATGTTCTTTCACTTTCTTACAAGGTGTTGCTTGACACGATAATTTTCAGGGATTGATTCCTCACTTCCATATCAATATCTCTCCCAAATACTGCTTCTTCATACGGCTGTACTACTCTGGGTCATTCAACTTTCGATGTGCTTCTTGCTTCAGCCATCGTGTCTCATTTTATTTCCTGTATTTGGTAATTGTTTCACTGCATTCATAACCATGTCAATACCAATTTTTAAGTAACGTAAGTCGTTATTTTCCTTTGCGCCACTATTTGTCATCTTCTTGCATTCTGATTATTTAGTAGGCGCTGGTAGCGATGGGACGTTAACCCTCGCAGGACAAAGTTGGCCGTTGGAATATACATAGCTTATGCCCACCCTTCTCAATGTTGCCATCCAGTCCTGCACCTCTTATTGTACAATTTTTAAGAAAAACATTATTGTTTTTAATGATTTAGTCTATTTCATTCGGTAATTGTTTTAAACTTTTCTGCCAAAGTAGACAAAAATTTTAGTCTTAGTTATGGATGCTACTTTTCACAATTAATGTCATATGCATATTTTCGGGTTAAGGACCCTTCTTACATTTCAACAGATCTTTAAAAAGTATGTACTAGGTAGACGTCAACGACAATTAGCGAAATTCTGTACATTTTTAATTTTTTGCTGTCGTAAAGTGATTGTTTGTGGAAAATGAGTTGATATTGCTAAGATGCTTCTAAAAGCTATTTTCAAGTTCTGAACTCTACTTATATGTCCGTGGCCGTTTAAGATGTGTGTTGCTAATAAAAGTTAAAATTTTTTGTGGTGGGCGTAATGTAGCCTCCCTCCCTTGACAGTACATTCTATGCAAAATGTGTTGGTACCTGGATTAAAGCCCATAGGCCCTTCTTTGCACTGTAACATTCTCAAGACGAATAATCCCTGTTCATTAAAGGAATCAGTATACTGTAGGGTAAGTAACGTGTTGAGCCGCTGTCAAGTTATCGATGATCTGAGAAGCACCGCGAGTCTCTCCCAATGCCGATTGCCCCACGTAGGGTTGTCAATCACTTCTTAGGCGAAGTTGGATCTAGATTCTCGGTTTTGAACACGGAAATGAAAGTAATTGTATGCTACCTTCTTCTGTCGGCTCTATACCTTAACAAAGATAAATGACACCACACCTCCCCAACCCTTCTTTCCCAGTACTAGCTATAACACATTTTATCTGCAGCAGCACAATTCCATTAAAATTAATACTCTTCTTTCGTATTTGTTGTTTCCATTCCTCGATGTCAGAAGGACCTAGTTCCAAAAATCTATTGGGAAACATTAACTGCCTACTGTGGCAATGCAAGAGAAAAGGTTATAAGTAACACGGAATCTGAGTGACATTTACTGCGAGGGACAGATCCGAAGCCTGTTTCGTTATCGACCAATTAGGAATCAGCGTAGCGATGAGAACTGTTATGTGAGTCTCAGGTGGACAGCTGTTTTACGTAGTATTTCGAACACACTTGGTGTGAAGAGTGTTTTTCGACCTGCGTCTAGATTCAGCGCAGTTCAATGGTCTGTAATGGACGACCTTGTATTTTCGTAAGACTTATGTCTGTGAGATAGCCGACTGCCGTGGGATGTCTTGGAACGGTCAGAATTTCAGGTCTGTGAAGAATGGTTCATCAGAGTACAAGATTCAAACACGAGTAAGACAGCCAGGAGAGTCTGTGATTGCAGAACACTGCAGTCGTTTTGGTAATACCATGGCGGATGAAAAAACAGATTGTTGCGTGCACATACATTTACTGGGAAGGAGAAGTTAAAGAAAATTTTGTGATTAAACTACCAACTGACATTATAAACAGAGACTGGGCTTTCTGCCTAAGTTGTTCCTGGAATACTGATATTTCCCTGGTATAACATCTTCATGATATTGATAATGTCCCGCGTTTTAGAGCAGGACAATTCACTGCAGCAAATAAGCTTGACCACACGACTGCCTACCGGAGGTTACATGAATACTTGCTACGTCCATCAAATTTACGTCATTTATCAACATCTGATTTTCCTGCACAGGTAAAATCCTGCAAATGGTTTATTTGTCAGTGTGTGAACATTTTTAACAGCCCAGATATCCTGCTAATGAATGAAGCGTTGTTCTAGCTTAGGTATTATGCAGTTTCACAGGCTGTAGGTATGGGCTTATGAGTATTCTTGCACACATCATTAACAAAGATTTTCTGTCAGTGGTTAAGAGAGTGTTATTGGTGACCGTTTAAGGCTTGATCATCTATCCGGGCTTAGCTAAAGAGATGCCAACGATTTTATAGGGAATACATTCCCTCATATACTATAATATTATGTATTTATCTCTGCGGCGAACTGTGTGTAGTTTAAGCATGATAGGGTACCTCCTCGTTTTAACGTTAATACCATTCGGCCTCCAAACATAGGTCTCCAGGCCAAATTGGATAGGATAAGTTAAAGTACTCTCTTGGCTTCCGCTTTCTACGAAACTATAGCCACTAGACTTTGTTTAGTGAGGTTTTTGAAACCTATTTTGCGTCCAACACCGTTTCGAGGTTCACTTCTTGATGCCCATATTGTGCAAGGGTACAAAGGTGTATGCTAGGATACGTCAGTGCATCTGGGATTCGGTGTGATAGCTGAATGAAGCATCTCTTAGTCCTAAATTAGGCCGTTATGACCATTTCAACTCACAGTTATTTTTGTTACACTAGCGCTGTCTGTTTGTACATGCTTAATAAGATTATTGTACTATGAAGCGTTGTAGAAAATAATGTCTAAGATGGAACTAACGTGTTACCTGTCCAATAACCATACAGAGTATATTAAATATATTGTCTTCTATGTGTGAATAACAAGATGTAATAGTGAACATCGACATGAGTCTGTCATAGATGCGGAATACGGACCGCAGTGATATTGTATACAGGAATAATATTCTCCATCGCGAAGAGGATTATTAACAAACTCAAATTAAAAAGTCTCTCTGGTGATTTTGTACTTCCTTCCAACTTATAAGTCGCATTGGTACCCTCAACCCTGATCTTAGAGAAATCCGAGTTCATACACAGTTAGTTATCTCCATGCTCCTGGGATCATGACTGTCACCTCTCATAGTGTTACAAAAAGAGGAGTTTAATACATTGTCGTAGCATTCACTTTACATTGTCAACCTCACTTCACAGTAAACAATGTTTAGGACCTGGCTATATATAGTAATTGCATGTCGCAACAAGGCGAAAGCACTGTACTGAATAACGTCGTCGAGACGATAGTTATTAACTTTAAATTACTGTCTACACCAAGAGAAAATTGTACATCGGACTTCACATTACAATACCTTCAGGGACTTAACTGAAAGATTATCTCAGCTGGTGGCTATACGGGTAGCGATGGCTGTGTGGCGTGGACTGGGCGGTTTTTTTAGGTTAGATTGGCTCGGGAAAGTACGGGGTGGGCTGCAATCTCAAAGGGCGCATGGCAAATACAGGACGTGCTTGGATCAAGGAACAGTCGGAATTGTAGTTGTAAATTGTTGTAGCTGTGCTGGGAAAGGCCCTGAGCTTCAAGCGCTAATAGAAAGCACAGAAGCTGAAATCGTTATAGGTGCAGAAAGCTGGCTAAAGCCTGAAATAAGTTCTGCGTTAATTTTTACAATGTCTCAGACGGTGTTCAGGAAAGATAGATCAGACATAATTGGTGGTGGTGTGTTTGTGTCTGTCAGTAGTGGTTTTTGTCTTGTAGTGAAGTCGAAGTAGATACTCCGTGCGAATTGCTATGAGTGGAGGTTATACTTAACACTCGAACTTAGTTAATAATTGGCTTCTTCCACCGACCCCCAGACTCCGATGATTTAGTTGCTGAACAGTTCAGAGAAAATTTGAGTCTCGTAACAAAACAATACCCCACTCATACGGTTATAGTTGGTGGGGACTTCAACCTTCCCTCGATATGTTGGCAAAAATACTTGTTTAAAACCGGTGGTAGGCAGAAAACATCTTCCGAGATTGTCCTAAATGCTTTCTCCGAAAATTATTTCGAGCAGTTAGTCCACGAACCCACGCGAATTGTAAATGGTTGCGAAAACACACTTGACCTCTTAGCCACAAGAAATCCAGCGCTAATAGAGAGCATCATGACTGATACAGGGATTAGTGATCACAAGGTCGTTATAGCTAATCTCAATACTGTTTCTTCCAAATCCACCAGAAACAAAAGCAAAATAATTTTATTTAAAAAAGCGGATAAAGTGTCACTAGAAGCCTTCCTAAGAGACAATCTCCATTCCTTCCGAATTGACTATGCAAATGTAGACGACATGTGGCTCAAATTCAAAGATATAGTAGCAACAGCAATTGAGAGATTCATGCCACATAAATTGGTAAGAGATGGAACTGATCCCCTATGGTACACAAAACAGGTCAGAACGCTGTTGCAGAGGCAACGGAAAAAGCATGCGAAGTTCAGGAGAACGCGAAATCCCGAAGACTGGCTAAAGTTTTCAGACGTGCGAAATTTGGCACAGACATCAATGCGAGATGCCTTTAATAGGTTCCACAACGAAACATTGTCTCGAAATTTGCCAGAAAATCAGAAAAAATTCTGGTCGTATGAAAAGTACACAAGCGGCAAGACGCAGACAATACCTTCGCTGCGCAGTGCCGATGCTACTGTTACCGACGACTGTGCCGCTAAAGCGGAGTTATTGAACGCAGTTTTCCGAAATTCCTTCACCAGGGAAGACGTATCGAATATTCCAGAATTTGAAACACGAACAGCTGCTAGCATGAGTATCTTAGAAGCAGATACCTTAGGGGTTGCGAAGCAACTCAAATCGCTTGATACGGGCAAGTCTTCAGGTCCGGATCGTATACCGATAAGGTTCCTATCAGATTACGCTGATACAATAGCTCCCTACTTAGCAATCACGTACAACCGCTCGCTCACCGATAGATATGTACCTGCAGATTGGAAAATTGCGCAGGTCGCATCAGTGTTTAAGAAGGGTAGTAGGAGTAATCCATCGAACTACAGACCTATATCATTGACGTCGGTTTGCAGTAGAGTATTGGAGCATATACTGTACTCAAACATTATGGATGAGCTCGAAGGGAACGATCTACTGATACGTAATCAGCATGGTTTCAGAAAACATCGTTCTTGTGCAACGCAGCTAGCTCTTCATTCGCACGAAGTAATGGCCGCTATCGACAGGGGATCTCAAGTTGATTCCGTATTTCTAGATTTCCGGAAAGCTTTTGACACCATTCCTCACAAGCGACTTCTAATCAAGCTGCGGGCCTATGGGGTATGTCTCAGTTGTGCGACTGGATTCGTGATTTCCTGTCAGGAAGGTCGCACTTCGTAGTAATAGACGGCAAATCATCGATTAAAATTGAATTGATATCAGGTGTTCCCCAACGAAGCGTCCTGATCTATATAAATGACCTGGGTGTCAATCCGAGCAGTTCTCTTAGGTTGTTCGCAGATGATGCTGTAATTTACCGTCTAGTAAGGTCATCCGAAGACCAGTATCAGTTGCAAAGCGATTTAGAAAAGATTGCTGTATGGTGTGGCAGGTGGCAGGTGGCAGTTGACGCTAAATAACGAAAAGTGTGAGGTGATCCACATGAGTTCCAAAAGAAATCCGTTGGAATTCGATTACTCGATAAATACTACAATTATCAAGGCTGTCAATTCAAGTAAGTACCTGGGTGTTAAAATTACGAACAACTTCAGTGGGTAAGACCACATAGATAATATTGTGGAGAAGGTGAGCCAAAGGTTGCGTTTCATTGTCAGGACACTTCGAAGATGCAACAAGTCCATTAAGAGACTGCTTACACTACACTCGTTCGTCCTCTGTTAGAATATCGCTGCGCGGTGTGGGATCCTTACCAGGTGGGATTGACGGAGGACATCGAAAGGGTGCAAAAAGGGCAGCCCGTTTTGTATTATCACGTAATAGGGGAGAGAGTGTGGCAGATATGATACGCGAGTTGGGATGGAAGTCATTAAAGCAAAGACGTTTTTCGTCGCGGTGAGATCTATTTACGAAATTTCAGTCACCAACTTTCTCTTCCGAATGCGAAAATATTTTGTTGAGCCCAACCTACATAGGTAGGAATGATCATCAAAATAAAATAAGAGAAATCAGGGCTCTAACAGAAAGGTTTAGGTGTTCGTTTTTCCCGCGCGCTGTGTGGGAGTGGAATGGTCGGGAGATAGAATAATTGTGGTTCGATGAACCCTCTGCCAAGCACTTAAATGTGAATTGCAGTGTAATCATGTAGATGTAGATGTAGATGTAGAGGACTGCCCCACTAAGCATGCTCGAAAACTGACTCCAGTACCCTGCCTGCGTGTTGTTTGCTACGCCGTCTCCAATATCTTCTTAATGAAGACATGTATGATATTACATTATTGATAAGATTAAATTTGCATTACAATAAAAAGCAAAATATTTACAACAGTTATCATATAATATGAACTACATGTCATCATGGAATATTCGTTGTTATAATTCGAAAACGAATAATATTTAAATTTCGCGACACATTACATGCTCACATCTTGCCAAACTAATGATTCCGATAAAAACTTAATTACTCTCTACACTTCATTACCAGTATAATTTCAGTGTACGTGTGTGAAGTGTTTTCTTCTGCACGTGCAGCTCCTGGTGTTAGATAAGATTCCAAAAGTTTTGACATGATGGCAGTTATAAGAATACCCTTTCAACTACTAATCTACAAAACAAAATTTAATAATAAACTAAAAGCTTCGTGAACAAGAAACGGAAGTTCAATAAGTGCATAGAACATTAAATATAGTAATACACAAATTAATCGTTGGATACAATGTGCGAGTAGAATACAAGACAGTAGTATCGCACGTGCTTGTTGCATTGGTATCGTCAGGTGCAGTGAATTTTATTCCATTCAACCATGTAACAGTCTTCATAATGAGAAAAATGGTAACATTCGGTAACATTCTAATCGTTTACATGATTGATGACATTGCTTTTCGAGGTCAAACAGAATTATACTCCCCCCGTCTTAAACAAACAACAAAAGAATCACATCGCCATTCATTCAGAAATTCGTCTGTGGGGTAGAAGACGCTGTAAAGCAAATATTAAGTTACATTTGACATCAGTTTTATCATACATCAGTTCTTCAATATAAGTGGATATGAGGTCCAAGATTCTTATGGTTGAAAATCTTACCCATTTCTGTGTGATACTAAGTTTGGTTGATAATAGGTGTAAATCATTTCTCATTCCAGTAATGCGAGGGTCACTCCAAAAGAAATGCACACTATTTTTATAATCCATCTTTTATTTTACATGTCTGAAGATTTTACAGTGTGTAGAAACATCCTTCAGGAACAATATTTTCATTTGACCACGTAATTTCCATCCCTCTCAACTGCCTTACGCCATCTTGGAACCAGATCCTGTATACCCGCAGGGGAAAATTCTGGACCAACCTGTTGGAGCTACTGCTTGGCAGCTTGCACAAGGGAGTCATAATCTTCAAACCTTGTTCCACGGAGAGAGTCTCTCAGTTTCACAAAGAGATGATAGTCACATGGAGACATGTCGCGACTGCATTGTGGGTTGTTTCAGTGTTGTCCATCCGAGTTTTGTGATCGCTTCCATGGTTTTTTGACTGACATGTGGCAGTGCATTGTCGTGCAACAGCAAAACATCCTGCTTTCGCCGATGAGGTCGAACACGACTCAGTCGAGCTTGAAGCGTCTTCAGTGTCGTCATATATGCATCAGAATTAATGGTGGTTCCACTTGGCATGATGTCTACAAGCAAGAGTCCTTCGGAATCGAAAAACACCGTAGCCATAACTTTTCCAGCAGAAGGTGTGGTTTTGAATTTTTTTTATTGGGTGAATTTACATGATGCCACTCCATTGATTGCCTCTTCGTCTCTGGTGAAAAATGATGGAGCCATGTTTCATCACCTGTCTCAGTTCTTCCAAGAAACACATCTCCACCATTCTCGTACTGTTCCAAAAGTTCGCTGCATACCGTTTTTCTTGTTTCTTTGTGAGCCACTGTCAACGTCGTGGGAACCCACGTGGCACAGGTCTGTTTTAACGTCAACACTTTCAGTATTCTGCAAACACTTCCTTCCCCTATCCCAACGTAGCGTGACAGTTCGTTCACTCTGGTGCGTCTGTCAGCAGTCACCAATTCGTTAACTCTCTGCACATTGTGTGGAGTGTGTACAGTACGAGGCCTGCCACTGCGAGGACAATGCCGTGCCCGCTTTCATCACGTAACCTGCTTCCCCAGCGACTATCTGTACTGCGATCCACAGCAGCATCTCCATACACCTTTTTCAGTCTCTTGTGGGTGTTTCCCGCTGTCTCGTTTTCACAGCACAGGAATTCTATGACGGCACGTTGCCTCTGACGAACGTCAAGTGTAGCAGCCGTCTTGAAGACATGCTGTGTCGGCGCCACTAGCGGGAACAAGTTGAAATAAGTTTAAAAACAAGCGGGAGGGATGTATCTACACACTGTAAAACTTTCACACACGCAGAATGAAAACTGTATTTTTACAAAAATAGTGTGCATTTCTTTTGCAGTGACCCTCGTACATTTGTGAACGTCACTGTTGTTTCCAAGCGGTGATTTACAGTTGACGAGGAACTTCAAAAGGCAGTTAGTGTACTCCGAGACCGTTGTTAGTATGCTCAACTTTTCAAAGAGCCGTCTACAAAGGGTCTTAGAGTGGAGACGGTATATTGTCCTTGTTACATGCTTATTTGCTACAAACGCCATTTTTGTCATCGACGTGTTACCCCCTAACACAATACCGTAAGGTATTAGTTGATGAAAAACGGAAAATTAAACCAAATTTCAAACACTTTCGTCTCCAGAATTTGGTATTATCCGTTACGCTAAGGTTTCAGACCTACGAACGTAGAGATATCCTGTATCATGTGACTTCCCTTCAGGTCCTTATCAGTGTAACTTAAGAATTTATATTACGTTTCATTTATTGTTTTAGCCTTATATCTCATTCTATCGATGTAATCAGGCTTTGGGCAGTATTGAGTTGCACGTATTGTGTCTTATCTAAATTCAGTGACCGTCTATATGCAGATACAAAATTAATTAGTGTTTATCTTTCTCCCGGTGGAAATCTACGAATGGTACATTAAAGGGGGCAGGACGTCAAACAGGCCGACTTGCAGCAGGAGAGGCACCACAGGACATTTTAATTTCCACTGTCTATGCTTTTACAAATAAATTCATGTAACATTGTCAGTATCACCAGGAAGGATTCAGGATTCACACTCGTAGCAGCGGAAGTTGAAAAACATACCCAAATAATTTTCTTACATGTGAAATTTCATCATTTCTTTCACTTACTATTGGCAGCATTTGTTGCTTTAGGTACACTTTTCTTCTAAGTAAGAGATATGGTTCGATGAGTTTTACACAGCATACAAACCAAACTTAAAGGTAACTTCCTGGCAGATTAAAACTGTGTGCCCGACCGAGACTCGAACTCGGGACCTTTGCCTTTCGCGGGCAAGTGCTCTAACAACTGAGCTACCGAAGCACGACTCACGCGTGGTACTCACAGCTTTACTTCTGCCAGTATCTCGTCTCCTACCTTCCAAAGTTTAGAGAAGCTCTCCTGCGAACCTTGCAGAACTATCACTCCTGAAAGAAAGGATATAGCGGAGATCTGGCTTAGCCACAGCCTGGGGGACGTTTCCGCTGCAGAGTGAAAATCTCATTCTGGAAACGTCCCCCAGACTGTGGCTAAGAAATGTCTCCACTATATCCTTTCTTTCAGGAGTGCTAGTTCTGCCAGGTTCGCAGGAGAGCTTCTGTAAAGTTCGGAAGGTAGGAGACGAGGTACTGGCAGAAGTAAAGCTGTGAGTACCGGGCGTTAGTCGTGCTTCGGTAGCTCAGTTGGTAATTGAGCAACAACGAACAAAACGGTTGTCTCGCGACGTCCGCACCGAGCAAATACAACGAACGAAAACGAACAAAATGAGATTAAAAAAAAAAAAGTTGGTAGAGCACTTGCCCGCGAAAGGCAAAGGTCCCGTGTTCGAGTCTAGGTCGGGCACACAGTTTTAATCTGCCAGGAAGTCTCATATCAGCGCACACTCCGCTGCAGAGTGAAAATCTCATTCCCAAACTTAGAGGTGTATGAAACTCTAGAATTTTCCAAATCAATTAAAAACTGTGGTAAAAAGTGAGGTGATTAACTACAAAATTTGTGTTTTTATCTAAACATGAAGTTTAAAATACAACAGATCATTAGTTTTTTCGTAAACTAAATGAATTCTATAGTTTCATACACCTGTAAGTATGGTATGTATGCTGTGCAAAATTCATCGAATAATCTCTTTAACTTATGGAGAAAAGTGTACCTATAGCAACAAATGCAGCCATAAGTAAGTGAAAAAGAAAATGATGAAATTTCACACGTAAAATAAATTATTTAGTTATCTTTTAGAACTTCCACTGCAATGAGTGTGAATCCTGAATCCTTCCTGGTGATACTGACAATGTTTCATGAATCCATTTGTTAAAGTATAGTCACTGGAAATTAAAATGTCCTGTGACGCCTCTCCCGCTGCAAGTCGGCCCGTTTGACGTCCTAACCCCCCCCCCCCCCCTTAAGGTGAGGATATAGCACTTGTATATTAGGCAGCCTCCGCCAAACACCACGCGACGGCTTTACAGTGCGGATGAAGACGTAGACGAGAAGTCTCACCAAGTGTTATTGTTGAGCGTGCAGAATATCACGCCACACCGGCTTAACTCTCGTGCCAGACTGGAGCATCGAGGACTTGGCACTGTGAGGAGCTTAACGCTGGCTTCCCGGAATCCCAGAGTGGCGCAGTTAAGTTGCTCCATCCGGATCTGTCTGCCTGCCGCCTGCTGCGCGTCGAACGCACGCCGCTGGCGCTGCCAGCCACGCCTCTGTGAATTCATGAACCGCGTCTGCAAACAGTCGAAGAGCGCCGCTCGGCGCAACTCGCAGCGCCGGCGCAGCGCCTGCGTTTGCGACGAGAAGTAAACAACGTGAATTATGAGTGCGAGGCATTCACGGCGGCGCACCGGTGTGCAATAAGCCCTCGCTTCGGCCCTCCCCGCCCTCGTGCTGCCCACTCCAAACTCTGGTCCCCTTCCTCCTCACCATCTCCTCCACCGCCACCGCCCTATCCCACCACCCTCCACATCCTCGTAAGTTTCTCGATAAAATCATGATTAAGGCCTTTAATTAAAACAACTTCATCTCTGGGGAGTTGCAGGAAACAGCGTTGTCGGTCTTCCGGTATTGCGCCAGCCGGCGGAGCGGAGCCCCGCCCCAGAGAGCGCGAGCGGGTAAGCCCAGCAGATACCGCCGTCCCAGGAAATCCCATCCAAGTCGAGGAGTATCAGGCAGCGGATCTCAAGTGACGTATATCCCGTGATAGCGTGGGGGATAGCGGTAACGTTCCTGATACTGCCATTTGCAACCACAATATCTCCATTGTGTGTGCCGTGGCAAACTTTGCTGTCCGTTTTATACATACGTTTACACTGAGAGAGCTCACGATTTTACTGGAGCGAATATCCCGAGTTCTCTGGTTTGTGGATTACCCGTTCAAAATTCAGCATCTTTGGAAAAAAATAGAAGGAACAATGTTAGAAATTTTAAGGTTTACTGTTAACTTTACAGTTTTAATCTCACATTTTATTTAATGGTATGATTAGTTCCGATCTTCGTTCTGTGTAGTCGCATAAGAAACACGTGGTATTGATGAAACTACACCTCATAATACTACCACTGTAGTTCCGTATGGACTCGAAGCGCTGATTACGCGGCTGAATAGATCTTAGGAGCATCATCTTTGATCGCAACGAGTCATACCACAAAGATAGACCTATTTTAGATATCAACACAGTTGCTGAATCTCTCGCGATGAATATTTCGGTGTCAATGAAAACATGAGCTAAAATGTCCCTTCGGGTTGGCTGCCGGATCCTAAAATCAACTTTACCCGATATTTCGGCGATCCAACTGGTCGCCATCTTCAGGATAATGCTGCTTCTGCTGATGAGCCCCGCTGAGAACTGGCGCCAGGTTGCAAATCGACGTCCCATATAGGCCACCGTTCAGTACACGGCGCATGAGCCGCCCATCACGGTTTCTGCCTTCCTAGACAGGGAGGTGGCGCCGCCCTTAGTGAAACACCGATGGCAACGATATATCGCAATCAAGGCCGCACCGAAGAACGTTCAGTTTTGGTGCGAGATAATACAGGATTCCACGTCTTGCTAAGAGGAAACCCATTGTCTCTGTTGATTAAATTATCAGCCAACCTAATTTCAATCGCCTCTATATAGACACTGCTCCAAAAACTGGAAATGTTGGCAACAACCACAGTTTCAACAGATTTCATACTGTGTCCCAATCTGCTACTGCCGATTTTTACGGCTGTTGTAGTCTCGTATGACGGCGATGCTCCACACACCTGTCATGCACTGTGCGAATCGAACGGCCAATGTAAGCTTTCCCACATTCACACGGAATTTTGTACACACCGGGTTTCCTAAGCCCCAAATCATCTTTCACAGAGCCGAGCAGAGCCCTTATCTTAGAAGGTGGACGGAACACTCTCTTAATGTTAAAATTCCTTAAAATTAGTCCAATCTTAAACTATATGCCTCCAGCACACGCTGAGAACTGAACGGTGGCCTAAATAGGACGTCGTTTTGCAACCTGGCGTCAGTTCTCAGCGGAGCCCATCAGCAGAAGCAGCATTTTCCTGAACATGGCGACCAGTTGGATAGCCGAAATATCGTGTCACGTTGATTTTAGGATCCGGCAGCAAACCCGAAGAGACTTCCAAGACTTATTACGCCGGGAAAGCATACGTAATCACAAAACATAAGCTATTCTGTTAAAACTAGGAAACATATTTTCGTTTGGAATACAAAACTATAGACTTACGTGACTCATGTTTTACATCGCCTGACATTGCAGGTCCCTAAACGACCATGCGTCGTCCTAAAATAAAATGTTCCGTTCTCCCAGGTAGGTCATCCGGTAAGTGCGGCGACTCTACCTTCGTAGTATGTCCGTGGACGATATGTTGGCTCTACATTTTTCCTACGAGCTAAGGATTCATAATTTCCAACTCACAAAAAGCCGAGACACTGAAACACGTTCATCTTCTGCTATATGCAACTCTTGTTCGATTTCACTGACATTGTGGTTCAAATGGCTCTGAGCACTATGGGACTCAACTGCTGAGGTCATTAGTCCCCTAGAACTTAGAACTAGTTAAACCTAACTAACCTAAGGACATCACTAACATCCATGCCCGAGGCAGGATTCGAACCTGCGACCGTAGCGGTCTTGCGGTTCCAGACTGCAGCGCCTTTAACCGCACGGCCACTTCGGCCGGTCACTGACATTGTGACACGCCAAAAAAATGAGAACTAGAATCGTCGTCAAGAAAGTAAAATTGAATGAAAAAAAAGTGTTCAAATCCGTGCGAAATCTTATGGGACTTAACTGCTAAGGTCTTCAGTTCCTATGCTTAGACACTACTTAACCTAAATTATCCTAAGGACAAACACACACACACACACACACACACATGCACGAGGGAGGATTCGAACCTCCTCCGGTGCCAGCCGCACAGTCCATGACTGCAGCGCCTCAGACCACTCGGCTAATCCCGCGCGGCAGTTGAATGAAAAAAGAAACGTTAATAGAGAATACATGTTTCCTGTGAATAAAATAATAGCGAGTGACAACAAACATTGTGTGTTTGAAGTGTAATTTTGTAAATAACTTGTATGTGACGAGCAAGGTGGCGCAGTTTTTAGCACACTGGACTCTTTTCCTGGAGAACGACTGTTCAAACCCACGTCAGAGCATCCTGATTTAGATTTTCCGTGGTTTCCCTAAATCGCTTCAGGCATGTACCAGAATATTTTCTTTGATAGGGCACGGCCGACTTCCTTCCCCATCCTTCCCTAACCCTACTGGGCCCATGGCCTCACTGTTTGTTCCCCTGCCCAAAATCAATCATCTAACTTATAAGTGTCTGCCGTGTAACGTGTAAGTAATACAGTCAACCTCTACAAGTAGCATGTACGGCGGCGTGCTGAGAAGTAATGCCACCTAACTGTATTTATTTTTTTAAACTCTTAAAGCTTTCTAAGTAAACCAAACGTCTCTAGCATTCTATATACCGAGTCTTCATGTCTATATATTTATTTCTCAACATAGTCAACTTGGCGACGAACACATTTCTCGCAACAACAGAGCAGTTTGTTGAGACAACCGCAGTGTTTTGTTGATGGAACCAAAACCTCATGTCTTTTTGCCCCGTTTCATCACTGTCAAAATGAAGTAATTGAAGATATTCTTTAAGTTGTGGAAACAGATGAAAAACGGATGGGGCGTGGTCGCGACTGTGTGAGGGTGGTAGACGACAGAAAACCCAGGGTGTCGGATTCTTGCAGATCGCGTGTGTTCTAGCATTGTCCTGTTTAAGGAGAGGGCGCTCCATGCGTGGAAGATCTCTTCGAATTCGAAACTCTGTTACAGCACGCTGTTTCTCACGCACCGACATAGTTAATGTTGCATATTACTATGTTACCCGCTACGATTCGGAGCCCTCTAGCGGTAGAAGCCTGCAAAAATGAATTCATGAGTGAAAAATATGTACATGTTACAAAAAACTGTTTTACTTTACAAGTTTAAAAAAAATGTACATAAAAATTTACGAAGAATTGCTTTTCGGCACGTCGTTTTAGTATGTTTATGAATACAGTAAATAGTAATGCAAGGATGCAGCTTCTAGCGGTGGCAACATTGAATAAATCATTTCGGATTTCCGGCCAAGTCTAGTTTTTAAAATGCTACCAGATTTCTACAAAACAGTTTTCATTGTCCACTCGATGTTTCTGAGAAGTATCCCACGCAAATTCCCCAAAGATTTTTGTTACTGTATCATCTGTCGTTTAGGCTGTACTGACCTGTTACGATGCTACAATGTTTTCGTGATAAAGACTCAGGATGCTGTAAGAACACTGCATAATTGTTGGCACCAGCGTATTGTGCGCGATTCCATTTACTGGTGTATCGATTCGTCCCAGAACTCTTCCATTAAATCTTAGCCTTTTATTCGTTTTTCCCATAACTGGATTTGCCTGTTCTTAGTATTGCACCAAAATAAATTTCTAGTGACATGCTCCAGAAACTGTAGGACTTCTAATGACCGGTATCATTTTGCATTTATCCTCTTTTAAAGAGAGCTGCCAATCACTACGCCGACTGAAAATTTATCCATACATTAGTGTTTTTGCTTTTGATCGTTGACCGACGGTGCGTTCCTGTAGACAGCGGCATCGTCATCGAGTAATTTCACAGGGCTTCTGTCTTTAGGCGACAAGTCGTTCAAGTAGAACAAGAGCACCAGAGGTCTTATTACGTCTTCTTGAGGTACACAGATGCTACATCCGCTTGTTTAAAGTTAAGAAATCCCGCACAATGTACTTTGTTTTGCTAAACATTCAACGAATCTCACACCTTGAGCAATCCTACTGGAGTAACATACAATGCTTGGGAAGTAGTTACATTTGTAACTGATATATGAGGTCTTAAGATAATAAGTAAGCATGTGAACAATATTCTATTGTGTGCAGAAATATTTTGTTGATATTGAAACTGAGACAGGCCACAAGTAAAGACACATCCAAATTCGTACAGCAAACGTCATTTTAGTGGATCTGGAGACGAATGGTAATTGTTTCTAAAATCATTCATTGTCCGCCACAGTCACACTAATTCAAATTTTTTGTGGTTGTGCCGGACACCTCCAGAATCAATGGACTGTTGAAACCGTTTAAGCTATTCCAATCCAGTAAATCCAATTTTCCTAGTACTAAACAGCATACTGATGTCGCAGTTGACACAATGGACACACATTTGGAAGGATGACGTTGGGAATCGTCATCTGGATGTCCCTACTCAGTTTTATGTGATTTCCAGAAGTCACTTAATGTAAGTGGCACGATGATCCATTCTGAAAAGGACAAGACTGACTTCCCCCGAAGACCTTGCCAAATTATACGTGGGGTTTGGTCTTCTTTAATTCCTTCCGTTTAAAAGGAGATAACTTGGAGTTTAGATCTACGATCGCGGTATCCAAATAAACTGAAGGATTCACGGCAGGGGCTGCATTTAGATTTATTTAAGTGCATTATCGATTCTTGATGAACAGCCGTCACCAAAATTTACGTATAAGACAAATTCACGGTAATGTTTCCGTAGATAAATTCGACGTAGCCAGCAACAAACAAAATGAATAACCGCATGAAAAATACGTATCGAGTAAGTTACGACACAAGTGCTACCTCTAGTTTCACCCTTTCTAGGTCCAGAACTGTTACACTATTAATGAGGTGTAAAATACCTCACTAAAGTAATGTAACCGATAGACGACATTCCTAACACTTACGTAGATGCGTGTCTTGCACCAATTTCCAACATTTCTTAATACTAACAAACATTATCGACAGTTCATTTTTCACTTTGTCTGTAATGCTTTTATTTTCCTCCTGCTAAATATTTTCTCTGTCTAATTAGGTTCAAGGAGGCCGTTTCGGAACGAGCGCTTTTGCATCTTCATAGAACTACACCGTGCTCGGCGTCGTTCACTTGTCACTGGCAGACGCTCAGGTATTAGTGGCATGCAACCGCGCGAGGGATCACCTATGCTAAAACAGCACCTTTCGAGTTTATCTGACCGCAAGGCCCAAAGGTTTGACCAGAGAAGCCCTATGGAAACGGTAAGCAGCAAAATTGTTTACGGTTCCATCATGCTTTGAAGGAAAAAGTGCACTCCCCTTGTCTTCCGTCCTGAGCCGCACACTCAAGCAAGTAGTATTGTAGCCATTTGTTTTGTGTTTAATATGGACTCATTCACCGGCACTCTTCCGTCAACTGGTGAGACATACGAGTTCTAAGGGCTCCGATTTTTTTTCTAATTAACTACTCACCCGAAATCGATGAAACTGGCGTTACTTCTCGACTTAATCGCCCTGCAGACGTACACATTTTTCACAACGCTGATTCCATGGCAGTGGCGAAGGTTTCTTTAGGAGTCTGTTTTGACCACTGGAAAATCGCTGAGGCAATAGCAGCACGGCTGGTGAATGTGCGGCCACGGAGAGTGTCTTTCATTGTTGGAAAAAGCCAAAAGTCACTAGGAGCCAGGTCAGGTGAGTAGGGAGCATGAGGAATCACTTCAAAGTTGTTATCACAGAGAAACTGTTGCGTAACGTTAGATCGATGTGCGGGTGCGTTGTCTTGGTGAAACAGCACACGCGCAGCCTTTCCCGGACGTTTTTGTTGCAGTGCAGGAAGGAATTTGTTCTTGAAAACATTTTCGTAGGATGCACCTGTTACCGTAGTGCCCTTTGGAACGCAATGGGTAAGGATTACGCCCTCGCTGCCCCAGAACATGGACAGCATCATTTTTTCAGCACTGGCGGTTACCCGAAATTTTTTTCGTGGCGGTGAATCTGTGTGCTTCCATTGAGCTGACTGGCGCTTTGTTTCAGGATTGAAAAATGGCATCCACGTCTCATCCATTGTCACAACCTACGAAAAGAAAGTCCCTTTCATGCTGTCATTGCGCGTCAACATTGCTGGGCAACATGCCACACGGGCAGCCATGTGGTCGTCCGTCAGCATTCGTGGCACCCACCTGGATGACACATTTCGCATTTTCAGGTCGTCATGTAGGATTGTGAGCACAGAACCCACAGATATGCCAACTCTGGAGGCGATCTGTTCAACAGTTATTCGGCGATCCCCCAAAACAATTCTCTCCACTTTCTCTATCATGTCATCAGGCCGGCTTGTTCGAGCCCGAAGTTGTTTCGGTTTGTTGTCACACAATGTTCCGCCTTCATTAAACTGTCGCACCCACGAACGCACTTTCGACACATGCGTAACTCCATGACCACATGTCTCCTTCAACTGTCGATGAATTTCAATTGGTTTCACACCACGCAAATTCAGAAAACGAGTGATTGCACGCTGTTCAAGTAAGGAAAACGTCGCCATTTTAAGTATTTAAAACAGTTCTCATTCTCGCCACTGGCGGTAAAATTCCATCTGCCGTACCGTGCTGCCATCTCTGGGACGTATTGACAATGAATGTGGCCTCATTTTAAAACAATGCGCATGTTTCTATCTGTTTCCAGTCCGGAGAAAAATAATCGGAGGCCTTAGAACTTGAATGCACCTCGTAGTAAGCGGCGAGCAATTCGGTTGAGATCATGCGATTGCTTTCCACGATATTGGTCCAGTAAGGGGGAACAGTGTCTTTTTCCGTTGCCGATATCAACTGCTGAAATCTGTCTCTGTGCTAGGCATTAGTAATTCTATGAAACATTTTGACTTTGCGAATTCATTACCTCAAACCTTTTTCCTGTAACTGCCAAATCAAGCACGTTAATTTGAATCTATAAACATATTTTGATGGGACAATGTATTTCTTACACTAATGTTGCATTTGCTCACTGCTAACATTCCACATGAGTGCCTTACTAGTACTTATCGCTTTTTAAATATTTTCAGCAATCCTCATAAGTTGTCGCTGATGCAGTTCTTCGTTGTATCCTGTCACTGAGCCGGCCAGTGTGGCCGAGCGGTTCTAGGCGCATCAGTCTGGAACCGCGCGACCGCTACGGTCGTAGGTTCGAATCCTGCCTCGGGCATGGATGTGTGTGATATCTTTAGGTTAGTTAGGTTTAAGTAGTCCTAAGTTCTAGGGGACTGATGACCTTAGATGTTAAGTCCCATAGTGCTCACTGAGACGTCTTGCAACAAGTAAAGGCAGCTATTTTTACAAAACAACTATTTATTACACACTTCATAGCATTCACCAAAGAAGCTCAGTGATTTTAGATCCTTAGGCAGCGTAGGTAAGAGACGACAAAAACGTTTCTCCTTGCCCAAACTGGAGCTACAATTTGCGATTTACCACACTTTGAGCCCTTTAGTATGTGCAGTTCGTGTAGGTGTTCAATATTAACTTGCGGTACTTCCCAATATCATCCTCCATTTTTGTTGTTATTTGTGTAGCCGTCCATCTCCAACTGTCTCTTAAAATGTTACATGGTGTCACCATTGGGTCATATTCAATATGTGGTGGGTGTACTTGAAGGCACAAACTATATATGTAAACTTGTGTAAAATGAGTGTCTCCACAAAAGGGCAATATTTTTTTTTTTCTGAATAAATAAATGATCGACGTGATGATGTCTTTTCCCTACAGTGCCTATTTACGTAAAATAACACAATTTGAACACAACAAAGATTATTAGATCGTAAGAAGCAAATACAGAGAATTAATGTTATAGCATGATGAAATATCGTTGTTCAAATGTAACTAGGACGATAAAGAAAATGAGAGATTAATTTAAAGCAACTAGTTATTGGGGGGAACTTTAGAATACCATATCGATCGTTTTGTCTAAGTTATTTGTCTAGTTTCTGATTTTAGAATTTTAACTAGCGGGTAAATAACGTTCATGCGTTTGGTGGGTAATGGTGTAATGATTTTAACTGAAGCTGTTTCTACATGCTGTACTTTTATATGTACAAAAATCAGTGTGTTATCTGTTTTTTATCTGTGTAGAACAGTCTTCCTGCAAACACGTCGTATAGTTTAACACTAGTCCAAGTGGACTAAGGCTGTCGGTATAAACTAACGGGTCTGGGTCCACGCGTCACACATCAACACCTGATAAGTTGTCCAAGGGAAAATAAGCATTAGTGGCTTGCTCTTGCCACGTGTAGTTGGAGATACTAACCAATATAAATAGCTATAAATTTTAGTCAGTAGATCATATGTATCAGGTGAATTACCTTAAACGTTAACTGGAAATACTGCGGAAATCGAAACTACTGTTGATTTGCGGATTTCACAGAATGGACAGATAGTCCGGGGCTCATATAGTTAGCCAATAAAAGATAGTAATAATACTTAGAAAGTGTGTGCTTTCTGCACATATACACTTTTGAAATGGAGCGATGACTATTGACGTTAACTAACTAAAAGTAAAGTGAGTTAGAATGTCAGTTGCGTATGTTGCAAGTATATAGTGGGAGTCGTTTACAAGATATCGTATTTTGAAAAGTTTCCACGCTCACAACCCCCTGATTATTTTTGAAATAATGCCGTACCAAAGATATACCAGGCAATAATAATTAAAGTGCAGATAAAGAGATCACGTGTGGGTTGTTGATACTCTAAAGCGCTAATACAAAACAGATTTATGCTTGAATAATTCTGACCGTCAGGTGAAAATCTGACGACGTGAGTACAAGAAGTAGGATCAGGTGCAAGTCTGACGACGGGAGTACAAGAAGTAGGAATAGATATATTTTCGTATTTAATCACTTAGGGTCTGGAAGTGGACAGAAATGGTCAAACAAGTGGAAAAAAACATAAACACCGGCTACACAGTTTGTTCAATATGAGCACTGGAGACACCGACAAGCAGGTGTACAGTTTCAGATATGCACGTGCTGCCCAAACCATCATCATCATCATCATCATCATTTAAGACTGATTATGCCTTTCAGCGTTCAGTCTGGAGCATAGCCCCCCTTATGATCCCCTATTCAGTGCTAACATTTGTGCCTCTTCTGATATTAAACCTATTACTTCAAAATCATTCTTAACCGAATCCAGGTACCTTCTCCTCGGTCTGCCTCGACTCCTCCTACCCTCTACTGCTGAATCATTGAGTTTTAGTACCAGGTTTGGGCAGCTCTGATATGATGCTGGCAATAATCAGAGCTGCCCAAACCTGGAACTAAAATTATTCCAGAGTAAATCGTTTACGCATTAACGCATTACCATATCCAACAAGCTCCGCTGTGATTCGCTAAGAACAGTCTACACTGGAACTCCGTGAGTAGCTACACTTTAATTATAACCATCTGCTGTATACCTTCAGATTAATTTTGTACTAACGGCCTACTCTTAATCTAATTACACTTATTTTTGCCAGAAACGGTGTATTTTTCTGTGATAGTATGCAACTTATCCTCGCCGCAATTCGTCTATCATGTCCTGTATTGTTCCCAACGCAGAATCCTTTAATATTGTCCGCTACTTGGTCCCCAGTAAATATTTTCCTTTTGCCGTGAATCTCATTTCCGCTACATTTCTCTCGTTCATTGTCAACCCAGACTGAGTGCTGAGGTATGCCATCCGCCAATGTTGTAACTGATTGATTTTCGCTCAGGATGACTACTAGAGGAGAAAAATGCCTCCTTACCTAACGCTCGTTTTAATCTGAGCCCGATACTCCGTTGTTGGTCCCCATTCTTATTCTTAACTCTTGGAATAAGCATTTCTTATGTTAGTTGTAACTGGTATCTGTCGTGCTCAACGTCCACGCTTGCCGTACTGTATTAATCACTGCACATCTTCCACAGCTCACAGTCCGAGAATGTTTTTAGAAGCGAACTGAATAGTTCCTCGTTATCTGTTTGCAGAACATTTCGCGCCCCTCAGACTGTTACCCACTCAAAACGGCTAGCTGCAATTAGAACGTTTGTGAATTAAAAACCATATCAAAGACTTGACTTCCTTTGTGGCATTCGAAATCCGTTTGAAGGGAGGCAGCATCAGAGTTTGTGAGATAGCAATTAACTGGGGACCAGACCGACGGGCATAGGACAAACGCCTCCTTGTGGAGTGTTTCCAGAGATGAATAACATTCCAGAACCAAGTGATCTGCTAAAACAACGCACCGCTTTCAAAGCTTTGTGTTCCCCCCCCCCCTCTACCACTCTCTCTCTCCCTCTCTGTCTCTCTCTCTCTCTCTCTCTCTCTCTCTCTCTCTCTCTCTCTCTTTCTGTCAAAGGGATCGTTGCGACCATGGGCAAAGGGATTTATTATACGAGTGTAATATTGAATCTGATAGCAGAATATTGTCGTAGCTAAAGGACAAGTTTAAAAAAGTATGAAATGGGACATTGCATTATAGCATTACGTTAAGGAAGGCTCCATTCGTCTGCGACAGAACGAAATTGTTTTTATTTTTCTGAGAAACGAGTAGTCGTACTTCACATTTCAATGAGATTCAGTTTTAAGATTCTGCCGCGTACTTCCTAAATGAGTTAAATGTTGCTCCTTCCATAACGTTTCGTTATTTGTGAAATCTAAACAGTTTTAAATATACCAACCAATAAAATATCTGCCTCAGATCTCTGTATGCGTCCTATTAGTTTGCGACCCACAGACGGGTACCATAGGCACCTCCATGAGAAGAGGCGTGCACAAGATTATTTCTGCTGATCCACGAACGGTCTATAGCGTACTTAATGAAGCAGTAAGTGGAACAACGCGTGTAGTTTTCACATGCACACGTTATCAATGCACACAAACCCAAATAATTATGTACACATAGTACTGATAAGATTTAAATCATCTGATAATGAAACCTTCAAGCCTGTCGTGTTTGGTGTTAAGGTAACTTGGTTCACTTTTCAGCACAATAATTTAGGTCATCATGCATCTATTTCAGTCAGTACTTGCAACGTTAGTACTTTATGTTCCCAATCCCAGAAGAGTGCCCTGAGTGGAAAATTTCCAAACGTTCTCTACTTATATTAACTTCCCTTAAACTATACACTCCTACACAGTATCCGAGAGCTATTAAACAGATTTATTATTATTTCAGTTCCCTGTAATTCTCCCTGTGGTAAGACTGTGTGTGGGTTGTAGACCAGTTTCTTCGAAATCAGGAGACACTAGACTGAACTCTAGTTTACGTACCCAACTCACATTGCCCAACCTATTACCCATTACCCTAAAACTATAGCAACACCCTGTCACTTGTTTCTCCTTGACCAGAGTAGCATATTCCGTACTATTCACTTAAAATTCAAGAACTTTTTCTTTTTTTCATTTTAATCACACTTCTACAGAAGTGTGACGTAGTATCCACCGATTTTTAATTATGTTCTATTAAGAGAATAAAGTCAGAGAAGAAATATGAGAGGTAACTAAAGTAGTTAGGAATTTTGGACGGAGACGCCATTTTTCAGTCACTTTATGCAACTTTTATTTAGGTACAAATTGTAAATAATACGATCCCGGAGAGTGGATAAGTTGTAGCGGATTCACTGATTTTCAGGTCTAAAAATTTTGCTCATTTTGGTGGTGTTATCTGGCAAGGAAAATGAGAAGAAGCAAGCGATCAAAGTAGTTTTAAGGTAAATACTGAAAATGTGACCAGCTGACGGTGCTAGCAACATTCGTGTAGTGTTAAATCTATGTTGTTGTTGCGGTCTTCAGTCCTGAGACTGGTTTGATGCAGCTCTCCATGCCACTCTCTTCTGTTCAAGCTTCTTCATCTCCCAGTACTTACTGCAACATACATCCTTCTGTATCTGCTTAGTGTATTCATCTCTTGGTCTCCCTCTACGATTTTTACCGTCCACGCTATCCTCCAATGTTGAATTTGTGATCCCTTGATGCCTCAGAACATGTCCCACCAACCGCTCCCTTCTTCTTGTCAAGTTGTGCCACAAACTCCTCTTCTCCCCAATTCTCTTGAATACCTCCTCATTAGTTATGTGATCTACCCATCTAATCTTCAGCATTCTTCTGTAACACCTCATTTCGAAAGCTTCTATTCTCTTCTTGCCCAAACTATTTTTCATCCATGTTTCACTTCCATACATGGCTACACTCCATACAAATACTTTCAGAAACGACTTCCTGACACTTAAATCTGTACTCGATGTTAACAAATTTCTCTTCATCAGAAACGGTTTCCTTGCCATTGCCAGTCTACATTTTATATCCTCTCTACTTCGACCATCATCAGTTATTTTGCTCCCCAAATAGCAAAACTCCTTTACTACTTTAAGTGTCTCGATTCCTAATCTAATTCCCTCAGTATCACCCAATTTAATTCGAGTGCATTCCATAATCCTTGTTTTGCTTTTGTTGATGTTCATCTCATATCCGCCATTCAAGACACTGTACATTCCATTGAACTGCTCTTCCAAGTCCTTTGCTGTCTCTGACAGAATTACAATGTCATCGGCAAACCTCAAAGTTTGTACTTCTTCTCCTTGGCTTTTGAAACCTACTCCGAATTGTTCTTTTGTTTCCTTTACTGCTTGCTGAATATACAGATTGGATAACACCGGGGAGAGGCTACAACCCTGTCTCACTCCTTTCCCCAACCACTGATTCCCTTTCATGTCCCTCGACTCTTATAACTGCCATCTGGTTTCTGAAAAAATTGTAAATAGCCTTCCGCTCCCTGTATTTTACCCCTGCCACCTTTAGAATTTGAAAGACAGTGTTCCAGTTAACATTGTCAAAAGCTTTCTCTAAGTCTACAAATGCTAGAAATGTAGGTTTGCCTTTCCTTAATATATTTTCTAAGATAAGTGGTAGGGTCAGTATTGCCTCCGTGTTACAACATCTCTATGGAATCCAAACTGATCTTCCCCGAGGTCGGCTTCTACCAGTTTTTCCACACGTCTGTAAAGAAGTCGCGTTAGTATGTTGCAGCCGTGACTTATTAAACTGATAGTTCAGTAATTTTCATATATGTGAACACCTGATTTCTTTGGGATTGGAATTATTATATTCTTCCTGAAGTCTGAGGGTATTTCTTCTGTCTCATACATCTTGCTCACCAGATGGTAGAGTTATGTCAGGACTGGCTCTCCAAAGGCCGTCAGTAGTTCCAATGGAGTGTTACGGTATATTAATAATTTTTACTTTTACTTATGTGGTACACAAGCTCAATCAAAAAATAAAAACACAAATAAAAAAACAAACACTACAGTTCCACAATACAAAAGAACTCATAAGCTGAAAACTTACAAACACACTCAACAAACACACACAATGACAACACCACACAGAAAAGAACCAGATGGTACACCATGACCTACATGCAGAGTTGCAAACATCCTAAAGAGACAGGGCTTCAAAATAGCATACAAGCCTGGGCAAACCCTTCAATCACACCTAAGCCAGCCAGCTACCAAGAGAGACAAACTCCAACAATCAGGAATATATAAACTTGAATGTCAAAGTTGTGATGCATTATACATAGGCATGACATGCAGGAATTTTCAAACAAGATACAAATAACATATCAGATGTTGGAAGTATGAAACAAACCATTCCACATTTGCAGAGCATTTAAAACACTACAACCATCATCCTACAAACATGGAACAATAAATGAAAATTATGAGAATAAGCAACCATGACAAACATCTTATACAAATGCAAGAAAACTTCCACATTCAGAAAGCCATAGCAGACAACAAACATGTGATAAATGAACAAGCACACATCAGCACAGGCTCCCTACTACACTTAGTAAGGGAAATGATAACATAAAACAAAAAATAATAATAATAATAAAATGAAACCTCTTCCCCACATCATCTGGAGACACACAAACACACACACACACACACTCACACACACACACAGCAAAAAAAAAAAAAAAAAAAAAAACACCAAAATACACATACACACACACACACACAGAAATGCATACACGAACAGACCACAGATACTTCTATAGTTACACTCATAAGTTTGGCAATAACATTCGATCTTTGGCAAAAACATTTGACAGCCGGCAACAGAAACCAAAACATTGCTTTAAAACAAGCGTTCTGTGAATAGTATTGTGGAATGGCGAAAAAACCGCAAATTGGCGTTCATAAGAAGAAGAACAACACCAAAAACGAAACAGGAACGTAATATGTAGGAAATTGTCCACGCAACCTGTAAATACAGTTCAAAACATTACCACTTAATAGGAAATACCAACCACCAGAACTGTTTGTAACCTATAGGCACAATGACAAAACTGTAAATAAAATAGCTGACATATGTACATATTCCAGGCCACTGATGATGCCTTGCAGAAAATAATGGCGAAACGCGTATGGCACTAAAATTGTGTTTTATTCAGTTGCTGTCAGATGGTCCATAAGTAAAAATTATTAATATACCGTAATATTACACGCAACTGAGGAAGACAGGACTATAAAAGTTGAAAATGCCAATGGAATGTTGTCTACTCCTGCGGCATTGTATCGACTCAGGTGGTTCAGTGCTCAGTCAAACTCTTCACGCAGTATCGTATCTCCCATTTCATCTTCATCTACATCCTCTTCCATTCCCATAATACTGTCCTTAAGTACATCGCCCCCTGTATACTCCTTCCACCTTTCTGCTTTCCCTTCTTTGCTTAGAACTGGGTTTCTAACTGAGCTCTTGATATTCATACAAGTGGCTGTCTTTCTTCCAAAGGTCCCTTTAATTATCCTGTGGGCAGTATCCATCTTACCCCTAGTGATTTAAGCCTCTACATCCTCACATTTCTCCTCTGGCCATCCCTGCTTCGCCATTTTGCACTTCCTGTCGATCTCATTGTTGAGACGTTTGTATTCCTTTTTGCCCGCTTCATTTACTGCATTTTTATTTTTTACTTCTTTCAACAATCAAATTCAATATTTCTTCTCTTACCCAAGGATTTCTTCTAGCCCTCTCTTTTTACCTACTTGATCCTCTGCTGCCTTCACTACTACATCCCTTAGAGTTACCCATTCTTCCTCTATTTTATTTCTTTCCCTCATTCCTTTCAATTGTTCCCTTATGCTCTCCCTGATACTCTGTACAACCTCTGGTTTAATCAGTTTGTCCAAGTCCCATCGCCTTAAATTCCCACCTTTTAGCAGTTTCTTCAGTTTTACTCTACAGATCATAACCAATAGATTGTGGTCAGAGTCCACATCTGCCCCTGGAAATGTCTTACAATCTAAAAACTGGTTCCTAAATCTCTGTCTTACCATTATATAATCTATCTGAATCCCGTCAGTATCTCCGGGATTCTTCCATGTATACAACTTTCTTTTATGATTCTTGAAGCAAGAGTTAGCTATGATTAAGTTATGCTCTGTGCAAAATTCTACCAGACAGCTTCCTCTTTCATTTCTTAGCCCCAATCCATATTCACCTACTATGTTTCCTACTCTCCCTTTTCCTACTCTCGAATTCCAGTCACCCATGACTATTAAATTTTTGTCTCCCTTCACTACCTGAATAATTTCTTTTATCTCATCATACATTTCATCAGTTTCTTCGTCATCTGCAGAGCTAGTTGGCATATAAACTTGTACTACTGTAGTAGGCTTGGGCTTCATGCCTATCGTGGCCACAATAATGTGTTCACTAAGCTGTTTGTAGTAGCATTCCTACTTTTTTTATTCTTTATTGAACCTACTCCTGCATTACCCCTATTTGATTTTGTATTTATAAACCTGTATTCACCAGACCAAAAGTCTTGTTCCTCCTGCCACCGAACTTCACTAATTCCCACTACATCTAACTTTAACCTATCCATTTACCTTTTTAAATTTTCTAACATACCTGCCCGATTAAGGGATCTGACATTCCACGCTCCAATCCATTGAACGCTAGTTTGCTTTATCCTGATAACGACGTCCTCTTGAGTAGTCCCCGCCCGGAGATCCGAATGGGGGACTATTTTACGTCCGGAATATTTTACCCAAGAGGTCGCCACCATCATTTAACCATACAGTAAAGCAGCATGCCCTCGTGAAACATTACGGGGAAAAATTACGGTTTTAGTTTCCCCTTGCTTTCAGCCGTTCGCAGTACCACAACAGCAAGGCCGTTTTGGTTAGTGTTACAGGGCCAGATCAGTCAATCATCCAGACTGTTGCCCCTGCAACTACTGAAAAGGCTGCTGCCCCTCTTCAGGAACCACACGTTTGTCTGGCCGCTCAACAGATACACCTCCGTTGTGGTTGCACCTACGGTACGGCCATCTGTATCGCTAAGGCACGCAAGCCTCCCCACCAGCGGAAGGTCCATAGTTCTATAGAGTGCCTAATTTGACGTCTACATTCACGGCCATACTCAACAGCTGGGCAGTGCATGATAGAGGGTATTTACTTTCGTAATACCTATTAGGGCTTTTTCCCTTCTAATCTCAAATCGAGCGGTGGATAAACGACTGTTAAAACACCAATGTGCTCACTGTAATTAATCTAACCTTTTCCTTTGGAACCCAATGGGATCTGAAGGAGGCTGCAGAATATCCATAGCTTCCAACTGAAACCGCTTGTTGAAACAAAGCGGGGTTTCATAGGATTAATCGCTTTTAACTTCAAGTGTCTGCCAGTTCCGTTTCTTCAGTATCTCCGTGATTCTCACGCATGGTGAAGCAAGTCTGTGATCGTTGGTGAATCCCTTCTCTGAATTCTTTCAATTATCCCACTATAGTCCTATTTCGCACTGCACCCACACCCTTGAGCAATATTCTACAAGGGGTCTTTTGTAAGCAATCTCGTGTAGCATGGACGCCTCTGTAGCTGAGTGGTAATAGCAGATAGTTGCCATGCGGAGGATCCACGGTCGACTCCTGATACTCCCAAGGATTTTTCCTTGGTGGGAGGACTGATACGTGCTCCACTATGCCTCGTGATACCAATTGGAGACCGAGTAGTATGGATTCTGCAGTCTGGAATGTCTGCAAAACGGCCGGGAGAGTATTGTGCTGAACACTTGCCTCCACATCGCACCCACACCTCACCGCAATACAGACGGTGACACGGTGGCCGGAAAATATCCCTTGGGGCTTCACATTTTGAACGATGGACGTGGAGGACGTCATTTGCCTAATAACAGAAGCCCATTACCTGATTCAGCTAAGATTGAGCCTAGATAATTGAACTTTATCATGCCGCCATAGACTGTTACATCCAGATGCACTGACCAGCCAGAACATAATGACCATCTACCAAATAGCCAGTATGTCCACCTTTGGTACGTATAACAGTGACGACAATGAGGCCTTTGTAGGTTGCTGGAGGAATTTGGCAACGCATCTGCACACACGAGTCGCCTAACGCCCGTAAATTCCAGAAGGAGGAGGGGAGGGCGATGAGATTTGACACCATGTGCAGTGACATCCCAGATGTGTTCCATTGGGTTCAGATCCGGTTAGTCGAGATCCCAGTATATTAGTTCGAATTCGCCACAGCGTCTCTCGAACCACACCGTCACATTCCTGGCCTTGTGACATGGCACACCATTTTCTAAAATATGCCGCTGCTGTCGGGAAACTTTATCGTCATGCAGGGGTGTACTTGGTCTGCGACCAGTGTGCTATAGCCCTTGGCCGTCATGGATGCCGAAATGAGCGTTCTCCAGAGTATATTGGAGCCGCCGCCTCCATGTCTCCGTTCCGCAGTACAGGTGGCAAGGAGCTGTTCCCCTGGAAGACGTTAGATTTCGGCCATCCCATCGGCCTGATGAAGAAGGTATTCGGACTCACCAGTCCATGGAACGCACTGCCACAGCACCAACTTTCAATAACGATGGTCGTGTGCCCATTTCAGTCAAAGCCACAAATGTGATGTTAATATTGTCACATGCGTGAGTCGTTGACTGCGAAGGCCCATCGGTAGGAGTGCTGAATGCAATACGTGTTCACACTTGTGCACAGCCCAGCAATGTCTTATCTTTGTTGTGCCGCACTTCGCCGACTGTTCTGTTTGACCAGTATGCGCAGCCTACCGACATCTGTAATGAGGGGTGGCCACCCAACTCCACGACGTCTGGAAGTGGTTTCACCTTGGTTTCGCCAAGAATTCAGACACTCACCGTAGCAGTCCTCGAACACCCGACAAGTCGTAAAGTTTTCGAAATGTTCGTGGCGAGCCTCTGGGCCATCACAATATGTCCACAGTCAAACTCAGGTCCATCACGCGCCTTCTCCATTCTACACACGGACAGCATGCTCACTGATACTACACGTATCCTGCGACTGTCTAACTAGGAAACATTCATCGCCAAGTGATGCTGCTAACTCGTGGACAAGTTTATATCGACAGTTGTCGTGATGTTCAGGCTGGTCACTGTACTGGTATGAGCTGACCGATTTCAGTTGTGGCTCGTTGATATGATAATCACCGTACGTCTATTCGCTTTATGAAGTGCACAGTTTTACATTCCAGAAAATTAAAAATAAGTTGCCAATATTAGCACTTATTTGAAGTACTATAAAGATGCGACTGAATGTGTAGCTTTTATCGGACAGTGTCACTAAATGAATAACTACATAATATGCAAGTCCACTAACAATATTACTATTGACTACAACGTCACTAACATGAAACATGATAGGTAATGGTACCAACACACTTTCCTGGAGCAGATACAAAGTTATTTCTGCATCTCTCGATGACGGCTTTAGCCGAAATCGGTTGCAGAACTTAGAAAATGTGACCTCGACTGTTTTTTTCATCAACGCTAAAGGTGCCGCATGGGAAGACCAAAACCAAGACATTGTAGATACTTAAAAAGGCGTTAGAGTATCCTGCGATCTAGACCCGACACGAGGACCCCCTCAAAATACGTCTGCAACTTACATTAGGACAATGTGTCCCCAACCGTAAGCTAAGTAATGAAATCGGTGCAGGTTAGAGTGCAAACAGATAACTATCTTCTGGTTCCGAGTACTCTTGTAGAATACCTAATCCTTCCTTGCCTGTTGAAATATACCTCACCTTTTGTGGTCTGGAGTCGTTCTTATGCTGTCTCCAAATGTTATCACACAGTTGCTTTTTGTAATTAGGAAATGCAACACAGAAACATAGTAGTACTACGTCAAATAAATAGCACGCTACTCCTGCCAAGATACACTAAATATTTGAGGGCCTGTGTCGTCTGAGTAGTTTGCTTTGCTTCAGTAACAAGACAAATATGAAGATACAATTGCCACACATCAGAATTCCCACAGCCTATATAGTAGCTGCTACTTGTGACTCACTAGATACACTTTTAAATTTAACTCTATCGATTCCCGTGTGATATCACAATAATATAGCAGCCATGTGGGACTCTGAAACCAAAGGTAAGTTCTGAATCTGCGTAACAGCTACGCACCATATCCTCCAAGATGATTAAAACTGACAGCCCCCCTCCCCCCAATTCGCCACCGAACGTGTCATCAGCGTCTGTTAAGCACAACACGCAGAAAGATCAAGAGCAAATAATAAGCAGTCAGCAAGACGAGACGTCACGCCATAAGCTTTGTTTATTTGTGCTACCAATGTCTAATCCTGCCATTATTGTCAAAGTCGTAAGTGTTGGTTCTCGACCCCTGTTAATTTCATTTCCTAATCGACTGTTCGTACTTTGCGAACAGAAACTGAACAACTACAAACCTTTTTGTGCAACTGGCGTGGAAGGGCTACCTCTGTCCTCAGGCAACAACCGATGCGTTCTGCCTCAATAAATGTCCTGCGGCTCCTCCTTATAACTTGTGGACCGACTTCTCAATTTTTTGTGTTTTTTTTTTTTTTTGGGGGGGGGGGGGTTCTTCAGTGTTCTGACCGATTTGATTCGGCCCGCCACAAATTCCTCTCCTGTGCTAACCTCTTCATCTCAGAGAAGCAATTGCAACCTACGTCCTCCATTATTTGCTGGATGTATTCCAATCTATGTCTTCCTCTACAGTTGTTGTCCCCTACAGCTCCCTCTAGTACCATGGAAATCACTCCCTCATGTCTTAACAGATGTCCAATCATCCTGTCCCTTCTCTTTATCAGTGTTTTCCACATATTCTTTCCTCTCCTATTCTGCACAGAACCTCCCCATTCCTTACCTTATCAGACCACCTAATATTCCACATTCGTCTGTAGCACCACTCTCTAATGCTTCGATTCTCTTCTGTTCCGGTTTTCCCACAGTCCATATTTCACTACCATACAACGCTGTACTCCAGACGTACATTCTCAGAAATTTCTTCCTCTAATTAAGATCGATATTTGATATCAGAAGACTTCTCTTGACCAGGAATGTCGCTTTGCCATTGCTACACTCCTTTTGATGTCCTCCTTGCTCCGTCTGTCACTTATTATTTTACTGCCTAGGTAGCAGAATTCCTTAACTTCATGTACTTCCTGACCATCGATCCTGATATTAAATTTCTCTCTGTTCTCATTTCCAGTACTTCTCATTACCTTCGTCTTTCCTCGATTCGCTCTCAATCAATACTCTGTACTCAATAGACTGTTCATTCGATTCAGCAGATCATGCAATTCTTCTTCACTTTCACTCAGGATAGCAATGACATCAGCGAGTCGTATCATTGATATAGTTACACCTTGAATTTGAATTCCTCTCCTCAACCTCTCTTTTATTTGCTTCTTCCATGTACAGATTGAACATTAGGGGCAACAGACTACATCGGTGTCTTAAACCCTTTTTAATACGAGCACTTCGTTCTTGGTCGTTCACTATTATTATTCCCTCCTGGCTGTTGCACATATTGTATATGACTCGTCTCTCGCTATAGCTCACCCCTGTTTTTCTCAGAATTTTCGAAAACCTTGCACCTTTTTACATTGTCGAACACTTTTTCCAAGTCAACAAATCCTATGAAAGTGCGTCGGTTTTTATTTAGTGTTTCTTCCATTTTTAGCGACAACGTCAGAATTGCCTCTCTCGTGCCTTTCCTAAAGGCAAAGTGATCGTCATCTAGCACATCCTCAGTTTTCTTTGCCATTCTTCTTAATATACGATTGTGATAAGACTGTGCTACCGTGCCCGTTCTCTAGTAACACTGTTTGAAACAAGTCTCCTGAAGACGTATTTTTCTGGATGGACTGCTTTTCTTTCTCCCACCCTTCAGGACTGGAGGCAAGTCCAACCACCTGTTGAATAAGAGAGTGTGTGGTGTCAAACTCTGACTTACTTTTTTCTCGGTAGTGTCTTGCGCTAATACTTCAGAACCGTTCTAAAGCATTCCTCCAGCACGCCCATGGCTGGCTTTCTTTTGCCAGGTGCACTCGGCATATGTCGTCGCTACAATGGTCTGAAGCGGCTCTCGTGACCTTCTGCAAAATCTGTTGTGTGCGCTCAATAAGAAATCAGATATGTACTGATCGAAAGACTGTATTAATATGCAGTTTGGACCGACCAATTTTTTTTAAAAAAAGGGGCACTTCATGAACAAACGTTCCACTATTATTCCTCCTCATAGCGCACTTACTCGCCTATGTAATTTTTATTTGTAGGATATGAGCGTGGTCAGTGAGAGAGCAAATCACCGTCACGTCTCAGGTGGATAGACAGCTAAAATGGACAATCAAGAGCTAGGACAGGAACTGTATGCATCATTTGATGATAACGGGCAGCGTAGTAAAGAATGCTGAATTACGAACTGTTACTGATCTGGGGGACGTAGGACAGACAAAATTAGAAATATAGGTAAAACAGGACTGATTCATGACTATGAAAAACGAGGAGGCAGCTTAGAAACCGACCGAACTAAGATTTTAGTAGACGATAATCCGAGTATCCAATAATATTGATAAAATTTCAAACATTTTTATTGGTTGAAGGTCCAGGAAACGTGCATTAACTTAATTACAGGATGTATGTATAGCCACCTAGATTGCGCAAAATTATTGTCAAATTGGCCATGGTCTCGACAGCATTAAGGTGGTCTTCATCAGAATAAAAATTCACCAGGTTACCTTCCATCTGGAAATTGGACAGGATTACACAGAAAATATAATGACATGGCTCAAAAATACAATATTCTTAATAGGATTACTTCCATAAAATGTACAAATAGTGTACTTACAAGAAATCACATAGCGGATGGAAAACATCTGAGCAAAAATTCTCTCGTCAAATAGAAATTGTCACAAGAATAAAAATTAAACTGAAAAAATATAACATGTCTATCAACTGCAATAAAATATTCCATCGAAATACAGTGGCAGTCGCGAGGGTGCTTAGGGCCAAGAACTGCATCAAACAGCTGCTACCGTCACACTAGACCATTTAACAGGGGAAGGCAACATAAAGTTGGACACGAAAACAGATTCGCACCATCTAGCAAGAAGTGATAGAATTACAGACATGAGTAAGTGAGGACTGCATAGACAATTTTAAACATTACAGGCAACAATAGGAACCAGTGCATGATCTTACTACATACCGTAAGAATCTTACTTTACAAAAATATACAGTTCAAATAATGTACATAGAAAATGGAAAAGAAATCGAACTTTAAGAGTCTACATTAGCAGAATATCGCTATTGAGATCATTTTTAATTAGCGGCTATAGTATACCTTGGAAAAAGTTTTCGTTGCGTAATTGCAACTGTTCGTTAAGAATGAGACCGCCCTTCAGAGAGACTTGTTTCTAAATCTCTAGCTCTTCTAAGATGTATAGCGTAAAGCCGTTTGTCTCCGAGTGCGAGTTCTGGACGTCTTCTACATCTTTAGGGGGGGGGGGTGTTTGGGGGACGAGACCAAACAGTGAGGTCATAGGTCTTAATTGATTAGGGAAGGACGGGGAAGGAAATCGGCTTTGCCCTTTCCAAGGAACCAGCCCGGCATTTGCCTGGAGCGATTTAGGGAGGTCACGGAAAACCTAAATCAGGATGGCCGGACGCGGGATTGAGCCATCGTCCTCCCGAATGCGAATCCAGTGTGCTAACCACAGCGCCACCTCACTCGGTTACATCTTTAGGATTATGTCCTGTGATTAACAAATGGTTAGCGAAAGTTGAATTGTGGATATTGGTGCCTTTTTTACCGATAAGGTGTCCCTTGAATCTTGTCGAAATAGCTCGGCCTGTTTGGCCTAGGTTATAGGCGGGACACTTGCCGCAAATTATTTTGTAGACACCAGAATTCTGCAAAGAGGAAAGCGTAGGTTTCTAGTTATTTATGACGTTACTTTTAAGGAGTCATTGTTGGAGAAGGCTACTCTAGAATTATATTTCTTTTGAAGCAAACGCTGTGTCCTGTAAGGAATTAGACCCAGAAATGGTACAGGGAGCATTTTTTTTTGTTTTCATTAGATTCGTGCCGGCCAGAGTGGCCGAGCGGTTCTAGGCGCTACAGTCTGGAATCGCGCTAGATACGTCGACGACGTTTTGATCATTTGCAAAGGGCCTAATGACGGTATTGATAGATTTTTTTAAAATACGTTCAACGAGTTTCATGAAATATTTCTTTCACCTGTGAACGTGAAAGTGTGTCCCGGCAATTAAACTTTCTAGGTCTATCTCTTCCGGTAGTAGATGACAAAATCAGCGTCAATATCTTCCGTAAAGAAACCAGTTCTGATCAAATTATACCGTATACTTCAGTAAATCCGCCTTCTCATAAGATGGCCTTTCAGCTATTCATAGAGCCAACTCCACCCTTCTTTCGTCTGAATTCAATCTGATTAAAACTGTTGCTGTCAATACTGGCTTTGATCTAGAGTAGACAGTATTTTGAGAAGGAAAACCAATAAAAGATACGACAATGGTATTATCCTTATCAGCCTTCATTACCAAAGCATCTTTTTGTACAGGCTTGGTGTTTATGGTTTTAATTAATTTTTTTCGGAATTAACAATATTACGACAATTTGTTAGGCTTTTGGTGACCACGTTACAAATATCATGTGCCACTTCCTATCCATTTTCATATTTTCTATGTACATTATTTGAACTGTATTCTTTTGTAAAATAAGACCGTTACTGTATGCTGTAACTTTCATGCGCTGGTTTCTATTGTTCTCTGTAATGTTTAAAATTGTCTCTGCAGTGCCTCGTTTGCTCTTGTCTGTAATTCGATCACTTCTGGCTAGATGGTGCGAATCTGTTTCGTATCCAACCTGTGGCTGCCTAGGCCTGTTAAACCTTCTAGTGTGGTGGTAGCAGCTGTTTGACGCAGTTCTTGGTCCTAAGCGACCTGGCGACTGCCATTATGTTTCTATGGAACATTTCTTTCCAGCTGATAAACATGTTACATTTTTACAGTTTAATTTTTATTCTTATGACAGTTTCTATTTGACGACAGCACTTTTGCTCAGAAGTTTTTCATCCGCTATGTGATTACATGTAAGTACACTGTTTGTACATTTTATGAAAGTAATCCTGTTAGTATATCTTATTTTGGAGCCATGTCATTTTGTTTTTAGGTAGTCATATGTAATTTTTATTCTGATGAAGACCGCCTTTTCCGCACGGGATTAGCCGAGCGGTCCGAGGCGCTGCAGTCATGGACTGTGCGGCTGGTCCCGGCGGAGGTTCGAGTCCTCCGTCGGGCATGGGTGTGTGTGTTTGTCGTTAGGATAATTCAGGTTAAGTAGTGTGTGAGCTTATGGACTGATCACCTTAGCAGTTCCGTCCCGCAAAATTTCACACACATTTGAACAAGACCAACTTAGTCCTGTCGAATTTGACAATAAGTTTGTGCAACCGATGTGGCTAAACATACATCCTGTAATTAAGATAACAATGATGTTAAAAATGTGTTATTGGGCAGATGATGATTAGTTTTCTCTTGTAGTGTTTGAGAAGTGGAGGAGTAACACTGAGGTACCACGATACCTTCAGAGCAACTGCAGGTCCAATAAGCAGCCGCACTCACGTTCTGTCCATATCATCTGACTTAAGGCTGATGACTTCTTCCAATATTCAAAAGGACAGTATATTTCCTATTTTCTTTGAATCAGGTAAGATATTTAACGCCTGTACTTCGGTTTCGTCCGATTGTGCTAAAATAATTTTGTTGACTGCTCTTACATCTAACATTAATCTAACAGATGCGTCTTCATTAGAACCACATATATCGGAGTAGTCACTGTTACAGCATTCGTTCAATTTCATGACATAAATCTTCAACTCTTGTAGATAGCGCGCAGTATCATTTGCTGTGGAATATCTCATGTTCTTTTACCTTCACTTTACTCTAACGGTCTTTAATTAATACTGACCCATTATCCTCCGACAAACGAAACATATTCTGAATCTCGTTAAGAATTTTAAAAAGCACATCTGCATTTTCCTCCTTTCGAGTGACTTCATCTCCCCTAACACAATTAGTAACAAGTGTCTGAGCCGTTGATCGCTCCATGTTCTAACAATACCACCACTTACAACGTAGGTTAGAGATCAGATTAATAATGTTGCTCACGCAGCATATGTTCGCTTTATCCTGCAACAACAAAGTTATTGACTGGGGATGATATCATCAGAATGGAAATAATGAAGTCACTGTAAAAAAGTCATTAATTTTGGCACTTATCTTTAATGGATTCCCACGTACATTTCGTCGAAGTTGTTATGGCTCACCTTGTTGATTCTGGGGTGATTCAACTTTGACTGCTAGAAAGTCCTGAGCTGTACTTTAGCAATATTTGAAGACCTAACAAATGCGTTTCTCAGGAAATTCTTAATGATCAAACAATCCCAGATCAGAACAGTGTTATGGGAGAAATAATTTTTGACTTGGTGTTCACGATCCACATTTTTATTAAACTTGTTGTAAATTCACATATACTTCTTCTTAATTGTCACATCATCAAGAAAACAGTTTTGTATCAATCTTCATATATTTATTTTCCACTTTAACCAAATCAAGACTTGACTGTTCTTTTACAAAGCGAAATAACAACTTAACTTCTGCGAAGTGAAACAAAGACTGCTCTGTCTGAATTCGCGTCAAAACGGTTACAAGTAAGTCAAAGATTATGACAGTCTCACAGAAATGAATGCACACAAGAACCATATCACTGTAATATATCGATACATCGGAGTACCTACACATTAATAAAAGCAAATGTGAATATTGTCACAAAAATATGTCTGTTACTTCGCAGAAAAGTAGTACGTTATTACTGGTATCGAGAACTGGGGTTGGAGTGCCGTAATGGTCACGTAAATAAAGAACCATTACAATGTCCGGATTACTAATACGTAGTATACTCACGCACACACACATATTAACATATCCCCTATATGCAATTCCTCTTTCTCCCTTATCCTTCTGTACATATAACTTTCCCATAGTAAAACCCACTTACATTTATTTCTCGTCATCAAATCTGTCGCTAACATACACCCAACACATAATGATAGAACCACCAGAAAACTTTCCTTATACTCTTTGCCAAAGATGTAAAACATCAGTAATATCTGAGTGTTATATACTTGCTTCTATATCCTAGGGCACTAATAAAACGTACACATCTCACAGACCAATATGAGATTTGTGCAACCTCATTTAACAGCAGATACAGTTTATTCTACAACAAAGAGACCTGACAACTGCTGTCCAGACGTCCATCAATATTTGTATTGCAAACATTAATATCGGTAATGGGCATCAAAACGAATTAAGTAATCAGTTCCTACTATAGTATCAAGCCATTTATTACATTATGATCTGTAACACGTTGGATATTATTAATAGCAAGTGCCGGCTTCCTAAATGGTAACAAATTACGTTTTCGAACCGAGCTCCATCTGCAACGTCATCCAGTTTCACTGTGATGGACAAGCTGGCAGGTGTTCTTTCCTGTCCCGGTCCAGCTATTTATCTTAAGTTTGTCCATCATTCAGCGGCCGATAATACATTTCATATCGATTGAAATTCGCCCTGTATTTCTTTAGTTTGTGCTTCTGTGCAATTCCACTTCCCTTCTGTCAAACCGATTTGGTACACTGCAATTTCTGTGGAACCTATCTTCATACGGCGAATAAAAAGTCTCGCGATTTCTTTTATCAAAATTCCCTCCGTCTTATTTTCTCCGTTCGTGACCGTTACTCATCATGCAAGGCAGCATGATATATACTTCTCCAGTTTCACGGTATAAAGACAAACCCAATATGTATCGCAATGTAAATGGTAACTTTCGAAATGAAATTTCATGTCAGTGAAAACTAGATCACCTACACACACTTTTTTGTACCAGTGTTTGTGCTGACAACAATGATACCTTGACAGCCGACTGGCGGTTTTGTGACAGGTACTTTCTCAAATAAGTGTTTAACATTCCTTAATACATGGTTCAGTTTTCTGTTTCTTGGTCGAGTTTTAGTGAAAGCATTTCGAAATTATTTCCTGAAAATCGCTGGATGTATACCATCAACGTGTTTGAATTTTTCAAGTGTTTCCAGTTTTAAACTGTGGGCTATAATAATAAGTCCAAGTGGCGGGGCGTCCACAGGTGTGTGCCGGTCTGGGTAGCTGTCCATTGAGGGGATTCATTTCAGTAGCATGAAAAACTCCTTCAACAGCAGGGCTCAAATTTTTATGACTTCAAATATATCTAGGTTTAATAACAAAATGATTTGAAAATGTCTATAAAAGGATTAACAATATTAATAGGTGTAAGTATAGTAGCTTATAAAATGAACCATAGTAATGAAAACCTTAAATGCCGTTGGAACTGAATTTACAAAAATTATAGATAATTAATTTATAATTGCAATTCTTTCTTTAAGAAATCCAGTTATTTATGAAGTACGAAAACTGCTGAGAGCTGTTGCAGTATTCCTGAACAACATTGGTGCGTTTTTGCCAGAGTCACTTGCATAGTTCGTTCTTGCTAGCATTGAAAGAAGGAACTGTTGTGTCAAAATAGACATGAAACGCAAGCAAGTAAGAAATTAAATAAGACCTCCAAAATGACATCATTCTTAAAAAGTTATACACTGTGCGGTACCTATATGACAAATAATGCTAATGTAAACTGACATATTTGTAGTCAAAACTTGCGAGATTTTAATACTTTTGAATAATTGTTAGTTCATAAGTCAAGAGAGATTAAATTTCAACTGTCTATCGGTATTACTAATAACCTATAATGAAAGAAAATGAAGCTGTCGATCGACTGAGAGACATAGCTACTACATGTGTACATGGTGAACTCAGAACCATAAGGAAGTACGAGGTGTGTAATGTTCGCCACTTGACTATGTTCTGCAGCACTTTCATCTTTTGTATCTTGTCAGAAGCAGCTATACTGACGTAAACAGCGTAGGCTCACTGTGATATAATGCAACTGAAATTAAATTAACAACTCGAAAAAATATCATTACATTCAAATCTGTAAATTTGGTAAAATTTGCTTTCATTGCAGTGAAAGTGTCGTTGAACGCATCTAACAAAAGTATTGCACAATTACGTTGCTTAGAGAATGCGAATGGTCGATTCAAGTGAAACTCTGTTAGTAGTCCAAAAACGCAAAATTTGGGAAATATTACTCACATGAAATTTTTAATAACAGGAAAACAGTTAAATAAGAAAATGCGGCTTACGACAGCGTCAATCGATATGACAGGATAGAGTTGAATCTGTGAATATAAAATCAGGTCCTACTGCATTTACACTATCAGATCGTTTATGCTTATAACGTTTACCAGTTCTCTGTAGAAACAAATAGGAGAAAATTTTTCAATCACATGTATGGATAAAATATTCTGCCTCTATTGACACGGAAACTTGCAGGCATTCCTGAGCTCAGGTGTGGTAGCAATACTTCTTATGTTCACTACTCCTTTCACTGAATATTGCATTTGTCTAATGCCTCATCATGATCACATTGTCGACGTGACGCAACAGCGTACCACATCAATCACGTCAATAAATTCTGTGGCCAGTTCTGTACATTGAGCTTGTACACCTCAAACCATTTTCGTCGCAGCATTCGCATTGTCAGTACACTTTCGCCTTACAAATTTCTTGATTCCGCTCTCTTACCAACCCAGAAGTTCCAGCTGCACTTTATTGACACTGAACTTTCTTTTTTTCTAATTCTCATTTCACCGCAATAATTGCAGCTTCAGGATTATCGGATCCAACCAGAAACTTCGCCTAGAATGGATCATGCTTTTGCAAAATGAAAGGAACAAGTTGAGATTCTGTGCATCTTAATTCAGCGAGTACCATCTGTGTCTGATTATTTCCAGCAACGATTTAATTCTATAAATTCTGGATATGTGTCCCTCCTAGTAGAACTGCGCGTGAGGTATCGGGTTCCGTATCTGGCACTGATATTTCCAAATTCACATTATAGTTTACTCTAATTTTACTGATTTCCAATTATTCTGTTGTTTCTTATCGCTCGGAATAATTACATTTCCTGAGAAAGCAGAGACTCCGCTCTCTGTTCCAGTAGTCATTGTCTATACAACACATTTAAGTCCAACACAATTAAAATAAAAATCAAACTTCACTATACATTAAATGTCTACTGTCTGTTCATTCTATAACACCATATAAGGTTCGTCGTATAGTTTCTCCCGAGGTGCTGCTACGCATTTCACGAACAACCATACCGTATAACTGCTGTGATCTACTTTGGCCGCATATTAAATTTTCACGTCGTCTGTCGTTCAGGCATTCTAAGTAAGCTCCTTCCCCGACATTCCCTATCAAGTGAGTTACTCAAAAACCGTGTATGGTAGGAGGCAGGAGAACAAGTAATCGGCAAATGCCGAATTGAGGCCACATTTATTAACTGATTGCAGTGAATATTTATCGTAAGTCATTGGATCTTCTATAACCATATGGTAACCTTTTACACATAAAATACAAAATTATAAGCCTTATTCAATGCCCGCGCCCGGTAAGTGTATGCGCCCGTGTAGACATACATTCTCCCGGATACTACAGCAGCACGTTGGCACACCGAAGCCCCGCCGTATTGTGGTGGAAAAAAATCAATTCACTCTCACATTCACAGAACGGAAGACGCACACACACACAAAATGATATAAAAGAAATCGTTGCGTAGATATACATGTCTCACTGACCGACAAATTTGTGTGCCTAAGGAACAGCGTCTTTAGCCAATATCGTGTGGTATGGAATGAAGACCAACATTAATGGTGGCGGGCGAGACGCTGAAACGAACAGATACCCATAGATAATAAAATTAAAATGTTCCTATATATATATAGACGTTCTAGCATAAGTGCACTTAGTTACGCCACTGAAATAGAGAGATTAAAACTTTGAACACTTCAAATGCAATAAGAACAGGACTGGCACCGAACTTGTGAATACAAGTTAGGACGCTGACATGTGTAATGAAACAATGTGATCTTGTATCACAAAAATCAAGACACATTAGTAAGATTATTGACCAGGAAAAAGTGTTCGACTATGTAAAATAGTGTAAGTTGTCCGAAATGTTGAGAAAAAATGAAATAAACTGGTCGGAAACACGACCAATATGTAATGTGTGCAACAACGAAGGCAGACAGTAAGGACGGGTGACCAAAAGCGTGGTGGTCGGATTAAACAGGATATAAGACATGAATGCAGTCTTTCGCCCCTACTGTTCGCTGTTTCCATTGAAGAAGCAATAACGGTATAAAAAGTTTCAAGAGAGGAATTAAAGTTCAGAATGAAAGGACGTTAGTAATAAGAATCGCTGATGACATTGCTATTCTCAGGGAAGTTGAGGAGGAAATGGACAGTCCAATGAGCACAGAATATAGATTAACAGTAAACAGAAGAAAGACGAAAGTAATGTCGAATAACAGACACAAGGATTTTGAGTTTCTTCCGGCGTCTAAAATATTCAGACAAGTTACGGAAATGAAACCGGGTGATATCTTCGACTACAGCTGTTATGTCGACATTTCGACAAGTGCACGACAAGCCATTTCAAAGGCACAAATGCAGGGCGAGAACACAGTGTGAGGAAATTTAAAACCTTGTTATGGTGGATACTTTGTGAAAGAATCTCTCTGTTTCTCTCTCTCTCTCTCTCTCTCTCTCTCTCTCTCTCTCTCTCACACACACACAAATCGTAAACACTAAAACAACCATCAAATCGAAGACTACGAACGTCAGAAGTTATCGGCAGTGAATGATACTTACCAACGGGTGCCTAGCATTAATTCTGACCCTCTATTTGTTAACAACTAGATTCCAAGAAGAATTTAACTAAAAACCTCCATCTCGTTTGATAAGGTCACTAGCTAATTTAATCCCAATGTTTTCTTAAGATCACCAACCCAGTAAAGGAAGTGTAAGCCTGGATTTCAGTGCTGTTATATTCCGTAGAATCACCGGTTCATACTCGCTGTTCTTTAACAGTAGGTTTTTCTTGATTTTTGTAAGCGCGTCTGACGCTTAAGCTCAAAACCCAGGTCCTCTATAGTCCTCCTTTTTGACTAATGTAAGAGGGGTGTTCAGTAAATAATGCGGCACATTTTTTTTTCCTGAAGCCAGATTGGTTTTATTCAGGATTCCAATGCATCACATTACTTCCAGCTTTTGGTCACCGGCACCCTACGCCCTGAATGAGATTTTCACTCTGCAGCGGAGCGTGCACTGTTATGAAACTTCCTGGCAGATTTAAAACTGTGTGCCCGACCGAGACTCGAACTCGGGACCTTTGCCTTTCGCGGGCAAGTGCTCTAATCCTTTCTTTCAGGAGTGCTAGTTATGCAAGGTTCGCAGGAGAGCTTCTGTAAAGTTTGGAAGGTAGGAGACGAGATACTGGCAGAAGTAAAGCTGTGAGGACCGGGCGTGAGTCGTGCTTCAGTAGCTCAGATGGTAGAGCACTTGCCCGCGAAAGGCAAAGTTTCCGAGTTCGAGTCTCGGTCGGGCACACAGTTTTAATCTGCCAGGAAGTTTCACCCTACGCCCTGTTCTTCAACATAATTTCCATTCATTGCGACGGCCCTGCGCCGCCTTACTGGGAGGGCCTAAATGCTTGCATGGTATCGTTCTCCCGGTCGACGTTGGAACCAACGTCTTGCTGCCTAAATAACCTCCCCGTCATCTAAGCACTGCTTCCCGTGTAGTGCATCCTTCTTTGGATCCAACAAATGGTAGTCGGAAGGAGCGAGGACCGTCCTGTCTGTAGCGCGGATGGGGATGAGTGCTCATCTCGGTAACACAGACATCGGGGAGACCTTACTTTGTCATGGGGAAGCCGAAGTTTGTTTTCATTTTCGTGGTTACGAAAACGCTAAAGTCGTTTCTTCAATTTCCAGAGGGTTTTACAACTTGAGAGTTGATTGTTGCTCCATGAGGGAGGCATCAAACAGAACAGCCCCTTCAGAGTCCCACAAGACCATCGCGATGACATCTCCAGTTGAGGGTGGTGCCTTGAGCGTCTTCTTCGCAGGAGAGACGGCGTGGCGCCGCTCCATGCTCCATGGATTACCGATTTGTTTCCTACTCTAATCGAGGAACCCATGTTTTTGATCGTCTGTGACAACGTGCGACAAAGTATGGCTATGATCAGCCTCGCAACGAGCTGGCAATTACCCACAGAGGTCCTTCGTTGATCTCTGTAATCTTCTGATTCGCGGCAGAGAATAACATGTAAGTACCCAAACTAGTGGTCGAGTGTGTCAGCTCTACCAATAGAGACGTAAGTTGCACAGTGAAATGATTGATTATGATCCGTCATACATCTCGAATGACAGTATCCACACGCCTTTGCAATTAAAATAAATGGAGCAACTCTCCTCAATGTATATGAAATTCTATCAAGACGTTGGAAAACGTGTCTGTGTATTGTGTATTGAACCGTAGACCTAGGAACAACAGAGAGACTGCATCCCGCCGTAGACGGCAGTGGTTCACAACCCCACAACATGGCCACAGTAGTCCACCCACCCCATCGCCGCCCCACACCCAATTTAGTGTTACTGTGCGGTTCGGCGCACATTGGACCCCACGGGAATGTCTCATACCAGACGAGTGGAAAACGTTAGGGGTACTCAAACGAGAAAATCCAACAGGCTACTTAGGTGACTTTAACTCGCACCGTCATAGATGCTAAGCAATCTGCAAATAAGTCGGCCTGAAATTAATGCACTGGGCAGAGTTGAACAACTGCCATTGGGTGTACGACGCTGAAGATAAAGGCACTGTCCAGGCAAGGTTTTGGGGCACAACAGCATCACACGATCTGTGCTTCCTGACAAAATCATCAACGGGTATAGCCATACCAATCACAATAAAAGTCTAAGCTCTCACCAGCTGCGACATAGTCGCGTATCTGAACAGTGATCCTATACTGTCAAATGTTTTTTATTCCAGTCTTTGATCACAATATTAATTTTTTTGACGATGACCGCTTTCAGTTAGTAGTGACCATCCTCGGATCTACAATATAAAAATATATACACCTAGTGAGCAGTGTGCCTTTCAACACAATACAGCATTACGTATCGCAATATACTATCATACAAACAGGGAAATGTACAGATAAAATACGATAAAACTTACCTATTCTTACACCATGTCCGAAAGTGAGAAAACCATAATGTCATCTTCAGTAAAGATTCTGATAAATTTGACGGTTCTGGGTTTTAGAAGATCGATTGTAGTAGTTGTAACAAATTTTACATCGGTCAAACTGGCCGTTCTTTTAAAATTAGATTCAGGGAGTATTTGCAAGCACATAACAAAACTGCATTGGGAATGCATTTGGCATAAACCGGCGACACTGTAGGCAGTATCGAAAGTTGTATGCGCATTTTACACAGGGGAGAGATGGGTCGCGCTCTAGACTTATTGGTGGAGTCGGAGATTTACAAAGCCAGAAAGCTTGAGCCCACGAAGGTACTCAATGGACAAAGCGATTTTGCGCCCAACGCCTATTGTGCTTTATTTGATAATGTACTAAGGTAACCAAATAATGCCTCGCGTAATTGTTCGTAGCCTCACTTAATGATTTATGTCGAGAACGGTAGGCATTTGCCTTACTTCCATACATTAGTCGGTGTAATCCTGTAACTGATTGTGTCCTACCTATTTATGGAATGTATAGCCAGACTATATAATTTTATTTATTGACTGTCATTACGTATATTAATTGTTCACCGCAAATGCACCATAAAAAGGGTCAGACCTATTTTCTTAATATATATCCGTTTAATAATTTTATATAGGTAACTGTATTCGTCTTTTAATGTCTCACAATTGGTTTCTAGGACAGTTATCAATTTTAAAATTCTGCCGCATGTATTTTAAATAATGTGTTTTTTGCGTAAATCATGACTACATGTAAGCCCTCAGTACCGACATCTAGGGAGGATGCAGGCAAACATATTTGTGGTAGCTATTCTACTTCAGTAGCCAGTGGCAATAATGACAGTGTGGACAATGTGGCCTATTCTACACCTTATTTTAGATCTATGTGACATTATATTTATATCTTTTGACGGTGCCATTATGGCCTTATCACTCTGGGACATGGTGTAAAAAAGTTACGTTTTACCGTATTTTATCTGTACATTTCCCTGGTTGTAAGATAGTATATTGTGATACGTATCGCTGTATTATGTTGAAAGACGCACTATTTACTAGGTGTATATATTTGTATATTGTGGATATGAGGATGGTCATAACGGACTGAAATCGGTTATCGTCTAAAGAATTGATTCTGTGTTCGAAGACTGGAAAAAAAACCATTTGATAATATTGAATCACTGTTTGTGTTCGCGACTATGTCGCAGTTGGTGAAAATAAGTTTAAATGATTGCTTTTAAAACACCAGGATTTAGAGTAACGGCTGAAGGCCTTACTTAACTAAAATTGCAATATCTTCTCGGCTGAAGGCCGAAATAATATTTCAGATCAGCTAAGGAAATTCTTTAAAAGCCAGGCATTTGCAAATTTCGGCTAAAAGCCATATTAGAGAACTCAAATTAATTCTTCTTCTGAGAGTCCAAATAGAAATTTTTTTACGTAGTGAAAGACAGGCTTCAAAGGTAAGCTCTTACACCGTACAACAGAAAAACATCTTAAGAAAACCTGAAGTATCTTGTCAGCTGAAGGGCCAAGCAATTACTCAAAAATAATTAAAGAGAACTTTAAGATAAACATTTACAGAATACGGCTGAAGGCCGTTTCAAGGATTCAAAATAATTAAAGAGAAACATTACAGACAAGGGTTTACATATTAAAGCCACATATTCTGAAACAAACGCGGCCGGACGCCTTAATACAGAGCAACAAGAATTTTAAATGAAACACGGCTGAAGGCCATATACTAAACATAAAACAGGCAGTATTAATACACGGCTGAAGGCCTGGCACGGTAGCTGCGACCAAATAAAATGAAAATCCCAAACAATAACAGTGGCGATGAGAAGTGTTCCAAGGGTCGGCCTGGGGAGGAAACTCTAAGGACAGTTTAGGTGAGACAGGCAGCCAAGCGTGACACAGAACAATCGGTTGGCGACACGACCTAGGGACTGCTGAGGAACCAGCCTGCAGCCTAATCAACTCCCTTCCACCCGACACACTTGTATACAGACAGTATCTTGTGCTCAGTGGAAATTACAGAAGCTGCACACGGTTCCACGTAAGGACACTTGCACAAGAAGCTGAACAATCGTAAAAGTAATCACTGTGGAACGATAAAGACGAATCAATTCGACACACAGAGAGTTTCCACAAGTGGTCGGCGACCAAATACACGTCGTCCGATGAGTCGACCTGTAACCTACCCCTCACTTATCGACCTTAATGACAGTGAAAAATTAAACCGTGTGTACCTAATGGAAATTTGGGAAAAGCTATCGTCACCGAAGTCAATTTGTCGGTAAAGAGGGAGGAAAGGGTTACATGTAAATGAAAGGGAAAATGCAAATGAAACTGGTGGAAATTAATTTTGAAAAGGGGTAAAGTTAATAAAGAAGGTAAATGTGCGGCCGTTACGTTAACAATCACCTAGCGGTAGTTAGGTATTTGAGATTTGGGGGAAATTACGGTCGCCAGTCCTAAGGACAATTACTATAGTAACTGAAAAAGAAAGCTTATTACACATATAATTAGCACTAGAAGCGTGGCAACTGAAGGTTGACACGTGTAGTGTGAAAACTGAAAGTTTGTCAGAAGTAATAAATTTCGCTACACTCTGACTTAATTTAGCAAAAGAATTAATGAAATCGAAAGTTAATTTAGTGACTGAAGTTAATAGTGAGCTTTTTTTCTGAAGCACATCGAAATTCAGTAAAATTCGGTTACTCTTGGACTACCTCAACAATCATTTCAAAAGCTACTTGAATCTACGCAATTTAGAAATAAGAGATTTAACTTTGAACTTGAATTAAATGATTCTGAACAATTAACAATAGTAAAATGTAGTACGTACCAAGCTGAGCTGCAGGTAACTAAATTACGGAAACAAAACTCGCACTCTTAATTTGGGCTTGCGCAATCTAAATATTGTAGCCAGCTATGAATACCTTAACTGAACCTTGAAAATAAAGCAGGGAAATCGAATCATGCTGGCATTTGAATTTCAACGACACTCGGGTTCATTTCGGAAGGGGAAGGGCCCTGCTTGGTAATGCAATTGGGACAATGAGCAACAAACATTCATGCTAAGTTGCTATAATTTTGTGATGCAACAATTTTAAAAGTTTGAAAAGCTGAGGTCTGCCATACAGTTCTAAAACTTTACGTGCTTCTAGTTTTCCTTGTTGGTTGATTGAAGGTTTGAAGTCGTCGATCGAGGAGGTGGCGACAGTCACTCATTATCGGCCGTCGCTGTTGCAGAAGCTGGATGTTGGCGCGCCTTCTTCTCGACACGGTCACCAGACGAAATGGGCTCTTGATGTGCGCCAGCTAATGCTACTCGTCCGCGACACCATGTCAGAAACCATCATCGCAAGTCGAGCGCAATTACATGCTGCCAAACCCCGAAAGCGCGGCAACTCGCGGGAGCTTCACACAACACACCTGCTCCACTGCACCACCCCAGCCAGACTCCCTCTCTGCTCTGCCCGCGCTCCACGCGGCAGAGTTAACACTACCAAAGATCCTAAACACTTCGGTTCTCCACACGACCTATTGATGTAATCGTTCGATAGCATAGTTTTCCCTAGGCCAGACCCAGCGTATAAATACAAATAATATTCACAAAAAAAAACAATTTTAAATCTACATAAATGCATATATATACAAATAGTAAAACAATTACAATATACAAAGACACAGAAATGTTATACCGTCAGGTAAAAAAACAAGGAAAAATTTATAGTGCAATAGATGGAAATAGGAGGATATGCATTTCCGGCGTTACAGACCGACCGAACGACCAACCCAGCTCGTTACCACTCATGTTACGTGTGTCGGCAACGGTTGGGAGTGTTTTGGCTATCCGAAGTTGACAGCAGCTCCAACCCGACTCATCTCCATGTCCGTAAGGACCACGTAGACACGGGGATTCGGGTACAATGGCTCGGACACATCCGTGCAGAGGTAACTCTTGCCCGTTGGTCACGACATCTCTGCGCAAGGAAGCAACCGACCCACGTCCGGCACGATGACCAACTGACGAGGCCCAGAAACGGTCAAAAGACCCAATATATGTCGCCCGATGAGACGACCAACCGAACGACCAACCAACGGTCGTCCGCTCCAATCTCCTGCTGTCGGACTGTGCATGTGTGTCGCCAGCGGTCGGCGAGCACTGGCTGTCCGCGCCACACTAGCGCTCCGTCCCAGACTGCAGCTACGTCCCTGACTGAACTCCAGACACACGACGACCCAGAAATATTTTGGATCGCTCCAGAGATGGTACGACCGTGTCCTTGTGGATAACCGCAGCTGTTGCCACTCACGGGCAAACAACCCAGCAACCTAGTGGTGCCAGTAATTCGAAAACGAGGAGAGAGAACCACCAAAAAAAGATGACGAGCAATAAACGACATGACAGCGAGCTGGCCAAGGCTCAAGAACACCCATATATTTATAGACAGTACCAATGATTGGCTATAGAATTCCATGTTTATATTATAGTATTGTATGCTTTCGTGCCTTGTTGCTTTTAATTTAGTTGTAAAATTATTTTCTGTATTTTGGATGTCGAGCGCAAAACGAGTGTAGGGCGTTCCCACGTTCCTCATTGCAAGAGACACACATGTCTGCTACCACCCGGCAGCCAAGTGACTGGACAGGTTTGTGCGGCATTGTCGGTATGATAACAGGGGCCTTACTATGCTCTTGTTCACTGCAACATCTGTGAAGACATTCTGAAAGCGCCTATGAATTTCTGCGATGCTCTGGTTTTCCACCAAAAGAATCTCAATGAAGGGTCCCATCTTGGAACGTTCCTCCGTTACAGATGCCATTTCGAAAGTTACGTGTAACTACGCCACCTATCGGAACTTTATTAAAATATAGGCGTTGAAATAGGATTATTGCACGCCGTTCCACAAGCAATTCCGCATTTTTTTTTCAGTTGGCCAAGAAAGATAATCTATTGCGTTACTTATTGAACGCAACTTGTATGACACGTAACAACTGTTGTGATTTGGCAAGTCAGCCAAGCCACTACGACCGGTAGCCGAAAGGCACGCGTTTAAGCTCACGCAGGCTGGCGTGAGGTCTGGAACAGTTAAAGGAGTTGAGTCTAGTAAAAATAATACGTAGCTGCTGGAATACTTAACTTTAATCCGTAATTGGAGAACATCGGTCTGACGGTACATGCATCACAAGATAAATAGGAAATGATAATGGCGCCTTGCTAGGTCGTAGCAAATGTAGCTGAAGGCTATGCTAACTACCGTCTCGGCAAATGAGAGAATAATTTGTCAGTGAACCATCTCTAGCAAAGTCGGCTGTACAACTGGGGCGAGTGCTAGGAAGTCTCTCTAGACCTGCCGTGTGGCGGCGCTCTGTCTGCAATCACTGACAGTGGCGACACGCGGTTCCGACATATACTAACGGACCGCGGCCAATTTAAAGGCTACCACCTAGCAAGTGTGGTGTCTGGCGGTGACACCACAACAACTATATGGTATACGTAGACATCCGCCTTACGGAAAACCAATGTCACTCTTTACAGATCCTGAAAGAGCGCTAAACTTTGATGGTGGTGTTTCCCGACTAATCAGTCTATCAGATCGCAGTTTTTTGTCCTCTTGTTGCATAATTTCACTGGAACATGGCTCCCATGCTTGATTCAAGGTTACAGTCACGAGCATTTCCATAATATCCTAATACTCTCAGTGCAGAATTTCCCACTGAAACTGTGGTGTACTCACATAGTTTATGGTTAATTCGGTTAACGGAGAAAAGCACTGAAACCTAATTCGAGTTCCGACCTGCTCCAAATTTTCAGTTGTCAGTCTCCGTTAATCACATTAGTTGTAAAGAGTTATGAACTGTTTGCACTGCTATCGCTTCATGTTCTTACATCACTGATTTAATTCCCATCGATACTCTTGTTTGAATTCGGTGCACTTAATTCAGTTGAGTTGTTACAACCTTCAGTATACTTCCGAGTGTAAAATTTTCTTTTTCTTTCAAAAAATATTCATGTCCTTCATACAATATCGTTTATAGAGTCCTATAAGCATCTTGTTTGCTTTATTTATCGGTCCTCAGCTAAGTGGCGGCATTGTGTCACCAACCAACGTTTCTCCAGTCATATTTGCTTTCACTTTACGTTTCGTACATGAATATATCATTCAATCTGAGATTATATCTACAATTTCAGGGTCTTTATCTTCACAAGCAAACGTTCGACCCGTGGAACAGGTACGGTTGTACCCAAAAACACGTGTTCTGACATGCGTCAGTTCACTGCCGGACCTCCACATCTCGTGTAATTCAAAATCATTACTATCTGAATTCTGGCTGTCGGTCAGTCCCTGCTGAAGAAGACATATACATGGGTAGAAAGTCAAAAGAAACAGCTTTGAGACGTCTAGTTTCCAAATATATTGTACTTGGCTATCAGTTTCGGTGATTTACTACGCTATCTTAAGTACCCTGACTGACATGTAGCAAGATTCCACCTCGGTTATGGTCAACCATCATCTGCCGACTCTTCTGATTGTTCTGATGGTTGAAGTGAACGCTACAGCAAGCAGACATCTACTAATACAAGTACTTTTGGCCCTTGTTTCGACCAGAACTCAGTGGAATCTTCCTACTTGTTGGTCAGGGTCCTGAAGATGGCGTAGTAAATCGCCAAAACTGGTAACCAAATAAAATAAATTTGGAAACTAGACAAGTGACAGGTGTTCCATTTGACATCCTGTATCCAACAGCCGAGTCCCGCAACCATCTCTGAAAACATAAACATAAAGATACACACGGGTATGTTGCAAGCTCAGCTGTACGTTCAGACCTACAAGGATGGTTCATTGATGATAAAGGCCTGGGCGTCGTTGCAAATCTAAGAAACGGCTGCAGGTAACAGGAAAATTGAACCAAGAGGATTTATTCCCGGGAAAAATGAGTCTCCATTGATCTACAATAAAAGCTACATGCTGGCGTTCCTCTATAAGATACGAATCAGTTTACGAATGCCCACTTTAAGACATGCTCAACACATTTCCTCAGTACTCCCTTTAAAAGACATTGAGATCGCCCTTTGGCTGTAAAATTGTTTGTTTTTAAAATACGCTATTGCAGTTTCGTCCTTGTGGCCATTATCAATCGGATTTGATTCTGCTTATTTCTCCGAATTTAAATATATGTCCATGTCATCGTCATATCCTGGCGTATTGTAACTCTCAAGACATTTGTCATAAGCTCCGTTGAAATAATAGTTTCGATACTTGGCTATTCCCTACAGTACATTATTACGTTACGCAACATGCGTTTCACCGTCACTGCTTATTCATGCCTTGTTCTTCTTATTTCTACTCCAAAAACCGTTAAGCTATCCTACTAGAAAATTTTCTCTGGGGAAATTTGATTGGACAAAGCTGACGACCTATTACGCAACCTTATGTCGCGAATCTCTCGCCCTGGGCAAAGTCTCAGGAGACTGGAAAAAGGCGCGTTACTCCTGTATACAGGGTGTTACACAGCCGTATGGCCAAACTTTCAGGAAACATTCGTCACACACAAATAAAGAAAAGATGTTATGTGGACATGTGTCCGGAAACGCTTATTTTACATGTTAGAGCTCATTTTAGTTTCGTCAGTATGTACTGTACTTCCTCGATTCACCGCCAGTTGGCCCTATTGAAGGTAGGTAATGTTGACTTCGGTGCTTGTGTTGACATGCGACTCATTGCTCTACAGTACTAGCATCAAGCACATCAGTACGTAGCATCAACAGCTTAGTGTTCATCACGAACGTGATTTTGCAGTCAGTGCAATGCTTACAAATGCGGAGTTGGCAGATGCCCATTTGATGTATGGATTAGCACGGGGCAATAGCCGTGGCGCGGTACATTTGTATCGAGACAGATTTCGAGAACGAAGGTGTCCAGACAGGAAGACGTTCGAAGCAATTGATCGGCGTCTTAGGGAGCACGGAACATTCCAGCCTATGACTAGCGACTGTGGAAGACCTAGAACGACGAGGACGCCTGCAATGCACGAGGCAATTCTTCGTGCAGTTGACGATAACCATAATGTCAGCGTCAGAGAAGTTGCTGCTGTACAAGGTGACGTTGGCCACGTCACTGTATGGAGAGTGCTACGGGAGAACCAGTTGTTTCCATACCATGTACAGCGTGTGCAGGCAGTATCAGCAGCTGATTAGCCTCCACGGGTACACTCCAGCGAATGGTTCATCCAACAATGTTTCAATCCTCATTTCTGTGCAAATATTCTCTTTACGGATGCGGCTTCATTCCAACGTGATCAAATTGTAAATTTTGACAATCAACATGTGTGGGCTGACGAGAATCCGCACGCAATTGTGCAATCACGTCATCAACACAGATTGTCTGTGAACGTTTGGGCAGGCATTGTTGGTGATGTCTTGATTGGGCCCCATGTTCTTCTGCCTACGCTCAATGGAGCACGTTATCATGATTTCATACGGGGTACTCTACCTGTGCTGCTAGAACATGTGCCTTTACAAGTACGACACAACATGTGGTTCATGAATGATTGAGCTCCTGCACATTTCAGTCGAAGTGTTCGTACGCTTCTCAACAACAGATTCGGTGACCGATGGATTGGTAGAGGAGGACCAATTCCGTGGCCTCCATGCTCTCCTGACCTCAACCCTCTTGACTTTCATTTATGGGGGCACTTGAAAGCTCTTGTCTACGCAACCCCGGTACCAAATGTAGCGACGCCTCGTGCTCGAGCCGGCTGCTGGTAGCCGAGCGGTTCTAGGCGCTTCAGTCTGGAACCGCGCGACCGCTATGGTCGCAGGTTCGAATCCTGCCTCGGGCATTGATGTGTGTGATGTCCTTAGCTTAGTTAGGTTTAAGTAGTTCTAAGTTCTAGGGGACTGATGACCTCAGATGTTAAGTCCCATAGTGATCAGAGCCATTTTCTTCGTGCTCGTATTGTGGACGGCTGTGATACAATACGCCATTCTCCAGGGCTCCATTTGCGCATCAGGGATTCCATGCGACGGAGGGTGGATGCATGTATTCTCGCTAACGGAGGACATTTTGAACATTTCCTGTAACAAAGTGTTTGAAATCACGCTGGTACGTTCTGTTGCTGTGTGTTCTCATCCCATGATTAATGTGATTTGAAGAGAAGTAACAAAATGAGCTCTAACATTGAAAGTAAGCGTTTCCGGACACATGTCCACATAACATATTTTCCTTCTTTGTATGTGAGGAATGTTTCCTGAATGTTTGGCAGTACCTTTTTGTAACACGCTGTATAAGAAGGGCATAAGTACAGACCCCCAGAATTACGCGTCAATAACCGTAAACGACGTTAGCTGCTCAATCTTTGAACACATTCTCAGTGTGAATATAATAAATTTTCTACATATTGAGAATCTTAGCCGGCCGTCGTGGCCAAACGGTTAAAGGGCCTACAGTGCGGAACCGCGCGGCTGCTACGGTCGCAGGTTCGAATCCTGCCTCGGGCATGGATGTGTGTGATGTCCTTAGGTTAGTTAGGTTTAAGTAATTCTGAGTTCTAGGGGACTGATGACCTTAGAAGTTAAGTCCCATAGTGCTCGGGGCCATTTGAACCACTTTTTTGAGAATCTTATGTCCAATAATAAGCATGGTTTTAGAAACTATCACCCTATAGTTTTCGCACATGATATACTGCTAATTATGGATGATGGCCAACAGCCAGATTCCATATGCAAATATTTCATGAAAGCGTTTAACAAGCTGTCCCACTGCAGGCTGTTAAAGAAGGTACTTCAGTATGGAATAAGGTCAAAGATATGTGAATGACTCGAAGAATTCTTAAGCTATAGAACGCAATATGTTGTCCTCGACGGCGAGTGTTCATCAGAGACAAGAGTATCGTCAGGAGCGGCCCTGGGAATAATGATAGGACCACTATTGTTTTCTACATAAATGGTTTGCCGGACATGGTGACCAGCAACCCACGGTTGTTTGCTGGCGATGCTGTGGTGTACAATAAGGTGTCAAAGTTGAGTGACTGGTGAAGTATCCAAGATGACACAGAAAAAAATTGTAGTTGGTGTGATGACTGGCAGCTAGCTCTAAACGTAGGAAAATGTAAGCTGATGAGTAGGAAAAACAAACACGTAATATTAGAACACAGCATTGGTAGTGTGCTGCTTAACACAGTTACGTCGTTAAAATATTAGGGTGTATCGTTCCAATGCAATATGAAATGGAAGGGAAGCGAATGGTAGACTTTGGGTAATTGGGAGAATTCTACGAAAGTGTGGTTCCTTTGTAAAGGTGACCGCATATAGGACGCTAGAGCGACATGTTCTTGAGTTCTCCTCGAGTGTGTGGGATCCGTACCAGATCAGATTAAAGGAAGACATCGAAGCAATTCACAGGTGGGCTGTGCGGGCTTTCAAATAGAAAAATGAATTAAATGAAATGAGGTGGCCCTCAAATACGTACCCTCTGACTCAGAGTTGAAACATTAAAGATTTTAATGGTTTCGTTGTCTAGGGGCTGGGATACGAAGTTGTTGCATTACAGGCCAAATACTGCTGAGTCTACAGTATACAATATGAATTTACACATGAATCGAATGGTCGAAGGTTCCTATCACTCGGCAATAGCGAATTCAGAAGGTAACAAAGACGTTTATAAATGAAACATTACAATTAAATAGAATCTGCACGTACTATCTTGACGACTTTCATTGATGAGTACGATAGTACAAGTACTTTTGAGAATGCGGTATATATCTGCAAAACACCTATTGGTGTCGATGGTCCAGCAATTAAAGAAAATAAAAGTTGAATAACAGGGAAACAATAGATTCCTGCAGCTCGTAATTAATTAGTTATGAACAGCAACACAACTCGCGAGATATTCACTTCTAAACGCACACTACTTCTTCACTGCAGAAGCCTCGGAAGTCACACAAGAGCACAGGTCGGCACTCCGCAATATTTCTATCTTCCGCGACCACGCGCAGACTGTTCCACTGTAGAAGTCTTCCCGCCAACTGTGAGTCCGTCGCGCCGTACCGTCGCGGGCGCTAAGTGTCCTGTGCCGTCCTCTCCAGCACTGCCTCCGAACTACCCCAGTGTCTCCTATACTCGCTTCCATCCAGTGTCCCCTTTCACGAGCGCTGTGATTGGCTAGAGCGCTCACTCCATGTCTTCAATCCAACGCACCCACACGTACATAATGAAATGCATTCTAAATACTGGATTTACATTTTAATAACTTTAAATTAACTAAATATTCCTACGGATGGACCACAAACACGCTCTAAAACATTTTATTAGATAAATAACCATATATCAAAGGAATAGAACAAAAGATAGGCCAGTAGCCTAGTGTCTCTGTGCTTTCGAAAACTCAGTAAATATTTAACCAATTTCTTCATGAATAGTATATCTTGGATATTAACAAAGACAAAGACGAATAAATGTATTTATAAGCAGACTGTGGAGTACTTATGCCCTTACGCAATTAGTAGTAATAGGACACTTTGACCTGCAATAACTGATGTACTACTTATGTTACATGCCTGTAAGACAACTGTTGATTAACAAGAAGCCACAAAAGATGCAACAAGTACGTTTAAACATATGAGAGACATTTTCAAGGAATCTTTATTGCAGTATTTTTCATGTTAGAAGATCTACAGTGTCCACCAAAAGTTCAGCTAGAGTAGAGAGCCGATATATGGGCTATGTGGGTTTGAATGGTGGTGTGATAATTGCTCCAGCTTCGAAGGGATATTTGCATGTGATATTTTTGTACTGAAGGACACTGATATATGGTTATATTAATTTTCAGCACAATAAACCATTCGCCATAAACACCTAGATGGCAAAAGCCATGGGGTAACAAGATGTACAAATACAAATGGTGGTGGTACCACGTACACAAGGTATGAAAGGGCAGAGCATCAACGGAGCTATCATTAGTACTCCTGTCACTCATCAGAAAAGGTTCCGAAGTGATCATGAATGCACCACGGGAAATAACAGACTTTGAACGCAGTATGGTACTTGAAGCTAGGGGCATGGGACATTCCAGTTTGGAAATCATTACGTTCAAAATGGTTCAAATGGCTCTAAGCACTACGGGACATCTGAGGTCATCAGTCCCCTACACTAAGAACTACTTAAACGTAACTAACCTAAGGACATCGCACACATCCAAGCCCGAGGCAAGATTCGAACCTGCGACCGTACAACACCGCGGTTCCAGACTGAAGCGCCTAGAAAACCTGGGCCACAGCGGCCGGCTGGAAATCATTGGTGAATTATACAGGGTGATTCATAAAGAATACCACAACTTTAAAATGTGTATTTAATGAAAGAAACATAATATAACCTTCTGTTATACATCATTACAAAGAGTATTTAAAAAGGTTTTTTTTCACTCAAAAACAAGTTCAGAGATGTTCAATATGGCCCGCTCCAGACACTCGAGCAATATCAACCCGATACTCCAACTCATTCCACACTCTCTGTAGCATATCAGGCGTAACAGTTTGGATAGCTGCTGTTATTTATCGTTTCAAATCATCAATGGTGGCTGGGAGAGGTGGCCGAAACACCATATCCTTAACATACCCCCATAAGAAAAAATCGCAGGGGGTAAGATCAGGGCTTCTTGGAGGCCAGTGATGAAGTGCTCTGTCACGGGCTGCCTGACGGCCGATCCATCGCCTCGGGTAGTTGACGTTCAGGTAGTTACGGACAGATAAGTGCCAATTTGGTGGCGCTCCATCCTGCTGAAATATGAATTGTTGTGCTTCTTGTTCGAGCTGAGGGAACAGCCAATTCTCTAACATCTCCAGATACTGTAGTCCAGTTACAGTAGCACCTTCGAAGAAAAAGGGACCAAAAACTTTACTGGCTGAAATGGCACAGAAAACGTTCACCTTAGGCGAGTCACGTTCATACTGAGTTGTTTCCCGCGGATTCTCAGTGCCCCATATACAGACATTGTGACGGTTGACTTTCCCGTTAGTGTGGAAAGTAGCTTCATCACTAAACACAAGCTTTCTGTTGAGCGGTCGCCATCTTAGCATCAACTGACGCTGACGCCTAGTCAACAGCGCCTCAAGCGAACAAATGTACAACTAAATGAAACTTTATAGCTCCCTTAATTCGCCGACAGATAGTGCTTAGCTCTGCCTTTTGTCGTTGCAGAGTTTTAAATTCCTAAAGTTGTGGTATTCTTTTTGAATCACCCTGTATATTCCGAGACCCACAAGGTCAAGAGTGTGCATAGAACATCGAATGTCAAGCATTACCTTTCACCACACACAATGCAGTGGCCGACGGCCTTCACATAATGAGCGAGAGCAGTGGTGTTTGCGTACAGTTGGCAGTGCTAAGAGTGAAGCAAAACTGGGTAAGATAACAGCAGAAATCAATGAGGTACGTACAACGAAGGTATCCGTTCGGACAGTGCAGCGAAACGTGATGTTCAAGGTGTATGGCAGCCGATAACTGACGCGAGTACTTTTGCTTGTAGCAAGACATCGGCTGCAGATCCTTTCCTGCGCTCGTGACCATGTCGATTGGATCCCAGATGCCGGGAAAACCTTGGCCTGGACAGATGTGTCCCGATTTCGATTGGCAAGAGCTGATGGTAGTCTTCGAAACCATGGACCAAGTCTGTCAAGAAGACATTGCGGAAGATTTATAATCGTGTGAACTGTGTTTACATCTACATCTACAGCTACATCCATACTCCGCAAGCCACCTGACGGTGTGTGGCGGAGGGTACCTTGAGTACCTCTATCGGATCTCCCTTCTATTCCAGTCTCGTATTGTTCGTGGAAAGAAGGATTGTCGGTACGCCTCTGTTGGGCTCCACTCTCTCTGATTTTATCCTCATGGTCTCTTCGCGAGGTATACGCAGGAGGGAGGAATATACTGCTTGACTCCTCGGTGAAGGTATGTTCTCGAAACTTCAACAAACGCCCAAACCGAGCAACTGAGCGCCTCTCTTGCAGAGTCTTCCACTGGAGTGTATCTGTCATCTCCGTAACGCTTTCGTGATTACTAAATGATCCTGTAACGAAGCGCGCTGCTCTCCGCTGGATATTCCCTATCTCTTCTATCAACCCTATCTGGTACTGGACCCACACCGGTGAGCAGTAATCATGCAGTGGCGAACAAGTATACTGTAACCTACTTCCTTTGTTTTCGGACTGGATTTCCTTAGGAATCTTCCAGTGAATCTCAGTCTGGCATCTGCTTTACCGACGATTAATTTTATATTGTCTTTCCATTTTAAATCACCCCTAATGCCTACTCCCAGATAATTTATGGAATTACCTACTTCCATTTGCTGACCTGCTATACTGTAGCTAAATGGTAAAGGATCTTTCTTTCTGTGTATTCGCAGCACATTACACTTGTCTACATTGATATTCTATTGCCATTCCGTGCACCATGCGTCAATTCGCTGCAGATCCTCCCGTATTTCAGTACAATTTCTCATTGTTACAACATCTCAATATACCACAGCATCATCAGCAAAAAGCCTCAATGAACTTCCGATGTTATCCGCAAGGTCGTGAATACCAACGTTCCTACGACACTCCCCTGCAGCACGCCTGAAATCACTCTTACTTCGGCAGACTTCTCTCCATTAAGAATGATGTACTGCGTTCTGTTATCTAGGAGCTCTTCAATCCAATCACGCAATTGGTCTGATAGTCCATATGTTCTTACTTTGTTCATTAAACGACTGTGGGGAACTGTATCGAACGCCTTGCGGAAGTCAATTCAAGAAACATGGTATCTACCTGGGAACCCATGTCTATGGCCCTCTGAGTTTAGTGGACGAATAGAGCGAGCTGGGTTTCACACGATCGTCTTTTTCGAAAATCCATGCTGATTCCTACAGAGTAGATTTCTAGTCTCCAGAAAAGTCATTACATTTGAACATAATACGTGTTCCAAAATTCTACAACTGACTGTCATAAGATTGGTTGTTTGGGGAAGGAGACCAGACAGCATGGTCATCGGTCTCATCGGATTAAGGAAGGATGGGGAAGGAAGTCGGCCGTGCCCTTTCAGAGGAACCATCCCGGCATTTGCCTGGAGTGATTTAGGGAAATCAAGGAAAACCTAAATCAGGATGGCCGGACGCGGGATTGAACCCGACATAAGAGATAAAGTCAAGAAACACGGCATCTACCTGTGAACCCGTGTCTATGGCCCTATGAGTCTCGTGGAGGAATAGCGCGAGCTGGGTTTCACATGACCGTCTTTTTCGAAACCCATGCTGATTCCTACAGAGTAGATTTCTAGTCTCCAGAAAAGTCATTATACTCGAAAACAATACGTGTTCCAAAATTCTACAACTGATCAACGTTAGAGATATAGGTCTATAGTTCTGCACATCTGTTCGACGTCTATTCTTGAAAACGGGGATGACCTGTGCCCTTTTCCAAACCTTTGTAACGCTACGCTCTTCTAGAGTCCTACGGTACACCGCTTCAAGAAGGGGGGCAAATTCCTTCGCGTACTCTGTGTAAAATCGAACTCGTATCCCATCAGCTTCAGCTGCCTTTCCTCTTTTGAGTGATTTTAATTAAATTTCTATCTCCCTCTGATCTGTTTCGATATCAATCATTTGGTAATCTGTGCGACAATCTTGAGAAGGAACTACAGCGCAGTCTTCCTCTGTGAAACAGCATTGGATAAAGACATTTAGTATTTCAGCCTTTAGTCTGTCATCCTCTGCTTCAGCACCATTTTGGTCAAAGAGAGTCTGGACATTTTGTTTCGATTCACCTACCGTTTTGACACAAGACCAAAATTTCTTACGATTTTCTGCCACGTCAGTGCACAGAAATTTACTTTCCGATTCGTTGAACACCTCTCGCATAGCCCTCCTCACACTACACTTCGCTTGGCGTAATTTTTGTTTGCCTGCAAGGCTTTGGCTATGTTTATGTTTGCTGTGAAGTTCCCTTTGCTTCCGTAGCAATTTTCTAACTCGGTGTTTGCACCATGGTGGCTCTTTTCCATCTCTTACGATCTTGCGTGGAATTGACTGGGTCCTCTGGTGCAGATCAACCAATCATTGACTGGAAATGGTTATGTCAGCTACTTGGGGACCATTTGTAATCATTCATGGACTGAATCGTCCCAGACAACGACGTCATATCACTCAGCCACGATGGTGACTGGTTTGAAGAACATTCTGCACAATTCGAGGGAATGATTTGGCTATCCAGGTCGTCCAACATCAACCTCATAGAACACTCACGGGACACAATGCAGAGGTGGTCAGTCCGCGCCCATCCTGCACCGGCAACACTTTCACAGTTATGGAGGACTATAGAGGCGACATGGCTCAGTACTTCTGAAGCAGACTTCCAAACACTTGTTGAGCCCATGCCACGTCGTGTTGCCGTACTACACCGGACAAACGCAGGTCCGACGTGATATTAGGCGGTTTTTGATTTTTGTTTACAAATAGAAAATGAGTAAATATAAGTGTTCATTTAATTAATTAATGTACCGTCATTATTTATAGTAATGAAAGTATATTCCATCCACCTTCAGTTGTGTCACATTCACCGTTATCAGTGACATCTTACCCAGTTATATATATATATTTTTTTGAGTTTACAAAAAGCCAACATCATTGCGAACGCAGTAACATAAACTACTGTATGACTACGAAAAATTCTGTCAACAAGTGCTAAGAAAAAGATAAATTTATTAAAACATTAATCTATGACATCGTATTTTATACATCTCTCTCGTACTTTTAAGTGATAGTGAAAGAAAAATAAACTAGACTGTGTATATTGCAGTGAAAAATTGAATTTAGCTTTTTAAAATACACTCCTGGAAATTGAAATAAGAGCACCGTGAATTCATTGTCCCAGGAAGGGGAAACTTTATTGACACATTCCTAGGGTCAGATACATCACATGATCACACTGACAGAACCACAGGCACATAGACACAGGCAACAGAGCTTGCACAATGTGGGCACTAGTACAGTGTATATCCACCTGTCGCAGCAATGCAGGCTGCTATTCTCCATGGAGACGATCGTAGAGATGCTGGATGTAGTCCTGTGGAACGGCTTGCCATGCCATTTCCACCTGGCACCTCAGTTGGACCAGCGTTCGTGCTGGACGTGCAGACCGCGTGAGACGACGCTTCATCCAGTCCCAAACATGCTCAATGGGGGACAGATCCGGAGATCTTGCTGGCCAGGGTAGTTGACTTACACCTTCTAGAGCACGTTGGGTGGCACGGGATACATGCGGACGTGCATTGTCCTGTTGGAACAGCAAGTTCCCTTGCCGGTCTAGGAATGGTAGAACGATGGGTTCGATGACGGTTTGGATGTACCGTGCACTATTCAGTGTCCCCTCGACGATCACCAGTGGTGTACGGCCAGTGTAGGAGATCGCTCCCCACACCATGATGCCGGGTGTTGGCCCTGTGTGCCTCGGTCGTATGCAGTCCTGATTGTGGCGCTCACCTGCACGGCGCCAAACACGCATACGACCATCATTGGCACCAAGGCAGAAGCGACTCTCATCGCTGAAGACGACACGTCTCCATTCGTCCCTCCATTCACGCCTGTCGCGACAGCACTGGAGGCGGGCTGCACTATGTTGGGGCGTGAGCGGAAGACGGCCTAACGGTGTGCGGGACCGTAGCCCAGCTTCATGGAGACGGTTGCGAATGGTCCTCGCCGATACCCCAGGAGCAACAGTGTCCCTAATTTGCTGGGAAGTGGCGGTGCGGTCCCCTACGGCACTGCGTAGGATCCTATGGTCTTGGCGTGCATCCGTGCGTCGCTGCGGTCCGGTCCCAGGTCGACGGGCACGTGCACCTTCCGCCGACCACTGGCGACAACATCGATGTACTGTGGAGACCTCACCCCCCACGTGTTGAGCAATTCGGCGGTACGTCCACCCGGCCTCCCGCATGCCCACTATACGCCCTCGCTCAAAGTCCGTCAACTGCACATACGGTTCACGTCCACGCTGTCGCGGCATGCTACCAGTGTTAAAGACTGCGATGGAGCTCCGTATGCCACGGCAAACTGGCTGCCACTGACGGCGGCGGTGCACAAATGCTGCGCAGCTAGCGCCATTCGACGGCCAACACCGCGGTTCCTGGTGTGTCCGCTGTGCCGTGCGTGTGATCATTGGTTGTACAGCCCTCTCGCAGTGTCCGGAGCAAGTATGGTGGGTCTGACACACCGGTGTCAATGTGTTCTTTTTTCCATTTCCAGGAGTGTAGTATGAGTGTATATTTGCGAACAATAACATACAAAATACCAAAATTGAGGTGTTTTCTACATCCACATCTACATACATACTCCGTAATCCACCATACGGTGCGTAGTGGAGGGTACCTCGTACCACAACTAGCATCTTCTCTCCCTGTTCCACTCCCAAACAGAACGAGGGAAAAATGCCTGCCAATATGCCTCTGTACGAGTCCTAATCACTCTTAACTTATCTTTGTGGTATATTCGAGAAGTATAAGTTGACGGCAGTAAAATTGTACTGCAGACATCCTCAAATGCTGGTTCTCTAAATTTTCTCAGTAGCGATTTACGAAAAGAACGCCTCCTTTCCTCTAGGAGACTTCCACCCGAGTTCCTGAAGCATTTCCGTAACACTCGCTTGATGATCAAACCTACCAGTAACAAATATAGCAGCCCGCCTCCGAATTGCTTCTATGTCCTCCCTCAGTCCGACGTGATAGGGATCCAAAACGCTCGAGCAGCACTCAAGAATAGGTCGCACCAGCGTTCTATAAGCGGTCTCCTTTACAGATGAACCACATTTTCCCAACATTCTACCAATGTACCGAAGACGACTATCCGCCTTCCCCACAACTGCCATTAAATGCTTGTCCCACTTCATATCGCTCTGCAATGTTACACCCAAATGTTTAATCGACGTGACAGTGTCAAGCGCTACACTACTAATGGAGTATTCAACCATTACAGGATTCTTTTTCCTATTCATCAGCATTAATTTACATTTATCTATATTTAGAGTTAGCTGCCATTCTTTACACCAATCACAAAGGCTGTCCAAGTCATCTTGTATCCACCTACAGTCACTCAACGACGACACCTTCCCGTACACCACAGCATCAACAGCAAACAGCCGCACATTGCTATCCACCCTATCCAAAAGATCATTTATGCAGATATAAAACAACAGAGGACCTGCCACACTTCCCTGGGGTACTCCAGATGATACCCTCACCTCCGATGAACACTCACCATCGAGGACAACGTACTGGGTTCTATTACTTACGAAGTCTTCGAGCCACTCACATACTTGGGAACCAATCCCATATGCTCGTATCTTAGTTAGGAGTCTGCAGTGGGGTACCGAGTCAAACGCTTTCCGGAAGTCAAGGAATATGGCATCCGTCTGATACCCTTCATCCATGGTTCGCAATATATCATGTGAAAGAAGGGGGAGTTGCGTTTCCCAGGAGCGATGCTTTCCAAAGCCGTGCTGATGCATGGACAGCAACTTCTCTGTCTCAAGGAAATTCATTATATTCGAACTGAAATATTTTCGAGAATCCTGCAACAAAACGATGTTAAGGATATTGGTCTGTAATTTTGAGGATCCGTCCTTCTACCCTTCTTATATACAGGAGTCACCTGCGCTTTTTTCCAGTCGCTCGGGACTTTACGTTGGGCAAGAGATTCGCGATAAATGCAAGCTAAGTAAGGAGTCAGTGCAGTAGAGTACTCTCTGTAAAACCGAATTGGAATCCCATAGCCGGCCGCGGTGGTCTAGCGGTTCTGGCACTGCAGTCCGGAACTGTGGGACTGCTACGGTCGCAGGTTCGAATCCTGCCTCGGGCATGGGTGTGTGTGATGTCCTTAGGTTGGTTAGGTTTAAGTAGTTCTAAGTTCTAGGGGACTTATGACCTAAGATGTTGAGTCCCATAGTGCTCAGAGCCATTTGAACCATTTTTTTGGAATCCTATCAGGACCAAGCGATTTATTTATTTTCAACCCATTCAGAGGCTTCACAACCCCCGAGATGTCTATCACTATGTCCTCCATACGGGAATGTGTACGAGACAAAAACGGCGGTATGTTTGTACGATCCTCCTGCGTGAAAGATTTCTCAAATGCTAAATTAGAATTTCAGCTTTCCTTTTGCTGTATTCCATTGCCAGGTCAGACTGATCAGTTAAGTGACTGGATAGAAGCTTTCGACCTGCTTACCGATTTTAAGTAAAACCAGAATTTCCTTGGGTTTTCAGCAAGATGTTTTGCTAAGGTATGACGGTGGTAGTGGCTGAATGCTTCGCGCATCGCTCCTTTTACAGCAGCACGAATCTCTACTAACTTTTGAATGTCCTCATTCTCCCGAACTTTCTTGTACCGCGAGTGCAGCTGCCTTTGCTTCCTGAGCATTCTCCGAAATGCGCTGTTAAACCACGGTGGGTTTTTTCCGTCCGTAAGCCACTTTTTCGGCATATACTTCTCAAATGCATGATTTACATTGTGTTTAAAATTTGTCCATAACTCTTCCACGTCCATCGTACAGGAAGTAAATGAAGTCGATTCATTTACTAAGTGGGATGCTAACAACTGCTTATCTGCTCTTTCTAATAAGAATACTCTCCTAGCCTTCTTGAGCGACTTTTTAACTGTCGTAACCATACTCGTAATGACAACATCATGATCACTAATCCCTGTCTCAACACTGACACCGTCGATGAGGTCTGGTCTGTTCGTGGCTACCAGATCTAAAATATTTCCATTACGCGTTGGCTGTCGATTTAGCTACTCAAGACAGTTTACAGATAGTGTGTTCAAAAATAATTCACACGACGACTTGTCTGTACCACCTGTAATGAATCCATAGCCATCCCAGTCTATAGTAGGTAGGTTGAAGTCGCCTCCGACTAATGTAGTATGATCCGGATACTTCTGCGATACAGAGTGTAGACTCCCTTTGAATGATTCTAGAACTGTCACGGTGGAACCTGGTGGCCGGTAGTAACACCCATCAATTAACTTTGTTTCTCCTAGCCCTGTTAAACGTGTCCAGATAACTTCAATATCACGCACTACTTCGACCTCAGTAGACACCATATTTTTGTCAACTGCAATGAAGACACCACCTCCTACGGTGTCTAACCTGTCTTTCCGATAGACGTTCCAACCCTCACTAAATATTCCAGAACGTCCTATCTCAGGGTTCAGCCAGGTCTCAGTCCCGAGAATAATTTGCGCGCCACACGCTTCCTGGAGGGCAGTAAACTCAGACTACTATGGAAATGAAATTTGCAAAATTGTTAGGAGTAGCACAATGTTGGATATTATACCTGGATTAATATCTAGTTCTGAAATATTTTATTATGCTTCTCAGTTTCACAGGGACACTTAAAATTAAATAACATTCTTCTCTCTTAAATAACTGTAAGGCAAAACTGGGGTAATTACCTCCTGTTACACACACGAATGCCCTCTGTCCTCTCCTCCACTTCCAGCCCTAGACACGTTAGTTCATACTTGTGTACCGCAAAAAATGCAGTAGGAGATTTAATTAAAATGCGTTATACTGTGAGAAAGTCTGCTCTAGAAAGCACAACCCCGTATTATCTTATAATGAAGTAGCTGAGAAAACTATTTTAATAACGTCGTACAGCTGTCGGCACCTTGCAGATGTACTGTTTAACTTCTAATGGAAATTAGCGACACAGTCAGTAGTCGTACGTGAGCAACTGCGTTTTTGTCATTGGCGTAGGCAATTACGTATTGAATATGGTAGTACGCATTCCAGATATTAAGTATGAAAGAATAAAACGCTTTTAGCTCAGGCATTCAGCAATTTATGTCGTTATTTATGAGGAAAGGCTATTTGGCAGTATTTGCAGTAGTATCCTATCAGATGTCAACCAAAGGTAAGTCTAGTGCAAAAATTCGGCCATACTTCTTGTTCTAAAAAATCTGAACATTTTGAACAACACGCAACGTTGAATTTGTGACACAAATAAATATGTCATGTCATACATATATTTGGGTGTTACTGTATGTAGAGACGTGAAATTGACAAGCTTAGTTCAATGTAGAGCAAATTGGAGACTGTGATTGAAATGTGAGATACAGAGTCACTCCGATTTATCTAAAGAATGGTTTTCAATGACTCACATTTCAGTAGTGCTGAAATAAAAGTATCAATATGACGTTAGACAACCAGAAAGAAAAGTTCATACACAATGTAAAACGCTGTGGTTGGTAATTTTGTAGACCTGTGGTAAGTAGTATCTTACGCTTATCAAAAGTTTGTAATTTCTTAATTACGGTACTAGATAAAATTACAGAGTTGTCCACAGACGTGAATGTCCCTTTCAAAAACAAAAAAGGAGGACAAACAGAAATTTAAAATATTATGAGATGTTAGAGGGTGGGGGGGGGGGGAAATTGTGAAGCTATGTTACCAACATGGCAGCCATTCTGGAAGACACTTTCTTGGGCACAATTCATACTTTTCAAGTAGGGAGGGGTATATGTTACATGTCGTACACATATAGAGTTGCATTGAAACAGCGATGGTACCTACCATTTAGACATAGCACCATTCAGTTTCGAGCTGTGACTGATATTTCTCTGTTACACGTGAAGAGAAAGCTGATGTACTCAATCAGCACTACGCGGAGATCTTCTCAACATCAGCAGAAAGAAGCGTTGCCTCATAGACTTCCCAGCAACTCCACTTATTTTAGAAGAGTCGTTTCTCACTTATGAACCACACTGCATATACAGGCTGAAGAAAAATTAGCGTACTCGGACATCACAGCGCGATTCCTCACATACTAGTAATACAAAAATGTCTCTCACAAAATTTGGCCCTGTGCATATTTCTGGCAATAAATGGACTTCAAGAGAGGCATTCTGGCTACACTGTAATCTACATCTACATCTACATCTACTTTCATACTCCGCAAGCCACCTGACGGTGTGTGGCGGAGGGTACCTTGAGTAACTCTATCGGTTATCCCTTCTATTCCAGTCGCGTATTGTATGTTGACTAACTCTGTAACCATGTGGCAGCAGTACTGCGTAGTTACTGCAGTGGATAGTATTCAGGAGATCGAGACTTTCGGTTCTGGTCGCAGTGTATTAATTTGTATTTGCCAGTTTCATTCTGGTATATAATACTGTTGTATACAGCGTTTAAGTCACATGTATCAGACATTTACATAGTACATGTTTGGAAATTACTAGTAGAGCCCTTGCTAGGAATACTGGTAACATAAGGCCATAACGAAATGTAATATAACTGAACGTGGCAAGAATAAGAGTTGGTACTAATGGATGGGGCCATTGGGGGAGGGTACATAGAAAACAGGCTTGGAAGCAACAATTCGCGTCCACGACGTGCAAAAGGCTTCTTTGAAAGCTGACCAGTGAAAACGATTGTCCTTCCATTTCTGTATTGGTAGTATTGGTAGTATCTAAGTGCCAATGTTTTGTAGAGGATCCAGTGCAATCGCTGTATAACGATTAAGACACATGATATCTGCAATTAGCAAATGAAAACAAATATGCTTCGACCCGGCATTGAACCACGGACCACCAGCATACTAACCCAAAACGTTATTCACTGCACCAGCTGCACAGAACTGCGTGCTAGGAGTGGTATGCTCCAGACGAAATTTTGTGACAGACATTTTTGTATTGTTATTACGTGGGGAATCGCGCTGTGAAGTACGAGTGTACGATCTACTCTTCACCCTGTATTTGAATCTGGGTAATTGTGTGTGTGTTGTGTGTAATTTCCGGAAAAACACCAGAATGAAGTGATTACAGCCTAACTTGGTATAAATACGAAAGACAGTTTACTGGGTAGTAGTAATTTCTTAGCTTCTCAGTTTATTGCAGTGTGAGCGGAAAGGTGGTGAAATGTAAAAATGGCTATGGACCGCCCGTAGTTGTGATATATGGATTACTTCCTGAAAAGATAACTATTGTTTGGGTAATAGACGCCTCGAACAATAACTGAGAGTGGGGAGCATAAAGGATCTGAAAGGTAGAAATTTACCAAAATGAGGAAAATCAGTTCGAATCCACTTATTTCAGGTTTTTGGGACAGGTTTATTATAATATCGTCGAAATTTAAACCTTGAGGGTAGGAATTGGCCCTAAGAGTGTAGACCTGTAGAGCATAAATCTGGAACGCTTGTAGTGATTTCAAAACACAAAATACGTATGATCTACATTCTTATAAAGCTACAGGGATGGGGTTGGGATGGGTTCAGGTGTGTTGACTATTACTCATAAGTATACCTTATTCCACGTGAAAATATCAAGCATTAAAAAAGAAATAGTAATAATACCATGGCTGACTGCTCAAGGCTCATACCGCATCACTTGAACACTTGTTAATTTAAGATGCACCTCCCTGATACTAATTAAAACAAATTTAACCTTAACAGTCATCAGATCATCAATAATAAACAGAGTAGAACAGCTCTACATTAATTTCACAACTAAACGAGAACATAACTTGCGTTTGACAACGATTTTAATTAAGTAGCTTAGCGCCTGCTACTTCACTCGTGTAGACTGTATGGCCCGCAAAGGCTTTTTTTTATTATGTATTCGAAGATCTATGCTGTTGACAAACTGCAATACGCTCTAAGCTTTTCACGCTAATTAAGACTTTGTAAGCTGGGTCTTTTCCGAAAGTTGGCTGTTGGCTCCAGGAAGGCCAATCATGCAAGTTAGCCGCCACACTCGTGGCAGAGAAATACACGAAAAGTTCGTCTAAGTCTGAGGCTACTATTTGCAGGTACCACACTCACGCACTAACTTAATACACATTAAGATACTCGAGCATACTAAAACCACAGAAATAATACCATTAATCAAACAAACCGCCAGAGAAAACACGGGCTCATTAAAATTCCATAAACTCTGCTGAGCAAAGGTTGGGAGCAGTTGACAAAGATCTAAGATCGCCAAATCACGGAGTTTGAAGTACAAGAAGAGCGGCCATTCTCTTTCAAATCGAACGATGCAGTTTCCGCAGCTAGGAGAAATCAACCGACGCTTTAACGAAACCAATGGTTCCGAATAAACAATCTGTATCGGTCGAACACTACTCATGTCTCACATTCGTATGCTAACATGTTTGAAGCCGAGCCAAAAACAACCAACAGGCAATACCAATAAATCAACCGTGAAGAGATAATCTTAAGATTAAGTGACCACAAAGCAACCCACGCATTGGAAAAGTCGCTCCAAGATGCTTCAGAATCACGTCTATATTTCGCACCCGGGCCTCAGACGGGCTCTGTCCAAACGCCGGCGTTCCTCGGACTCTCCTCCCCGCCTCTTCTCCCTCCATACTGGCCGTAGTGCCTCCTGTCCCTGCAGCGCTCTCTACGAAACTGAACATCAAGCCGTCAGCTATGGATGACGAAGGTAACAATTCAAACACGAACGAGCCTGTGAAGGCTTAGGCAGTATCTTGAATGTTTTAAAATTGGAATCATCATCAGATTCATGCGTATAGTAATGGTGCACTAACTCAACTCTTCGTTAATACAACGGCAACGAAATACAAAAGATAACGCGTGGTCTAGGGGTGCCGGCACGGTAACTCAGCGTGTTCGATCAGAGGGTTAGTTGCCCTCTGTAATAAAAAAAACTGAGATAATGGATCAACTACGAACTGAAACGGGTGTCTTGCGACGTCCGCACCGAGCAGATACAACGAACAAAAACAAACAAAATGAGACTACAAAAAAAGAAAAAAAAAGATGGTAGAGCACTTGCCCGCGAAAGGCAAAGTTCCCGATGTCGAGTCTCGGTCGGACACACAGTTAAACAAAAAAAAAGGGGTAGCGTCTTTGATTCATAATCAAAACGGCTTCGGTCCCGGGTTCGATCCCCGCCACTGCCTAAATTTTGATAAATAATCAGCATTGGCGGCCGAAGACTTCCGGCATAAGAAGTCAGTCTCATTCTGCCAACGGCCTTTTCAAAGAGGGCGGAGGAGCGGATAGAGGTTCAGGGCACTCTCTTGTCATAGGGGTGGGTAATTGCCCTTAAAGGCGGAAGAATCAGCAATGATCAACGACATGAGGATGCAGAAGGCAATGGAAACCACTGCATTAAAGACACGTAACGTGTATCCACAGGACATGTCGCCTGTATATGCATATGTGTCATGATGATCTCCCCATTGGCAAAATATTCCGGATTCCCCATTCGGATCTCTGGGAGGGGACTGCCAAGGGGGAGGTTACCATGAGAAAATGTTTGAATAATCAAAGAAAGGATAACGTTCTACGATTCGGGGCGTGGTAGGGAAACTAGAAAATCAGAAAAGGGAAATGCAAAGGCTCAATCTAGATATAGTAGGGGCCAGTGAAGTGAAGTGGAAGGAAGACAAGGATTTCTGGTCAGATGAGTATCGGGTAATATCAACAGCAGCAGAAAATGGTATAACAGGTGTAGAATTCGTTATGAATAGGAAGGTAGGGCAGAGGGTGTGTTACTGTGAACAGTTCAGTGACCGGGTTGTTCTAATCAGAATCGACAGCAGACCAACACCGACAACTATAGTTCACGTATATATGCCGACGTCGCTAGCTGAACAGATAGAGAAAGTGTATGAGGATATTGAAAGGGTAATGCAGTATGTAAAGGGGGACGAAAATCTAATAGTCATGGGCGACTGGAATGCAGTTGTAGGGGAAGGAGTAGAAGAAAAGGTTACAGGAGAACATGGGCTTGGGACAAGGAATGAAAGAGGAGAAAGACTAATTGAGTTCTGTAACAAGTTTCAGCTAGTAATAGTGAATACTCTTTTCAAGAATCACAAGAGAAGGAGGTACACTTGGAAAATGCCGGAAGATACGGAAAGATTTCAATTAGATTACCTCATGGTCAGACAGAGATTCTGAAATCAGATACTGGATTGTAAGGCGTACCCAGGAGCAGATATAGACTCAGATCACAATGTAGTAGTGAAGAAGAGCAGGCTGAAGTTCAAGACATTAGTCAGGAAGAATCAATACGCAAAGAAGAGGGATACGGAAGTACTAAGGAATGACGAGATACGTTTGAAGTTCTGCAACGCTATGGATACAGCAATAAGGAATAGCGCAGTAGGCAGTACAGTTGAAGAGGAATGGACATCTCTAAAATAGACTATCACAGAAGTTAAGAAGGAAAACATTGTTACAAAGAAGGTAGCTGGGAAGAATCCATGGGTAACAGAAGAAATACTTCAGCTGATTGATGAAAGGAGGAAGTACAAACATGTTCCGGAAAAATCAGGAATACAGAAATACAAGTCGCTGAGGAATGAAATAAATAGGAAGTGCAGGGAAGCTAAGACGAAATGGCTGCAGGAAAAATGTGAAGACATCGAAAAAAATATGATTGTCGGAAGGACAGACTCAGCATACAGGAAAGTGAAAACAACCTTTGGTGACATCAAAAGCAACGGTGGTAACATTAAGAGTGTAACGTGAATTCCACTGTTAAATGCTGAGGAGAGAGCAGATAGGTGGAAAGAATACATTGAAAGCCATTATGAGGGTGAAGATTTGTCTGATGTGATAGAAGAAGAAACAGGAGTCGATTTAGAAGAGAGAGGGGATCCAGTATTAGAATCGGAATTTAAAAGACCTTTGGAGGACTTACGGTCAAATAAGGCAGAAGGGATAGATAACATTCCATCAGAATTTCTAAAATCATTGGGGGAAGTGGCAACAAAACGACTGTTCACGTTGGTGTGTAGAGTATTCGAGTCTGGTGACATACCATCTGACTTTCGGAAAGCATCCTCCGCACAATTCCGAAGACGGCAAGAGCTGACTAGTGCGAGAATTATCGCACAATCAGCTTAACAGCCCATACAACGAATCTGCTTACAAGAATAATATACCGAAGAATGGAAAAGAAAATCGAGAATGCGCTAGGTGACGATCACATTTGGCTTTAGGAAAAGTAAAGGGACGAGAGAGGCAATTCTGACGTTACGGCTAATATTGGAAGTAAGGCTAAAGAAAAATCAAGACACTTTCATAGGATTTGTCGACCTGGGAAAAGCGTTCGACAATATAAAATAGTGCAAGCTGTTCGAGATTCTGAAAAAAAGTAGGGGTAAGCTGTAGGGAGAGACGGGTCGTATACAGTATGTACAATAACCAAGAGGGAATTATAAGAGTGGACGATCCAGAACGAAGTGTTCGTATTAAGAAGGGTGTAAGACAAGGCTGTAGCCTTTCGCCCCTACTCTTCAATCTGTACATTGAGGAAACAATGATGGAAATACATGAAAGGTTCAGGAGTGGAATTAAAATACAAGGTGAAAGGATATCAACGATACGATTCGCTGATGACATTGCTATCCTGAGTGAAAGAGAAGAGGAATTAAATGATCTGCTGAACGGAATGAACAGTCTAATGAGTACACAGTATGGTTTAACAGTAAATCGGAAAAGACGAAGGTAATGAGAAATAGTAGAAATGAGAACAGCGAGAAACTTAACATCAGGATTGATGGTCACGAAGTTAAAGAAGTAAAAGAATTCTGCTACCTAGGCAGTAAAATAACCAATGACAGACGGAGCAAGGAGGACATCAAAAACAGCCTCTTTATGGCAAAAAAGGCATTTCTGGCCAAGAGAAATCTACTAATATCAAATACCGGCCTTAATTTGAGGAAAGAATTTCTGATGATGTACACAATATCTGCAAATCTGTAGGCTTACATTCAACATTCTGGCGGTTACACCGGTTATTAATGTACCAGGATTTCACATTTACAGTGGCTTCTGTCGGACTTACAGTAACCGGTGATGGTGCAACGTTATTCACTTACATATGTCACCTACACGAATGTGTTCCTGGAATTTCATTACATTAATTACACTCCTGGAAATTGAAAAAAGATCAACGTGAATTCATTGTCCCAGGAAGGGGAAACTTTATTGACACATTCCTGGGGTCAGATACCTCACATGATCACACTGACAGAACCACAGGCACATAGACACAGGCAACAGAGCATGCACAATGTCGGCACTAGTACAGTGTATATCCACCTTTCGCAGCAATGCAGGCTGCTATTCTCCCATGGAGACGATCGTAGAGATGCTGGATGTAGTCCTGTGGAACGGCTTGCCATGCCATTTCCACCTGGCGCCTCAGTTGGACCAGCGTTCGTGCTGGACGTGCAGACCGCGTGACACGACGCTTCATCCAGTCCCAAACATGCTCAATGGGGGACAGATCCGGAGATCTTTCTGGCCAGGGTAGTTGACTTACACCTTCTACAGCACGTTGGGTGGCACGGGATACATGCGGACGTGCATTGTCCTGTTGGAACAGCAAGTTCCCTTGCCGGTCTAGGAATGGTAGAACGATGGGTTCGATGACGGTTTGGATGTACCGTGCACTATTCAGTGTCCCCTCGACGATCACCAGTGGTGTACGGCCAGTGTAGGAGATCGCTCCCCACACCATGATGCCGGGTGTTGGCCCTGTGTGCCTCGGTCGTATGCAGTCCTGATTGTGGCGCTCACCTGCACGGCGCCAAACACGCATACGACCATCATTGGCACCAAGGCAGAAGCGACTCTCATCGCTGAAGACGACACGTCTCCATTCGTCCCTCCATTCACGCCTGCCGCGACACCACTGGAGGCGGGCTGCACGATGTTGGGGCGTGAGCGGAAGACGGCCTAACGGTGTGCGGGACCGTAGCCCAGCTTCATGGAGACGGTTGCGAATGGTCCTCGCCGATACCCCAGGAGCACCAGTGTCCCTAAATTGCTGGGAAGTGGCGGTGCGGTCCCCTACGGCACTGCGTAGGATCCTACGGTCTTGGCGTGCATCCGTGCGTCGCTGCGGTCCGGTCCCAGGTCGACGGGCACGTGTACCTTCCGCCGACCACTGGCGACAACATCGATGTACTGTGGAGACCTCACGCCCCACGTGTTGAGCAATTCGGCGGTACGTCCACCCGGCCTCCCGCATGCCCACTATACGCCCTCGCTCAAAGTCCGTCAACTGCACATACGGTTCACGTCCACGCTGTCGCGGCATGCTACCAGTGTTAAAGACTGCGATGGAGCTCCGTATGCCACGGCAAACTGGCTGACACTGACGGCGGCGGTGCACAAATGCTGCACAGCTAGCGCCATTCGACGGCCAACCCCGCGTTTCCTGGTGTGTCCGCTGTGCCGTGCGTGTGATCATTGCTTGTACAGCCTTCTCGCAGTGTCCCGAGCAAGTATGGTGGGTCTGACACACCGGTGTCAATGTGTTCTTTTTTCCATTTCCAGGAGTGTATTTTTTGGTGTTACGACTTTCTTCCATCAGTGTATATTACCTTTACGGAAAAGATACCTTTTAGTGGAAAAGAATTTAACTAACAGCATTATAACAACTTTTACGCGTTAAACATGCCATTCCCATCGGTTACTAACCATAAAGTATTGCAGAAGGATGTATCCGTCGAATCCGCTGAGAGCGAGCTGGTCGTGGACGGATAGTCTGCCGCACCAAGTTAAGAGCAAAGTAATGAAACTGATGGAAATCTTGGCATTTGAAGTAATGACACTACTTCACCACAGTTTCGCACCGCGCGGGATTATCCGAGCGGTCTACGGTGTTGCAGTCACGGACTGTGCGGCTGATCCCGGCGGGGGTTCGTGTCCTCCCTCGGGCATGGGTGTGTGTGTTTCTCCTTACGATTATTTAGGTTAAGTAGTGTGTAAGCTTAGGGACTGATGACGTTAGCAGGCAAGGGGCTCCGGAACGCCCTATACTTGCAATGTTAAAATAACGCTTATAAATTACATCTTTCCTCACAAAGTATTTGAGGTAGGAAGTTGAACTTTTACAGATTATTTATTGGAATATGGGCTTCAACATAACACAGGGATTTTACAAAATTTTAGTTCAGGTATTAAAGATGATTTTTTTCAATTGTAATGAAAATTCACAACATTTTTTTGCAATTTTTTATTTATATATTCAAAAATATACAGTTTTTTGGAAAAAGGCTGTGTTAAATTATGCAGAAGGTACTGTGTAACATTTACTGAACGATTGAAACAAATATGTTTGGAAGATCCTTAGAAAACATGTAATTAGTATGAAAAAATAAAAGTTTTGGGAATCGAGCGACGAAGATTGGATTAACTTTTTAGTGCATTCCAGGTACATAGGATGAATTATCGTCATCCTCTGCAAATTCCTCCTCCAGCTTCCTATTGTTCCTCCTCCTGTTTACTCTTGCTTGTATTTCTAGACTCTTTACAGCCCTGTCTGCAGCCCGAAGGCGTTCCTTGTCTAAAGCAAGCATCGCTCGTACCATGTTAGAACCTATCTTCATTCCCATATTTCTAAATACCTTGCACCTTACAATGTTGCCATCATTGAAAGTGGCAACAGCATCATACACACCAAAGTGAAGTGTTTCTATTCCAACAAATACAGTCTTGGGGATTCTCGACCATATAACACTATTTACACTTTCATTGGGGTTTTGAGTTTTTCCGTGAATACACTTTTTCAACAGTTCAGGTGCTGCTAAGTCTCTGAAAGTAGGTTAGCCACAACACATACTTTATCTCACATCACTAAAATGTACCTGATGAACACGGACGTTAATAATAACACCATTTGACAGCAGTTTAACAGCGCCACAGTGGGTCACGCCCATGTAGAACACATTTAAAAAAAAATTTAAAAATAGTTGTAGTCTTCGGAATTGAATAAATTATATATCTATTAAAAGGTAATAGTCTGCAGATTCAGAAAACGCAAAAAAGTAAACACTGAACTTTTCATGATTTTGAGCCTTTCCGGAGCCCCTTAAGCCCCGTAAGATTTCACACACATTGGAACCCCAGTTCCGGGATGCATCGAACACTGTTTAATACCCCGTCTCGAGCTTGTTTACATAATGTCTTATGTGCACGTATATGTAATCCTTCGATTCTTTGGGGCACCAGAATGAAACTCGAGACGTGGGGTCAGTTTCATGGAGTATGCTTATTTTATTTTAAATCTCAATACTAAATCCGACTATTCATGTGTACTGGGCTAATAGCCCCAGCCGTCGTTCGTATTGCTAAACAACGCGGTTTGCTATGTCCTCGAATATTTTCACGTCCAGTGTCATACGCAGCTTGCTTCACAGACTTGCCAGGTTGTGGAGCTGCTTTTGTGTAGAGTGCTTTAACAGCATTAATTAAAACTTTCGGATGTATTAAATTCCTTAAACCTGAAAAATGGTGTGGTGGTTTCAGCGTAGACGGTCGATTCCATGTGCGGTGTTGGCCGGTCTCACACATACGTGACCATGCCACTCACAGCGAGCAGAATCACGCCACTTGAAAATCATATTACGATCCAGGGCCACTTTTTTTTTTTTTAATTAAAACCATGAAACGCGCGGAACTTCACTCGACAGCATTTCACAGTCGGTGCTACGGCATTCGTTATTAACTTCAGGCAGACGTGACAGCTGTATGGGGGAAAAATGGGGCCAAGCGAGCGGCGGGGCTGCGCTTTATGGGGGACGCCGGGCTCTGAATAACGCCCCCATAAAGTGTGCGCGCCCGTGGCGGGGGTGGCAGTGTGTGTCAACTGATCGGGAGGGGGGAGGGGGATGGGGGAGGCTTCTAAAGTAGAACAGCACAACCAGTGCGAGGTGCCGGACGTGTGCCGGACGCTGGTTCTGAATGGTCCCTACAGCCTCTCTACACTACTAAAAAATATGCTGGTTGTGTGAAAAGACTTTGTAGGTGTAATGGTACCGTACCCGTACACTCAATGAATGCAGTATTATCACAATAGTTCCCAGCGGGCTCGGAAAACAAAAGGGCCACACTTTGGAAGGACTCACAGACGGGTTAGGATGAATGGACAGTCCCAGATTGCAGATTTAATTCTTGGCACACAATACTAATAAACAAACGAGTGTTTTGAAATATTTTCAGGGTGGGGTTTGAATACTATTAATGTGCAGTGTTAAAATCAAAATCAAATTGAATTCTATTAATTTAATAACTGTAGAAACTCATTCACAATAGGACTGAACCGTATGTTCAGGAATCAGAGGAATGCGTCAAATTAGAAAAGAAGAAAAATTAGTACAGTAGTCGTCAGATACACCATGCCCATGGCGATAACAGCCCCAAGATTCGAAACTCAACGGTTTCTGCGCCCGATTCCAAGAAATCAACATGGGAATGTGGTGAGTGCAAGAGCTATTTGCGTTAGCTATGTTTCGTGTGGAACTGTGTCGAACTTTGCCGGCCGGAGTGGCCGTGCGGTTCTAGGCGCTACAGTCTGGAGCCGAGCTACCGCTACGGTCGCAGGTTCGAATCCTACCTCGAGCATAGATGTGTGTGATGTCCTTAGGTTAGTTATGTTTAATTAGTTCTAAGTTCTGGGCGACTGATGACGTCAGAAGTTCAGTCGCATAGTGTTCAGAGCCATTTGAACCATTTGTGTGTAACTTTGTATAGGAATGAACGGGTAAAATACTGTACTGTGTTATCAATTTGTAATTTAAGTAAATCTTTAAATTACGTGTTGTTGTGAGTTGTAATGAAAATGGATACACTGAACATTATTACAATGGCTGACGCGGAGAAATTGGCAGCTATATTTCAAGTGAAAAAGTACAGCTGAGCATTTTAGTTAATACGGAACCGATGTTTAAGGGATGTAGAGAAGTAAATACAAGTTTGCACGGAAAGTGTTTGTTGCAGCACAAACCGCTAGGCTTGTCAACGTGATTAAGATTATTGTAGACAACGTGATGAGCGCACGAAATTTCCTAGAATATGTGTTTTTATTTAATAAAATTGTAGCCAAATAGCCGTATCCAGTTACTTTGCTTAACATTTTACATTTACATTTTCATTTTACATTTTTGCATATTCATTTATCGATTTCACTCTCTTACTGCACAGTTCTATGTGATATCGTTCACAGGCTTCGTTACACAGTTGACATACACATGTTGTGGTTGGGTCGCGATAAATTTTGTTTTTGCAAATTAGATGATGAAAGCCGTAAATAGAAAGTCTAGTTACGACATGTCGCAGATCGAAGTTTAGTGCTGTCCGGGAGCGTTTCGTTATTGCTTCGGTGCCGTAGAACTCCGGCCATCCTTTTCTCGTTTGTCCTCCATGATCTTCAGTTGATTTCTGGAAGCCCTGTTGTGTGGCATCATATATCGAAGTCTGATGTCTTCAGTTAGTAATGCCTCTCTCGCTAGTAGGTACACTAGTTCAGATGTTGTTATCTTTGAGAGACCTAGGGCTCTTTTTTATATTAGTCGATTTTACCCTTTCTAGTGTTTCTAGATTTTTTTCTGTCAGGTGGAGGTTATATGACCTCCATCATATAGGCCAGAATTGGCAAGACTTTTGCGTTGAATAATTTCATGACTGTTTCTATACTGAGTAGGAGGATGTTTTTGATGTCCTGTATTGCTATTATTGCTTGGGCTGTACGTTCTGTTGTATGTTTTGTGAAGCATTTGGCTGTTGGTTGTCATGTAACCCCTAGGTATTTATAGTCTGATGAGATTTGTATTTTTTGTCCTCTGATGTTGCTTTCCGCATTCTTAGGTGTTTTGCCTCCTTTTCTGAAAATCACCATTTCTGTCTTTGTTATGTTTATGTGTTGTTTGTGTTCACTGCACCATATGTCTATTTCCTCAATGATTTTCTGCAGCTTCTGTATATCTGTTGAACCTACGGCTATGTCGTCAGCGTGTACATATACGTACACATCTTCTTCCTTTTCGCCAATTCGGAGTACTTCTTCAGTGGCAAGAATGTACAGCAAAGGGCTCAGTGGATCATCCTGTTAGAGTCCTTTCGATTGCAGAATGAGGTTCGAAAAAGAGAGGTTGTCTGATATTGTGATTAAGTTGTATTCGCGGATTGATTGATTATTCCTGTCCATTCGCTATCTTCTCCTATCGTTTTATCCAGTTTTCTGACTATGAGATCTCTTTCCAGTAGGTCAAAGGTTTTGGTAAAGTCTATGAACACTATGTAAAACATTTGTTTCTTTTGTAGAGCTACGTCGATGTTGTTAAGAAGAAGCGTGATTGCCGCAAGCGTTAATCTTCCAGATCCGAAACCCATTTTCCGTTCTGGGAGATGACTGTCCACAGAGTGTTTGATTTTTTGTCTAACATATTGAATTGAGTATTTTCCAGGGCTATGCCTCTGTACTTGTTTGGTTCCGTTGGGTCTGCTCTACTTTTGTAGAAAACTTTTATTGTCGAGTGTCTTTATTCGGTCGGAATTCTTCCAAGATCGAGGCATTTGTTGAATAGTTTGATCCATACGTGTTGGAGGGCCTCTTTCGCATCTTTTGGACGTTCATTATATATTAGGGGCTAGTGTAGTTGGTTAATACAAACCATAAAAAAAATGCACGGATGTTTTTTAACACAAACCTACGTTTTTTAAAATGGAACCCCGGTAGTTTTGTTAGCACATCTGAACATATAAATAAATACGTAATCAGTGCCATTTGTTGCATTGTAAAATGTTGATTACATCCGGAGATATTGTATCCTAAAGTTGACGCTTGAGTACCACTCCTCCACTGTTCGATCGTGTGTATCGGAGAGCACCGAATTACGTAGGGATCCAAAGGGAACGGTGATGGACCTTAGGTACAGAAGAGACTGGAACAGCACATTACGTCCACATGCTAACACGTTTTTATTGGTCTTCTTTCACTGACGCACATGTACATTAAATGAGGCGTGAGGTACACGTTCGACGGGCGTTTCATAGGACGTGGAGGACGCATAAATTGGCCAGCCCGTTCTCCTGATCTTACACCTCTGGATTTCTTTCTGTGGGGTACGTTAAAGGAGAATGTGTACCGTGATGTACCTACAACCCTAGAGGATATGATACAACGTATTGTGGCAGCCTGCGGCGACTTTACACCAGATGTAATGCGACGTGTACGACATTCATTACGCCAGAGATTGCAGTTGTGTGCAGCAAATGATGGCCACCACATTGAACATCTATTGGCCTGACGGGGCACACTATATTCCACTCCGTAATTGAAAACGGAAACCATGTGTGTACGTGTACCTTACCCCCCATGTTAATGTACAGTCGTGGACAAAACGAGCGAGACCCCTCGCCTTTTCGTTATGCTGATCCGCACGGCTTTAAAGTCTGCTACACAGCATAACAGGCAAGGCGACGAAGTGCTACCAACATACTATGCACTTGCGTGAAATTGACAAACTGTCTGAACTTTTTTAGGCTGTTTTCAATAATTTGTAAGACTATATTAATGCTGATTAGTGTGTTAAATACAACACGTAAATATAAGACAGAACTGAAAGAAGAAACGCTAATTGGTATGAACTGTACCAATAAAAATGAATTTCAACTTATCGAGATAACATAATTGTTTTAGTAATACAAAGAACGCCGGATCGTTACGAATTAGCAAAATATTATCCGCTTTCGGCCGCGAAACGGTCTGTGTCAACGTTCAGACCAGTCATACTGGATTACCGTTGCTGACCTACCATGAAAGTGTGCAAATTTAACAATGCGTGAAGATTCATAACGAAATTCAGTTAAAAATCATTCAGTGCCACACTTAAGTCAATTCCATTATTGACAGAAGCGGAAAAAGTAGGCAGTAACATGTATGAAATTCTACAAGAGTGTCATATTGACATGCACAGGGCGCCAGTACAGAATAAAGGTAGCGATAAAACGTATTGGGGCCGCGAGAATTTCTTAAAATTGCTTTACTGATATTCTACCTGCCTCCATCGAGATTAGAACCGAAAACAAACCAGACCTTCCTTTCACTACGCTAGCAGACAACCCATGCAGCCCTCTATTATTACCCCAGACATGAATAAGCCACTAATTTCGCAATGAAAATGGCAAAATGATCTGCAGTTTCTGTTGCATAGAGCTTTCTGGACTCAAAAACATGAATTTTCTTCCTTTATGTCACCGCTTATGTGACAACCATTCGGGATGTTTATCGAAATAGCAAAATACTGTTATTAGAGAGTAAATTTAGTAGGATATTTCTGCACCACCCCAGGAAATAAACGGCTACACAGCTGCCAAACGTATTCTACACTGTTTCGAATTCTCCACTAGACTCGCCACAGCCGCAAAACGTTCATTAGCCTAAGTGTTTCTTAAGCTAGCTAGCAATGGGAATGTTCTTACTTCTAAAACGCGGTAGCATTAATACTGGTATGTGAACTACCACGTGTATAGGCAAATGGATTGTATTTGCATTCCTGTAAACGTGATTTGGATCGAAAGCGTAGCTACGAATTATATGCTGATGTATCGACTGCAACTAGAACATTTCGAATAAAGAGTAGGGGGTGTTATTTATGCAGCCCTCATCTTCAGTATCTGTCGTAGCTGTTTTCGTTGTTAGGATTTCGTCACCTAAACCAGTAAAAACGGAACCCTACAAGTCTCACTTTCTTGACCGCCTATCGGTCTACCCAACCTTTAAAACCCGTTTACCTCCAGAACGGGTAGACATAATAAGCGGAAATGTATCGCACTTCTTGCGGTAACCGGTCCCTTGGTGGTGTAAAAAAAGTGAGCTTCTATGTCAACGCAATCTAAAGATACGGCCGTTTACGTAAAGAAAATTTACGCGAAAGGTCAAAAAATGGCTTCAAGAACTATGTGACCAAACTGCTTATGTCATCAGCCCCTCGACCTAGAATTACTTAAACCTAGCTAGCCTAAGGACATCGCAGACATCTATGCCCGAGGTAGGATTCCAACCTGCGACTGAAGTAGCCGTGCGGTTCGTGACTGATGCACCTGGAACCGCTCGACCACAACACCCGGCGGAGCCCTATTCACCTCATGTATAATGATAAACTGTATTCGCCAGCAACTCAGATCGTTTGATCACGGAACTTTTACGAAGCTACATTCAAACTTTGTTCGAAGTCGTCTGCAATATCCATTTATAAACACCATAGGAACGTCGTATGCGATATCCACTTCTGAAGACGCTGGCAGATACTGCAGTACCATAACAAGTAGGTAAGAATTTATTGTTATTGGTCCATGCATCACACTTTATTTCAATATCAATTTAACGCGCCTAGGTGTTCGTATATGGCTGAAACTAATGAACAAAAAGTAAATAAATAGCAAACAACTTCGGTATTCAAATCAAATAAAAGTCACATGTTGCAATTACAACATAATTTCGTTGTTACATCTACATGACTACATCAACAAGATTTCTTTGCAATCCAGACTTACGTGCCTGGCAGAAGGTTCGGACTATTTCTCTACCGTCCCAGTCATTAACAGTGTGCGGGAAAAAGGACCACTTAACTCTTTTCTTGCGAGCCTTGAATTACATTACTACTATGGTTTCTTCCTGTGTAAGTTCCCGAGGATTGGCATTCAGAACAGATGTTGGTGATTGAAATTTCGTGAAAAGATCTCGCAGCAACGAAAAACGCTTTTGTTTTCATGAATGTTACCCCAACTCGATTATCAAACCTGGCACCCTCTCTCCCCTATTTCGTGACATTACAAATCGTGCTACCGTTCCTTGGACGTTTTTGCGAGCGCAGTCAATCACTTCTGTCAAGGATATTATAGCAGTGGACGGACAAACGTAGTGTAGGCAGTGTTTTCAGTTGGCCTGTTGCGTATTCTTAGTGTGCGGCCAATAAAACGCAGTCATTCGTTTGCCTTCCCCAGAAAAGTATGTTTTCGATCGTTCCAGTTTGAGTTTTACTGGGTACTGAGATGAACTGACAGTGCTTCGACTTGTGTTTTGTCATGTAACCGAAAGTTAATTATTGTTATTGAACGCAGCTTTCGTGTTTAATGTATTCCTCATTCAACAGAGTACACTCCTCCTACACCACATATAACTGTTTCAAAGTATTAAATTGTTACTGATGTTACCAAGTTGCAGTGGTCATCTTAACTTGCCGTTTTGAAACAAAGGAAAATATTATAGCGAAATGTAGCAACTAAGAAGCGGAGTATCCAAATAAATAAACATTTCCGGTTTAAGAAGTTCCAGTAGGTCTACTACACAGTAACGTAAATTAGGAGCAAAGTCCATTAGTAGATCGTTATCAGGAAAATCAGCCCTCATAATGCAAAGTGCCACTACAAGAAAGAAAGTTTCCAAACATGTCAATGAGTAGTCGAGGAAAGTGGACGCATTCTGTCTACTGAATCCCAACGCAAGCCACTTACGAGGGGACACGCCAAGCGTCATACCCCGATCTTGCTGAAACTTCCCTCAGTGAAAGAGGGGACAAAATAAGCGAACACGTGTCTTAGCTTATCTGCTTACACTCTACCGCTTCTGAGAAAACGACGGTCAAAGTTTTCAATGCGCTGTTGCTATAGTGTAGATACCTCTTAGCGGGTAAGGGTTCAACTGAAGCGGTGGCTCTGCGGCTACCATAGCGACTTCGGAACTTTGCGCTGCGAGCTCGAAACCCGGTTTTTCCTCCCCCCCCCCCCCCACACACACACACACTCTGAACTATCTACGAATGTTTATTCCAATTTATGTTGAAACACTGTTGTCGTTATTCGTCAGTTAATTTACTGTGTAAAGAAATAAGTTAAAAAGGGAACACATAGTGCGTAGTGGGGCGATCACTCTGTTGTAGAAATAATTCAGAAGCCAAGATCGCTTAAATACTGTTTACTGGGTAACCGGGTTCAACACACTAAAGGTGCCGTCATCGGATCTGAATGTAGATTAACATTTATAAACCATTTGGATATAACGATACATGAGGCAGACCAGATGATTTTAGATCAGTTTGTCTCATTCGTTTATTATTTTTTTAATTAATTTATTACACATAAAGTTAATTGGCGAATAATGACAACATTATTTCAACATAAATTAGAAAAAAAACATTCGTAGATAATTCTGATAGAGAGGCAGGAAAAAACAGTAATAAAAAAAACCAATATGGTCTCGAACACGGGAATCAAAGTTAAGAAGGAACGACGGTAGCCACTGAGCCACCGCTTCAATTGCGTTCTCGGCTGCAGAAGGTATCTACACTATAGCAAGAGTGCGTTGATAACTTTGACCGTCGTTTTCTCGGAAACGGTCGAGTGTCTGCAGATAAGTCGAAACACATGTTCGCTTATTTTGTCCTCTCCTTCACTGAGCAAAGTTTCTGGACAATCAGCCTATGACACCTGGCGAGTTCTCCTCGTTAGTCGAGTCGCTTCTTACGCCCGGCGAGAATTATGTATGCCTCAGAGAAAACTGCGCCACTTGGAAACACGGCGAGCGAGGATAAACACGTTTTCCTTCTTATAAGGCAACCTTCTACAGCTAAAATTCACGAAGTGTTCTTCAGGTTGCCTCATATATTTCAGAAATGTTTCTTGCTTTAGGCCTGCCGCATATGCAAAACGTAAACATTTCATTTCATGTAATATTTATCAGGATAAGACATGACAAGAGTGGACCAGTCCCTTCTGAGAAAAATTACAGATTCTAAGTTGCTCCACTATGTAATGACACGGGTACGGGCTTGCGACCTCTCGTTTATGCCAACGATTTCCGTGTTACACATACTTGGCCACTGCGTTGTGGCTGCCGTCGTGGAGGAGGCAGTCTGTTTCCTACTAGCGCTGTTTCCGCAGCAGATATTAACCGCGACGAATCATTCAGTCAACGCTAAATGGCCCATCTGGCTGAGGAAGACAAGGGCGCTATAATAGCACTCCATGCAGAGGGATCTTCAAATGGCTATACAGCACGAACTACGGGTCTTCCCAAGTCGACGGTAGCCAGGTGGATCAGACGAAAGGAAGAGAGTGGTAACCTGAATGGGAGGCCTCATGGGCGTCGCCGCAAAACAACAGCAGCTCAGGATCAGCAGATACGCCGTTTCAGTGAGAACCACCCATTTGTCACCCCACGACAAATTCAGCAGACTTTGGGTCTCAATGTTAGTAGTAAGACCGTCACTTGTCGTCTAAGGGAAGGTGGACTGAGAGCAAGAAGCGCTGCTGTGAAAGAGACATTGACTGTTTCCCACAGAGAAGCTCGCCTTGCTTTTGCTGCTGAAAATGTCGACAAACCTCTCCAGTTTTGGAGGCGAGTGATTTTCACGGACGAAAAAGTTTTCTCTACGGCATCAACCGGAAAAGTACTTGTTTACCGGCCTGAAGGTGCTAGGTATAATCGAAAATATATTACAGTTGCCGAAGGAATGGCAGGGAGTCGGTAACGGCATGGGCATGGATATCGGCCGAAGGGTGTGGGCTCCTGTGGGAAGTGGAAGGAAGATTCGATGCGCGCAATTACATATCAATTCTGGAGAACGTGATGTAGCCTTCTGTGACAGCAAGATTTGGCGATGATCAGATCATGTTCCAACAAGATCGCTCGCCTATTCATATGGCACGTGTGGTTAAGAGGTGGTTCGACGACCATAGTAATATTACTGTAACGGAATGGCCACGTAAAGGAGCTGACATGAATCCCATTGAGAATATTTGGGCAGAAATGGTCAGAGTAATACGAGAAAAGGGGCAGTCACCGTCGACTCGCCTACAGCTTTCTGATGTGATTCATGACGCTTGGAATGAGTTACTTGAATCTCCTAGTTATGTGGCTCGAGTTGTGGGCTCAATGCCCAACAGACTTCGAGCTGTTGTGGAAGCCGAAGGAGGCTATACGCGATACTAAGCAGCATCAGCGGAGGTGGTTTTTTTTTCAGCCCTTCACCAATCAGCTGCAACAGCTGTTTCAAGTTTTTTCTTTATTTACAGACGTATATTTTACATAATTTCAAGGAAACGCCGTAAGTGGAATGTGGACAAACAAATTAATTCACAGCAAAATATGTAATATTTAATTTGACAAGAGAAGAAATACACACCTTATATATTCATGCAGTCTGTAAAAAATACATGACACACGTGTATATGCAAGAAGGGTACAAAACAATTCAGCACAAATGAAAAATATTGAGGAGAAGCTCGCCGATGAAGGCGTAATTTGAGAACAAAGGTTGGGCTAGTAGGAGAGGTAATGAGGCCCGAGAAAGCAGAGAAAAATCAAATACCCAGTAGACTTTGAGTCGTTGTCGCTGCAGAGGGCGGTTGGTATATGCGATTCGGAGCAACAGTAGAAGAATAGTTTTATTTACTGATTTTTGAGGCTTTATTTTGTGACGGCTAAACAGTGCTGCCTCATGAGACCCACTATTTGTCCACATGTGGCTAAACATCAGAGGTGTAAAAAATTTTGAGAGATGCCGAAGTTCTCTGGGAGAGTAACGTGTTTTAGACAAGAAGATGATTTTTAGTTCATTTCATTTTAACCATTCACACTAGGCTTTGACATTCTAATCTTTGATTTCATTTTATTATCATGTATCTTTTCTTCAGTGAAAGTCAACGGTAGTAAGTTTCAAGATATGAAGAATAACTGGAAGTTTTTAATTTGTGGAATAGCGTATTTAACACTTAATATTTTCAACAAATCTGTAGTTATAGGACATATTAAGTAGCAAGTCAAAAATGGCATTGTGGAAAGATCAGGTTGGTTTCTAAAGGGTAACGACGGTAAAATAGCAAATACGAAACTGTGGGTAACAACTATTGTTGATGGTGAGGAGCAATAATCGATATCCAGAATGAAATTTTCACTCTGCAGCGGAGTGTGCGCTGACATGAAACTTCCTGGCAGATTAAAACTGTGTGCCCGACCGAGACTCGAACTCGGGACCTTTACGTTTCGCGGGCAAGTGCTCTACCAACTGAGCTACCGAAGCACGACTCACGACCGGTACTCACAGCTTTACTTCTGCCAGAACCTCGTCACCTACCTTCCAAACTTTACAGAAGCTCTCCTGCGAACCTTGCAGAACTATCACTCCTGAAAGAAAGGATACTGCGGAGACATGGCTTAACCACAGCCTGGGGGATGTTTCCAGAATGAGATTTTCACTCTGCAGCGGAGTGTGCGCTGATATGAAACTTCCTGGCAGATTAAAACTGTGTGACCGACCGAGACTCGAACTCGGGACCTTTGCCTTTCGCGGGCTTCAATGGAGTCATCAGGTCACTCATCGAGCATTCCTATGCAGTACTGTTACTGGTGACGTATTTTGTTGCCTTTATTGTCAACTTCATAAGAAGAAATAAAGGCTGTGCCCCACCAAAAGACGTAAACTCGAGGAAAGAGTAACGTGAACATCATATTTTACATCTGATAATTCCAAAAGTGTGTTTTGGGCTACGAATTCTGCACCCAGGGTGTGTGCAACACAGCTGGCATTTGTTGCCACAACTGAGACACCTTTCTTTCGCAGTGTAAGAAAATCGAGCAACAAAACTACATCACCTGTGCTACTGCATGATAACGCACTATGTTGATTTGACAAACAAAACAAACCAGAGACTGATAGAAAAGTCGTCTGTCAGGCACTTGTATTGATAGGGAAGTCCTCTCTCAAGCACTTGTCCCTCTCGTCATATATTTGTAAAATTTTACCTTTCCCGCTCTTGATCGATCAACCGTCAAGGCAATTCATTTCTAGACGGAAATACTCTTAAAACTACTCTGGTTTAATGACATCGTTAGAACCAGTAGGTTTCTACAGGCGTAGAATTTGTAAACAACTTTAGCATTGTCAGATCGTTTTAGATATCGTGAAAGAAAATTCTGCTGCTGATTAATTTCTCTTTGATAATTACTGTTGCGTTTAGTAAACTAATGGAAAATGCAATTAAAATATTCACTGTACTAATTCAAATTAAATTCAGCTTACTACAGAAACATCACGACGGCAGACTATCTTAATAAAGCATTAAGTGTCTGTGAGACGATTGAACCTATTTTAACACGAATTAGTAGGATATTACCAACTTTTGACTTCGAAAAGATCTGTATTTATTTCATTTCCTGTACCATTCGCAAGTATTATGAAAATGTGACATTTCATAGATAAAATTATGTATTCACAACAACAAAAAATATGTCGGCAGAAAACAAAAGTGGCATTATGAATTTGGCAGTACCGTAAGGTTTTCGCTCTGACATTAAGAGTTACTGAAAGTAGCAAGACGAATTTTGCTCGAGCGTTGTCTTACGATTCCCTTATTGAGTTTTTATCAGCCTGCTTGTAGCTGTGCTACAAAAGAATTAAAAATCTGGCTTTTAGCGAGTCGCGAATGGCGAACGAAAGCAGCTTGCACCTGTTAGCTAAGCATGTTACCTGGGAACTGGTTTTTTTCCTAAAGTGGGAAGACGTCCTTTTGTGGTTGAATTGTTGGCAAATGTCAGTCAGACGTGTGCCGTTGGTCTAAGCGTTTCGGTGTGTTGAATTTGTGCCAATGATTTTTCTACAGGTTTCTTCTGTCCCAAATAGAGAGTTGAAGTCTCCCACTAGTATTTTCACGTCATCCTGGTGAATTTTGCTCATAGTATTTTCGAGTGTGTTCCAGAATTTTTCGACATTTTCGCAGTTTTTCTTATTTTCGATGTTGGTGGGGACACGTGCATTGATGAGCGTATATTTTTTACTGTGGCTCTGAATGAGCATAGTCATAAGTAGCTTGTTGATGGGCCGGCCACGGTGGCCGAGCGGTTCTAGGCGCTTCAGTTCGGAACCGCGCGACTGCTACGGTCGATGGTTCGAATCCAGCCTCGGGCATGGATGTGTGTGATGTCCTTAGGTTAAGTTAGGTTTAATTAGTTCTAAGTTCTAGGGGACTGATGACTTCCGGTGTTAAGTCCCATAGTGCTCAGAGTCATTTGAACCTTTTCATTGTTGATGGGTGTGATTTCTTTGACAGAGTTGATGATAGATCTGTGTTCGAGAAATGCAATGCCGAAGATTGGTACGCCTTTCGCTACCTTTTGTTGTATTTTGCTTTTGAAGACGCAATGGTTTCCCTAATGCAAGGTTTCATTGTCAGTTAGTCGTGGTTCTTGAAGAGCAAGGATGAGAATTTTTTGTCGGTGGATTTCTTTTGTGAGATTATTTAGTTTTCGTGTTTGGATCAATGTATCGATGTTTACTTTTAAATGCATGTTTCTTCCTAGTAGGGAAATTTACCAGAGATCTTCGATATTCTCTGCCGTGCTAACCTGGACTCCCCAGAATCCGAAAATCCAACTGCCGCCTGTCGACAGCTGGGTTGTGTACCACTTGGGGTAAAGTTGACTTTGCTTGCATAGTTCATGTTTGCTTGTGTTTCATTGGTTTGGCGTGGGTAATACGAGGACCGGACAGGACCAGAGGGTGTTGAAGCCTTTGAAGGTAAATATTTTCAGCCAAGCTCATTGAGCTAAGAGACGGTGACCAGAGTAGCGGTGATTTTAACTCAGACGTGTCTGGATTTTGGGTTCAACGGATTTGGTAGCCGTTCAGGATTGTGTTAGTATTTGGTTCACCCCTAGTATTTGATTTCCTCGGTACCACCCATATGGGGGAGGGTTTCCCCTATCCGCCACACGCGATTATTATTATTATTATTATTATTATTATTATTATTATTGTCATTATGTCATCAGCAAATCCGATATGGTGTATCTTCCCACCACTGAAATAGATGTGTATTGTTCGATTCAGTATTTCCATCACATAAATGTGGGTTATAATTACGTTACATAGCTGCTAGAAGACATATTTCTCACTTTTTCTTAGACAGTTGCTATCTGTTACTCCATCATAGGAATTTATGTGCGCAGCATTGTTGCAATACAGACGTTCAAATTATCCGATTTCTGTAATTTCGTTTCGATACCAGATAGTTCTAATCGGATTCAGCTAGGCAGTCTTAATGTGGATATCTGACTACGACTCTGATCATGTGATAGACTGGGCAAATCACATTCTTAATCGGACTGTTGAATATAGATCACTTATCTATGACAGGGCCTGAATTCTTAAACACTGTGGAAAATAATAATCCAATGTGCTTATTACAAATACGTTATTTAAATATAAATACATGGACTAACGAGATAATAGTTTATTTACAGGAGCACAGCCCCATCCATCATAGCAGAGCAGTGCGAGATTGGTTTCAGGCCCAAGAGAGGATAAAGCTGTTGCCGTTTGTTCCACGATCACCAAACATCAACCAGATGGAGAATATGTGGGCAGAGTAGGCCATTGCCACGTGGATCTACAAAAGCAAGCGACCTTTGGACAAATATAGAAAACATATGTTGGGAAGTAAACCATCACGCTACACTGTCGACGACTTAATGAAATCAATTCCCTAAGCCTTCGAGAAATCTTACGTAATGATCGTGGGTGGGTTGGTTACTAAAAGTATAAAAAAATGTTCAAATGTGTGTGAAGTCTTATGGGAGTCAACTGCTAAGGTCATCAGCACCTAAGCTTACACACTACGTAACCTAAATTATCCTAAGGACAAACACACACACTCATGCCCGAGGGAGGACTCGAACCTCCGCCGGGATCAGCCACGCAGATAATGACTGCTGCGCCCCGGACCGCTCGGCTAATCCCGCGCGGCTACTTAAAGTATACTCGTCAACAAAACCCATGTGGACAATTATCTGATAATCGGTCAAGAGTTGAAGTTTCCCATTAGTATTTTCACGTCATCCTGGTGAATTTTGCTCATAGTATTTTCGACTGGGCTCCAGAATTTTTCCCATGCACTTCTAAGCGCTACAGTCTGGAACCGAGCGACCGCTACGGTCGCAGGTTCGAATCCTGCCTCGGGTATGGATGTGTGTGATGTCCTTAGGTTAGTTAGGTTTACGTAGTTCTAAGTTCTAGGGGACTGATGACCTTAGAAGTTAAGTCCTATAGTGCTCAGAGCCATTTGAACTATTTAACACACAATGACATTAAAAATTTAAGTTATTCACGAGCAGCTAGTTGAGAATATGTATGAACATTAAATGACACGACGAACCGTCTTGTTCTGCATATGGATTCAAACCCAGCTCATGCAGACTAAGCAAAGATTTCGTGACTGACGGAAACTAACAGTTATTCCTGATTAGGCATACAGAGAGTGATATACCTCGATTTTAGACAGTATCAGTTAGCAAATATCAACTTTAAATTGCATAACGCAAACATTTTTAACAGACGCGAATTCCTACCCAGCATCTATTGTCCCTGTTAACGAACTACGAGAGATGTTAAATATTGCTTCTTCACAAGTAACTTACTTGAAATGCCGTGAGGTAAAGCTGTGTGTTGGACACGGATTCGAACCCGGAACCTAATCGGATTGCTATCGAAGCACAGTCAAACGTGACATATCGGAATTTCGCGGCAGTAACTAGATGTTTTAACTGAAATGACGAGACGAAACATTAATTTTTTCCTTCCCAGGACTCCAACCCGGCACCTATCGGTTATATTCTAGAGAAAACTAACGTTAAATATGGGTTTGTTGCACCAGCAGTGACATGTGAGCATGTTTGAACTGAAATAATATGACGAAGAGTTCAGCGCTCACTGGGAATAGAGCCCCACACATATCGTTGTTGACTACACACAAAGAGACGTCAGCTACCGAATTTTTCTCCACCAGCTGCTCAGAATAGCATCTTGAACTTACAGTCATCTCGCAAATAGTTCTGTGTCTCACTGGGAGTTAAAAACGTCAGATATCGTTAGTGTTGACAGCGAATGAAAATACATTAAAAATCAAAATTATTATCCACCAGCAGATAGGTGTTCTCATGCTAGAGCTTGATAATACATAATTAAATCATTAGTGCCGGGCCAGGATTCGATTCCATTCACGCATAATATGTGAAGGTGTTGAGGAATCTGCAGTTTTGAACAAACAACAAATTGTAGCCGAGCTGCATTGCCACGAAGGGATCAAATTCCGCGTTCAGAACCAATTTTATCGACATACAGAAGCTCAAATAAAAGATGGAATAAGTGTCCTGTGACCATACATAGCGTTTGTGTCGTCACTTGAAATAAATAACTAGTATAAGAAAGGTTACTGGTGATAGAGTTTCTACATGTCGCCACTCCAGACTTTATTGTGGTTCAACCTACCGTCTACTTGGTAAAGAAGGAATATCATCTTTAATGTGAATTTTCAGACCACGCAGCCATTATATCTCCTTCACTTGGTGTAGCCAGGAGAGAATGGAATCTGTCTCTCCCTATCTAAAATCATTGACAGAAGTGGGAATCGAACCCAGACCATAGGTATAACAACCTACCATCCGTCCAACAGACCACGAAATCCCCTTCTCTGCGCGTCATTTTTCTATCGTAACGCAGTTGCGCCACACTGGATGAGAATTCTGACACACAGGCTCCCTGTAGTAATTTGCAGCATGTTCAGTAAATTCAATTACTTGGTTGACCGAATCACCATGAACTAGCTGCCTCGGCTACCCAGTGCATACATTCGGCTAATTTGTAATCACAGAAATAAAATCACGTTACTGCCACCTACACACAACTGCCAACATTGTAGGATGCAGAAGTTTAAATAGGAAGTGTTCCTTTCCACTTGAGCTATTCTATTGCACTATCTGTTACTAGAAAACGTCGTTCAGTCCAAAAGAAAAGCTGTAACTGTTTGTCTCTCAGAAGTCAAGACCTGGCCATATGCATAATCTCACAGTGCTGTCGAATCCAAAAGTTCTGCAGGAATAGTTGCCGAGCTCTGGAGCTGTTGTAGCTACGTGTCAGCTTGTAGCATAGATAAGATGTCGCGAGTTCGAATACATTCAGTGCTATATTTTTTTAAACGCAATTCTGCTCTCTGCTGAAGTTATCAATCTAATGGAACTTTGAACATAATTCCCTTCACTTCTCAACCCAAAGTAGTCACATGTGGAAAAAGGACTAACTACTGTGACATTTTGTTCTATTCAGGTTTAATAGACAGCAGGCAGCAGATGCATCTCGAAGATGTGCAGGGAGAGCGCATCGTGCCATAATATGTCAGAAAAGTATTTTCTACATTAGCCGTCGTGTGGTAGTGATATTTTATTCTTCTTCAAACTTTGATTGATAGCTTTAACTCAGAACAAATTTTCTACATGCATGTAATCAATAAACTGCATGTGCATTGTCAGACTGTCATAGGTAACATCAGAGAATTCGCATATATCGTTGATGATTAATTTCTCTCTCATGTTTACTATTGTTTTAACAACACTAAAGGAAACCTTACGAAAATTGTGCACTGTATTATAAGAAATGAAATAAAACTAACCATGATAACCTTACGACGAAAGTATCTGTACACAAGCATGCCTCTATCGACACGAATTAGTAAAATACTTCTCACTTAGATTTTGATTGGGTTTGTGTTTAATTGGTATGCTGTGTCATACTCAAGAGGTACGCAAATGTGGCATTTCATAAATATAGTTACGTATTCCTAGAAACCCAAAATTCGCTTGTCAGCAGCGGAAAGAGGCGTTACCTGTTGTGCAGCATTGTAAGTTTTTCAACATTGCACTATGAGCTGAAAGCATTTTCTTGCGATTTCCTTATTGATGTTTGATCTGACTGCTTGTAGCTCTTTCACAGAAGGGATAAAAACGTTTCAGTCAGTGAGACTGGAACTGCGAACCGTAACAGACGCTGTTTCACAGGTCAGCACGTTATCACAGAGCTGGCGTGGAGGTACGGGTCTCAGCTTCCTATTACGACGGCAATAGTAACTAGAACTCGTAAACCGCTATTTAAAGGTCGAGATTAAATGCGATTTCCACCTGCAACGACTTTCCTGGGCTGAAAACCGTAAATTTTCAATCTTTTGTTACCCTTCAAGCTATAATAACTCAGATTATTCAATGGAAATGACAGGTAAAATCAAGTGAACTTTGAGGCTTAATTCCGTGCACACCAGGAAGTAACTCGTCGATCACAGAGTTGCCAAACATACGTTGCCTTGTTGCCAAATCTCAGTTACAGTACCAGCAGGAAGAAGACGAACCGATGTGATCCTGCAGCGGTCTGGGAAGTGACCATAGCTAGTGTCTCCAAGTCGCGGCTGCTACGGCCTGGAATACGTAATGCGTCTGATTCGCTTTCTGTAACTAGGTTTAGGGACTGGAGCGTAGTTACTAATAATACTCAGAACTGACTGCAAACTGAGCATCATAAATCAGTAACTCTCATTGTTGTTTTTATATTTCTTTCGTAAGTGCACTCAAAACTAAGAAAGTCATTCACAGGCGTTTTCGTGCCTCGCCGATAGTCGAGCACAACATACAAATAAAAATAAAAAAGAATGTGTGTGAGTGTGTGTGTGTGTGTGTGTGTGTGTGAGAGAGAGAGAGAGAGAGAGAGAGAGAGAGAGAGAGAGAGAGAGAGAGAGAAATAAAAAGCAATGAGAGAGAGTGTAAAAAATTGTTGTAAAGAAATTGAATCATGGTATTTAAAGAAATCTTTCATTAAAATGACACGTTCCACATCATTACGAAATGTCGTATTCATGATCTATGGAACAAGAGTTAATCTAATGTAATCTAATCTAATCTAATCACATCATATTGATGATTAGCCATGAAGAGTCATGAATTACCGAAATTTTTGACAATACCAGTAACCAAATCTAAACTTGAAAATAAAAGACGACAATTTTTGTAATAAACCGTGACTCCTATCAAGACCCTTTCATCCCTGTAATCTAACCACGAAAGATGTCTGATATACCTCCATTATGAAGTAACAAAGTGTGCATGCATTTAAAGATGAAGTGCATGATGTGAAGTTCTGTGACGGAGATACGAACCCAACACGTAATCCGATTGTTAACTAAGAAAAATCAAATGTTACGTATCGGTTTTTCTTACGAGCCGCTATGTGTCTGAATCTAAAATAAGGATACAAACTTTTGTGCCTAAGCTACAATCGAACTGCACACCTACCGTGTATCCACGAATATAGCTTAAGTATCAGTTGCTTACTCATGAACAGTAAGATGTGTGCGTGTTTGACCAGAAATAACGACACCTGTTGCGATTGTTGGCAACACATGAACAGACATTGAAATTGCGCGTTAATTTTCACTAGCAGGTGGGTGTGCACTTGATAAAGCTAGAAATGAAATTATGAATATTTTTGTACTGGATCAGGTTTCAGACCCACATACTTACCTTTGGAGGAGACCTAGAGAAGATTGCAGTCTTGGGAAAAGGAACGCCTTCCAACCGGAAAAATACCGAAGAGTACGGCCGGTAAACAATTCACAAACCACGATTTAGTGCCGATAAGACGATTTCTTTAAACATTGTCGAAGCTGAGGGAATTTAGTTTCTGCTTAAATCGTCTTAAGCAGCAACGTTCACAGATATCTCAAATAGGAAAAAGCTGAATATCCAGGTACGAAGGTTGTAAAACAAGCTTCCCACAGTTTGTGTCAGGTTGATCTTTCGTCTGATAACACTGCTTAAGTATTTTGTCTAAGAGGTATCACAAGTAGTATCCCTGTAGCTGTGGGAATCATTGGTTGAAAACGAGTTTAACACCAATGGGTACAGTGCTGCTATATTTTCAAAATTATTATCAACCTAAGTCTGAGTTCATCCACAAACTGAGGCGTATTTATAATATTGAAGCTAGACTGTGTATCCTTGTCTTTCTTGAGTGGTCATTGGAAGGCGTTTACACACACGTATACAATACTATGAATACTTCGAACGCTATGGTTAACGTTGCTCTCATAAACTACTTTTTTTAAAAATATTTCTGGGTCTTAAGCGTGCAATATGTGTTGTAGATACAGTCTCAGACCAAAAAATTGACCGCCGAGTCGTTCACGTAAGGTGGACAATACAGTCATGCTCCTCTCAGAATTCTATGTCTGGCAATATGCTCGATCTAGCAACATGTAGACTGCGGCACTTCCCAGAGGAAGTCTTGACTCCAGTCTTAGTACATTACTCTTGACTACGACCGTAGTCTTGAGGTTAAACGCGAGACCAGCTAATATGATATTGTAGATTCGCTTGAATTACACTCATAGCTTCAGCACCGAGAGGAAAGGGGCGATAAAAATTTTGTAGATATGTGCTTTCGGTCGCCAGACGTCATATTAGCTGGTCTCGCGTTTTACCTCAAGACTACGGTCGTGTTCCATCAGCGGTATGAATAAAATGATAGTAATAATAACAGTAATAATCGAATTATCCGGCAACTTCACACTTCACAGTGGATTTTCTCGAACTAAGAAATTTGCTGAATTTGTGAAAAATCAAAATGGCGTCACATCCAGCCTATGATGCCTAGAAGAGTCTTTACATCCTGCTGACATGAGAATAGCATAATCTCTGCGTCAGAAGTTTGCTTCTACTTGACCATTTAATAGACTCGCATTTTTTCCACCGTGACTAATTTTGTAAGCTAAGCACATCATCCGTTACAGCACACTCCTGGTGCTGGGTAATGTGGCCACAATGGTCTGGTGGAACGAGCTATCACAGGTGCAATGCGTGGGTTCAGGCATTTACTTTTAAGAGGCACAAACAGATTTATTTTACCTCTGGTAACCTCAAGAGAAAGACGTTATAATCCAGAATTCGCATTAAAGATCACGTTCCTTCATTACCAACTGGGCAGAGCCGGTTTACGTAGGGGAAATGACACAGCGGAAGTCATGGTAAAAAGAAATACAGTCGCCAGTAAGCTTACTTACATTAGAAAATTTTATTTTATTTGATGAACCGATAGCCATTTAAAGGGACAGGGCTCTTATTTTACTTGTACTTGATTGAACTAGAGACGTTTAAAAATTTGGTGCTGGACTGTGATTCGAATTCGTATCTAATCTTTCGAGGATCTGAATCTCTCGGAACAGTATAGTTCAGTCATTTCGTTCCTTTTCCCAAGACTGCAATCTTCTCTAGGTCTCCTCCAAAGGTAAGTATGTGGGTCTGAAACCTGATCCAGTACAAAAATATTCATAATTTCATTTCTAGCTTTATCAAGTGCACACCCACCTGCTAGTGAAAATTAACGCGCAATTTCAATGTCTGTTCATGTGTTGCCAACAATCGCAACATGTATCGTTATTTCTGGTCAAACACGCACACATCTTACTGTTCATGAGTAAGCAACTGATACTTAAGCTATATTCGTGGATACACGGTAGGTGTGCAGTTCGATTGTCGCTTAGGCACAAAAGTTTGTATCCTTATTTTAGATTCAGACACATAGCGGCTCGTAAGAAAAACCGATACGTAACATTTGATTTTTCTTAGTTAACAATCGGATTACGTGTTGGGTTCGTATCTCCGTCACAGAACTTCACATCATGCACTTCATCTTTAAATGCATGCACACTTCGTTACTTCAGAATGGAAGTATATCAGACATCTTTCGTGGTTAGATTACAGGGATGAAAGGGTCTTGATAGGAGTCACGGTTTATTACAAAAATTGTCGTCTTTTATTTTCAAGTTTAGATTTGGTTACTGGTATTGTCAAAAATTTCGGTAATTCATGACTCTTCATGGCTAATCATCAATATGATGTGATTAGATTAGATTAGATTACATTAGATTAACTCTTGTTCCATAGATCATGAATACGACATTTCGTAATGATGTGGAACGTGTCATTTTAATGAAAGATTTCTTTAAATACCATGATTCAATTTCTTTACAACAATTTTTTACACTCTCTCTCATTGCTTTTTATTTCTCTCTCTCTCTCTCTCTCTCTCTCTCTCTCACACACACACACACACACACACTCACACACATTCTTTTTTATTTTTATTTGTATGTTGTGCTCGACTATCGGCGAGGCACGAAAACGCCTGTGAATGACTTTCTTAGTTTTGAGTGCACTTACGAAAGAAATATAAAAACAACAATGAGAGTTACTGATTTATGATGCTCAGTTTGCAGTCAGTTCTGAGTATTATTAGTAACTACGCTCCAGTCCCTAAACCTAGTTACAGAAAGCGAATCAGACGCATTACGTATTCCAGGCCGTAGCAGCCGCGACTTGGAGACACTAGCTATGGTCACTTCCCAGACCGCTGCAGGATCACATCGGTTCGTCTTCTTCCTGCTGGTACTGTAACTGAGATTTGGCAACAAGGCAACGTATGTTTGGCAACTCTGTGATCGACGAGTTACTTCCTGGTGTGCACGGAATTAAGCCTCAAAGTTCACTTGATTTTACCTGTCATTTCCATTGAATAATCTGAGTTATTATAGCTTGAAGGGTAACAAAAGATTGAAAATTTACGGTTTTCAGCCCAGGAAAGTCGTTGCAGGTGGAAATCGCATTTAATCTCGACCTTTAAATAGCGGTTTACGAGTTCTAGTTACTATTGCCGTCGTAATAGGAAACTGAGACCCATACCTCCTCGCCAGCTCTGTGATAACGTGCTGACCTGTGAAACAGCGTCTGTTACGGTTCGCAGTTCCAGTCTCACTGACTGAAACGTTTTTATCCCTTCTGTGAAAGAGCTACAAGCAGTCAGATCAAACATCAATAAGGAAATCGCAAGAAAATGCTTTCAGCTCATAGTGCAATGTTGAAAAACTTACAATGCTGCACAACAGGTAACGCCTCTTTCCGCTGCTGACAAGCGAATTTTGGGTTTCTAGGAATACGTAACTATATTTATGAAATGCCACATTTGCGTACCTCTTGAGTATGACACAGCATACCAATTAAACACAGACCCAATCAAAATCTAAGTGAGAAGTATTTTACTAATTCGTGTCGATAGAGGCATGCTTGTGTACAGATACTTTCGTCGTAAGGTTATCATGGTTAGTTTTATTTCATTTCTTATAATACAGTGCACAATTTTCGTAAGGTTTCCTTTAGTGTTGTTAAAACAATAGTAAACATGAGAGAGAAATTAATCATCAACGATATATGCGAATTCTCTGATGTTACCTATGACAGTCTGACAATGCACATGCAGTTTATTGATTACATGCATGTAGAAAATTTGTTCTGAGTTAAAGCTGTCAATCAAAGTTTGAAGAAGAATAAAATATCACTACCACACGACGGCTAATGTAGAAAATACTTTTCTGACATATTATGGCACGATGCGCTCTCCCTGCACATCTTCGAGATGCATCTGCTGCCTGCTGTCTATTAAACCTGAATAGAACAAAATGTCACAGTAGTTAGTCCTTTTTCCACATGTGACTACTTTGGGTTGAGAAGTGAAGGGAATTATGTTCAAAGTTCCATTAGATTGATAACTTCAGCAGAGAGCAGAATTGCGTTTTAAAAAATATAGCACTGAATGTATTCGAACTCGCGACATCTTATCTATGCTACAAGCTGACACGTAGCTACAACAGCTCCAGAGCTCGGCAACTATTCCTGCAGAACTTTTGGATTCGACAGCACTGTGAGATTATGCATATGGCCAGGTCTTGACTTCTGAGAGACAAACAGTTACAGCTTTTCTTTTGGACTGAACGACGTTTTCTAGTAACAGATAGCGCAATAGAATAGCTCAAGTGGAAAGGAACACTTCCTATTTAAACTTCTGCATCCTACAATGTTGGCAGTTGTGTGTAGGTGGCAGTAACGTGATTTTATTTCTGTGATTACAAAATAGTCGAATGTATGCACTGGGTAGCCGAGGCAGCTAGTTCATGGTGATTCGGTCAACCAAGTAATTGAATTTACTGAACATGCTGCAAATTACTACAGGGAGCCTGTGTGTCAGAATTCTCATCCAGTGTGGCGCAACTGCGTTACGATAGAAAAATGATGCGCAGAGAAGGGGATTTCGTGGTCTGTTGGACGGATGGTAGGTTGTTATACCTATGGTCTGGGTTCGATTCCCACTTCTGTCAATGATTTTAGATAGGGAGAGACAGATTCCATTCTCTCCTGGCTACACCAAGTGAAGGAGATATAATGGCTGCGTGGTCTGAAAATTCACATTAAAGATGATATTCCTTCTTTACCAAGTAGACGGTAGGTTGAACCACAATAAAGTCTGGAGTGGCGACATGTAGAAACTCTATCACCAGTAACCTTTCTTATACTAGTTATTTATTTCAAGTGACGACACAAACGCTATGTATGGTCACAGGACACTTATTCCATCTTTTATTTGAGCTTCTGTATGTCGATAAAATTGGTTCTGAACGCGGAATTTGATCCCTTCGTGGCAATGCAGCTCGGCTACAATTTGTTGTTTGTTCAAAACTGCAGATTCCTCAACACCTTCACATATTATGCGTGAATGGAATCGAATCCTGGCCCGGCACTAATGATTTAATTATGTATTATCAAGCTCTAGCATGAGAACACCTATCTGCTGGTGGATAATAATTTTGATTTTTAATGTATTTTCATTCGCTGTCAACACTAACGATATCTGACGTTTTTAACTCCCAGTGAGACACAGAACTATTTGCGAGATGACTGTAAGTTCAAGATGCTATTCTGAGCAGCTGGTGGAGAAAAATTCGGTAGCTGACGTCTCTTTGTGTGTAGTCAACAACGATATGTGTGGGGCTCTATTCCCAGTGAGCGCTGAACTCTTCGTCATATTATTTCAGTTCAAACATGCTCACATGTCACTGCTGGTGCAACAAACCCATATTTAACGTTAGTTTTCTCTAGAATATAACCGATAGGTGCCGGGTTGGAGTCCTGGGAAGGAAAAAATTAATGTTTCGTCTCGTCATTTCAGTTAAAACATCTAGTTACTGCCGCGAAATTCCGATATGTCACGTTTGACTGTGCTTCGATAGCAATCCGATTAGGTTCCGGGTTCGAATCCGTGTCCAACACACAGCTTTACCTCACGGCATTTCAAGTAAGTTACTTGTGAAGAAGCAATATTTAACATCTCTCGTAGTTCGTTAACAGGGACAATAGATGCTGGGTAGGAATTCGCGTCTGTTAAAAATGTTTGCGTTATGCAATTTAAAGTTGATATTTGCTAACTGATACTGTCTAAAATCGAGGTATATCACTCTCTGTATGCCTAATCAGGAATGACTGTTAGTTTCCGTCAGTCACGAAATCTTTGCTTAGTCTGCATGAGCTGGGTTTGAATCCATATGCAGAACAAGACGGTTCGTCGTGTCATTTAATGTTCATACATATTCTCAACTAGCTGCTCGTGAATAACTTAAATTTTTAATGTCATTTTGTGTTAAATAGTTCAAATGGCTCTGAGCACTATAGGACTTAACTTCTAAGGTCATCAGTCCCCTAGAACTTAGAACTACGTAAACCTAACTAACCTAAGGACATCACACACATCCATGCCCGAGGCAGGATTCGAACCTGCGACCGTAGCGGTCACGCGGTTCCAGACTGAAGCGCCTAGAACCGCACGGCCACATCGGCCGGCCCCCACCGTCTGGTATCAATGCATTACCTTATAATCCATTATATATAATCATTTTCATAGTACACTTGATGATATAGATGAGTAGGACACAAGACAGGACATAGATGATGCCCGTTTGACGTCAACAGTGTGTAACATTTTACTTTTTTTGAATAGGACAATGTTCCTCTCCAATAATTTTAGATTAGTTACAATAAGCTTACGCTGCAAGAGAATTCGCTTGTATTTTTCAATTTGTGGTCTGTTGTCGGTTTGAAGGCCTTCCATAACATCGGCAACGTAGTGCAACTCCACCGAGAGCTGTCTGGAGTAGGGTGGAGATAGCAATGTGAAAGTTGCGAGCTGTCGAAGACGATCTTCATATTCCTAATGCGATTAGGACATCGTATACTCTTGACGACGTTTAGCACCTGTGCGGTCAGTCACCCAGTTTCAGAATTCATTTTGAGTAATCCTGCTAAATTCCCAAAATATTGTCTTTTTATATTGATGAGTAATATGGATAGTCGTCACGTTCATGTGCCGTCTACAACGCAAATTTAATGTTACTATCCTAGGAACTAACCTGCAATACGTTTTGTATTTCATAATCGGAACTATCTGCATTAACCGTCATCAGAGCAATGTCAGGGAACAGAATGCAGCAGTGCCTACTTGAGGACCTGCTTGAGTCGTGTTCTAAGGAAAGGGTAGTTGCTGGTTCACATTATATTACACTAGCGAGAAGTACCGACTTTTCTTTTTCTCTGCAAACATCCAGAAATAAATTCAGTAACTAAATGCTAAGAATATATTTGCATTGTGCCAACTCAAAGATCAATAGATATGGATATAGATATAGATTTTTATATTTAAAGCCATTCTCGTTCTGCGTTGGAATAAACATCATTCATTATTTGCTTGTTCTTGTCATTCTCTCACTCGCAAGAGTCTTATGCTGATGCAGTATGAATAAATTATGCCATTGGATACAAAGCGGTTTAGTTTTGAGACCTAACCCACGAGGGGGGAAGGCACAGTGGTCTGCTTCAGGAATTCCAAGCAATAAAACACAAAAAACAACCCAGGAAGGGTTCGAACAGCTACTTTCACGCAGAGACATGCATTTGGAATCTGTTCATCGTTACGGGGTCAAACAAGAGGGTAACATTACTGAAACAATGATCGGGCTACTTAGTATATAATAGAGCATACAGATTTCAAGGAGGAAACGTATGAAGACGCAGACTTCCTCGTTATCAATATGTGCGGCATATCTTTCGTGTTAACGAAAGTAAATTCCCGCTTTACCTCTTCTTACGTGTCACATGAGGAATAGAATATTTGTTGACTGCGTCTCTTCTTGCTTCCATCCTTACCAACATATTTCTTCATTCTCGTGGTAATCATGACATTCTATGTGCATGCTGCAAACGATTGCAAGTGGACAAATTCGACATCGAGGTGCAAAGCGTTTGGTATCTTACATTATATTCAATTCGAATAAGCTTCCGGTGTATTTTTACTTCGTTTGTATTTTTAGATGATTATGAACGTTACGGAAATTTATCTCACATGCTTTATGTTGAATGAGAAACATTGAATGATCCGTTTTGCTTTCCCTACGTTGAAATGATATAATGTCGGCGTCAACAGCCTTCTTCCACGCCGGAAGCTGAAACTTGTACCATTCTGGATTAATGATAATTGAATGTCTCATATGTATACATAGCCCACAAGGCGACGTCAGAAACCATCAGGGGAGAACGCCGCATAAAAACCAAACGTGCGCGCGCGTCTCCACTCTGAAGAACCGTATCGGAGAATCACGGCAAGCATTTCGCTGAAGAGCTGCCTCGTCAGAGAGCCGAGAAATGGCAGCGTCGTAGCAAGTATTTGTCAACACTCTGATAGTGCATTTACTTCCGCGTGTAGGTCGGCGATACCTCGCTAAATTCACTTGACATTCGTTTTCCACATCGAAGATTCGTACGATATAATCCACTGCAAGATGACACAATTAGAAAGTATATTTAATTACTGGACTCCAAGAACGGCGTTCTTCACATAAGTAACACCTGTTTGTGTGTGCATTCGGGAGGACGACGGTGCAATCCCGCGCCCGGCCATCCTGATTTAGGTTTTCAATGATTTCCCTAAATCGCTTCAGGCAAATGCCGGGATGGTTCCTTAGGAAGGGCACGGCCGATTTCCTTCCCCATCCTTCCCAATCCCGAGCTTGTGCTCCGTGTCTAATGACATCGTTGTCGACGGGACGTTAAAACAGTAATCTCCACCTCCTCTGTTTCTGTGTTTAAGGTTGCGTTTTGAGGCTCAGGCAACATCGCAGTGACTTTAGTCCGCCTCTGGCCGCCAGTGTGTCGTTAGCTCAGAGGTTCCCTTGTGCGTTGCAGTGCTTGTACTATAAGTTCGAATCACGGTAGAAGCCGCTGACTACAACCTTTTATTTTCCATTTTAATTAATGGAGTTGCAAACTGCTAGTAAAAATTTCTTATGCGAAATCTGAAGAATGCCTTTAAACATCAATCTTCGTCCGATTTCGACTTAGTAAATTAAGTTAATATCATGGATTTCTGCTTTGCAAATTCCAAGGTGCTTCACTGTAAAATAGGTCCTGAAAAGATTCAAACCGATTGTCAACGATATAAATTTGAGCTTTGTTCGTCATATAGGTCTAACATGTCAGAATGTTGTTTATGAAGTGCACATGTTCATTAATATAGTTCCCATCTTCTAAATTTTTGCAATAGCATTTAACTGTAGACGTTTTCTAACATCGGCGTTAGCAATTCCTTTCCGCTCTCTGATACCTTCAAAACGACAAATTTTTCTGGTTTAAATCTGATGACCTTAACTATCACTTCCGTTCATCAATAAATACTTCATGAACCCATACATGGAACTCCAAATGTGCATTGTGCCTGCACTGCTACAGAGCATGCATTGCAAGGTATTCACACAGTTTATCGCATAGACTTACCATAAGGAATGAAACAAGAACTGTAATACACTTTACACCACAGACGCTCACTCTGGCTTGACGAAAACATCCAAACATTGACCAAAAGTTGCACAAATAATTAAGTTTGATAGGAAAAGAAACGAGGTATGAAGCATTTATAAATTCATCGAATGTAGTGAGGTGGTTTAATTTCGTCCCAGTCTATAAAATTAATTTCGGGCCATACTCAGCTCTTGCCGATTACCCGCCTACTAATCAGGGCGTCTGTCTCCGTTGCTTTTGAGCGTGAATGGAAATTGTAGAAATTTTCTGTGGAGCAACATTTCATAATAAAGCGTTTTAAATCATCAAAAGCGATGAGCGGTAGCAGGCGCTTTCGATAAAGAACGGGGGAGTGTAGCGCCGCTGCTGTCGCCACGGCCGCTGCCAGTAGCCAGCAAATGGATCCCGGAGCTTTGCCGCATACGGCGTCCAGAGGAGGACAATCTGCAGGAAATCTGCCGCAAAATCGTTACTAGATAAAATTTTGATGTCGCTGTGTCACAAAGCGAAATAGATTGAATCTGCGCTACCATTACATTCACGTCTTCAGCATTCAGACAGAAGAGGCTATAAAAATATTTTATGCCAGCTGCTCTCGATCCACTTACATTATGAACAGAAACAACGCACGGTACCGCTAGACCACAGGCGTAATCAGCCTAGAGTCTCTCTATCTTGGGACAAGTTGTCCTCCAGGAAGTGCCGCAGTCTACAGTGTTTGCCAGATTGTGCAGATAACCGGACTTAGAGAATTAGCGAGTTGGCCAGTTTTTTTGTCCCATGTCGCGATCGGCGCGGACTTAGCCTCTGAAGCGGCCGGCTGCCGGTCGAGTTTTATGTCAAAGAGTGTACGTCGTAATAAACAAAACTTAGAACTTAGAAGAGTGCATGTTTTATATTGCAGAAGAACATTTTAAGCTGAAGAAGAATAACAAATATAAGGAATGTTTTAAAAAATTTTTATCTATTGCTTTATGTGGGCTACAAAGAGATGGACAGTTTTATTGATTAGAAGCAGAATACTATTCTTTCACTTTTTTTTATTCCTGGAATATTCTTTTACGTCGGTTCTTAAATCACAACTGTTCTAATTTGGCAAACCCCCTCCGGCTCCGAAACTTCTTCCATTTGTTGAAAAATATATGGCTTCCTTACAGACTTCATATGCATCCAGTGCATAATAACTTAAATTGTGAATATATTTCTGAATGAATGTTTGTTATTTATTTTTCCGTCACCCTGTTCACTGTTATAAGTTATGTTCCACAAGGAATGCACGCCATTGGAGGCGACAATCTGTAATTTATTTTACCTTAATTACTACTTCAATTTTGTTCAACAATTTAAAGGAATATATGGGTGCAAACATGGAATACATGTGAATAATGCAGCTGCTCAGTGACAGGTATGGGGGAGGCACTATGGCCAGGCCTCGGATTTTCGACCCCTGCCCTCTTTGCCTCCGCCTACCTGGTGCTGAAATTCTTCTCAAACTTTAAAAAAAAGTAATAGTGCAGTGATCAGAACGTCTGTCTAGTAAGCAGCAGGTCTAGGTTCGAAGCTCAGTGGTCACAAATTTTCATCTGCCGTCGTTGCTGTATTTCAACGCGCTGTGACTGTGTGGACGTCGGTCCTTCGATATTTAAGATGCAATTGTTTTTTGAGGCAATAGAGGTGATTTGCGAACATTTGTCTTGCCAGCAAAATAACGGGACTCCAACAAAATCCAATCCTTAGTCATACCTTCTTGCCGGAGCTAACCCATGCCATATACATGCGAATTAGATTGTAGTCCATATTTAGTCAAATAACGAATGGTCAGTATACAAGTATGCCGGCCAGGGTGGCCGAGCGGTTCTAGGCGCTACAGTCTGGAACCGCGCGAGAGCTACGGTCTTAGGTTCGACTCCAGTCTCCGACATGGATGTGTCTCATGTCCTTAGGTTAGTTAGGTTTAAGTAGTTCTAAGTTCTAGCGGACTGACCACCTCAGACGTTAAGTCCCATAGCGCTCAGAACCATTTGAACCATTTTTGAAATATTCAAGTATTTAGAAACAGAAGAAGCAGGATTGCAGCGAACTGATCACTTAACCAAGTGCAACATAGAGTACCTGTGTAATGGGTCATTCCAGCTACATAGCTGAGGGTAATATTTTTTAAGCAATTCATTGCAGAATTAATGTAATACCCGCACGATGATCTCTGTAGTCATACTGTATCATTAGCAGCCCGCGAATGTAGTACTATGTTCGTTAAATCGGATTACTGAAGCTGAGGCCAAATAAAGACAAGCGACGACGCCACAACACTATCTTTACTTAAGTAGGTAGTCAGCGCTAAATTATGTGCGCCACCATTAACGTTGCTGTAAGCAGTTTGACAGCATAACACCACCACAACTACTGACAACCTGAACCATTATCATCACGCAGTTGTGACTCGCAGTGATTACAAGTTTCTCATGTTTGTCAAGAATAGCGAAAGCGCCTCTCAAGCTAAAAAAAAAAAAAAAAAGGTTCAAATGGCTCTGAGCACTATGGGACTTAACTGCTGAGGTCATCAGTCCCCTATAACTTAGAACTATTTAAACCTAACTAACCTACGGACATCACACACATCCATGCCCAAGGCAGGATTCGAACCTGCGACCGTAGTGGTCGCGCTGTTCCAGACTGTAGCGCCTAGAACCGCTCGGCCACCCGGGCCGCGCCCTCTGAATTCCCATTTCCACTACGCCTAGGACGGAGAGAATCCTAAATATCAGTAACAGGTCACTTAGCGACGAGAAGAGTCCACGTATTGTCTCAAGTTCTTGCAGTTTGATGTTAATGCAGTTCCAGATGGTTTCGCACTAACGGGTTCTTTTGGCTATGGGAATACGCATATGGGAAATATAGAAGTGTAATTGCTAGAACGTTGAACTATCTTAATAACACCTCATTCTGGATTGAATACGACTTTGACGTTTCCATCCAACTCCTGACGTCTTACTGAATGAAGTCTGAAGTGCACGCACAGTTGTGTTGCCTGCCGCAAGGATTCTGTGAAGTGTTGTGGCAGCTGGCGGTCATTGCTGAATACAGACATGTGCTCCAAGGGAACTCGTCTTTGTTGCATTTTTTTCCATACCGTAATTAGCATAATAACATAAGGCTTGTTCTGCTGAAGAACTTGATGCCCACAAGTCCTTAAATAAGAATCTCCTAACGTGAGTAATGCATGAAAGGAAACAGACTTTTGGACAAAACGATGGACAGCTCCCTGCTTTTTGCGTTTTCGATAGCGCCTACGATAAGAATCTGGTGTCATATTATGTTCCAGAACCCTAAACTGTTCATTTTTTTGCCTCATACTAAAACAAAAGTTATGATATGAGAAGAGGAAATGACTTATATGCTTCTCAGGAACTAGAGTTTTTCGTGTTTATTTTCCTACTTCATACTAAAACAAGGGCATTAAAATGAGAAGAGGAAATGAAATATACGCTTCCAAGACATAATATTTCCTTGTGTGCTACTACTGCATACATGAAAGCCCTGCAGTTAATTTTTGTATGTTGGATAAATTTTGATATCACCTCACATTCCTTTGTGAGAAGGTTCCTATTTTCTTGGGATTCATATAGAGTGGACATTTCATCACTGGTTAATATTCTGATGACTAATGACATGATACCCGTTGCAATTGCTCCATGGCTCCTGTGAGTAGAGTCTCACGTTGGTTACTATAAGAACACGCAGGCAGTGATATCCGCTCACTGCGGTCAGAGACAAGGTGATTTCTTTCTGTTTATGGCGAAGCGTCTGCTGCAGTGTCCACGCTCAGCCAACATAAACAAATCGCGGCGGCATTGGGCACTGCTGATCGCTGCGCTTGTCGCGAGCCTCGACAACAAGAGCGCACTGTCTCTGCTAACGATACTATGGAGTTAATACATCTTACTTAACGTAATATGCAGGACGTGGGTTGGGTGAAATTTCAGTTAGTAACTTCCCATCGCATTAAAATACTTTACAGTCATATTTGATGAATTATTTATTGTTGGTTGTCTCTCTAATGTTAATAGTATTGATTCAGATTGTGCATGAACACGAAAACACACACACACACACACACACACACACACACACACACACACACAGACACACAGTCATTGATTCTAGTGAGGCTGACAACTACTGTGTGTTGAACAACACATGCACCAGTCAGCTCCTCAGTTGGCGTCGAGTGGATGAGTTTTTTCAATTACCTTGCATTGCAAGAATTGTAAGGAGGAGCCTGAAAGTAAATGGTCTTGTATGCTAAAGAGCTGCCACAAAGCAAATCTTGACCGATTATCAGATAATTGTCCACATGGGTTTTGTGGACGAGTATACTTTAAGTAGCCGCGCGGGATTAGCCGAGCGGTCCGGGGCGCTGCAGTCATTATCTGCGTGGCTGATCCCGGCGGAGGTTCGAGGCCTCCCTCGGGCATGAGTGTGTGTGTTTGTCCTTAGGATAATTTAGGTTAAGTAGTGTGTAAGCTTAGGTGCTGATGACCTTAGCAGTTGACTCCCATAAGACTTCACACACATTTGAACATTTTTTTATACTTTTAGTAACCAACCCACCCACGATCATTACGTAAGATTTCTCGAAGGCTTAGGGAATTGATTTCATTAAGTCGTCGACAGTGTAGCGTGATGGTTTACTTCCCAACATATGTTTTCTATATTTGTCCAAAGGTCGCTTGCTTTTGTAGATCCACGTGGCAATGGCCTACTCTGCCCACATATTCTCCATCTGGTTGATGTTTGGTGATCGTGGAACAAACGGCAACAGCTTTATCCTCTCTTGGGCCTGAAACCAATCTCGCACTGCTCTGCTATGATGGATGGGGCTGTGCTCCTGTAAATAAACTATTATCTCGTTAGTCCATGTATTTATATTTAAATAACGTATTTGTAATAAGCACATTGGATTATTATTTTCCACAGTGTTTAAGAATTCAGGCCCTGTCATAGATAAGTGATCTATATTCAACAGTCCGATTAAGAATGTGATTTGCCCAGTCTATCACATGATCAGAGTCGTAGTCAGATATCCACATTAAGACTGCCTAGCTGAATCCGATTAGAACTATCTGGTATCGATACGAAATTACAGAAATCGGATAATTTGAACGTCTGTATTGCAACAATGCTGCGCACATAAATTCCTATGATGGAGTAACAGATAGCAACTGTCTAAGAAAAAGTGAGAAATATGTCTTCTAGCAGCAATGTAACGCAATTATAACCCACATTTATGTGATGGAAATACTGAATCGAACAATACACATCTATTTCAGTGGTGGGAAGATACACCATATCGGATTTGCTGATGACATAATGACAATAATAATAATAATAATAATAATAATAATAATAATCGCATGTGGCGGATAGGGGAAACCCTCCCCCATATGGGTGGTACCGAGGAAATCAAATACTAGGGGTGAACCAAATACTAACACAATCCTGAACGGCTACCAAATCCGTTGAACCCAAAATCCAGACACGTCTGAGTTAAAATCACCGCTACTCTGGTCACCGTCTCTTAGCTCAATGAGCTTGGCTGAAAATATTTGCCTTCAAAGGCTTCAACACCCTCTGGTCCTGCCCGGTCCTTGTATCACCCTAGCCAAACCAATGAAACACAAGCAAACATGAACTATGCAAGCAAAGTCAACTTTACCCCAAGTGGTACACAACCCAGCTGTCGACAGGCGGCAGTTGGATTTTCGGATTCTGGGGAGTCCAGGTTAGCACGGCAGAGAATATCGAAGATCTCTGGTAAATTTCCCTACAAGGAAGAAACATGCATTTAAAAGTAAACATCGATACATTGATCCAAACACGAAAACTAAATAATCTCACAAAAGAAATCCACCGACAAAAAATTCTCATCCTTGCTCTTCAAGAACCACGACTAACTGACAATGAAACCTTGCATTAGGGAAACCATTGCGTCTTCAAAAGCAAAATACAACAAAAGGTAGCGAAAGGCGTACCAATCTTCGGCATTGCATTTCTCGAACACAGATCTATCATCAACTCTGTCAAAGAAATCACACCCATCAACAATGAAAAGGTTCAAATGACTCTGAGCACTATGGGACTTAACACCGGAAGTCATCAGTCCCCTAGAACTTAGAACTAATTAAACCTAACTTAACCTAAGGACATCACACACATCCATGCCCGAGGCTGGATTCGAACCATCGACCGTAGCAGTCGCGCGGTTCCGAACTGAAGCGCCTAGAACCGCTCGGCCACCGTGGCCGGCCCATCAACAAGCTACTTATGACTATGCTCATTCAGAGCCACAGTAAAAAATATACGCTCATCAATGCACGTGTCCCCACCAACATCGAAAATAAGAAAAACTGCGAAAATGTCGAAAAATTCTGGAACACACTCGAAAATACTATGAGCAAAATTCACCAGGATGACGTGAAAATACTAGTGGGAGACTTCAACTCTCTATTTGGGACAGAAGAAACCTGTAGAAAAATCATTGGCACAAATTCAACACACCGAAACGCTTAGACCAACGGCACACGTCTGACTGACATTTGCCAACAATTCAACCACAAAAGGACGTCTTCCCACTTTAGGAAAAAAACCAGTTCCCAGGTAACATGCTTAGCTAACAGGTGCAAGCTGCTTTCGTTCGCCATTCGCGACTCGCTGAAAGCCAGATTTTTAATTCTTTTGTAGCACAGCTACAAGCAGGCTGATAAAAACTCAATAAGGGAATCGTAAGACAACGCTCGGGCAAAATTCGTCTTGCTACTTTCAGTAACTCTTAATGTCAGAGCGAAAACCTTACGGTACTGCCAAATTCATAATGCCACTTTTGTTTTCTGCCGACATATTTTTTGTTGTTGTGAATACATAATTTTATCTATGAAATGTCACATTTTCATAATACTTGCGAATGGTACAGGAAATGAAATAAATACAGATCTTTTCGAAGTCAAAAGTTGGTAATATCCTACTAATTCGTGTTAAAATAGGTTCAATCGTCTCACAGACACTTAATGCTTTATTAAGATAGTCTGCCGTCGTGATGTTTCTGTAGTAAGCTGAATTTAATTTGTATTAGTACAGTGAATATTTTAATTGCATTTTCCATTAGTTTACTAAACGCAACAGTAATTATCAAAGAGAAATTAATCAGCAGCAGAATTTTCTTTCACGATATCTAAAACGATCTGACAATGCTAAAGTTGTTTTCAAATTCTACGCCTGTAGAAACCTACTGGTTCTAACGATGTCATTAAACCAGAGTAGTTTTAAGAGTATTTCCGTCTAGAAATGAATTGCCTTGACGGTTGATCGATCAAGAGCGGGAAAGGTAAAATTTTACAAATATATGACGAGAGGGACAAGTGCTTGAGAGAGGACTTCCCTATCAATACAAGTGCCTGACAGACGACTTTTCTATCAATCTCCTGGATTGTTTTGTTTCTCAAATCAACATAGTGCGTTATCATGCAGTAGCACAGGTGATGTAGTTTTGTTGCTCGATTTTCTTACACTCCGATCGAAAGGAATGCTCGATGAGTGACCTGATGACGTTCAATAATAGTCACTCCGTTGATTTTTGTTGTTTCGAATTAGAGCATGCAGTACTCCTACACCAGACTTCTGAACTTTGCCTGATGAACGCAAATGTCGCATGATGGTTAAATGGTAATCTATCACATATATGAGGAAGTCGAGATTGCCCGCATCTCGTGGTCGTGCGGTAGCGTTCTCGCTTCCCACGCCCGGGTTCCCGGGTTCGATTCCCGGCGGGGTCAGGGATTTTCTCTGCCTCGTGATGGCTGGGTGTTGTGTGCTGTCCTTAGGTTAGTTAGGTTTAAGTAGTTCTAAGTTCTAGGGGACTTATGACCACAGCAGTTGAGTCCCATAGTGCTCAGAGCCATTTGAACCATTTGAAGTCGAGACTTCCTTAATGTGGAAAATCATTCATGCCAGAACTATCTTTGTTGAAACACGAATATCTTTTTCTGGCGTATTTTTACCAAAAGCACTCGCTCCAAACACAGTTCAAATCTTTCTAGCTGCCTCCTCTGCATTCACCCCTCTGTTATACCAAAAGTAAACGTTGTGTTTCAGGTGTTACACCTTTTTCCACTTGCGACTCAATTTGACAATGCTTAACTGTAGTTCATGATTTTCAAGTATGCAAAATCGAATGTTTAACTGCAAGATGATAACTAGAACTTCAAATTCGAAAATGACAGTTGATACATACACTGACAACGTGGCGCCGCGTTCACATGGGCGGCGCCGGATTTCAGGCGGCGGGTGGCGTCTGGCCGGTGGCCGGTAGCCGCTGCAGCGTGAGGAAACGCTCGAGCGTAAGCTGTTATGATCGCGGCGCAGCCACGAGCTGTCCTGCGGAGTTGTTTTTGGAATACTTGTCATTGCTGGTGGGTAGAATGTTAAGCGAATTATCTTCGATGCTCAATCAGAATCATAACTTTCGGCCGAAATGTGGTAAAAAAAAGGTTGGACACGAACAGGCGACCATAAGCTTAGAATGCATGACGATTACCACTTTTTCTTTTCTTTTTTTTCTTATTGTTCATTATTGATCGTTTTGTTTGGTCGTTGCGGACGTCGCTGGACATCCTGTTCAAGTTCGGTGGTTGATCCTTCCACTCAGTTTTTTTATTACAGAGGCCAACCGGCTCTCAGACCGAACACGCTGAGCTACCGTGCCGGCTAGCACTAGACCACGGGCTCACACAATCCGAGAACATCTCGGAGGTAGACAACAATTCCTCCTAACGCTTCCGCATCTTACAGTGTTGCCAGATTGTGCAGATGGCCGGTCAGTTTTATTGGCTACGTTAAGTGAATAGTCTCTGTGGCAGGCGGCCGGCGGTCAGTCTAAAACTGTACGCCAATGTGTTTCATTCACGTATCTGTGTGACGCTAAAGTGTGGTTATGGATAATACGTATGCTCAGATTGCGAATGAAACATCATAAGTAAAGAGAGGGAAACGAATTAGGCGTCCTTCGTCTTCCGTAACATCAAATAGATTTTAGTTATTCTATCTTAAATGAACTGCGCAGAAAATCATTCACCAGAAGTAAATAACTTGTTAGCAACATCAGATGTTATTAACAGCTTTCCGGCGCGGGTTAGCCGTGCTTTCAACGGCGTCATATCGCGGATCGCACGGCTGCTTGCGCTGTCAGTTCGAATCCTTCCCCGGGCGTGGATGTGTGTTAAGTTAGGTTGGTTTAAGTAGTTCTAGGTCTAGGGGCTGATGACGTAAGCAGTTTGGTCACATAGTTCTTGGAGCCATTTTTTGACCTTTCACGTAAATTTTCTTTTCATAAACGGCCGTATCTTTAGATTGCGTTTACATAGAAGCTCACTTTTTTACACCACCAAGGGACCGGTTACCACAAGAAGTGCGATACATTTCCGCTTATTATGTCTACCCGTTCTGGAGGTAAACGGGTTTTAAAGGTTGGGTAGACCGATAGACGGTCAAGAAAGTGAGACTTGTAGGGTTCCGTTTTTACTGGTTTAGGTGACGAAATCCTAACAACGAAAACAGCTACGACAGATACTGAAGATGAGGGCTGCATAAATAACACCCCCTACTCTTTATTCGAAATGTTCTAGTTGCAGTCGATACATCAGCATATTAATCGTAGCTACGCCTTCGATCCCAATCACGTTTACAGGAATGCAAATAGAATCCATTTGCCTATACACGTGGTAGTTCACATCCCAGTATTAATGCTACCGCGTTTTAGAAGTAAGAACATTCCCATTGCTAGCTAGCTTAAGAAACACTTAGGCTAATGAACGTTTTGCGGCTGTGGCGAGTCTAGTGGAGAATTCGAAACAGTGTAGAATACGTTTGGCAGCTGTGTAGCCGTTTATTTCCTGGGGTGGTGCAGAAATATCCTACTAAATTTACTCTCTAATAACAGTATTTTGCTATTTCGATAAACATCCCAAATGGTTGTCACATAAGCGGTGACATAAAGGAAGAAAATTCATGTTTTTGAGTCCAGAAAGCTCTATGCAACAGAAACTGCAGATCATTTTGCCATTTTCATTGCGAAATTGGTGGCTTATTCATGTCTGGGGTAATAATAGAGGGCTGCATGGGTTGTCTGCTAGCGTAGTGAAAGGAAGGTCTGGTTTGTTTTCGGTTCTAATCTCGATGGAGGCAGGTAGAATATCAGTAAAGCAATTTTAAGAAATTCTCGCGGCCCCAATACGTTTTATCGCTACCTTTATTCTGTACTGGCGCCCTGTACATGTCAATATGACACTCTTATAGAATTGCATACATGTTACTGCCTACTTTTTCCGCTTCTGTCAATAATGGAATTGACTTAAGTGTGACACTGAATGATTTTTAACTGAATTTCGTTATTAATCTTCACGCGTTGTTAAATTTGCACACTTTCATGGTAGGTCAGCAACGGTAATCCAGTATGACTGGTCTGAACGTTGACACAGACCGTTTCGCGGCCGAAAGCGGATAATATTTTGCTAATTCGTAACGATCCGGCGTTCTTTGTATTACTAAAACAATTATGTTATCTCGATGAGTTGAAATTCATTTTTATTGGTACAGTTCATACCAATTAGTGTTTATTCTTTCAGTTCTGTCTTATATTTACGTGTTGTATTTAACACACTAATCAGCATTAATATAGTCTTACAAATTATTGAAAACAGCCTAAAAAAAGTTCAGATAGTTTGTCAATTTCACGCAAGTGCATAGTATGTTGGTAGCACTTCGTCGCCTTGCCTCTTATGCTGTGTAGCAGACTTTAAAGCCGTGCGGATCAGCATAACGAAAAGGCGAGGGGTCTCGCTCGTTTTGTCCACGACTGTACATGTGCGTCAGTGAAAAAGACCAATAAAAAGGTGTTAGCATGAGGACGTAATGTGCTGTTACAGTCTCTTCTGTACCTAAGGTCCATCACAGTTCCCTTTGGATCCCTACGTAATTCGGTGCTCCCCGATACACACGATCGAAAAGCGGAGGAGTGGTACTCAAGCGTCAACTTTAGGTTACAATATCTGCGGATGTAATTAACATTTTACAATGCAACAAACGGCACTGATTACGTATTTGTTTATATTTTCAGATGTGCTAACGAAATTAACGGGGTTCCATTTAAAAAAACGTAGGTTTGTGTTAAAAAACATACCTCCGTGCACTTTTTTATGGTTTGTATTAACCAATTACACTAGCCCCTCTCCTCACGTTCGGTCTGTGGAATTGATTCGTCTGTATTTGATGTGGTTTACGAAATATATCCAGCGGTAACGTTAGGTGACTCACCCTGTATATATATATATATATATATATATATATATATATATATATATATATATATATATATATTACCTGATCCTGCTGCTTTCTTGTTCTTCAGTTCTTTTATTACTTCCTTTACATCTTCTTCATTTAGAGGTTCCATTACATTGTCTTTTACCTTACTTTGATGTTGTTTCTCTTTCTTTGGGAGTGTTTTGATTCCTCGTTTGTTCAGTATCTTACTGATGTGGTCTTCCCATGCCTTCATGTCTATCTTCGGAGTACGAGCATGTTTTCTTGGTCTTGCTGCTACGTATGGGTCTTTCTCTGCTTCATGCGCTTCGCTTTCGGCCTCTCTTCCTATGTATTCTTTTTTCTTCTCTTCTATTAGTTTTTCCTAGAATATAAACGCAGACTAGACATCCATGCCACAGCCATTATAGGACAGTTAAAACAGGCACTTCGCAAACATTATACAGAACGCAATAATGCAGATCCGTGCATCAGTCACATAAAAGGTGTACCACATATCTGGGGAATCAGTGTATCTGTCTGTCGTTTCACGTACGAACAATGTGAACTGGATTGTTAAAGATATTTCGGTTTTGACAAACACCATGGGACGTCCAATCAAAAATTCTTCTAGCAGTGCACTGTACAAGAGATCATGACACTATGAGGGTGTATATGCAGAAATATCGGAATGACAGTGCCTACCTCGATGATCCGGTTAAAGAGGAAGACCTAATAATAATTCTAATTCAAATGTTATCACTCTCGCTACGTGAAAACTTAGCTTTCACGCCGCATCTGAATATGTAGCAGTTGTGTTCCAGGAACGATGGAATTGAAATCCTCGTAGCAAAACGACAGCAAGGAGAAAGAGGTAATGACGATCATCAAAACAACATTATAAGCCCACTGAAGAGAATTTACGAGCTACAGACGACCATGATTCGATTTACGAGACGACGTAACGCAGAAACAAGAAGAATATAGCCCACTGAACGCATTTAGCCTGAATCATTAATCAAATTGACTACCCCATCGCGGAGGCAGAACACAGTATCGCTCTCCGGGATGTGCTAGGAGCCACGATCGTAATCCACGAGGCTCTGAGGCGATAAACTAAATTAAGTATAGGAAAGGCCCGCTACAAAACGAATGTTATTGGAAATGGGTCGAGAATCGCGAAGAATGTTTTTAAAGGCGAACATACTACAGACCTGATGGTAAATCTGTACAGAGAGAAAGAAAATTTTGAAACAGATATTTTAATGTCCTTTGAATAAGTGTGGATATATAGAGTGAGTAAGTATGATTCAGTTGATTCAATGGGTGAGGTGAATGCTATCTCAGAAAATGTACTTTCGCAACTGAATAATCTGGCTGCATTCCCAAAATTTGATCGTAAATCCTAAGTACTTGCATGGCTGTGGGTAATGGAGGTAAACATATCAAAGATCAAGCACTTTTGAAGTTGCGAATTCAAGTATATGAATACGAGCAGGTATTCTTGATTGTTAGATCTCTTATCATGGGCTTAGTTCTCGATACTGACTCATTGACAGAGATGAAACACAAGGTAGATTTTGAAGAGTTGTCTGTGTGTGAAGTTGAATAATGGAAAGAGGAGTAAATTAAAGGGCACCTAACCGAAGATAAACAAAACACTGGGGTTCTGAAGATGATGTTAATGCATTTTGGAGAAGAAGAATGAGCTGCGAGGGAATAATAATGATGAAGGTGCTCTCACTATATTCTGTTCATCATAAGAATAAACCTGATGTAAACACAGTGCTATGTATTCCTCCGCGTTTGCTTGAATTTTATTGGAATTCGTTTCACGTGGAGTGAAAGTTGAGCTGTGACCAGTACAGCCAAGTACGATCATAAGGATAGCTTGTACCCCGTGTTACACGGATATAGACTGAGCAATAATGTGGGACAAGAGCTATACCGGAGCATTAAACTTGGGTAGCACGGACCAGCCAGTGGCCCAACTAACCTGCAACTGCAGTTCAGACTTAAAATGGTCCAGCAGAGAGACAATACAGCTTCGAATATGATTTAATTTTTAAAGAGAGTGATATAATATACAGCAAGTTCCAGCAGAGCCGCATGCTTCTTGGTCACCAGACGGAAAGCACAAAATGCTCTCGTTTCCACCTGATATAGTATTTTAATTAAAGCAAGACTGAGGAATATTCCTAACTTAAACATAGGATAATTTTTCTGAGCGAGCTATGTATGACGCAAAAGCATACTGCAGGGACTCTACCGTACTGTGGAATACTAAGGCCACTGAAGGTATTAATTACAGTAAGTCGTCTCGTAATCTCTTAGCTCCCTCCGTATCCGAATCCGAGAAATACATTTCAGTTCAAGAACTGTCACTGCTACGTCCACAGTGAGTCGATCAACAAAAAAAGTCCACGAAGTCAACCAGGCGCCATGAGTTTCACCTTTTCTTTTAAGACGTGCTGTTCGATATCCCGAAAGCGTTCGGCAGTGCTATGTGAAAAAGGTGCGTGCGTTAGTTCGAGTACGTTTGACAGCTTAATAATCTTGTTATTTCTAGGACCAACTAACTTAAATTGGCTCCAGATCAGTTCTGTTGGATTCGTATCGTGATGATATGGAAAATGTATAAATGCAACATTTATATGGTGTGCTCGATGCTGTGAAAATTATTGTTTTCATATTTGTACAACACTTATATACACCTGTGGTAGTAAACAATGAACATATTCCAAATAAAAGAGTATCTCGTTTTTCATTTTCGACTCAAAAATTAAACTGATTCTTTTCATTAATTTAAGGAACCTTCATTAACAGTCTTTCAGCAAATATCTATAATTTAGAATTTGTATTTTAAATGGAAACAGGAATTTCGCTTGCAATATGTTATTATATTACTGGCCATTGATACTGCTACACCAAGAAGAAATGCAGATGATAAAGAGGTATTCGTTGACCAAATATATAATACTAGAACTGACATGTGATTACATTTACACGCAATATGGGTGGATAGATCCTGAGAAATCAGTACCCAGAACAACCACCTCTGGCCGCAATAAAGGCCTTGATGCGCCTGGGCATTGAATCAAACAGAGCTTGGATGGCGTGTACAGGTACAGCGGCCCATGCAGCTTCAACACGATACCACAGTTCATCGAGAGTAGTGACTGGCGTATTGTGACGAGCCAGTTGCTCGGCCACCATTGACCAGACGTTTTCAATTGGTGGGAGATCTGGAGAATGTGCTGGCCAGGGCAGCAGTCGAACATTTTCTGTATCCATAAAAGGCCCGTACAGGGCCTGCAACATGCGGTCGTGCATTATACTGCTGAAATTTGGGTTTTCGCAGGGATAGAATGAAGGGTAGAGCCGCCGGTCGTAACACATCTGAAATCTAACGTCCACTGTTCAAAGTGCCGTCAATGCGAACAAGAGTGGCCGAGACGTGTAATGGCATCCCATACCATCACGCTGGGTGATACGTCAATATGGTGTTGACGAATACACGCTTCCAATGTGCGTTCACCGCGATGTCGCCAAACACGGATGCGACCATCATTATGCTGCAAACAGAACCAGGATTCATCCGGAAAAACTGTTTTGTCATTCGTGCAGACAGGTACGACGTTGAGTATATCATCGCAGGCGCTCCTGTCTGTGATGCAGCTTCAAGGGTAACCGCAGCCATGGTCTCCGAGCTCATAGTCCATGCTGCTGCAAACGTCGTCCAACTGTTCGTGCAGATGGTTGTTGTCTTGCAAACGTCCACATCTGTTGACTCAGGGATCGAGACGTGGCTGCATGATCCGTTACAGCCATGCGGATAACGTGCCTGTCATCTCGACTGCTAGTGATACGAGGCCGTTGGGATCCAGCACGGCGTTCTGTATTACCCTCCTGAACCCACCGATTCCATATTCTGCTGACAGTCATTGGATCTTGAGCAACGCGAGCAGCGATATCGCGATACGATAAACCGCAATCGCGATAGGCTACAATCTGACCTTTATCAACGCCGGAAACGTGATGGTGCGCATCTCTCCTCCTTACGCGAGACATCAGAACAACGTTTCACCAGGCAACGCCGGTCAACTGCAGTTTGTGTATGAGAAATCGGTTGGGAACTTCCCTCAAGTCAGCACGTTGTAGGTGTCGCCACCGGCGCCAACCTTGTGTGAATGCTTTGAGAAGCTGATCATTTGCATATTACAGGATCTTCTTCCTGTCGGTTAAATTTCGCGTCTGTAGCACGTCATCTTTGTGGTGTAGCAATTTTAATGGCCAGTAGTATAGAAGTAAGAAGACGAGCAGAACTCTTAAAAATGATGAAGAATTTGGGAATGTCGGTATACAATATTTCAAACTGAACGAGAAAAAAAGAAAATAACTGAAGGGAGACCCGGACCAGCGAACCATGAACTGATCGCAGTCACCAATCTATTGGGCGGCAGATTCCGGTATGCATTCTTTGTGTTTGCTTAACCTGTATCCAACATACTCTCTTAAAAAACTTCAAAGCGGCTTACCTCTATTATGAAAAGCATTAAGAACAGCACATTGCTTGACACTTTGTAACCATGTTTGCATACACGTGTTTCGCTACGGAATATTCAAATGGTTCAAATGGCTCTGAGCAATATGGGACTTAACATCTATGGTCATCAGTCCCCTAGAACTTAGAACTACTTAAACCTAACTAACCTAAGGACATCACATAACACCCAGCCATCATGAAGCAGAGAAAATCCCTGACCCCGCCGGGAATCGAACCCGGGAACCCGGGCGTGGGAAGCGAGAACGGGCACTACGGAATAGGAAACAGCCTCAGTCTATTTCATACCCCGTATTAACAGCGTGCCAATCAGCGCACAACAGTGCAGAGGCCCTCTTTGGACACGATTTTTGAAATAAAAACTACTTTGCTAAAGCGCGATTGAGAAAAATGTTGACGGCTGTTAACAGATTTGAATGTCTTAAAGCTTCATTTAACGTAACATAGTATATATAATTCATAAGCAGGACCTACTTCCAAAAGCGTAACAACGTCAGTGTACGTGTGCTACGGCTTCTGAAAGATTATCGCCTTTGTGTTCTTTTACTTCAGGTTTATACTTACGATGAACGGAGTATAGGCCTCGGGAGTAGACAACATTCCATTAGAACTACTGACAGCCTTGGGAGAGCCAGTGCTGACAAAACTCTACCATCTGGTGAGCAAAATGTATGAGACAGGCGAAATACCCTCAGACTTCAAGAAGAATATAATACTCCCAAACCCAAAGAAAGCAGGCGTGGACAGATGTGAAAATTACCGAACTATCAGTTTAATAAGTCACGGCTGCAAAATACTAACGCGAATTCCTTACAGACAAATGGAAAAACTAGTAGAAGCCGACCTCGTGGAAGATCAGTTTGGATTCCGTGAAAATATGGGAACACGTGAGGCAATACTGACCCTACGACTTATTTTAGAAGCTACATTAAGAAAAGGCAAACCTACGATTCTACCTTTTGTAGACTTAGAGAGAGCTTTTGACAATGTTGACTGGAACACTCTCTTTCAAATTCTGAAGGTGGCAGGGGTAAAATACAGGGCGCGAAAGGCTATTTACAATTTGTACAGAAACCAGATGGCAGTTATAGGAGTCGAGGGACATCAAAGGGAAGCAGTGGTTGGAAAGGGAGTGAGGTAGGTTTGTAGCCTCTCCCCTATGTTATTCAATCTGTATACAGAGCAAGTAGTAAAGGAAATAGAAGAAAAATTCGGAGTAGGTATTAAAATCCATGGAGAAGAAATAAAAACGCTAAGGTTCGCCGATGACACTGTAATTCTGTCAGAGACAGCAAAGGACTTGGAAGAGCAGTTGAACGGAATGGACAGTGTCTTGAAAGGAGAGTATAAAATGAACATCAACAAAAGCAAAACGAGGATAATATAACGTAGTCGAAATAAGTCGGGTGATGCTGAGGGAATTAGATTAGGAAATGACACACTTAAAGTAGTAAAGGACTTTCTCTATTTAGGTAGCAAAATAACTGATGATGATAGAAGTAGAGAGGATATAAAATGTAGACAGGCAATGGCAAGGAAAGCGTTTCTGAAGAAGAGAAATTTGTTAACATCGAGTATAGATTTGAGTGTCAGTAAGTCGTTTCTGAAAGTATTTGTATGGAGTGTAGCCGCATATGGAAGTGAAACATGGACGATAAATAGTTTGAACAAGAAGAGAAGAGAAGCTTTCGAAATGTGGTGCTACAGAAGAATGCTGAAGATTAGATGGGTAAATCACATAATTAATGAGTAGGTAGTGAATAGGATTGGGGAGAAGAGGCGTTTGTGGCACAATTTGACTAGAAGAAGGGATCGGTTGGTACCACATGTTCTGAGGCATCAAGGGATCACCAATTTAGTATTGGAGGGCAGCGTGGAGGGTGAAAATCGTAGAGGGCGATCGAGAGATGAATACACTAAGCAGATTCGGAAGGATGTAAGCTGCAGTACGTACCGGGAGATGAAGAAGCTTGCACAGGATTCAGTAGCATGGAGTGTTGAATCAAACCAGTCTCAGGACTGAAGACCACAACAACAACAACTGAATAGAAGATTCATACGTCATTGGAAGCCGGCCTCAGCAGGAAGAACTAAAGAATTACTAAGATGTTACAGAGACCTATTTTCTGAAGCATCCGGTGTAATAAGAGGTAGCGCCTAAAAAATTAAAATCAGTGATAATTAGCTATTATATAGAGTTAAGTGTTAAAATAGCTGTATGAAATTCAGAGAAAAACCTTACTGTTTATTATTAAACCATTTGTGTGGGAAAGAAAGGAAGCATTTTTTTAAGATGTTCACATGGATATTGCACGTTTGCAGAGGTGAAAGCTGAACACTGCTCATCACAGACACAGAGCGCTCAGAATTGCTTGGAATGTCTTCGCTGAAATCAATGAGCGAGGCATCCTGTGGAACGATACAAGCGATATGTCCGATATGTGCAAATTCATCATAAAAAGGGAAGGTTGGGTTGAGCCAGTGGCAGCGAGGCGTAGGTATCAACTGAGTGATCGAGCTGTACGAGGAGATGGGCAGACATCTGGCTGCTGGCTGCAGTTCCCATAACAGTTACTGCAGCCTGCAAGGGAGTGACGAGCGGGGGTGGACATTGTCTGACTGCGTCAATATCTCACGTGCCAACTGCTCACACCAATACTAAAGCCGTCGGCACACGGACCGTGCTGTCGAACGTTAACGTTGAGCGTGCCGGGTTCAACGTGCTGCTGAACGCTCAGGAACGATGCTACTCGTGCATACGGTGCGTGGGCCCCAACGTGATACACGCGATCGCAACGTACTCCAGCGGCAGTTGAGCGACGTTCCTAGTTCGTAAATCACACAGTTTACTCCACAGCCGAGCTTAAATTTCCCGCGTTAGCTCTATTAAAACGCACATTTCCTCCATCGTCCACGAAAAGGAAAGTACCATGTCCAATCAATAAGGACACAGGCTTATAAAAGTTCCATAACAAACAGTGCGGTACAACTTTGGAATACTTCTCCGTATAAGATAAACATTATTTCATCATTCCCACATTTTTAGTAAAACCCCGAGGTCAGTCTTACTTGATCACTGTTCCTACGCAGTAGCAGTATATTTGCAACATGTGAATTGCGAAGCGTAAAAGAAAAAGCAGCAAAATATCTTTATACAAGTAGCGCAAGCTGACCTGTAGATTAAGCCAATCGAACAAAGTCACCCCTCAAAAAAAGGTGAACTTATATTTACATAACATCAAATATTATAGCATATACTTACATTAAACTAATAATAAAGTACCAGAACCTAATAAAAACGCGAATGTTATGAAAAAAATTTTGAAGTTTTAAGACCCGAAACACTGCCTCAACAAAAACTAATTGGTGGACAGAGACGCTACCCATTACTATAAACCGACAACATAACACTTGTTGTTAATCATATTATCTTACCACACACTGAAAACGTTAATCGTAGATAATGATGTTAGTAATTGAAATTAAATTACAACAAACTGTACCCAGAACAATGCGTTTTGGGTGGATCTTCAGTATGTCGCTGCCTTCAAATAGCCTACTCGCATAATACGCAAGTTACAGTAATTCTTTTGCCACGCATATGATGTTTTTCATTATTATATTGGAACGAATCACACAACTAACAACGGTTTTTCCAGTGATTCTCAATTTGCTGGTGCTCAAAAACGGCATATATACATATGGGCTTGAAATGAATGCCAATATGGCGCCTCACAACTCTGTACTGAAGGGAGACGGCGTGCGTATGACGTAGGTGGCGTTGTGCCGTCTCATTGGTCAACGCTCAGACGCACGCTCAGGATATCTGACACGCCAGATATTGCTCTGCACGTTCGGAAAGACTCCCGAGCGTGCTATTCCACGCTATGGCGACAGAAACTCGGCACGCTCAACGTTCGGATGCACGGTCCGTGTGCCGACGGCTTAACACTGCTTCCAAACGAACTGCCACAATAAACAGACGATTCCAATACAATTATTACCACCTTTGCACATCCAATTTTAACAAAGTGACTGTTTATGATTAAAATTCTTTACGACAACTGTTACGGAACAAACCACTTATATGTACAGTGGTGGCTCATCTAAATTTTCCCACTGTGACACAATGTGCTGGCCTACACACTTTTGACTTACAAGAGCAGTAATCGTAACTATATTGAGTATAATACTTTTTCAAATATAAATTCAAATATTTAATTTTAGTAATTAATCTCTTAGCACTTCACCGAATGATATAAAACGAATAAAGGATGGCTGCCGTGGGAATCGAACCCGAGTCTACGAACTGTCCATCCATGCTCTTAACCAGTTAAAAGTTGGGCAGAGGTCGAGTCCCTAGACATAGCAACCATGCCGGCCCCCTTTCCCCCACCACCTGCGCCTGTCATTGTGATAGTCGTTTACGTTTCTAAAAAGTTAGAACTTGCTACTCAAAAAGGTAAGAAACACAATCGGTTTTAATCCTACACAGCTATTGCCACACAAAAAACTTCTTTTCCTACAACAATATTAAGTCTTTATTAATGAAACAAAAAAAGAAACAAGACAAACCGGACCACAAAAATGAAATAAACACTCTAACAATACGCCTGGAAGCAGACAACGATGAAAATTCCAAGAGAACAATGTAACTCAAACCTTCATTTTTTTTTTCTTTTGACACGTTTACCAAAATCAAGGTAACAAGAATGAAAAATTCGAAGCGAAAATGTATTATGTACTTCATCCAACTACTACACAATGAAATAGCAGGTGCAGCGGATTCGCAAGAAGCTCTCGACAGCGTGGCATTATTCGTTTTATTCAATGGTTAGTAACGATTGAAATATATTAGAGGAGACCCGTGGTCTAGGGGTAGCATCTTTGATTCATAATCAAAACGTCTTCGGTCCCGGGTTCGGTCCCCGCCACTCTCTAAATTTTGATAAAATAATCAGCATTGGCGGCCGAAGACTTCCGGCATAAGAAGTCAGCCTCATTCTGCCAACGGTCTTGCCAAAGAGGGCGGAGGAGCGGATAGAGTTTCAGGGCACTCTCTTGTCCTGGGGGTGGGAAATTGCCCTTAAAGGCGGAGGAATCAGCAATGATCAACGACATGAGGATGCAGAATGTTATGGAAACCACTGCATTTAAGGCCACGTAACGTGTATCCACAGGAAACGTGACCTGTAATTGAAGAAGTGTCATGATGATCTCTCCATTGGCAAAAGATTCCAAAATAGTACCCCATTCGGATCTCCGGGAGGGGACTGCCAAGGGGGAGGTTACTATGAGAGGAAGATTGAATAATCTACGAAAGGATAACGTTCCACGAGTCGGGGCGTGGAATGTCAGAAGCTTGAACGTGGTAGGGAAACTAGAAAATCTGAAAAGGGAAATGCAAAGGCACAATCTAGATATAGTAGGGGTAAGTGAAGTGAAGTGGAAGGATGATAAGGATATCTGGTCAGATGACTATACGGTAATATCAACAGCAGCAGAAAATGGTATAACAGGTGTAGGATTCGTTATGAATAGGAAGGTAGGGCAGAGGGTGTGGTACTGTGAACAGTTCAGTGACCGGGGTGTTCTAATCAGAATCGACAGCAGACCAACACCGACAACGATAGTTCAAGTATACATGCCGACGTCGCAAGCTGAAGATGAACAGATAGAGAGAGTGTATGGGGATATTGAAAGGGTAATGCAGTATGTAAAGGGGGACGAAAATCTATTAGTCATGGGCGACTGGAATGCAGTTGTAGGGGAAGGAGTAGAAGAAAAGGTTACAGGAGAACACGCGCTTGGGACAAGGAATGAAAGAGGAGAAAGACTAATTGAGTTCTGTAACAAGTTTCGGCTAGTAATAGCGAATACCATGTTCAAGAATCACAAGAGGAGGAGAAGTACTTGGAAAACGCCGGGAGATACAGGAAGATTTCAATTAGATTACATCATGGTCAGACAGAGATTCCGAAATCAGATACTGGATTGTAAGGCGTACCCAGGAGCAGATATAGACTCTGATCACAATATAGTAGTGACGAAGAGTAGGCTGAAGTTCAAGACATTAGTCCCGAAGAATCAATACGCAAAGAAGTGGGATACGGAAGTACTAAGGAATGACGAGAAACGTTTGAAGTTCTCTAACGCTATAGATACAGCAATAAGGAATAGCGCAGTAGGCAGTACAGTTGAAGAGGAATGGACATCTCTAAAAAGGGCCATCAGAGAGGTTGGGAAGGAAAACATGGGTACAAAGAAGGTAGCTGCGAAGAAACCATGGGCAGCTGAAGAAATACTTCAGTTGATTGATGAAAGGAGGAAGTACAAACATATTCCGGGAAAATCAGGAATACAAAAATACATGTCGCTGAGGAATGAAATAAACAGGAAGTGCAGGGAAGCTAAGACGAAATGGCTGCAGGAAAAATGTGAAGACTTCGAAAAAGATATGATTGTCGGAAGGACAGACTCAGCATACAGGAAAGTCAAAACAAACTTTGGTCACATTAAAAGCAACGGTGGTAACATTAAGAGTGAAACGGCAATTCCACTGTTAAATGCAGAGGGGAGAGCAGATGGGTCGAAAGAATACATTGAAAGCCTGTATGAGTGTGAAGATTTGTCTGATGTGATAGAAGAAGAGTCGATTTAGAAGAGATAGGGGATCCAGTATTAGAATCGGAATTTAAAAGAGCTTTGGAGGACTTACGGTCAAATAAGGCAGAAGGGATAGATAACATTCCATCAGAATTTCTAAAATCATTGGGGAAAGTGGCAACAAATCAACTACTCACGTTGGTGTGTAGAGTTTATGAGTCTGGCGACATACCATCTGACTTTCGGAAAAGCATCATCCACACAATTCCGAAGACGGCAAGTGCTGACAAGTGCGAGAATTATCGCACAACAGCTTAACAGCTCATGCATCGAAGCTGCTTACAAGAATAATATACAGAAGAATGGAAAAGAAAACTGAGAATGCGCTAGGTGGCGACCAGTTTGGCTTTAGGAAAGGTAAAGGCACGAGAGAGGCAATTCTGACGTTACGGCTAATAATGGAAGCAAGGCTAAAGAAAAATCAAGACACTTTCATAAGATTTGTCGACCTGGAAAAAGCGTTCGACAATAATATGGTGCAAGCTGTTCGAGATTCTGAAAAAAGTAGGGGTAAGCTATAGGGAGAGACGGGTCATATACAATATGTACAACAACCAAGAGGGAATAATAAGAGTGGACGATCAAGAACGAAGTGCTCGTATTAAGAAGGGTGTAAGACGAGGCTGTAGCCTTTCGCCCTACTCTTCAATCTGTACGTTGTGGAAGCAATGATGGAAATAAAAGAAAGTTTCAGGAGTGGAATTAAAATACAAGGTGATAGGATATCAATGATACGATTCGCTGACGACATTGGTATCCTTAGTGAAAGTGAAGAAGAATTAAATGATCAGCTGAACGGAATGAACAGTGAAAAGAGTACACAGTATGGTTTGAGAGTAAATCGGGGAAAGACGAAGGTAATGAGAAGTAGTAGAAATGAGAACAGCGAGAAACTTAACATCAGGATTGATGGTCACGAAGTCAATGAAGTTAAGGATGTCTGCTACCTAGGCAGTAAAATAACCAATGACGGACGGAGCAAGGAGGACATCAAAAGCAGACTCGCTATGGCAAAAAAGGCATTCCTAGCTAAGAGAAGTCTACTAATACCAAATACCGGCCTTAATTTGAGGAAGAAATTTCTGAGGATGTACGTCTGGAGTACAGCATTGTATGGTAGTGAAACAAGGACTGTGGGAAAACCGGAACAGAAGAGAATCTAAGCATTTGAGAAGTGGTGCTATAGGAAAATTAGGTGGACTGATAAGGTAAGGAATGAGGAGGATCTACGCAGAATCGGAGAGGAAATGAATATGTGGAAAACACTGATAAGGAGAAGGGACAGAAAAATAGGACATCCGCTAAGACATGAGGGAACGACTTCCATGGTACTGGAGGGAGCTGTAGAGGGCAAAAACTGTAGAGGAAGACAGAGATTGGAATACATCAAGCAAATAATTGAGGACGTAGGTTGCAAGTGCTACTCTGAGATGAAGAGGTTAGCACAGGAAAGGAATTCGTGGCGGGCCGCATCAAATCGGTCAGAACACTGAAGAACTCCCCGACAAGGCACATGGACCACATTGTTCTTCGTTCTGGCCGGCCGGAGTGGCCGAGCGGTTCTAGACACTGCAGTCTGGAACCGCGCGACCACTACTCACGCAGGTTCGAATCCTGCCTTGGGCTTGGATGTGTGTGATATTCTTAGGTTAGTTAGGTTTAAGTAGTTCTAAGTTCTAGGGGACTGATGACCAGAGCAGTTAAGTCCCATAGTGCTCAGAGCCTTTGAACCATTTTTTTCTTCGTTCTGGGAAAGACTGTTGAATCGGGACGCAGGAGAGTCAGCGGGGTTCGCTGTTTCCGTCGACCTGCCAAGAAAGACCAATTCCAATGTTTGTACCCGCAGGCGACTAACCGGTTACATAATGTATCCGTTTCATTGCAACGACAGCATCGGTCTGTCTCACTGAGCGAAAAGTTCGAACGTTGGTGGGCTGAAGGTTTTGAACGACTTGATGTCATGAGGACGTCACTTCCGTTGGAAAGATAGGTAGGCTGACATTGGACCATAAGCCTTCCTATCAGCCTCTTGTGATTGGGACTCCATTGAGGAAGCGCGATTTGAAAACGTCCAGCAACAGAGCAGTTTTTTGGAAGAGAGATGCGACTGGAAAAGAATATCAACTCCCAAGTAACCGACATCAAGGCAAAATCACGATTAGACGTTATTTTATTATTTAGCCTACCGACGTCTATTGGCGAGGTAAGCTCGCAGGTTGGAGACAGGCGAAGAGGCGAGCTGTAAATGATTGGGGGAAGCGAATACACGTTAAAATAGTGCGTCTAAGAAATAAACCAGAAGCCTTGGGTCGAACATCATTGCCGGCCGAAGTGGCCGTGCGGTTCTAGGCGCTGCAGTCTGGAACCGCGATACCACTACGGTTGCAGGTTCGAATCCTGACTCGGGCATGAATGTGTGTGATGTCCGTAGTTAGGTTTAACTAATTGTACGTTCTAGGGGACTAATGACCTTAGAAGTTGAGTCCCATAGTGCTCAGAGCCATTTGAACCATTTTTTTCGAACATCATGGAGGCCCAAAACTCCCATCAGCCGGGCTCTCACCATGACCTCACGATGCTCCCGGAAAATAGAGTTTCGCTAAATAACTTGCCCGATAACTGTTCTAGCTTTTGGGCAACCAAATAGCCTTTCCTCAACAAGTAAGTTTCCAAGGTCCAAACGTGATGAAATGACGAAACGAGTGACACTCGTGTTCAAGAATCGCTCCATGAATCGTGCCAGTGACGCTCAATTTAACGCAGCAATCTTCATCGGACACCGTTTAATCGTAACATCCGACGATCTATGTCGAGGGACCCCCACAGCCTACCAATTGAGCAGCTCTGAACCACGGTAAGGGTTCCAGAAATAGCACGAATAACGAAATAGACAGGGGACTACACTGCAGGACAGCTCGACACACTTCTATAGGGTGAGTCACACAATTCGATAAAGAAGAGACAGGCAATGCTACGTCTGAAGCTGTCTGAATCATCTGACTACCCGATAGAGAATACGCAGTAACCTCTTGGTCCATCATGTCAGATTGCTGAATGGAAGGCACTGACGGCATTTCACTAGAACACAGGAAAGGCAGAACGGCAGACAATGTCTCTGTTAAATCATCACAACGCACCGGAACAGACGTTCCTACGAGTGGAGGAGAGGACGCAAATGCAACATCATTTTAACAGCAATAGAACTAGCCTCGTCATGCCTGTTGAAACAACAGGCGTAATTATCGTCAGTATTTGACTCCTAACTAAGGTACGAACATATGTGATTGGTTCCCAAATATGTGAGTCGCTCGAAGACTTCTTAAGTAACTTCTTGCATAAACATCGTACGTTCCAGGAGGTGTTTATCAGCCAGACTGGGGATGATGCGAATCTGTAATGTATCGGCGTACCTCTCACCCGCCACGGTAGCAGTTTTGCTGTCCAGCGCCATCTGTCGGACATTTTGTGAATTTTTTTTTTTTTTTGTTTCTAATAAAATCCCATGTCATTCCAAGCATGTGTGTCAAATTTTACCTCTCTATATACATTATTCCGTGGTTTATTAAGTTTTCAAATTTATACTGACTTTTTGATCACACGGTACCTAGAATCGATTATGAACTATGACGATTGTTAATGACCACATGATCCTCGAAGCAAAGACTGAAATGGGCGTTCCAAACGCGACCGTACGACGTAATGAAAACCAATATTTCGAGCACGATATGAAATTTCGTTCTGCTCTCAGTTTTAAAAATAATTCGGTATCTAATTTACATTTCATACGCAGTAATGTTTGGGTTAAAATCAACCATACGAAAAGTTCATCGAATGTGTCTTTACCTCTGCAAACACATTAAATTTTTATGCAATGCTTTACGTAATTTGATACGGTACAGTAAGTGCACCAAATAACTAAAAGAAACTCAAACCCTTATCGAGCATAGACATCAAACTGTAAGAGATTCGAAAGTCTTATATTTTCACCTAACCGGTTTGGTAAAATCGGATGATAAGTATTTCTCATCACAGGTAGTAGCACTAGGCAAGTATTACATTCCCAACAGATCCACTCAGCACGAAATGTAGAGAGCACGTCTGTAGCAGTGAAAGAGTTAAATATTTTAATTATAAGTTTAACATTGAGAGGAACAGAACTAAACGAACAGAAAGTGTCGGTTGTAGCCAGACTCGAACACAAAGTTAATAATTAACCACTCTATACACTAAAGCATTCATCCACAAGATCGTTACGCTAGTAGTTGCTCTAATATCCCTCAAACGTTATGCTTAAGTAATGCTTAAGACGCAGTGCTCAAGGAAAAATGCTGACTTTTGCTGCGAGCAACATGGTACCATCAGTGGCGGCAGGGATGACGTCATTCCAGATCACGCGCAGTGGGAAGCGGATAGCTGCGTGCCTTCTCTTGGGTTGATCGTGACACAGCTGACTGTCAATTCACAAGTCGACACTGGTTTCTCGTTATCGCAGAGAGAGCGCTGCAAATCATGTTTTCGTTTGCTTTGTTTCCGTACAGCATCCATTCCAAGAGAAATGGTGTAATTTTAGTGCGATTTCCGGCTTGCATTCGAAGAGAATTGGCATAATTTTAACGCGATATTTACAGTTTGCTGTAGCACATTAGCGCGTGATCCCTGGCGGCAACTGTAATTACGATAATCCGTCTAAAAGACCATTACATTGGGCTATAAAATTATCATGTGTAAAAGACCAAAAAAGAATCTAGAAATTTACTACAGATTTGCTGGTATTTAGATTATTTCAATGTATGTCAATTCAGGAGTTAATCTATTTTCTAGGGTAGCTGCTTTGAATTTCGAGGATATTTAAAAAGGGTATGCCAATAGAGACATTTGTTACAAATGGCTCTGAGTACTTCGGGACTTAACTTCTGAGGTTATCAGTCCCCTAGAACTTAGAACTACTTAAACCTAACTAACTCAAGGACATCACACACATCCACGCCCGAGGCAGGATTCGGACCTGCGACCGTAGCGGTCGCGTGGTTCCAGACTGTAGCGCCTGGAACCGCTCGGCCACCCCGGCCGGCCATTTATTACATAATTGTACTTCAGTGAATAAAAATATTTTTATGTGAACTGGTTAAGTATTAGGATATTTTTTCAGATTAACCACCTGATGCACTGCATCATCTGAGATTGGTTTGCCATACATTAGTCGTTGACTGCATATGCTCTGCCACCCTGTTACGTCATTGATTTCAAATACTTGTTATTTCACTGTGTTTAATGTTAAGCAGTGCTAGGCTGCCATTCAGAATAAGTTATTCTCTTGTGTTAAACAAAATTGAGAGTGAATGTTAATATAGTTCTCAGGCAATTTCCTTGTCCTAAAGAACTATTCCTAAATAATACTCTTTAATATTTCACGTTTATTTCTTCTACGATATTTATTGAGCCATTCTTCATTAAGCTGGTGGACATACATCACTTAAAATATTTCATTTGGGCACATTTAAGTGCCTGGCAGAGGATTTATCGAACCAACTTCAGAATTCTCTATTCTTCCAATCTCGTATATCACACGGAAGAAACGAACACTTGTATCTTTCCTTAATTTTATTATGGTGATCGTTTCTCCCTGTGTAAGTTGGCGTCAACAAAATATTTTTGCATTCGGAGGAGAAAGTTTGTGATTGAAATTTTGTGAAAAGATTCCACCGCAACGAAATACGATTTGTTTCAATGATGTCCACCCCAAATCCTGTATTACTTCAGTGACACGCTCTCCAATATTTCGCTATGATACAATACGTGCTGCCCTTCTTTGAACTTTTTCGATGTACTCCGTCAGTCCTATATGGTAAGGATCCCACACCGCGCAGCAGTATTCTAAGAGAGGACGGACAAGCCGAGTTTAGGCAGTCTATTTCCAGTGAAACAGTATACAACCAGACCCCTAGGTTAGCAGCTGAGCCAATAAAATAGTATATGGTTCCCTCATATTTTTGAAAAAACTTATGACTCTCTTCCTTGAGGGTCGAGCTGGGAAGATGTTTCATAAAAACCATGTCATCGACTTGGTACTGAGATTCTACAGCCGTTTCATTACGCTTACTTCCTCTTTGTTGCGCCTTTTCAAATAAATTTTTAGAAATTATTTCGTGATTTACTTCGTAATTGACACTAGGTTGTTCAGGCCAACTAAGATACTTAATTAAAGGTTGTCCTACAAAAGGTTTGCCCATCAACCCAGTGAATAAATAGGATAATTCACTTAGGATAAGTTCAAAGTCCTTAATTTTCGTTGCCCACGAACTATATTTCTCATGGCAGTATGTACGACATAATTTCCCAATTTCCTTCATTACCCGTTCACACGGATTTCATGACTGTTTATACTTGGATATTAACACTTGTCGAATAATTTCCCACGCTAGCAATTCTCTAAATTTGTTGCTCAATAATTGAGGTCCGTTATCTGTAAGAAACCGTTTTCGTTTACCTCTTTCTAGAAAGTATTCTTGTAAACAGAGTATAACAGTCTGCGTGTATTCTCTCTGAATAGGATATAGTTTAACATATATTGACCAGCATTCTATGATAACCAAAATGTATTATACTCCTCCCTTTCCTTGTGGAATTGGCCCAAAGAAATCTGCTGCTGTAAGGTCGTGTAATGACTTAGGAATAATATGACACATTCTGTATTTCACGGAGTATTATTGTCTTTTACTTTCTGGCAAGTTTCACAGGTTCTAATCAAAGATGCTATTTTATGCCCTAGTTTCTTTGAAATAATAAAATTTATTCCTATGAGATATGCATTTTTTGATTCCGAAGTGTCCATACCCTGTATGAATATACGATACAGATTCGTCTTCCATTACCTTCGGAATACATAAACGCCCACGCTTTGATGTTACATTGTCTCTTCGAAACAATATATGATCCACAATTTTCCATTTTCCCAATTGATTAGGAGGTAACGAGTTCTGCATACACATGACAGTATTTCTGTGAAATAAGGATCGTCATGGATATTCTCTGTTATTCTTTGAAGCATCTCTTTTACCCTGATGTTCGGATATTCTGCTGATATAAAGTTAATGGCAAAAATAACGCCGGTCCCTTCTGTACGTTTCAAGTCTTCCATTCCCATGGGTAGCCTCGATAATCCATCAGGTACTACATTTTCGGAACATTTTACGTATCGTATCTTGATATCGTATTCCTGTAGGAAAAGCTTCCAGCGCATAAACCTACTGTGTGGTAATCGACAACTCGTCAGAAAGGATAAAGCTTCATGTTCTGTATAAATATGGGTTTCTGATCCCCATACTAGTGTTAAAACTTTTGAATACTCCACACACTCGCCAACAGTTCTTTTTTCAGTAGCTGTGTAAGTTAGCTCGAGCTTATATAGGCTACGCTAGCAAAAGCTATGGTTCTGTGTTCTACATTACTCGGATACCATTCTCCTCGGAAAAGTTCGGCAGAAATAGCGTAATCAGATGCATATGTTGAAATTTTAAACGGTTCGCCCATAACTGGATGATGTAATATGGGTGCCTCTTTTAACGTTTTCAAATGCATCATTTGCAACATGAGCCCAACTCCACAGTATTCCATTTTTTAATAAATGTAGAATTCTCGGGTCATTTAACTCCTGACTTTGTATGTGCCGTCGATAGTATCTGGCTATACTTATAACCATTTTAATTGCCTTACATTTCTGGACTGCGGACATTCTTTGATAGTTTTTATGCGTTCCGGATCTGGCCTAATTCCCTCTACCCCTACAATATGCCGTAAGAAGTTCTTGGCACTCAAAAAACGATTTGACAGCTTTACCGTAATAGCTCCCTCTTTAAATTTTTTCAGAGTCTTGCACAAATTTAGGCTATGTTCCTCCCAAGTAGGTAATATTATTAGGATATCGTCTTCGTATATTATCAAATCCTTCAATAAGTCTCTCCCTAGTGCTTCATTCATCGCAAGTATAAATACGGACAAATGACAAAGACACTGAAATGCTATGATTATACATTAAATAAAAAAGGCTGTATACATTTTTTGGATCCTGGATGTAATTTTATCTGTCAATATCCCGCAGTCAAATCCATCGTGCTATAGAATCTTGCCTTTTAACATTTGGATAACCATTCGTCAATATTAATCGGCCAGTCCGTCTCCGTCTCTACAGAGTGTTTCAAAAAGGTACGGTCAAACTTTCAGGAAACATTCCTCACACAAATAAAGAAAAGACGTTATTTGGACATGTGTCCGAAAACGCTTAATTTCCATGTTAGAACTCATTTTAGTTTCGTCAATATGTACTTCCTCGATTCACCACCAGTTGGCCCAATTGAAGGAAGGTGATGTTGACTTCGGTGCTTGTGTTGACATGCGACTCATTGCTCTACACTACTAGCATCAAGCACATCAGTACGTACCATCGACAGGTTAGTGTTTATCACGAACGTGGTTTTGCAGTCAGTGCAATGTTTCCAAATGCGGAGTTGGCAGATGCCCATTTGATGTATGGATTAGCACGGGGCAATAGACATGGCGCGGTACGTTTGTATATAGACAGATTTCCAGAACGAAGGTGTCTTTAGAGGAAGACGTTCGAAGCAATGGATCGGCGTCTTAGGGAGCACGGAACATTCCAGCCTATGACTAGCAACTGGGGAAGACCTAGAACGACGAGTACACTTGCAATGGACGAGGCAATTCTTCGTGCAGTTGACGATAACCCTTATTGCAGCGTCAGAGAAGTTGCTGCTGTACAACGTAACGTTGACCACGTCACTGTATGGAGAGTGCTACGGGAGTTGTTTCCGTACTATGTACAGCGTGTGCAGACACTATCAGCAGCTGATTGGCCTCCACGGGTACACTTCTGCGAATGGTTCATCCAACAATGTGTCAATCCTCATTTCAGTGCAAATGTTCTCTTTACGGATGAGGCTTCATTCCAACGTGATCAAATTGTAAATTTTCACAATCAACATGTATGGGCTGACGAGAATCCGCACGCAATTGTGCAATCACGTCATCAACATAGATTTTCTGTGAACATTTGGGCAGACATTGTTGGTGATGTCTTGATTGGGCCCCATGTTCTTCCACCTACGATCAATGGAGCACGTTATCATGATTTCATACGGGATACTCTACCTGTGCTGCTAGAACATGTGCCTTTACAAGTACGACACAACATGTGGTTCATGCACGATGGAGCTCCTGCACATTTCAGTCGAAGTGTTCGTGCACCTCTCAACATCAGATTCGGTGACCGATGAATTGGTAGAGGCGGACCAATTCCATGGCCTCCATGCTCTCCTGACCTCAACCCTCTTGACTTTCATTTATGGTGGCTTTTGAAAGCTCTTGTCTACGCATCCCCGGTACCAAATGTAGAGACTCTTCGTGCTCGTATAGTGGACGGCCGTGACACAATACGCCATTCTGTAGGGCTGCACCAGCGCATCAGGGATTCCATGCGACGGACGGTGGATGCATGTATCCTCGCTAACGGAGGACATTTTGAACATTTCCTGTAACGAAGTGTTTGAAGTCACGCTGATACGCTCTGTTTCTGTGTGTTTCCATTTCTTGATTAATGTGATTTGAAGAGAAGTAATAAAATGAGCTCTAACGTGGAAAGTAAGCGTTTCCGCAAACATGTCCACATAACATATTTTCTTTCTTGGTGTGTGAGGAATGTTTCCTGAAAGTTTGGCCTTACCATTTTGTATCACCCTATATATGTCGATTCAATGTACGAGCATCTAAGACTAATCATACCCCACCTGTAGCTTTCTTCACCACTACCAGAGTATTATTCATTTCACTGGATCTTCGTTCTAAAATATTATAATATTATCAATCACTTTGTTAATCTCATCCCGGACTGCTTCCTTCAGACTCACTGGTACTGGATAGGTTTTCAAAAGTATGGAGTGTCATCTTTGATTTTGAACTTACAAATATATTCGCTGGTATTACCTGGACAATCGGAAAATACCACTTCATACTCCATTAACATTTTAATCTCGTCTTTGTTGATCGGTTAATATTAGGCATTCATTAACTTTGTCTTGTATATCAGTTCGATGTGTTCCTTGATCAACATTATCGATTTTTGGCGATAATTCTGCAGTATCTGTTAATCGCAGACGCTGGCGCTCTGTTGTTTGTTCCTCAAAGTGAGTACTTTTTACAAAAGGTGTCCAGCATATACTGTCCCCTTACCAAAACAAGGAAGATTTTCGTCAAAGTTTAAGATAACTTTAAACCAATCTAAACCAAACAGTATTTCCCTATTAATATTCTCGACTACCTACAGCATTTGACGAAGTAACATATTTCCAATACCGCAGTTCTCCTGAGTTTCGTATTTTACAAGTTTACTTTTTGTTGCCGTTATCCGGATTATGTGTACTGCAGTCACTGGCAACAACGGTAAGTGGCGTTTTTATGCGTTTGAGATAAGTGATACCTCACTTCCCGAATCTATAAATGTGTTAACTTCGGAGTTTTCCACTGTCCCTGCTTGAATAGGTTGTGGGTTATTAGAAGCTAAGCTTGGTTCTTAAAGCAACAACCATTCCTTTGTGGGTATTTTGTGAGTAATGTTAGCATGCTTATATGGAATAAGGCCTCCTAATGTATTTCCACGACCTGGGACCCGGCACTGGATCCAAGTCGAACAACGTTTTCCTCGTTACTACTAATTACGGGTTGGTTACCGTAACGAAGTACTACATTCCTATTTTTTGTTTTATGGTTACTCGGTACAAAATCTTGAAAAGCTTTTGGATCTAAATTTGAATGTGAATGCTTCTTTTGATAATTACCGTTACAACTTTTCTTATTGCACTGATGTACGTTTGCTAAGTTTGCCTCATGTCTTTTAAAATTATTTCAGCTGTTCTTTTTATAGTTCGAACTTTCACTTTGGTGCGAAGTTTCATTACGGTCCTTATTTATTGCATCAAGTGCATCACCAAAAGACAACAACTCTTCTACCGTGTTCCAACCACTACATAAGATGTCTTTTCTCGCATAGATCAGCAATCATGTAATTAAAATACATACTAATCCCTCTTCTTCCATTGACTTGTCTAAATACTTTGGTCGTGCTAAATACCAATCGAAATATTTCCTCATAGTAGCCCTAGTATTATTGTAATATTTTGGGTCCTATTGATCTGACAGAAACTTTTCTTGAGCACTGGCACACAGTATTTCTCTTTAAATTTCTTTTGGGAGTCCTCCCAAGAGGAAAAATTTCAATACTTACTGTACCCCATTATGAGGCTTCCCCTAGAAGGTGCCCCACAGCAAATTTGATCTCCTTAGAATCTTCCCTATTTTTTCGTAACGCTTGGTTAAACATTTTTAAGAAAGTGGTCAGATTTACACCTCTGTCGGGCTTAAATTTAGGGAATTGTCTAGATAAGGCTGAATTACCTCCCCATTACAAATCAGTCACAGCTTCACTAGTTAATACAACATTAAGCGAAGATAGTCTTTTTCTACCTTATTTTGTATTAGCTTAATCTCTTTCCACAGATCGGCAATACACTTCCTGGTATCATTAATTTCAGTAGAAGCAGTAGGCGATACATTCCCGGATGTTATTCTCTCAGTGGTTTTTCGATCTATAATTTCTCCAAATTGTTCCTCCAAAGTAATTACATATATAATATCAGAGTTAGTTATTTTCTCTTTGATATTTCTTTCTACATTATCTACAGTATTGACATCTGTAATTTGCGACTGAATGACTGGCATTAAATCATTCTGCTTATCTATACTCTCTTGCCTTAGATCATTATACTTAATACTGTACACTTTCTCAAAAGATCCTAACTTTTCAATGAGTTCTTATTCTACACTATCACGTTTGTTCTCAGTGTTAATTTCTAACCTTTTTGATAAATCCTGAATGGTATAAATCTGTTTCTGACTATGGTCGGTGAACATATGATTTATGTGAGTAGTCAAAGTGTCTGTCAACTCATTCTTTAGATCTACTTTTAAATTCTCTACTTTAGTACTAATAGCGTCCAACTTCGTATTTAAAGCGCCAATGCCTTCGCAAAGTTTACTAAATTCTCCTCTTTGAGGGTTGACCTTGGCCGCTTAACAAACCTAAATTTGTAGTATGAATATTTAGGGTTTCCCTCTGAGCATTTGAAGCTTCACTGTGGGTATTTAATGGAGGATTTACTTAGCTTGGTTCTTAACTTAGAGTCGCACTTTGAGCTTTGATTAAATTCACCGACTTAACCCTGTCAGGCACTTTTTTGCTAATTTTCATGGCCATAGCTGTGTCTTGAGTTTCCCCTACCTGTTCAATATTTTCCATACTCTTGTATGCTTTAGCTATTGTAAGCATTTAAAACTAACTTTAAATAAGATAACCACACAAATAAAGTTCACTCAACAGTCTCTTGTACCACTTCGTACTAAAGTAACGTAGTTTTGTTTCAGGCTCACCCGGCGTAGAATTCTCGTTGCGTAGGTGAGCGGATGTGGAGGCAGTTCAGCACTGGTGAACAGCAGATGGTGCCGGCGGCGTCGGATGTACGTTGGTTTCCGTGTCTGCATTTCCGCGACTTGTGTGAGAGCTACGTATATACTTCCCACACTGGATCTTCTTGGTTGAAGCGTTCCATGCGTTTTTCTTCTTAAACAAACACGTCAAAATCTTCTTTGCTGTTTTATTATAGTGAATTTTTCATGTCGTCACCATTTTTCATTCAAATGTTGATTCATTAGATACTTGAACATATTCCAATGCCTCAGAGTAAATCCCTGGTCACCAGCCGCGGTGGCCTAGCGGTTCTAGGCGCTTCAGTCCGGAACCACGCGATTGCTACGGTCGCAGATACGAATCGCGCCTCGGGCATGGATGTGTGTGTTGTCCTTAGATTAGTTAGGTTTAATTAGTTCTAAGTTCTAGGGGACGGATGACCTCAGACTTTAAGAATCATAGTGCTCAGAGCCATTTGACCCAATTGAGTCATATCCCTTGTCGTATTATGTTTGGTTGCTATGACAACACACAACAGCTTTTTCCTCGTATTTGACTGAAAATTCCTGTTTTTTCGTTCCTTTCACTCAGGTCGCCACTTTACAACGTTTTGACGACTTCAAATGAGAGTGTGGGTCTGGGTTGTACTGATTTACTTCTCCAAACCACATTCCACTTCTGCACGCGAAGACTTACATGGGGTTTGCAGCCTCTCTTCTTTACTGGATAGCCGGCTGCTGGAAACTCTCTCGACTTCTTCTCCGTCGAATAACGCTAGCTAAAGGAACTTTCAATCCTCTTTCTAATAGTGAAATAAGTAGCCATACTAACTTTACGTTTCATCAGTCAACGAAGTATTTGACTTTCAAGCACGATAGAATTCTCACTTTCAACATAATATGTCACTTCAGTAAGTCTCTCGTACTGTCCTGTGTGGGAAACAAACTGATTTATATTCAAAACAAAGTCTGCTTAGACACCATGACTTTCAGAAAAAGAGATTGCAAAAACATCTTGCCTCTAATAAGGCTGAGTCAAGAGTCTGTATGAGTACTTGTTCAACTGTTCTTGTTTCACATAACAATAGTCAGTGACACAATAAGCACAAAGCTGCGTATAGGTTCAATGGTTCTTCTCACTAACTAATCTATGGATTGCCCGACGGGTACTTGTCGGTGCCGTTCGACCGCCGCGTCGACTTTCTTACTGCGACTCATTTTAAACCTGCACACACAAACAAGTGACGCGCAGTAGGTAGGATTTTTCTATCCCACACTCGTGTCTAGAATATCGAGATAGGTTGGATACGCCCACATAAGGCACGCGATCTCCACACGATGTGCTTACTTCATCGATTTCTTAGCCACTGGTGCCCCCAATACTTATCTTCTCACATTAAACACCTATCATCATTCCACAATCGCAATACCAGATCGGATACGTCTAGTATCTTGGCTGTACCTTTACATAACACAAAATCTTTCTCCGTGTCATACTCCATCTCAGCCATACGAGTATGGAACGCGCTCCCCTGTGATCTGCGTCTTATCCAGAACCACTCAACATTCAAGAGGGAACTCAAGACTTACATATTAGGGACGGTATAGCCACCATTGTTGTGCCCCTCTCATCTTTTTCTTTCTCCTCTCCATCATAGCTTCGAATTTTACCATTCTATTTCTCTTCTTCTAACATATCTACCTCTTCTATATCTCTTTCACCCCATTCCATCGTCTTATGTCTCTGCTTGATGAGAATAACTCACAAGCTGCAAGAATATAACGAGAAAATTCCCAACTAGCAATAGGACTGACATTCATAAAAGAAAAATATGTTTACTTTCATATACATAGTCATTACTATTATTATTATTATTATTATTATTATTATTCTTGATTGTTATAATTATTTTTGATTGTTATAATTATCATTGTACTACTTTTATAGTCTCTATTTTTTTCTTTAACATTAATACTGTATAACATGTTATATGTCCTTAATGTTCTGTAGAAACTGAAGTTTGTTGAATCTGAGTGTGTCTGGTTAGGTGTAAGAGAGGGCCTGAAGTCACTAATCTTGCCAGTTAAAATAAATGCATAAATAAATAAATAAATAATTAAATATAAGGCTGAATGGTTCTAGAATTTACACAGTAGCTCTCGAATCACTACAATAGTGCAATTGGTGGTTGTGATGGCGGTGTACTATCTTAAGGGAAGAAACGTAAGGAAAATAGAATTTCAAAATTACTAAACCCTCAAGACAATGACCATGTCTGTGAAGTTTATGATTGACTATATTTTTGGATATTTTGCTGCAAATATTAATTACAAATTTAGTGCACCAGTTCTGACCCAATGCAAACGAACTGACATATGTCCACATCTACATCTACATCATTACTCTGCAATTCACATTTAAGTGCTTGTCAGAGGGTTCATCGAACCACAATCTCCCTACCATTCCACTCCCGAATAGCGCGCTGGAAAAACGAACACCTAAACCTTTCTGTTCGAGCTCTGATTTCTCTTATTTTATTTTGATGATCATTCCTACCTATGTAGGTTGGACCTCAACAAAATATTTTCGCATTCTGAAGAGAAAGTTGGTGACTGAAATTTCGTAAATAGATCCCGCCGCGACGAAAAAGGTCTTTGCTTTAATGACTTCCATCCCAACTCGCGTATCATATCTGCCACACTCTCTCCCCTATTACGTGATAATACAAAACGAGGTGCCCTTTTTTGCGTCCTTTCGATGTCCTCGGTCAATCCCACCTGGTAAGGATCCCACACCGCGCAGCAATATTCTAACAGAGGACGAACGAGTGTTGTGTAAGCCGTGACTTTAGCGGAACTGTTGCATCTTCTAAGTGTCCTGCCAATGAAACGCAACCTTTGGCTCGCCTTCCCCACAATATTATCTATGTCGTCTTTCCAACTGAAGTTGTTCGTAATTTTAACACCCAGGTACTTAGATGAATTGACAGCCTTGAGAATTGTAATATTTATAGAGTAATCGAATTCCAACGGATTTCTTTTGGAACTCATGTGGATCACCCCATACTGTTCGTTATTTAGCGTCAACTGCCACCTGCCACACCATACAGTAATCTTTTCTAAATCGCTTTGCAACTGATACTGGTCTTCGGATGACCTTACTGGACGGTAAATTACAGCATCATCTGCGAGCAACCTAAGAGAACTGCTCTGATTGTCACCCAGGTCATTTATATAGATCAGGAACAGCAGAGGTCCCAGGACGCTTCCCTGGGGAATAGCTGATATCACTTCAGTTTTACTCGATGATTTGCCGTCTATTACTACGAACTGCGACCTTCCTGACAGGAAATCGCGAATCCAGTCGCACAACTGAGACAATGCCCTATAGGCCCGCAGCTTGATTAGTAGTCGCTTGTGAGGAACGGTGTCAAAATCTTTCCGGAAATCTAGAAATACGGAATCAACTTGAGATTCCCTGTCGATAGCGGCCATTACTTCGTGCGAATGAAGAGCTAGCTTCGTTGCACAAGAACGATGTTTTCTGAAACCATGCTGATTACGAATCAATAGATCGTTCCCTTCGAGGTGATTCATAATGTTTGAATACAGTATATGCTCCAAAACCCTACTGCAAACCGACGTCAATGATATAGGTCTGTAGTTCGATGGATTACTCCTACTACCCTTCTTAAACACTGGTGTGACCTGCGCAATTTTCAAATCTGCAGGTACAAATCTATCGGTGAGCGAGCGGTTGTATATGACTGCTAAGTAGGGAGCTATTGTATCAGCGTAATCCGAAAGGAACCTAATCGGTATACGATCTCGACCTGAAGACTTGCCCGTATCAAGTGATTTGAGTTGCTTCGCAACCCCTAAGGTATCTACTTCTAAGAAACTCAAGCCAGCAGCTGTTCGTGTTTCAAATTCTGGAATATTCCATTCGTCTTCCCTGGTAAAGGAATTTCGGAAAACTGCATTCAATAACTCCGCTTTAGCGGCACAGTCGTCGGTAACACTACCATCGGCACTGCGCAGCGAAGCTGCGTCTTGCCGCTTGTGTACTTTACATACGACCAGAATTTCTTTGGATTTTCTACCAAATTTCGAGACAATGTTTCGTTATGAAACCTATTAAAGGCATCTCGCATTGAAGTCCGTGCCAAATTTCGCGCGTCTGTACATTTTAGTCAATCTTCGGGATTTCGCGTTCTCCTGAACTTCGCATACTTTTTTCCGTTGCCTCTGCAACAACGTTCGGACATGTTTTGTGGACCATGGGGCATCAGTTCCATCTCTTACCAATTTATGAGGTATGAATCTCTCAATTGCTGTTGCTACTATATCTTTGAATTTGAGCCACATCTCATCTACATTTGCATAGTCAGTTCGTAAGGAATGGAGATTGTCTCTTAGGAAGGCTTCTAGTGACACCATATCCGCTTTTCTAAATAAAATTGTTTAGCGGTTGTTTCTGGTGGATTTGGAAGACACGGTATTGAGCCTAGCTATAACGACCTTTTGATCAATAATCCCTGTATCAACCTTGATGATCTCTATTAGCTCTGGATTGATTGTGGCTAAGAGGTCTAGTGTGTTTTCGCAACCATTTACAATTCGCGTGGGTTCGTGGACTAACTGCTCAAAATAATTTTCGGAGAAAGCATTGAGGACAATCTCTGAAGATGTTTTCTGCCTACTATCGGTATTGAACTAGTATTTTTGCCAACCTATCGAGGAAAGCTTGAGGTCCTCACCAACTATAACCGTATGAGTGTGTAACCTACCCCTCGCTTATCGACCTTAATGACAGTGAAAAATTAAATCGCATGTACCTAATGGAAATTTGGGAAAAGCAATCGTCACCGAAGTTAATTTGTCGGTAAAGAGGGAGGAAAGGGTTACATCTAAATGAAAGGAAAAATGCAAATGAAACTGGTGGAAATTAATTTTGAAAAGAGGTAAAGTTAATAAAGAAAGTAATTGTGCGGCCGTTACGTCAACAATTAACTAGCGGTAATTAGATATTTGGGGGAAATTATGGTCGCCAGTCCTAAGGACAATTACTATAGTAACTGAAAAAGATAGGTTATTACACATATAATTAGCACTAGAAGCATGGCAACTGAAGGCTGACACGTGTAGTGTGGAAACTGAAAGGTTGTCAGATGTAATAAATATCGGTACACTCTGACTTAATTTAGCAAAATAATTAATAAAACCGGAAAATTGAAAGTTAATTTAGTGACTGAAGTTAATAGTGAGCTTTCTTTCTGAAGCACATCAAAATTCAGTAAAATACGGTTAGTCTTGGACTACCTCAACAAGCATTTCAAAAGTTACTTGAATCTACGCAATTTAGAAATAAGAGATTTAACTTTGAACTTGAATTTAGCGATTCTGAACAATTAACAATAGTAAAATTTAGTACGTACCAAGCTGAGCTGCAGTCACAGGTAAGCTAAAATACAGTAACAAAACTCGCACTCTTAATTTGTGCTTGTGTAATCTAAATATTGTAGCCAGCTATGAATACCATAACTGAACTTAGAAATTAAAGCAGTGAAATCGAATGATGTTGGCGTTAAAATTTTAACGACACTCGGGTTCATTCCGGAAAAGGAAGGGACCGTGCTTGGTAATGCGATTGGGCAATGAGCAACAAAAGTTCATGCTAAGTTGCTGTAATTATAGTTACGAAAATGGAACAGTTTGAAAAGCTGCGGCCTGCCATACAGTTCTAAAACTTTACGTGCTTCCAGTCTTCCTTGTAGGTTGATTGAAGGTTTGAATTCGTCGATCGAGGAGTCATTCATTGTCGGCCGTCGCTGTTGCAGAAGCTGGATGTTGGCGCACCTTCTTCTCGACACGATCACCAGGCGAAACGGGCTCTTGATGTGCGCCAGCTAATGCTTCCCGTCCGCGACACCGTGTCAGAAACTATCATAGCAAGTCGAGCGCAATTACACGCTGCCCAACCCTGAAAGCGCGGAAACTCGCGGGAGCGTCACACAACACACCTGCTCAACTGCACCACCCCAACCAGACTCCCTCTCTGCCAGCGCTCCGCGCGACAGAGTTAACACTACCAAAGATCCTAAACACTTTGGTTCTCCACACGACCTATCGATGTATTCGTTCGATAGCATAGTTTCCCCTAGGCCAGACCCAGCGTATAAATACAAATAATATTGACAAAACCAACCTACATAAATGCATATATATATATATATATATATATATATATATATATATATATACATATATATATATATATACACACTCCTGGAAATTGAAATAAGAACACCATGAATTCATTGTCCCAGGAAGGGGAAACTTTATTGACACATTCCTGGGGTCAGATACATAACATGATCACACTGACAGAACCACAGGCACATAGACACAGGCCTCAGTTGGACCAGCGTTCGTGCTGGACGTGCAGACCGCGTGAGACGACACTTCATCCAGTCCCAAACTTGCTCAATGGGGGACAGATCCGGAGATCTTGCTGGCCAGGGTAGTTGACTTACACCTTCTAGAGCACGTTGGGTGGCGCGGGATACATGCGGACGTGCATTGTCCTGTTGGAACAGCAAGTTCCCTTGCCGGTCTAGAAATGGTAGAACGATGGGTTCGATGACGGTTTGGATGTACCGTGCACTATTCAGTGTCCCCTCGACGATCACCACACGCATACGACCATCATTGGCACCAAGGCAGAAGCGAATCTCATCGCTGAAGACGACACGTCTCCATTCGTCCCTCCATTCACGCCTGTCGCGACACCACTGGAGGCGGGCTGCACGATGTTGGGGCGTGAGCGGAAGACGGCCTAACGGTGTGCGGGACCGTAGCCCAGCTTCATGGAGACGGTTGCGAATGGTCCTCGCCGATACCCCAGGAGCAACAGTGTCCCTAATTTGCTGGGAAGTGGCGGTGCGGTCCCCTACGGCACTGCGTAGGATCCTACGGTCTTGGCGTGCATCCGTGCGTCGCTGCGGTCCGGTCCCAGGACGGGCACGTGCCCCTTCCGCCGACCGCTGGCGACAACATCGATGTACTGTGGAGACCTCACGCCCCACGTGGTGAGCAATTCGGCGGTACGTCCACCCGGCCTCCCGCATGCCCACTATACGCCCTCGCTCAAAGTCCGTCAACTGCACATACGGTTCACGTCCACGCTGTCGCGGCATGCTACCAGTGTTAAAGACTGCGATGGAGCTCCGTATGCCACGGCAAACTGGCTGACACTGACGGCGGCGGTGCACAAATGCTGCGCAGCTAGCGCCATTCGACGGCCAACACCGCGGTTCCTGGTGTGTCCGCTGTGCCGTGCGTGTGATCATTGCTTGTACAGCCCTCTCGCAGTGTCCGGAGCAAGTATGGTGGGTCTGACACACCCATGTCAATGTGTTCTTTTTTCCATTTCCAGGAATATATATATATATATATATATATATATATATATATATATATATATATATATATACAAACAGTAAAACCATTACAATATATAAAGACACAGAAATGTCATATCTTCAGGAAACAAAGCAAGGAAAAAAATTTATAGTGCAGCAGATGGAAATAGGAGGATATGCATTTCCGGCGTTACGAGACTCAAATTATCTCTGAACTATTCAGCAACTATATCATGGGAGTCTGGGGGTCGGTAGAAGGAGCCAATTATTAACTTATTTCGGCTGTTAAGTATTACCTCCACCCATACCAATTCGCACGGCTACTTCGACTTCACTACAGTATAAACCACTCCTGACGGACACAAACACTCCACCACCAATTCTGCCTAATCTATCTTTCCTGAACCCCGTCTGAGACTTCGTAAAAATTTTTGCAGAACTTATTACAGGCTTTAGCCAGCTTTCTGTACCTATAACGATTTCAGCTTCTGTGCTTTCTATTAGCGCCTGTAGCTCAGGGACTTTCCCAGAACAACTGCAACAATTTACAACTACAATTCCGACTGTTCCTTCATCCAAGCACGTCCTGTATTTGCCAAGCACCCTTTGAGATTGCAGCCCACCCTGTACTTTCCCGAGGCCTTCTAACCAAAATAACCGCCCAGTCCACGCCACACAGCCTCCGCTACCCGTGCAGCCGCCAGCTGAGTGTAGTGAACTCCTGACCTATTCAGCGGAACCCGAAACCCCAGCACCCTATGGCGCAAGTCAAGGAATCTGCAGCCAACACGGTCGCAAAACCGTCTGAGCCTCTGACCAAAGGTCCGCAGTCGATTCTGTCGACGATGCTGCAGATGGTGAGCTCTGCCTTCATCTCGTAAGCAAGATCGACAGCCTTCACCAAATCAGATAGCCGCTGGTATCCAGAGAGAATATCCTCAGATCCAAAGAGACACGCGTCATTAGTGCCGACATATGCCACCACCTGCAACTGGCTGCACCCTGTGCTCTTCATGGCATCCGGAAGGACCCTTTCCACATCAGGAATGACTCCACCCAGAATGCACACTGAGTGCACACTGGATTTCTTCCCCTTCTTAGCCGCCATATCCCTAGGGGTCCCCATTACGCACCTGACATTGGAACTCCCAACTACCAATAAGCCCACCCTCTGCGATTGCCCGGTCCTTGAAGGCTGAGAATCATCTTCTGAAACAGGGCAGGCTGCTGCATTAGGCTCAGCCAGAGACAGCACCTGAAACCTGTTTGTCAGACGCACTGGGGAGGCTTTCTGATCAGCCTCCGGGGACATCTTTCTCTGCCTGCCACGCCTTGGAACGACCTCCCAATCAACCACAGGCGAGGGTTCAGCCCCACTGCGAATAGCAACTGGGGAAACCACAGCGGCATACCGATCTGGGGACAGACGAGACGAGGTTGACATCCCTGTGACACCCAAGTCCGGCTTCCCACAGTGGTGCCCATTAGCAACAGACTCAAGCTGCAAGACCGAAGTCAGCATCGCCTGCAGCTGTGAGCGAAGGGATGCCAACTCAGCCCTCATCTGAACACAGCAATCACAGTCCCTGTCCATTCTAATCGCTGTTGAACAACATTTACCGAAACACGAGTCCGTGCCTAGACAACGCAAGGAAAACACACAAAGAATGTGTGAACTAATGTGTACAAATGCCTAACGACTGCGCTACAATCTGCACGAATTTATGATTACAGTAACAAAAACTTGAAATTACACCTCCTATACGAAACTATGTAACAAATAAGTGAGCTAGAAGTATACAACTTGCTGCTGGTAGCTGCTTATCCAACGGCAGCAGGGAGCAAACTGGCTGTGACCAACCAACACTGGCCGTTCAAAACAAAGCAGAAGACAAACGTCTACGCGAATTTAGACTATTCGGGTACTAAAGCGCGATACTACAACTCTCAAATACTATAATACGCCCGAAATTTATGTATTGAACAATGCAAGTACCCAAAAACACGCAAAAGAAATTAAGAATTAAAGTATGTAACAAATAAGTGAGCTAGGAGTGTACGACTTGCTGCTGGCTGGTGCTTATCCAACGGCGGCAGGAAGCACATGTGTCACATATATGACATGAAGTGATTATACAAGGTTACGAGTCGTATGATTGATAAATAAATTGGTCAGTGAATTAGATCTGCCTGGCTAGAGAGTTGTAGTGTATTGGCCAGGACAGTATGATCAGAAAGAGCCATCCAGGGGTCCAATGGGCCAGTGTGAGCCAAGTGAGGAGACAGATAGGTATCTAGTGGGTCAGTAAAGAGAAATTGGTGGGGGGTGGGGTAAAACAGGGCCTTTGAGGGATTAAGGATAGTATACAACATTTGTTAAAACCTAAGGCATCATAAAAAAGACGAGTTAAGTGAAACTAGTACCACATTTACAAAATCAATGCAGGCTGTGCTGATGCTGGATATGGGTTTATCCTGACATGTGCGTAGTTTTAGAGTGGAGACTTTGCAGCTAGCGAAATGAAAGGTGGATATTATAATTCCAAAAAACACATAGAAACGCCATAAACACGGGACATAAAATAAAGTGCATGAGGAAAGTGGCAGGAATCAGACGAGCTCATTGCAAATCCAAGCTTAATTCTAGGATAAATATTAAAAATGTTGACATTGTTTTAATGATGGTGAACTATAAAATTAATAACAAACAAACCAATGGAGCTATGGGATCATAGGAACCAACAATGTCATTAAACACCACAACAAATTACTTTCCAAATCACTCTATAAAGAACTACAGACGAATTTACTAAATGCTGATACTGAAATTACCAGTTCAACAAATCTTCCACAGTAGTAACACGTAATATGATGGCTGTATGATTTCCCCATATTCTTACACATTATTCCTGTTGGATGAATTTATCATACCGTAAGTATTTATGAATTGTGAATTTTATATTACTGTTGTCACATCGTAGAACTGATAGTAATGGTGCTTTGTAGACATAGATAATAATTTCTCTAACACTGTTTTGTCTTCCTAAGAATCCTCTGCAAGCAATACACTCTTTAATTATCGTGCAGTGGTTTCTGGTTTGATTCGAATCCGCAATTTATCTGATACCACCAGCAATTAAAGTTGTGTTTCTTATTTATTTATTTGTAGTCACGAATCATCTGCTGGTTTGATGCGGCCCACCACAGATCCCCTTCTGTGACAACTTTTCGTCTCAGGGTAGCACTGGCAAACTACATCCTCAATTGTTTGTTGTATATATTCGACTCTGCCTTTCCCTACAGTTTTACTCACTACATTTCCCTGTTGTACCATGAAGGGTTTTCCCTGATACCGTAACATATATTCCTAGTCCTGTTCAGTCTTCGTGTCAGTTTTCCGTATGTTGCTTCCTTCGCCGAATCTGTATAGGACTCCCATTCCTTATCTTACCGGTCCAGCTGCTTTTCGACATTCTTCTGTAGCACTATAGCTCAGACGCTTCGATTCTCTTCTGTTCCGGTTTCCCCATTATTCATGACTCACAGTTATACAATCTGTGGTTCGAAGTGCGATCTCAGAAATCTGTTCCCCAAATGAAGGCCAATTTTTATTATTGGCAAATTTCTCGTAGCCAATAATGTTCTCATTCCCTGTGGTAGTACGTTTTCTATGTCCTCCTCCCTTTGGCCAACATGGTTAATTTTGCTTCCAAGGTAGAAAACTCCTTAATTTCGTCTGCTTCGTGATCTCCAATTCTGATGTAAAGTTCCTCAATATTGTTAATTCCGCTTGTTCTCCTTACAATCGTCTTTCTTCAATTTACTCTCAATCCATATTCTGTACTCATTAGACTGTTCATTCCACTAAAGAGATTCTGTAATGCTTCTCCACTTTCACTGAGGTTAGCAATGCCTTCTGCGAATCTTATCATAGACATCACTTCACTTTGAATTTTAATCTCAACGCTATAACAGCTCACTCTTGGTTCTTGTACATATTACCTATTATCCGTGTTCCCCTATACCTTATCCCCGTTTTTCTCAGAATCTGGTATATATTGCACCACTTTACATTATCGAATGCTTTTTCTAGAAATGTGTCTTGATTTTTGTTCAACTTTTCTTCCACTATCAGGTGCGTGTGGGAATTGCCTCTCTTGTGCGTTTCTTTTTCCTAAAGCCAAATTGATCCTCATCGAACTGTTCCTCAATTTTATTTTCCATTTTACTATTTATTATTCTTTACAGTTGGTTAGATGCAAGAGCTTTTGTGCTGAATGTGAGACAGCGTTCGCAGCTGTAGGCTCTTGCTGTCTTCGGAAACGTGTGGATGATATTCTTTTCAATGTCGGACGGTACGTCGCCAAGCACAAATTTGAATAATGTTTTAGTTGCCAGCTCCCCTAATGACTTAAGATATTCCAATGGAGTATTCTCTACCCCTATTCCCTTATATGATCTCATGCCTTCTCGAGCGCTTTTAAATTGTGACTGTAATACAGGATCCCCTTCTAACGCTTCATCAGGTGTCTTCCTCCTCATAGAGGCCTCCAACTTATTGTTTCCATTTCTCTGCTGTCTCTTCTGCGTTTGCCAAGGGAATTCCCATTGGATTCTGAATATTACCGTCCAAGCTTTTGATTTCACCGGAAGTTGTCTTTACTTTTCAGTACACTGAATCAGTCCTTCCGACCATCACTTCTTTTTCAATTTCTTCATATGTCTCCTGCAGCCATTTCACTTTTTCTGCCTTGACTTTGCCTTTTATTTCAGTCCTGCGATATTTCTGTTTTTCGCTTAACAATTTTGTACTTCTTTCTTCCGTCGATCAGTTGAAGTGTCTCATCTGATACCGAAGTTTTCTTCGCATTTATCTTCGTTACACCTGTTTCTGTTTGTACGACATGTGTGATTGCCCGTTCTAGGCGTCCACTCCTCTTCAACTGAGATGCCTACCGTGGTGTTCCTCATACAGTACACACAACCCTAGCGATCGCCAAACACGTCTCGTCGTTTCACAGAGCTTTAATATCGCTTTGTATTGCACTCAAATTCTTCCCGACTATTGTCTTCAGCCTCCGCCAACCCTTCATCATCATTATAATGTCATCTGAGTCCGTATCTGCACCTGGCTATGCTTTACAGTCCATTATCTGATTTGCGACCGCTGTCTGACCACGATTAAATTCAGCTTGATCTATACCGATTCTTCTGGTGTTTTCCAAATATACCTCCTCATCTTGCGATTCCTGAACAGAGTATGCGTTATTACCATCTTAAATTTACGGAAGAAATTATTCTCTCTCCTCTGTCACTGCTACTGACAAGTCCATGGTACCGCGTATACCTTTCTTATCTTCCTTCCCCAATAACCGTCTTCCACTTCCCCCTGACTATTAGATTTCTGTCTACCTCCACATACTAAATTACCGGCTTAGTACCGTCAAATACTTTCTATGCGTCTTCATCTGTTGGTTGCAACATTGGCATTCATACCTGAAGTATCGTTGTTCGAATTGGTTTACTGTCGAATCTCGTGAAAACAACCCTGTCACTGAACTGTTCACAGTAGTTCACTCTGTTCCCTACCTTCCTTTTCACGACAAATCCTGCCCCAGTTCTGCAATTTTCTGCTGCTGTTGATGTTACCCTATATTCTACTGACTAGTTTTGCATATCTTCTTTGTACTTCAGTTCCCACTACGTCAGAATTAAGCCTTTGGTTTTTCCTCTCTACATTTTCTAGCTCTTCTGCTACGTTCAAATTTCTGACATTCCATCTTCTGCCTCGTAGAATGTTATCACTTCGTTGGGTATTTCATTTTTTTCCGGTGGTCACCTCGCCTCTGGTAGCCTTTCTCGGAGATGTGAATGGGAGACTTATCTAGAAACTTCAGCCAATGGGTACACTACCATGACACTTTTTAGATTGCAGGTCACATGTCCTGTGGATACACATTATGTACCTTTAATCCGATGGTTCCCATTACCTTATGCGTCCTCATGCCGTTGATCACCGGTGATTCTACCGCCCTTAGGGGCAGTTTTCCACCTCAAGGTCAAGAGAGTGCCCTGAACCTCTCTCCACTCCTCCACCCTATTTGAGAGGGCCGTTGACTGAATGAGTCACATAATCTGCTGAAGTTTTCGTCCGCTATTTCTGATGATTTTTATTCGGAATTTAAGCAGTGATGAGTGTTGTGTCTAGACAAGACAGTCTAGACACAAGGCGGAGATACCGAAAGGGCACGCGTCAACTCACGCCGACTGGCGTGAAGTCTGGAACAGGATACGTTATGAATGCTAAAAGAAAAGTACGTTGCTTGTATAATACTTATCTTTAATCCATCATTGTGGTACATCGCTCTTGACGATACAAAAGAGACTTTAATTACAAGCACTGTAAGGCTACTGGCGCCTTGCTAGGTCGTAGCCATGGACTTAGCTGAAGGCTATTCTAACTGTCTCTCGGCAAATGAGAGAAAGGCTTCGTCAGTGTAGTCGCTAGCAAAGTCGTCGTACAACTGGGCGAGTGCTAGTACGTCTCTCTAGACCTGCCGTGTGTGGCGCTCGGTGTGCAAATACTGACTGTGGCGTCACGCGGGTCCGACATGTACTAATGGACCGCGGCCGATTTAAAGCCAACACCTAGCAAGTGTGGTGTCTGGCTGTGACACTACAATGGCGCTCATATCCGGGTTCCAAAGCTTTTGATTACTAATCAAGGGCGCTACTCGTAAATCAGAGGTGAACACTCTTCATGCATCATTTAGCCAGCCGTGACACACCCACACACACCCACACACACATATTATATATATATATATATATATATATATATATATATATATATATATATATATATATATATATATATATATATGACTACATACATGAAGAGCTTAAGAAAGTGGTACGCCTGTCCAATATTGTGTAGGACCCCCACGAGCACGCAGAAGTGCCGAAAAATGACTTGTAATGAACTCTACTAATGTCTAAAGTAGTACTGGAGGGCGCTGAATCCATGAATCCTGCAGGGCTTTCCTTAAATCAGTAAGAGTACGAGGGGGTGGAGCTGTCTTCTGAACAACACGTTGCGAGGGATCAAAGATAATGTCTATAATGTTGATGTCTGGGGAGATTGGTGACCATCGGAAGTGTTTAAACTCAGAAAAGTGACCCTGGAACCACTCTGTAGCAGTTATGGACGTGTTGGGTGTCGCATCGTTCCGCTGAAATTGCCCAAGTCCGTCGGAATGCACAATGGACATGACTCGATGCAGATGACCAGACAGAATGCTTACTTACGTGTCACCTGTAAGAATCGTATCTAGACGTATCAGGGATTCCATACCACTCCAAATGCACAGGCCCCACTCCATTCAGTGCCTCCACCAGGTTGAACATTCCCCTGCTGACATGCAGGGTCCATGGATTCATGAAGTTGTCTCCATACCCCTACACGTCCATCCACTGGATACAATTTGAAACGAGACTTGTCCGACGGGGCAACATGTTTCCAATCTCAACAGGCCAATGTCGGTGTTGACGGCCCAGGCGAGGCGTAAAGCTTTATGATGTGCTGTCATCAAGGGTACACGAGTAGGCCTTCGTCTCCGAAAGCCCATATCGATTATGTGAATCTTCAGGTTTTGGCAGCGGAAAGATTGTTCCATTAAGTTTCGGGTGTGCAGCCACAAGAATTCTCCTTCTTCTTCTAATATTTCTGCCGAATAACGTTCAGCCATCTTCAGAGTGAGCCGCAAGACTGCCGCTCCAGTGCTGTTCAGACCTCTACATAGTTCTTATTTACAACGAATTTTTTGAACAGACGGACGGAGTCGCCATCGGTAGTCCCTTATCCCCTCTGGTGGCCAATGTATTTGTGGAAGACACCGAGAAGAAGGCGCTTGAATCCGCTGACTTGAAATCCGTGGTATTCTGGAGGTATGTTGATGATACCTTTGTAGTTTGGCCCCATGGTGAAGATAACTTGCAAGACTTCCTAAGACATCTGAATTCCCTCCGCGATCACATAAAGTTCGCTATGGAAATTGAAAAGGAGGGATGCCTTCCATTGTTGGATGTTCTGGTTCGGCGCAGAGAGGATGGCACTTTGGGACATGAAGTTTATCGAAAGCCGATGCACACGGATTTGTATTTAGGTGCAAATAGCTGCCACCATCCCTCCCAGACGATGAGTGTTCTCCGAACTTTGACCCGCAGAGCGCATAGTATTTCTGACGAAAGCACTCTGCAAGATGAACTTTTCCTCTTACAAAGAGTGTTTGAAGACAACGGGTACTCCTCACGGCAAATACAGAAGGCACTGAAAATGAAACCGTAAGAGACCACTAAGAAAGCAGAAGCAGGCGAAGAAACCTTTAAATAGATTGCCTTCCTGCCATATGTGGGTAGCCTCTCATCAGAATAGGACGCATCCTCAGGAGACTCAGAGTAAAAATGATTTTTCGTCATCCACCCAAAACAGCTTCACTCGTGGGCTCCGTCAAAGATGATTTGCTGCTCCGAAAATCTGGAGCTTACAAAATTCAATACAGATGTGGCCTTTTTTACATTGGACAAAAAACTCGTTCTGTTCAAGAAGATGTACGGGACACCGGAGGTACACACGAATTTTACAACCTAACAAGTCGGCAGTGGCAGAACATTGTATTAACACTGGTGACAGTATGTTGCATGACAACGTCAAAATTATTGCAACTACGTCATCTTTTTGGGACTCAGTAGTAAAGGAGGCATTTTAAATTCTCTTGACATCGAGTTTAATTAATAGAGATTGCGGTTTCAACCTTGATAAATCATGGAATCCGGCACATGCTGTAATAAACTAACAAAGACTTCGTCTGAGTGCAGTTCACAATGATATATCGACATGCCAACACATATCGACTGCGGAGTCACAGATGTACTCGCGCATTGTGCACGTCTCTGCCGCCGACCTACGTCTCTGTCGCATTTGCATCTGTGGCCGCATGCGCAGTTGCGCGGTACACGAGCATAAAGGGACACATCGAGCACTGGACCGGTCCACTTCGCCTTCCGTATACGCCTCCCGCCCCCCACGTGGATCATCTATGATCTCATTCCTTTCCCCCATCTGCTCCTATTCCTCGAACATATCCGCAACCTCTACACCTCCCGCCGTCTTAAACCCCCTCACCCCCTGGTTGCTCCTCTCCTCTCCCATCCCCGCTCCCTGCCACGTCTTCACCATTGTGTCCCCCCTACCCTCCATCTCTACACCCTACATCTCCTTTCCCAAGGTGGCTTCCAACAACTCCCCCTCCAGGATGATGCCCTCTCTCCCTCCATTTATCCTTCCTATCAACTCTGAACCTCACCCCCCTCCTTTCCGCCGTCCCTTCCCAGGGCTCCCTCTTCCTCCCCCCCTTCCCTTCTGTGTTTTCTCCCCGTCTATCCTCTCCCTTTCTCCCCCCCATCCTTTGTACTCCCCTCCTCTGCCTTCCCCACTCCCTGGCACGTCTGCTCAGCACCCCCCACCCCTCTTATGGATCCTCCTTTCAATTGGCTCCTTCCCCCTCCCCCTTCACTCTTCCTCTCCTCCCCCCCCTTTTTCCCGTCATCTGCCCCGTTTCCCCCCACCTGCTCTCAGGTGTGGTATGTCATATTTGTGCCGACCTTTAGTGCAGTGTTTAAGTAAGTGTTCAGTGTTGTGCGTCCTTCCACAGTGTTACGAACAGAAATCATGCTGTCGCTGTGTGTGCTTTTTATATCTCTTGCGAACAGAACCAAGACTGTCGCCGTGTTTTTTAATTATCTGTCTATTATTTTTCTGCTTCCTGTGTCTTATATTAGCATCATCCACCCTGTGTTTTATGTTTTAAGCTACAGAATTTTCTGCCATTTTACCTTTAAGTCACCGATTTTATCGCCAACTTATTATTTTTTTATTATCTTCATCTTTATAAAACTAATTCTGTAGGCTGAAGAGCGGCGTAATAAGCTGCTGGCAGCCCGCCCCCCTTTAGGGGGAATCGAAACTCAATCAAGGAAAAAAAAACTGGACCGGCAGTCTTGTGGCTCACTCTGAAGATAGCTGAACGTCATACGGCCGAAATATTAAAAGAAGTAGGAGAATTCTTGCGGCTGCATACCCGAAACTTAATGTAACGTATCGATTATGTTTCGTTGAATAGTTCGCACGCTGACGCTTTTGATGTCGCAGCATTGAAATCTGCAGCAATTTGCGGAAGGATTGCTCTTCTGTCACGTTGAACGATGCTCTTTAGTTATCGTTGGTCTCGTTCTTGCAGGACATCTTCCGCCCGCAGTGATGTCATAGATAGATGTTTTACCGGATTCCTAATATTCGCGGTACACCCGTGAAAGTTCCCATATCATCGCTACTGCGAAGATGGTGTGTCCCATTGCTCGTGCGCTAACAATAACACCACTTTGAAACTCACTTAAATCTTCATAGCCTGCCATTGTAGCAGCGATAACCGATCTAAAAATTGTGCCAGACGCTTGTTGTCTTATTATAGGCGTTGCCGACCGCAGCGTTGTATTCTTCCCATTTACATATCTCTGTATCTGAGTACGCATACCTGCACCAGTTTCTTTGGCGCTTTAGTTTATATTGGCCTACTCTGTGACTTTCGTAGTATCGGTAATTGTCTTGAGCAAAGTTTATTCGTTATGCATCAATGAAAGTAAAAAAAAGTGGTAATGACGTGTAGTTGATTAAAGTCACATTATACTAGATTAATTATATTAAGGAATGGTACAGTGACCTGTGCTGAAAAAGATAATACATGCTTTCGAATTTCGTTGTTACAGGAGAGAAGTAAAATTTAGAGGTATAGATCGTATAAGTAATGAAGTGGTAGAAAATAGCTATTTTGTTACTGTACGGAACTCAGGTGACAAGTCTGTAAGGAAAGGTGTAGGCTTGAATGCTGTAAGACGGTTCAAATGGATGTGTGTTCCAGTATCTATCCTGGGCTGAAGATAGTTGCGTGGAATAGACTACAATGGAAAACTACATCAAACTGTACATGGGACTAAACGGAAAAACGAATACAACCTATATTCGTGGCGTTCTACAATGATACTACGTTATAACAAGAACAAAGATGTTTATATAATTACACACAACATTATTTCTTATATTCTCGTATCTGAAACACCTATTTAAGTATTGAAATAAAATAAACCAAAACATATTAAACGCTTTCGACCATTACTTTGCAGTATTGGATGTTACATGTTTTGTCTCTGCAGCTATTCGTCTTTAGTACAAGAGTGAGGACAAGCTGTCATACTGAGCATACTTTTCATGGTTAGGATTTCGCTGTTCTATTTCGTTGGGATCAGTGTAGCCCTATTATCTATGGGGTGACTGTGGGCTAACTGAACTCTTCCCTTAGTCTTTTCACATATTTTCTTGAGATCCAGTTTTCATTGGAGCCAGTTGGTAAGGATTTCTTACCTGCCATCTACCAGAGATGTTGATAACCTTCGTTTTCAGAACTGGATTCTGAACCCCTCTTTTCCCAGCTGGGGTTTCAGCTGCACAATATCGCCCAAACATCCCTCCCCCCCTCCCCCCCAAGCTGCATTCATTCATACTAGTTTCACATATTATGAACTTCGAAACTGCATAGTGATATCCGCAGGTGTCTTGGTGGGACACATGAATCGACAAACTGAAACGTATCCTTTCCCTTACAGTTTGACATATATGAGTCCTCTCCTATATCCAGTTATCAACTCTATAACTATTGGAAATTTGTCAGAGAAATAGTAGTAATGGTAAGATGACAAGAAAAGGCTAATCTAATACTAATAAATACGGCTAAGTGAAATGAAATAAATATTTACCTAGTTGCTTCCTCTGACGTATGTACGATGTTTTTCTTTGACTCTTGCATCTAGACAAGAGAAACAAGTCCGTCACGTGGATGGTACTTGCTATATCACAACTTTATGCTCTACTTAATCGTAGCTATTTACAAACAAATCCCAACTTGCAGATGCGGGACGCCACATATATTTACTTAAAAAATATTCTAATGAATAATTCGTCATGTGACGCTAGAAGTGTTTTGTGCAAGGAACATTAACATTTGAAGGAAAAATAAATTATTTCTAGAGAACTAAAGATGATGATATTGAACCGTCTTTATTCTATCTGTGATAGTCAATGAAAGAGACCAGAGACTTTGTGTCATGTTAATCACACACTAGTCTCCGATTCTTGGATGGTTGATAGACGACATCGTAGGCTGGATATAATTATGTGTAAGTTCTGTAAAACTATTCCGAAGATAAAAAATATTTCCATGTAACAACATTAACTTTTTGTACAGATCACACCTCTCATATGAGTGAATCAATATTTTAAGTAAATTTGTTATTTTAGCGTATGCTCCTGAGGCAACCATCATTTCTCTTGCATCATAGGTCGGCCATAATGCCAGCGAAACAATTATTCTTATTAAATCCTTTATTAAATGTAAGATGTAAATGTAAATGGTGGAGAGCTCTCTGTTTTTCCTCATTCAATATTCTATAGTCAGTGAAATAAATTAAAGCTTCAATTATTAATATTTTCGATTGGCCGCCTAACGCCAGATGATGAAGATCTCCTTAGCTTTGCCCTGCTAATCAAAAATGATTCAGACAATTTATTGCCTTTCATGAAAACAGAAATATTCCAGGTATTATTCATCGTTTTAAAATTGGTACATAATCGAACCAGTTGCCAACAGGCCCACTGAGACCTAATTTTATTACAGCATTCCGCGTAATGTATGCAGAGTTTTATTAATAATAGCAGCCACTCGATCAGATTTCATCGTAGAAGGCGGTGAGTGGTGCGCTGTGTTTCAAAAACGGTTATGTACTCACCGAGGAAAAAGCAAGGTCTACGTAAATGCTTTTAACAGTCTCATGCTACCCAAAATCAGAACCCAATGCTAATGAGAACCATTTCTATTTGAATCAAGTACTACAAAAGATATAAAGAAATTACAATTTTTATGCAATATTATCACCAACCAAAGATATAAAAAATATATAGAGTCTCTTTGAGGGCCATCTCCAGTTGTTAATATGAGATGATGAGAACTAACTTGGCACGTCTGTCACGTATTACAATTAGCTACTTTGGAATGTAACACATGTCAAGTTTGATACCTAAACGTATTATTTTCAGCTCGCTACAGTCATCCTTATTTCTAAAATCACTTAGTTCTTTGTATGGATGGGCCTCAAACAATGTGTACTAAAATAGCCAGACAGCCTTCCGAGGACAACAGACATGTGATTTCACTCTTTCAGGCTCTGTGCAACAAGGTCAACAGCTTACATGAGGATTCTTGTGTCTGAGGGAATAGACTGGTAGTTTGTGTACATACCGAAGAAAATTTTCGTCAGTAAGTGTTCTTCAGGTATAGCGTTATTGCATCGGCTTGTTGATTTTGATAATCGGCCAGTTTTGGGAATCTGTAACAAGGGGCATGGTTCATTCTTTACCTTTCTTTACATTATTAATCCTTTCAAGATGTAATTAGTGGCTGACATTTTCATACACAGCTGTCGTATTCACCAAGACCACATCTGTGATCGTGAGAGCCTCGAAACATCCTCTGTTAACTATTTTAAGTTCAGCTGTTATTTGGCGGATTCGTTAACATAACTACAGGACGTTTTCTGCGTAATAATTGTGGGCTGTTCAAAAGCTAGGTTACGTAGAAGTTGCACGAAGGAGCAGTAGTTCTAAAATCTTTTGAGTCTTGTGCAGAAGGTAGAACAGAAGGAGAAAGAACAGGTGGACGCATAAAAGGACGTAGGAGAGTACCGAAGAATGGCGAGAGGGAAAGCTTAACGGAAGAGGGCAGTGAAAGAATATAAAAGGCAAGAATAGGTGATGAAACGAGGAACTGGCCAACAGTTCTACTCAATCAGCTCTAATTAGGACAGTAAAAACATAAAATGGAACAAAGGAAACTAACAAGATTGGAAGTGGTCATTACAAGGAAGAAATTCACTGGCACTAGATGACAATGAAATTGATATTTGTGGCTCATACGAGATGTTCCCCAAAATTTAATAGGAAAGATAATAGTTTAGCAATATAAGAAGGGGATGCCACTAATATGGAACATTCAGGAACGAAAGTCGAATGAAATCCTCCAGAATCAGAGTGTTATTTCAGTGTGGGAGATCTGATTCTGTAGCTGTTCTCCTTCAGTAACTAGTAATCTGCTCACAATGACAGAGAAATTAGAACTTTCAAACGCGCTCTGCCAACGCCGAAATAAGAAGATAAGAACCAAATGTCATGAAAGGGGATGGATGATTATCATTAGGAAACAAAGTCTAGTTTCGTTTCACAGCATTTTCCGAAAATAGTACCAATTGGCGCCTGTTCTATCTGATTTAAAAATGTTTGCCAACTGTCAAGAATTATGAAAGTAAACCGCTTTGTTTTTGCTATAACTTTAAAACAATTGAAAAATGTGGAAGGCTCCTGACAGAATATTCTGACGGAAGAAAAATGGGGAAAGAAAAAGCATGGAAAATCCATGGAACAGTACTCGTTACTTCCCGTTCGTTGTGGGAAGGGAGGGTGGGTGGAGATGGAGGTAGAGTAGGACATACTAAAGTTAGTGTCAAACTACAATTCTAGTGGTTCGAGGCTACGGCGAGCGGCCGACCGCACACGTAATTGCCTGGACAACTTTGGTGCGACTACGAGCATGGATTCCTGCTGGAAGTCGATGCGGAATGCAGATTAACCTAGAGGTTTACCACATTTCCATCGGTGCTGGACTATTGAGACGCTACCGACACTTTGGTGCGATCCAGCTGTGAGTTTTAAGTATGCAGGGAATTTTCGGTAGTGATATGAGAATGACAAATATCTGAACAGAGTAGTGATTATTTGTATACAAACATATGGAATGTGATTCATTTTATTTTTTAATTTTCAGTAGAACATGAAAGAATTAAAACAGTCTTCTCAGGGGCAAATTTGTTTACGATATTGTAGTGCCTGTGTCATTCATCTATCGCGAGTTGTCGTCTTACATTTGGCTATTCGTGCAAGACTCACGGAAAGATCGAAACTCCCGTATATCAGCCCGGCACAGATTTTCATTGCTATCATTCCATTCTACAGCTGATGGTTGTCCTTATTCGCAATAGCGAACACATTTAATGTATTCCATAACGGCTGCTGTTGCCTTTTTCTTTTTGACGTTCACGCATGTCCAAAGGTACTTTTCATCGTAATCATAATAAGATAGGCACTGCAATATCGTATTTCTGCCGATATCGGGCAAATGACTTTCTTGTACAACGTCTCACCTATGTGGGAACATACATAAAGGAAGTACGAGTACAGGTCGTAGGCTCCTGGCTCACGACATATGGACTTTGGGTCTGGCCTTGAGTTTTGCATGAATAGCCAAATGGTAAGTCGACCGCAGGCAATAAGCGGGATATCCGGGTTCGAGTTCCAGTCCGGAACAAATTTTCGCTGTCGTCATTCCATCCTACAGCTGATGGTTATCCTTATTCGCAATTGCGAACACATTTAATGAACGTGTTTACGGTGACGATATGCTTCTCGCTTGATGTTTGCTAATTTTTGTTCCTTTTGTGAGCTGATATACCCATTTGTTGTTACAGTCAAGTGTCATAATCCATTAAATATTAAGATGCAGGCATCATTTTAATGTTGTTTACACTGTACACTTTACTTTATTTGTATTTTGCACGTTCACTTTGCAGGAATTTCTACAACGATGGGGTACACTATAAAATCCCTAATATATCCAGCTATTTACTGTTTCTTTTGTATTACATCTGAGACCTTGATTAGATTTTTTACACCATTTTAGAATAACTTCACTTTCACTGCGTGCTTCCATATGACTGCATTTTTCTGTTATGTATATTTCAGTATTTTATAATCATTACTATTTCAGAATCTAAGGATTCAATGTGTCTGTTTCCTTTATTGTTAGATCTTTCTTAGAATGCTGCCATTTATTGCTTTTCAGTTTAGATACACTATTTATTATAACTGAATATTCATTAACTACTTTCTAACGTTTTGAAGGCAGGATTAAAGGTATAGTAGAAGTCAACCCTCTGACGTTAATGACTTATGACTCACTGCAAGTTTTATTTATTCAATTTCTTGCCATTATTAAATAATCTCCTTACAAATAAATTGTTGAATAACGTTTCAGTGTCCCACAATTTCCTGTAAGTTATTTGAAGTTTTATGTGAAGTTTCTGCCGGAAAATGACTCTTGAGGAAGGTACATAAATGATGTTTGATGGAAGTATACGTGTGACCATTCTAAACAACAACTTGGCCATTGCCCCAATATGTTACTGATTTGTCGCCTCCAAAATATTTGTTAGCGATAAGAGCTATAATTTTAGCAGCCGCTAAGCAATGGGGGTATGTATTTCATTCTAAACCACGCCTACCCGCTTGGCTAGTACATTCTTGTGGACACCAGGGCGGTTTTCTGTTGTCTAGTGGAAGGGGGACTCGTCAAGCCTCCAGGTGATGGGCTAGCGTTCCTGCAATCCTTCTAAATGGTTTGTGCTCTGGATCTACTATGGTGGATCAAAGTTGAATTATTTTCGATCGATGGGGTCCTGTTTTCAAACATGTGTGCAATAAACTTGGAAAGTCCTGCAGGTGGCAACATTTGATAGGTGAGTATTATTAGCGAAATAGAGAGTGCCAATCGTAATGCCTTCAGTCTCTTCGTTGATGATTGATGGAAAGTTCTAGATTTAAAATTTATTTTCGTAGTTGTAGTGTAACCTATGGTGACTCTAGAGCATTATGTTTGCACTGGCCATTCTTCCACCCTATGCTTACATTTGAGACGAAGTCACTCTCTGTTTATATATAAAATTACCATCATCACATGAGAAGCCCCTCTATATTTCCCTCTCTCCTACCCCCCAAGCTTCCCCATAGTCACCCTTCCTCTCCTCGAGCTAATCACAGTTTACTATTAAAATGAGTCAGCTAATCGTATATTACTAACTTTCAGATCATTAAAATGAAACTGCTAATCAGAGTGCAGCCATCTTGGGTGTGCTCAAAAGTATCCGAATGCTCTGAATGTTTTGCCCCTTGATAATAAGAATGTACAGAGTGCTAATTTCAGTATTTAGGAGTACATTACAGAGTGCTCAACTGAATCCCAATGCCCAAATTGTTCACAACATAATAAAAAGTATTAATCCAAAAATTATGTAAATTATCATTTGGATACGTACAAAGAGTGATTTCCGTACCATAGACGATGGAAGTTACAAAGAAGAGTACTATTATTTATTTTTCTCATCTAAATTGTTGCATGGTGGTTGTCAAGTGTCACGACGGAGGCAGACATTGCATTTCAATTTATTCCCACAAATTTTGACATCTAATCTCGAAACTCTAAATAGGTCGTACATATTCAGTAATCTTGGTGACATACAACGATTTATATTTTACATATAGTAATAAATTATCTTAACAGTAACCATTCGTAATATTAACATAAATGTCAAACAGCATACTGAAAAAAAAAGACATAGATTAGAAGGAATGAGCTCGAGTTCCAAGTGAATTACGCCTAGCCCAAATTATTAGATATGTTGCTGGCAGGCTAGGAATATTTCAAGGGTTGCGGACTAACCTCAACTATACCTGCTTCCAAACTGATTGCTGCCACGCTATTCTGCATTGCTCACACTGGTATGTCTGTGCTTCGGCAATCCTCATGTCTATGTGTACCTGTGTGGCCACAGCATTCTTTCTTTCTTCATTTCTAAACTATTTTAATGTTCCTTATTTGTGTGTGTGCGTGCGGGGGGGGGGGAGAGGAGGGGGTTGATTTTAAAGCTTCTCTTAATGCAATTTACATGTACTTATCATTATCTATAATGGGGGAAACGTTGCTTGTGCTCTTGACACTATTTTGACACTCAGAGCGCCCACCTGATCTATAGACTGAAAGATAAGCAGCTGCCTTTTAATTATTCTCTGTCCACAAGGCTAGCTCACTTAACAATTGTCGGCAGATCGCACTCAAACTGTCTGCAGTCTCTCTCTACCTGTAAAAGGAGACAACTGAAAACCATATGATCAGCGGAGCGTTTGTCTACACATTAACGATTGGTGTGTTTCTACACCGTACTTGATGCAAATGTTTCGAGTACTTCGAGTAGGAGCAATGTCACGCTGATTGAGGGTTTTCCTGACGCTTGGGAAGATATTGTGAACCCGTCTTGCAGTGAGTGCTTCTAGTGTCCTAGTCAGACCCCCATTCATTTAACATCCATGTTCTTAGAGCTCTTTTATCACTAATATGAGCACTGTGTTCACTTACACACGGCCATATCGTCCACACTCCAACCAATACAGCGCTGCCCTGTAACGTGCCATGACTTTCATCAGACGTATCCCGAGAATCAGCAGTAATGCCTCGACAGCCAGAGACGGGACTGTACTCACAGACTGAGGGTTTTGCTTGTTGAAACATATCTTGATTGCTGTCACATCCAGTTGTCAATATGACAAACAAGCTGATTAGGCATCTTGAAGACGGAGTCTTGTGCTAATACCAAGAAGCCTCGACTTTCTGACCATCAATTGCCGTAATATGATTTGCATACCGCATTGGAAAACACACGTTGGCACTACTGCTGATGTACTTACAGCTTACTGTGCACTCGACGAGAATTACCGAAGTAAACAATGTCATTCGAAAGTCAAAAACTCATCTCAAAAACTGATATCAACATTAGTCAGACATTATAATAACTTCCCAGATTACTTATTTTCCGTGTCAATGATGCTTGTCAAGCGTCAAAATGTAAATGCAAATATACGTGAGAAACACAAAACGTACAATATTTGCATCAAGTATCACAATGTTATTTTACACGTACGGACACTTATCTGTCAGACTGGTGCCTAAAACATCGCTGTGGACCCCCAAATTTCCCATTGCTCTCTTCATTTGTAATCACATGCGGCTAAATGAACATATGTTATATAGACAGTTGACATTAGAAATTCCGCGTAAAAGGTCGATGTCCTAAGACTAACTAGACCTGGTTTATAAATGCTAGAAACACATGTTGGTTAATTCACTACGCAAACACACAAAACAGACATTATAAACTACTTGATGATTGCCTCGTATCAGCATCCTTTCATTCTAATTAATTACACTGGCTGGAGAAAAGGTTGGGTGCGGACGGGTGGGGGGGGGGGGGGAGGCAACCCATCACCTTACACCTTCGTAAGACCAAAATTACGTTTTCTCCGTTCAAACACTATTTGGAATTTTCCCTCTATATTTCAACCACCGAACCGCCACTCACATCTCAGTAAGTACTTAAGTATGTCCTATGCTCATGGAGGATTACTCATAATCACAACTACGAAATTAATTAATTGATGCAAAATTCCATTATTTAATTATTTTCTTCATAGCGGCAAACATCCGATCCTTTTAAGTCGAACAGTTTGCTATAATAGCTAACTGAACAAATGGAACGAGATACTTTCGATTATTTCACTACCATAATGTACGATTTTTTTACTGTAAGCACATAAATAACGCATTCCACACAGACGAACAGGACAAAAGCGTTTTAAAATTATTGATTTACTATCACCCTTCAAATCAAAAACTTACACTCAATATCAAATAAAGCTCGTCTTTGTGGCTCTCAGAAATTTTCTGCCCTTTCTAAGAATGTATACGTCAGTTTACACGCTCGTTTAACAGTTTCGCATAGTCGAGAATACATAATTCAATCACCATTTTCATTTGTCATTAGAATCATCAATGCACGTATATTCAGTTATGATGTCTGTAGAAAGTAATATTTACAACAAATGAAATATGCACTTAAACGATCGTTTAATATGCAACAGAACAGCACTCCAGTGCTTTGCGAAATTAAATCATTATTTCACTTTCACAATTAAAACAAAATTTCAACTTATTAACCAGTGTACGTTATCATACATGTTGTTCACTGTCCTTCAAAGATAATCGGATTACAACATTTCCGTTCGCTTTTGTTTCTGTGAGAAAAAGACTTTCGTCGTTCTCTTTACATTAGGCACACAAACCTGTAGTAAAAACTGATTTTTGAAAATAACGATTATTGGCTCTTGTGAGCACTCAGGTCCAGAAATAAAGTCTTGTTTAAGAACTTGCAATTTCACCAACCATTAAAGCAATGAAGTACCTTCGACATACATATTGCATCACTTGCAAAATCATGAACTTTGCTTATTGTTCTACATTGTTGTCGTTACTGCTCATCATTTAGGTTACATTAGATATTCTGTTAAGCACTAATATACTACTCCTCTATGTAGATCATCTTCAGCAGGCATCTTATGACGTGGTTCAAATGGTTGATTCACATCTTGGGGTGACAGTTTGGCTGCTGAGGAAGCTTAATTTTCTTCCTATTTTGCATACTAACATCAAATAAATTGCATAGATTTGTGTCTATATGAACAAAGGTGCCCTAAAGTGATATGTCTGCATTGAGGAAAACGCCGTTTGACCACACTAGAAAATAAAGAGATATATGAAATTAACATTACATGTCATAGATTTTGATCCACGATATGAATCATCTGTTGCCTATTCAATATTAACTCGCTAGGTTATCTGAAACATAAGCGTGGAAATAAAATGTAATGTGGTTAGACAGCTGCTGTGACAACAGCTGTCAAGAGCAAAGAGAAATAGTTGTAACATCAAATAAATACATTTTGCTTGTATTACCTTCAAGCAAACTGAAACTTTAGCTTCTAAAATTAGAGAATATGATCTCCACAAATGAAAACTGAGAATGCAGTTCATTCAAATATGTGTGGTTAACATATGTTCTACAGAAATTTGGACTGGCAATTCATGAATTCGTTCCTTTTGCAAATATTCTCAATGTATAGGAAAATTTGATGGTATAGCTTATTCCCCCAGGGGATCTGTTGAAAGCGATATTCTATCGATGTTCTCTTCTCGAAAATGCCGAAAACTTAGGGCTCCATGTATACATTTGTAAGTTCTTTCTCCTTACAGTGCTCTCCATTAGAGTTCTCAAACCTTCATCTTTTGGATATGTGAATCTATACGAGAGAAAAGCACTGTACTGTACAAACAAAGAGGAAGCACAAATTTGTTCACCGTAAAAATAGCAAACTAACACAGTAGCTAGACAACTTATGTATGAAATGTTATTCTCTTAAATTTCGCGTCAGAGTCAGATGGATTCATACACCCAAACACTATGCACATCACCATTATAGCTCATAATCTTTCCAAAATATTGATACAAGCTTAGAACACCGGTGTTTTGGTCGCTTTTTTTGGTTTCACAGATGTGAAGTCTGACCCTCTTCTTTTATTTTAAATCCCTTTGCAATACACTCTCAAAGTAAATCTCAATCATGCTATAGTGCTTGTTAAATGTTACAGTTTAATCTCCATGTCCAAAATGTTTAAAAGGTGCTCACATTTCAGTCGGAGGAACTATTATAGAATGTTATTTCATCACCTAAACTTTTTCGGTGTTCCTTCACAACCAATTTAAGGGAGTAGAAGATAACAAACAACTAGAAAATGATAATCGATGGTACTCATTGCCAATTATTGATTTTTGTTACAAATTATTGGCCCTAGTCTGCTTAAGTTCAAAATGAACTGCTGTAGCCTAGTATTTGTGTATCAGAACTATGTTGCCAAGGCCGTCTAAAATGTTAACATACTCTGTTTCCTACAATCATCTACTAAATGACAGCAACATCTAATAAAAATATACAGTGTAGAACAACAAACACAAACAATATATCTGAACACCATTTTGAAAGGAGGGAGTGGAAAATGAGTTTAGTGTTTCTTATTATGATGGGTCACTTAAACTAGATAACCTCTTCGACATCTAGACAGAAAACAGGCAAAGACAGTAAGAGAAAAGGAACTCGTATCTCCAAACAAAAGACTTTGGCAAAGCCATTTACCATTTATTGAACAAAAACATATGTAGGTTGACTGCAATATATTGTTGTTGTTGTGGTCTTCAGTCCTGAGAGTGGCTTGATGCAGCTCTCCATGCTACTCTATCCTGTGCAAGCCTCTTCATCTCCCAGTACCTACTGCATCCTGCATCCTGCTGAATCTGCTTTGTATATTCATCTGTTGGTCTCCCACTACGATTTTTAGCCTCCACACTGCCCACCAATACTAAACTGGTGATCCCTTGATGCCTCGGAACATGTCCTAGCAACCTATCCCTTCTTCTAGTCAACTTGTGTCACTTAGTTATGTGATCTACCCATCTAATGTTTAGCATTCTACTGTAGCACCACATTTCGAAAGCTTCTATTACCTTCTTATCCAAACTATTTACCGTCCATGTTTCACTTCCATAAATGGCTACACCCCGTACACATACTTTCAGAACCGACTTCCTGACACTTCACTCTATACTCGTTGTGAACAAATTTCTCTTCTTCAGAAACGCTTTCCTTGCCATTGCCAGTACACATTTTAAATCCTCTCTACTTCGACGATCATTAGTTATTTTGCTCCCCAAATAGAAAAACTCCTTTACTACTTTTAATGTCTCATTTCCTAATGTAATTCCCACAGCATTACCCGATTTAATTAGACTACATTCCATTACACTCGTTTCCTTTTTTTTATGTTCATCTTAAATCCTCCTTTCAAGACACTGTCCATTCCACTCAACTGCTCTTCCAAGCCCTTTGCTGTCTCTGACACAATTACAATGTCATTGGCGAACCTCAAAGTTTCTATTTATTCTCCATGGATTTCGATACCTACTCAGAATTTTTCTTTTGTTTCCCTTACTGCTTGCTCAATGTACAGGTTAGGAAAATCAAACTTTGCATCGAAATATAATTATTAATTTTTGAACACAAAACATACCTTGCTAGCACAATGGACCTTCAAATAAAATATTTGGAACTGTAAAGTGTCCATATAATTTATTAAATTACACACAGCTGCTTCCTGAAACTGATTTAATAAATTCCAGCTTTTCAAATTAACACATTTATTAAATTCACCTAAATTCATAAAAATTGGTAGCAAATCATACACATTTGCATTCTGCAGATATAACAAACAGCCTGCAGTGTACTGAGAATTAGCAAATCAGACAATGACAACGTTATCATGTATCAAAAACAGTATTATTCTTCTCATGATGATGCTATGCACTCCAAGAGGTATGGATGGACACATTTCTCTGAGCATTAAATGTTGCTGTTCTTTGCTTTGCTAATTCACAGTGCAGTTTAAGATCCAAATAAGTTGCAGGAGCGCCAATATGTGTGACTGCAACCTGATTTAAGTGAATTATACATATGGCAAAAAGATCGAGCTACTGCTGGGTACCAACCCATAATTGATTTAAGTTACGTCAGTAAGTGAGCTAGGAGTATTTCAGTAAGTTATATTGAAAAGTAAGATGTGGAAATATTTAAACTGAAAGTAACTAATGCTTGCAAAATACGTATAGCAGTCAAAATGCAGTCATCAACATTAGCTCCTTAACGTAAACGTGTGTATCAGTAAAGCCAAAATGTAAGATGTTTATGTTCCAATAAGTAATATGTAATTAAAAAGTGGGTTTTTTGCTCTAAATCTTAGTTTTATTATGAAGAACGGTCTGAATTTTTGAGATCCTTAATTATGCATGTGTATTACAGTAAGCAACTTACGTGTGTCTTACATACTTGATAAAAGATAAATAATTTTCCAAAGTTTTTTGTATTGAGATATGTACCATGGCACTTCTTTGTACATGTTGCATCTCTGTCTCTGTTTTCGGTCGTGTTGTGTAAACTATTGAGAAGCTGTTCCTTCCTTCAGTACTTTATTTCTTACTTACAAAAATTTTATTTGGCTATGTTCTTTGTGTGTGTGTGTGTGTGTGTGTGTGTGTGTGTGTGTGTGTGTGTGTGTGTGTGTGTTACTTTTTACATGATATATTTTTATTACATGTTGCTGTTATTTAGTAGCTGATTATAAGAAATACAGTCTGTAAATGTTTCAGAGTGCTTTGACACTACAGTTGTAATTGGTAAACTTTAAAGCAATTTGTTTTCCATTTAATCTCCACTAGGCCCAATCATCTTTATTAAAATCAATAATTGCAAATCAATACCATCGACAAAATTTTTCTGTTGGTACTTTACATTCTCCCTTAAACATCACCTAACATTTCCCCAGACCCTTTACATATTTCAAACACACAGATAGCATTATAACACCTCATATAGCAATTTAGATTTGAGTTCCTTACACCAGGAGCAGACTCAATTAATTAAAATCTTCCTCTAAATTTGTGTACTTGTCCAGCATTTTAACCAATGTTTGTTTTGGCAATTTCAAGCCTCAGAGGGTTAGTTACACCAGCAACTGTAAATCAGTAGAACAGACTAAATATTTGTATTGATACTTTACACTGTTCCTTCAACTGGGGGTGAAACATTTCTGAGAAACGTAGATGTTGATCGAATGTTCTTTTCTTGTTATTTTAAGCCTAACTACTTATGTTAGCTGTCTGTTAACATGTTAATCTCTTAGCATCACATGTTTTGGCATGAAAATAGGGTTGAGACGTGTAGTTTGAAAGTCCACAACGATATTTGAGTAACCAGTTTGGTGTATATGTGTAAGCATGTATAAAATAACGCTATTGAATTTGATGTCAACATGGAATTTTTTGTAATGCTGATGTATTTTTGCTGATACTTTAAACATTACATTAATGTTGTGACGCTTGACAAGCATTATAGATGTGGAAAATATTTTTTTGACGCTTAGATGTGCCTACACTATGTGACATTAATGGAAGTATACGGCTTTACAAGTGCAGCCATCTGGTGGAGACCACAAGCACATGGAGCATAAAGTGGCAGTTGGTTTTATTTGGCATTTCGATGTTTTGTAGAGTACTAAATTGAGTAAAACTCGTCTTTAGAAGCTGTGGATCATTTATTTATTAATTACATTGCATAAGAAAACTTCAGTTACTATTCATTTATGGAGAGCTTGTTTTACATTCGTTTTCATATTCGATAAGATGTTTGGCATGTTAGTTATTTACCCACATGTGTTTTGCTATGAGAATATCACTTAAGTGTTGACCAGCATAAGTTAGACATTAATGTGACAAATGTGTGTGCATATGTATTTTAAAGCAACGTAGTGACACTTGACATATACATTGAGCTTGTTTGTGTTGCTGACTTATTGTTTCAGATATCTTACATGTCAGCTTAACATTATGGCACTTAATAAGCATCACAGATGTGGCAAATTTGGAGGCCACTATGATGTTTAGCCGACACTCATATCAGTTTTAGAGACAAATTTGTCAAAAAGAATGACATTGTTTACTTCGATATGTCTCGTCGACATGTGAACTTGGGACAGTGATTTAGATAAGCAATTGAGCCAATGCGTGTTTTACGATTTAATATGTATGTCATATTACAGTGAGTGGTTTTCAGCAAGGCTAGACGTCGAAACAAGCAAAACGCTCGGAAAGTTCAGTGTAGCTGCTATCTAATAAGCATTAGGTCCAATGGATGTCACATCAAGACAAAACTTGTCAGCACAATCAGCGAGTTCAGTATTGTCTATGCATGCTTGGCTGCTGGTTGAGACTTGACAAGCATCAAAAAACAATTTAGATGTGGAAAATTATTATAATGTATCTTCGATTTGATTTAAACTATCTGTGGTAAAGAAATTGAGTTTCGATGTACTGTTTTACACAATTTTTAGGTAAATACTTCTGAGTATCTTTTTCTAACTGTTGGAGCACAACAATGAGTCCTCCTTTCCCTTGAGGTTTTATTAAGCAAATCTAGATTTCGGCTAGTTGCTAGCCAATGCACTATTTCATTGTTTCAAAGCATGTCCTAGTATATCAGTTCCCTTGTTTGGGCTTCTGTCACAATTAGTTAAGACTACTCCATCATTGTAAAAGTTATATCACAGTCGTCAAGTGCATCCTCATCCCTAATGGAAAGTAATTTGAATGTTGAGTACGGTACAAAAATTCAAAGCAGTCGGATACATATGATTACACGCTAAAATACATTTAAATACTGCAAATTACAGCCTTTAAATGAACTTCTGGGATACTTTTAAATATGGTAAAAAAATATTCAAAAAGTTTGGATTTGGTTAAATGTAGCCAAGGTGGCTACATGGTGATTTCCTATTACATTTCAATGGTCTTTGAAGCACTAACCTGTGGTTGAATGTCTTGTTTTAATAGTATGGTGGTGTTGGCTGGAAAAGTGGAGGAGAGAATTATGGCCAGAAGTGGGAGGGGATGAGAGGAAGGACAAAGTGACTGGTTTGTCATGTGATGTTAACAGCGTCGTAGACAAAAGGATCGTGGCTTTCTGAAGAAAATGTGAGTTGACAGACCATGGCGTGTAGCAAAGTGGTGGAGCCTGTAGGCTGAATACAGATTTCAAGACCGTTTAGTGTATTCAAGATGGTATTGAATTACCCACAGTAACTAACGATGTTTTCACTGTGCAGAAAGTTACCTGGATTTTTCAAGTACGCTTTAGCATCCAGGCGTGGAATTCACCTTTACGATGTGAACGTATCTTAGGTAAGTGTTGCAGTTTACTAGGCGTACACGAAGTGGGTAGGAAGAGGCGGCCAAAAGGAGTTTACCACTACTTGCTTGGTTCATTGTTTAATGAATGAGGCGGACGAGGTGGGATGTAACAGTAACTCCCATTTGTAGTGTAGTACAGTGCCCTTGTGAGTACCATTCTTCTTTTTGACTGTAGACCGTTACCCCGTTTTATTTATTGAAGATTTTACTAAATAAGTGCTAGAAATCAGTTGTGTACAATGGAGTGTCTTTCTCCAGCTCGTTTTCCAGTCTAGTTGTAGGACCTGCAAGGAAAGTGGTTGGATTCCTACAGCGTAATTGCCACTGAGGGAAGAGTTGTGCCAATTTTAACCCTATCTAGCGTGTCAAAGAGAGGCTGGCAATCGACAAACTTAATTGCGTATCAGTGCTAAGATTAATTGGGGTCTACAAATGAACGATTATCAATCAGTATACGCAACAAAGTGTGTAATTTGCCTCGTGCGCTATTCGTCATCAAGAGCACGTCGTTTGTGGTTGTGACTGCGGATATAACTTTTCGGCGGGCTTCAGAAGCTCTGAGAACTATACGTAAAGAATGTTTCAATACGGTTCTAATGGTAGCCTTTCAACACAAGGAAGGGAAGGTCAATTTAAACGCTAAATAAGTACATGAACTAAAATTAAATGGGGCAGATATTAGGTTAGAATACAGTAAAAGGTTTGAATAATGGACACATATTATGTAGAGTGATAGCAGTACACAATGAATTCTGTAGTCTAGCGCTATGATACTGATGACGTATCGCTTGGCTTCCGAAAGGAATTCGACACATTTCCTCACTGTTCCTTCTTGAACGAACTACGAGACTTCGAAATATCCGGCAAACTATTTAGCTGCCCAAGTACAAGGAATCTGTTGTTCTAATACTGGGCTCTCCGCACTACGAAAGTTGTTGTGTCTGCCCTTCATTAGGACTAGTTCTACAGTTGGTGATGCTTTGCATATGGATGTCATGAAGTTATGAATACATTGACATCAGCTGAAAGTCGAGGCTTCGTTCAGGGGATGAGATCGTTGTGATATATGAATATAGGGTGTCACATATGAATGAGCAGACAACCTTGCTATTCTTCTGGTACACTAGCAGCGGTATATTGTTGGAAAAAGTAGCAATTTTAGTACATCTGAGAGTATCCGTCCGCAAAGACCTGAATTTTAACGACCTCTTAACATTACCTGCAGGTAATGTGGATGCCAGAACGAGATTCATTGAAAGAATTCCAAGGAAATGTCATCATTCACTAATGCAGTGGCTTATAAAGCTGTTAGACCAGTCATAGAGATGGTTCAATTTTTGGAATAATTTGTGGATGAAATGAGCAGAGAATGTAGACATGACAGAAACAAGAGTTGCACTCGTCAGCGGTTTGTTTATTGAGAGTTACAAGGAGAGACAAGCAAAATAGTTAACAGGGGACGAAATGGTATCAACAGAGTTTTCCTCCACCATACATTGTAAGTACGCATGCAGAGGCAGATATCGTGTTATTTCTGTCGATTGCAGGCACTAGCTCGAAATCTATGAAACTGATGAACAATCGCCGCTTTTGATGCTAATGGATTTACTGAGTCATCCTGATTTTCCTCGCAGCTACGATGCTTTATAGTAGATGTAGTATCTTCAGTAAACGAACGGTGTGTCATTTCATAACTGTAATAATTCATTCATGTATTGGCATATTCCGCGTCCTTGAGGGGAATGTTCGACGTCCAGTATTGTACGGGGTGTGTGAGAAATGTAAAGAGGCTGCCGACACTGCGAGCGATATGGCAACGCTGTGTTTTTCTACTTGTGTGGACCGGTGTGTTTCTCCCTAGCAGCTACTCAGTCCGAGCTTCAGCTTTGTAAAGCCACCACGCGATTTTTGAGTGCGCCATCAGTGACGTTGTGTTTCGTTGTGCGTTACGAACATGGAACAGCTTAATTTGGTATGTTAATAAGTTTTATATTAAACTTGGGAAATTCGAGAGTGTGACTTTTGAAAAGTTAATACAGACCTGTGGAAAACACTCCTTATGAAGGACGCAAGCTTTTCACTGGCGCAAATCATTTCCAGAGGGTCGAGAGAACACGTTAAACACGAACTTCCCTCACGCGGACCTTCAGCTTCTCAAACCGACCAACACGTTAAACGGCATCGTTCTCTTATGAGATCAGACCGTTGATTATCAGTAAGGATGATGAGTGACCTACGAGACTTTAACAAATTCACCTTACATCAAATTCTGACCGAAGGTTCGTACATAACGAGAAACCTCACTACTCTGCAGAAGGGCAGTCGACCAAATGTGTGCGTTGATTCTATAGAGAGGATTGCCAATGGCCGCGAATGGTTCAGTCATGTAATCGCAGGAGATGAAACCTGAGTTTCTGAGCACGATTCTGAGACTAGGAGGGAGAGGGACGACTGGCATAGTCAGACACTCCTAGATTGAAAGAAGCTCGAGTGGGTAAATGAAAGATCGAAGCAATGGTGACTGGCATTTTTGACTATAAGTGTACAGTGCATAAGAAACTGTTGCTCCAGGACAAGATGTCAACGAAGTGTTTTACGTCGATGTCCTAGAAAAGCTCAAAGAAAGGGTGAATCGAATGATACCGGCCATAGTAAAATAGTCGATCCTGCATCATGACAACGCCCCATGTCGCACGTCGACTTCCATCACGGGATTTTCACCTCGAAAGGCTTTCCTGTGGTTCCACAACCCTTGTTCCACAGCCTCCCCCCGTTCACTTCACCTGAGTCTTTCTGACTTGGTTCTTTTCCCCAAAATTGAAAATGTCTTAAAAGGATGTCATTCTGGAACTCTGGAGAACACTCAAAAAACTTTGAGCGACATGCCATATTATTAGAAACTATACAGTCAAATGTTATATTCTCAACCCCATCCTGCCACCAATGTAAGTCACTGCTATTCACAAAGCTGATGTTATTTGCTGTAGGATTGTAGTAATTTGTTACGCATTTTACCAAGTATCTATCAGTATTCCAAATACAAACTTTTCAAGAAGACGTACAAAAATATGAGGTTTTATTAGTTCAGCAACAACCAAAATGCGTTATTTAAACTAACAGTCTATTGCTACGTAATAAGTCTATGAGGAACTTCTCCGTACATTATTAATGTGTGGCGTTATAGTATTTTACAAATAACATATAAACAACTCCCATTAATATTTACAGTATACACTACAGGCCTTTACAATTGTTACACCACGAAGATGACGTGCTAAATACGCGAAATTTAACCGACAGGAAGAAGATGCTGTGATATGCAAATGATTAGCTTTTCAGAGCAGTCACACAAGGTTGGCGCCGGTGGCGACACCTACAACGTGCTGACATGAGGAAAGTTTCCAACCGATTTCTCATCCACAAACAGCAGTGGACCGGCGTTGCCTGGTGAAGCGTTGTTGTAATGCCTCGTGTAAGGAGGAGAAATGCGTATCATCACGTTTCCGACATTGACAAAGGTCGGATTGTAGCCTATCGCGATTACGGATTATCGTATCGTGACATTGCTGCTCGCGTTGGCCGAGATCCAATGACTGTTAGCAGAATATGGAATCAGTGGGTTCAGGAGGGTTATACGGAACACCGTGCTGGATCCCAACGGCCTCGTATCACTAGCAGTCGAGATGACAGGCATCTTATCCGCACGGCTGTAACGGATCGTGCAGCCACGTCTCGATCCCTGAGTCAACAGATGGGGACGCTTGCAAGACAACAACCATCTATACGAACAGTTAGACAACGTTTGCAACAGCATCGACAATCAGCTGGGAGAGCATGGCTGCGCTTACCCTTGACGTTGCATCACAGACAGGAGCACCAGCGATGGTGTACTCAACGACGAACCTGGGTGCACGAGTGGCAAAACGTCATTTTTTCGGATGAGCCCAGGTTCTGTTTACAGCAACATGATGGTGGCATTCGTGTTTGGCGACATCGCAGTAATGCAAATTGGAAGCGTGTATTCGTCACCGCCATACAGGCGTATCACCGGGCCTGATGGTATTGGGTGCCATTTGTTACACGTCTCTGTCACCTGTTGTTCGCATTGACGGCACTTTGAACAGTGGACGTTACATTTAAGATGTGTTACGGCCCGTGGGTCTACCCTTCATTCAATCCCTGCGATACCCTACATTTCAGCAGGATAATGCACGACCGCATGTTGCAGGTCCTGTACGGGCCTCTCTGGATACAGAAAATGTTCGACTGCTGCCCTGGCCAGCACATTCTCCACATCTCTCACCAATTGAAGACGGGTGATCAGTGGTGGCCGAGCAATTGGTTCGTCACAATACGCCAGTCGCTACTCTTGTTGAACAGTGGTATCGTGTTGAAGCTGCATGGGCAGCTGTACCTGTACACGCCATCCAAGCTCTGTTTGACTCAAAGCCCAGGCGTGTCGAAGCCGTTATTACGGCCAGAGGTGGTGGTTCTGGGTACTGATTTCTCAGGATGTATGCACGCAAATTGCGTGAATGTACTATCACATGTCAGTTCTAGAATAATATATTTGTCCAATGAATACCCGTTTATCATCTGCGTTTCTTCTTGGTGTAGCAATTTTAATGGCCAGTAGTGTATTAATGTGCGATATGATGCAGTATTAGAAACAACGGTACTTTCTGTATGGACTCCAACGATCACGACCTCCCATTGCTGTTTACAGTTAATGAGTGGGACCTCAGTGTGTTCAAAGGATTGATATTATCTGTGAGTACCCCAGTTTATGACCACCTTAATGTGCTCTGTACAATTCATTAATAGTGTAATAAAAACAATGGAATTTTCTGTAAGCAGGACGTTGTATGACTACCTCTCATTTCTATTTACAATTTTTTCGGTAATTTATTGTAATATTGCCAGTTTTCTTCGAATAGAGACATGAAAAAGGAAGGCTTCAAATGTTATGCAATTATCACAGTGCGATATTTAAACATATACACCGCTATCCCACATTAAGCAGTAAGCCAAGTACAATATGTGCACAAAAACACACATTCCCCACATCACTTAGTTAGTACAGTATGAGAAGTACATATGGGTCTACAGGGAACTCGCCTCTGCATTATTTGTCCGTTACTAGTAAAAGACGTCACTACTAGTTTTTCTTCGTGGAATATGACACTAAAGGTTTATTGATTACCGGTTAACAATGACAGATAAATTTGAGTATCTACACTCACAATACAGCGCTAAATTTACACTGTAAACACTTATCACCACCACTGGCACTGGAAAGGGAATGGTAGAGTATATTCAGTTAATGTAAAGCAAACTAGAAATGTGATGTGAAGAGCCATGTGTCATCATCTCCAATAGTCGCGCCGAAGTCTCCAAATTGTAGACAAAGGCTACACTGCAACGATACTTGCAGCTGCCAAGTACCTATAGCCCTCGTGTTTATATAATGATGGAGAAAAAACGCAGCTCCTAGAAATAGTTTACGAAGAGTAATAAAATTTCGAGAATACATTTTTCTAGGTATCATATTTAAGTGGTAAACGTTGCAAGATTACATAGTAACGTAGGCCTACGATAAGACAATGCAAGAGTGAAACGATGGTATATTAACAATCGGTTAACCACCAGAATTTTAAATGAAACAATGCGAATGTGTAAGAATTTCGTTGTACTGGTGTCAGTTGACAGTTCGTGGCACGGAGTTCCACGCCTGTTGCAGTTGGTGAGTCAGTACAAGGTCGGATATTGGTTGTTGTGGATGATGCTGCAATTGCCGTCCTATGATGTCACACACGTGCTCGACTGGAGACAGATCTGGTCATTGAACTTGCCTTGGGTTACAACAGTGGTATATGGGCTACCGTTATCTTGTTAGAAAACCTCCCCCGGAATGCTGTTCATGAATGGCAACATGACAGATCAGATCGCCAGACTGACGTACAAATAGAGTCAGAGTCCGTGGGATAACAGCGAAAGTTCTCCTGCAGTCATCCGAAATCTCACCTTAGACCATTAATCCAGGTGTAGGTCCAGTGAGTCTAGATTGTGATAAATGGTTTAAATGGCTCTGAGCACTATGAGACTTCTGAGGTCATGCGTCCCCTAGAACTTAGAACTACTTAAACCTAACTAACCTAAGGACATCACACACATCCATGCCCGAGGCAGGATTTGAACCTGCCATCGTAGCGGTCACGCGGTTCCAGACTGTAGCGCCTAGAACCGCTCGGCCACTCAGGCCGGCCTAGGTTGTTGACAGGTTGGATGCAGGCGCTCAGCTGGTCTCCATCAAAGCAACACATGACGATCAACGGCACCGAAGCAGAACCGCCTTTAATCAGAAAACCAAACAGACCTCAAACATTCCCTCCAACGCGCTCTAGTTTTACACCATCGAAGTCCCAAACAGAGGTGACTAGGGGACAGTGGAATGCACGCCACAGAGCGTCTTGCTGGTAGCTGTCCGTGAAGTAACCAATTTTCAACAATTCATTGTGTTGTTGCGATGCGACTGCTGCTCCAGTTGCTGTTGAAGACCCAGTATGATGTGCTACAGCCTTACGCCGAATACAACGGTCTTCCTTCTCGGTGGTACAATGTGGCCGTCCGAAGGCCACTGCCCTTGTGACCATATCCTCCAGTAACCACCGCTGTCAGCATTCATGAGCAGTAGCTACTTTCCTGCCGAGTCTTTCCGCAGTCTCCCGGGAGGAACAACCAGCTTGTCGTAGCCCTGTAACACAACCTCATTCAAACTCTGTGCGATGTTGATAATGGCGACTTCGTCTTCCTAACAGCATTCGTGACCAACGACAACTCAGTAGGTCCTTAGATAGGCAGTTAATCAATATTCCAAACACAATTTCCATCTGTTACACGAATCTTGCAACTTTAGAAACTTTGACAGACATAGTGGGATAGTATTATGTGTTATAAGCAAACGAGAATGTACAAGTGAGTGTTACTGATATCAGGTGATTTCTGATAAGAATCAGTAAGCATAAAGTTACATTTAAGGTAGGTAAAGGCACCTGCACATATCCATGTGTGTTTAAATATATATGGAAAGGTTGATGTAGACAGTTAGCATTCTGTGCGGGAAGTTTTTCTGCTTTTAACATTTGGAAGAACGGGAACAAGTCATCTTGTAGACACCTTGTAGATTCTCTCTGGCTTGGTGGGGGAATCCAAACCGACTAGGATCCTAACGAAACCGACAAGGATAGGCAATAAGAGAGCAAATGTTCTTGGATATTTAAACACAGAATATAGAAAAAAATATTGAAAAACGTGAAGAATGAAAAGAGATACGAAATATGTATAGATATCCTACTGTGGAGTTAGCAAAAAGTACTGTGTAAATATGCATACAGCAAAATCATAGGACTGTCATTTCTTTTTCTTTTTAAAGCGAGATTCCACACACATGCATTGTCTGTCTCCATAGAGAATGCCATTGCGTGAGGTGTCTCCTGTAGATAGGTCAATTCTTAATATAACTGCATCATGATCTTCAAACTTCAGGTTAACATAGTCACGTAGAATTGCCAAACAATACCAATGTCTGTCGATAAGGACATTTTTCCACAGGGCTGAAAAGACACCATTTAATTTCCCACAGAGTAACATTGGTAGAACGTTAGGGTCTCAAAAAATGGTTCATATGGTTCTGAGCACTATGGGACTTATCAGCTGAGGTCATCGATCCCCTAGAACTTAGAACTACGTAAACCCAACTAACCTAAGGACATCACACACATCCATACTCGAGGCAGGATTCGAACCTCCGACTGTAGCGGTCGCTCGTTGGGGTCTGTATTACCTGCTAACAAGTACTTCGTGACATGGATACAGCACATCTAAGGCAGATGCATTGCACGTTCCACTATATTTGTACCAAATTGATGATGTATCGCGCTGTGTTGCTTGGAAGGAAATAATATACTCCTGTTACCATACAAATGATCTATAACACATGAATTACCATTCCATGCCTTCACTAATTAATAATTACACATAGAAAGAAGCATTATACAGAGTTGGTAATCGAAATTTGTTGAGTAAGCTGTATGACTTCAGGAGAGGGATGACACCACACATGCACGTAGGAAAAAGGCCAATTACTGAATGCTGTATTCGAAATTTTCAGTACACACTGTAGGATGTTTAATTCTTATGGATTTAGATGTAACATAAGACATTATTGGTAAGCCCTTTAACAAAATGGATATGGTGCGGGAACTCACACTCTGAAAAAGAAACAACAATAACTGTACTCGTTTTCATTACCATAAACGACAAAGAGTATTAGGATTAAAGCTGGTAACGTCCTTATGCACAGACTGGAAAGTCATATCCCGTGTGACAGCAGCAAGATTAAAACAAACCATGCAGATATGCTCGGGTCAAATGAGATGTGTAGTGTACCAAACAAAAGCGTCATGGATGGAATTCGTTAAGCAAGATTCAAGCCCTTCTTCTCATCCTACCACGAAGCCCAAACATTAGGGCTAACGAACATCGATTTAGATAAAGACTTCGATAGAATCAGTCACCTGAACGTAAGAAGTGTGTTACAGAATTTCAGATTTGGAAAAGCAAAACTAGATTAGCTGCTACCAGGTCAAAACGAAATGTTTACGAAAGTGTCAATAAACGGACGTTCTATGGCTGCATTCCCAATTCAGTGTTCTGTCAGACAAGGTCGCCGTTTGTCGATGATACTGTTCGTTATCCTTTTAGAACTGTTAACCCCTACAGTCAGCCGCCCCCCCCCCCCACACACACACACACACATCAGGACTCTGTTTACCGGTAACGCCAATTCTACTTGTTTTACCATAATACCCACAGAGCCACAAGACATCAAAAACATCCCGGGACGTAACGGAAGTCTAAAAGGAAGCAGCAGAGGTGGTTATGAACGGTTATACAACTTAGCTCTCGTGGCTCAATTGAAGCGCACCTGTCACGCTACATCCCTTTAGCGAATGCGCTGAAGTGATGTGTGTGAAACTTAGCAAATAAGCGTTCCCGAACTAACTGACGTCAATTCAAAGAAATGGCGTAAAAAGTGTGATGTGGTCAAATAGCATATACACTCCTGGAAATTGAAATAAGAACACCGTGAATTCATTGTCCCAGGAAGGGGAAACTTTATTGACACATTCCTGGGGTCAGATATATCACATGATCACACTGACAGAACCACAGGCACATAGACACAGGCAACATAGCATGCACAATGTCGGCACTAGTACAGTGTATATACACCTTTCGCAGCAATGCAGGCTGCTATTCTCCCATGGAGACGATCGTAGAGATGCTGGATGTAGTCCTGTGGAACGGCTTGCCATGCCATTTCCACCTGGCGACTCAGTTGGACCAGCGTTCGTGCTGGACGTGCAGACCGCGTGAGACGACGCTTCATCCAGTCCCAAACATGCTCAATGGGGGACAGATCCGGAGATCTTGCTGGCCAGGGTAGTTGACTTACACCTTCTAGAGCACGTTGGGTGGCATGGGATACATGCGGACGTGCATTGTCCTGTTGGAACAGCAAGTTCCCTTGCCGGTCTAGGAATGGTAGAACGATGGGTTCGATGACGGTTTGGATGTACCATGCACTATTCAGTGCCCCCTCGACGATCACCAGTGGTGTACGGCCAGTGTAGGACATCGCTCCCCACACCATGATGCCGGGTGTTGCCCCTCTGTGCCTCGGTCGTATGCAGTCCTGATTGTGGCGCTCACCTGCACGGCGCCAAACACGCATACGACCATCATTGGCACCAAGGCAGAAGCGACTCTCATCGCTGAAGACGACACGTATCCATTCGTCCCTCCATTCACGCCTGTCGCGACACCACTGGAGGCGGGCTGCACGATGTTGGGGCGTGAGCGGAAGACGGCCTAACGGTGTGCGGGACCGTAGCCCAGCTTCATGGAGACGGTTGCGAATGGTCCTCGCCGATACCCCAGGAGCAACAGTGTCCCTAATTTGCTGGGAAGTGGCGGTGCGGTCCCCTACGGCACTGCGTAGGATCCTACGGTCTTGGCGTGCATCCGTGCGTCGCTGCGGTCCGGTCCCAGGTCGGCGGTCACGTGCACCTTCCTCCGACCACTGGCGACAACATCGATGTACTGTGGAGACCTCACGCCCCACGTGTTGAGCAATTCGGCGGTACGTCCACCCGGCCTCCCGCATGCCCACTATACGCCCTCGCTCAAAGTCCGTCAACTGCACATACGGTTCACGTCCATGCTGTCGTGGCATGCTACCAGTGTTAAAGACTGCGATTGAGCTTCGTATGCCACGGCAAACTGGCTTACACTGTCGGCGGCGGTGCACAAATGCTGCGCAGCTAGCGCCATTCGACGGCCAACACCGCGGTTCCTGGTGTGTCCGCTGTGCCGTGCGTGTGATCATTGCTTGTACAGCCCTCTCGCAGTGTCCGGAGCAAGTATGGTGGGTCTGACACACCGGTGTCAATGTGTTCTTTTTTCCATTTCCAGGAGTGCAGTACAAGAAGATCAAATTTCCTGCCAAGGATTGAATGCATAAACACACTACATCTACATTTACATTTATACTCCGCAAGCCACCCAACGGTGTGTGGCGGAGGGCACTTTACATGCCACTGTCATTACCTCCCTTTCCTGTTCCAGTCGCGTATGGTTCGCGGGAAGAACGACTGTCTCAAAGCCTCTGTGCGCGCTCTAATCTCTCTAATTTTACATTCGTGATCTCCTCGGGAGGTATAAGTAGGGGGAAGCATTATATTCGATACCTCATCCAGAAACGCACCCTCTCGAAACCTGGCGAGCAAGCTACACCGCGAAGCAGAGCGCCTCTCTTGCAGAGTCCGCCACTTGAGTTTGTTAAACATCTACGTAACGCTATCACGGTTACCAAATAACCCTGTGACGAAACGCGCCGCTCTTCTTTGAATCTTCTCTATCTCCTCCGTCAACCCGATCTGGTACGGATCCCACACTGATGAGCAATACTCAAGTATAGGTCGAACGAGTGTTTTGTAAGCCACCTCCTTTGTTGATGGACTACATTTTCTAAGGACTCTCCCAATGAATCTCAACCTGGTACCCGCCTTACCAACAATTAATTTTATATGATCATTCCACTTCAAATCGTTCCGCACGCATACTCCCAGATATTTTACAGAAGTAACTGCTACCAGTGTTTGTTCCGCTATCATATAATCATACAATAAAGGATCCTTCTTTCTATGTATTCGCAATACATTACATTTGTCTATGTTAAGGGTCAGTTGCCACTCCCTGCAGCAAGTGCCTATCCGCTGCAGATCTTCCTGCATTTCGCTACAATTTTCTAATGCTGCAACTTCTCTGTATACTACAGCATCATCCGCGAAAAGCCGCATGGAACTTCCGACACTATCTACTAGGTCATTTATATATATTGTGAAAAGCAATGGTCCCATAACACTCCCCTGTGGCACACCAGAGGTTACTTTAACGTCTGTAGACGTCTCTCCGTTGATAACAACATGCTGCGTTCTATTTGCTAAAATCTCTTCAATCCAGCCACACAGCTGATCTGTCCAACATGCTGCATGTTGCCGAATTCATACCGATTCACAGGAAATAAGTAGCACAAGTAAAAACTACGTAGATTAGTTGATTTGGAGATGTATGTTGTCTGATGCAACCAATTATGACAAGAAACTGATGAGATAACCTATGAAGACCGGCCAGCTTTAACAGATTTTGGGACAAACCGTTCATCCCTGGTCGTATAATATATGCACTAAAACTGCCTGCAAGTAGATCGGAATTACTGAAGATATCGGCAGATAATATAGGCTACAGATAAATGCTAGCAGCCATATTTCAAGCCACGCAGACTGCAACGTACGAGTTAGAGAAATATGGCGCCCCATGGTCCGGATTAGGCAAACTATAAATTCATAAATATTTTTCTACGATATTGAGCAATTATATTTGTCATATGTAAAAGAATCTCTACTGAAAGTCAAGGAATAAAGGGATTGCAAAGAAAAAAACTATTATCTGTATGAAATGAAATGAAGTCCGATGCTTCTTTACAGAACGTAGGGGAACGATGCGGAAGACCCGCACCACTTTACTAGGCAAGGTCTTGGTGGAGGTGGTTTGCCATTGCCTCTGTAACATTATCTGTACCATATGTATTATTATTATTATTATTATCTATGTTCTTTCTGCTATCGGCGGGAAACAAGAACAGCCAGACACTCTCTTGCTTGTTCTTGTTCGGATAGGACGCCATTGTGCGCAATCTACATACTAAGGTGTATACCCGTTTAATTATTTGAGCAGTGACCTCCATTACATTTATAGAGTTATTGCTGTTGGTAGTTTCAACTGTAACCTGCACCACATGTCCCGTTCGCTTGTTCCATCGTTTTTAAAAGAATTTCAGACGCCGCACCGGCAGCAAACTGAACATCGGTCGACGGCGACAATTAGCCGCCATTAAATGGCAATTTCAAACTATCGCAAATATTATCCCGTTCTTTCCATAGGCGACGTTGGAGATAGGCAGTATTTCTTTCGTCCATTATCTGTAGGAAACTGACATTTTCATAGTACTTACTGAGACGATTTCTGTTACGTGCAATAGGGTAAAGACTTGGCCTGCACTAAGACGTAATTCAATCACACATAGGTCTTAAGAATCGAAAACGGTGAAATACTTTTTTGTATACGTATATAGTATATAATGATTAACTCTTTTTGAGTATGAATTCGTCTAAGTAATTTCAATAATTATTCAGGGTCCCACGCTACAGTTTTGTGTCTTTAAAATCTAAGAACGATGTGCCTTCGTATATCCTTGCACCGGAACCAAAATAAAATGAAAAATAGAAATAAATATAAATTAAATTAAATAAAATAATAGAACACACACATTTATAGGTTATATATGTAGATATACTACAGAAGGTTGCTGGTGAAAGCTACTACGCGACAAAGACAATAATTGGAAACATTCAGAAGGAAACTCCTTGTGATCGAACAATCCGTATTAAACGGATAGCCGTAAACTGGAACGCGGTATGGGTAACTGCCACCGCGGGCGTATATCGTTATAAATGGTCGAATTTTGACGGCATAACGTTGCTACAAATTAAATCTCACAAGTCGTACATACTGCCAGCCGTGAAGAACGGTTCACACAGCTGTACACCAACACCAGGTAGCCGCCAGATTCCACAAGAAATGGATGAAGTTTAGACCATCGAAAATATCATCAATTAGTATCAATGATATAAACATCAATAAAATAGTGTATATTAATCTCAAAGAGTTTCGAGCAAACCAGAAAAGATCACTGACAACATCTACACACTCATTCATATACTATGTCCTTGGTGATGGAGAATCTATCATGATTCTTGACTGTCGATTAGAACTACTGACAACCTTGGTAGAGCCAGACCTGACAAAACTCTACCATCTGGTGAGCAAGATGTATGAGACAGGTGAAATACCCTCAGACTTCAAGAAGAATATAATAATCCCAATCCCAAAGAAAGCAGGTGTTGACAGATGTGAAAATTACCGAACTATCAGTTTAATAAGTCACAGCTGCAAAATACTAATGCGAATTCTTTACAGATGAATGGAAAAACTGATAGAAGCCGACCTCGAGGAAGATCAGTTTGGATTCTGTAGAAGTGTTGGACCACGTGAGGCAATACTGACCCTACGACTTATCTTAGAAGAAAGATTGAGGAAAACCAAACCTGCGTTTCTAGCATTTGTAGACTTAGAGATGGCTTTTGGCAATGTTGATTGAAATACTCTCTTTCAAATTCTGAAGGTGGCCGGGGTAAAATACAGAGATCGAAAGGCTATTTACAATTTGTACAGAAAGCAGATGGACGTTATAAGAGTCGAGGGGTATGAAACGGAAGCAGTGGTTGGGAAGGGAGTGAGACAGGGTTGTAGCCTATCCCCGATGTTATGCAATCTGTATATTGAGCAAGCAATAAAGGAAACGAAAGAAAAGTTCGGAGTGGGTATTAAAATCCATGGAGAAGAAATAAAAACTTTGACGTTCGCCGATGACATAGTAATTATATCAGAGACAGCAAAGGAGTTCGAAGAGCAGTTGAATGGAATGGACAGTGTCTTGAAAGGAGGATATAAGATGAACATAAACAAAAGCAAAACTAGGATAATGGAATGTAGTCGAATTAAGTAGGGTGATGCGGAGACAATTAGGTTAGGAAATGAGACACTTAAAGTAGTAAAGGAGTTTTTGTTATTTAGGGAGCAAAATAACTGATGATGGTCGAAGTAGAGAGGATATAAAATGTAGACTGGCAATGGCAAGGAAAGCGTTTCCGAAGAAGAGAAATTTTTTAACATCGAATATCGATTTAAGTGTCAGGAAGTCATTTCTGAAAGTATTTGTATGGAGTGTAGCCATGTATGGTAGTGAAACGTGGACGATAAATAGTTTGGACAAGAAGAGAATAGAATCTTTCGAAATGTAGTGCTACAGAAGAATGTTGAAGATTAGATGAGTAGATCACATAACTAATGAGGAGGTATTGAATAGGATTGGGGAGAAGTTTGTGGGAGAACTTGATTAGAAGAAGGGATCGGTTGGTAGGACATGTTCAGAGCCATCAAGGGATCACCAATTTAGAATTGGAAGGCAGCGTGGAGGGTAAAAATCGTAGAGGGAGACCAAGAGATCAATACACTAAGCAGATTCAGAAGGATGTAGGTTGCAGTAGGTACTGGGAGATGAAGAAGCTTGCACAGGATAAAGTAGCATGGAGAGCTGCATCAAACCAGTCTCAGGACTGAAGACCACAACAACAACAACAACTGTCAATCAAAAATTATAGGAAACCGAAAGTTCCCTCCGTATGGAGAGCTTTTAAACCATTAGGAATAGTACGAAGTAATAGTAAAACAACAAACGATTTTCCTCATTCCACATGTGAATAATGATTCTCTGTATCTCTCTCTCTCTCTCTCTCTCTCTCTCTCTCTCTCTCTCTCTCCTTACCTCATTCCCTCTCCTCCCCCCCCCCCCCCTCTCTCTCTCTCTCTCTCTTTCTCTCTCTCTCTCTCTAGGAGAGACTGTGATTTTCCGGACCGGCGCAATTAAATTATAATCATATAGGTACACGAGACAGAGACGTGTGGTGGACGCATGCGTCACGGGGCTCGAGCATTTACTGGCAATCGCGAGACTTGCGTCTGGCCACATTTTATTTTTAGTTTGCGGTAAATAAAGTACATTTCCTCTACCATTCTGTCCAGTTGAAACGTCCGCTTTGAATAATTATACAAGACTGTGCTTAAACTGACACACAATATTTTTAGCGCAACGCAATCTGACTATCAAAGATCCCTGCAAAAGAATGGCCCTGAGTGACATTAAACTATGCCTTTCAGAAATCACTTACCTCACAAAAATCTTCATTACTCGAACTACTGAGATACAGCGAGCGCCACTACTGCCAGCTAAATAAAAGATTCAAACTACGGAAGGCACTAACTACGGATAGGGATAGTTAGCAAATGAAAGATATTAATAGAGAACAAACAATGTATTTACCTTAATAGTCATAATATATATAGCAGTTCATGACAAATTACAAAACTCCGCCATATCTCTCCCCACATCCACCACTGCTGGCGGCTCACCTCCAACTGCGCAACGCTACGCGCTGTTCACATCCAGCTGCCGCTGCCCAACACTACAATGGCAGACAACAATGCAAACTAGCCACAGACTGCACACAGCACAGCCAGTGATTTTCATACAGAGCGCTACGTAACGTTGCCAATAAGAAAGCATAAACAGCCTATTTACATAGCCCCTATGCTCCCCACAAAAAATTTTACAAATTGTTTTGGCCAGTGGCCAATAATGATTTGATAAAATTTTTCATAATTACACTAACAAAGATATCAAATGCACACACTTATTGATACAATGTTGGTCAAAAGCTAAAATTTTCTCACAGTCCATAAAGACAGTCCAGATTGTTAAACAGCCTACTTACATAGCCCCCATGCTCCCCACAAAAAATTTTACAAATTGTTTTGGCCAGTGGCCAATAATGATTTGATAAGATTTTTCATAATTACACTAACAAAGATATCAAATGCACACACTTATTGATACAATGTTGGTCAAAAGCTAAAATTTTCTCACAGTCCATAAAGACAGTCCAGATTGTTAAACAGCCTACTTACATAGCCCCCATGCTCCCCACAAAAAATTTTACAAATTGTTTTGGCCAGTGGCCAATAATGAGTTGATAAAATTTTTCATAATTACACTAACAAAGATATCAAATGCACACACTTATTGATACAATGTTGGCCAAATCTAAAATTTTGTCACAGTCCATAAAGACAGTCCAGATTGTTAAACAGCCTACTTACACAGTGCCAATGATAGTGGCAACTGTGTGAAGTGTAAATTTAGCGATGTGCTGTGAGTGTACATTCCCAGATTTATCTGCAGTTATTTAGACGTTTACTTGAAATGTATTTGCAGTTGCGAATACGAACAACCAACAGCGGTGTAAGGGAATAGCGGCAATGAAAGTCTGTGCTGGACCGGGGCCCGAACCGGGATTTTCCGCTCGTCGCGAGTGGTCGCCATAACCTCTTTGACTATCTGTACACGACTCAAGGTCAGACCCAGACTTCTGTACGTCGTTGTTCCTGCATCGCAGCTCGTACTCGTGTACGCATGATGTACTTTCTGTACATGGGAGGACATTTTAGTTCGCTGCCCGATACCGAAGCACAGACACGATATTGTAGGGCCAATGTCGTTAAGAACACACACTGTAAATGGTGTACATGTCCGAAGGAATATAGCATCGGTTTTCTTAAAAACACAGGCATTGCCATATGGTACACGTTTCATTTATCCTATATTGTCAAACTTCCCCACGGCAACGTAATACTGACGTTATTGTTTTTTAACACGCTAGTGTGTTGATGGCGAGTTCCTCACAGAACCAATATGCAATAGTCCCACTGTGCCAATCTTTTGACCCATTATGTTGGTGTACTTATTTAAATATCACTCTCAGTTAATTGTTTAAGGTGGAAATCGGCCTATTTCTTTAAAAATCATAGTGTAGTAACTCTCAGACGTGTCTTCTTGAAGTATAGGAAAAATTGTAATAAATTACCGAAAAATGTACAAACAACCTTGGAAATCGGTCATATTTTGGAGCACATAGAGAAAATGCTCTGTTTTCAGCACACTATAACATCACACATTAATAATTTTGGAGAGTTTCACATACTGGCGTGCTCGCATAAATTTCCATTATTTTAAAATACTCATTAACGATGCATATACCTAGTACATAGTAAAAGTATATATGTTTAAGTAATGCACTCTCCTAAATGATAAACATTTAAAGACCCGTTTTTGATGTGCATCTTCTTCAGAACTTTGTACCTGAAATGCTGAGAGTTGACAAAATGTATGGGAAATTACACCAAAGGTACAGAAACCCTGTAAATAGCAATGAATTAAAGCAATGAGTGGAAGGGGTAATAATGCAATCGACTGTGTAGTTTCTTTTCATTCGTCTGGTAGCAGCTGCTGATCACTCCTGCTATTGTTCCATTAAGTTTCGGGTGTGCAGCCGCAAGAAATCTCCTTCTTCTAATATTTCGGCTGTAAAACCTTCAGCGATCTTCAGAGTGAGCCGCAAGACTGCCGCTCCAGAGTGTTTGAAGACAATGGGTACTCTCCACAACAAATACAGAGGGCACTGAAAATGAAACCGAAAGAGGCCACAAAGTAAGCAGAAGAAGATGAAGAAACCTTTAAATCGATGGCCTTCCTGCCATATGTGGGTAGCCTCTCATCAAAAATAGGACGCATTCTCGGCAGACACAAAATAAAAGTGATTTTTCGTCCACCTAAGACAGCTGCACTCGTGGGCTCCGTCAAAGATGATTTGCAGCTCCGAAAATCGGGAGTTTACAAAATTCACTGTGAATGTGGCCTTTCTTACATCGGACAAACAACTCGTACTGTCCAAGAAAGATGTACAGAACACCAGAGGTACACACGACTTTTACAACCTAACAAGTCGGCCGTGGCAGAGCACTGTATTGATAATTGTCACAGTATGTTGTATGACAACGTCGAAATTTTGGCACCTACATCGTCATTTTGGGACTCGATTGTTAAGGAGACAATTGAAATTCACTTGACGACGAACTTAGTTAATAGAGACAGTGGTTTCAATCTTAATAAATCCTGGAATCTGGAACTTTCTGTAATAAACTCGCAAAGACGTCGTCACAGTGCAGCTCACAATGATATATCGATATGCCAACAAAGATCAACTGCAGAGTCATAGATACAACTCGCGCATTATGCATGTCTCTGCCGCCGACCAACGTCTCTAGCGCATTTGCATCTGTGGACGCATGCGCAGTCGCGCGGTACAACAGTATAAAGGGACGAAGAAGGCACTGGAGCGGCAGTCTTGCGGCTCACTCTGAACATGGCTGAACGTTTCCTAGCTGAAATATTAGAAGAAGGAGATTTCTTGCGGCTGCACACCCGAAACTTAATGGAACAGTCTTTGCGCTGCCAAAACCTGAAGATTCACTCCTGCTATTGTTTATCTCTTGGGGGCACAGAGCCCAAATGGCTAAACACATACAGTTTTAGCAGGAATAATACTGGGTGAGAAGGAATGAGAAACATAATTCAAACCATTCTACTGTGTTAAAGAGAGAAGGCAGACAGGTCTTAGGGGGAGGGTGACCCTAGTTTTCCAGCCATCATTTCGTCGCACAGCTGGCCAAGAGGTGTGGGTGACACGTGACAATTATCATGTTACATACAGACGATGAGGTTACGACATTCAATCGGCCAAGAGCATGGGCAAGATATCGGTTTACATTATCAGCTTCATATGAGATCACAGACAGTGCCCATAAGCCCACTGACGCACTTCTGCCATTGTGGAATAGTGTGTGTTACTTAAATGCAGTATCTGTCAATGTGCACTTGGCTGTTTGTTACGCAATAGTATTTTCTACACCCCCGCTCTTTCAGTGGGAGAAGGAATGATGTGTTTTAGTTGCAATATTCTCTACGACTGTGGAGTAGATTATTGTTACCAACATTGGTCCATAATTACTCGAATTCGTTCTAGTGGTTTTGGACTATTCACTGAGAGCAATAGTATCGACGAAAATTGAGTGTGAATATATCTGAGTATAAAATGTAACTAGAAATCCAACTCATTCTGATGTCATTTACATTTAATTATTTTCAATATCTGTATCCTTGGTTTTAGTATCAACCAATTTTATGCTAGTTTGGCGTCAAAACTGTAGTACAGTACTTCAACGCTAGTGGGTTACAGGATTTTTTAAAGAAAAAATTTAGTATACAGATTTTAAATCATTTATTGTTTGCACATGGAACTTTTTAAAGAGACATGCAATGGAAAATTCGGACTCGTACGAGTAGTACGAAAAGATACGCTTTCGAGTTCTGTTAATCTTACGTTGGATAATACGGACTTCCTATCAGCATCGGACAACATGTGGTTTCTTTTTTTAGACTCATTTGTAATAGCGTGACCAATAACATGTGTCTCCTTGATGAAATTAACACTGAAATCGTCTCTGTTTTCACCGTCTCACTAGTGAAGTTACTTATCTCAGTCAATATACAGAATTCCCATTACAACTGTACGATCTAGATAACGTCATTATGTCGAATATAAACTACCTTCGACAGTTTGATAAATGCTGTATGCCACGTAAATCAATGGAGGGCAGTCTACTCTGGTCGTCGAAGTCGCCAGTCAGGCAAACTTTCGGTGCTGCATCTCGTACTATTTGTATTTATGGCTGTAAACAGTTAACGACCAGAAAATTTAATAACTCTGTGTGATAATAAGTTTCAGCTATGATTTGTAGCTATTGTTTCAGGATGTAGTCTTTATGCTGAAGAACTGTATGTTCCGGGTATTGAAGTTGTAGCATCCTAAGCAAGTTTGGCTGGCTCTGAGCACTATGGGACTACACTGCTGATGTCATTAGTCCCCTAGAACTTAGAACTAGTTAAACCTAACTAACCTAAGGACATCACAAACATCCATGCCCGAGGAAGGATTCGAACCTGCGACCGTAGCGGTCTTGCGGTTCCAGACTGCAGCGCCTTTAACCGCACGGCCACTTCGGCCGGCTAAGCAAGTTTGTTCATTTCTGCATAACTATTGTATCATACTTCTATATCGATTTTAATCTGCTTACTTTTTCCAGAATGAGATTTTCACTCTGCAGCGGAGAGTGCGCTGATATCAAACTTCCTGCCAGCTTAAAACTATGAGCCGGACCGAGACTCGAGCTCAGGACCTTTGCCTTGCGCGGGCTAGTGCTCTACTGCTTACTGTTGTCAAGCACTAATTTCTCTCTGTGCTATTTGCCGCACACACTTCTCTCCATTACTAAATTAGCTATGATTTGATGCTTCAGCATGTGTCGTAGTGAACTACCTTGTTTTAATCACGTTGCGCAATGAAGCTCTTTCCCTTCCGAATCAGTACGAACCCGAATCAGATGCTGCCCGATCATTCCATTCTACCTTCAACGTTCTTCTATAATGCCATATTCCGAAAACAATTTAAGAGAGTACTGCCGCTCAACAAGACCATTTTTTTTTCTTTTTATCTTCAGTCTTCTGACTGGTTTTGAACGGCCCGCCACGAATTCCTCTCCCGCGCCAAACTTTTAATCTTAGAGTGCCACTTCAACTTAACTCCTCAATTATTTGCTGGATGTATTCCAAAACCTGTCTTCCTCTACAGCTTCTATCCTCTACATCTCCCTCTTGTAACTTGGAAGTCGTTCCCTGATGTCCCAATAGATGTTCTATCATCCTCTCCCTTCTCCCTCTCATTGTTTTCCACATATTTCTAACCTATTCGATTCTGCACAGAACCTCCTCATTCTTCACTTTATCAGTTCACCTAATTTTCAACATTCGTCTGTAGCGCCACGTCTCCAACAGTTCGATTCTCTTCTGTTCCGGTTTTCCCACAGTTCATGTTCCACTACCATACAATGCTGTAGTCCAAACGCACATTCTCCAAACTTTCTTCCTCACAGTAAGGCCAACGTTTGATACTACAGAAGAGTTCTCATGGCCGGGAATGATTTTTTGGCCATTTGTGGTGTGCTTTTTATGTCCTCCTTGCTCCATACGCCATTGGTAGTTTTACTGCCTAGGCAGTAGAATCAGTTAACTTCATTTACTTCATGACCAATGAGCCTGCTGTTAAGTTCCTCGCTGCTTTTATTTCTGCTACTTTTTATTACTTTCGTGTTTCTTCGATTTACTCTCAATCCGTATTCTCTACTCATTAAACTGTTCAGTCCATTCAGCACATGATGTAATTCTTCTTATCTTTCACTCAAGATAGCAATGTCATCAGCATATTATATCACTGATAACCTTTCACCTTGAATTCTAATTCCACTCCCGACCCTTTATTTTATTTCCATCAGTGCTTCATCCATGTGCAGATTGACCAATAGCGATGAAAGACTACATCCCCGTTTTACACCCTTCTCAATCAGAGCACTTCGTTCTTTGCCGTCCACTCCCATTATTCTCTCTTAGCTCTTGTACATGTTGTATATTACCTGTTGTTCCTGTACTGCTATTTTTCTCAGATTTTCGAACACTTTTCATTATTTTACATTGTCGAACGTTTATTCCAGATCGTCAAATCCTGTGAGCCTGTCTTGATTCTTTTTTTAGTCTTGTTTCCATTATCAACCGCAACTTCAGATTTGAATCTATGCTGCCTTAACATTTCCTGAAGACAAACCGATCGTCATCTAACACACCCTCAATTTCCTTTTACATTCTTCTGTATATTATTATTGTCAGCAGCTTTGGTACATCAGATGTTAAGCTGACTGTGCGATAGCTCTCGCACTTGCAATCTTCCTCATTGTGTGAATGATATTTTTCCGAATGTATGGCGCCAGACTCTCACATTCTATACACGAACTGGAATAGCCGTTCTGTTGCCACCTTACGCAATTACTTTAAAAACTCTGATGGAATGTTATCTTTCCCTTCTTCCTTATTTGGTCGTAAATTCTGATTCTAATATTGGATCCCCCGTCTCTTCCGAATCGACTCCTGTTTCTTCTTCCATCACATCGGACGAATCTTCCCCCTCATGGAGGGTTTCAATATATTCTTTCTGCCTATCTGCTCTCTCCTCTGCATTTAACAGCGGAATTCCCGTTGCACTCTTTATGATATCACCCTTGCTTTTAATGTCACCGAGGGTTATTTTGACTTTCTTATACGCTGAGTCAGTCCTTCCGACAATTATAATCTTTTCGATTTCGGCACATTTTTCATGCAACCATTTCATCTTTGCTTCCCTGCATTTCTTATTTATTTATTTTCTCAGTGACTGGTATTTTTGTATTCCTGAGTTTCCCAGAACTTATTTGTACTTCCTTCTTTCATCGAATAATTGTAGTATTTATTCTGTTACCCATGGTTTCTTCTCAGTTACGTTCTTTGTACCTGTGTTTTTCTTTCCGGTTCCTGTGATTGCCCTTTTACGAGATGTCTATTCCTCTTCAACTGTACTGCCTACTGAGCTGTTCCCTATTGCTGTATCTATAGCCACAGAGAATTTGAGGCATATTTTGTCATTCCTTAGTACTTCCGTATACCACTTCTTTCCATACTGAATCTTGCTGACTAATCTCTTAAACTTCAGCCTTATCTTCATCACCAATATACTGTGATCTGACTGATATCTGCTCCTGGGCACGCCTTACACACCAGTAGCTGATTTCCGAATCTTTGTCTCACCGAGATGTAATCTAACTGAAATCTTCCATTATCACATGGCCTTTTCCAAGTGTATCTCCTGTTGTGTTTCTTGAACAGAGTACTCGCTGTTACTAGCTGAAATGTATTATAGAACTCCAGAAGTCTTTCTCCTCTCTCATTCCTTGTGCGAAGCCCATATTCTACTATAACCTTTTCTTCCACGCCTTCCCCTACAACTGCATGCCAGTCCCCCATAGCTATTAGATTTTCATCTCCCTTCACTTACTGAATTACACTTTCAATATCCTCATTTACTTTCTCTATCTCTTCATCTTGAGTTTGCGACGTCCGCATGTATACCTGAACTATCGTTCTCAATGTTGGCTTGCTACCGATACTGGTAATAATTATCCTATCACTGAACTGTTCACAGTAACACACTCTCGGCCCAGCCTTCCTATTCATTACGAAATCTGTTCCGTTATATTGTTTTCTTCTGCTGTTGATATTACCCTATACTCATCTGACGAGAAATCCTTGCCTTCTTTCCATTTCATTTCACTGACTCCTACTGTATCTAGGTACAGCCTTTGTATTTAACTTTTCAGATTTTATAGCTTCCCTACCACATCCAAGCTTCTGACTTTTCACGTCCTCACTCGTAGAACCTTATCATTCTTTCTCAGCGGCTATTCCTTTCATGAATGTATAGAAGTACGAATATACAAACAGAGTATTGCGTTCAGCTATAAAGTCTTGACTTTCAGGTACTGGTACCCGTAAGGGAACATGGGGTGAAGTGGCCAGGCAGGAAAAGCGGCCATTCCATATTTTTTTGACGTGAATATTGCGGCTACATGCCGGGAACTGCTCAGACTGCCTCTAATATACTTCATTATTGATAGTGAGTTTGACAGAGAAAGCCTATACCGCTATAGTTTCACAAAGATCTTTATTACTTTCAGTCTCCTGAAGTCAGTTATATTATTCCTGTTAGCTCCTTTGTACGTAGAGTTATGTTTTATTACAATATTAATGTTTAAGCCACATTTTTTGCCTTACAAATGTATTGTCTTCTGTTTCTTTCCGATTTTATTTCTTATCATATCAGTGTTTAAGCAACATGTTTTGACCTACAAATGTTGTTTCTTCGTCTTCCTTTCAGTATGATAATCTGATCTACGAATAGCTAATGGCGACATTGAGTCCAATTGGGAAGAAGCGGTCACACAGCTCGTGAGCACGGTTGCCGCTTTTCTCAACAGCATATATTTAATCTGACTACTTCAGTGAGTGTTATTTGCTTGCATATCTCACACATAATACAACAGATTGACTTAAATAATGTTTTTTTATACAAAGGGATCTGACGAAATTCTGTCTTTTTGTGAAGATTTTGAATGAAATAATTGTATTTATAGCCATCACACTTCTGTTGTATTTGGGGTAGTAGAAAATTCCAATTGAGAATGGTTGGCTGCAGCCATTCGCTGTTCTTTTAGGAACTAGGGTACGCTATAGCAATGCCCCTGAAAACATCCCAGAAATCAGCGGAACAAAAATTGTTTGATCCTGTTCGGAAGGAAAAGTTTTTGAGGCGACGAAGAAGGATAAGATGCCCTTTTTGCAGCATCCGAGCGAAGTAATTTCTTACGTGTCTCAGTGACAAACGGAATTCTACGAAAGAAAATATAGATGCAGTAGGTGGTAAACGGGATATAGGAAGTTTATGGCGTGTGTTGAATGAGTCAAACGGACAAGAAATATTTAATTACAGTTTTTAAATGACCTACGGAGATTACCATCTCAGTCGCCAGAGCGGAACAAAATACTAATCCATTAATATCCTAATATACCTTAAAGAAAATAACCACACACTTTGCACATATCCTCTTATGCAGGGATAAGAGGCCACTCTGTAAGCCTTCCGAAAAATGCATATTTTTCGTATGTATTATTTTCTTTATCCATTAAAAATATTTTTTGTGATACCTTATAATATGTAGATACAAAATGCCCCGTGATCTACCAGTAACCATGATTTGGTGAAAATCCAGTTTCCATTAAAGTGACAACCTTACCTCACCTTAGTCTGCTACTGCCAACAATGCAACAGAAAATGTACTTCATTACCTGCAGTTAGATCTAATTTTATGTTAGTTTTGAAATTAGATATTCACTTACTTGGTGGATTTTCATAATGATTCTTGCTATCACCTCTTTTTATGGTTCTTTACCTCAGTCGGTAAAATGCAAAATTTTTACGATCACGTTGTAATCTGTCAGTCCGTCCCACTGTTAAACATCCATTTTCTCAAGAATGAGTAGACATAATAATTGCGCGTTCCATCCTCTTTACTTCTGCGTAGCAAATTTCGCTTACAACTTTAGCGTCTCATTTCCTCATCTGGTCTCCCAGCATCACGTAATTCTTTTTGACTACATTCCTCTGACTGTGTTGTACTTTTATTCATGTTAATCTCAAAACGTTTCTTAAAGGTAATACCCATTAAATTCAGTTGATTGTCAAAGTAATTTGCCACCTCTGACAGAATCATAATTTAATCCGCAAGATTAAAGTTTTCGTTTATTCCTCTTGAATTTCATTTCCTTTTCTAAGTTTCTCCTTTATTTCCTTCACTGCTAGCACTTTGTACAGATCGAGTTCCTTGAGGTATATACTGTTTATTTTTAAATTTTACTTATTTCAGTTGGTAATTACGTTATTGCTTAAACAACCAGATGTGCTTCGAAATGGGTTTAGCATCAGTAATAGACTCCAAATATAGCGAAAATATTTCATCACAACGTGTGGAGTACACTGTAATGGGAAGATAATTCATCGCTAAACACTAAACGAAATGCTATAATTTACATTTCAGAGGCGTTTAAAATCTGTAGCCGTCAGCGTTATTTCAGCAACAGCATGAAATTGCTGTCATTAAGAATCAAATCGAGCAGAGCAGAATGAACTACACATTAATTCTCTCCCAGTACATTAATGCTGAGTAAGCGACTCAGAATCATATTTGTGCCGTTTATCCGGTCACCAGAGTGTACTCTACTGATTTACTGTTCACTCGCGGCCGCTTTCAACACAGCGAGTGAAACGCATTGCATCGCATTACGCAACATACTTGTTGAACTTCATTATACCCCAAAGGACGAGGTTACAACGGTCACCAGAGTCTAATATTTGTCGACCTCGATACAGTTTATTGGCGCATTTGCAGCATTATCACCGTTTCGGTTCGTTAAATGCACTCTCATACATTAACACCAAGCGGTATTTCATGGTAGATTTAAGAAACATATCCACGTTCATTATTTGCCATTGATGTACAAATGATGTATGCAGTGCATAATAGATTGCCGTGTTTGGATCTTTTTCCCTTATTCCACTGCGTTTACAATCCTCAGTGACTTATTTCATTTAGCTGTCACCCTCAGAGAAGTTTCGTGCCGTGTCTCCCACGTAACCATGTTGTTGTCCCTCGCCTGACGCGCCCGGAAAATTTGCAGCATGCCTTCCGTACCATGCTTGAGATTGCTTCTAGGCTGTCACACAGCTTCTGACCTTATCAGCGTCTTTTCCAATATATACCTATGCATTTACATGGCTGCTCGGCAAATGACAGTTACATGCATGCCATAGGGTGCGTATAACACCATTGAGACTCTTTCTGTATCTACACACTCACGAGTAGCATGTGGGGAAAACAAATATTGAAATATATCTATGCGAGCTGTGATCTCCCTTATTTTCCTGTAATGTCCATTTCTCTGAAGGTGGAAGATGCGTATCATATCCATGACACTCCACTCCCCACCATCACAGTCACCACGATATTACATAAAGAGCTACCCTACTTCGAACTTTTTGGATGTTCTCCGACAATCCTATCCGGTGAGGATTCCATACCGTGCAGCAATACCCCAGAAGAAGACGGACAAGCATAATGTAGACAATCTGCTTCACAGATCTGGTGCCTTTTCGAAGTGTTCCGCCAGTACAACGCACCCACTGTTTTGCGTTCTCTTAAATATTTTCTATGTGATCGCTCCAATGCCAGTTATTCGTAATTCTAATCCCCACGAGCGGTTCTAGGCGCTACAGTCTGGAACCGCGCGACCGCTACGGTCGCAGGTTCGAATCCTGCTTCGGGCATGGATGTGTGTGATGTCCTTAGGTTAGTTAGGTTTAAGTAGTTCTAAGTTCTAGGGGACTCATGACCTCAGAAGTTAAGTCCCATAGTGCTCAGAGCCATTTGAACCATTTGAACCATCTAATCCCTAAATAGTTTTGTCAATTGACAGCCTTTACTTTCGTGTAATCGAACTGTAAGGGATTCCTTTCAGTAGTCATCTGAATGATTTCATACCTCTTTTCGCAACACACAGATATTTGTCTAAATCGTTTTGTAATTGGTTCACAGGTTCTGATGACTTTGTCCGAAGGTAAACTACAGTGTCATCTGTGAACAGTCTGTGTCGGCTGCTCAGATTGTCTCCTAAAGCAATGTTAGCCCTGTACTTTCTCAAACACTTTACTTTCTACCTTCTAGCAGGTTTATGCATTTAATAATCTAGTGATGTGGAAAGCTGGACAGTCTGTACTTACGTAAAACAACTTTGTCATAGTATCACTTCTGATGCATAAAAATAAATTATCTGCATATCTGGTACCAGTAAGTTTTATTAGCTCCTATTTCGTAACTGCATTCGGTTTTTACAGATCTTGTACAAATTTAAGAGTTGTAGTTACCTGAGAAGTAGCAAAGGAAAAATAGCCCTTTAGGAATTATCGACTTCGAAGCAGTGGTGCAGCTTGATAAACTACCAAACTACAATTCATCCTTCTGGAAAATTACAACATCCGTAAAGGAAAACCAGGAAAGGAACCGCTACTAAATATTTAGAACAACATAGTAATTCAAACTTGGCGTTCTCTTTTTCCTGACATTATCCTGTACCTCCATGAAGTGTGCATGTCATGTAATTCTGGACATGACGGTGTTACTGTGGCGTTCCTACTGTGGTAGGGTACGCTTCCTGTCACCACCCTCACCCCTGCACCCCAGCCCATTAATTACCGCATTCACCCCCTCCCCTCCCCCACTGCGTGGAATTTGCGTACCCCACATGTCTGCGTTTAATGTTATCCTACATGAAAATGTGAGGACGTTTTTTAAATGCTTCCAGATCATGTAATTGAGGTCGGTCGTGGGAACCTTTCCTGAAATCTCCAAGTGGGATACCGCCTAAAAATCACATCCAAACTGATCGGCAAATCCGTCCTGGTCATTAATATGCTGAGCGGATTCCTACCAAAGCCGTCACACCTCCCCAGATCCTGCAGGCGGCGTGATAACGCGCGCCGTCATCCTGGAATGTCTCATCACTCTTTATGTTAATACAACATACAGCCTAATATTAAATCTAGTCATAGAATACCACCTCTGATCCTTCCAGTCCTCACCTTTCTAGTTCTTATATCTACTCTACCTAAAACTACTTTTACTTCGTATCTCCCTCTTCCTCTTGTGCCCCTCCACCTTACCACCCTGCTCTGACACGTATTGCCTTGTTGTGTATGAACTAAGACCTCCAGATGTCGAACACTCAGATCGGTATAAAACGTTGTACGTCGCTAGCGTATCAACCTAAACTCCGATTTTGTTCGCACTATGTATTGTCGTCCAGCAGAATGTCCGTGATCGTTAGTTAAAAGTGACTTCAGAACTGTGCAGCACAGAAAAATCATAACTGTGAGTACATGATAAGTATAGCTCACTGGGGACTTGGTAGAGTGTTGGATTCTCTTACCGACGGTCATGGGTTCAAACACCAATGATGACGTATACGTTTCTTACTATTTTATGCGTGAAAGCGTTACATGCGAAAAAATGTTTGACATGTAAAAGGGCTGTTTGGAGTTTACAGTTTTCTTGACAGTCTGCTTTCTATTCCTTTCTTTGAAAACAGTTAACGTATAGAGTACTTTTATAGTATCACTGGATATACAGTCATAACAGAAAAATAACGAAACAACTGAATCACACGTGAGGAAGTAATACATATAATAATAATAACACCTCAACACATTCACATCTAACTAAATTATTGAAGAGTTACATTGCAGACCCATACACATTCACTGATACACATGCACATGGAATAACTTATCTGAAACCTAAATATCAAGCAGACAAAGCAAACCCAGCTAAATATCGACCCATAACATGCCTACCAACAATATACAAAATATTAACTTCAGTCATTACACTGAAATTAATGACACATACAACACAGAACAAAATTATAAATGAAGAACAAAAAGGCTGCTTCAAAGGAGCATGAGGATGTAAAGAGCAACTGATAATAGATGCAGAGGTGACATATCAAGCTAAAACTAAACGAAGGTCGCTACACTATACATACATTGATTACCAAAAAGCTTTTGACAGTGTACCTCACTCATGATTACTACAAATATTGGAAATATATAAAGTAGATCCTAAATTGATACAGTTCCTAAACAAAGTAATGAAAAATTGGAAAACCACCCTTAATACCCAAACAAATTCAAATAATATCACATCACAGCCAATACAGTTTAAGCGTGGAATATACCAAGGAGACTCATTAAGTCCTTTCTGGTTCTGCCTTGCTCTGAACCCACTATCCAACATGCTAAACAATACAAATTATGGATACAATATTACTGGAACATACCCACACAAAATCACACAATTGCTATACATGGATGATCTAAAACTACTGGCAGCAACATATCAACAACTCAACCAATTACTAAAGATAACAGAAGTATTCAGCAATGATATAAATATGGCTTTTGGAACAGACAAATGTAAGAAAAATAGCATAGTCAAGGGAAAACACAGTAAACAAGAAGATTACATATTGGATAACGACAGCGACTGCATAGAAGCGATGGAAAAAACAGATGCCTATAAATATCTAGGATACAGACAAAAAATAGGATTAGAGAATACGAATATTAAAGAAGAACTAAAAGAAAAATATAGACAAAGACTAACAAAAATACTGAAAACAGAATTGACAGCAAGAAACGACAAAAGCTATTAATAATTATGCAACACCAATATTGACCTACTCATTTGGAGTAGTGAAATGGAGTAACACATACCTAGAACCATTAATACACTTACATGATCACAATGCCACAAATATAGAATACATCACATACATTCAACAACAGAAAGATTCACATTAAGCAGAAAGGAAGGAGGAAGGGGATTCATCGATATAAAAAGCCTACATTATGGACAGGTAGACAATTTAAGAAAATTCTTTATAGAACGAGCAGAAACTAGTAAAATACACAAAGCCATCACTCATATAAATACATGGGCTACACCACTGCAATTTCATAAACACTTCTACAACCCTTTAGATCACATAACATCAACAGATACGAAGAAAGTAAATCGGAAAAAGAAAACACTACATGGCAAGCACCTGCGTCATCTAACACAGCCACACATCGATCAAGACGCATCCAACACATTGCTATGAAAAGGCAATATATACAGTGAGATGGAAGTATTCATGATTGCAATACAGGATCAAGCAATAAACACCAGTTAATACAGCAAGCATATTATTAAAGATACCAACACCACAACAGATAAATGCAGACTTTGCAAACAACAAATGGAAACAGTAGATCACATCACAAGCGGATGTGCAATACTAGCAAATACAGAATACCCCAGAAGACATGACAATGCAGCAAAAATAATGCATCAACAGCTTGCCTTACAACATAGACTTATAAAACAACACGTTCCAACATACAAGTATGCACCACAAAATGTACTGGAGAATGATGAATACAAATTATACTGGAACAGAACCATTGTAACAGATGAAACAACACCACATAACAAACCTGACATCATACTCACCAATAAAAAGAAGAAATTAACACAACTAATCGAAATATCCATACCCAATACAACAAATATACAAAAGAAAACAGGAGAAAAAATTGAAAAATACATCCAACTGGCTGAGGAAGTCAAGGACACATGGCATCAGGATAAAGTTGACATTATACCAATTATACTATCAACTACAGGAGTCATACCACACAATATCGACCAGTACATCAATGCAATACAGCTACATCCAAACTTATATATACAACTACAGAAATCTGTAATTATTGATACATGTTCAATTACCCGAAAGTTCCTAAATGCAATATAACATATACCATACAGTTAAAAATGAAGTCACGCATGATCAAGGTCCGCATCACTTTCCATTTTTGACCAGGCATAACGTCTGAGAAAAGAAAGAAATAATAATAATAAAAGTTAAGTCGGCACAATTTCAGAAACCAAGACGAAAACTCACAAGGTGGAAATTGCCCAAAAACATGTGAGGTCAATTTCAAATAGGCCACGTAGCCATAAAAATGGCTCTGAGCACTATGGGACTTAACATCTATGGTCATCAGTCCAATAGAACATATAACTACTTAAACCTAACTAACCTAAGGACATCACACAACACCCAGTCATCACGAGGCAGAGAGAAAATCACTAACCCCGCCGGGAATTGAACCCGGGCGCGGGAAGCGAGAACGCTACCGCTCGACCACGAGCTGCGGACCACGTAGCTATAAAAAGTAAAAATACAAGTGAAATTCTAAGTGTGACAACTCGCAAATGATTGTTCCAGTCTGGCCATGACATGCTACAAGATTAGGCCAATTCCAAGGAATAGAAAGACAACACACAACAAAATTATAAGACCTGACACAGAATACGTAAAGGTAAACAAAGTCAAAATTATTGTAGAAATTAATCAGAATACAACAGAGAATTGGACAGACCTGGCGAAGACAATTCAGAAGCAATGCGTTGGGGTCAGCCTCCCAGGAAACTCAAACATAGATGGTGGAATGAAACTTGTGATCAGGCAGCTGAACGAAGAGTTAAAGCATGGAAGAAGTTTAGCAGCAACAGAACAACAGAAACATGACAGGATTTCCACAAAGTCCAAAAGCAATCCTCGAAAGATATTAGAGCAGCGAAAAGGCCATACGACAAAAACAGACTAAATGAAATCGAGAAAGACTTCAAGTAAAATAATACCAGATATTTCTATAGAATATTCAGGGAATATTATGGATTATCAACCTCGACATATCTGCATCAGAAGAACAAATGGATCTCTAGAAACAAACACTAAACTAAATTGCAATATTCTTAAAGGATATTTCGATACACTCCTCAACTGTGAGAAGCCGCCTGGAATCACAGAGGTAGAGGAGGTTATGACAGATCGACAGAGCCCCAGGGGAGGATGGCATTACCACTGAGATCTGGAAACTCGCAGACCAAAATATTACAAAGAGAGTTCATTGAATTCTCTTGGAAATATGGAGTACACAGAAAAATCCACAGGAATAGAAATGCGCACTGATTCACCCACTCCAAAAAAAAGGGACACAGGACAGACCCCGATAATTACAGACGGATCTCGTTATTACCGGTCGCTTACAAAATTCTGTCCAAGGTGTCACTGAACAGGCTGGAACCAAAAGTGGATACAAAGATAGGTGAATAGCAGGTAGGTTTCAGAAAGGGAAGTTCCTGTATTGAACAAAATTGGAACCTGCGCACACTCTTGAAGGTCAAACAGCCGAACAACACTGTAGTTACATTTGTGGACCTTAAGAAGGTCTGTGACTCCATTGAGAGGCCGATTCTCTTTGACACACTAGAAGAATATGGAATAGGCAGAAAAACTAGGGCACTTATACAACAAACGCTCACAGACACCACATCCAAAATAGAGTTTTTAAGAGATATCTCACAGCCATTTTAGATGCATTTAGGGCTCAGACAACGAGATCGTCTCTCTCCATTTCCATTCAACATAGTCTTTGACAAAATAATGAAGCACTGCGAAGAAAACGTAAAAGGAATTCAGTTATAAGAGCACGTGCAAACAAGACAATCATAAAATGCCTAGCATTTGCAGATGACTTGGCAATACTCAGCAACAACAGAGAAGTAGTGTAAGAAGCCCTGGGATATTTACATGAAGTCCCTGCCAAAACGGGGTTACAGATATCATGGGATAAAACACAATGTATGGAAAGAAAGAACAACAATACATGAACATGCACACAAAATGCGGATTGATTAACAGAGTGGAATAATTCACGTATCTTGGAGAATACATACAAATAGGAGGATCAAACAAAGCATCCATTAGAGGACGAACAGAAAAACTTCAGAAAGCATACAAACTTACATGGACGCACAACAATAAAAGAAATATCGAAACACAAGCGAAACTCAGGCACTACAATACAGCTGTACTACCAGAGGCCCTCTATGCATCAGAAACGACTACAATCAGACATCACAAGACAGAAAAGTTATAACGTAAAATCCTTCGAAAAATTTTTGGAGCAGTACATAGAGATAGTGTATGTATGAAGAGGCAAACCAGAGAACTGTACAAACATACAGACAGTCTCACAGATATAATCATAAAACGTCGGTAACATTTTTTGGTTGCATACACACCAGACTCACAAAGAGGATTTTTGATGTAATCAATAGCTCAATCAAAAAAAACCACCTGGTTTCATGAAATAGAAGAAGACCTAAGTAAAGCAGAAGTCTATAACGAAATGATACATGAACGAGACAAATTCAGAAACAAAATTATCAACACGAAATTTGAAGTAAAAGGAAGACAGAGACCGGGGAAAATATGTACAGAACAAACGAAACACGAACACAGTGAAAGATGAAGAGGTTTTGGGAAGAGACAAAGGAGAAGAAAACATGAAAAGGGGAAAATTGAATAATCATAGTTTATTGAAGTTAAATCGCCGTCTTATGGGCAAAAATGTACAATAATAATAATAATAATAATAATAATACACATAATAAAACTATTAGTGGTACTAAGAAACGAAATACTTTGATCAATGATAAATACATAACATTCAAAAATCAATGCAAACACGACCACAAACACACAGACACACATAAACAACTCACAAAAACATTAATCAGTTTTAGAATGCGGACCTCACGCTCGACCATCCCACCCACGCAACATCAACTAGGAATTACACACAGATATGCTTTTCCTGCACTTCGTAGTTCTGATGTTATTTTTGATTACCATTTGCGCATGTGCTTCTGCATTGCAGCACGTAGTACGAACTAAACTAGTGTTTTTGTCGATACTCTATCGATATACTACGTTTGGCACCAATCTGAGCGTCTGACATCAGGAGGTTTGCGACATTCAATGACCTATAAACAATTATTTTTCAGAACTACCAAGAGCTATAGATAAAATGAACCTTTTTTAATTACCAGTTAGATAATCTGGTCGTTGTAAAAACCATACAAGTACTTGCAACCGGCCAGGCCTTAGGTATCTGTCTCTTCTGTGGCCCCAAATAACATAAAAAGCTTGCTGTGTCACTGTTAACCGCTGCTGACGCACTAATATAGTCAAATGATAGTCTTGTATATCAATGAACCGAACTGTTGACAGAACAGTGCAGTCAACCATTGTTGGTACCTTCCCATCTGTGATATAGGTTTCTTCTTCTTCTTCCTATTATTATTATTTTTTTTTTGCGTTGTCGTTTATGATGCTGTAAATAATTTTATGAAGCGACATTTTAAAATATTTACGATTTATTGGGTACCATGTTCGCAAAATGTATTACAGTAGCCGGCCGCGGTGGCCGTGCGGTTCTATGCGCTGCAGTCCGGAACCGAGGGACTGCTACGGTCGCAGGTTCGAATCCTGCTCGGGCATGGATGTGTGTGATGTCCTTAGGTTACTTAGGTTTAAGTAGTTCTAAGTTCTAGGGGACTGATGGCCTAAAATGTTAAGTCCCATAGTGCTTAGAACCATTTTCTTTTGTATTTCAGTAACTTTATGAGCGCTCTCGTCGTGTTTATACTAGGAAGTGTGGTGTAGCAGTCTCTGGCCTTCTCGCCGTTTTTACACTAGGAAGTGGGGTGTAGCAGTCTCTGCTGGACTTAACGACTATTGATCTAGAACGTTTGTTTCTATTAACTTCACGTTTCACTTTGGCAATACCTCACTGTCAGACGCCGCCCACGTCGGCAGTCTCCCCACCACAGTTTCGCACCGCTGAACCTGACCTGTGCAGCTCCCCTGCTGCTTCTTTGCTCACGAATTTCCTCAGCTCCGAACTTAAAAATACGTCATTCATTGTGTTGGTAGTACACACGAAAATATAGAAATCATATTACAGGACATCTATAAAATTCTATATGGAAACCGAATCCATCTGTAGTAGAATTCATACGATCTCACCTTCAATATTCAAGTTCCACGAAGTGCAGGCGGACATGAAACACTTTTACTGAAGTATGGGGCACCTAAAGACCATAACAAGACGAGTAATCAAAGTCATAATTTATTTCAACTAAAATTGCAGAAAACAACGATAGGATAAGCAAGATGTCTTGAAACTATGTATCAATAAGAAAATAAATGCCATAAATAAGGTATAAAAAATATCACATTTGCTAACAAAACTGTTTGTAACTAACTCCGGCTTTATTGAAATGCCAGATAATGCCATATATAACGTACAGAAAATAGCAAATTTGCTAATAATACTGTTTGTAACTCCAACTCAGTCGGGACGTCATACTTTAAAATGTTTTGAGAATCATTATCGATAAAGCAGTAACAAGAATCGAAATGCGCTGGTATAATACTTCCTAAATTTCCTTAACGCTTAAGGCAGTAAAAGTCAAATAATATTTTCATGGTTCAAATGGCCCTGAGCACTATGGGACTTAACATCTGTGGTCATCAGTCCCCTAGAACTTAGAACTACTTAAACGTAACTAACCTAAGAACATCACACACATCCATGCCCGAGGCAGGATTCGAACCTGCGACCGTAGCAGCCGCGCGGTGCCGGACTGCGCGCCTAGAACCGCCAGACCACCGCGGCCGGCAATATTTTCATGTTTGTAACATTTTGTCCAATAGGTAATTGGTTAAATCTATAACCTCAATATTTGTTACATAAAAGTAACAGAAATTCAATGGAATTTGTGTAATACCTACCTACCTACTGCCTACTCATTTCACTACTACCATCACCTTAAAAGATTTATTTAGAACGTATTGTATTATAGCATGGTACATTTATATCTACATACGTAATCTACTAGTCACAGTGTGTTGCATGGTGGAGGGTCCCCTTACCACTAATACTAGTCATTTCCTTTCCTATTCCACACCCAGAGTGATGGAAAAATCCTTATGTCTCTGAGTAAGCCATAATTTCTCCTATCATATCTTAGTAGGCTTCCCGTGAAATCTGTGATGGCGGCAATAGAATCGTTCTGAAGTCAGTTTCAAATACCGTTTCTCTACGTTTTCTCAGTAGTGTTCCTCGAAAATAATTTCGCTTTCCCGCTAGCGATTCCCATTTCAATTCCCGAAGCGTCTCCGTAATACCTGTGCGTTGTTCGAGCCCACCCGTAACAATTCTAACGTACGTACATGATTTTCTTCGATGTCTTCCTTTAATCTATCTAGGCGCTGATCCCTTACTTTCAAGCAGTAATCAGGAATAGGCTGCACTAGCGTCCTACATATGGCCTCCTTTACAGATAAAACACTACCGAAAAATTCTCGCAAAACCACAGTCAACAATTCGCCTTCCCTACCACAAGCGTTGCACGCTCGCTCCATTTCATGTCGCTTGACAACTTTACGCCCAGATATTGAAGCGATGTGACTGTGTCAATTAGACCGCTACTAGTGCTGTATCCGAACATTACGGGTTTGTTTTCCCTACCTAAGCTCATTAACTTTCATTTTTCTTCATTTAGAGCTAGCTGCCATTCACTCTACCAACTAGAAATTTTGTCATCTTGTATCGTTCTACAGTTACTCTAACTTCAACATCCTACCATATACCACGCCATCGTCGTAAAAGTATCGTAGATTGCTGCCCATCCAGTATGCCAAATCATTACTGTAAATAGAGTAACAGCACTCCCATAACACTTCGCCGAGGGCATCTTACCAGGCTCCCGTTACTTCAGAAGCTTTCGAGCCACTCACATGTCTGTAGACCAGTTCCATATGCTCGCACGGTCTGCAGTGGGGCACCGTGTCAAATCATTTCAGGAAACCTAGAGATATGGGATCTGCTGTTGCCCTTCGTCCATAGGTCGCAGTATATAATGTGACAAAACGTCAAGCTGAGTTTTAACCGAGCGAAGCTTTCTAAAACCATGCTGATTCGTGCACATGGGCTTCTCGGACTCAAGGAAATTTACTATATACGAACTTGGAATGTGTTATAATTCTGTAGCAAACAGCGTCTGTAATTTTTCGAGTCCATTCTCTTACCCTTCTTATACAGAAATGTCACAGGTTTTTTTTTTCTTTCATGTCACTTGGGCCATTCCATCGGTCGAGAGACTCGTGGTAAATGGAAGCTTCGTAAGGGGCCAATGTCCCTGAATAGTGTTTGTACAACCGATTTGGCATTCCCTCCGTTCCTGGGGACTTAATTATTTCCAACTCTTCGGTGGTTTCTCTACACCAGGGATACTTATTTCTGTATATTCCATACAGTACTCTGTGCAATGGTTAAGCCACGGATCATGTACGATTCTACTGCGTGAACGATTTCTTAAAGGCTAAATTTAAAACTTCGGCTTTCGTTTTTCTGTCTTCTATTTCCACACGAAACTAACTAGTGACTGGATGGAAGCCTTAGACCTACTGACTGATTTTACGTAGCACCAGTATATTATCGGTTTCTCGGCCATACTTTTTGCTAAGGTACGACGGTAGTAGTTGTATGCTGCGCTCACAAATCTTTCTACATACGCAACAATCTCTAATAACCGTTACCTGTCTTCATTTGCGCGTTCCCTTTTGAACCAACAGTGCAACGGTCTTTGCTTTCTTAGTATTTTCCGAATTTCGGTGACACAACAAGGTAGGTCTTATATATATTCTCCAGAGCATGATTTTCAGTATATTTAAACTTCTCCCATAATTCCTCCACGTCCATTATATTGGAACTAAATGATGTCTGTTCATTGTGTCAGATTAGAACAACTTATCTGCAGGAACTTACTCCTATTCACTGATTTATTAAATTTCGTAGCCATAGCCGCTATGATGAAATCGTGATCACAAATCCCCGTCTGTATATTGACGCCGACAAGGTCTGGTCTTTTTATAACTTCAAGGTTAAGCTATTTCCATTGCATCTGCGCTGACGAAATATCTGTTCAAGTCGGTATTCGCAAAATATGTTCAAAAGTACTTCGGATGGCTGGCTTTCTGTACTCCCTGCAAAGAATCCATAGGCGTCACAGTTATACTCCGTAATTTAATGTTACCTCCAACAAGTATTGCCAGATTTGGGAATTTACGTGCTACTGATGCTAGAATACCTTTGAATCACCGCCGCATTGGATGCAGGTAGAATAACATACAACTAAGTTTCATCTCAACCTCTTATACGCGGCCAGAAAACTTCACTATCAAACTCAAATTTTATTTCAGTACAAACATTTTTTGTGTTTTGAAAGCAATAAAGATGGGAGTATAACAAAAGGGTGATAATGGTTTTTATAGACATAGAAAAGGCATATGACTCAGTTGACAGGGAAAGACTCTGGGAAGAACTGAAGAAGATAGATATAGAAGATGGATACATTAATGTTATAAAGACAATGTACAGAGGCCACAATTGTAGAATTAGAACACCATTGGGGAACACTGAATACTTCGAAATAAGACAAGGACTTAAGCAAGGAAGTATTCTATCTCCTGCGCTTTTTAATGTTGTGATGGAGGGAATGAATAGGGCAGTTAAAGATATAGTAAAAGAAAAAGACAAAAAGATGATTTTTGCAGATGATATGGTAATATGGGGTGATAAAGAGGTAGATGTACAATTACAGCTTGATGCGTGGAAGGAAATAATGAAAAGGTATGGATTAAGAATAAATAAAGATAAGAGTGAAGTAATGGTATTTGGAAGAGAGAAAGGTATCAATGGAAATATTACCTTGAATGGAGAACTCCTCAAAGTGGTAGAAAGTTTCACTTATTTAGGGAGTGAAATATCTAGGGATGGAAGAATAACTAACGAAATTAATAGGAGGTTACAGAAGGGAGGCAATTTCTACCAAACAATAAAACATCTGATTTGGAATAATGAAGTTTCAGAAAGAGCAAAAACCCTGATGTATAAGAATTATTACTTCCCTATTGTCACCTATGGTGGAGAAACATGGACAATGAAAGAAAGGGACTGGAGCAGACTGCAAGCAGGGGAAATGAAATTTCTCAGAGCAGTTAAGGGAAAAACAAGAATGGACAGAGTAAGGAATGTAGAGAGTAGAAAGGACCTCAAACAAGAAAGTATGAGAGAAGAAATTGAAAGAAAGAGATTAAGATGGTATGGGCATGTTAAGAGGATGCATGGGCAGAGACTCCCCAAAATTATGGAAGAACTAAAGATGGATGGGAAACGACCTAGAGGGCGCCCAAGAACACGGTGGAAAATGGGAGTGAGAATATTTGTTGAAAGGAGAGGTGTGACCTGGCAGCAAGTGGAGGAAGAAAAGTGGTGGAAGGACCGAGCCAAATGGAGAGGACTCGTCAGCACCCAGACCCGGCAGTAGCTGGAGCGGGATTCGGATATAGATAGACAAACATTTTTATCAACTACAATGAACGTTCGCCCTCCTATGGCGTCTATTTTGTCTTTGTGACATACGTTCTATATCTGGCTGATTGCCTCAGAGGTTCCTACTTCGGGTTTCAACCAGTTTTCGACACCAAAAATAATTTTATAGCAAAAATTTTGACGAAGGCAGTAAATTTACGAACTTTCCTACGAACACTTCAATAATGTTATGATAAAACATTGCGGTTGACTGTGGAATCAAGACTAAAATACGTCAAGACACGTTCATAGGATCTGTCGACCTGGAAAAAGTATTCAAAAGTGTAAAATGGTGCAAGATGTTTGAAATTCTGAGAAAATTAGAGTTAAGCTATCAGCGAGGCGGGTAATATACAATATGTACAAGAGCCAAAAGTGAGTAATAAGAGTGGATGACCAAGAAAGAAGTGCTTGTTGGTTGGGGAAGGAAACCAGACAGCATGGTCATCGGTCTCATCGGATTAGGGAAGGATTGGGAAGGAAGTCGGCCGTGCCCTTTCAGAGGAACCATCCCGGCATTTGCCTGAAGTGATTTAGGGAAATCACGGAAAACCTAAATCAGGATGGCCGGACGCGGGATTGAACCGTCGTCCTCCCGAATGCGAGTCCAGTGTCTAACCACTGCGCCACCCCGCTCGGTAGAATGAAGTGCTAGGATTAAAAAGGGGTGTAAGACAGGGATGTAGTCTCTTGCCCCTGCTGTTCACTTTGTACATAGACGAAGCAATGATGAAAATAAAAGAAAGGTTTAGAAGTGGAATTAAAATTCAAGACGAAACGCTATCAATGACACGATTCACTGATGACATTATTATCCTGAAAGAAAGTGAAGAAGAATTACATGATCTGCTGAATGGAATAAACAATCTAATGGCTACAGAATATGGACTGAGAGTAAACCGAAGAAAGACAAAAAATAATGAGAAGTAGCAGAAATGAGAAGAGAGGGAAACTTAATATCAGTATTGATGATCACGAAGTAGAGGAAGTTAAGTAATTGTGCTACCTACGCTGTAAAATAATCAGTGACGAACGGAGAAAGTAGGACATCAGAAGCAGACTAGCAATGACAAAAGTGCATTCCTGGGCACGAGAAGTCTACTACTATCAAACATAGGCCTTAATTTGAGGAAGACATTCCTGAGAATGTATATGTGGAGTACAGTGTTGTATGGTAGTGAAACATGGACACTGCAAAATCCGCAACAGAAGAGAATAGAAACATTTGAGATGTAGTTCTACGGACGAATGTTGCATATTAGGTAGACCGATAAGGAATGAGGTGGTTCTGCGCAGAATCAGAGAGTAAAGAAACATGTGGAAGAAACTGATAAGGAGAAGGGACATGAGGACAGGACACTTGTTAAGACATGGGGTAATGACTTCCATGGTACTAGAGGCAGCTCTAGACGGCAAAAGCTCTAGAGGGAGACAGAGATTGGAATGTTGTTGTGGTGGTCTTCAGTTCAGAGACTGGTTTGACGCAGCTCTCCATGCTACTCTAACCTGTGCAAGCTTATTCATCTCCCAGTACCTACTGCAGCCTACATCCTTCTGAATCTGTTTAGTGTATTCATCTCTTGGTCTCCCTCTACGATTTTTACCCTCCGCGCTGCCCTCCAATACTAAACTGGTGATCTCTTGATGCCTCAGAATATGTCGTACTAACCGATCCATTCTTGTAGTCAAGTTCGGCCATAAATTTTTATTCTCCCCAATTCTATTCAATACCTCCTCATTAGTTATGTGATCTACCCATCTAATCTTCAGCATCCTTCTGTAGCACCACCTCTCGAAAGCTTCTATTCTCTTCTTGTCCAAACTATTTATCGCCCACTTTTCACTTGCATACATACATACACTCCATACAAATACTTTAAGAAACGACTTCCTGACACTTAAATCTACACTCGATGTTAATAAATTTCTCTTCTTCAGAAATGCTATCCTTTCCATTGCCAGTCTACATGTTATATCCTCTCTACTTCGACCATCATCAGTTACTTTGCTCCCCAAATAGCAAAACTCATTTACTGCTTTAAGTGTCTCATTTCCTAATCTAATTCCCTCAGCATCACCCGACTTAATTCGAATACTTTCCATAATCCTCGTTTTGCTTTTGTTGATGTTGATGTTACATCCTCCTTTCCAAACACTGTCCAATCCTTTCAACTATTCTTCCACGTCCTTTGCTGTCTCTGACTGAATTACAATGTCATCGGCGAACCTCAAAGATTTTATTTTTTCTCCATGGAGTTTAATACCTACTCCAAATTTTTCTTTTGTTTCCTTTACTGCTTGCTCAATATACAGATTGAATAACATCGTGGAGCGGGTACAACCCTGTCTCACTTCCTTCCCAACCACTGCTTCCCTTTCACGCCCTTTGTCTCTTATAACTGCCATCTGGTTTATGCACAAATTGTAAATAGCCTTTTGCTCCCTGTATTCTTCCCCTGCCACCTTCAGAATTTGTAAGAAAGTACTCCACTCAACATTGTCAAAAGCGTTCCAAGAACTAGAAACGTGGGTTTGCCTTTCCTTGATCTATTTTCTAAGATAAGTCGTAAGTAGAGTATTGCCTCACGTGTTACAACATTTCTACGGAATCCAAACTGATCTTCCCCGATGTCGGCTACTACCAGTTTTTCCATTCGTTTGTAAATAATTCGTGTTAGTATTTTGCAGCTGCGGCTTATTAAACTGATAGTTCGGAAATTTTCACATCTGTCAACCCCTTCTTCCTTTGGGATTGGAATTATTATAATGTTCTTCCTGAAGGCTGAGGGTATTTCGCCTGTCTCATGCATCTTGCTGACCATTGGAATACATCCTGCAAATAACTGAGGACGCAAGTAGCAAGTGCCACTCTGAGATAAAGCGGTTGGCACAGGAGAGGAATTAGCGGCTTCCGCGTCAAACCAATCAGAAGACTAATGACCGAAAAAAAAAGATGCCTCTTTACTATGAACGAGGTCTGATTTCGATATATCCCTGTCTACTAGCGCGTGTTCATCAGAGTATCTCAATCCACTGCCTTGCATGCAAAACCCACCTGAGCAAATTAATAACCTCAGTAAGTCACACTTTGCTTTTCAGAGGAGCTACTCGACTTAGAACGCCATTTAAATGACTACTCGCCAAATTTTACAAGAGCCGTATTCCGAAATAGCAACAGTTATTATTACCTGCGACCTATCAATAGCATCTATCTGTGAAAATTAAAATATCCAAAATAAGCTGAGATTACGGAGAACTGATGGTATAACCTACTAATGCATAACGTAATATCTAAGCAAAAGAATGCGAAAAGTCTTACTTAATAATGCAAACAATGCGAGCTGGATAGGCTTTTCCGATTAGGGAGAAATCACTTAATGAATTTCACCGATTGATTTCTTTTCTGAAGTATGAAATGCATCACTAAATCAAGGCATTCATCAAAAGCGACTGGAGTGTGTCATTGTCAAACACCCCTGCAATAACGTTAACAGGAAAAATGTCAATAACATCCTACCAACTTCAGTACTGACGTCTTACAAGATATCAGATATGATGTATTCCAGAATAGTATCCCACCTGAGTAAAATAATTTCTTCGGGAAATCACAGCTTGAATGTCAGAGTGGTTGTTCAATTGAGAATATCATTTACATTTTCACTCGACATAAACTGGGAATGACATTTATATGTTCACACGCCAAATTTGGGAAGCATTACAATGCAGAGTAGCAAATTTTGGTAATTTCTGTGACCTGTCTGTGGCATCTGACTGTGTGAACCACAATGTCTTACATAAAGTGAGGTCTTAGGGACCTGCTAGTATAACCGACGAATGGATAATATAATATTTAAACAAAAGAGTGCGGAAAGCTGTATTTAATAATGCAACTAACTCAACCTGGAGTGAGTCATGTGACCTGAGAGAACTAAACTTGGGAATTTGTGGTAAGTTCCAATGGGACCAAACTGTTGAGGTCATAGGTCCCTAGGATTACACACTACTTAATCTAAGTAAAACTAACTTACGCTTAAGGACAGCAAACACACCCATGTCCGAGGCAGGACTCTAACCTCCGATGGGGTCAGCCACCCGAACCGTGGTAAGGCGCCTCAGACCGTGCGGCTAGCCAGCGCGGCTAAGGAGAAGTCTCTTACGGGGCCCTACAAGACTAAATCTTAGGTTCAATCTCTGGTATATTTAAAGAACTACCCATCTAATATACAAGAACGAGATTTAGTTCTGGTTACAGACGACACTAATGTGGTAATCAGTACAAACGCACATACAGCATCAGAATAATTTATAATAATCTACTTCGAAGTGTTGTAGAATTTCTTCATATTTTATATATATATATATATATATATATATATATATATATATATATATATATATATATATATATATATACCCACTACAAAGCGAGCCACCCAAGCACAACTAACGACTCCTCCTCACTGCTTTACTTCCCCCAATACCTCGTGTCCTAACTTCCAAACTTCAAAGAAGCTATACTAAGAAGTTTGCAGAACTAGCACTCCTAGAAGAAAAGATATTGCGGAGAGATGGCGGTGCCACAGCCTGGGGGATGTTTCCAGAATGAAACATTCATTCTGCAGCGGAGTGTGCGCAGATACCTAACTTCCTGGAAGGTCAGAACTCTGCGACAGACCGAGACGTGAAATCGGGACCTTTGCCTTTCGCGGGCAAGTGCAGGATATCCCTTATTTCCAGTGTTAGTCTGCTTTTTATGTCCTCCTTGCTCCGTCAGTAATGAGGTTTTGCTGCCTTCTTGATCACCAGTCGTGATGTTAAATCTCTGGCTGTTCTCGTTCCTGCTGCTACTCATTACATTCGTCTGTCTTCGCGTAACTATGAATCCTTATTCTCTACTCATTAGACTGTTCATTCCATTCAACAGATCCTGTAATTCTTCTTAGCTTTCCATGAGGATGGCAAGGTCATTAACGAATCTTATCGTTGATATACTTTCACCTTGAATTTTAATTCAACTTTTAAACTTTCTTTTATTTACATCATTGCTTCTTCGATATGTGGGTTAGAACATTAGAGACGATGAAAACAATATCCCTGTCTTACACCCTTCTGGATCCTAGCACTTCGTTCTTGGTCTTCCACTCTTGTTATTCCCTCTGTGCTCCTTACATTTTGTGTATTACCCCTCTGTCCCTAGAGCTTACCCCTATTTATCTCAGAATTCCGAACATCTTCACGAACCCCTTCGGTATGTTGACAAATGCTATGAACGTGTCAAGATATTTCTTAGCCTTGCTTGCATCATCAACCGCAACGTCTGAATTGCCTCTGGTGGTTTTACCTTTCCTAGAGCCACGCTGACCATCAGCAAACACATCCTAATTTTCTTTTCCATTCTTCTTTAAATTATTTTTGTCGTTATGTTGGATGCATGAGCTGTTAAGGTAGTTGTGAGATAATTCTCGCACTCGTTACTTGCAATCTTCGTAGCTGTGTGGAGGATGTTTAATGAATGTCTGATATCTCCAGTTTCATTCTTACTCCACATCAACACGAATAAGCGTTTCGTTGCAACTTCTCGTCCCGTCCCCCCTTCTCACGATGATTTTAGAATTTCCAATGGAATATTATCTAAATCGGTCCCTTATTTTTGTTCGATGTTAAATTCTGTTTCTAAATCTGGATCCCCTACGTATACTTTATCCACTCCCATTTCATCTATCACGGCATGAGAAAAGTGTTCCCTCTCACTGAATCCTTTTCTGCTTCCAGTTCTGGAGCCTCTACCTTTACTATATTGAGCCCTGTTTCTTCTTGTACCACGTCCTCAGTGATGTTTTCCTCCTCATTGAGGACTTCAGTGTGCTATCTTGACCTAACAGCCCTCTCCTCAGCATGTAACAGTGGAACTCCTTTTGCACCCTTATTATTACCAACATTGCTCTTAACATCACCGAATACTGTTCGGACATTTTCATATGCTGCATCAGTCCATCAATTCTTTATCTACTTCTTCACATGTCTCATACAGCTTAGTCGACTTGGCTTCCCCGCACCTCCGCTTCATTTCATTCCTATGTGACTTGTATTCCTGTATTCCTGAATTTTCCTGAACATCTTTGTAGTCTCTTCTTTCCTTGGTCAACTAATAATCTCTTCTCTTACCCACGACTTCTTCACAGTATCCTAATTCTGCGACTTCTCACTTTACAGATGTTCGTTCCTCATCAGCTGAACTGCCTACTGAACTATTCCTTAAGGGCAGAGGTAGGACAAAATGAGAAAAAAATTCAAATAATTATTATTGACTAATTTATCAGATTGATTCCTTAAGAATAACGTCAAAAAGTTTGATAACCGAGTTCTGGGCAGATATATCTTTTTAAAAACTTTGTTTGGGTGTTGTGCCTGCAAAGCCCTCTCTTTCTATGCTGTGATCCCACGTTCTCTACGCTACAAATTTTTTGTGCGTTAAATTTTCTTTCACACAATCGGAACGAACTGCAAATGAAGTCTGGAAGGCTGTGAGGAAGATTATCTTTACTTGTTCCTCTGTTAATGATGTGGTTTTTTTAATATTCCGTGCTACAAACTTTTTCCATTATTTTGTTTTGCACATATCAACCTGTAACAGTCGATGCATATTCAAAAAAGTGACGACATGTCTAACTCCACGTGCAAAAGTTACAGGAAATTTAAACGACAATATTACAGATGCTGCTCCTATGTGTAAAGAATAATTTTCGACAAC